>NC_136057.1:1501989598-1503357098 GCF_964261635.1 Lissotriton helveticus | reverse complement strand
CTGGGCCGGTTCGAGCGTCTCCAGCACTAGCTCCGCAGATTTGACGCGGTCAGCAAGTTTGTCGTGGTCCGCCTTCAGTAGGCCGAGGTTCGTGGATACCAGTGCAATATCCTGGTGTAGCGCTTCTCTCGTGTCCCCTATGGCCTTGAGGATCTGGTCCATCTGCTGCTGTTGGAGACCAGTGCTCTGGCTGTCCGCTGGTCGTGCATTTCAGAGGAGTCCTCAGCTTGGTCCGCACCAGCACCCTTCCGTGTCTTCCCCATGATGCACCACCAGAGCACGCAACTGTATCAGGCACCAGGTGTCTGTCCCGCAGTGGGACCAGGGCTGCAGGGCGCACCTCTACCTAGCTGGCCCGCACGTGAAGCAAGGTGGGTTCCACTAGTGAACTCCGGGGGGTAGTGCAGGTCCGCTCTCCAGCTCCCTTGGTCGCGAACACGGGCCGCCAGGCATGCCAGTTGTGGCAGGTCGCACCAGACACCTAACGGACGACCGGGGAATCCAGGAAACAGGGCCCGCAGCCACGGGAGCTCCAATGCCACTCCGGCGTGTATCCGGGACCAAGGCCAGAGTCTTGCGCCAGGGGAATCAGCCACGCCGAAGTAGGCCGGCCGGGGGCCTCTCGCAGCCCAGGGCCTGTAACGTGGGCCCCAATGTGCCACCACCAGAGTTCAAGCACAGTCCCCCCGGTGCATTAGCAGGCCCCTGGTATCGCACCAGCTCCGGGCCCTCCAAGTGATCAACCGGGCCCTCCGGGGGCCGAGCACCAACTCCTGCGTCCGGTGCCCGGTCGGCTCCGCTACGAGGCCGGAAATCCAGGCCCCAACGCACCCGACGCGCAGCCTTGCCCAGTGCTGTCCCACACAGGGCCCGCACCCACGAGTCTGCCACAGCCTATGGGCGCACCTCAGTGGTCAGGTGCGGCGTCGCCGTTGCTCCTCTCGAGTCTGCCACAGCCTATGGGCGCACCTCAGTGGTCAGGTGCGGCGTCGCCGCTGCTCCTCTCGAGTCTGCCACAGCCTATGGGCGCACCTCAGTGGTCTGGTGCGGCGTCGCCGTTGCTCCTCTCGGGCCCTGCTCCCCGTCCGTGCGCTCCAGCCAAGGGCAGCCGCAGGTGCTCAGAAGCCCGTGCGGGACGTCCGCGGTGTCCTCCTCAGCTGAGCCGCCCCCCGATCGCGTCGGCTCGCGCACTGCTGCGCCGGGACAGACCTCTCGGCGGCCCCTCCCAAATCGAGGCTGGGGATCAGGAACAGATGTAGGCCCGAAGCAAAACGGCCGTCCAGCAGCGCTCCAGCCTCCCGGAGGCCGCCAAGGTCAAGGCGATCGTGGGGCTCTCCTAGCGCGTAGCTGACGTATCGCCCTCAAACCTCCAGGCACCACAGCAGGTCGGCGAACAGCTCTCCGCCGGCCAGGCACAGCGCCACCACAGCTCCGCTCGGGACCAGTCCTCCGTTCCAGCACACCAGCTACGTGTAGCCGCAGGCCCTCAGACGTCCGCACCGGAGTCCGCAGTGCTCTCCGCGGCCGGGGCGCCCCTCCGGTCGCGCCGCCTCCCACAACACCGCGGCGGGTCAGACCATCCGGCGATTCCTCCAAAATCGAGGCCGGGGATCAGGGACGAGTGTAGGCCCACAGCAAGATGGCCGCCCGTCGGCGTTCCAGCCACCCGGGGGCCGCCGAGACCAGGGCGATCGCGGGGTTCTGCAGGTGGTCAGCCGCTGTTGAGTCGCCCCTACACCTCCAGGAGCCACAGAAGGTCAGTGGGGTCGCTGGGGAGGGAGTTTACCAGGATAAAAGCCGAGATCGGCCTGGAGCTCTGGACTCAGGCGACCATGCTCGGCAGTGCTCAAGCCACGCCCCCAGTGATGATATTCTTAATACACATTTATTTTCACTATCTTGTAAAACTGCTTAATCAGTATAGCCCCATACTCCAGCACGATAGCTAGCTATAGGAATAGGTCTTGCTTTGTAAATATTAAGAACAGCATCCAACCTAAGGGACCCTAATGTGGAACCAAATTTAACAAGCATTTGCAATGCAATAGGTCTTGCATTTGCGAGAGTTTGAGCTATTGGCATTGTAAATGACGATGTCTTTTATTTACGTGTTTTAAAAACCTGTAGGTGGTGCAGTTAAACACACACTTTGTACTTCTAGTCTTTGCAGTAAGGTTGTCAGTAAAAGAGATGCAGTTACTGCTAGCATTGCTTCTCGTAAGTAGCAACAATAAGTACAAAGTGCGTGTTTTCGCACTGCTTGCAGGTTTTCAAAACACATTTATTAAAGGAACTGTCATTTACAATGCCAATAGCTCAAAGACTTGCAAATGTGAGACATATTGCATTGCAAATGCTTGTTCTAGAAACAGCACCCTGACCTGCTGTCTCCTGCTTTATAACTAGTGCCTGTCCTAGAACACTCTTGTATACCTACTTGCCACTTCATATCACCACCTATTTGCATTATTGCCATAGTCAAATTCTAATGAATACTTGTTCCCAAAGATTTCTCACTTCTAGTGTCTTCCACACGCCAGACTAAATCTAAAAACGTTTTCCTAAGCAACTGCTCTCCTGCTGGTGTTATTTCCTGCTTTTCCATGCATCATCTATGCAGTCCTGAAGCCCTTCTGTGTAGTTCACTGATGAAATTCCTCAGCTTGTTGAGAGCGACTAGGTCCTCCTAAGGTTTCAGTATGTAAACTGTGTTGCAGATGCTTGTAATAAAATGGCCTTGTGGGATCCACATGAAATCATCATGTGGTGTCCTGGCTCTGACCATGACTCTATGGCCTGGGACTCTTATTCATTGAGGAACTAGAAGGCAACCAGGGAGTTGCAGGCTAAGCTGTTTTTGGCCAAGCCCTGCATGGATACACCATGTGTTCCTCTATTCTTTCAGGTACGTTTCCTGTCAGAAACCGATGTCCCAACATATTTTTATGGAAAAAAGACGCTATAGGATGGAAAAATCTTATTCTTCCTCAAAGAAACTGTTCCACTTCTGGGACCATTTGGAGGATTAATGCCCTTCCCCAACACCAAGGTCTTGGTTGGTTCCAATTCAGGAATATAAAACAATTGAAGGTGCAGCTCCAAACTGAGTCGGCCAAAGCGTGCAGGTCAGTGCCTTCCGGCTGACTATGCTGGACTGATTTAGAAATGCTCCGGTACACTCTGACCCATACCCCAATGAGCCCACTCCTGTGGAGTTGTAGATTCTGGTGGCTCTCACTCCTGTGGTCAGGACGCCCTCACAGCTTTTAGCCTTGGTGAATCTGGATTGAGAAGTGTCAAGAAGCTGGTGGTTGCTGAGGTGGTCAATGATGCGTCAGTTGATTCGTTTCTTTAAGACCTTTTCTTGGTATGGAGGGAAAAGATGGGTCTGTAATTGGAAAGCGTAACTGGGTCAGCGGATAGTTTGTTGAGCAGGGGCATGAAAGTGGCATGTTTCCAGGTGTCCATGAATGTGGCTGAGTCAATGGTGTTACTAGAATGCGTGTTAGTACTTCGCTGATCTGATGGAAGCATCTAGCTGCAGATTTCTTACCTTTGAACTTCCAGGCGTCAGGCTGCATCTGGATGATTTTTGATAGCAGTATCCCTGCGTGCCGATAGGTGGTGTCGGTCGACTCAGCGTGACGGCATAGGTATCGAGTTTGTTGTCTTCATGACGTCATCCATATAGGGGCCACCTTGGCGTGCTGACATCAGTTTTTTCTTTCTCTGCCAGCCAGTGCAGGTTCGTCAAAAAGAGCTGCCACGGGGAGGAGCCAAGATGGCGATCAGGATGGCTACATAAACGCTCGGCTCCGTGAGCCCTCCCGCCCCGCACATATATCCTGGCGATTATCCTGAGTTATATTTGTTAATCTGAGTAGGGGAAGGAAAGCATTCACTTACCATCTGCTCCTGTGGCTCCACCGTGCAGTTGACCCGAAGAAATGTCCCCGACTGTTTGGCGGCCTTCGGGTTGCTGAGACCGGGATCTCGAGTGAGGAGAGTGTCCGGCCGTGAATGCAACTCCTGTGGCCTCTGGTCGCGATGGGAAGCCGCCCGGAGAGAACCTGAGATCCGCGAGCCGAAAGAGATGATACCAACCCACTCCCAGTAGCGGGTTACCCTGCGAGAGATGCGATATAGCTGGGCCGGAGAGAGTCCATGAGGCCCAGTTCCCCTTCGGTGTGATGCCCGGTCATGTTAACAGCCCCCCCCGGGAGCCGGTGGGTGTCTCCCGGAGAGCAGCAGGGGGCTTGTTTAGCCTTTTGGTGACTCTCCTTCCTGTTGCCTGCCACGACTATTGAGATCCCGCTGTGGATCCTGCTGGTTCCGGGGATTGGTCCCGATCCCGAGGTGAGGTGGAGGAGGAAGAGACCGTGACGGCTGAAATGGCGGATGCTGCCCTCTTGCATGCCCATTGTCCGGGCAGAGAAACCGGTGCACAAAAGAATCCCGGGGTTTGGCAACGCGAGGACAGACCCACGCCCGGCAATATACTGGCTGCATTATCAACCCTGCAGACTACCCTGCTCCGGGGGGCCCGAGAATTGGGAAAGAAAGTGGCCGCCATTGTTGGCCCGCCATTTTGTAACGGCATGGATCGCTCTCGAGGTGGCGCTGAGGTGTCTGCCTCTGATTCATTGACGTGTTCCCCGGATGAGTCTACGTTCTTGGAGCCACGGATAGATTTGGTTTATGTGCTTGCTGTAGATACCCCTGTTGCACGTGTGACTGTCTCATCGAGGCCTCTCTCTGATCGGTGAGTGGGGGAACAGCGTCGATCCATGGCTTGGGCGGCCCCGGCGGGGGTTTTGGCGCTTCCCTCATCGTGTGATTCCTTTTCCGTGTTTGGCGGGACTGTGTTCTGTCTCGAGACTGTTGGCGGTGTTGATATTGTCGCATTCAGACTTCCGCCATGCATCATCTGTGAGCTTTCGGTGGCTGGGATCCCATGGAGCGATGACACTGCCTGATCCTCCCGATGCGCTCAGACCCTCTGTGCTACTTTGTGTCCGGTCTGAGGGAATGTTCACCATTGGTACTATTGACAGGAGTGGCCAGGGGTGAATTTGATTGGGACGTGGAGGGACTCATGGATGGTTGATGGTGATTTGAGGGGCGCTTGGCGGAGTTGTAATTGCTTGCGTTATACGTGATTGCTGTTACTTGTACTTCTTCTACCGTTGCAGTTTAGACGATTTTTGTATGCGGAGGTGGGAGGGGCCGGATGACAAGATCGAGGGCCCTTCTCCTGTCTTTTTACTCTTTCTTTTTCTCTCTTTTTCTTTTCTGTATTTCGGGTCTCTTATTTAGGGCGACAGGCACGCTGCTGGGGGGTAGGCCGTAGCCTTCTGCAGGGGTGCAGGGTTGGGGGTTGGGGGATGGGCTTGTTATTTTGTTCTCTTTCTGCTTCTATGGCCCTTTGTCCCTTTCCTTTTTCGATGTCGTCGTCTTCCATGTCCCCTATAGTGTGGTTCGCCTTGAGGGGTGGGACTAGCTCGCCATGATTGCTTTGTGTTTATCGCATCTATCCTGACTCTTATGCTCCCTCCCCCGTTACTCCCAATATGTGTGCATCACTGGCGTAAAACTTTTTGCTTTTACTTGGCTGTAATAGGGGCGTGTGTGACTGTGCGACATTGATTTTCACTTTATTTTTTGTTATTGCAAAATGAACCGTCTCAGATCCTTATTATTGCATGGTGACTTAAATATATGTCATATCGTGGATGCTACTCAGCCTTCGAACTCCGGACCGCTGTATATTTTTGCACTCCATTCCTCTTTGCCCGATCTGAATAGCGGCCGGCCGTATTGGTTGTCGGCCCATGTTTGTATTTCCGTGCCACAACAATAAAGGTTCTTTCCAAAAAAAAAAAAAAAAAAGAGCTGCCACTTGTTGACAGACTTTTTTCAACTTTTTGTCGCATCCTTTTGGCGTGTAGGTATGTATGTATGTATGTATGTATCGCATACTTCTATAGCGCAGACTGTCACACAGAGGGCATCCTGGCGCTTTGACTCTCCTTGACCATTACGCAATCACAAATTTTACACTGCCCTGGGAAAGAGATGGGTCTTCAAACCTTTATTAAAGAAAGAAAGTTCATTCAGACTCAAAGACAGAGGAAGAGAGTTCCATAGTCTGGCGGCAGTATAGCCAAAGGAACGGCCACCCATCCGTAACCTGTGGATTCTAGGGACTACCACCAGGCATGCTGAAGAGGAGCGCAAAGGTCTGGCAGTGGAATACCATGAAAAAAGCTCTTGTAGCAAGACCGGCCCCTGACCATGAAGGGCTTTGAAGACTAAACAAGATGCTTTAAAACAAATGCCCTGCTGGACAGGTAACCAATGAAGATCATTAAGCGCCAAAGAGGAGGAAGCTGAGCGCAACCGAGAAAGGGCAAGCTTAGCTGCCATATTTTGTACGCGCTGTAGCTTACTGATCAAAGTGCCAGGTGCGCCCAGAAGCAGTGCGTTGCAGTAATTTAGCCTGCTAAGAATAATGTCATGCACTACCTCCGGTCTAGCCTGTGCCGGAAGCATAGGAAGGATCTGGCGCAAAGTACGGAGTAACATCATACATGTGGTAATTGTCTTATTAACAAAAACATCCAGTTGTAGATAAGGGCCGAACATGACACCCAAGTTGCGAGCGAAGTCCGCCGCCGCCACCGTACCCAAGGAAGATGTTGGCCAGAAATCCACCGGCAGAGGGCGCGGGGTGCGGTCCAATGAGCAGTACAGCACCTCCGTCTTAGACCCATTAAACTGAAGCGAATTATCTCGCAACCAGTCCGCAGTAGCTGTCATACAATGATGGAAGGTCTCCTTAGACACGGCATCTTTCCCTTCAAAGGAGAAGATGAGCTGTGTATCATCAGCGTAATTAATTACCGAGATACTGAAGGATTTGACCAATCTGATCAAGGGACGGAAGTATAGATTAAATAGAATGGGGCTGATTGCCGACCCCTGGGGCATACCTTGCTCTACTCTTCTAATGCCAGATCTAAAAGGCGGCAACGCCACCACTTGGTGTCTGTTGTGAAGGTAAGAAACCAGCCATTCCCGCGCCAACCCAGCTACCCCAATCTCTTCCAGTTTGCTGATAAGTGTGGCATGGCTGACCGTGTCGAACGAGGCCGACATGTCAAGCAGTACTAAAAAGGCTGCCCGACCAGTGTCGACCCGCGAACGAAGATCACCAGGACGACCACCAGCGCAGATTCCGTGCCATGCGCTGGCCGGAAGCCGAACTGAGCCACATCTAGCCAGGTATTAGTTTCCAAAAAACTGGACAGAGATTTAGTAACAAGTTTCTCCATGATCTTAACAGGATAGGGGAGCAGCGAGATTGGCCGATAGTTCGCCGGGCAGGTAGGATCCAATGTGGTCTTCTTCAAGAGCGGAGAGACCACTGCCACTTTCCGTGGCGGTACTGAAGGACTGATGACAAATGGAGTATAAGGGAAGGAAGAGTTCCTCTTGGAACAACTTCCAAAATTTATGAGGCAGCGGATCCATCGGCGAGCCCGATGATACACCATTCGACAAAATACGGAACTCCTCAAAGGAAGGGACAGTAAAACTGTCCAGCCGAGATTGTCCTGCCACTTCCTCTGGATCACCTGGAATGGTTAGAGGTGCCGGAACCACCGAAGGCTGAGGGCAAGGAGTGCCTGAACTGGAGAGTCCACTCAAAATAGTAGCGATCTTGTACTCAAATGCAGCTGCCAAGGAGTCACATAGGGCCTGAGAGGCCGGGATGTTATTTGTAGCACAAGCCGGGCGGGAAAGGTCATTAACGATATTAAACAAAGTTTGTGATTTGTTTGATGCCCGCATCAACATATCCTCGAGATACCTGGCTTTAGCGCATTTAATCTGTGCTTTATACTCCGATAGTGCCTTTTTAAAAAAAGCTCTATCCGGCTCTCAAAAATGCTTCCTCCATGCTCTTTCCACCTGTCTACACCGCAATTTCTGCTGGAGAAGATCGTTGGAGTACCAAGGCATGGCGAACTTATGCCTATCCCTAACATTCTCAAAGATTTTGTAATTTGCTGGCACAGATTTAAATAGCTCTCTTCCACATTTTCCCCCAAGGAAAAGCCACCAGGTAGTAGAGTGGGTGGACCTGAATTTTTCAAGAGTCTGGACCATTGCCTACTGACTTTGGTGAAACCCGAACTACTATCTCTCAAAAAGTCAGTAGGGAGGTTAGGGAGAAATGGACAAGAGCATGGTCCGTCCAGCATTGGATACTTACATCCCTGATTGTGGCTTGGGTGACATCTGCAAAGATTAAATCTAAAACATGACCCTGAAGACTGACTTTGACCGCTAGGTGGCGATCGCGTGCGCGGCACCAGCAGAGCAGAAGCTGCGTCGGAGCCGAAAGTTGCACCGGAGGCGGCGTGTAGCGAGCGGGCCTCTGGGTCTAGGGGGAGTCCGCTTGCCGTCCGACCTCTGCCTCATCTTCAATCTAAGGTCGAGGTGCCGAGCCGAGCGGCCATACAGCAAAAAGTTGGCCCAAGCTCCGGCGCGACCCGCTCCACCCACGGACCTGCCCACCTGCCTCCTTGTTTGCTAGCTTGGAGCCACTTGAAACCACAAAGGAGCGGTGAGGAGAGGCTTCGCCCGAGGAGGGCGCAGAGGGCGTTTCATCACTGGAGTCTGGTGTCCGGCTCCCAGCTCTGGGCAGGCAAGCTACGAGCAACGGGTAAGCAATTGTACAACCCGGCGTTATCTCCTCACCCTTGTTGCCTCTGCCATACAGCCCCAGGATCCAAGAGACCTAAGGGAGTGAGGCCAGCCGAGCTTAGGGCGGGGGCCAGGGTCAAAGCACGAGCGCGGCCGCCGTTAGAGGCAGCTGCCAAGTAAGAGCCCGGGGGGGGGGGCAGCTTAGGCCAATCTGACTAGGTCCGATTTGGCGGGAGGCACCCCCTGAGTGCTCCGCTCGGTTGCAGACCAGGCCCGCTATACTTCCTTTTCCACTTCTCGCCCCTCCCATTGATCCCAGTAGCCATCTAGTTACCGTCTCATCATCTCATCACCTCATCACCTCATCCTATGGAGAGAATCACAGGCTAAAGGAGAAAGAGAAGGAGAAAGGGGGAGAGTCAGTGGTCCACCGGGACGGCAGGAGAAACCCACCCCCTCAACCCCTGCCGGAGAGAGCACAATCTATCCACCCCCAAATCAGAGCTGGCTTCCTCAACTCGTCACCACTTCATAACTACTAACCAACTACATACTTTTACCACCCATCATCTCTATTCAAGAGCTCAAAAGCCTCCCGCCCCTGTCAGCTCAAGGGTGAGGCACGGAAGGCGGAAGGCGGAGTGGCCGAAGGGAGCAAAGTAAAAAAGGGAAGGAAGCAGGGTCCCAAAAAAAAAAAGAAAATCGGTACCACTGTACCATCATGAGATCCGGGAAAATTAGAATAAACCCCATAACTAAGAAAAGAAACCAATCACACACCAGAAAAATGAACGAAGGAGCCCACGATTCCTCTGATGAAGACCTAGCAGAAGCGCAAGACACAATTGCCAACACCCCCACAGAATTAACATCACAACCAACCTCACATCTAAAAAATTCCAAGATCACAGACTTTTTAATCCTTCCCTCATCACCATCCGTGCTGCAGAAGCCCACACTCACTAATAGTAATAAGAGAACATCTCAGTCAGTGGGTTCGATGTCGTCAGTTTTGCAGCCTCTGAGCAATACCCCACGAAAGACCAGTTATAACCCTTGGAAAAACCCAACAAACTCACAGTTAAAGCACAAATAAACTTCACGGAAGCAGCAACCCACGCAAATGCCCACGCGGAGGTATCAACGGTGAAAACACCAGACTTCCCAACTAAGCGTCGCTCATTAAGTCTGGCTTCCTACTTTTGTACGACAGAGACTGACCCTGGGACCGCAAACTTAGCGTCAAGAACGGACATTAGTAACATACTAGACAAGGACGTAACCAGCACAGGAATGGTCGAAAGGCACTAAGACGACTAGGACTATCGGGACGAACAGAGAAAAGGCAAGGTTCCCCCTAAACTGGAAGGAGTCATGGCACAGCAGGGTCAACAATGCACAGATGGCCCCGATGGCCAACCGAAGGAACAAATAACACCTAAACCTCAATCCCTCTCATGTCCAGAAACTTGGGAAGCTAACAATTGCATTCGCTCTGGCAGTTTAATAATTCACCATGAGGCAAACTGTCAAACACCGAACAGTTCGTCTGGACTATTCCCCCTTCATTACTCTATTTGTTCACCAACCAAAACAACCCCTCCTAAAGGACCTGAGCCCAGAAAAACAAGGGAACATGGAACACTTACCCCAGGCACAGGTCAGGGTGGAGATCCCCGAGTGCTGGTGCGGAATAAGCCAGGGGCCAAAGTCAGGACCAGTTTACCATCCTCTAGCAATCAAACAGACAACATGCCACCAGTGCAGGCACCTCTGTGGCCACCATTTATCAGTATTATGGAAACCATTTACTCAACACTACTCCGACACTCTGAAAAATTAGAGCTACAGATAGACCTTCTACAAATTTTGGCATCTCACGTGGTTGGTATAGACTGCAAGATACTAGAGCTTAATTCTCTCATAGAGCGGGTTCAGAAAGACCCACACACAACGTACCACGAATGCCAGTGTTCGGAAACAATGAACCAACTAAAAGTTTTACCGACCATCTTAACAGACATTCTATGGGAAGTCCAAAACCAAACAAGAGAGCACCAAGACATCATGGAAACTCACTCCACCAATACTCCATCTGATAACTTCATAAGCATAACCAGCGGTGACATCTCAATTGGCGAGGACTTTGGGCCAGACGCAAAGGAAGGACTCCCAACGACAGTTCATTTACCAACAGTACACATTGCACTTCTAGAAGACCTCACTCCCCAAGACAACCGCACTCAGGACCCAGCTAACCTAGGGAGCGAGGATCCTGGCCCTCTACCCTACGGGCATCAAAAACAATTTACCTCCTTACCAAAACGAGAACGCAAGAGATTAAGGAAATCCAGGCAAAAGAAGCTGCAAAGAAAACAAAAAACACCACAGCCCAACTGTCTCCAGGGCCAAGATCCCTTGGGAGCCTGCAGTCAAAAAACGAACCAGATTCCAGAAACAATCCCTCAAGAACCAAAGTTCAAAGACACAAGCACTAAGGTTCAGGAGGAACAAGGGGAAACCTGGCAGGGATCCCTACCTCCAAGTTTGCCCCATACAGTCACATCAATAGAATCGGCCAGCTGCCAAAGTGCACACACTCCCACACAAGACCATCCAAAAATGCAACCGGAGTGCGGCCCTCCAGTGCAGAATCCCCAGGCAGAACAAAAAAGCATTACGCACTACTTCCGGAAAAGGACAAAGGCACAAAACGGAACTCCTCGCCCAAAGGTGCAGCATCAAAGACCCTCTACCGTAAGCTGCGACCTCCCCATATCCCTCCAGTATGCTCCCACCCCCGAACTAGCAGCCCAGTCTACTATCCCATTCCAGGGCAACTCAGTCAAGATAGCCAAATCAATCACCGAAACAAGGAACAAGGTGCAAGAAGAAGATCCTGACTTAATGTACCCACCTGGCTCACTTATACACGGAATTATTCCGCACTATAGTTCAAGGGGGAAGCACGATATTCTCAATCGGAGTGCCATCCTAAAATTAACCAATCTGATAGAACCTCTGAGTCATTTAAACACCAACCATATTGAAAGCATCGAATTTCACCCAATTACAAATACCAACGGGAGAGAAATGACAATAGCAACATGGAAGGATCCCATGATAGCCAAGGAATTTTGGCAAAACAGAGACGTATTCGCAAAATGGGGAATTGAAATCAGACCGGTTCCGTAGGAGAGATATCCGGGCCCATTATCCTTGCTGGTCGAGGAACGTTCACGTCCAGGCAGTGGAGTACTTCGGGGGGCAGTCGGCTGTTCAGAGAGCACCAAGGGAGGATGGTCCAACTTACGAATTATCCACCAAGGCACGTTAGGTGGACCAACTGAGAGACGCAAAATCTTACCCCCAACAGCTAGTCCAGCAGCCCATATGACAATTGACAAATAGAGAAGACGCCAAACTGAGAGCGACGGGTCATGCAGCAGCCGCTCAGACTGCACATGTAAAGCGACAAAAGCCCGGGACCACGCTAGACTCCCGAGATATTTGAGATAACCAGAGATATACAATTCCACCTTGATGTGAAACTGCTCCAAGAAGAGCCTATCAATAATTAGACGTTTTTTCTGAGGCTGGAGGTATTCACCCAGCCAAGCTCTACGGACAACAGGACTAAGTTGAAAGCGCCTTAAAAAGAATGCTTGCCATATTGAAAATCACCGTATACGTGGAAACAATCTAAGAACCATCAGAGGTCCTGAAGAGAGTTCCTTACACTGGGAACTCGAAACGCGTCGACCAGCATTGTGTTAGGCCAATCTTTGAATATTGAAAATAAATCATTTCTGAAATTATGATTTATCTTTTTGATGGCCTATTGTCAAAATTATAAATAGAATTCTAAATGTTTTGCCCTCTTTTGTGATACTAGGTTGTAGAAATAAAGTTTGGTGAAAACCTTTTCCAAACCCTTTCTTTTTTCCCCCCTCCTCTCTTTTTCCTTCAAACACCACAATTTTTGGAAAAACTGTACATAAGAGTATGAATGTGAAATCACATGTATGAATGTTGTGATGTGTCATTTTTTACAAACACGAAACAATTCTTCCTTTGTTTTCTTTCTTCTGTCTCTCCCCTGTAGATTCATTATGTCATGTTGTTATTAAAAAGAAAAATGGTTACGTTTTAAGTAATGAGTAAAAAATAAATGGATTAATTCAAACGAAAAACGTTTCTCTGATGAAATAGTTCAATTCTTTTCGTCACGGTGATATTCGTGTAAATCATTTTTGCAGTACTGGCGCAGTGTAGTTGTTTCTTACATATGACAATTGAAGCGTGAACACAAAATCTGAAAATATGTTCATGGAACATAAACGGGTTGGGAGGCAAAACAAAAGACGCTGACTTACTAGCTTTTCTAAATAAATTTGACATCATCTTACTCCAGGAGACTTGGTCAACCACCGTGGAACAAATTGACGGCTTTAAAGAAATTCAACTACAGGCCATCAGAAGAGGTAACACAGGCAGGGCCGCAGGAGGCCTATCGATCTACCTGAACACCAGCATTCCTTGGTCTTATGTTACCATTGATACAGGACAAACATGGATCCAGTGCATCAAAATCAAGCTACCTCCCGATCCGTCTACAAGTCCTTTTGGCCATCAAGAGTCTCGGCAATTGGTAATTTGTAACACCTACATACACCCGGATGTAAAGAAGAAACCAGAGAAAATCCTGACCCTAAAGGCGCTAATAAAATCAATGCAATCCACTTACCCACAGGCGGGGCTGGTGGTGTCAGGAGATCTGAACATGTTCCTTCTATTTAAGGACAATGCCCTTAACAGCAACCGAAATAAACGGAATGACAAATCCATCCCTCCAATGGTATCATACCATCAAAAAAAGGATAAGCACGGCCAGCAGTCGGACTTATCGTCCTGAATGGCCGCTTTCCCCAAGATCAACCTGCGTCCCTAACCAGAACAACTAAACAGGCTCAAACTGTTCTAGACTACACCATAGTGGACTCAGACGTCTTACAAACAGTAGTTTCCTTCAGCATAATTCACCGGTTGGAGAGCGACCACAGCCCACAATCAATTGTACTGAGCCATCTACACATTAGGGCATCAGCATGCAATGATCTGACTGAACCTTCGTGTCTATACAATCTCACGCGATTAGTATGGAACGGAAAGAACGCCGAAGAAATAACGGCACATGCGAAAAGAGCGCATGCGGAGGCTACCGGGAACAGTCAAACGTCTCTTCAGGACAAGTGGGAAAAGATCATCATCACCCTAACAGAAAGATACGGCCACCAAACACACACAAATAAAAAGAAACCATGCAAGGCATTCCAGGCACCCTTGAGCTCAATACTGAGCAAAAAAAGGATTCGAAACCAAGAAATAAGAAAGTTATCAAGAAAAGGCACAACAAAGGCTGACGACACCAAGCGTCAAATCTCCAACCTACGGCAAAAATATAAAAAAGACGTTTGGCTAGAAAAATTAAAACAACAAACAGAAACTTGGCAACAACTATTGGAATCAAGCAAATCAAACAACAACAGGACATTTTGGGCAGACATCAACAAAGTAGCAAACGGAGCCGCACAGACCATTAATTCAAACATTCTACAGGAAGACTGGATCCAGCATTTGGAGCGAACACAACAGACCAAACTTCAATCATGGGACTCAAATCATTCCCCGCACCAACAGTACGAAAATCAAGAAGCGGCCCAAAACTGCGAAGAACATCGGTTCACGCCATCCCAAGTTCATATGGTCATCAAAAAACTAAGGTCAAAAGGTGCGCCAGGCCCAAACGGTTTGCCAAACGGCCTCTTCAAATTTGACCAATCCTTTTGGGCGGAACACCTTACTCCCTTGTTCAACAATGCCTTTCAAACAGGAAACATTCCTACATCATGGAGAGGGAGCATTTTACACCCAATATTTAAAGCAGGTGCAAGAACAGACCCAGCCAATTATAGGCTGATCGCTCTAATCGACGTGGAGGCAAACATTTACGCATCTAATCTCCTGAGAGATCTGGAAGACTGGGTTAGTTCTAAACACATCCTTCCTATCACCCAGCCGGGGTTTAGGCCCGGAACCAACACCACATGTTATCTTCTAGCATTAAATCTCCTCGTCGAAAGAGCAAAGGAAAGGTCAACAAAATTGTACACCTCTTTCGTAGACCTAAAGGCGGCGTTCGACACTGTCCCAAGGGAGATCCTATGGCAAAAGATGGCCAATTGGGGCACTCCTCTGAACTTGTTACGAGCAATAATAGAATTATACTCATCCACCTGGGTCAAGATGAAATTAGGCACTGGAGATAGAACAACAAAAAAAATCCCCACCCTAATCGGCCTGAAGCAGGGATGCGTATTAGCCCCAACCCTTTTCAACATCTTCACCACCGACCTTGACAAGCGCATCGCGGAGACACAAACTGACCCGCCAAAGCTAGCTCAATACAAAATAAGGAGCTTACAGTATGCCGACGACATTGTTCTCTGCAGCCAGACCCCTTTGGGTCTACAACGCTCCATCACAAAATTGCATGAATACATCTCTGCGAATGGCTTGCAAATTAACTATAATAAAACAAAGATCGTCTGCTTCTCATCCCGGCAAGGGCGACAACCCTTCAAATGGCACATCGCGGGTAACACTATAGAGTCAAGTAACTCCTACAAGTATCTGGGGGTAGTGGTCGACTCAAGCTGGTCATTAAAAATTCACCAACTGCATAGAAAAGCGCAGTCCAATAAACTACGGTTTGCTCTAATGTTACTGAAAACAAAATTGAAATTCCCCTCCAACCTTTACCTCTTGAAAGTGATTGAGGCAAAGTTTTTACCCTCCCTCACGTACGGTTCGGAGCTATTCAGAGGCAAAGACGCAAACTTCTTGAACTTACAACAGTCAAATCTGTTCAAATACATCTTTCACATACCAAGGTCTGTATCACAAGCGCAAGTACGCCTGGAATTCGGGCTTTCAAATCAGCATCAAGTCAGGCAAGCCGGGATACTAAAAATGTGCTGGAAATTAAGGGCAGCATGCGAGGACACGCTGATGGGCCAATGTTGGTGCAAAATCAACAACCGAACAAATGCAAAAAACGTATGGAAAACATCTTTGGAAGACGCACTGACACAACTTAATATGCGAGAGGCATGGAATACAAACCACCTCTTTATGGCCTTCAAAAAAATAGCCAACAGTACAGCAAAACAAAAATCCATGATTGTCGACAAAGCCGCCCTCGCAAAGAAAAAACATGGTTGGACGGGTGCTAGCCACGTATGAGAGAAGTGCCCCACAACCATACCTAGTCAACTATATAACACCGTCCACACAACAAATGCTCCTACGCATACGTCTGGGCACCTACACCACAAAGGATCAGACCCCAGCATGGAAGCAAACATGGCAAACATCGCTATGCAGACTGCGTGGCCATTCGGAAGAAACACTGACTCACATTCTGTGCATCTGTCCATCATTGGCTAGTTTGAGACGTTACTACCTATTACAAATATTTCGTTTTTATCAAATCAGAACATGCAGGCCTGCCGTTATGCTAGCACTGAACAGTTTCCAGTTGCAAACGGCCTGTAGGGCCTCCAAATTCTTACAGAAGGCGAGCCTCCTAATCCAGAAAACTGAAAAAATGGTGCGGACCCAGTCCGAAGGACTGATATGTTAGGTGAGGCTCAGGCCGCAGACGATGTAATACTGTTTTTAAAAAAAGAACTTGTTTTTTAAAGAGTGTAAATGCATTTTAACCAAGGCTAGTTCGTATACTGTTTTGTACACAATTTTGTAAAGGTTTTAACTAACCATATGCAATAAATATTTACTTACTTACTTACTTACTTACATGACCCTTCAGATGGGTTTGGGAGAGAACCAGCTGCTGCAGCTGGATATTGCAGCAGGCCTGGCTCAAATCTCTATAGGCTTTGTCAAAGGGCCCATTTGGCCACAGATTGAAATCCCCCAATACTATTAGCCTGGCATGTGTGTTAGAAAGATCGTAAATAAGATCAATCAGCTCAGGTAAAGTTGATAATGCATTACCAGGTGGTCTATAGCATAACAGTCCGTAGTATAGAACTCCTTTTTGTCCTTTGAGTGAAAAGCCCATGAGTTCAAAACCTCGGACCTCCTTAATCTCAAGCTGATAAATGGCCAGAGTGTCTCTAAAGATGATTCCTACACCTCCACCTCTGCTCCCCACTCGTGGGTTATGCCTAATTTTATAGCCCAGAGGGCAGGCCAGTCCAAGTTCTACCTCACTGTCAGCTCGAGTCCATGTTTCTGTGAGACATAGCACATCCAGCCCATAGGAATCGATTAGAAGTGCAATTTCAACATGATGTTCTCAGAGGGACCGAACATTAAGCAAGCCACAAGATAGCACCCCAGGGCGGCTAGTGGTAGTCTCCGGCAGGCTACTCGCCTTAGGGGGCTGGTCAAGCAGAATAAGTTCCTCCCTGGAGTACACTAGACTGGAGCTGACAGGAGAAGCAGCATGACTGACACTAGTCGCGACATGTGCGCAAACGGGAGCAAACGGGCTTACCTCTGGCGCACCTCCGGTGCACCATCGGCGCGTCCACTGCGCGCCTTCGCTGCGCGCTTGGCAACTATCCATCTTAAGTAGCCATTAAGCGCGGGAGTCCTATGAGGCAACCTCTGACCCCGCAACCAAGATGTGGCCCGCAAATCGGCACCCTCCCGGTTTTCCTCACCCAAGATGGCGGCCTAAATCGCCACGACGCGGTCAAAGGAAGCACTAAATCGGCCTATATCCCGCAAAGTACGGGGTGAAAACAATTTAGTGTGCAGGTAAGATCTACCGATTTAATTATCGCCCCCAGAAATGTCCAAGGTTAAAAATGAGCGCCTGCATTCAGAGTCAGCAGTGCGGTAGTGCAAGGTGAATTTAAAAAGAGTAAAAACTCAACAGGAATGGCAAAGTAAGACCAATAGGAAGACCTTGAGGTTCAAGCTGTATGGCGACTGTCACTGTGCCATGTCGGTCACGGACCCCCATCTGGCGTGTCTTTGGTGCCTAGAACGCGACCATGACACAAAGTCGTGCTCCGACTGCTGGGCCACAGGGCCTAAGTCTTTGAGGGGGTGGTCCCTAAAGCTGATCACGGCCCGGTGTACTTGGCACTGAGATTGTCCCATCGATCCCCGTCCTGGTCTCGGTTGAGAGGAAGTTACGAGCAGTGCTCCGGCAGGGGTCGAAGTCTTCTTCCTCCCAATCGAAGGCGTTGAGGTCAGGTAAGAAGCATCACAAGCAGCACAAGAAGTTGAAGCATGCTTTGACCTCACCCCGTCCGTCAAGCGACGAGACAGAGGCATCTTGGCGTTCGAGGCCCGCTCTGCTGGGTGGGCACCTGAGTCAGCTCCGCATTTCCCTCCCTTTTCGGGGCTGGGAGCGACCTCCGCCCAATTGCAAAAATTATTTGACACCATGTGCGCCCTATTTGGGCAACCTGACCCTTCTGGGGTGCCTTCGGGCTCCACAGGCTCAGTAGGAGACCCCATGGGTTCTGCGGCTCCAGCCCCAGTTCCACGGGCTCCTCTTTGATCCAGACCGGCGATGGTCGCACTACTCTGACCTTCCCTGGTGCCATGTCCAACAACAAGACCCTTGGCGTTCCCGGCTCGGACCTGGGTGATGCCCGCAGTCTGGACACCTCCCCAGAGCCTTGCATGCTGTGTCCCTCTAACCTACTGCGGCGGAGGTGCTTTTTTTGCAATGGTGATGCGTAGGGCTATGAATCTCTTGGACCTGTAGCTTCCTACGGCGGCAGTCAAGACTAACGTCTTGACGGAGGTCCTGCAGCCTTGTGTCTCCTCCTCTGAACCCTTGCTGCCTTTCAACGAGGCCTTAACAGATGTTCTACTGGGTACCTGGTCCGAGCTCCGCACTGGGGCTGCTGTGAATAGAACCATTGCCCACCGCCCTGCACCGGGCGACCCAGCTTTCCTCTCCGCCCATCCCACCCCACAGGGCTTGGTTTTCCACGCCTCTACTTCCCGTGGCGCGTTCCCTTCTGCACTCCAGGACAGGTAATCCAAAAGGCTTGACAGCTTCAGTGAGAAGTTCTTTTCTTCCACCAACCTAGCATTGCGGTCAGTAAACACTGCATGCCTCTTGCTCTGTTATTCCCATTCGCTCTGTGATACAGTTGTGGAGGTGTGGCCAAGAGTCTCGGAGGAGGACCGGGCTCTCCTCTCCCAAGCTGTTGCAGATGGGAGAAATACAGCAAAGTTTGCCATACAAAGTAGCTTAGACGCAACAGACTTGCTAGGGAGATCTCTCACTTTTCATAAACATATTACTAAAGCATGATGTGGTAGTGCATACACATAGCACATTTCAATTGAAATGGCCTCAAAACTTTCCCACTAACATGTACTTTTAATGATAAAACTATATAGCGCATAAACAATGTTTGGAAATTGGGTTTCAGCAAAAATATTTAGAATTTGCTCGTAATCAAATAAGGTGTTCTGAATTTTGATCCTATAAAAACCTTTTTTCCACCACAATCACAAAAATACTTCTTTATAACTAGTGAAATATATTTGAAATGTTTGAACAGTTCACTTATTAGCTGTTTCAGTGTTGTGTTATGAAAAAAGCCTGAAATCATACAGCCTTTCATTTCACATGCGTTTCCCAGCTCGATTGTCAAACAGTCCACTTTACAAAATCCTCTAGCTTCAGTCACAGAAAGTTAAGTATATGTAGAAAGACAAAGTAATTTTTGACCTCTGTCTCTGAAAGCTGAGCAAACATGACAAGATAACAAGATATAAAGGCATCTTTAGTGCTCATTCACTGAGAGCAAGCAGAACACCAGTTGTCAGCTCACTAGAACGGGCGAGTAAGCCCTAAAAATAGCTCGGCCTCATCAAATCTGGCTCGTCATAGAGAGTGGATTTTTTAAGCCCTGCACTAGGGATATTGTTACTACTTTTTCTTGAAAATCTGAAGGAATCAGCCTCCATTGGGAGTGTTCTATGACCTGATCGGTTATAGTTAAAGTTTGGTCTTTTTAAAAAAAATTATGTAGATAGGGTATTAAACTCATGACCTACTTCCGTTATAGCCTATGTTAGTTATACATACTTGTTGGACTTGGCCCTTTTTGGCAGGTTCACCCCTGAACTTTTTTGCCTTAAGCTCTGACATGGTGGTAGTGGTTTTAGGCCTCTGGGTACTTTAGCACTGTGCCCCAGTGTAAAGTGTGTGCGCTCTCTGAGTGCGTGTGGTGAGATTGGCCTGCCCTCCCATAGGAATGCATGGGGGATAAGTGTGTCCATGGTAATGCCTGGTATGAGAGGAGTGCAGGGTCGAGTTTAGTATGTATGAACTCATGAGTATAAATGCTGCGCAATGGTGTGCGCAGATTTATGGTGACTGGTGGAGAAATGCCACTTCTAGAAGTTGGCATTTCTGTGTGCAATGTGTCTGCCTGCCTGATGGGAATTGCATGTCTGGCTTGTGAGTGACAGGAGCTGAGGGGTGTGGGTGGCTCCAGGAGGGGCAAGATGAGTCAGCGCTAGGCTGAATGGGACACCAGGGCTGAGAGAAGTGGGAGGAGAAATCCCCTGACTCTGAATAGGACTGTGCCCAGGCTGTACAATGCTGGCTCCGCCCCTTGTGGTGTGTCTGATCACTGAGCCCCCACCTGACAAGGGGGAGAAGAGCTGGGCAGAACAAAGTGCTCCAAAATCCCCCCGAAACCAGTTCTGACTGGTATCCCCAAGCCCTGTGCTGTGACACAAAGGGATTTTGCCGATATAAATATAGGGGCTGTGACCCATGAAAATGTTCTAAACCTGCGGGGCGTGCTGCTGCTGGGGCCCAGGAGGACCTGCCAGGAGGGCTGCCTCCCTGGGCCCAGCTATGCCCCTGGGATCTTTTGCTTAATTTCTTTTATCCCCAAGGACTTTAAGCCTAGCGCCTGGTGAGTGCTTTATTTCTATTCTTGCTGAGCGCTTTATTTATCCTGAGGAGCAGCGCTTCTGTTCCCCACTTGCAGCGCTGGGCTGCGATGGTTTGGGAGGGAATCCACAGCGTATGGATTCCCCCGCTTTTGCTGACTTCGTAGCGGGTACCCAACCCACGTCATGGCCGCTTATACTTTGATTCCCGGGAGGGTGCCCACCCCGCTTATTTTTATGGTGACTTGATGTTTATTATTCCGTTTTCAATGCGGGAGCCCACCCCGCGTTTCACCGCCGCCGCCCGAGTTGCTTGTGAACCTTTCTCCGGGCCGCTACCAGCACAACCCAGAAGACAGTCATAGTTGCATGGTTGTGGGCGGGACTTTCTGCAGACGGCCGGGGAAGGCGGAAGCCTGGAGATGCCTGGCGGGGCTCCCGTGAAGCTGAGGGAAGCCCCGCGGACACCGCCAGAGAAGAGGATGAAGACAGGCGGGAGCCCACCCCGCCTGCGTGGTAACTGCAGAGTGCAGCCGGATCCCCAGCGAGGCTCTCATGAGAGAGCCATGTGTGCTGCCCGTGGTGTCGGGAGGAGCGAAGGAGTCCGGTGAGTGAAGCTGATGGGGAGTGGGGGTGTATATCAAGGCCCGCTGTCGGTGCCTACCCCCAGTGTTGCTCCCCCCAGGCACTGCGAGTACCAGCCTTTGTTGGTGCCAGTTCGAGGCACAGTATATGAGCGGCCCCACCTGGCAGCGGATCACTCCAACATGGGGCCTGATTAGTTTCCAAGGGCCCATGTCCCTGCCAGTTTGGCCATATTTCATCTGCCCCGCATGCGAGAGGGCAGCTGCAACAATGGTGCCATACTTGTTTGGAGAGCCCCAGCGAGGCCCAGAGGGCACAGTTGTGCCAGGACCCATGATGGATTCTCAGCTGCGTCGCACCAGCGTGGGCAGCTGCAACGTTTTGCCGCATTCCTTTTCCTACATAGTCCCAGTGGGGACCCCAAGGGCCCAGTGAGAGCCTAGGCCTTCATTTGCTATGCACAGCTGCCCAACAAGTAGTGGGCAGCGGCAACATTTAGGCCATTCTTTCTTTGGGGGCACACCTTTTGAGTTAGGAGTGAAATG
This sequence comes from Lissotriton helveticus, assembly GCF_964261635.1. Taxonomy (NCBI): domain Eukaryota; kingdom Metazoa; phylum Chordata; class Amphibia; order Caudata; family Salamandridae; genus Lissotriton; species Lissotriton helveticus. The sequence goes on along the minus strand of NC_136057.1, from coordinate 1,503,335,283 downwards.
TTCTCCTCTGCCCCAGTACATTCACAGCTGCACAGCACTTAGTGCCAGCTGCTACGTTTAGGCCTGCGCAAAGTGCGCACCCTTGACTTCTGCTGCCTTGGCAGAGCGCCCTGACTTTGGGACATAGGGCATTTGAGCCCCTTTGAGAAGGCCTGTTGGCCAGAGGGACTGTGAGGTTAATAAGGCGCCAGGCCCTAATGTGATTAATGCCTCTACTATGGTCTTTATTAGGAGACTATGTGCTAAATGTGATTCATGTGGTGCTAGGAAATGTGATTCATGTAGTATGATTTACGCACCCTGTTTGATGCCTCTAACTGTGGTTTATGTAGGAGGTTATTTGCATAATATGAGTTATGCTTGGGAGGTGAGGGTCTAATGTGTTTAGACCTATGAGATGATTGCATAATTTGTTTATGCTGGTGAGGTTGGCGCAGAATGTAATTTGCGCCTAATGTGATACTGTGCATAATGTGGTGTATGTTACAGGCTGATGCTGAGTACAGTGATTACCAGTGATTACTGGTTGTACGTTTATGATATGTTTTACTAAGTTCACTCTGTGATGGTTCTGACAATGGTCCAGTGGTCCTTGTCAGGTGTATATAATCCCTTGTAAATATGACCTAGTGCCAGGTGGCACCATGTATATTATGTGAGTACTATTCTAATGTGTTATGAGAATACAAAGGCTATTTTTGATATAACCTTGTGTGGAGTTCCTTTTGTAGTGTGCCTGGGATGTTGTTGCTGTGTGCGTGCACAAATGCTTTACACATGGCCTCCGGGATAAGCCTGGCTGCTCGTGCCAAGCTACCAAGGGGCAGAGCAGGGGTTATCTTTGGCATGTAACTCCCTTGCCCTGACTAGAGTGGTGGTCTCTGCCTGGCTTTTGCGCAAGCCTTAGCCAACCATAGATCCCATTTCTAACAATACTTCTTAACTATAGTGCCGTGGGACTTCCACTTCGACGGGGAATGAATCAAGCATTTGAATCTATGAAAGATATCGATACTGGATAGTTGCAGTTACAGAGAAGTAACCTATTTTCTTTCCTGCCTTAACATCATGTTGGATTTTTTTCTAAGAATTACTTCTCCCTTCTTATCACATTATTCCCCAATGGTTTGGCATGAAATATATTGTGTTTGAAACAGCAAATTATAATTTGTAAAATAGTTTAATGATTAGTAGTCTTTTAAAGGTACTGAGAAAAATGCTCCTTTTTAAATAAAATTGTTATTGACAATGTTTTTCGCTGATTTTAAAAATGTTTTCTTAGCAGCTGCAAAGTTTTGACTACCATTGTTTATTTGAATGAAGTTTGAGTTGGAATGTGAGCTAATTCAAAGGAGCTTTTCTTATCAGGTCTGGGCTACAGACAACTCAAACGTTTGTTGACAAACCTTTTGTTTACAATGCATAAAATATACTTGGGGTGTGAGATTTGGGTCAACGACGTGTTCATAATAGGATAACTTTTTTTCGCAGGTGTCTGCTCTTAAGTCAGTGACTTTCCTCCCTATTTTTGTGTTATCCTGCCCAGGAGCATTTTGGTTTCAGTGTTGTGATAAGTTGAGTACTATGGTTCCCCTGCCGTCTTGAGGGTACTTTCAGCACTCCATAGGAGGGCATGGGTTTCCCTGCTCTGTATCCTGCTTTTCCCCACGCTCTCTATTTTGTCCCCTTCCATGAAACAAATAATTAACAATTTGACAACGGAGATCCTGGTGCTTCCTGTCCTGGTCCCCAAGTCATACCACATTTAATTTCTTTTTTCAATGGGTTAACAGTCGCAAAGTGTTACCAGGCTGCTCACTCACTGTTTTTTGGTCTGATAATCCCTTTCTTTTTAAGTGTTATTTATTGTTCTGAAATAGCTGTCTGCCATGTTATAAGAGAAAAGGGGAAAAAATGGGTTACTTTCCACTGATGCGTCACGATGCAAGCGCCATGATGCAAATGCATTACAACACACAGATGCCTCACAACAGATGCATATGACTATCTTAGAATGCCTTTTTTCTTTTAATGAAAACTCATTCCAAGATGGACAACCATGTGTCTGCATGTTTGTATGTGTTGGGATGTACTGGTGACCATTTTGGCATGTCAGTGCCAATAAAAATAGCATTGGCAAACCCAGTAGCATGGCCTTTCAAAGCAGAGACTTTGTCAGTGCTTGGTTTTCAAGTTCAAAATGCATTCTGAAGAAGGGTGGAAGTTGTTGGTTAACCACTAACATTTATTGCATAGATATGAGCCAATGCAAAGCCCACAAAAAAGTAGTTGACGACTGTGTTGATGACGACTATCTCGTGGATGATCGCCTTGCCATCATCATTGATGAAGACTTTGTGGTCAAGACTGTTGACTGCACAATTGGCTGCAAAAACACCATTTACGACGAAGAGACTGTCAACAAAGAAACCGCCCATGTTACGCCTTACTTTGGAACCAACGACGACCTTGTCGATGATACTGTTGACGATTGAAAAACCAACAGAATATACCTCACCTAGCAAGCTGTCCCTCTTGCCACCAAGCCATTAATTGGATCTAGGGGAGTCTGACTAGGCTGATGATGGACCTTATGTTACAGCTCCTAGTCCCTCTGAGCTTAATGTCAAATACCAGGATGAAGAGGACTGTTATGAACATGTGGATCAAAGTCAGCAATATATAGAAAAGCCAAGGCAGTATGTGGAACAATTTCACCATTTCGCTCCTCCTCCAATAACGGAGGGGCATGGGTCAGGTTCAGTAGCCTTGGTACAAGATCTACAAGGCATGTTGCATTATTATGGATGTTTTCCTGCACCTGCATGGACAACATAGTCACCAATTCGCCGACAACCTCCTGCACCAAGATCACCTGAACCTATGCCACCACCTTGCCACTCTGAGAATTACCCTGGTATCAAATAACGCAGTGCTTCCTTGAGATGACCCATCTTCCTTGTATGATGATCGAGAGGAGGGTTAAATTCATGATACTCAATCTGTGGCCAATGATTGGTACCTCATCCCAACACCTTCACCCCTAGCACCACAACCAGTGGATTCCCCACCAGATGATTTTGGAGACTTTATGGAGAGAGTGGCCAGGTGTTTCCTGCTTCTAAACAACGTAAAACAATCAGATTGTTTCCTATATAATTTTAAGAACAATCTAGGATAGCTTCGAAAAATACCTATCATAGATTATATCTGGGAGGAATTAATTAAAATTATGAAAATTCCTGCCTCAGATGTACAAAGCTCCTGAAGACTCACCAGCATGTCTGTTTAGACATCCGAAACTGGACTCTCTCATTACACAGAGACCGCGCAGGTCAAAGTACCCTTCCAAGCTAGTTTGAACCCAACCTAACAAGAAAGGCAGACGCCTTGACAACATCGGCAAAACGCTCTCAACTATGTTGGGCACCACTGTAGATGCAGCAAATTTGCTGGCAATCTTGGACAGATATGACCACCAGATGTGGTCGGGCATTGCCACATATCTGGATTTTCTGCCGGAAGACAAGAAAGCAGAATTAAAGAAGATTCTGTAGGAGGGAGAAAGATCTGCGTCGGACACCATAGATTGTGCTAAAGACATAGCTTCAATAGGATTCTGACAGCTCGAAATGTTGTGGGGGTTGGACACATGGCAGACTAGTCGGGTCTGCCTGTGCTCCCTCTGGTGCTTCTTAATGAAACAATATCCTAATCTCCCCAGACCCAGAGATTCTCTGGCCCGATCGCGGAGTAGTGTGAGACCCTGCTGGGCTTGGTGGGGGCTGAGAGGAAATGACTCCGAAGTAGACGAGAGGCGAAAGAGGTGCAGGACAGCAGCGGAGTGCTGGACGCCATCTTGTGGCAGGCCCGGTCGGATCCGGGTGGGCCGGTGGTCCTGTGCGCAAAACCTGAAAGACGTGGAGGAGCCCCGGATGCGTGGGACCGGCCCGGGTGCAGGTTGTCACTGCGAAGCTGGTCCCGGTACCTGAGGACCAGGGTGTGCGGCGGAGAGAGCGTCTCCCGGACACAGAAGTTGGCGCCATTCGAGGTGAGGGCTGAAGCTAGCTGCACTTGGGGCTGTTATGCCGCAGGGCTGAAGCTGATACCGACTAGGATCGCCACATGAAGCAGAGCTTCTTTGGGGGAGGCATAGATGGACTATTGCTGCACCCCCTTCTTTACAGTGTAATCCGGCCCGGCTTGATGGGAACGCAGGCCACGTGAACTGCAGGGAGCCGGTACCTGGATGTGGCGAGCAGGCCGGGAGAATAGACATCGAGTAGCCTTTCCGCCCCCTCTCCCACTCAGTCAGCAATATTTGGGCCAGGTGGAGAACTGCCACTGGGCAGGAACACACCAATAGTGCGAGGAGGCCGGGCACACAAGGCGGGGGTACACAACGGCGCTCTGTGTACTGCCAGGCTTACATATGGCCCGCGTACATGGAAGAACCTGCAATTTTTTGACACACACAGCTACAAGACATAAAAGTCAAGGGGACGGATTGGGTGTTTGCAGACTCAAATACTGCAGCCTGGGGGCGCCCTCTGGCGGATCTAGCCTGTTGGAACAGTAATTACAGATAGTCATACAAAAAGTCCGGGGATCCAGATAATCTGGTGCGGAAGGGAATGAGACGGCATGAAATACGTTTGGCCTTGATGGTTTTGCCCAATTGAAAGAAACAGGGTGCAGCAGAGGAAAAGTGGCTTGATATTGGTTGGTGGGACCCAGTATATTGATATTGATGGTGTTTGACCCCGGGGGCAAGTGGAGAACATCTATTACTGATTGACCTCTGACGGAGGACAGATCAAGTTGACGAGTGTGGGGCTTGTGAGGATGTGACCCGTGGCAAAACAGGCCTGTTGTTTCGCAGGGGAGTTCTGGTCCTATAACTTTGCAGAGATGGTGAAGGATAAAGCAGGCAAGGTGCAGTCCAATAAGATCTCTCATTATACACAACCGTGCCTGATAGAGCCCGCCGGGGTTGCTGAGAACCCAGAGGAGCAAGTGGATGCTGCAGGTCATTCCTCAGATAAATACCCATGTCTGGCAGAGAGTATGGCGGTGATCCAATCATCTAGAGAAGATGTAATACATAGAATTGATGCCGTGGCCACAGAGGTGAACCTGCTGTGGCGCGATCTCCATGCAGCTTGAAGTACAATCGCTCAGTGACTCAATGGTGAACCTACAACAATGAGTGGCACAGTTAGATCAATGCTCTGAAGATGCAGAAGGGCGATCACGCAGGAATAATCTATGATTTATTGGTTTTCTTGAAAAGGCGGAGGGCTCAGCTGCAGACCTGCTCATGGAGGAGTGGATTGTGGGGAAAATAGCCCCTAAAAGGTTATCAAAGTTCTTTAACATTGAGCGAGCCCTCAGGGCATTGAGCCTGGCCCCCCGACCAGATGCCCCTCCTCGAGCGATTATAGTCCAGTTCTTTAAATTATAGGGACCGAGACATGATACTTCAGTCCACCAGAGCGAAAGGTAGATTGAACTTTCAAGGCCATCACAATTATATTTTTCCGGACTACACTCAGCGTGTTCAGGAACAAAGACAACATTTCTAATGGTGAAACGCAGACTACGAGATGCTGGCCTGAAGTACAGTCTGTTATATCCTGCCAAGCTGAGGGTGGAGTATAAAGGGAAATCAAACTTTTTCATGTCAGCGGAGGCAACGATGGCATGGATGAAAGAGATGGGCCGGGCGGACACGAGCTTGGGCCCACAGGGGAGTGCATGTCGTTTGTGGCGCAGAGGAGGGCGAGCGAATGACAAACCCCAAATGGTCTGAAAGACTGAAGAAGAATGTGAGCGCAACCCGGGCAGAATAAGAGTACAAATGGATGGAACTAAGCAGCGAGAGGGAACTCAGGACTCGGAGACGGGTTTACAAGATATGGTTCCGGATACCCGCCTGTCAAACGAGGATGCATCTTGAACGGGGACACTGTACTCTAGAACTTTGGTTTCAGATAAGTGATTGGAATGTGAAAATGTAATAGTTTTGCAATGGGGAGAGCTGGGAGTTCAGCAGGGAGGCGCTGGTGGAGGTGGTGCAGGTGGGGGGTCCTTCACACGTCCGGCAGTTCCCACGTGGTCAGGGAGCTTGAGGCCGTGTCTCGCGCCAGACTAGCTGTCCGGTTGCTAGTAGACTAGTAGGAAGTACTTTAATTTATAATCTAGGTATAAAAAGTTATATAGGGAGGTTTGGGGAGGTCACGGCGAGCTCGGTCGTGGTGGGAATGGTTAGTACGGAGTGCAGCTGGGTTGCCCATGGGGTGGGGTTGGGGATTGATTGTTTTGTTTTCATAGTTGGTGTATGCTGGATGTCCTTGGGAACATTGAATCCTTTTGTGGAGGCGGGAGGAATCGTCTTTCAAACACACGTTTGGTCTGTGAGGGAGGAGGTTGTGCTGCTGGAAAGCGGGGAGGGTATGGACCAATGGTGGAAATGGCAGGTTTGACATTAAAAGTGCTCACATGGAATTTTCGGGGGTTGGCATCTTTTGAGAAGCGCATAAGGGTTTATGCTTATTTAAAAAGATACAAGATATCGATTGCATGCTTACAAGAAACTTGTGTGGGGGTACACAATCCCATGTCTGAGACGCCTATGGAGGGGTCATATATTTGCTGCTTCTTATTCAGGATTTGCAAGAGTGGCTCTCATATGGGTGGCACCTGGAGTCCCAATCAAGCCTCTCCATCAGGTAATGGATACCGAATGGCGTTATGTGATTTTGCAGGGCACATTGGAGGGGGAAGAATTGTGTCTCATTAATGTATATGCTCCAAACTCTGATTGCGCAGACTTCTTGCCGTCTGTTATGATGGCAGGTGCGCGGTACATGGGGGAGGTGATAATGTTGGGAGATGTAAATTGCGTCATTGATGGAAATCTTGCCCGTGAAAACCCACAACTACATACCAAGCCGCATATGACTGGAACACTGACAGACATGCTGAGAGAAATGCTCCTTCTAGATATATGGAGTCAATGCAACCCCACACAAAAAACATTCTCCTGCCATACACCAGCCACCAACACATTCAGCCTACTGGACTATTGCTTAATTTCACCAACATTAGCTGGGGATATGAAGGGGATAACGTACCAAGCAAGATATATTTCAGATCACTCCCCGATTTTGATCAGCTTTGAAGGCCGGAAATCGAGAGCGGCCATTCCCACATGGCGTCTCCGGAGGCATTGCAGGACCTGCCGTTTGAGAAAGCAGTCTCAGAAGCGTTAACAAAATACTTTGAGGAAAACTGGGGGATGGCCACAAATAGAGCATTCGAATGGGACGCTATGAAGGTGGTACTCCGGGGGGTATGCAAACACATGGCATGCGGGGTATGACAACAACTACTGAAAGATATTGAGAAATCTGAGGGCAACCTGTCCAGGTTAGAAAAGAGACTACATGCCGAACCCCACATGTTTGGAGACTGGCATGCAATTAAGAGCGAGTTATTAGAGACACGGAAGCGTCTAGAGAAGTACGACCATACAGTGTATCAACAGTGGCTTCACCGCAAGGGTGATAGATTGGGCGCCCTGTTAGCTCGATTATTGAGCAGAGAACGAGCCACTGACCTAATATGGCACTTGTAAGATGCGGAGGGACAAAGGGTCTATAAGCAAACCGGAATCCCAGAACTTTTGGGCAGCCATCTGGCTAACATCTGCTGGCAGGGAGTCGTACCTTTGAATAATGCTATTGTGGAATTCCTGGCCTCGATGCAATTACCCCACTTAGAGCAAGATACGGAAGAGATACTAGGGGGCCCAATCACACGGGCAGAAGTTGTAGGGACCATTAAATGCCTAAAGCTGGGGAAATCACCCGGGAACGACGGGTTCCCAGCAGAATTTTACCAACAATACGCACTGATCCTGGCAGACAGATTGGTGGAAGTATATAACGAGGTGTTACATGCACAGCACCTGACAGATTCTATGCCGCAAGCCGTGGTAATAATGATCCCAAAGCAGGACAAGGACCCCACCCAACCGAACTCGTATAGACAAATTTCCTTTTTAAACTTGCATGTAAAGGTGCTGAGTGGAATACTGGTGAGTAGACTTCTTCCGTATATGTCATATCTGATCCACCCTGATCAATCGGGATTTATCCCACACCACAATATATTGCTTAATTTAAGACGACTGGCCCATGTATGGCACGACATGGGTCAGAGACGGGAGAAGTACGCCCTAGTTCTGTTGGACATCGAACAAGAGTTTGACTCAGTGTCCTGGCCCTTCGTTTGGGCCACATTGAAAAAAATGTCTGTGGGGCCAGGGTTTATTAAAAGGGTTCAATTACTCTATGCTTCGCCCAGGGCCAGGGTTAAAATGGGCGGTAGAGTCTCAGGGTTGTTCCAGTTGAAAAGGGGCACACGGCAGCATTGCCCCCTGTCGCCTCTGATATTCACCATGGCTATGGAGCCATTGGCTTGTGTCCTGCGGATATCGCCTGGAAGCATGGGGAATAAATGTGGGTTGCACCAATCATGTAGTCTCAATGTACGTCGATGATACCCTGGTGTAATGTACGCAACCAGAGGAGGCAATACCTGCCTTGCTGCGAGCCCTGGAAGAATTTGGGAGGGTGTCGGGGCTCCGAGTGAACCCCAACAAATCAAAGGTGCTCCCTATGGGAAACCTGGTAGACTGACCAATAGAAACTCTTCCGGAAGTAGGGCTGCCATGGACGAAAGATCCGCTCAAGTATTTAGGTATGATCCTGGCACTACCAGAGGAACGGTTCCTAGAGCTTAACGTAGGCAGGTTAATGGAGGGAGTACGAAATTCAGTGAGCTTCTGGAAAGATCTGCCTTTATCTCTGATGGGTAAAGTTGCAATCACAAAAATGGTAATTCTACCGCGCTGGTTATATGTCTTTCAAAATGCATTTTATAGAATTTCGCTGCACGTTTTTAAACAAATAGAGACCCTGTTAATTGAACTGTTATGGAGCAATAAACGTAAGCTTATCAGCCTTTTAACATTACAGAGACCATGGCAGTTGGGGGTGGGGGGGTAGAGGAACCTTGTATTGAATATTACGATATGGCCACGCAACTACAACATGCAGTCCACTGGGTGGATGACCAAGACAATTGGGGAAAAGGGCTCCTGGAGGGGTCTTACAAAGGTGGTTCATTACCAGAGTTATTAATGCAAGGGAAGAGGGTCCCCCGGGTCCACTCCGTAACTTATTAGACATGTGGAAAATACGGTGAGAAGAGTGGTGAAGTGAGCGCCATATGCGCCTGATGCACCTCTGTGGGTGATTGTGGGATTTGCTAAGATCGCGGAACCAATGTCGGTGCGCAGGTGGAGGGCAGGGGACTGCATGATGGTGGGTGATCTATACCATAACGGCCAGTTCATTACGCGTAATAATGCAGAAGTTATGTTCGAATTGGGAGTGGGCCATATGCTAGAATTTCAAAAGTAGCCAGAGAGATTTGGTAATCGTTTCCAGAAGAGCCCCCGGTAACGAGAACCCTCCAAATAGTGCTGCAAATGGCACAAGGGCATCACATGATAAAACACGTATACAGGGCAATCAGCGAGGACTTGCCACAAAATCCACTTGCACTACAAAAAAATGGGAGGAAGCGATGGGTGGACAATTCACTGAGAAAGAATGGGAGAAGATACACAAAGGGGAAAACTGGGCTGCTTCAATGCACGGTTCAAACTCATCCAATATAATTACATCCATCAGGCTTACCTCACACCGAAGACCCTCAGCAAAGCTTATCCAGAGTGGTCTGGTGACTGCCACAGATGTAGCCAAACAGAGTCCGACTTCGTTCATGTGGTTTGGGCATGCCCACAGGTGACAAAATTCTGGGAGGTAGTGTTGCAAAAAAAAAAAAACGGCAGTGGGATGGGAGATTCCGAGAGAGATACGCAGTGTTATTGAGTCTGCTTCCTTCACCCAAAAAGAAGATAAGTAGGAAATTTGTTTTACTGGGTTTAACTCTTGCAAAATGACGCATTGCGATTGAATGGCAAAGACCAACGACCCCAAATGTAGACAGATGGTTAAAAGACATGGTTGAATGGGCTACTGCTGAGCGAGTAAGAATTAAGCTCGTCAGGAAAGATGACCGATTGGCAGATGACCTCCTAGCATGGTCAGTGATGATCAATGGCCTACAGTCTAAACCGAACACAAACTCACAGACCGAGACAATTGACTCACAAAACTCATAAAGCATACACAAATCGGTATTATACCAATGACAACATGATATTCCCAAAAATTCCAAGGGATGTCCGCGTGGGGGGGTTTGAGGAGGGTGTTGAGGGAGTTACGTTGATATAAAAGTCATGATCAAGTATTGGGTCACGGAATGTGGTATTTATTCGTGCAACATTTCATGTAACACTGAAAGCTTCAATGTTGTAAAGCAGGCTTAAACGGTTACAGTTTAGGTGAAATTAACCTAATGTATTAATGTTCGCTACTGCTGATTAAATCTGGTATTGCTATTTTCTGTGAAATGGCAATTACAAAAATAAAAAAAAGGATTTCTACATCTCACAGGATCAGTGGTCCTAAGACACCAAGGTTGAATAAAGGCCACAACATTTCATCCTGAGATGCAAACTAAGATTTTACATATGACATATGATGGCCACACTTTGTTTAGAAAGCACGTTGATAATGCCTTACAGGCAGTCGAGGCTGACACCGCTAGATCTTTGAGCACCTTGCAGTTCTGTAAAACACCTTATAGAACTGCCTGTGGAAGAGGTACTTATTCATATAGTTAGAACTGGGGATCTCTAGTTGGCTGAGGTAGGTATCTTAATCCAAATAGATACCCTTGCTTCTAACATTGGTGGTCAGCGGTTTGGTATTTGAACGTGTATTTGTAAATTCACTCACAGTGATTGGTGTACATCACTAGTTTAGCGCAGACCATGACGTAACCACATATTGCGGTTTTTTATTTTTGGTTCTATTTTTAAGCGACCTTTAAGCCACAAATCAAGTCTCAGAGGAGTCAAGTAGCCAGTGAGGTTGCGGAATTGGAGTTTGACATTGAGGCATTGCTTACCTACAAAGTTGATCAATTAGGCAATTCTGCGGAGCTTTGGCATGTCCCATGAAAGGTAGCACCAAAAAGGAGGAGCTGCATACGGTCTTGAGGGCCTGGTGGGAAGCCAAAAAGGCACAGGAGATAAGGGATGTTGAGGTGGATGTGGATGACCCAGGGAATGGATTTGGTCCACAGGATTTGCCTATGGATGGACCAGCCTAAGGGGCTGGTAGTAACCATTCAGGGAATAGTTTTCCCAGAGTAGCAGGAGGAAACCAAAGGGTCAGAGAGCATCAGTTGGATGTTTTAAAACCTAAAGCTCAAGCAGAAGAGAAGAAGCTGCTCATTGAAAGTGAAAAGCGAGCAGAGGAGAGCAGGAACGCTCTCGGCTTGGAAGAGAAGAAGATTCTCTTAGCTCATGAGTTAAGCATTAGGGAACTGGACATGAATGTTAAACAGCGGAGTCCAGTTCAAATGGTGGCAGCACACAACCAGTGCCAATGGGTAAGGTGTACATTCCCAAAGACTTAGTGCAAGATTACCAAAGGGGTGATGATATTTATTCGTGGTTCACGCCATATGAGATTGCACTAAGGATGAATGAAGTGCCTGAGAATCATGGGGGGGCGGGCCTATGAGACTTCTGGGAGGGCTGTTTTACCCACTTTAAAGAGGGCAGGAACCCTGACCTACGCCAATATGAAGGAGTCATTATGCCTCCGGTATGGGCTCACTCCAGAACAGTAGCAGCAGAAATTCAGGAACTTCAAGAAACTGGAATCCAGTACTTGGGTGGAGTGTGTGAATGCGTACACACGTGCACTGGATGGTTGGATGAAGGGCAGCAAAGTAACTGCTTTTAAGGGCTTATGCAATTTAATTAGTTGGGAGCACTTGAGTAGTCTGTGTGTTTCAGAGCTGCACTAGCATCTTTTGGACAGTAAGCTGACACGATCCTGGTAAGCTTGCTGAAGAGGCGGACCGCTGGACCAGCATCAGGGTCCACAAGGGGATTGGAGGTACCACTACCAAATGTGTACAGGGTCCCCCGCAGAAGGTGGGGGAGGACAAGGGTAACCACAAGGGGTTCTCTAGAGGGCCCCAAAGTAGTTCCCAGGTGAAAGGGTCTCAGTCCCCCAAGGCTAAGAGGCCCTGGTCCCCTAAGGGCAAGCGGGATCACAGCGGTCCTCCTACCTGTTATTTCTGTATAGAAGTGGGTCACATTGCCCCTAAATGCCCCAAGAAACCACCTACATCAACTGGTGCTCCAACACCGGGTTTAGTGAGTGTAGCACTAGGGGAGGAATTGATTCCTTGGAATGGGGAGGAGCAAGCAGTTTTGACACTGGTCTCATTAGGAGATCGAGAGCTGGTCCAGGAAGCGTCGCTGCCTGAGAATACTAAGAAGTACAGGCAGTGGGTAACCATCAATGGAAGAAGGTGGAGGCTCTGAGAGACACAGGAGCCAGTTTGATATGTAAGGTGTCAGTGGGTGTCTGAGGAGCAGGCAATTCCCAATGTACTTCACCCTGTAGTTGCAGCAGACAACTCAGTGTTCTTCTGCAAGGTGGCGCTAGTTCCCTTTGAATGGAGGGTGGTCTCAGGGTTCTTGAAGGTCGTTATAAGTCCGGCCATGCCTATAGACTGTCTTCTGGGGAATGACCTGAAGAGTTCCCCCTGGAAGGAAGTGGAGCGCCAGGTGCATTTGGAGATATTAGGTCTGCCAGAGTGGGCTTGTGTGACCACTCGGTCTATGGCAGCCAGTACAGGTATTCAAGAGGACCTGGAGCCTGAAGCAGTGGCCCAGGTGCCTGCCTTCAAGAGAAGAGGCAGGGGTGTAAGAAACCGCCCCCAAACTTCCCATGGTCCAGGAGGAGGCAAACCTTGAGGGGGATGCCCTGAAGCCTACGGGGGAGCAAGTAGCTGAATTGGGGGACCTACCCGAGCTGACCGAATGGCATCAGGAAGGAGGGCCCTCCAGGGAGAAATTATGTGAGGAGCAGAAAAAGTGCCCTTCTCTTGTAGGTTTGCGGCAACAGGCAGCAAACCAGGCAGCAGGTCATCCGTCTGGGTCACACTTGATTTACTGGGAGAACGATCTCCTATATAGTGAGCCTAAGGTTGCTGAGCCTGGGTCAGCCCGTGCGCTGTTGGTACCCCAGCGCTTCAGAGCCTTCCTACTGGGGTTGGCTCATGATGCACCTTTAGCAGGACATTTGGGGCAGAACAAGACCTTTGAAAGGCTTGTCTCCCACTTCTACTGGCCTCAAATGTGCAAGAGTTCTGATACTCATTGCAGGACCTGGCAGACTTGCCAGGCAAGTGGTAAGAGTGGAAGGAAGCGCAAGGCTCCTCTCCAAACTTTCACTGTAGTCAGCACCCCCTTTGAAAGGGTGGGCTTGACATCGTGGGGCCTCTGGATCCCAAGACCGCCATGGGCAATAGGTTCATCCTGGTCTTGGTGGACCAACCATCCCTCTCCAGACGGTGACAGCCCCGTGGTGGGCAGGGCATTCATTGGGATTTTCTCCCGTGAGGGGTTCCCCAGAGAGGTGGTGTCAGACTGGGGTACTAATTTCATATCTAGGTTTATGAAATCTATGTGGAAGGAGTGCGGTGTAACCTATAAGTTGACCGCACTGTACCACCCCTAGGGTAACGGTCTGGTTGAGAGATTTAACCGAACCCTGAAAGGCATGATTATGGGTTTAAGGAACCCATGAGGCGTAAGTGGTTCGTCCTTTTACCATGCTTGCTGTTTATGTACCGAGAGCTGTCACCGAAGTCCATAGGTTTCAGCCACCTTGCGGTCCTGTACGGGCACCCTGTAGGAGGACCCTTGAGTTTGGTGAAGGAGGGCTGGGAGAAGGCTTCTAGTAACCCCAAATTTTAAAGAGTAGCTGATAAGGTCAGGGCATCTAGGAGAAGGTTTCATAGATGCTGGCACTTGGGGTGATTGAGCCATCCAGCAGCCCCTGGGCTAGCCCAGTGGTCCTTGTGCCAAAAGCTGCTGTACCAGGTACCACCCCAGAACTCCCGTTCTGTGTGGATTACTATGGGCTCAATGTGGTCAACAAGACTGACGCTCACCCCATCCCCAAAGCTGATGAGCTCGTGGATCGGCTGGGAGCTGCCCGGTACCTCAGTACATTTGACTTGAAATCTGGGTACTGGCAGATTGCCTTGACCGAGGGGTCCAAGGAGAGGTCAGCGGTCTCAATGCCAGAGGGGCAGTACCAGTTCAGGGTTATGCCCTTTGGGTTGAAGAACACCCCTGCCACCTTCAATAGACTGGTTAACCAGGTGCTGAGTGGGCTGGAGGAATTCAGTGCCGCCTACCTGGATGACATTGCTGTATTCAGCTCCAGTTAAGAGGAACATTTGCAACACCTCTGTGAATTGTTGAAGGCCTTACAGAGGCCAGGCCTAACTATCAAGGCAAGTAAGTGCCAGATGGGGTAGGGTTCTGTGGTGTAATTAGGACACCGGGTAGGGAGCGGCCAGGTGGCGCCCCTACAGAAGGAAATTGATACCATTCTGGCTTTGGAACACCCCACAACCCAGACAGGAGTGAGGGCCTTTTTAGGACTCACTGGATATTACAGACGGTTTGTGAACGGGTATGGCACCATTGTTGCCCCCTTGACAGAACTGACGTCAAAGAAACATCCCCAGAAGGTGATCTGGACTGATGCCTGCCAGATCGCTTTTAATGCCCTGAAAACTGCCATGTGCACCTTAGCCTGTGCTCAGGGCGCCTGATTTCTGCACCTTCACGGTGGAACACCGACCTGGAACAGAACACGCCAATGCTGATGGTCTGTCCAGATTTTTCCGCCTTAGTGATGAGAACTCCCGTGGGGGTGGGTAGTTCCACCCACTTTTCGGCTAGAGGGGACACGTGTTAGACCTTGCATTTCTTGACGTGATTACCCCTGACCTTTTGCCTCTACCTCCTCTATTTTTTATGCTGGGATGGATTGCGTTTGACTAACTTAGTTGCTTTGGGCACTTTGCCACTACTGATCAGTGTCAAAGTGCAAGTGCTACCTGTGTAAAGTGTAATGGTAATTGGTTGTCCATGATTGGTATGTTTGCCTTACTAGTAATGTCCCTAGTAAAGTGCACTATGTGTGCCAGGGCTTGTAATGCAAATGCTACTAGTGGGCCTGCAGCACTAATTGTGCCACTCACACAAGTAGCCCTAAAGAGAGATCTCAGGCCTGCCACTGCAATGCCTGTGTGCAGTTTGTTAAGCTGCCATGTTGTCCTGACAAGTGCACCTACTTTCCAGGCCTTACTCTTTCCTTTTAATTCACACCAGACACACCTATGGTAAGTCCAAGGTACCCCGCTGGGCAGGGTGCAGTGTATGTGAAAAGTAGGACATGTACAGAGATGGGTACCATGTCCTAACAGTGAAATACTCTCCATTTCAATTTTCACTGTTGAAAGGCCATCTTGCCTATAGGACAGAACGGGGAGGCTGTGTAATATGTTTTCAGCCTATCTTCCCATAGGCATAAGATGGAGAGGTGAGGTTTAGTGTGCCTGAACTACAATTCAATAACACATCTTTTTGTGAAGGTGGTTTTTGCATTGTGTGTTTAGAAATCACTCTTTTAGAAGTGGCTGGGTTTTTGTATTCTAACACTTATGTGTGTCTCTGCCTGGTTGTGGATTGACTGTCTGGATTTGAATGTGATAGGCTATGGGGAATGTCTTGACCCATGGGAGGAGGTGAGACAGCAACAGGCTGACCTGCTTCTTGAGTGTAGGGGGGAGGAGTAGCCCCTGGAGGTCAAGAGGCCTGGGTTGCTGTCGTAAAATAATGGCTCCATCTCCTGATGAGTGATTAAGGATCCAGACCCTCACTATCAAAGGAAGAAGGTATCACTGACAGGGAGACACCCAGAACTAGTTTGGATATGGGTCAGTGCTCCCCTCAACACAAAGATTTCAAAGATATTTAGGGTATAACTATGAGAGCTTAAACCCCTGAACTTTGGAGTGGAACTGTTCAAGACTGTAAAGGATTGAAACTTCTTTGTGGTCAAGAGGAACCTCTGCAAAAGAAGAAACAGCTGAAGAGACTGAAGGAAAGGACTGGCCCTTGCTGTGTGTTCTGGGGCTGGCCTGCAGTTTGCTGATTTAACCAACTAGAGGCTAAAAGGAATTTGCTGTGTGCTGTGTCCCCCTGCTTGAAAGGACTTTGTTGTGTACTGAAGTAACATATCGCCAAGGACCCGAGGGGAGCTGGCACCCTGTTGTGGAAACTCAGGAACACAAACGTTTCCAGGTGTGTCTCAGCGACGCTGTGTGTGTGTGTGCTTTTTGCAGCCTGAGACCCTCGTAAGAATTGCCCTGTGATCGTGGGCACCCGGATTCCAAGTGAGTCTCAGCGACGCTGTGTGCGTGTGCTTTGTGCCGCCTGGGACCTTCGTGAGGATTGCCCTATGATCGTGGGCACCTGAAGTCCAAGTGAGTCCCATCAATGCTGTTTGTGTGTACTTTGTGCAGCCTGAGACCTTCGTGAGGATTGTCCTGTGACCGTGTGGACCCGGAGTTCAAGTGAGTCTCAGCGACGCTGTGTGCGTGTGCTTCGTGCAGCCTGAGACCTTCGTGAGGGTTGCCCTGTGATCGTGTACACCCAAAGCTCAAGTGAGTCTCAGCGAAGCTGTGTGCGTGTGCTTCTTGCAGCCTGAGACCCTCGTAAGAATTGCCCTGTGATTGTGGGCACCTGGAATCCAAGTGAGTCTCAGCGACGCGGTGTGTGTGTGCTTCGTGCAGCCTGAGACCTTCGTGAGGATTGCCCTGTAATCGTGTGCACCCGGAGCTCAAGTGAGTATCAGCGACGCTGTGTGCGTGTGCCCCTTTGCAGCCTGAGACCTTCATCATTGCCAAGGGCCCGGACCGGCATCCCAGAGGAGCTGTGCCGCCGGGCCTGTCGGAAGGGGGGAGCCCGAGTTCCACTGCCCAAAATCAATGAAGTCGCATCGGAGGCCCAAGTCGCGAGGAGAGAGAGGTTACACCCCCAGGTAACACTCAGCGAGCGTGTGTGTGTCACCACCTGGGGCGAGGTGCGGGCTCCCGGAGAAACGCTCTCTGTCTTTCACTTTCTCGCAGCTCGAGCCTCCGCTCAAGCTCGTATCTCAGCCCGTACTTGCCGAGGAGTGGCAGTAACAGGGCCAGAGTGTGGAGCTGCACTTTGTTTTCCACCATACCCGTGTTGGTGGCATATTTTGGCAGAAGCTGACTGCGAGTCAGGAAAGAGTGGCATAGAGACCGTCCAGAGCACCGTGATCAGTGCCAGAGTACATTATTGTTGCATTACGCATCACATTAATTTTGCATTACGAACTGCCTGATTATTGCCTCATGCATTGCATTATTTTTGCATAACAAACTGCCTGATTGTTGCATTACGCATTGCATTATTTCTGCATTACGAACTGCCTGATTGTTGCATTATGCATTGCATTATTTTGCATAACGAACTGCCTGATTGTTGCATTGTTTTAACATTAGGAACTGCCTGATTGTTGCTTAACGAACTGCATTATTTTTACATTGCAAAGTGCCTGATTCTTGCACTACGAACTGCATAGCATTGCATTGGGACTGCATTGGATCATTGAGAATTGCTCATTAATACTGCAAGAACCTACAAGGGTTTGCTGGCCTAATAACCAGCAAGGTGAAATATTACAAATACGCACATGTTGGATTTTTATCGTGTGGTCTCATTGTATATCTTTTTATATAAACATGGAATGGTTTTTATGAAACTCGTGTGGAGTCCATTTGTGGTGTCGTCATTGGGTTGCTGAGAGCGTTGTTGCAAATACTTTACACATTTGCCTTGAAGATAAGCCTGGCTGCTTGTGCCAAGCTACCAAGGGGATGAGCAGGGGCTATCTGAGAAGGTGTCCTTCCTTTCCCTGAGTTAGAAGCAAGGGTCTTTTTCTTGACTAAGGTACCTACCTCAGCCAACTAGAAACCCCCAGTTCTAACACATATGGAGGAGGATGTCGGAGGTATTCGACAAATCGACCTTTTCAGCAGCCCTTTCGGACTACCTACAAGCAGCACTAACCATATCAGACACCGCCAGTGGCAGCTTACTCCAAGCACCCACCAACAAGGAAGCAGGGAGCACCAGCAAGAGATATGCCATAAACCCCGATGCGGGATTGCTGTTTTTGTTAAATCCCAAGTCTGTATCACACACGGGCCCCGGCCCCCAGTCCCCACGCAAGTCTTTGGGACATAGAAAGAGCAATATGCACTCTCTTGATTATTTGGACAGAATAAACTGTGCAGAGTTTGCAATTTTGCATAAAATTATGAAGCAGAATACACACGTAACGAGCCCTGATGAGGTCTGCTGTTCCACTTCCAGTATAAAGACGACACATGTTGGCAAGTGGAAAGTCAAAGTATAAGGGTGAAATTGGATATTTGAATAAAGAACTGTTGGTACCACGACCTTGACGTCAAAACTGTTGGAGTGCTCGGAGAACCGAAGTAATTTAGTTTGGATTTCCCTCCAGTTGAGGAAGATCAGGTGGCTCCTCCTCCTTCAGAGCACCTAATGATATATGGACACTCATTATACGGATTGATGTCTTTACCCCTCATATGTAATAAGCTGTGTGCACCCACATTGCCAGCCACCATTCTTTCTTGTTTCATTCATTGCATAGATGTCAGCCAATGCATTTTAGTATGTACATACCAGATATCATATGTATATATTAGTTACTTATTAAACTTGTCAATTGAAAGATAACTAGTGTCCTTAAGAGGTTTTTGATAGATTGATGGCAGTGTGTCCATGTTTTATCTTCTGTTCGTTCATGCAGTCTTTGTTTTGTGCAGATCTTCCTTCAGACCTTTTTCTTCCACAATGCTTACTTATAATTCACATAATGGACAAACTTCCATCTCAGTCTGAAGATGTGCAAACTTTGTGGTGTACAGGAAGCAATTTCACAGATAAAACTTCAGAGTGAGTAACCTGTGCTTTTCTATATCACACTGTAAAATAAGTTTTTCCCAGGCACTTTAAGGACATCATCTACTTACCTATTCATTAGTTTTTTTTTTTTCTTAATATTGTATCTGATGAATCCTTCAGTGGTTATCGCTCTTGCAATCCACTAATTTATATTAACTATATTTTCAGCATTTTTTTCTCTATATGCTTGCCTCTATATAGTGGGATATTTTGGAGCCAGTTTCCTTTTCCCTTTTTAAATCTTAAAACAAGTAGTGTCAGATAACGCCCTAGTCACCGGATGAAATATCTGTAAATGTGTTGTGTTTAATTCCTTCTGAATAAGCTCAGTTCAGTTAACGGGTAGTCTTGTGTCGTTCTTGCAGTTTTAATCCTTATATGTTGCAGTTCTCCAGTATTGGATCTTTCATAGATTCACATGCTTGAATCCTCCCTGTCAGGGTAGGAGTACCACCGTACATTGTAAAGCAATTGAAGTAGTATGCATAGCTTACAATGGCAAAAACATTTACTTTAATAGCTTATCTACATTATTTTCTGCCGCCAATCAGGCAATTACACCCTTTAGAATACTCCCAGCAGAGGCATCTACCGCACGTCGTGTGAAAGGGAGTTTTCCTCTGCTCAGTTCTACAGCTTGTATCCAGATTAGGTTCTTCCAGTTTACTTCTCCTAGTTAACTTTTCAACACCTTACATTAACCTGTCAAAATCATTGAAGAAAGGACTCATCTGATAGAGACATCTAGCCGCAAATTCCTTAACTTAGAATATCCCCAGGTGTCAGACTGATCTGGAAAACGTTTTCCCCAGTAGTACCTCTGCGCGCCGGGGGACCGCATCCACCAGCTCCAAGGAAGTTACCTCAATGGAGCCAAATAAATCCCCCCTCGGCAGATCTTGGAGAAGCAGTTCCTCTGGCCTTTTTTGTTTTTAGGCCTTCTCAACGCCATTTTGCATCCGGAACAGTGTGCCAATGCTTGCATATTTCAAAACGTGTGAGACCTGTACGCGGCAGTTGTCGGTGATGGATCCACATGAGCTCGGAATGTGGTGCTTGGGTGAGCACCACGACTGCATGGAGTGTGACGCCTACCGGCAGCTGGAGCTGAAGTCCCTGCAGGAACGCCGGATGAAGTTGATGCACGCCAGGTTGTCCCGTTTAGAGTCCTTGAGGCGCCAGTCTCCGTCTCCAGTGGAGGGGTTCAAGCAGCGCAGTTCTTCATCCCATGCTGAGGTTTCTGTTCGGGACAAGTCCGGAGTCGTTCCCATGGATGTTGCTCACCTGCATCAGGTAAGCACTGAAGGAAGTCACGGAGGTCATCGACCTCATGAATGCGTGATGTCGGGCACGCTGCTCCCGGTCTTCACCGGACATCGGCCCTCAGGAATCGACCCCTGCCTACCCACCATTTCCTAGTGACGGGGCGACTCGGACCCAGATGGTGGCGTATTCCAGGGCCCTGCAATCCATCCTTGGGTCACCCCCTCTCCCAAGCCTTCCTTTGGGCCCCACAGTGGGGGTAGGGACTCAGGTCAGGGGTTCGCCGGTGGGTTCGCCCTCGGCCCTGACCGTGTCCCCGGACTCTCGTTCTGGAGTCGCCGGAACACGGCCCGGAGGGGCATCCCACTCAGATGTCTGGCCATCCTGCAGCATCTTCGCACAGCCCTATGGGGCTCCCTGCATCGTCCCTCGATACAGCTACAGCTCGGGGTTCGACTCAGAATCGACATCGTTCCTCCCGGCAGTTTCCCACCTCGGTGGAGGTCGAGTCAACGCTGGTCCGATGCCGGGCAGACAAGTCCTCTTCGGAGGTCGTCGTTGTCGACACAATGCTGTTTCGACATAGTCAATGCCGGTTCCGTCCCCGGCTGTTCCTCTGTTAGAAGACATGACCCCAGTGGGTTCTCCACCCCAGGGTTGTTTCACTGCTCCACAGATCAGGCATCAATGGGGCACTGACCGGCTCCTCATTCTGCGGAGCCTCTGTCGTTTGGTGGAAAATTTGCCTGCATCAGTCACAGAGGCTTGTGCAACATTTGCGAGGGCGGTGCGCAGGGCTGCGGATATCTTGCAGATGAAACCGCCCTCTGTCTCCCTGCCTTCGGAACCTTTGTTGGATCTTCTCCACCGGGGCACGGTGAACGTGGAGCCCTTGTTGCCCTTTGGCGGCTCATTACATGATATCCTTCTGGGGACTTGGGCAAGGCCGTCATCGGGGGACCTTGTGGGTCGTGTTATTGCACATTGCCATCACCTGGCTCCAGATCACCATGCCTGTTTGTCCTTCCATCCTAGGCTCAAGGGCTTGTGGTCCAGGCAGCGCTCCCTTGCTCTCCTTCTCCGTTGCTTCCTCCCACTCGGGAGTCTAGGTGGTCTGAGTCGTGTGGCCACAATGTCTTTGCATCCACCAGCTCGGGACTTCGGTCCCTGAACACGTCATGCGTGTTTGCTTAGGCTACTTTTCCCCTTTGGGACTCAATCGAGCGACTCCTTCCCTCTTAGCTGGAGGGCCCTTGTGTTGACCTGGACTGACTTATTCGTGATGGCTTTGACATGGCATAGTTTTCCATTTGGCCGGCCATGGACACCACTGACTCTGTGGGTCTAGCTATGGCCAGGTCAGTTGCTCTGCGTTGCTACGCGATGGCGGTTTCCCTGAGAATGTTCGGGAGCAACTTGGGGACCTGCCCTTTGATTTGGTCAATCCGTTTGACGCGCATGCTGACTCGGCGGTCCAGTGCCTCATGTCTGGGTTCCCATGACTCCTATGGTTTTTAGTCCCCATGAGGGACTTTTGATTTCGTATGCAGTATTGTCACTGCTTTTCTGGTCTCCTTCTCTGGGCTCAAGACATTATTTCCCAGACGATTTGTAAGGCTGATCAGCCGTGTTTTTACCTTCCTTTGATACAGCTGGGCCAGCTGTTTATACGTTTCTTTTTGACCTCTGCCTATGAGCTTGTCGCAAGAGGTGTCCCTTGCTTTTTATAGGGATGTGACACCATATGTGGGGTATTCTTTAGCTATTATGTAGCTGCTCTTCCTTGCCCAGGAAGTTTCGGAGGTTCCTGTGGAGTCTTCTTCTTATGTTTTCTGTCCCTATGGGGACTTTTCCGATGGGTTATACTATAGGCATCTCACTTTGTTCCGCCTTCCTGCTGCGGTAGGATGCCTTCTCTGTAGGGACCCAGGGATTGGAGTGGCCCTCTCCTGGAGCTTCTGTGTTGCAGCCTACGGTTGGTCCGTAGCAGTCTCCTGCGTCTGTGGATGCAGCCTGCTCCAGTGTGTTTTTGGGTGTCTGCCATATCCGCTCGCCCCAGGGGGTTTCACATCCTTAGCTTGCCTTTGGCTATTCTTTCAGCCTTTATATGCTCTTGGCAACGTTGGCTGTCTTTGGCGTGAGTACGCGTCCATGAGGGCGCATTGTTTCGTTCCGCTCCGGAACGGTTTCTTTTTGTGTTCTAGGTGGACACCACATGTGGATCCACACTGTGTGTGTGCGCTGTCACGGGGTCCCCTTGGTATTCCTTGCACCACTGTCTTGGCTGGATTCTCTTCCAGTGGTATTGTCTTCTTCCCTGGTGTTGGGAAGGGCTTGGGCTTTTCGCATGGGTCACACTCTGTCTGGGGTTTGCCTATGGGTAGTTGAGTCTTCGCCAGACAGGTCTCTGCTGCGTGTGCTTCCCGCTGCCCTTCCCCGGCCGGGGCTCACGTTCATCTGTTTGTTGCCGGACACGGCTCAGGTGTTTCTACTCCTGGCCTTTAGTGCGCTTTTCAGTGGATGTATTCTGGCTCCGGATGATCTCTGGCATCCTCCAGTCTCTGTATGTGGCTATATATACTTTTTCTGACACTCTATGTCCGGGTATTACTGACTCCTCCTTCACTAATGTGGTGGTCATTGTCCCCGCCTGTATCGCGGGAGCCCAGTCTTTCCTTCCCCGATCGGGGGGTTCGTGTCTCCCTTTTTACTGGATGGACATTGTATGTCCTGATATGTTTCACATCAGTGACATTGGTACCAATTGGGCGACCTCCTATTCTCTAGGGCTGCTCTTCGAGTTTCCCCTTGGTTGTCACTTTCATGACTTTTTCATTTATATCTATATGCTCTATATATGTCATGAGGTGTGCACACACGAGAGGGCAAGCATACAGAGTTTTCCCTGCTGTGGTTTCTGGGGATTGTCCCAGATTCCGTCTCTCTCTCAACTTTCTCTCTCTCTCTCTCTCTCTCTCTCTCCCTCATGGGAAATAGTTTTGTGTGTTTCCGGCTATGCCGATGACCTTTGGTCATTGTACCTGTGGGTACAGTTGGCTGGTTGACTACCTGGTGATGTTCCCGTCTTTCTCTGCCGACACGCACATGCTGTTGCTGTTAATTTCATTGGGCTTGAGCATTTGTGTGGTGTGGTTCTCATGGTACACCCTGTCTGCTTATGTGTATTCTTATAATCCACATCTATGTATCTCCTGGTAGCTGTAGTTTGTGTATCTCGGCATGAAGACATCTGCCCCTGACATGTCATTTTTTGGCATCCGCTGTTGTGCACGCTCAATTTGTATGTTCTGACTCTGTCATGCTTTTTAGTCCCTTCTCTGGAACTTTGTCTCTTGCGGATCCTGGGATCCTACATCAGTTTAACTTCTTTTTGAAGAAGTTTATGGCATTTCTGCCATTATGCACTGACCATTTTGGTTCTGTGATTTTGTTTCGCCCTTGTCTGGATGAAAGTGGGCTTGTACTGTCCTCTGATGGATTGTGGTACCTTTGTTTCCCTTGCTCATGCTTCCACCCTGAGCTTCATGGGTCTCGTGTCAGCCATGCTGACATTGCTGTTCCCACCTTATTTTAGTCAATGTTATTGACGGATTCATTTCCTTGGTAACTTAGTGGTTTTCAGTTGTAGACCCTCCTCCAATGGGGTATAGCTTTGGTATCTTTTCTAAGTTAAGGAATCAGCGGCTAGATGTCTCCGTCAGATGAACGAGTTACTTACCTTTAGTAAAGAAGTTTCTGGTAGAGACAGTCTAGCCGCAGATTCCTTAACGCCTGCCCATCCTCCCCATTCTGCGAGGACCTTTCCAGGTTGGATTCTACCCACTTGCCTCCTTACAGGTAGCCTTGGTCTTCCTCCAGGGTGCTCTAGTTCACCTCCCTCCGGGGCAGGATGTATCATTCTGTTTTAGCACGTTGGCTCTCCACCCATTCTCGTTCTTGTGTGGCTAGGTTATGTGCCCTTTCATGCCCATCCACCCTGGTTCTTCTGGCGTGGGGATTCTCGTGTTGTTCTACCCTCCCTCAGCCCTCGTCTATTTCTTCCCCATTACTTTGGGGTTTCCTTGACTGTACTGCAGTCAATTGGGTTGGGGATCTATTTGACTGTGCTACAGTCCATAGGCCATTATGGGGGTGTGGGATGCACTTTCTCTTTTGTTACACACTTGTGGTCACTTACCATACGTCATGTTGATCCAGTCTTGTTGTCCTTTACAGTTACATCCTGTGGTTACAGACTGTCTTTCATACAGTTCTATCCTGTGGTTGCAAACTATCCTTTGTTTGTCATGCCATTCATCAACATGGTGATGTTTCTCATCATTCTATAATTTTTTGTCATTGTTGTTTCAAAGATTTTTGACCTCTTTTGGCACACTGTCCCCATACTCTCACAGTTTTTGTAGTTGCTCAGTGCTGTGGGGGCAGAAATGTTTCACAGTGGAAAACTGACATCAGTGCGCCCGGGGGGCGGGGTTACTTTTATGGCTCCATTGACGTCACTTGCGTGGAAGACATCAGGATGTAGCCGGGTGATGCCGTCCCCCGGCGCACAGAGGTACTGCTGGGGAAAAAGTTTTCCAGACCCAGTCTGACTGACGCCAGGGGAGATTCTAAGTTCAGGAATCTGCGGCTAGACTGTGTCTCTACCAGATACATTGTTACCGAAGGTAAGTAACTCGTTCTTTAGACCTTGTGGGACCTGTGGAAAGAAGAGGCTGCACTCATAAGATCCTCATAAGGAGTTTATCCTCTCCCTTGATCCTGCCCACAAGGTTAACAACTGTAAGATCAGTAGCACCTTTTCGTCTAAAACTCTAAAGGGTAGGGAGGGGAGGTTGTTATTATGTCTCCAGAAACTTAATGCTAAAACAACTGTAGTTTCTGAGGAAGAGAACAGTCAGGATTCTGTTACCTCACAAGTCAAGTCAAGGAAAAGAGAGAGGTCTATGCCAAGCATCACCAGAGGTGCATAGAAAGGCCTTAAAAAAGAGAAAGCATGAGTCTTCAAAAGGTACCTCTAATAGAAACAAGCATTTGCAATGAAATCTGTCTTGCCTTTGGGAACTTATATGGATTTAGATGTGCAGCACATTAGCCTGGGTGCTGAAATATCTACTGTTCTTTCACATGGAGCACATGGAGAAAAATATTGCCTATCAGCGGGGAAATGGTATAATCAAAAGTTCTGTTTTTAATTTAAAATTGGGACCTTCGGTCATATCACTGGAAAT
Source organism: Lissotriton helveticus (assembly GCF_964261635.1). NCBI lineage: Eukaryota > Metazoa > Chordata > Amphibia > Caudata > Salamandridae > Lissotriton > Lissotriton helveticus. The sequence continues at coordinate 1,503,309,657 of NC_136057.1, read as the reverse complement.
ACAAAATGTGAAAAAAATATTGTCTACGGGTGATCATGGGAGACAAGTTTCTATGGCCTGGAATCTAGGAAGTGCTAAAGTGATTCTGGTATTTTACTGACCCTGCTGGTCTTTTTCTATCAAGAAAGTTAAATAGAGGCAGTTGCCAGAAAAATGAAAAAGGAAAGTCCCTAAGCAGAAAGCAATTCTGGTATTTTACTGACCTCTACTGGTCGTTTTCTATCAGGGCAGTTAAATAGAGGCAGTTTAAAAAAAAAAAATAGGCCCTAAGGAAAAGTGGAAGCAGACAAGTCCTGGGGGAGGATCTCCAGAGCCCACAAAGTACATACAACAGATCTTCCAGACAGCGCACACACTGTCTAGGCTCGACCTAAAAAGGTATGTGTATAGTGTGTGGGGGAGAAATATGTGTACAATTAGTTAGTGTAAAAGGATAATGTTAGAAAGAGAAAATATGTATGTGGTTTAAATATGGAAACATTAAAAGCGAAGTAACTCGAATTTATTCACTTCAATTCAATTCAAATGATCTTTATTCGGATTTTAGTGCATCCATAAAAGTACATACAGAATGAAAATACAATTTAAAAAGGTTAAAAGCATGTATAAAAGATTAAAAAACAGATTATACAGTTGGGCCTAAGCAGCATATATATCATAAAGTGCGATGTACAAGTATAAAGTGCAGAATACATGGTGGAAGTAGGGATAATAACCAACAGGAGTGCTTAATCACAAAGTTCAGTTTATGTACTCCCGAAGTGATCGTTTATATCTAGGCACATATACAATTAAATCTGTAGTCAATTTGCAACTGAGTGGTAAAGTGCAAAGTGCAAAAAAGTGCATCAAATAACATAATACTATTGACCATTATCCATGTTCCATGCTTGCCCTTGATCTCACACAAGCTTTTAAAAAGCAGCTTACAGTATATATAACTTCATCTATATACAGCATTTGAAAAAATTGTAATGCGAGATTATAATCTCTGAGGTTATATTTGCGAAGAATCGGCATTAAATATTTACGGGTATACAATTTGTAATGGCCACAGAAGAAGAGATAGTGCAACAAACTTTGTTTTCCGCCATAAGGGCAGGGACAATCCAACTCTTCAAGTCTTTTGTTATAGCCAAGAGGGAAGCTAAACAAATTAACTACGCTTCCATCCCGAAACCTAAATAAAAGGCTCCGATTCCACTTTCCTAGTGGTATTGACAAATATCTGTAACAATTATTCAGATTATCACTGCCTGAATCAATAATGCGCAGATATCTAATAACAGGTTTAATAGATTCTGATCTCACACGTTCCTCTTTATATGAGTCAAGCAATGCCCGTTTAATACTGTTCTTATGAGCGGGTACAATAGAGTTGGGGGAACTGAATAAAAAGCCTTGGCCCACACTCTGCAGGCTATTCTTGACTGCATCTAACCATGGTATGTGATGAGATCTATCACTTAACAAACAATCAGATATTATACTGCGCGTTAAGGATGCCGCAGGATTTAACCATATTTTAATCCAGAAAAGAGCAGGCCTGGACCTAATAAAATCAGCAATATATGGCAGCCTCAGTTCATTGTGACAGATAAATGTGGGGGCACAGGGAACTCCCCCCAGCACCCTCCTACAGAATCTGTTTTCCTCCAACTGGAGAGCCGTGCTGTTACAATAACCCCACACTTCTGCTCCGTATGTCCCAGTTGACTGGCATTGGGTACGATAAATGTTGAGCAGGGGTGTGACAACATCAGCCAGTTTTGGTTGTCGGAGAGATAAAATTGAATTGATTGACTTACCAATTTTATTTCTCGCATAGGCAGCATGTGGCTGCCATGAGCCTGAGTTGGAGAACAACAACCCTAAGTAGGGGAAAGTGTTGGTGCATTTTAAGATATTGTTGCCAGATTTAATTGAAGTAATAATATACTTTTTTGGTCCGCAGTTCATGATAAAAGATTTTTTAAAATTGGTATTTAAACCAAGGTCGGACATAAAGGCAACAAACCCAGAGATTAAAATACGTAAGGCATTCGGGGTATGCCCCATTAATACTGCGTCGTCCGCATAAAGTAAAGTAGTAATTGGGGAGCCATTTATAATTGGAACATCCTTAGTAATCTTACTCAAAGTGCTACTCAACCCATTGATATATAAAATAAAAAGCAGTGGGGCGAGTACGCAGCCCTGTCTAAATCCTCTGCTAATTAAAACATCATCGGACAGATCGCCATCATTATTAATTCGTACTCTCGCTTTTAAATCCCGATGTAAATCAGAAAGAAAATACACCAGTGAGTCATCCAAACCATAATCAAGCAAAAGTGACCACAACCTAGAGCGATTAACAAAATCAAACGCGGAACTCAGATCCATGAAGCCTAAATAAAGAGGGGATTTTTTAACAATAATGTATTTGGCCATGATTAAATTTAAGTTTAGACATTGTTCGACAGTGCCTACTTGGCTTCTAAATCCCAATTGACTACAATGAAGAACATTGTTGTCCTCAGCCCAATTCCTTATCCGTTTAAAGATTACCCTTCCAAGGACCTTTAACGTGTTATCGATCAGTGAGATCGGACGATAGCATGCGGGGTCCGACCTGTCACCTTTTTTAAATATCGGTACGATGACACTGTTCGACCAGGATTCGGGAATTGAGCTATCACACAGATTATTAAATAGGTTGCATAGTAGAGGGGCCCAAAAGTTAATTTCTGATTTAATCTGGTCAATAGAAAGACCGTCCGGGCCGGGAGCTTTGTTGCTAGCGCTGTCAGTTATTGCATCCTCGACCTCCATTATTGTGAAGGTCAGAGGTTCGGCGCTATTGAGTAAGTGGACAGTATCTAGATGAGTATCTGATGTAGCGTAAATTTGGGAGAAATGTTCTACCCACGCCTCGCCCGTTATGTTGCAGTTAATTGGGTTGATGCTAGAGCCAAATGATCTTAAGGACTTAACCTCTCTCCAAAAACCTGTGGTATCCTTTAGTGTGGCAGTACGCGTGAGAGATTCCCAGTGATTAATCACTGGAGCCTCAGATCTAGTGTAAAGGGCAATTTTATATTTTGATCTTAATTCTCTCACGAGTATGGCGTCCCTTGGGTTAGTTTTTAAAGCAGCCCTCAGGTCCCTATTGGCCTTAGAGCAGGACAAATCAAACCAGCGGGGATTATGAGCTGTGTTCTGCCTAAATGGTTTGGAGGATTCTTTTTTAATGGCCCCACATAGGTTACCAAAAGCATCAACCACATCACTACCAGGACTCGTGTATGACAGGCAAGTCTCTACTGTCTCAGGGTGTTTTTTAATTACTCTTGCTAGAATGTCTTTATTATCCCCCCCTTTCCATACTAGTCTTAATCTATCGGTGGATAATGCCAGAGTTTGTGGTCTAGTCTCTAACTTTGCTGCAGCCTTCATGGTCTGTGGATTGTGTAAATATATTCTAAGCGGATAGTGGTCGCTATAAGCGGAACAAATGACTTCTGCTTTTAGAATTATATCACTTAATGTTAGGCATGTAAATATATAGTCTATCGTAGAAGCACAGCCATGACCTATAAAAGTAGGTGTTGTTGTTTTATTTACACTAGAACCTGCAATTTCCATTACATTTACTAGGTCGCGGGATGCTAGAAGGTTTTTCAGCTCCTCACCGTTTTTGCATAGTGGGCTATTGCGATACATATGGGCATTAAAATCCCCTCCGATGCAAATGCCATCAAAAGACCCATACTTATGCCCTTCCATAATATCGTCAATAAAAGTAAACAATGAAATAAAATTATTATTTGGACGAATTACAAAATCATTGTTATAAAAATTAATAATACACAATTTCATTCTGTTAATGTATGTAATAGCCATAAAACAATTACCCGGTGTAGGGATCAATTTGGTTTGCACCCCAGATTTTATTTTGGACCAAATGGATAGGCCCCCACTGGGCCGACCCATATGAGAGGGGGAAGCCTTTATGTTATAACAGCAAAATCCCTCCATTGTTGGTGCAGTTAAACACCAAGTTTCTTGTAGCATCAATATGTCACAATTGTTGTCGACCCAATTTAACCATTCTTTAATTTTCAACTTGGATTTTAGTCCTGCTATATTCCAGCTGACAAGAGATAGTTCAGAATCCAAGGACGGTTGTCTATGAATCAGAGGTTTTTGACTCATAACAGACCGAGGCAAAGGTTGTGGGGCAACCTGGGGTTCTGAGATTGGTGACAAAGATGATGCAGCAGGGTTAGTCAGAGATGGTCAATCTTGCATATCCAGGTCCGACAAAGGAGCAAATCTATTAAACATCTTAAATTGAAATGGGGCAGGTTGGAATTGCATAGGCGGTTGCTGAAAATACGTGGGTAATGATTGAAAATGCCAAAACGAAAGGGCAAGCATCCGGAGGCAGATGTAAAGCAGGCCCTTGGTGTTTGAAAGATTTGCTTGTCCCCTTTCGGCCAGTTCCATCATTGTTATTAGCAACAGTGGGTCTTGTTGCTATTGTAGGTTGAGTAGAACCATTGTTGCGGTTGGATTCAACGTTGTTGCTAATAATGGGGGTGGTAATTTTTCTAGGGGCAGGTGTAGGGGTAGGTTTAGTGGGTAAATTGGGTTTTGTCAAGTTCGACTCTCCATTAATGGATCGGGGTTGAGTTGTAGGTGGTGCAATAAGCGAAGGTAATGTTCCAGAGTTACTCATCGCCCCGCCCAAGATGGTGGTAGATTCCAGTTTCTTAAATGACAGTGTATTATTTACAGATTCCAATTCTTTTAAAAGACGATCGGCTCTAATTTGATCCAGAATGACAGACCCCTTCCTTTTTGTTTCACCATTTTTAACCAGGTTGTCTAGTCTGTCGAGTCTTTTAAAAACATTATTAAACTGGTTGATCATTTGCTTTTCTAGCCGATTAAAAACAGTGTCCACTATAGTTTCGATGAGGTTCACATTTTGTCTTGAGAGATTATAATTATCTCCCATTAATGTAGTTTGGGTCCATACAGTATTGGAGTTCCCACTCGAATGAATGGTAGACGCGGCAGCGATGCTGTCCGTGTCCGATAAATCTTTATCCTCCGTAATAACAACAATTTGGGCCCCCGATGATTTTTGTTTATTCCATAAGCTTTGTGGTGTGGGCTGATTCTTATGGTTTAAAGGTTGTGTCCTTTTATTAGCACCTTGCTTAGTAATGCCTCTTTTACGTTTTCCCCCTCCCTGTTTGTTGCTGCTAGGTTCCATACTGTCCAGGGTAATGACATCAACCTGGGAAGCTATTGTGATAGTAGGAACAGTATCAGTCAGCGGAGATACAGGAGATGTTGATATCTGTACCTGGTTTGGGATAACAACAGCTGGTGCTGAAGATGCGGGGTCTGGTGCAATATATGTGACAGTATTTTCGTCGTCCAAAACGATGGGCACATTAACAACAGGATGAGGTGGCTTAACCACAATAACTGCAGGGGTTATGTGTATATTCCCATTCGTACTGCTAGTTAAGCTCGATTGATTGTTGGTAGTGAATGAACCCATAGAGAACCTCCTCTCAGTCTCTACAATGTCATTAAAAGCTGTATCTATCAATGTCTCAAAGGACGTGATAAGGGAGACGGAGGTATCAACACCCTGGGTGAAAGCATCAGTGTTAATGCCGGTTGCCGTACAATTTGCCATTTAGTTATCCTGAAGTAATGCTCACCTCAGGAGGGAAATGTTAGGGGGGTGGCCCGCCCGACCACTGCAGTCCACTGACGGCCACAGACGGCCCGCCCTCTGCCCGGGCTCCGCCCAGCGCCGTCCGCGCGCGTCCGCGACGCGGAGGTAGCTCCGTGATTTTAAGCACCTCCTGGTGCGCGGGACAGGAAGTGGTGGTGTCCGGCCGCTAGGGACGCTGGGAACCGTAGTTCCTCCCCTCGGCAGCCGAGATGGTGATTGGTGCCGTCAACAGGGATCACAGACAGCGTCAGCAGCCCAGCGCCCAGCAGCAGCAGTAGCCTCCCAAGGGTGAGTGCGTTTCTGTGCAGCACTCGGTCGATTATTCAACAGTCCCCGCTCCACCGAGGGAGCTCCGTGATTTTAAGCACCTCCTGGTGCGCGGGACAGGAAGTGGTGGTGTCCGGCCGCTAGGGACGCTGGGAACCGTAGTTCCTCCCCTCGGCAGCCGAGATGGTGATTGGTGCCGTCAACAGGGATCACAGACGGCGTCAGCAGCCCAGCGCCCAGCAGCAGCAGTAGCCTCCCAAGGGTGAGTGCGTTTCTGTGCAGCACTCGGTCGATTATTCACTTAATAAGCCTAGAAAATAAAATTAATGCTGCATGCCGGCATGTGACAAAAAGCGATCAGTACCATAGGGAACCTGGAAATACAAACCTTTTCATTTACAGTATACCTGGTGATAGACAGTAGCCATAGAAGTGGCAGTGAGCTTCACTCTCAACTCAGTGAAGTAAGCAATTCCAGTTTAGTAGAAATGAGAGCCATAATAGTTGAAAACTGTGAAGTTTGCTTTATAAATGTAATGTAGCTGGCGACGGAGGCTAATTAACTTTACCAGTTAGGTTTCATAATAAAACAGTATAGGCAGCAGCTGTCAATCTATATTGACAGTCCAGGTAGTTTGTCACTTGTAACAAGAGGCAGAAGCTTTCTCGTGGGCCCAGCAGGAATATGAATGAAGATGAAATTCAGCATAGGACAGGGACTTCATTTTGGTTGGTGAGAACGTGATGCAATGCATCGTGACTTGAGTTGCACATTTCTACTATCAGTATAACCCTGTAGCGCTCATCTATTGGTGTGTCTTGCCTTGAGATGTCGGGCAGATTTTAAAAAGTGGATCTTCTCTGAAAAGTATGTGTAACTGCTCCCATGCCACAGAACGTTTCACTTTTTGTCACTTAGATACTCAACGTGTAAATAACCCCATTCCTGCTGACAAGATACACTTCCTAATGGACTCCTCACCTACACGTCCATTTGCAACCCACCAACTCTTGGATAGCTACATACTTGTAAATTGCAACATTGGAGCAGCATTTTCACCAGCCGTATGCACCTACTGGCAGAGGACAAACATGCAGGACATGCGTGAATCTCAGCAATACTACTGGATACACAATTAATTCATTTTATTTTCAATACATATATTGATGCATCTTTAAGATCGTTACTATGTGTCAAAACAAGTGGCATTGGCAAACTATGAGAAGTATCTTGTGCCCCAAATCGGTTAGAAATAGGTCTAAAAATGAGTAGCTCAGTGGTGGTGTACCTGCCCAAATTACCTTCATCCATGGAGCTATCCACTGAAGAGGGAAAAACAGTTCTTTGCCCAGTCTTGCATCTCTGAGTACCAATAGCAGAACTCCAGAATGCTCGACTGATGTTAGCTTTTATTTTAAAACCTATTGTGACATAATTATGAACGGCCCCTTTACCACATTTAGCCCCGATTCAGAGTTTATTGCAATCCAGGTGCTTTTCATCGCACCAGATACATAACGATACCTTGGGTACAATATTTATTACTCACTGCTGAACTTTTCCCCGGACCGGCACCCGCCTGAAGGACTTGAGTTGGATTGGGAACTACGGACTTTGTTGACTTTCTCGGTCCCCACTGCACGGGCGCCGCGGACAATAAAGCGGACACAGAGCTGAGGGACTGCGAGGCCCAGCAGGCCTAGCGAGCCACACCTGCAGCCTCTTCCCTCAGAGGACACGCCCCTCACCTGGAAGGCTTTACCTCAGTCCTCCCCTCCTGCGTCGCGGGACGCGCGCGGGCAGGCGCCGGGCAAAGGGCGGGCCGTCTGAGGCCATCTGAGGTCGTTAGAGGCCGGGCTGGGCTCTGTCCCTTTCAATTTTGTATTTTGTTTGCGTTGTATAGTTATTAGATTATTGTTGCACCGTTGTACTGTATACTCATTGGCACTATGGTCCTCCGCTCCGGAAAGGGGAGAAAAGTGACAGCCACGACCACCGATGGAATAGTCACGGGAACGATTGATCAATTTTTAACGCGTGCTTCAGCTTTAGTAGACAAGGAGATAGCCCTAACCGAAAAACGATCCTCCCTAGACTTAGTAACAGGAAAGTGCTCGTCATTGGGCGCAATAGGAGCTGCTGTCTCCCCTAACCCTGCTTGTACTGATTTAACATCTGCCCAGTGCCCTGGTATAGGCTCCATACCGATAGTACCGGGCACATTAGATATAGTGGTGTCATGTATTCCTATAGGTTCTGAATCGATCCCCCTATTCCTGACCCTATTCTAGTTAAACAAACCAACAGGTTAACTAGCAGTCAGCCCATGAGGCAGAAAACCCCCATGATGCAGATACCGTTATCTGACGCAGTCACACTACGGCACAGGAACGTGTTATCTGATTAGGTCATAACGCTTGCGATCTAATTAGACAAGCGATATTCCTCCAGCCCCTGATAAGGCATACGGAGTTCTCATAACAAATCAAACCTATGACAACCTGGGCAAAACCCTGCGGCCATTGTTTTGATTTCACAGAGAACTTCAGTAAAAGAATGTGCTAACGAGCAAGTCGTATGACATCCTTATTGACGTATCTATGTCCATCCTTACGTCAATCTCGGCACCTTAAAGGTATAAATATTACCGATCTTGCCCTATGCAAACACACGCGTGGTGACGAGACGGAGCAGCCATACTTGCCGAAGCCAAGAGCAGAGCAGACCCCGCTGGCAGCAGCCCCGCCTTTCTGACGCGCTGAGAGACGCGCTGCTTTCTCCTGCCGAGAATCCAGCACCGGCGTTTCTGGGCAGCCCTCGCAGGCAGCCTGGAATATCGAGACCAGAGAGAGAGATACCATTCCTCATTCATCCTAACTTCCAGGTACAGAACTGAATAACCCCTCACAGAGAATTCTTTAGTTATTCACTTGGCAAAAACAAACTTAACTTAAACTGTAACTTTCTATTCCCGCCCTCGTATTAGACTTAGGTCAGGTACACGGGGTAGACGTATTTAGAAACACCAGTTGAGTACGTTTAGTCAAATGTATATATGTGTATGTAATATATTTTATTCATTTTAAAACATCATATGGCTTAGAAACCATATCAATGTTTTTACAGTATTATTTTATACTATTGCTTTTAATGTATGCACTTTACTTAGCTATAAGTATTGCAATAATATCGATCCATTTCTCTTGTATGAGAAAAGAGACTGATCAATAAATAACACCTTTTTATTGAACACGCCCGTCTCTTCCTTTTCTCTACATTCTGATGAGACTAAGAATGCACGTACTGACTGAGTAAAATAATTTGCCTTTTGTTCACACGACTCTCGAGATTTACTCTTGATTAGGGGAGAGCAAAGTTGTCATGTTCTATGGTTGTCAGAAACTAAATCCCTTCTTGTCTAATCAGGGAAGTTAAGTCCTCCTTGAACATTCGAGAAAGTTTCTAGTGAACTCTGAGCTAAGCTGGCAAACCCAAAACTTTAAGTCTAGTATCGACAGTAGTAGACCTAGTTAACGTCTGGCCTAGGCCTTTACTGCTGTAGGTATTATTCCAATGCGCAGAGCCTATTGGGATGATAGGAACTACACTACATGGCGCCCAACGCGTTTGGAAAGGGCGATAAAACTAACGTAAGATATTTAGAGTAACTCAGTCGTGCTTTCTCACTCAGACCCCTTTTCCCAAATACTCCAAAGATGTCTGGAGTGGGTGAAAGGTTATATCCGCCAGACCTCGCAGGAGGGAACTCCTATGTATGGTTCTTGGTATAAGTCAACGTTGAAGGATAAACAGTTCCAAAATATTGTGCATCTAATCTTTGTTTCCATAAGAAACCTGATCTGCAAACAAAAGAAATAACCTTCAGGACAGTAAAATGTCAGACAATGAAGAAGAAAGAGAGGCAGTTAGATTAGCAGCTGAACTCGCAGCGGCTGATGCTGCAGCACTAGATGCGGACGGGGATATAATACTCATCCCGGTCATCAAAAGGAGATCTATAACCCTAAAACTTATAGAAAATGGACTGACACCCAGAGGTGGCACAGTCATATTCGTAATTGAGGCACACGAATATCGGCAGACAGAGGTATACTATTCATGGATACATTTTCCAGCAGCAAATGCTGTAACAAAGTACTTCCACTATTACAAAATAGAGGAACCTCCTAATGAGTACACTCCTTTCGAGGAGGTGGAAGTACCACTCAAATTCCAAGAGCATTTGCTCTTATTTGATGGCGCCCTAAAACATAACAATCACATCACCAGGCTCGGTCCTTTAGGTAGACCAGGAGCAACGTGGCCGGTCCTAGCCGGATACACACCACATCCAGACATCAATGGGATGTCTGTAGCAGAGCTGTTAACACAGCTAAAACAATTAATAAAAATTCATAGACAATTAGTTCAGTATGTGATGCGGACTTCAACAATTCAGCCAGCGATTAAACTTCCACAGCTGACCCCTCACCAGGGGAACACAAATAAAATTACACCACAGAACATCCAATCCTGTCTAGGTAAAGTACCGGCTAAACGGGAACAAATACCATTCTGGTGGGCACAGAAAATTACCCAAATTGAGGCGGTGTTTCCTGACACCACCCCGCTAGAAAAGCACAGGATTCTGACTATCTGTCTCCCAATGGGAATCGCACCACACATTGAGGACTGTGACACTTGGGGTACAGTCTTTGCTTCCATCTACACAAAAACGCACGGTGTTCCATCCATTTCGGTAATACCAGATGTGCTAAAACAAATTCAAGATGAATATGGTCCTGAACCCGCTTTAACTCTTGGTATGAAATTACTGAAAGACTTCAAGCAGGTCTCGGCTATATTACTAGCCAACATAAAAGGTGAAGCAGCAAACGTGGCGATCCGCCAGAGGTTAAAAGAGACAGATATAGCAGACCAACCAGCTGAAATTGCCAGAATCATAGAAAAATCCTATGAGGAACTAGGCAGAGATAGTTTAGGTGGAATACCAGTAAAACCACAACTGACTGAAAGTCCAGAAACAATATTTTTTAATAATAATTCACCAAAAAAGAACTGGGATGGAAACAAACAATCCAATCCTAAAGAAAAGAAATTCCAGTCCAGAGGAAGGTCTCCTAGGCGAAGAGAGAAATCTCCGAACCAAAGACACAGGTCACCCCAGAGTGACCCCTCTGGGAAAAGATATAACCTTAGAAATAGGGATAATATAAAAAAGCCTGATAGATATCAAGACATTGATACACGTCCCTCTCAATCTTTTCAGACTTCCTCGCTGAAATCGGAAAGAAGAGGACGATCAGAACAAAGAGAAGAGCACACCAAGTCCAAAGACAAGGAACCTGCTCAGCTAAAAAAGAAATTACAATTTCCAAAAAAGAAGGTAGCCAGTATCAAGGTAGTTAACAATGCCGAGAATACTGAGGACACAACTGAAAAACGGAGAATGGGCTCAGACAATGCTAGACAGTGCAGCAGAAGTGAGCATAGCTCGCAAAGTCCTTATGAATCATCTGGAGACAGTGGACACGAATAAATATCTTCAAGTAGAAACTGCGGACACCAGAGTTAGCAAACCTCACAAAATATACGAAATAACATTGCGTATAGAGGGGGATAAGACTAGGAAAATAAGGGGACTATTTTGGGATAATCTCTCCAAGGGCTATGATATCCTTCTAGCTGAAAAAGACTGGCCACCAGAGTTTGTCAGGGAGTGCCCTCATGGCGAAGAAGTAATTATGCCTGCCTTCTCAATTCAATTTCCAATTCATAAAAAATACACACTTGCTAGAAAGTGGGCAGTGGCTCTAGCTCCTGCTTTATATAAAAATCACGTGGGATGGGATGAGGATTCTCCTCCTCACAAAATCCAGTTAAAATCACAACCAACTGCACAAAGGCAGTACCCAATTAAGCAAGAAGCTAAAAAACAGGTAAATGAAATACTAGATCAGCTAGAATACCAGGGGGTGATTGAAACTTGCACCTCACAAATGAACAACCCTTTGTTTCCGGTCTCCAAACCAGACAATTCATATCGTCTAGTTTTGGATTACCGACACCTTAACACATGTTGCAAAACTTTTGCAGTGCAAAACTCACACAGTGCTGCACTAATGAATAACATAGTGCGCAAAAAATACAAAACAACATTAGACATCTCTAATGGATTCTTTTGTCAAAACATAGCACCAGAGAGCAGATATTTAACTGCATTCTCAATAAATGGCACTCAAAAACAATTCTGTCGGTTAGCCCAGGGGTACAAGAACAGCCCGGGAGCATTCTCAGCGAGAGTAACAGAATTACTACAACTATATGATGATGAAGCATTATCTTATTTCGATGACATTTACTTAACAGATGATGACTTGGAGACTCACTTGAAAAGAGTGAACACCATAATACTTGGGTTCGCAGCAGAGGGTTACAAATTCAACTTTAAAAAATCCAGAATTGCCCATCTGAAAGTCCTTTACGTAGGATATGAATTATCAAGTATAGCCTGGTTGACAATTTTCTAAGAACTAGAAGAATTAAAAAATCTAGAATATGAAGAAACATATCCTCTGCCAATCGACATTCTGCCTTTACGACATTACGCCTGTGTAATCTCTACAGACGGACATGCTCAACCCTCCGTTTGGGGAGAGCAGGCATACAACCCCACATGTGAGATTACAAAAGTGTGGCGCGGAGGTAAACTAAAACCTCTATTAACAAAGACACACTCAGTAGAAACTAATTCAGAACAACAAACTGAAATATTAGCATTGAAAATGGCGCTAGATAATGCGGATCGCGAATTCCCGACACTTATAGTGTCAGATTCATATTACTGCGTCAAATCATATAACAGCGATTTGCAGACATGGATTCAAAACGGTTACAAAGATGACACAGATGCACCAATAAAGCAAAAACTGCTCTGGGAACAAATAGCTCTTTTACAAAAAGAACTACCAAAGACTCACGTGACACACTCACTGAGTCATCAGCGTGATGGCGTTCGCGTTGCAGGGAATTCATTGGCTGAAACAGCCGCAGCGGCAGCCACTAAATCGGCTCCCGTAGTTCGAAAAAAGCGTACATTAAAATACATTGACGGTGAAACCGTGCTGGCGGTGAAAACGTCATCAAAAGGCGACTGCTCAGCGTTACCGATCAACTATCCACTCAATTATACATACATAATCGATGCAAACTCCGTCCCTTTTGCTCGAATCCCTGGAGTGGGGGATAGAGTGATTCCAAACATGGACAGGAGAAACTTGTTAATCGCAGACGCACATATGGGCGAGGGTCTCAGACACCTCAAACTAAAAAATTCTCTGGAAGAATTACAATCAAGGTTACTGGTGGCCAGGCATGAGCCTGCGTCACACCATGTTTGTAAAAAACTGCCCAAACTGCAACAGAGATCGCAGCGGGGAGAGAAACAGTTTAATACCTCGTCGTTCTACTCCAGAAAAAATCATGAGTAAAAAGGAAGGGTTGCGATTAACTTATACAGGCTAGTTCCACTTATAATGTAGATCACCAGCACTCGGCTGACGTCCGGACTGTTATACAAAGATTTGCGAGTCTAAATGGCATATACGCTAAGAGCATGCTACGTTTGACCATTGTTTTCACTCTAGCCCAACAGCCTGAGGGGAAACATGACCAAATGAGCATAGCCCAGCGGGAATCTTCTCACTTCCTTCCTGAGGGTACGGGATGGTGTAAAGAAAAAACCAAGGCATAAAGCAATCTATAGCGGAAAGGATATTAGGTTCGGGAGCTGGGTGGGTCAAACATCTAATAAGTGTCCAACGTAGTCTCAATAACTTGCCAAGAAATTCTCTGAAGGGATTCAGTGCGTACGAATTATTATTTGGAACTAGGATGATGATCTCTGACATTGATAGTCAGACTTCAGTGGTGAAAGAAAAAAGCTTTGATATCAGCTATAATATAAAGATATAAAGCTATTTTGCAGGACTTAAACAAAACAAGAAAAGACCTGAGCAACATAAAGTTGAAACAACAGCCAACAACCACTGAAGAACCACCACCTGTCCCAGCAAGACCTGTCTGGATTCCAAAAGTCGGGGATCTAGTCAGGGAAAAGATCGCGGTAAAGAAGGAATTTGGGCCTTCTTACAGAAAAGCAGTTCCTGTCTTGTCTGTCAACGGGACAAGATCAGTTGTACTACCGCCACTTGCTGGAAAAAAGGAGAACCGAGTTGTATCCATCGACCTGGTAAAACCACAACATGTGGCCGATAACAAACAGTAGGCCAAGTGGACTCCCAATAAGTAGCAGAACACCAAGGTTTGCTACCAGTACAGAGGTCCTAACAAAGAGGCTCATCACATTCGAAACGCCTACAGAAGAACAACAAGGACTATGCAGCAATGCAATAGAACTCAGACCTCTGAAAACCCAAATAAAAACATTTAGCAGAGACGCACCAATCTATAATGAAGTACCAAGTGAAAATGCAAGAAACAGAAATCCTGAACCAATTGGAACAATTGACAGAACTGCATCCAGCTACTTCATAAACTTTGATGATTCCTCTGAAGGCTTCAGTGAATCAAAGACACAGCCATCATCAAAAACCTTTAAAGATAAAGCTAAGGAACTTTTGAAACAACTGAAAGAAACATATCTGATTTCCCCATGGATTGAATTTTGGGTGGGTTTTGGTGCATTTATCCTCATACTTTGGCTCATCATGATACTAACATTGGGACGCTTCATTGAGGGAAAATATGCAAAAATGGACACAGCAAGTCAGAAAATCAACTTGATCCTCAAACCACACACATCTTCACACGTCGAGAAAAGAGAACTTTCTTCAGCCAACTTCACAGCCAATCCGATACCTGGTGGGGTAGCCTGGGACAACACTGACTATGAAATTTATGGTCCGGTCGAGATCCTGAAATATCCACACCAAATTAAGATCTCCTTGAGTGACTTTGCAAAACCAAACTCATTTGCTGATGATTGGGACTTCGAAAGCATTAATAATATGATGTCTGACTTAGTAATGTCTGCTAAATTTACCAAACATGATTATTTGCAGGGTTCTACAAATTATGATAGTATGTATTGCTATAACCACTATGGTAACCAATTTTTACATAGATCTGCACAACCTAGAAATGTTTTAAATTATAATCAATGGGAACATTGTGCAACACCTCCAAAAGGGAGCTCAAGAACCGTTTACGACAAATATTCATATTTTTCAGGTTTTAACACAAGTAATGCTGAAACATTTTATTTTAAATTGTCAAACAAAACAGGGACCAACACCATGATAACCAACACAAAATTGTTATATTCAGACTCATTCTTTGAAAAAATGACTACGTTAGGATTTGATTATTGGGACAAAAATGTTGAATTGAAAAGTGTTTGGGGTACAAAAGAATGGCAAGTACAGGGTATAGAAGCTTTGTTTAGAGCCTGCATGATCCCAGAACAAATGATATTTTTAAATGACACTGTTCAACAAACCACCTGTCTTGGCCTAGCCAAAATCAAAGATTTAAATAAACCGTCTATTCCAAAGCCAACAATGTTTAGCAATAACTCTGATACAGATGAAGAGATAGACGTACACCATATATTAAACCAAAACAGAACACATCCTGATTGGAAACAGTGGTTGATCTGGCCCACAGATACTAATAACTGTCAAGACAGATTCCTGAACAAAACACAGGGGTTCAAAATGACCAGGCCAGACCCTAGATATCCTCAAAGACATCACCCAGGGATAATAACAACCTACAGTGTGGGCAAATTATGCCTTCAGTGGCTACAAACTTCCACACTGGCAGAAATTAAGCAACACCTAACTTTACTTACTGATGGTGCTGACTTGCGTGATTTCACTTTGGGACCACGCAAACAGCGTCAAAAGCGTTTCATAGCAGCCTCTGTATATGCAGCATACAATGAGGCCTGGAAGGTTACTCAAATTGAAACAGCAGAGAGAATACGGGAAATTGACCGTATTAATTTGGAAAAATCACTTTCTGTAGTGGACAATGGGTTAATGACTCTGTCCTCCAGAATTTTTTCTTTGGACAGCATTGTGTCTTCAGCAATCGATATATTATCGCAAGACTTACTGTTATTACAACACGGTCAGTCACAATTGCGTTCTATTGTACAGCTTGGCTGGACGTTACAAAATCTGCGTTCAGGCTATGTGCCTTGGCGTTTAATCAACACAACGTCACTATTCCAAATCTTTAACCTTACTGATAGACAAATCAGTATGGCATAAAAGGGTGCTGATTATACAATCTTGAGCATTGAAAAACTCGAAAGATTACCAGTGACAATGTCAGAACGACCTGTCAGTGAATGGATAATACATGGGATAATAAATATTCCAATCTCAACCTTCAGGTTTCAATACTGCCAAAAATATATACAGGCTGGCATGTACGAGAAATTGGGAAAGGGGTACCTTAAAACAACATGGAACCTGCCCTATTCACATGCATGTGTCGGTAATAAAGGACAGAAAGTGTTTCTTAGTGGCAACAATTGTGCGATGTCACTAAGTGGCACACTTCTGTGTAACGGAATTAGTTTGCATGGAGCCTGTGAAGGGAATTCATACAACCTTTCATGTCACCAGCAAGGCGCACCTGCAACAGAAATAGAACCATTCTTTCAAAGACTCTATAATGGGAGTTACATTCTTATTGTAGACCGTAGATGTTGTAGTCTTATGCCCGGGACTCCTTATCTAGTAACTACGACTGCGAAGGTCAAGTGCTGTGGACGCTCATTGTTCCCCAGCTCCTTCCCAGACAGGGAGGCAAGGGCATGGCCCGATTTGAAAATTACTTCTATTCGAATACTTTAAGCAGAATGAAAACAGTGCTTCTTCAGACGCCTACCAGGCTCACGTCATCAAAAGAAACGTATGATCTACAAGTCGCAAGGACGACTGCAGAGATACATACATTATTATCAACTAATTCCCCCGTACATTTCGCGGAAATCCTGAATGAAATCTTAAATATTTCTGATACCAATGGGGTCTCAAAGGTATTTAAGACAGTATTTTCGATGGCATTAACACCATTCAAAGCCATACTGGGTATTTTTCCAGATTTCGTCCATTCGATTTTTGGCGGACTTCCCCTGATCTTGGGACTAATTGCAGGAATCCTATTCTTAGTCCTTATTTTTCGTTATGGCAACCCATGTCACAGACAAAACTCTTGCGACAAGGGAAGAAACAATCCTAGCCATTGGATACCGGGACCGGATATCAAAAATCCTGGGACTCTCCCGGCTTAGAGACCTGAACATGACTTGGTTTCTATCATTTCGACCAATGTGGCAAAGATGTGTTTTACCTGTATTGAGGTGTCTGCTATGCGGAGAAGAATGCGTGTTAGACACCTGTCTGACGCTACAATCTGATGCGCCGATGGATGCAGAAACATTGTTGAGCCCGATCAAGGTTCATGCTTTGTGCTGCCCTCAAAGGCTACCAATCCTGATGACGGCATTCGTGGAAGCTTCACCACTACGATTGATGGGTAGTGAAGTTCAAGATGAAAGCAGCATCGAACAGGTACGACCTTCTGTAAGTAATGCAAATCAGAATGTCAATGGAGACAATCATGCGCAAGAATGCATGATTACACCTATTTCCGAGTTAGTGGAACTTTTTCTCGAAAGCCTAAATGATATGATGTTCTCACCCGAACAGAAATAGAGACTTTTGAGCAAGCTCGCACACGGCGTTCCCTGAATTCGGCCTTCAACTTTAAAAATAAAGTCACATGAACTATTTTTCACTCCAGTTCACGGACAGCAACTCTTTCAGAAGCCCCAATTTATTTTTTCGGTTTTTCGGGACACTTATCTTCTGCTTAAAGTAAGAAACTATTCCTAGAGAACTAAAATTTCTAATTTTTAGATACTTTATAGACTTTAGCTGCCCGCTGGTATGTTCACAAATATTTTATTCTGTGATGGAATGGTCTCGAAACTTTTTTCTGTATTTAAGAAACCATTTCATGTGTAATTCTCATATACCAAATAAGCAATAATGTATACAAATGCGTGATTAGTATTGCATTATTCCATCGCTTGAGTGCATACAGTATATATGTCTGCAAATTTTCCGTATATTTGAAGAATTTCGAAATGCAT
Organism: Lissotriton helveticus; assembly: GCF_964261635.1. Lineage (NCBI taxonomy): Eukaryota > Metazoa > Chordata > Amphibia > Caudata > Salamandridae > Lissotriton > Lissotriton helveticus. Next base: position 1,503,291,432 of record NC_136057.1, on the reverse strand, counting down.
TTATGTATTTTGGGGTGGTAAGGTATACACACTACTCTATAGTATGTTGTACTATGTTATACTATGCCTAGATTAGTAAATATGTCCATAGTTAGCGTGGAGTGGGTGTCATGTATTCCTATAGGTTCTGAATCGATCCCCCTATTCCTGACCCTATTCTAGTTAAACAAACCAACAGGTTAACTAGCAGTCAGCCCATGAGGCAGAAAACCCCCATGATGCAGATACCGTTATCAGACGCAGTCACACTACGGCACAGGAACGTGTTATCTGATTAGGTCATAACGCTTGCGATCTAATTAGACAAGCGATATTCCTCCAGCCCCTGATAAGGCATACGGAGTTCTCATAACAAATCAAACCTATGACAACCTGGGCAAAACCCTGCGGCCATTGTTTTGATTTCACAGAGAACTTCAGTAAAAGAATGTGCTAACGAGCAAGTCGTATGACATCCTTATTGACGTATCTATGTCCATCCTTACGTCAATCTCGGCACCTTAAAGGTATAAATATTACCGATCTTGCCCTATGCAAACACACGCGTGGTGACGAGACGGAGCAGCCATACTTGCCGAAGCCAAGAGCAGAGCAGACCCCGCTGGCAGCAGCCCCGCCTTTCTGACGCGCTGAGAGACGCGCTGCTTTCTCCTGCCGAGAACCCAGCACCGGCGTTTCTGGGCAGCCCTCGCAGGCAGCCTGGAATATCGAGACCAGAGAGAGAGATACCATTCCTCATTCATCCTAACTTCCAGGTACAGAACTGAATAACCCCTCACAGAGAATTCTTTAGTTATTCACTTGGCAAAAACAAACTTAACTTAAACTGTAACTTTCTATTCCCGCCCTCGTATTAGACTTAGGTCAGGTACACGGGGTAGGCGTATTTAGAAACACCAGTTGAGTACGTTTAGTCAAATGTATATATGTGTATGTAATATATTTTATTCATTTTAAAACATCATATGGCTTAGAAACCATATCAATGTTTTTACAGTATTATTTTATACTATTGCTTTTAATGTATGCACTTTACTTAGCTATAAGTATTGCAATAATATCGATCCATTTCTCTTGTATGAGAAAAGAGACTGATCAATAAATAACACCTTTTTATTGAACACGCCCGTCTCTTCCTTTTCTCTACATTCTGATGAGACTAAGAATGCACGTACTGACTGAGTAAAATAATTTGCCTTTTGTTCACACGACTCTCGAGATTTACTCTTGATTAGGGGAGAGCAAAGTTGTCATGTTCTATGGTTGTCAGAAACTAAATCCCTTCTTGTCTAATCAGGGAAGTTAAGTCCTCCTTGAACATTCGAGAAAGTTTCTAGTGAACTCTGAGCTAAGCTGGCAAACCCAAAACTTTAAGTCTAGTATCGACAGTAGTAGACCTAGTTAACGTCTGGCCTAGGCCTTTACTGCTGTAGGTATTATTCCAATGCGCAGAGCCTATTGGGATGATAGGAACTACACTACAGTGGAGGCCTCTTTAAATTCCACCACGATCAGTGGACTTTCTGGGTCGCCTTCCCTCCTTAATACCTCCTCCCCCATTCCTGCTACACCCACTCCCCCGGAGAAAAACCCTAATTTGGTGGAAAATTATAATAGTAATTCTAGACCTAAAGTAATTAATAAAAATGGCAAAAGGAAAAGAGAGGGTATTACCCAGAAAGGGAATGTGACCAAAATTTCTAAAATCACTTCCCCAGTGCTGGACCCAAGTTCTCAGTCTGCCAGCTTACCTACTGGGTTCCCCTTAAATTCTAACCCTACTTTAGATTTTAGTATGAATGATGCATTTCTGGATAAAATGCAATTCTTGCTGAAATCCTTAATGCTCCCTCTACTAGAACGAACCAGAATGATTAACAGCAAATTAGATCAGCTGGAAGATCTGGTAAAAGCCAACTCCAGTACCCTGGACAAGCTAGTGACTACTAGGAAGTCTACTGAGGTACCAGTAACTGCTAGTCAGCCTCAGAGGACTCATAGAGAAGCACCTGTAGTTTTACCTGCTATAAATAACAAACCTGCTAAAGTAATTCCTGCCATAGTTGTACCCCAGTCCTGTGGGGACACAGTTGCTGGGTCCCCATCGGCAGCCCTGGTTAATCCTGCGAAGTCCAATGTGCCATCTAAGGTAAAGGCGCAAATGGATAATAATATGAAGGGTAGATCATTGACACCTGATCTGCCCCCAGAAGCTAACCCTTTAGTGGTTATATTAGCAGGAGTCCCAGCCCTGAAGGAACATGTAAAGGAATCCTATGCTGCCTTGAAAAATAAGGTAATTAACTGGCTCAATTTAAATAGACCCCTGCCATCTCAAAGCTTGAGCGAGATTGTAATGGTAAGGAGAGTCCCTTGGATAGGCAGAACGATTAAAAATATTGATGGGGATTGCATAGTGGTCACCTTTAGAGATCCTGGTATCGTGTCCCATATATGCGCCTGGCCTAACCAAGTATTGGACGCTACTATCCAGTCATTACCTTTAACTTATTTTTATCCGCCATTTAAGGTAGGGGAAGCAAAGGGGGGGCATAACGAATGGATGAGAGTGGAAAGGAGGGGTGGGAATAGGGGGCTATGGGGTAGACCGATCCCTATGCACATCCCTGGCCATTTCCTTAACTACAATCGTTTTAGCTGTCTTGAGGAAGTAGATTGACGGTTTCCTCCCACCCATGAACTAGGAAACCCCAAGGATAAGGAGGGAGCAGAAGAAAGGTCCCCGGACACACTAAAGCCGCCAGACTGTGTACAAACCAACTCTATTGAGCATTGTGGGCCTACTGGAGATAAAGATCGAGTGTTGTGCGAGAAAGTAGACCAGGGAAATACAAATAGCATATGTGCACCCCACAAGCAAGGATGTAGTAACCCGATTTCTAGCCTAGCAAATATAGAGATCATGGATGCTACACATCGGGGTAGGGGTGTTACCTCTGAGGCAGGGAAAGAAAAAGATAGACTAGGGTACAATCTATCAAGTTGGAACATTGCGGGCTGGAATAGCAAACTGGGTGTTTTGGGCTGGAGAGAAATTGTGGAATCGTACGACATTCTATGTCTCCAAGAGACTTGGAGTATGGATGACATTAGTTATGATGGTTATGTGGCCTACAACCTTCCTGCGCAGGGTTCGAATATGGGCAGAGCTAAAGGGGGTTTACTCATTTTGCTTTCTGTTAGTTTGCCTGTACAGGTCATAAGATATGTCATGTTCGGAAGTCACTCCCAACTGTTGTGGTTGAGACATGAGAATGGTCGTAATGTTCTACTGATTAATTTTTATAATAATTTGTCCGATTCAATGCGATCGACCGCGGTCAGCGAGGTCGATAAGGTCCTGGATGGGATTGTTCGGGCAAATCATGTTCATTTTGTATTCATCTGGGGCGGGGATTTTAATATTTCACTGTGCCCCTTTTCATTAACCAGGGTGTGTGGGATATATGACGATAGAGGAGAAGGATATACTCATTTTAAGCATAGTACTTACGGAGAGTCCCTGAATTCCGTCCTTGCAAAATTCGGCTTAGTCGTGTTACAACCTGCAGGAGATGGAGATGGAAACCCCGTCCCTACCTTCATAGGGAGGAATACAGCCACAATTATTGATCACTTGTTGGTCTCAGAAGATATTTGCAAGCATTGTGACACTCCGGTCGTACTGGATTTTGCGATCAGCGACCATAATTGTGTCACAGTAACATTGCTTGTTTGGGGTAACAAAGTATCAATAGCCCAAACTGTTGTCACCGATATCGTCCCTTGTAGACCAAATGGCCATCGGATAAAATGGAAGGGTGATAAATCCGATAAGCTATTGGTTAAAATTGTTGCCACATGTTTGCCCGATTTGTATTTTTGCTTGGATGGAAGTACAAATGTTCGTGGTATATTAACCAGCTTTAACAGGATTAATAATATAGTTGCAAACACCCTGACCTTTACCAAGCAATCCAATTGTAAACCTAGGATAGGTTGGTTTGATTCCTTGTGTACTGAGTCACTGCAGAAGCTCAAGGCTCTATCTAGTAGGCCCAGAGACAGGTCGAGTATATCAAATCTTAGGGCAGCTTACAAGGGGCACTTAAAACATCGAAAGCTGGAATTGCAGGAGGAAGCATGGGATAATTTGACCAAGGCTGTCGAATTATCGGACAGCAAACTATTCTGGGATACGGTTAATTGTCCCTTCCTCAAGAGTGATGACACTCCAGCCCTCACTGCCCAAGTTAGCGGGGACTGCTGGGTTACTCACTTTGCTAGTATCTTTGACCCACAGAGGGTGGGGAATTCACCCTTGGCGGAGGCTGATCCATGGTCAATTACCCCCCTAGGTATTACAGTACCGGAGGTGGATCTTGTCATTAGGATTAGCAAGGGAGCGAAGTCCCCTGGTCCTGACGGGGTGCCCATAGACCTGTATAAGGCAGATACATTACTGTGGGGTCCCGTCTTGACTATGGTCTTTAACGCAGCAGTCATGGAAAGCACTCCGCCTACCTGGGTTTAATCAGTAATCATCCCAATATACAAAAAGGGGGATAGGTCGGACGCCAAAAACTACTGCCCTATCTCCCTTTTAGACTCATCACTTAAAACCATGAGTCGGGTGTTACTAGCAAGGTTAGAAGAGTGGGCCGAGGGTAGTGGCATCCTTGCGCGGTCCCAATTCGGATTCCGAAAAGGTCTGGGTACTGTGGAGCAGTGCATAAATTTAGACCTTCTAATAGGGAAATACACCCGTGCCAAGCAGGGATCGCTTTTTCTGTGCTTTGCTGACCTAAGCAGCGCATTTGATCTTGTTGATCATGCGCTGCTTTGGTCAAACCTTTTAGAACAAGGTGCTCCAGCAGGGATCATTCACTTCTTGGCCAGATTATATTCTAAACTCTCTGCCCGCATTAGATATGGCCACGGGGGGGAATGCACTGATTGTATCAGTGTGAAGTTAGGTATCAGACAAGGTTGTGTCCTTGCGCCCCTCCTCTTCTCCCTCTTTATCAATGCTATAGACATTGAGCTTAAGCAAGTTAATTCTGATGCCCCGTTAATAGATGGTCAGGCTGTACCCATCTTGCTTTATGCCGATGACGCCGTGCTTCTATTCAGAACCCCCTGTGGTTTACAGAAATTGATGGACAAGTTCGCGGATTTTATTAAGGAAAAAAAACTAAAAATTTACAATACAAAAACCTTTATTATGCCATGTGGAAAGAAAATAAGGAAGTTGAAATCTTTCCACATAGAGGGCCAAAAAATAGAAATTGTAAAAAACTTTTGTTATTTGGGCATAACTTTTAGCAGTAACAGAATGTGGTCACAGGAGACATCCAATGTAAAAGCCAAGATGGCTAAAAGCGCCCATGGGGTCTTTAAATTTGCAAATAAGCTTGGCGACCGCCGTATAGATGATATGTTACACATATATCGCTGTAGATGTGTTGCAATTGCGCTCTACGGATCCGGTGTTTGGGGGCATTGTCGCCACGGGGATTTGCAAATAGAAGAAAACAGTTTTTTAAAAAGATTGTTATGCCTGCCCAAGTCCGCCTCCACCGCGATAATACACCAGGAATTGGGCCTTGAGTATTTATCAGATTTAATCTGTTTAAGACCACTGTTGGTATGGAGAGCAATCTGGCATAAGAAAGAAACTGGTTTTACCAGGAGTATTATTGCTGACTGTCTCCGCCTAGATAAAAGCTTACTGATCCCATGGATAAATTATGTGGTGACAACTGCAAGGGAATTATTTAATCTCAATCTCCGGGATGATCAGGAGAGCATCTCTGATATCTCAAAGAAAGAGCTTAAGACTTATTTTTTGTATAAGAAAGCTCTAGTGCGTAGAGACTCTACTAAGTTGTTAACTATTTCTCAGTACTACTACTCCAATAGGGACTCATCTGGCTTTTCTAAATATTTAAAGTTTGTCACCAGACCATCTCATCGTTTTCAGATTAAGACTTGGAATTGTACACCACTTGGTTGCGTTCCCAGTAATGAAAAAGTATCCATCTTTACCATGTCCATGCGACGGGGTCACCAAACAGAGTACTGTGCAGTTCCTGTTTTTGTGTGACCTTTATAAACATCTTCGCGTTGCCTATCTAAAACCATTACTTATAAAAAGGGGAACTACAACGGTAAATTTGGCAATGAGGAGGGAGGAGCCAAGCTCGTGACCGCAATGGCCGCTCTGTAGCTCGGCTCCGTCAGCCTTCCTGCCCCTACCCCATTCGCGTTTTATAATATGAATGTATATGTATTGTATGCTTTTATGATTGTTTTTAATAATTGAATAAAGCTTTGAAACTTGAACTTGAAATAGCACCCAGTATTAGTTTCTGGGGAATAACATGCAGATTTGGGTGCTTAGGGCACCAAAAACCACATGGTACTGTAAATACCAGTCTTTACACCTGTTAAATTATGGTACTTGCAGCTTGCTGAAATGTAACAAACGGTAAGCTAATTAGCACACCTGGTCCTTGCCAGATGTGACAAACACCACCCAACTCCCATAATACTGATCCCTGTGAGAACAGGGATTTACGAAGGGGGGGTCACAGAATTCCAACCAACCCGTAATCAAGGTCACTGTATGCTTAAAGGTAATCAACCATTGTATGAATCCACTCGAGGTGGTGGAGCAGTTCTGATCCTCACCAGGCGTACCCAACCAGCCCCAGAGCGTGCATCAGTCAGCTGATAAAAAGTACTGGGGACAGCTCTACAGATAGTGGGTTGGCTTCAGGTGATCTGCCCAAAGGTAGAGAGGTTGGCCAAAAACAATAAAGAGCCCCTACAAAATATCTACAGTTACCTCTGAATACTATAGCACTCGAAGCACTAGATTAAAGCCTGAAAGAGAGGACCTGCATACCAGGTCCTGAATAACCACCAGTACAAAAGTACAGTGTATAAGCAGAACACATCACAAGCAACTACATCAAAAGACATGGTAAAATGGAATGACTAATAACAGGCCCCTTGCAAAAGACTGCTCCATTTGCATGTACTAAATGGGGAGCAATTGCGGCACATGCATGATGCTATAGTTTTAAAAAAACGGCCCGGCGAGTGGTCTGATTATGTGGTAGCATTATGTTCAGTGACAAAATGCTGTAACTTTGCTAGTAAGACAGAAGCCAGAGATCATCTTTGCTCAAGGCGCAAATCAGAGTAACTGTTGAGTGTGAACGTGTATTGAGAGATCAACTGAAAACAGCGTGTAATTATTTCATCAACATAGAGCAGTAAGAAATGGACAGTTAGGCCTTTCAGTTCAACCCAAAAATTTTGGGGTTTACCCACATCCAAAGGTTGGGCATACACAATTTAAAGTCCCCAGTGATGCAGCGGTAATTTCATCTGGTAATTTCTCAATGTAAAACCCTCATGCTACCTCGATTTACGCTGAAAAGGTGTTGGGCCCGTGACACCATGGATTACCTTCAGGAGACTTTAAATAAACATGAACAGTCAAAAATGCAATTATTCTTTCTGAACCAAGGGCTACCTTTTTGCCAAATCTGGTGTATTTCCGTTCAGCAGTTTGGGCTGTAGATTTGTCTAAAGTTTCCTATGGAAAATTACATGGGGAAAACGCGTTTTGGGACCTCCCTTTTTTCTTGGCCCCCGTTTGACGAATCACCCCGAAACTTTCAAGACATGACCCGACGGGAGCGGGCCACTAGTTTTGAAAATTTCATGAAGATTTGTCGACCGGCGCCAAAGTTATTGGGGAAAGAAAAAATGCTTTTCCTATGGAAACTAGGTCCTAACTATAACTACCTACTGGCGACTGCCAGTAGTGTATGTGTGTGTGTGTGTGTGTGTGTGTGTGTGTGTGTGTGTGTATATATATATATATCATAATTTTAGCACCATGGTTGAACTATATTTACTATTTCCACTTTTGGTGCTTTTAATCACATTTATCAGCTTCTGTCTACTAATCATTGCAGCACACATTTTATGCAAGAATAACGTTGGTTCAACTAATATTATTGAAAACATCCCACTGTGTATTCTATGAGAATAAGTGAGCACGAGTGAGCAGAGGTTCTTTACTGTTTCCACAATCCCTAAGGGGTCAGGGTTGTCACGTTCAGTGGTTGCCACAAAAACATTCGCTCCCTGGTGAGGTTGGGGGGGTTTATGGTGGCACAGTGAGCTAGATGGTCTATAGGCAAACATATCCTGCAGGGGCGTCTGGAATCAGTCTTTGCACCAAGCCCCTAGTTTATGTTGTTCAAATAATGCGCAGATTCTATGGATTAGTAGGAGCTAAACGACATGGCGCCCAGCGTTGGTTAGGCTCTTATTTAACAGTCAAATCTGAGTAGTTCAGTTGTGCTTTCTCAGACATTCCTACTCGCATTTAATTCGAAGACGTCCTTAGTGGGAAGGGAAACAAATCTGCCTCAGCTGAGTTGGTATACCCTATGTATTGGCTGTAGGTTAAATCAAGTTTGGAGGATTAGAAGTTCCCATATTGTGCATACTATATCTCTATAAGATTTTAGCTAAAATGCTACTGCTCTGACAATAACATAAGAAACTGAGGACGTTAAGGAGCAGGTAGCAGCCCTAAATATTTCAGAAAATTGCAGACAGGCAGTTACCATGAAATGATTACAACATGGCCTCCCGGCAATGGGTGGAGATGTTACCTTGGTGGTTGAGGCACACAAAGCTTTCAGAACAGAGGTATTCTATTATTTAGTTGAATTCCCTCCCACAGATGCACACACAAGGTTATTTCATGAATACATTGAAGTTGAATTACCTGATGGGTAGTTCCAATACGTGGACTTAGATGTCTCGTTAACTTACCTAGAGCACATCAATTGGTTTAAAGGCACCCTACCTCATACCACAGAACATGTGAGACTCGATCGGTTCAGCAGATAAGGACCGAAATGGCCGGTCTTAGCTTCATACACACCACTTCCAGACATTGTTGCTTTTTTAGCATCAGGAATGCTTACACTCTACATAGTTTTAGGAACAATTTCAGAAATCCTACACACTACATAATGAGAACATTAACAGTTCAACCTGCAAGGGCTGCTCAAGCTACACAACCACAAATGGCTACTACTGGCACTAGCCCACAAGCACTAATTGCGGTTACGGGAAAAGTTCCCCTCAGTCGGTAGGAAGTTCCGTTCTGGATAACACAGAAAACAGCACTGCAGGCAGTTTTTCCCCATACATGTCTACAGGAAAAACTCAAAATACTGACTATTAGCTTGCCAATGGGGATGGCTCCCCCGATAGAAGATTGTGTCACTTGGGGTACAATCTTCACTGCTGTTTATAGCAGAACACATGGTACCTCTTCAATAGCAGTTATATCAGATGTACTGAAACATATTCAGAATGAGTACGGAGCAAAGGCTGCCTAAGATCTGGGAATGAAACTGGTGGGCAATTTTGCCCAGGTATGGGCCATCAGGTTGAGTAACATAAAAGGGGAGGTAACAGCGGTGACTATCCACTAACGCCTGAGGGAATTCACTCCTGCAAAGCAGGAGCCAGAATTGCCTGAGATTATCGAGGATTCATATGCTTCGCTTGGTAGAGATAATATGGAGCCAGACTAGGGAAACCAATAGTTGAGAGCAATTCTGAAAAAGATAATTCCAAGCAAGCACCTGATTCTTCAAAGAAGAAATGGGATAATAAACAAAAATATAAACAAAACAAAACACGATCACAGGGTGGGTCTCCTCAACAGGAACACACCAAAAGAAAAGAACATTTGCGAAACTATGATAATATTAGAAAGCCTAACAGGTTTCAGGATACTGATGCACGTTCTCGTCGTTCCTTTTAGGCGTTATCCGAAAAACGTTCGCAAAGAGACGGACTGTCAGAGCACATATCGGAAGAGTGGGTCAAGCCGAAAAGGGAGACACACCGCACTTCTGACTACATCATTAAGCAGGAAGACAAACATAGGATTCAAAACCTCAATTAAAAAAGAAGGTAGCGGGTATCAAAATTATAAATGCCCAGGCTACTGAGGACTCTGCTTCTGATCGGGGAATGGGCAGTGACGATACTGGACAGCGTGGCTGAAGTCACAATAGCTCACCAGAACCTGATGGATTATCTGGGGGTAGTAATGCTGAGTGAGCATATCACGGTGGAAACACCTGATACAAGGGTAAGTGTCCCACATCATTCATACAAAATTATGCTCCAAATGGAGGGGTACATACCCAGACAAGTAAAGGGCCTCTTTTGGGAGAACTTGACACATGGTTACGATATTCTTTTGGCTGAAAAGGATTGGCCGCTTGAGTTCATAATGGATTGCCCAATGGGGTAACAAGTTATTTAACCTGCTTTCTCCGACCTTGTACCAGAATTAGTTAAAAATTCATACACGCAGGAGTGGGTGTTAGCATTGGCACTTTACCACAGTCATATAGGATGGGATGATGAGTCACCTAATCACAAAATCTCATTAAAATTAACCCCTAAACCACAGAGACAATACCCAATTAAATGTGAGGCAAAGAAACAAGTCAGGGAGATCCTAGATCAACTTGATTATCAGTGTGTGATTGAGAATTGCACCTCACCTATGAATAATCCCTTGTTTCCCGTAATGAAACCCGATAATTCATGTAGTCTGGTATTAGGTTATAGACATTTAAACACATCCACACACACATTTGCAGTACAAAATGAACACAGTGCCTCACTAATAAATAACATTGTGCGGAAAAAAGCAAAACAACACTAGACATCTGAAATTGATTTTTTGCCAAAATATACCACATGGGAGCAAATATTTGACCGCATTATTGGCGCTAGGCCCTCAACACCAATGTTGTCAATTACCACAAGAGTATAAGAACAGCCCCAGACTGTTTTCAACCAGGGTAACAGAGTTCCTTCCAAATTTTGATGTGGGAGGCGTTGTCCTATGTAGATGACATCTATCTGACGGACGATGAATTAATGGAACAAATGTGGAGAGGCAACGAGTATCAAATATGTTATTGGCTTCAGATGCCATACATTTAGACATAAGTAGATGACAGGAGTGATGAATCTTCCAACAGATGACGTAGTTTTCAAAATGCTTTTATTGTAATTCATCAAATCCACAGCCTACGCGTTTCGCCCAACACGGGCTTCTTCAGGGCTGTAAACAATATATATATATATATCATAAAAAAGAAAACACACATATAGTGCCTATTTACAAATCCATTGTGACATCTACAAATTTACTTACATAAAAACACGTTTAACACACTATAGTGAGAAAAAAAGAGAGAGACTAACACATTGCCTATGTAACAGCGAGACAGTATTTTGTATATACATAGCTTTAGCATGATCTCATGGTTAACACATCATCTATATAGATGTTACATGTGTTCATAGTCAGTGGCGTTCAAGTCGCGTATTCCTAATGTAGACACGCACATATTCCCAAAATTCTTTTCTTTTTTTCTTTTTTTTCTTTTCTCAAAGAGAAGGAATTTTTCATTTGGAAGAGAGAGGTAACCAAATAATACATATGGTCATTTATCACCTACATGCGGGGGCAGAGGGGAAAGAAGCACATAAAGTGCAAGAATGAGTTATGCCTTGATGTCATGCACTTATAAATTAGAACATGATGAATGGGGGAGATTGTAGGTCTAATAATACAAAAAAGGGTAAAAAATAATAGAGAGTGTACAAATGAGTGTACCTTATTTTTGTATCTTTAAACTGAACCGTTATTTCTCCAAAATAGGGAGTCTTCATTGACCTTCTACTCGAGCATGGGCGAGTATATCCTAATTTGCAAAGTCGCCCATTTGTTAGATAGGTGGATATTGTTATAGAAATCTGTAAATACATTATACCACCAAGTTTATAAAAAGTTTTTAAATATTGCTTCTTTAAGGGGTGTGTTTGCACAGTGTTCACTTTAAGTACAAAGTGCCACCCAATTTTTTTATAAGTCATAAGACATCTAGGTGGAGATACAATATGATGTTGCCTCATTGCAGAAAAAGCACATAAACGCTTACCCCTCCTGTGTTGGGGAAATCCTTGCTTCTTGGAATGAAAGACAAGCTTTGATGATAGTTGTGTCGCTATCATGTGCCAATTTAGGCACAATGTCCTGTCTGTAATTTTGAGACGAAGGTGAGTGTTAGCCTGTTCAGCTCTTAAACCCACAAGCCTAGTCTTTTCTAAAATTAATGGACACTCAGCATGAAAAATACATTTTATCATTCCTCTTAATTTTAAGAAACAATGTTCACATCTAATATTTTCGTCTCTCTTTTTTCTCACTATAGTGTGTTAAACGTGTTTTTATGTAAGTAAATTTGTAGATGTCACAATGGATTTGTAAATAGGCACTATATGTGTGTTTTATATTCTTTTTTATGATATATATATATATATATTGTTTACAGCCCTGAAGAAGCCCGTGTTGGGCGAAACGCGTAGGCTGTGGATTTGATGAATTACAATAAAAGCATTTTGAAAACTACGTCATCTGTTGGAAGATTCATCACTCCTGTCATCTACTTATGTCTAAATGTATGGCATCTGAAGCCATTAACATATTTGATACACGTTGCCTCTCCACATTTGTGTAAAAAAGCTTATGTCAAGTTAAGACCAACATTGGTGGCTGGTTTTAGGAGGTGGGCAATAGTGCATACTGTAGCTAGAACCAAGGAACGGTTTTCATAACTGTCCGTTAGTGCGGCAACAGTACCTGCCACCAGTTTCTGTGTTGTAACACTTGTCTAGGGTTAACCACATAATTCTTAGGTTTGCCCACTTTGATTACAAATTTAATTTCAAAAATCAAAAATTGTCCACCTAAGTGTCCTTTTTTTAGGGTGCAAGTTGTCAAGTGAAGGCAAAAGCCTGGCAGGTACAATTTTCAGAAAAATGCCCACTGCTCCAACCTCCAATGACTCTGAAGAGACTGCAATCCATTTTAGGATTTTTGAATTTTGGCTGGATATACATTCTGGATTACGCAGAAAGGGTGAAACCTTTCTACAACTTAATTAGATCTGATTTTTCAGTACATCATTGGACACAGGAACAAAAAGATATTCTGCTTTCTGTACAAGCTGCCATGATAGCTTCCAGGAAATTTACACACACGTGTCAACACAACTAACCTGGTGATCCACGTAGTCACTGGTCCAACTGGGTACATATATATCACGTTCAATGAAGGTGATACTGTTCCTATAGCATAAAAATTACATTTGTACACAAATGCTTAAACTGAGTTTTGCACCATCTGAAAAGATACAGCGGTCGATACTGCTGTAGTTAGGACGAGAGAGAGAGACGAGTGCACTAGTGCAGGGGAAACACATATTTGTTCTTACCACGGTACTGACACTAGAGGCCGTTACAAAGGCAAGCATCCAGAATGCTAAAGCATTACATCCACAATGGATTCAATGGGCTAACTCTCTCACTGCAACAGATGTAGATTACAGATTTAATTCTAAATTGCAAATGCAAGCAGTCTTGTAGTACGAACAAGAATATCCTCTGCCAAATGAAATAGTGTCTCTAGATCGATATGAAACTATCATTTATACCGATGGATGTGCCCAGCCGGCTGTGGGAACGAAACAACAATATTCTGCGGCATGCCCAATTTTAATAGGGTGTATGTAGGACAGAAAGTTCCATCCTGGATAAACACACACTCAGTCTCTAAGGGACTTTACGGCGCAGCTGGCGGAACTAAAAGCTCTGATGCTGGCACTACAAAATATGGATCGTGAATTCCCCACACTTTTAGTGTATGATTCATTTTACTGTGTCCAATCCTGTAACGAATATTTACCTTATTGGGGGCAGAATGGATTGCAGGATTCCAAAGGTTGCACAGTAAAGCACAAGACGCTTTGCGAACAAGTTACAAAGCTGAAGGAAGTATATATCAGCAAAAGAGGGACTAGGCGTGCTTGTAGGTCCAGCATACATGCCCCAGGGGAATCAGGATATCAACTATAGTATGCAGCTCCTTAAGAGAGAGTAGAGGCAGAGGGCTGGTTGGAATCTCAGGGTATCCCTAGGGTGGTGACAGGGTGTCTCCCACTTTGGGAATTGGGGCCCACATACACCCGGCTGGGTGTCATGCTTCATCATAGGGGATGCTCCTCGTCATTACGGTGTAGCAATGCCTAACAAGCACCCTATGAGGGGCCCTTTATCGGAGGTCTTTTAGTCCCAAGCCGTAAGGTGCTGTGTGGGTATGGGACCTCGTAGTGTAGATGTGAGAAGGAAATGTGAGGGAAATGTGCAGGGAGGGCTAAAATGAGGCACAGTGGTACTCCGAATGAATTTCAATCAGCAAGTCCACTGGTCCCAATTAAAAATTGATACGTGTGTCACCACTGAGGTAATGGACAGTGGTGGCTACGAAATGAAGGTTGACATGTTTCTTGTCTAATGTATCATGGAGATCACGTGGCAATTCTTCAGGACCAAATGTTTGCTATCTACACAGTGGTTGATTCTATTGTTAGTCTCAAGTGTAAACCAAACACATAAGTAACCTAACATTGAGGTACCTTATTAGCAAACCGACCCATCTCGGGTGGCTCACCAGCTCCTTCGAATGACTAGCGGAGGATACGTTAATATTTTTAACGACGGTTTAGCAGCGGCTGGATTGCCGGACAACCTAATCCTCTCTCCCTCAGCTCAGTAACATGAAATAAGGCCTGACACAGACTCATGTTATTCATACATTGAGTCATCAACGTGCTGGCGTTCACGTTGAAGGGAATTTGATGGCGGATGAATCCTCCATGGCAACAGTTCATGATTCTTCCGTAGCAGCAATAACTTGCTCCAGTGCTAGGATAGACAGAACAACTATAATAGCTGTCAATGCCACGAACACCTGCTCATCCCTGCCGAAAGGCTTTTCTCTAAATTACTCCGACAAGTTAGATGCACAAAATATTCGGTATGCTCAAATTCTAGTAATGGGGGATAGATTAATACCACTGATCGCAGTTTGGGATTGATACTAGATGCATACGAGGGTCTGGGTTCAGCACATGCAGGGATTACTGCTACAGTTTCATTACTAAAGCAGCTCTATTGGTGGCCAGTTCTTACTAAACAGACCAAGGACTTTGTCCTCAACTGCGACATCTGCCAGCAGATGAAGGGCTCCACCGTAGCACGTCCTCCTCAAACACCTATATTGATCTCAGACAAACCTCTTACATGTGCATATTTGGATCACTGTGGCCCTTTACATTCAAATGAGGCTTACAAGTACATCTTGGTGGCAGTAGATTCATGTTCCAGATTCCTGTGGGTTTGGCCCCAGTGCTCGTTTGACGCTCGAACTGTTAAAAAGGATTTGTGAGTCTTTTTCTGCACATACACAATTGGCGTTCTACATTCTGACCAGGACCAGTGCTTAGCTCTCTGGCTTACAAAGAAGTCATGGGAAGTGTGGGTGTAGCCTTGCGGTACTCCTCCCCGTATCATCCTGAGGGAAATTCAGTTGTTGAGAGGAAATAACGTGACTTAAAGCTATCTTTGACAGCAAGGGTATTAGGCTCGGTGGCCATTGGGTCAATCACCTATAGGTGTGTCCATATAGCTCTTAAAAACATGTCAAGAAATTCCCTGGAGGGTCATACACCTTATAAACTTCTGTTTAGGGTGAGGATGTGGGTACCTGACCCTTGATAGTGTCAGCACGGTGACAAGTTAAACCCTATTTGACATCAATAATCGTTTGAATGTTTTACAGGACCTTAAAGAATACAGAGCTTTACAAAGCAACGTCCAAGTAAAACACACTGCCACTCAGGAAGTAAAAACGGTATCGGCAAGACCTGCCAGGTACCCGAAGATTGGGGACCCGGTCAGAGAAGCAATTGTGGACAAAAAGGAACCTGGGCCATCTTACAGAGCATCTGTACGGGTACTGGCTGCTGAAGATACCAAAACCTGTACTTCTTCCGCTGCTTGCCGGTCGCCAAGACAAAAGGTGTGTCTCAATACATCTCCTCAAAGCACACTAATCTGATCAAACCACACTATGTGGCCGATTCTCAATTGTAGGTCATATGGGCTCCTCGGTATCCGGCGGACTCCTCTCGCTACCGTACATGAACCGTACTTCGTTATTAAATTCATCATAACGAGTAATGAGGCACAATTTAATCACAATTTTTCTGTGAATGTCAGAAAGCGTGACTGGAAGAATCTTGATGTTGCTGCCCTTAACAAAGCCTTACTCGATCTTGCGCTTAAAAATCCTTCTGGCTTTGACGATATGGAGGCTTCGGCCAGTTCTGTGAATTGTTGGCTCTTAGAAGCCATCAATGTCTCCCTCTCGCTCAAAAGAATAAAACTATTCATAAATCACCTGCCCCTTGGTACAATGAGATATTGCGTCTTCATAAATCTCGATGCAAAAAATTGGAACGGGCCTGGAGAAGGGATTACTCCGTATTGGCCGGTCTTACTTACAAAACGGAGCTAAAGCAATATCACAAAGCATGTGCCCAAACTAGAGCCTTTCATGCAAACAAAATGATCACCGAAGCTTTTAACAAATCTAAAGTATTGTTTAATGTGGTCAGCGATCTTGCTGGAGCACAGACTACTGCCACACCCCCCCCTCTTTCAAACAGTAAATGTGACGAACTGGCCCAGTATTTCACCTCAAAGATTGAGATTATCTACCAAGATATTGCAGCCCTGGATGACAGTAATGCCTTGACGAACTTACCTTCTACCATGGAAAACACTGTGGACCTTTTGTCGCTTCCTATGGCCTTAGGTTCACCTTCGGCCTCTCTTTTGAACTGGCCAGATCTTTGCCCTTCTACATTATTGGAGATCTTGAATAATGTCAAGTCAGGCTCCCCACTAGATCCCTTACCCATTTCGATCCTACGCAAGTTGGAGCTTTCTCAACTCACTATTATTTGCGCCTTGCTTAATTCCTCACTTAGTTCAGCCACTGTTCCTAGTTATTGGAAACATGCAATGGTTACTCCACTATTAAAAAAAACAACTGCGGATCCCAATGTTGCTTCTAACTTTCGCCCTATTTCATTATTGCCCGCATTTTCAAAAATCCTTGAGAGGCATATCCATCTGCACTTCTCTCAATTTGTGGCAGCTAACAATCTTTTACATCCCTCTCAGTCTGGTTTTCGTCCAGGGTTCTCCACAGAAACCACCCTTCTTGGAGTGACTGAGAATCTCCGTCTGCTACTGGATCGAGGGGAAGCGGCTGCACTGATTACTTGATCTCAGTGCAGCCTTCGATACTGTCTCTCACAGTATACTCTTAAAAAACCTTGCTTCCTTTGGCATCGGCGGAAAAGCCCTTGGTTGGCTTACGTCATTTCTTACGAACCGGACTTTTCAAGTTTTTTCTCATACGTCCACATCTAACACGTATGTATCCCCTCATGGTGTGCCCCAGGGTTCTATTCTTAGCCCTCTTCTTTTTAATCTTTACGTTGTTCCTTTGGCCTACATTGCACATCGTTCTGGTTTAAATGTATTTACTTATGCTGATGATTCACAAATTCTGTTTTCTTTATCCCAAGCTGACTCTTGCACTTCTTCTTCTTCCCTGCAAATTGGTCTCAGTGAGATATCCTGTTGCATGAACCTCAACTTTCTTAAATTGAACAGTGGAAAGACTGAGGTTCTAGTCTTTGGAAACAAACCTGATCTTTGGAGCCCGAGACATTGGCCGCCGGCCATGGGCTTATTGCCCACTCCTTCCGAACGAGTACGCAATCTCGGGGTCATTATTGACAAGAGTTTGTCTAAGAAGGATCAGGCAAACAAAATGGCAGCCACCTGTTTTACCATCCTTCGGTGGCTGAGAAAAATTTTCTGGATACTACCTACTGACACCCAGAGATCTGTGCTGACGGCCTTGGTGACCTCCAGATTGGACTACGGTAACGTACTCTATCTGGGGTCTACCAAGGCGGTCATACGCCACCTCCAATTAGTCCAAAATGCTGCTGCACGGCTTCTCTGTGGTTGCCGAAAAAAAGACCATATCACCAAGCGCTTGCGGGAACTCCACTGGCTCAATCTCGACAGCCGGGTAAAATTCAAGGCATTATACATTATGCACAAGATCAAGATTGGAGTGGCCCCTTCTTATCTTCAGTCCCTTGTCACACCCTATATTCCTGCCCGTTCACTTCTTTCCTCCTCTCAACACTTGTTCTGCATCCCCAAGTTCAGACTTTCGAGTATGGGCGGTAGATCTTTTGCAACTTTGGGACCTAAACTTTGGAATTCCCTTCCTTTGGTAGTGCGAATGGAGTCTTGTCACTTTCGCTTCCGCAAAGCCGTGAAGACCTGGCTCTTTGTCCAATAATCCTCTAGGACCACACGTTTGCTTTTGTCCTTCAGCTCCGGGAAACCCTTACGGGTAGCTGTCGCGCTATATAAACGTAATAAATAAATAAATAAAAAAATGAAGTTCAGATGGAAGCTTTAATAATGATTGTAGACTCCACTTTCCAAAGAGAAGCTGTAAACGACAATGAAATAATACTTCTCCCTGTTGAAACAACTACAACCGTGCAATCAACAAGTACAGGAATTTGTATTAAAAAATTGATATCTATGTTAACATGCCACAGATCGAGTCATCTACTAGTGCCACAAAACATGCTGAGCTGCCAAGAATAGATCGGACAACGTCTGACTACTTCGTGCATTAGTACTATTTTTCATCAGATCCAAGAGAACCGCAACTGCCAATACCGCCTCTCCCGTTCAAGCTACAAGTGTATGCTTTCTACCTTTGGCTGAAAAAGACTTACTTCGTTGTTTCCTGGAAACACCCCTGGATTACAATTGGATTACTTTTTCTGTTAATTTGGATTGGTATAATGACTGTCTCAATCCTATTTATGAATGGACACTTTCTCCCATAACACTCCGCAGTGCAACTAGTGTACTTGGTTCTTAAACAACATGCATCATTGCACCGTGAACTAAGAGTCTTGTCCCTAGTGAACATTACAGCGGTTCTAGTTTCTGAAGAAGTTGTATGGGACAGGGTATCCTATGATATGTATGGTCCTACTGAACTTTTGAAAATGTTTTATTTGTTTAAAATGTATTTAAATGACATCATCACCTCTGATACTTTCCCTGATGATTGGGACATTGAAACTGTGCATAAATTGCTTTCAGATTTAGAGCAATCAGCTACATTTTCCAATGATAAATTATATGATGGCACTAGTTATTTTGTAGACCTCTTTTGTTACCAGCATTATGGTCACCATTTTTTACATGAAGCTAGTATCCCAAGCGCTGTTTATAATTAAACACAATGGGAACACTGCCCAACACTACCAAAGGTAGTCCAAAGACATTTGCACAGAAGATTGCTTATTACCAAGTTTTGAAACATCAGATCCAGCCTCGTATTACTATAGGCTTGCACATAAACCGGCAAAGAAAAAAATGCTAACAATAACCAAGCTGATATATTCTGCTTCCTTTATTTTCCAACTGCATATACAGGTTTTCGACTTTTGGAAATACACCATAGATACATAATCTATCTGGGGGACAAAAGATTGGCAGGTTCAGAGAACGGAGGCCTTATCAAGACAGGGCAACAAACTTCATGTCTTGGTATAGCAAAAATAAATACTTTGTACACATCATGTATTCTCGCATTCTCACGCTTCTTGAATTGACAACACTTTACACACTTCAGTGAGGATACACTAAATACCATGATACAATGATACATAATGGAGGGAGAGGTGTGGCGCCGCGGCCAGGGCGACTGACGCTGGAATCTGGGGATCACGGTTCGATCCCCGGCTCCGGCGGCAGGTTAGCCCAGCACCATGTGACTCTGGGCAATAGCTCGCTTAATCTTCCTGACGGCCCCCAGCGCCTAGAGACCCTTACGGGTGATTGTGCGCTTTACAAATGTGGATTATTATTATAATGGTTCTTTCAATTCATCAGACCCCTAGTGGAAGGAATGGTTGGTTTGGCCTGTGGACACAAAGGGTGTCAATCAAGATTCCTAGAGAACACTGAAGGGTTTAGGATCAATAGACCTGATCAGCAATATGTACAAACAGAAAACTCTGGGTGGTGACATGATAAAGGGTTGTGAAGGTCTGCCTAGATTAGCTACAAACCTCAACACTCTCCCAGGTGAAACAACACTCATCTCTTCTTTCTGATGACATTGATCGCAGGAATTTTTTATTAGGCCCCCGGAATCCACTGCAATATCGCTTTTTGTACGGAATATACAACAAGATGTTGAAGATTTCTCAACAGGAAGCTGCTGAGAGATTGCACGAGATTGATAGGATTCATTTAGAAAAGGCTTTGGCTGTGGTTGACAGCGGTATAACCACTTTATCATCTAGAATGTATTCACTGGGCAACATACTGTCTTCCACAATTAACATAATACAGCAAGACATGTCTATTTTACAGTCACAATTATAGTCAACCTTAATGCTGAGCTGGATGTTACAAACGTCACTTTCAGGCCAAGTGCCATGGCGTTACATGAACAGTACAAATCTGGTTCAGCATATGATCTAGCAGAAAGATAGATAACAATGACCCGTAGAGATGCAAAATATACCAAGTTGCACTTTGATAAATTAGACCAATTACCTTTCACGGTGGCTGAGTCACCATCCACTGACTGGATAATCCTTGGTTGCATTGCCCAACTGGTCATAACTTTCCAATTCCAATATTGTCTCCAATAACAACAGGTTGGCAGATATCAAGCGCTAGGGGAAGGATATGTGCTAGAGTATTGGGGATTACGGTTCAAGTTTAGATATAGGAATGGGGACACAGAAGCTTTTTTAGTGGCACCAGATGTGAAGATGCGTAAAGTGGCTCCTTGGTTTGCAAGGACATTTCTCTACAAGGGTTATGCAATGCTTCAGTAGCGACATTGTCCTGTTATCTGAAGGGTTCCCCAGCTATCGTGAATCATCCAGTATTAATGCTGCTCTTGAATGGGAGCTATTTGATGGTGAATGATAAAAGTTGCTGCGGAATGGAGCCAAGCATCACTTATCTGGTGACGGTTATTTATATGGTCACTTGCTGTTCACAAGTACTGTTTCTACCAGCCTGCACAATTAGGGAGGCAGCACTTTGGCCTTCGATAAATGTTTCCAACATAAAATTGGACTTCCTAAGCAAACTGAAAGTCATGCTTTTATAAAAGGATGTAGCCCTAACTTCAGCCAAAGAGACGTTTGATCTTCAGGTTGCAAGGTCCTCGTCTGAGATACAGACAATACTCCACACTAACTTCCCGCTGCATTTTGGGGAGGTGGTCCATCATATCTTTAACATGTCTGATACGAAAGGAATAGTGCACTTTTTTAAATGTATGGGCTCTAGTTTGGTTAGTATCTTTTAGACGATCTTGGGTTTGGCTTTATCAAAACATGTCGAGTAAGGTGTCATACGAATTGGAATACTACCCCCTCGCCAGTTCTGGCGACGGGGGTAGCATTCCACCCTTCTAGAGGGACACGACATGTACCTAACCTGAACCCCGGTTAAAGTTAAACAGAGCCTCAGCATCACAAAATGGATGCTGCCACCACAGACACAAGTCTGACCTCCTGTTGCTGGGAATCCTTCCAGCGAGGGCAGCTTGGACAAAGGGTTTCCTGCCTTGGGAGGTGCTAGCACCACCCCAGACAGGATTTTGTGTATTGGGTAGGACAGGGCTGAATAGAATCGGACATGCCTGGGGCACACAAGATGTCCCTGTGCATAGGCCAGTTCAAACCGGTGCTGGGGCTTTCCAGCCCCAGTCCTGGCGCGAAGCTGGACAAAGGAAAGGGGGTGTAACCACCCCCCTTCCTGGTCCCACACAGAGGAGGGACCTAGCAGGTGATCCGGCCCCTAGAATTGGAATAAGAGTGGGAGCTGTGTCCTGAGACTTCAGATCATCCTGAATCAACTTGAAACTAAGAAGACGACTGGACCTCGACATTCTGCTGCACAGAAGACTGAAGAGCATCTCCCTTGTGGCCTAGGAGTGGCCACCCTGTGAACACAGGCACCATCCAGCAACTCGACGTCTGCTTTGCCGCCGCCTCCCGCCGGAGCCCGAGCCCAGAGCCTGACAAGACCCAGACTCCCAGACATCTCACAGCCCGATCCACAGTCCCTGCAAAGAAGGGACCCGTGGAGGCACCGAGAGACGTGGGACCGGACCTCTTGAAAGACCCCCGAGAAGCTGACTGCCCAGCACCCGAGGCACTCTCGACGCTGTGCTTTGGGGTTTGAGAAGCCCCAACCTCAAGCAGCCCTTGCACCGAAGATCAGCCCCCCAGCATCTCCACGATCTGTGTGGGGCCCTTTTGCACTGTGCCACTCGACGCGCCATCCCGGCCACTTGCCACGTGGCTAGCGGCCATCTTGGCGGCGAAACCTACGGTTTACACCGCTGGTCTGGTTGCTCCAGACTGGCCCTTGCTCCCCTAAAAAGGAGCACCCGCTCTGACCTTGCTGGTCCGAGTGAGAAGCTTGAATCACTTCCTGCGTGGCTTGCTTTAGCCAAGGCCTGTTTGCTCCAATCAAGTTGCCGACACCACCATCGGCGAGAGCCTACGTGGGACAGCTCGTGACCGACTCCTGGACATCCTTGACCTCTTCGTGTCCACGTGGCTGCAGAGACAATCTTCACGACATCGCCTGTTTGCACCCAACATCGCCTGGTTCCTTCCTGGTTCCACGGTAGTCACTGGCTAGTGACTTTGAACATTGTCCCCTCTGCTTTCAGGTCTTCACCTCTTCAGATCCACTCTTGGATCCACCGGAACTCTTCACATCGAGCCGCCTGCAGCATCTTCAGCTCCAAGCACCATCGACCTGCGTGACGAAACCCGACACTACTTCGACCCTATGCACCCTCTTCCTGTGGGTGAGGTAACTCAGCAACGCCGGTGTTCCCACACTGGTACACACCTCTAGTGTCTGTGTCTAAAGTTTCATCCTTCTAGGTCACTCGGAAGGTTCCTTAATAACTAACTTTGTAACTTTTACGCACCATTGACATTGCATTGGTGCATGCGTGCACTTTCCGCACTGCACCCGAGTCCCGCGGGCCTTTCCCGACTTCATCACTGCTAGTCTCGAACAGCTCCAGCGATTCCCCAGTCCCTAGGCCTCTTCACTTTCCCCATAGTGGTTCTTATACGACTATTTTAGTATATGGTTTAGGTGGCCCCTAGGGCTCATCCATATTCGTGCAACTTTTGTATATTTAAACTGTGTTTTGTTTTGACGCATTTGCTTCTGTGCTCATAAAGAGTATAGGGGATATTTGTAGAAATAAATCTATATATATTTTCAATATATATCTGTGTGGTGTCCTTTCATTTGGTATTCAAGGGATTGTGTATGGTAAAACAGCTTGCTTCACATGCCTTTACAGTTTAGCCTAAGACTGCTTAGTCCATGCTACCCCTAGGATAGCTTGTCTATAAGGTTGACTTTACAACCTGCACCATAAGGGTTGCTTGGCATGGTAAAAGGTGATCACTAGAACTAGTGAGCATCATATACCAGGCCAACTTCTCACACCACCTGAGAAGGGTCCACTGACATCAGAGGCTCTGTCAGGCTAGGCCCAACCACCTCTGGGGCAGTTCCTTCATCAGGGGTAAGATCAGTTCCCTGAGGAGGCTGATCCTTTCCTAAAGTCTGGTGAGGGGGAGATTTCTCGTCCTCCTCTGTGCTCTGTTTGTGTGGAGTTATCCATCATTTCAGGCTTCACAACACACATATCAGTTTGAGTTTGGGCTGTGGCCATCACAGCCCCACCAACCTTTTCAGGAGGGGACTCAGTTTGGGTTTCTGTTGTTATCATAACAGCTTTGCTATTCTGTTCAGGAAGAGCTTCTGCTAAAGATGGGGCTGAGTCTTGCACAGCCCTACCAACCTTTTCAGGAAGGACATCTTGAATTGGGGCTGTAGCCATTACAGCCCCACTAACCTTTCCATTGGAATTTACCATTCTAGAATGGGTTTCCTGTTCAACCTCAGCCCAGGCTGAGATTTCTAAATCATTACCCAGTAGGCAGTCTACAGGCAAGTTTGGTGACACTGCCACTCTCTTTGGGCCAGTGACACCTCCCCAGCTGAGACTTACTACTGCCATGGGATGATTTGTTTGGATGCCATCAATGTTTGTTACCTGGTATGTGGCACCAGGTAAAAGTTGCTTAGAGGGGACTATACAGTCAGCCACCATGGTGATGCTAGCCCCTGTGTCTCTAAAAGCTTCAACTTTCAAACCATTGATGATGGGTTCTTGTCTATATTTGCTCAAGGTATTTGGGCAATCAGAGAAGTTGGCAAACCCCATGCCAGTCTCATAAACAAGATCATTTGGGGATGGGGACCTGGATAGGCCAGGGTCCACCTGGGCTCCAAAAGTAAACCCACCCAGATTCCTGGGTGTGCTCCCACCTCCTGGGGGATTACTGCTGACAGTAACAGGAGGTGTTGGAACTGGCTTTGGAGGTATATTCTCTTTATTGCCATTCTTGGGACAACAGTTGTCTGTTTTGTAATGCCCAACCTGTTTACAGACATGACAATAAGGCTTTTTCTCAGTTGAGGAAGTGTCTTGGGACCCACCCCCATTCTTGGAGTTTTGGGGCCCTGGGGAAGTCTTTTCTTTACTTTTCTCCCCACCCTTATCTTGAGGCTTGGTAGACTCCTTCTTCTGGTTACTGTCCTGATTCTTAGGCCTAATCCTGGTTCTGACCCATTTATCTGCCCTCTTTCCCAATTCTTGGGGAGAGGTCAAATCTGAGTCCACCAGGTGCTGGTGTAAGAGCTGGTTCTGACAATTACTTAGGATCTGCTCCCTCATAATCAAATTATACAATCCTGTGAAGTCATGCCCTTTGCTGCCATGTAGCCAACCCTCCAGAGCCTTAGTAGCACAATTTACAAAATCAGTCCAGTCCTGAGTCTGTGTCTTCTGGGTGTCTCTGAACCTTAACCTGTATTGTTCAGTGGTTAAGCCAAACCCATCTATCAGAACACTCTTCAGGACTTTGTAATTGTTTGCATCCTCATGTCTAACAGTGAGGAGCTTATCTCTCCCTTTCTCTGAAAAGGAGTACCATAAGATTGCTGCCCACTGTTCCTCAGGAACCTGCTGTACCATGCAGGCTCTCTCAAGAGCAGTTATCTACTTGTGGATGTCATCCCCTTCCTTGTAGGGGGGCACAATCTTTGTCAGGTTTCTACTATCATAGGACCTGGGTTTCTCTCTAGGAATATTGCTGCCACCAGTGGCATCTAAGCCACACATTTTCTGTTCTCTTGCTAAAGCAAGTCTGGCTTGAGCCAGGGCTACCTCCTCCCTCTCTATCTGGAGTTTGACAGCCCTCATCCTTGCTTCATGCTCTTTCCTCTGAGAGGGAGTCATTCCTCTCTGAGATTCTCTTGAGGCACTAGAAATATGAGAGTCCCCTGATGGAGATCTCACTCTTCTGTTGCCTGGGAGAATGATGTTTTGGGATCTGGGGAGGTGCTGGTCCTTTCCATTCCCAAGTAGGTCTAAGTTGGCCTGGCTAAGCCTGGCAACTACAACCTGGTTACCCCTCTGATCCTGATTTTCAGGGTCCTCTACATCTGAGTCCTCCTCTTCTTCTTCCACCTCTGGAGTGGTCTCATTCTCAGGGGGTTGTACTCCATCTCCTGAATCTAAGGGAGCTGCACTTGCCTTATCTAAGTCATCCTTTTCCAGATTGGCTATCAGGGTATGACTGGTGGGACTTCTGCCCCTTTTTAACCCCCTTGCAATGCACAAGGCACACAAGTCTTTGTGGCTAAGTTTGTCATAGCTGGAAGTTGCCTGGGTAAGGTCAACTGTCACAGGTAGAGAGCTTGAAGCTTCACCTGTGCCAGACATGACTCTAGTGTGGTGTAAGTGATGCACCTGCCTACACTAATTGTTTCCCTACTGTACCTTGCTAGTGAGTTGTAGTCAGGGTGTGCTAATCCCTTTAATCTACAACTACTAAGTTCAGTAGAACTTAAATATGCTAAGCTTTTGATATATATGTACCTAAGGTACTTGATGTGATCTTTCAATTTGATAAAAAGATTGCAATGGTAAAACAACAGCAAGCTCAAATCCCACCGCTGCCACCAATGTGAGAAGTTGGCCTGATATATGATGTTTCCAATTCTGGAACCACCTTGTATCAGTCCAAACAAACCCTTATGGTGGCTGGTTGTAAGTCAACCTTGTAGACAAGCTATCTTAATGGTAGCATAGACTAAGCAGCCTTAAAGGCTAAACTCAAGAGGTCGTGTTAAGCGAGCTGTTTTACCAATCACAGTCCTGTAATACCAAATGAAAGGACACCACACAAGTATAAATTATAAAAATATATGTATTTATTTCTAAAAACAATCCCCAGTATTCTTTATGAACAAAGGGGCACAAGCGTTAAATCAAAAGCACAGTATAACATACAAAGTTGCACAATTATGGATGAGGGCGAGGGGCCACTCGGACCATATACTAAAAAAATGGTATAAGAGATACCAATCGATCAGTGGTTAGGCCTAGGGCCTAGGGAATCGCTGGGAGTAGTCGGGACAAGCAATGCTGAAGTCGGGAAAAGCCCGCGGGATTCGGGTGCAGTGCTGAAAGCACACGCATGCACCAATGTTAAGTCAATGGTGCGTAAAAGTTACACAAATAGAGTTTTAGGACACTTCCGCTGAACCTAGAAGAACAAAACTTTAGACACAGACCCTAGAGGTGTGTACCAGTGTGGGAACTGGAAGATTGCTTCTCACTCGGACCAGGAGGGTCAGAGTGGGGGCTCCTTTTCAGGGGAGCGGGTGCAAATCTGGAGCAACCAGAATCACAAGTCGTATTTCGGGTTTCGTCGGCACAGGGGCCACAAGCCGGCTGGCAAGTGACCGGGCCAACGCGTTGAGCCAAAAAAAGCAGAAGGGCCCCACGCAGCACTCGTCGAGTGTAGAGGGGTGAACTTCGGTGCAAGAGTGGCTCAGGGTTGGGGCTTCTCAAACCCCGGTGTACAGCTTCGAGGGTCACTCTGAGGTACTGGGTTTTTAAGAACCGGCTCAGAACCGGCAACCCAGCGGTGTCAGGGTACACCCAGAGACCTCGAGTTCTTCCTGATTCAGACCTACAGAAACTCAGAGTCTTCTAGGTGAAGTCAAGGATCGATTTTATTGGCTGCAACCAAGGTAACAAGTGTCCTAGAAGTACAACACACGGGGAGTATATTCTCAGGAGACTGCTCGAATTTACAAAGTCAGGCTTCTCTCTTTATACAGCATATTCGGCTTCAGGCAAACATTCTTCGAATTTGCAATATATCATTTACAGGTTTTGGTTACAAAAGAAAAGCAGAGTCATGATGAGATGTACATATTTCATGTCGTGCTGCCCATAACAAATCACCTGGCAAGGCCCAATATTTCATCAGATATCGCTGGACCCCCAATAAAAACGGGCACCTCCCCATCATAAAGAAAATGAAGAAAAGGAGTGGAGACAGATGTGAGCGAGATACGGCAGGTGTGCGCGCTGAAATGGTTTTATGGCTTGTTGAGCCTTGATGCTATCTTGTTCGGCCACTGGGAGGGGAACTGACCTAACGAGTTTGGCCT
Source organism: Lissotriton helveticus (assembly GCF_964261635.1). Taxonomy (NCBI): domain Eukaryota; kingdom Metazoa; phylum Chordata; class Amphibia; order Caudata; family Salamandridae; genus Lissotriton; species Lissotriton helveticus. The sequence goes on along the minus strand of NC_136057.1, from coordinate 1,503,263,670 downwards.
GGGGCATGGTTCCAACTTGCATAGGTCAAAGAAAAGTCGATTAAGGAGTATGTATCCTTGTGGAATTGAATTCAGCTGGATTAAGGCCTATGTAAAGGGCAACACATAAATGGAAGCCAAGGGTTCAGAACGCAAATGACGATTTCGAGGCGAAATCGTCACTCGAATGTGCTGAAAATATATGTACATGTTGCGCTCGTCATTCTCGGTCTTTTGATACCAAATTCGTCATACTTCGACGAAGTTTTAATTCTCGAGTCCAGAACGATTATGCTAATCCAGAATTTTCAGAACCACAACTCGTGGGCTGCACGGTCAGCGTCTCGTGGTCTTTTCAAGATGGCGTGCCCCACGCTTCCGGTCGCCTCCACGGGTCTCAGCTCTGCAGGGACTGTGGATCGGGCTGTAAGAAGGCAGGCAAGCTTGATCTCGTCGATCTCTGTTGCTCGAGTTCCGGCGGGAACTGCAACAAAGCAGACGTCGAGGGCTGGATGGTGCCTGTTTGCACAGGGGGGTCACTCCTTTACCACAAGGGAGATTCTTCAGTCTTCTACATTGAGTAGGATGTCGAAGGGTCCAGAGTTTCGTTTCTTATGTTTCATCAGGATAATCTGAAGTGCATTGGCACTGCTCCCATTCTTATACCAATCTAGGGGGCTGGATTACCTGCTAGGTCCCCTCCTATGGGTGGGATCCAGGAAGAGGGTGGGTACACCCCTTTCCTTTGATCCAGGCCGCGCTGGGACAGGGGCTTGAGTGCCCCAGAACCGGTTTCGCCGGATTATGCAAGGGGCAGCCTTGTGCGCCCCAAGCAGTGTCTGGTTTCTTTCAAACCTCCCTGCTACAATCCACTATCTCCTGTCTGGGGTGGTGTGACACCTCCCTGCGACAGGAAATCCTTTGTCCAGGCCTCGTTGGCTGAGTTTCGGTCAGCTACAGGGGGTCAGACTTGTGTCTGTGGCAGAAGCATCCATTTTGTGGATCTGAGGCTCCTTTTAAAATTAACCGCATTTCAGTAAAGTAACATGTCTTCTCTCTCTAGAGGGGTGGAATGCTATCCCCGTCGCCAGGACTGGCGAGGGGATAGTATTCCAAATCGTATGACACCTTACACGACATGTTTTGATAAAGCCAAACCAAAGTTGTCATATAACCGCGAGGATTATAATGCACTTAAGAGTATATGGTATGGCATTATCCCGGAACAGCTTAGGGAGTTGTTCCCGACAGCTGCAGACAGGCTCAGCTCATGCTAGAGCTCCATCTCACATTAAACCACGCACTCTGCCTCCAGGATTGATGAGGCCTTCCATAGGAGTGGCTCACAGGTTTATATGTGTCCAGATATAGGTTTAGATATAGGTATACTATATCTAAGCAAGGGGTGATTACACCACCTTGCCCCAGCTGAGTGATCAGCCAGTTGTGTCAATTTGATAGCCAGCCAGGGGTGGCAAAAGATATGCTGCAGCCCCTGGTAGGCCTTGGGTGCACCTATGCCCTGGGCACCTATAGTGCTCTGTACAGGGGCTGATAAGGTGACCCAAGCCAATCTAGTTATGCACCTAGGGTACATGGAATCTATTTTACAGAGAGAGCAGATGGCCTGGGGCCCTGATTAGCAGGGAACCAGGCCAACTAAGTCGAAAACCAGCTAAACACAAGGCTAAAAATCTGGGGTAACCATAGTCAGGTAGCCACCTTCCTACAAGCAGTGTCTACGTTATAACATCGGAAGTATGAGTGGACTCTTATTGCTTGATATAATCATGCAAACCCCTGATATTCCTAGAGACTATCCTTATCTCTCCTACCATTCATATTCACTCTTTTTTTCCCCTGTGGGAGCACTTGTTGCCCTCGCACTATGACATCACGGTTGATGTTTAATTTTCATTCTGGCACAAACTACTATTTTTAACTCCATGCATTTGTTTGAATACAATCTAGTTCTTATTTGGTCTTTGTTACGATTTCTTTAATTTGATTGTCCTGAGGATGATCTTGCAGACTCTGTACTTTGAGACCGAAACGTCATTGCCAAATCCCACTGTATACAATGACCACTCCTGGATCCACATCATCACATTGAATCATCGTGTGTGAAGGACTGATAATTTGAGTGAATTTTGTAGACATTAATCTTTGGTGTTCATAACCAATGGATTATGTTTTGCAAGATTATTGTTAAGGAATCTTAAAACCTGAAGCATTAAGAATTGTCATCTGTTGAATACAGTCATACTTTTTTCTAAACTCCTCTTTAGTATGTGCTTGTTTTGTAGCATTGTTGATTTTGTTTTCTTTTGTTGAGATTTTTGATTTTTATGAATTTTACTAATTCATGTTTGATTCTCTCCTATGGCCGATTGGGACTGATAATTGAAGACTATACTTGGATATTTTTTTCAGAATTGACTCACTTGCTAGCTTGTTTCTCTCTTAAGTAGTTTATCCCCATGCTTCCAAGGGTTTATTGGGTTGCCTTTTCTAATTCACTCCTGCACAAATGCCCCCCACTATGGCTGCTTCGGTTGGTCCGGTCTCCACACTACAGCCACTGCTCCTATAGACCCCTCTCTTCTTTTACCGCTTCTTTTACAGGTCTACCCCTCTCTGTGAGGCTACAAGCCAGTCCAGGGCTCCACCAGTCAGTCCCCACTGGCAATCAGGCACTGCAGGATGTTGGTCTGTGATGTCTGAGAACCTGCCTACTGGCTCTGGCAAGTTCACTTGTTGCATCCAACGCTAGCCGCCATCTTACTGCAGGCAGCCATAACCAGGCTGTCCCATCCACAGTGGTCTGCAGTGCCTCCCGAATGTTGCTTTTTCAAGCCTGCTGGTTGCTCAAGTGGACACCGTGCTTTTACCATCCATTAATACCGTTAGTTGGCAGTGGAAACCCAGAATGTCTAAGGACGTCAGGGGAACAGCAGAGCCTCTCACCAAAACGTATTACCAGCCATATTACTTGGCCACGCTTTGCTTAATATCTTAAGGATTTAGCCATGAAGAATACATATACGTTTAAAAACATACTCTCCCTATTCTTGATTATTTTTTTGAGTAGGTGCCGATTTGAGTCGCACTTTGATGGGGAAAAAAAATCATGGGATTTGTCTGATTTCTCTACGATCTACTTTTTTACGACAGGTCACATTGAAACCTTGACAGAAATATTTTGCTTTTTGTTCTGTAAGTGATTATTTTGTATTTTTCCTTTATTTGCAGTCTTTCAATTTTCAAAGCCGCCTTCTACAGTTTTCGGCAGTGTTCTGCAGAGCTCTCATTACCAGTGAGGTTACAAGGTGTAATAATGAAAGGAGGAGCTACAGTTGAAATGACTCTGTACCAGTTTGTCTGTGTCCATTTGTGTGCCTACATTGCATTAGTTCTCCCGTCAAACTTTTCCTATCTGGTAAGGCTTGTTCTTCCCTTCTAATCTAATACATTTTTCGTGACTTAAAAAAACACATACAGTGAAAAAACATCTTGAATTGTATTAACTTATGTTTTTCTACTACTGTTCGACCTGCCTTTTAAGTGTGTTGCATTCTCCAACTCTAAATACGTGCCACTTTAAATTGATTCTTTGCTGTCAGTTGAATCTGGTACTCAGTAATTGTTGGTGGTAAGTGTAGGATTTCAAACAGTTTATACGCTTTAAACACTGTGCTCTGGCATTGATCTTTCAGAGGTGCAAATGCTTGTATCATTCCCTGTCATTAGGCAGGGTATCTCCAGTTAAATGTTAGACAACAGCAATAACTGCTTATTTAATGCAACTGTGTCGGTAGCCTATCCAATTCATTAAATGGTAGTTATTGCAGCCGTTGAGGGAATGGTCTCAGAACTCCGCTACACGTGGAGGCAATCCTATCTTAGATTTTCTACCACGCATTACCTGATCTCATGTTTATTTTTAGCATTTCCTACAAGATTATTTATAATTGAAGTGTGCATTAGCTCTAATGAACAGACAGGAGCTTCAGTTATCCTACAGATTATCCGCTCATGCTAATAATGTGTCCATTCCTATACCTCTACTGTGGCTGTAATACATTGAAATCTAAAGAATATCCCACTGCAAGCCATTTTCGGTGCATCCTATGCATTTCCTCCATGTATCTGCCCCACAGTATTTTCATACCTACCAGTTTATTTTCTTAAAAAGCACTAACATTTAGTAAAAGAAGTTTTCTTTGACAAAATGTTACTTCCCTGCAGAACAGTCTGCCATTAAGCAATTCTCTCAGTTTGTCTAGAGCAGTTTTTCCCAATTTTTTAAGATCCATAACTCAATTTTTAGAACGACAAAGATTTGTGTCCCACCTAGCTTTAACCCCCTGTGTGCTTAAGACGCCTCCACACCGTCATGAGTCACGGTAGCCGTGTGCTCATGACTGGGTGGAGCCGTCATGCCGCTGCCGCGCCGCCCACGCTGCACTAATTCCCCGCCTGTGCGGGCAAATTAATGAGCGGGCGGAGTCATGATGGCACCATGCCGTCCTGAGCACACGCCACCCATGATTCATGACTGCGTGGTGCCGTCATGAGCCCTGAAGCGCGCCCACCCACTAGCCCCCTGCGCCGCGGCAGAATTCACGCCACGGTGAAGGGGTTAATGGATTTGTGACTGGCGATTTTTTTAAATGTAACTTAAGCATCTTGCGGTAGCATTTTCCATTGAAATGGCTACTAAATTTGCACATACATACAGTTTGCTGATAAAACTATATTGCACCAAAATGATAATGTGTGGAAATCTCGTTTCAGGGAATATTTATCATTTCTGTATCACGGAGTAAAGTGTCCTGATTTGTTTTGAATCTATTAAAGTCTTTCTTTCCATCACACTTCAGAATTACAAATAAATTGGTCTATTTTTGCTTTTCTAGCAGCTGAATGCGTAGTTTATTTGCAGGTATTTACATATTGTTGTGCTACAAACAAATTAAATCCATCAGACTTTCCTTCCACACTCTGTACTCCAGCAACATTGTCCTATAATTCACTTTGTTTCTTTCTCTGACTGCAAAGTGAGAAGAGTTTGTAAAAACACAAAAGTGTGGAAAAAAATAAGCAGCAGTTTTTAGAGGACATAGCCTCATAATTGACCTCTGGCTTTGAAGCACAGCAAATATGACAAGATAAATACATAATTTAAAGGCATCTATATTTATTGCATAGTATTTTGCTACCCCACATTTGGGATTACTAGTCTATGGAGGCGAAAATATGCCTGTCAGAAAAAATATTTCTTGACACCGATTTCTTAACCAGTGCCTAAGTAGCTTTCAACTTCTCTGTCAACAAAAGTTCTCAAAATGAACCCATTGATGACAACTGAAGAAATATAAAATCGATATTTTTTCTTGTACTTCACAACTACAGCCATGATAATTGTAGGCGAGTAGGATCTGCTTCTTATAGTTACCCCCACTTTTTGCTCATGTTACACTGTTTTTCCGACTTTAGTCTGGCTGGGACTCTGGTGTCCAGGGCCCCAGCCTACTGCTTCCTCTCTTAAACGATTGCATGTACCTTAAGTACACCACAGATTAGATTCTGGGGTACCCTTTGAAGTCCCTAGTATATGGTATCCTATATACCCAGGGCATAGGTACCCCAGAGGCCCCTCAGTGGCTGCAGCATGTATTATGCCACCCCTAAGAGACCATTCGAAATGACACAACAGGTCTGCTGCAGCAGCCTGTGTAAGGGGGGTATGCACCCCTTACTTAGATATAGGTTCCCTATATCTACCTTATATCACTACACATATAAGTCACCTCTATGGCAGGCCTTATCAATCTTGAAGGCAGGGTGCTGGGTTTTGTATGAGAGGGTGGCCATGCATGAGCAGGGCCCCTCAGCAGCCTTTTGAATCTATTCTCCGGGGTTGTTCTGTGATGCAGCCAACCATATACTCTTAAGTGCATTATGACCTCGCTGTAATTGCTATCTTTGATATGGCTGCAAGGAAACATGTTGTGTTTGGTGTCAAACACCTTGGAATCATACCTCCCCGCCAGTCCTGGTGGGAAAGGTATGGATCCAGCCTCCTAGAGGGAGAAATATGACTACACCCGGTACACCCGGTACCAGCTTCACAGAATCCTGGCATCACAAAATGGATGCTGCCAGCCACAGACACGCGTCTGCCCTCCTGCTGCTTGACGAAACTCTGGCAGGGGAGGCTGGACAATAGGTTTCCTGTCACAGCGAGGTGTGACCACCTCCCAGACAGGCTTTAGTGTATTGGGGCTGGGTTGGTGCACTCCAAGAGTGCTTTGATGTCTGCACTGGGGGCACATTTGGTGTCCCTGTGCATAGTCCAGCTCAAACTGGTTGCAGGGGCACTCAGCCCCTACTCTGGCGCAAAACTGGACAAAGGACATGGGTGTAACCACCCCTCTGTCCTAACCCTCCCATAGGTGGGTCCCCAGAGTTTGTCCCACCCCATCCTTGGGTATAAAGTAGGAACCCCTGACTACAGGACTTTAGATTTACCTGGATGAAACTCTGCTACAGAATCCCAGAACTTCAACTATCTACACTTCGTTGGATGACCGAAGAATCTCCCTTGGAGTAAAGGAGTTACTCCCCTGCAAGGCAGGCACCGAAGACGCATCTGTCTGGTTTGCAACTACGCAGCTCCCGAAGGACTCAGAAAACTTTGCAACACAGGAGGTGGGTTTCCAAGCTTCTCCGAGGCCGATCCGTGCTCTCAGCAAACCTGAGATCCAAAGCCCTCCTGGGGACCGTGCAACCCGAACCCTGGACACCGTGTCCATTTGCAGCAGCATATGCTTCTTGGCGATCCCTGAGGCTGTGCTTTGGGCTACTTGTAGTCCAGACCCCGAGCAGTGATTCCACCGAAGATTACTGGCCTACACTCCACGAGTGGGCCATGGGCTGGTATTTAGTGATTCCTCTTGAGGTCCCTCTGCGGTCCATTGCCTGTCGACTTGTGGGTCCCTGAGAAGGGTACTGTAACTTTGAACGGGCTTACCTGGTTGCTTCAGACATGCCATGACTCTCAATCGCTTGGGGAGTCACCAGGACCTTGCTTGTCCACACCGAAGCCTTTTTACTCTCACCGCGTGGGTTGCTGTTGCCAAGGCTTGTTGGTCTCCGATCTGGTCACCGACCCCATAGCACTCGACATCCTTCGTGGGACAGCTTGCCTGCGGACTCTGGTCATCGTCGACGTTTCCTGGTCCCCGTGGCAGCGGAGTGAAGCTTCACGTCATCGTACCTGAAACACCCAACGTTGGTGGGCATTGGTCTATCGTGCCCCTGGTCACCCTGAAGTGACCCCGACTCTGTCCCTTCTGCTTTCAGGTTCTTCACTGCTCCGATCCAGGCTTGGATCATACCGGACAGTTTTCCTTTCCACGGCAGCAGCACTTTGCAGCAACTCGCCATTGAAAACAGCAATGATTTCCGACACCATTTGGCACCTCTACACCCGGCTTCCCTGGGTGAGGTAGCACAAACACTCTGGTGCTCACATGGGTGCTGGCCTTAGAACCTTCTAAGTCTAAAAGGGTTTGATCAAAGTTCTCTCCGCAGTGTCCCTAATCTTTAAAATACTAACCGCAACCTTCCCATATGATTGTACAGAGCTCGCAGCTGTGTTTTCACACAGCACCCGACCCCCGTGGGTCCCCTGTGTCACTACCTTGAGTAGTTCATTGCTGTCGCAGCGATTCTACGTGCTCTAGGCACTGTGTCTAGTCAAGTTGTGGTTCTTATACCACTTTCTTAATATATGGGTTGGTCTCCCCCTGGGGCCCATTGTATATTGTGCTATTTATGTTCTAGTGTGTTGATATTGTGTATCTTGCTCTCTAATCTCATAAAGAGGTTAGTAGAGAATGTTTATTAATAAATCCATACATTTTATATAAACCTTGTGTGGTTCTCCTTTCATTTGGTCATTCAGGAGGTTATAATCTGGTAATCCAGGCTGCTTTACACTCCTTCAAGACTTAGCCTGAAGACTGCTCTCAATAGCTACCACTAGGATAGCTTTCAATAAAGGTTGTCTTAAACCTATTCTTCAATAAGGGTTGTTTGGACTGGTGCAAGGTGCCCACTATAACTAGTGGACAGCATATACCAGGCCAACTTCTCACAATAAGAAGATCGCTTGAGTGGTTTCCCTGAGCAGGATACCACTCTTAATTACAATTGGATTCTCCAGGTAGAAGAGAACCTTGCCTGATTTTACCAGCTTGACAGTCTGGCTGTTAAAACTTACATTGTGATTGCGCAGGGGTTGCGAACACAAGCTTAGCCTGGACTTGCCTCTCAACTGCCTATGGCACGCCGACAACACTGAATGCTCCCCACTGCTGCCAATCCACAGCTTGTTCCGCCCACTAGCACCACTGCCACTCGTCTGCTCGCCGGGCATAGTTGCTGCATTTGATGATCAAACTGATCAGGAAGAGGTATAATGCTTGTAGTTCAGTGTGATCAACACCGTTAAGAAAAAATTAGACAGATGAATTAATATAGAGGATAAAAAAGATGTGGCAATCCTCTGGCGCTGTCAGAGTTGTATCATATCTGCTCCACATTGAGAATTTACATACCATGTTCTGGAACATCTCTCTGAGGAAAGAAATAAGCTTTCAAAGACATTCTTAGAGCTGTGATTAGTATTGCAGAGAACACCACAGTCCTGTCCATACTCAGCTATTCCCATTTATGAAACACTCATCTTGTCTGTGTCTTAAACCTCTGAAATACCTTCAATTCAATACAAGATTCTTGACTCCTTGTTCTCGGTCTCTGATCTTTGGATCTTACATTATTGATAACATCCATACAATGTTCTGACTTCGTCATGAGGTTTTAACAAACCAGCAGGTCTCTTGGAGGGATGATTTACAACCATTTTCATCTTGGAGAGGATAGCCTACCGTATGTAGGTATTGTATACTGTGCAAAATAGATACAATATAAATTCTGCAGTTCTCCACCAACCTTGTGCCATCTGGTATGGAAGAGTAATCTTGCATTACAAAGAGCCTGTTTGAGTGCATAAAAAATAACTGAAGAACAGAGGTATCTGCATCTGCTACTTGTTAGTGAAAAGGTATGATCAAAACAGGAATTTGTTGCTAATTATTTGATCTCATATCTGCAAGCAATTCTTCCAAAGCCAAGAACTTCATAATGGAGACTGGTTGTGTGTCTTAAGATTATAAAATAGTTACATCCACATTTTGATCTTTATCAAACATAGGGGTTTCTTTAAACTAACGTGTGATATAAATCTTTAGCAATGCCCAGGCTTATTCCCCCTGAAATCAGCATTCATAACTTTTGAGCATGAATGTTATACGCAGCTGCTTTTATCTGGCAAGGGTTTTTTTTTTATCTATCATTACTTGAATTGTTGGATGGTCATTCCCACCTCCCAAATGCAAGGTAATGCTGGACCTACAGACCGTGTTTGCCCGCAGTAAGTGTGAGAAGTTAGCCTGGCATATGATGTCCACTAGTTCTAGTGAGCACCTTGCACCAGTCTAATCGACCTTATTGATGGTGGTTGTAAACTCAACCTTATAGAAAGCTATCCTAGTGGTAGCATGGACCAGCCGTCATCAGGCTAAGACTTCAGAGAGCACATTAAGCCAGTTGTTTTACCATTTATAATCCCTTGAATACCAAATAAAAGTACACCACACAAGGTATATATCAAATATATATGTATTTATTCTAAACACAACCCCTCTGCACTCTTTGAGGTCAGAGGTAAAAGTACAATACAAGAATCTTAATTGGCATACGATAAGTTGCACAGTATACGTTTTGCCCTAGTCGCCTCACAAACCATATACTAAAACAGTGGTATAAGAACCAGGTCTGAGATAGAAAGCAGGCCTGGGGAATTGCTGGGGCTACTCTAAACAACCAAAGGTTAGGAAGTAGGAGGCCCACGGGAGACGCGTGCAGTGTCTAAACACAGCTGTGAGTTACCATTGACTTTTTATGGGAAACAAACAAGTTACAAAGTTACAATTTAAGGACACTTCTACTAGAACTACGATGGAACCCTTTTAGACTTAGACACTAGGAGGGCCAAGACCCTTAAGACTATCAGAGTTCTCGTGTTACCTCACCCACGTAAGCCAGGTGCATAGGTGTCTTTTGGTGTCGGGTTTCGTCATCAATTTCAACAGAGATCTGCAAAGAAGTGCTGCAGGCGACCAGAGGAAAAGTGTCCGGGTGGATCCAAGGGTGGTTCGAAGATCTGAAGAACCTGAAAGCAGAAGGGACCGAGTCTGGGTCACTTGCCAGTGACCAGGAAGGAACCAGGCTATGTCAGTTGATTTCAGGTGAAAAGGTGAAGCTTGTCTCTTCAGCCATGAGGACCAGGAGGCGTCGACGAGGACCAGGAGCTGGATTCGAGCTGTCCCACAAAGGATCTAGTTGACTGTGGTGTCGGTATCCGGATTGGACCCAACAAGCCTTGGCAAACACAATCCACACAAGATGTCGAGATGGGCTTCGGTGAAGGCAGGGTGCTGGGTTTTGTGTGAGAGGGTGCACATGCATGAGCAGGGCCCCTCAGCTTGCCATTGGGGATGGTTCCCTTGATTGAAGATTGTACCACTTGGGGAACAATCGTTGCTGCTGTTTACATCAGAATACACGGCACCCGTCCCACAGCAGTCGTTCCAGAGGTATTGAAACTGATACAGAATGAGTTCCTGCCCTGGACTTGTGAATGAAACTGATGGGTCATTTTGCCCAAGTCTCTGCAATGCTGAGCAACATAAAAGGGGAGGCAGCAGCAGTGGCTATACACCATCGCTTAAGGGAATTAACTTCTATAAATAAGGAGCAGGAATTAACAAAAATGATCGAAGAAACCTATACTGCATTAGGTAGAGATAGTTTAGGAGCCAAACCAGGTAAGCCACAAAAGGTAGTCCCGACAAGGATACCTCGAAGCAAACACCCTTTTCTTCTAAAAAGAAATGGAATAACAAACAATCTAAAAATAACAATACAGAAAATAATTCACGATGAAGGGGTAGGTCTCCCCAACAGGAGTTTTCTGCAAAGAAGTATAACCTTTGGCGTCATGATAACATTAGGACACCTGATAGGTATCAGGATACTGATACACATTTTTTTTTATCCTTTCAGAGTTTATCAAAAAACTCGGAGAGGGACGGGCGATCGGAACAAAAGACAGAAGATCGACTAAAGACAAAAAGGGAAACACATCGTAATTCAGGTTACATTATCAAACAGGAAGAACAACCTAAAGCAAAACCTCAATTAACAAAGAAGAAAGTAGCTGACTTAAAAATTAGACATGCCCAGGTTACTGAGGACTCAGCTTCTGAATTGGCTCTAACAATGCTAGACAGCGCGGCAGAAGTAACATTAGCTTGCCAGAACCTGAAGGATTTTCTGGTGACAGCAGTATTGAATGAACACATCACGGTGGAAACACCTGATACGAGAGTTAGTGTCCCACATAGGCTGTACGAAATTACATTACAAATAGAGGGGGATATCTCAAGAAAAGTTAGAGAGGAAAGGGGTTGGCCTAACGGCTAGGGCGTTAGACCTTGAATCTGGGGAACTGGGTTTGAATCTTGGCAATGACGCTGAACATCCTGTGAAGTACGTACTGCTATCAACCTCCGGAGTCTCTGAAGGGTTTTCAATCCATTTTAGGATTCCTACATTTTGGCAGAACATACATTCTAGTTTACGCTGAAAGATTAAAACATTTGTACGACCTAATCAGACCTGATTTCACAGCACATTTGTGGACACAGCAACACACAGATACTCTCTGTTCAGTTCAGGCTGACATGATAGCATCAAAACATTTGCATGCATGTGTGACTACTACCAACTTGGTGATCTGGGTAGTCCTGGGTTTATCCGGATATACATAAATCACTTTCAATGAAGGTGAGACAGTCCCAATAACATACAAATCACTTTATAAACAAATGCTGAAATGTGATTTGCAGCAACAGAAATAAATACTGGTACAGACTGCTGTAGTGAGAGAAAGAGCACTTGCACAGTGGAAACACATTATCGTTGTAGCCCCGGTATCAACTTTAGAAGCGGTTACAAAAGCGACCATTTCAAATGCAAAAGCACTGCACCTGCATTGGATCCAATGGGCTAATTCTCTCACTTCAACAAATGTAGATTACAAGTACGATTCTACATTAAAAACACAAGCGTTCCTGCAGTACAAACAAGAATACCCTCTCCCGAATAAAAGCTTACCTCTGGAAAAACATGAGTACGTAATTTACAATGACGGCTCTGCTTTGCCATCCATTGGAAGTAAACAACAGTATAGCGCAGCATGTGCTGTAGTGAAGGGACATATGTGCGATGGTAAATTCCATCCCAGCAATAAGACTATGCCATTTTCTAGGAGATTATACAGCAAAGCTGGCAGACCCGAAAGCCCTGATACTAGCACTACAGTATACGGATTGGGAATTCCCCATGCTGATAGTGTGCGATTTGTTTTACTGTGTACAGTCTTATAATTAATATCTTCATTACTGGGGCCAGAATGGGTTTAGAGATTCTAAGGGTTGCACAATTAAACATAAATTGTTATGGGAACAAGTGGCAAAGCTGAAAGCATACCCGCCAGGGGTTTCAAGTTATTCACACCTTGAGTCATCAACGTGTTGTCATACATGTGCGAGTTGCTGCTATCAATTGTTCTAGTACGAGGGTAGACGGAGACATATTGATAGCTGTCAACGCCTCGAAAAACGGCTCTGCCGTGCCAAAGGGCTTTCCACTCAAGTATTCCCATAAATTAGATGAGCAAAATACACTGTATGCTCAAATTCCAGGAGTGGGGGATAGTCATACCAAGCATGGATCACAGATTAGGTTTAATTCTAGCTGCACACAAGGGTCTGGGCTCAGCACATGCAGGAGTTTCTGCAACACTTTCATTGTTGAAGCAACGATATTGTTGGTCAGGTTTGTCTAAACAGGCCATGTGCTAAAATGTGACATCTGTCAGCAGATGAAACGTTCGACCATTGCATGACCACTGCAAACATCACTACTTATTTCAGACAGACCACTCGCTTTTGTCTATTTGGACCACTGCGGCCCCCTAAATTCAGATGGGTCTACAAGTATATCTTGGTGGAAGTGGATTCATACTCTAGATTCCTATGGGTTTGGCCTCGGCGATCGGCTGATGCCTGACCTGCTAGAAAGGATTTGAGAGTCTTCATCAGGACATACGCATTTGGCAGTTACACTCCAACCGTGGCCCTGCGTTTAGCTCAGGGGCTTATAAGAAAGCCATGGAAAGTATGGGCGTGGCCTTGTGGTACTCCTCCTCCTACCATACCAAGGGAAATTCGGTGGTGGAGAGGAAAAAACTGGGACTTAGAGCACCCTTTAACAACAAGGGTATTAGGTGCAGGCGGTAGTTGGGTCATTCACCTATATGGGGTCCAGAGGGCCCTGAAAACCATGCCAAGAAAATCCTTAGGAGTACTTACCCCCTATGAGATCCTTTTTGAGATAATAATGTGGGTACCTGACCTCGATTGTGCCAGCACAGTGGTGAATGCAAAACCATTTGATTTGAATGATTGTTGGCTGTTTTACAGGAACTCAGTGAATTCCGAACATTACAAAGCAACATCCAAGTAAAATGCACCGCCACTGGGGAACTGAAACCGGTTCCAGCAAGACCTGCTTGGGTCCCGAAGATTGGGGGCCTGGTTGTGGACAAGGAGGCATTTGGGCCATCTTATAGAACATCTGTACCTGTCCTGGCTGTTGAAGCAACGAGAACAGTACTTCTTCCGCCTCTTGCCAGCCGCACAAAAAAAAATGAATCTCCATTAGTCTGATCAAACCACACTATGTGGCCGATTCTTAACAGTAGGCCATGTGGGGTCCTGAGTAGCCGCAGATCTCCTCTCGCTACTATGGAGGAAGTTCAGATGGAAAGACAAGAAGCAACTGCCAGTTCCACAACCCTTCTGAGCTACCGAAGATAGATGGAACTGTCTGGCTACTTCCAACTTTAATGACTTTTCTTCAGATCCAAGTGAACCTGAGCAAACCCCACCCATCTCCAAATAAGAGGAATTTCAACGATTTTCTCTCTAGCTGAAAAAGACTTACTTTGTGTACCCTTGGTTTTCATTAGGGATCCTGTTCCTGTTAATATGGATTGGTATAGTAAATGTCTTTTTCATGCTACTGAATGGACATTACCTCCCACAACACTCTGCAGTACAACCTGTGAACTTGGTTTTGTAACCTCATACGTCAGCACACCGTGAACAGAGAGACTTGTCCCTAGTGAAAATTACAGCAATTCCAGTACCGGATGGTATAGTTTGGGATAGGTTTTCATACGATGTATTTGGTCCTATTGAACTTTTGAAAATTCCACACATTTAAAATTTCATTGAATGATTTCTTTACCCAGAGTACACTCTCTGATAATTGGGACATTGAGACTGTAAATACTATGCTCTCAGATTCTGATGGATACATTTGCCTGTGGATTCCTCACCTTATGAATATCCCCTGCGCCAGCATTCCGGCGAAATTTTTCCTAGCTCTCCGCGCTGACGAGGTCATCACAATACCATGGCCTCGCACGTGGCTCCGCATGATGTCACCAGAGCCATAAGAGGACCACGTCGGCGTGATGACATCCATTCCCTTTTTTCCGCGCTGTTGATGCTAACGGATTCTGCTCAGAGGAAGTCGGGTTTCAAGCCCTGTAAGGAATGCAGAGGTCATATGTCGATCATGGACCCGCATGATGACTGTCTTTGGTGTTTATCATCAGATCATGACATCGAGGGCTGTTCTTCCTGCAGGGAAATGAACCCGAAGGCATTGAAGGAAAGAGAAGCTAATCTTTATATGTCTAAAGTAAGAATGGAGAAAAAAGGGTTCGAAAGCGACCTCAACTTCGCATGGTTCAAAAGGAAGACACAAGAAGAAGAGGAGACATGACTCTCGACGCCGTTCATCAAAGCCTAGAGCTTCGAAGTCACCTTATCCGGCTCCTTGGCGTCGTGTAAAGGACTTTTTCTCACCTTCTCCATCAGAGTCGGGGGGCTCTCCGGCTCCGGATGATCCATCAAATCTGATCGATGATGAGACGCCTGCGGCTCCACCCCAGTGGTTCAGACTCCAGAGGTTCCTCGATCTGAAGTCCAACCTGCACAGTATCCTCCGTTCCAGGCTTCGGGTTCAGATCCATCCCATTTTTTTAATGCAATGTATGACGTGTTTGCCAGGGCCTCGCACCCTCTAGTCCCATAGGTCTATTGGCTTTTAATTTGGGTGTGCCTCAACATTACCCTCAGGCCCCCTCTGTGCCATATATGCTGGTGGCACCGTCATGGCAATTTCCGGTGCCAAGGATGTTGATGCGGGATGGGCAATCCCCGGCTCCATCTGGCGTGCCTTCTTCACGGATTCGTTCGATGCAGGTTGTTGTTACGGATGCGCCCTTGACGCTGCTCCCGGAGCCGTCGACGCCACATATGGCGCCACCGACGCCGCAGCCGAAAATGCGCTCGAGGAGAGAAGCGCAGAGGTTGAGTGAGGAAGAGCAATACCAGGCTGGTGACATGGGGGAATGTGAAATGTATGAATCTGAGGACTTATTTGAAGACTTGTGTGAGGCGAGTGAACTAGACACTTCTCCGGAAGGGGATTTTGCGTCTTAGAAAGCTTCTCCTTCAAAGGAAGTTGCTCCTTATCATGTAATCAAGAAGGCAGCCAAACTTTTGGATTTATAGCTCCCTATGGCTGAATACAAGCCTAATCTGCTTACAGAGGTACTTCATTGTCCGTCCTCTGTGGTTGAGCCTCTATTACCCTTCACTGATGCACTGATGGAACTGATATTTGAGGTTTGGCGCAATTCTCTTTCTGCTCCTGCAGTTTTTAGATCTGTGTCCAGGAGGTATAGGCCTGCTCCAGGGGACCCTGAGGTTCTTTCTTCTCATCCTTCACCTCAGAGTTTGGTGGTGAAGGCTGTAGGAAGGTGGATATCTAACTATATGGTTACCCCAACTTTTTGCCTAGTGTTTTGCTGGTTTTCCACTTAGTAAGCCTGGGACCCTGCTATTTAGGGCCCCTGTCTATCAGCTTTCACTATAAAATGGACTCCATGTACTTTAGGTACATACCAGATTGGGTATTGGGTCATCTTTGTGTGTCCCATTGTGGTGACCTTGACCCTACTCGCAGGGCCGGCCGCTCCACGCACCGCACGTCCCCCTTGTGTCTCCAGCACCGCCGCTCCCGCCTGTCTGACGCTGCACCTGCACCCTAAGGATTCGGGGTTTGCTGTTCTGTGCCCCTTGCGTTGTTTGTGCCCACTGTTGTTCTGCCTGTATCTTGTTTTTATTTTTCTGCTCTGCGCGTGATTGTTTCCTGCCTTGTGCCCCCTCGCCCCCCGCTGCTGCTCCCCGGCGGCCCCGCCCCTTCTTTCTTCTCGACCCACTTCCCCGACGCCCATTCGCCGCCCTGCTCCCGCCTCCCAGCTGCTCCTCCCTCCAACTTGGCCATATATGGAGGAGACCGCGGGGTGGTGAGCTGTGACCTTTGACCATGCTCGCAGGGCCGGCCGCTCCACGCACCGCACGCCCCCCGTGTGTCTCCAGCACCGCCACTCCCGCCTGTCTGACGCTGCTCCTGCGCCCTAAGGATTCTGGGTTTGCTGTTCTGCGCCCCTTGCGTTGTTTGTGCCCACTGTTGTTCTGCCTGTGTCTTGTTATTATTTTTCTGCTCTGCCCGTGATTCTAAATTCTAAATTGGAACCTCTATTATGTCTGCGCTAGCGCTTGGGTGTAAACATTGTGATTTTCGCTGCAAGTGTTTTTTAAACCACGTAATTTTAAATTGTTCTTGTCACTTGTACTGGCCCTGACTCCCCGTTCCACCGCAGCGATTCATGCTGTTTGATGTGGAGGGAGAATAAAGCGCTCTACACTTCTTGGTGGTGCCATTAGTTGGCGGCCATCTTTGCAGGGTGACGCTCCAGTCTTTTCTCGAGCCCTGACTATTTACGACCCACAGCTGCCTCCTCTTCATAAAACCCTTCTGGTCATTGTGTATCAAAAGACCCATCTCCTTGCCCAGACGTTTAGTTATAATCTGGGTATAAAGTTTATGATCAGTATTTAACAAGGAGATAGGCCTGTAAGATTCACAGACTCTTGGGTTCTTTTCTGGTTTGAAAAGTATCATTATCTTAGCCTCATCCCAAGATTTCGGAAGATCTTGACCGGATATGTAAGCAGAGTTGAATAGTTGAAGCAAAAACAGGACTAAGTCCTCTTTTAAGATGACATAAATCTAATTTGGGATAGTCAGGGCCTGCAGCTTTCCCCTTTTTTAACATACTTATTACTTGGAGAATTTCTTCCGAAGTTATGGGACGACTCAGATTTATTTTTTCTTGGAGCTGGAGAGAGGGAAGATCTAAGTCTTGGAGGAACTGCTCCATAGAATTTTCACTCAACGTTGAATCGGGCGTGGGCTCTCGCTCGATCGTGGTAGAGTTAAGCAGCTAGCAGCATTACCTGGGTGTGGCAGTGCGTGAAGGGACGGAAGGCCGGAGGTCGATCTCCGTAGCGGGGGAAGTGAGAATGTCTGATCTCACCCGGAAGGGGGACTGGCCCTTCCGGGTGAGATCCGACATTTCCCGCACCACACAAGATAGGCAGTGGGAGTTGGGGAAGTATATCCCTGAGTTGAGGAGTCTGGGTGCTACAGCAAACCTATGCTTCCCTGCCTTTCTTAAAGTGATGTGGGACAATAAGATGCACAATTTTAAGTACCCACATGAAGTTAGTTCCCTGATTGATCAGATCAAACTAAAAACACACCCAAAAAACAAAACTTAAAATCACTGCCTAGGTAGAGCGAGAGTCCGAAATAGAGGTAGTAGATATACCTCTGGTATTGAGGGAGGGTTCCCCAGGGTGGGAGGGTGGATTGGGTGGGATGGCGGGGGGTCACACTGGTTAGGAACATTTCAGAAAATACTGGTTTTGAGTTTAAGCATAGGGTGGGGAGCATGTGGGAGTGGGGAAAAAAAAGGAAAAATTGTCCTCATGTACAAATATTGCTAAAACAATTCAACATAGCATGAATAATTGTTCAGCTCTTTCTTTTCTCTATGATAGATAGGGGTAAGCCAGAAAAATGTAAAACCCTAAAAATCATATCATGGACTGTGAATGGACTCCGGGTTCTTGCCAGGGGGAGGAAAATTTTGAAATATCTAAGACTCTCAGATAATGATGTGATTTTTATTCAAGAGACACATTTGTTGTAAGAAGAATGGGCACTCATTTAAAAAAAACAAAAATGGTTGGAGCATTGTATTTGCACAACTCAATCACGCACAATAAAAGGGGTAGCCCTCTTGTTTAAGAAAAACACCCAAGCTATATTAGGGGACTGTTTTGTTGACCCTCTAGGAAGGTGGGCAATCACTAGAGCAAAAATAAGCGGTTCCTGGTTGACCTTTGTGAGCTATTACGGACCAAACCTAGACGATCCCGCTCCAATAAGTACCTTATTTCTACAACTAGTTAATATAAATGACCTTATCATATTGGGATGGGATTTTAACCTAGTTTTGGATGCTACCCAAGACTCGACCTCAGTGAGAGCTGTGACAGCTTCCCATAACACGAGAACGGCCCTGAAACAGCTAATGAAAGATATGGGGCTCCTAGATATTTGGAGAGAGATGAGTCGTAGAGCAGGTACAGTAGGAGGAAACTATACCTTCCATAATAAAAAGTGCGGGCACTATCCTAGAATTGACTTTTTCTTGGTCGATTCTTTTACATGTAAAAACACTCTTAAGGTTAGGCATGCTCCAGAATACTTGTCTGATCACTCTGCAGTGGTCTTGGAATTCATCATTACTCAAAGACCATCTTCCCATAGATGAACACTTAATCGTTCCCTACTGCAGGAGTCCTCAGTGATAGAAAAGTTAAAGGATGCAACTAAAGATTTTTTTATTTAATCTCAACTCTGCTCCTCCGCATGTGGTCTGGGATTCATATACGGCCTACATAAGAGTGATCTTAACGACTTTATCATTTGTTGAATCAAAGAAAGTGAGAGAGGCAATTAGAGGCTTGAAGGCAGCAATATTTATTAATCATACAGCGCTAGCACAAACACCAGGTAATTTAAACATCTTACAAAATTTAAACTTAGCAAAACATAGGATGACGGATTATCTTGAGCTAATAATCAAAAGAAAGTGGGAAGCAAGCAGACTAGCTAGCCATGAATATGGGGTGGGATGCGGTAAATTACTTGCGTGGAAGGTCAAGATGGACCAATCAAGAAATCTGATAAAAGACCTCAGTTGTGCGAACTGGGGAGATATCACTGATGATATTGTGATTGGAGAAGCATTTGCTCAATTTTTCCAAGACCTCTACACAGAGGATTCAACATTAAGGGACACATTACTTCCAACTTCTCTTTCAATAACGCCCATAACATTTGTTAAATAAGTTGTAATAAAGTTTGATGCTTTACCTGGAAGACTGACATGCTGAACATCCATTTTTCTTTTCCCCATTTTAAGATTTCTTGGCACAGCAGACTGATCTAGATACCATTGCCAAGAGAGGTGGCCCAGCCCAATCTCTTCTAGGCTTTGAAGGGGTGCAGATTGTCCCTCTCTTGCCTGGTCTCCACCGCTGCAAAGCTGATTAAAAGCGCTTGTCGGCGCTGACGGGCTCCTCCCCTGTGTCAAGCAGCACTGGACCTTGTAGTCCCTGGCCTCTCCACCTGCAAAGGTGCGTCCCCTCCAAACAGTCATAATCCCAATATAATATTTGAATGGTTTGTTAGTCAGTCATTACTCAAACAGGTAGGAAGGTGCTTAGAGGTGAAATAAATCTCCAGTCCACACATCACTCCAAAAAGACATCTTGCCCTTATTAGCGCAGTCATAACCCATATACATATAGTTTATGCGTATCTTCAGGGTACTATCTTGCCTCAAGGTACTATCTTTGAATTAGAAGAGTAGATGCAATCGTAAGGGTTCCCACATATCCTCTAGTTGTGTTGGCTGTGGAAGAAAGAGGACACATACATCTGTAATATCATTCCAGCAGGAAGGAGGTTTCATCCTATCTTAAACCTTAGCGTGGAATACTTCAGCCCCAGCACATGGATATGTCTCTGTTTGCTAATAATAGGGCAAGCACAGTATATTTACAAAGTGCTGTTGTGCACCAAGGGATGAGGCTGGAGTGGCACATTTAAAATAAGGGGCAGTGATCTTAATATTGCCAGCAAATATTCTGCTACCTGTGGGCAGTCGAAGGCTACGTGATAGAAACCTGCTACAGCACTGATAACTCAAGTTGTCTCCTAATCCTCTTTCTACCAGCCTCTCTGGGACATAGCAAAGTTTGTGTAGGAATTTATAGTGTATAAGACGGTTCATTGCTCATCCGTTGACGATGCGCCCAAGTCTTTCTCCCACTGACAATTTATCTAATCTGACCTCTCCTTAAATAGATTTATAGAGCCTGTTTACCAACTGGTGATGATCCACGGATTAAGATGTTGAAGGTGAGGTGGTTCCTGAGGGACTGTTTTATATATGGCTTAGTAGGAGCCCATTCAATAATATTGAAGTGTTTCAAGTGTTGGATTTATCCAGGGGGTTATACTGCAGCAGTAGTTCAGGTAAGGAAAATTCCAAATTGGCAGTCATCTCGTTTAGCCCTTGGCAGGCTCACTCAGTATTATCCACTGGGTTGAAAATTTCTGGGAGCTTTATCCCATATTCATATAATAGTGTGTGTAGTATGATGGATATGCTTGATGCCAAGTTCTACTTCTAAGAGTGGCAAGAATGGAGAAGGATGATACCAGTTTGGGGATATTGGGCATGTGCACAAAAATGAACTGTACAGCCTCCCAATCTTTACAGCAGTGTTAGTGTGTCCCATATAACACATGGCTGTCTACCTGCTCAAGCAAGCTCAAGCATAAGCGATTTTAACTTGAAAAATGTGCTCAGTAGATTGTGCGTAATAACGAGGAATAAATTAAACAGTTTGGAAAGTGTAATCCTCTTTATTTGGGCTACATGGCCTGACATTGAAAGTGGTAGGCCTTCCCAGCTTTCTACTTGGGCTCCTATTTTGGTACATTTCTTTCCATAGTTATATTTGATTTCCTGTTCAACATTGTAGTGAGTATGATTGCCTAGATATTTAACAGATGTTTTCGATCATTCCAATGGGATACCCACATCTCACACCATTGTTTGGGAAAGGGAAGGGGACATCATTGATTTTAACCTGTCCCTCAGTTTGTTGTAATGTCTGACACCCAGTGAACTGTCTGATTTCATGACTAATGGGGGTGAGATTAGTAGCTCGATCCCTAACAACCAGCAGGATGCCGTCTGTATACATCGATAACAGCAGCCCATGCAATCCAAGATGCTGGCACGTGCCGAACGGTGCTGGGAGAACTTGCATGCAAGTTGTTCATTAGCAATCACAAATAAAAGCGCTGATCGGGAACAGTTCTCCTATGTCTTTTCGGAAATTGACACTGTTGGGTATCAGCCAGTTCATTTTTATACTAGTCTGAGGTGCGTCTTCAGCAGCCTTACTCACCCTGTTATATATTTCTGTAGTTCTGTTCTCTCTGGCACTTTGAACAGGAAAAACTATTTCAAAGAATCAATTGCGTTTCTGGTGTCCAGGATGCAGTTAGTCAATAATTGCAAATATAGTGCAATATGGAGCGACCTGGCTCAATGCCAGATTGATCTGGGAATGCCACTACTAGCAGAATTTAAAGGAACCAAATAACTATGATTCTGGCCAGGATGTTTTTTTGTCAGTGTTATGTGTGATTCTGTGATTCACATTATGTGGGTAGAGTATCTGCTTTCAGTAACACTATTGACAATGCTTCATGTGAATATCAGTGGGAAGGACATCCCTCACCCTTGCCTCTTCGTTTGTTATTAGGAGTTGCAATGTATTTTTTATATATATATATATATAGTTATAGTTAGGAATTAGCATTAAAAAAACCTATCAAATTCACTGAAATAAACATAGGTTTTACACCAGTTATAGTTAGCTGGAAGTTTTACTCGCATAAAACCATTGAAATTCCCACGTTATAGTTAGTTGGACTCACTATAACTTGCGCGTGCAATGCACTGCTGATGACGTCACATATTACATCACTCATGACATGGTCAGTGACATCACTCATGACATCACTGATGACACCATCCAGTGAATGTGTGTCTTTCTGAAAAATAAATGTGTTATATATGTATATGTAAAAGTTGATGGAAGAATAAATGTTTAAATAAGTGTTTACATGGATATTCTTTTAAAAAAATTGATTGGTTAACTGGCTTATTAAGTGTATCTTAGTGAATACATATATTAGTGAGTAATGTTTAAATATTTAAATATATGTATTAGTGTTTCACTTTGTGTATAAGTGGCTGCATGGGTTGGTGAGTAGCTACATGTGTATGTATATGGGTTATTAGATGTTTTTCTTAGTATCAGTATGAGTGTCTGTATGGTTTGGTGGGGGTATTAC
The DNA here is from genome assembly GCF_964261635.1 of Lissotriton helveticus. Taxonomy (NCBI): domain Eukaryota; kingdom Metazoa; phylum Chordata; class Amphibia; order Caudata; family Salamandridae; genus Lissotriton; species Lissotriton helveticus. The sequence goes on along the minus strand of NC_136057.1, from coordinate 1,503,240,999 downwards.
TTAGCACATAGATGCATCAATGACTGACTCACTGTTTGTATGTGTTTTGAAGACAGCATATGTGCAGGACTGTATGGGTGGATGAGTGTGTGTATATGTGTGTGTTAGTGAGTGAATGACTGTCTCACTAGTGTCTTTATCAGTAACTACATATGTTGTAATCTAGTATATGTGAGTATTGATGTATATAAGTCAGTATATGTGAGAGTGAGAGATTGTAAGAGTTCCTGTTTAAATAAGTATGTGTTTCTATATGTGATTGTTTAAGAGAGTAAGTATATGTAAGTTCCCTTAGAAGTAAGGTGGTAGTGTGTGTATAGCTGTATATGCAAATAAAGGGATGTTCAATAGTGTATTTGCATGTGTGAGTATGTGCGTGAGTAACTTTTCGATGACTGTCGGTGTGTAACAGGATGTATAGGTGTATCACTACATATGATGAGTGAGTATATATATGAGTGACTATATAGAACTGTTTGTGAATGAGTGGATGTGTATATAGATGATGAAATTACTGAATTGGTTGTTGTAACTGGTATGTGTATCTCCATTTTTTTGAAAATGTTAGTTTCTATTTTTGAATATGTGTTTCAAGGGTTACATTACAGTGAAAGGAGGTCTGTCACTCTGTCACAAGGATGGTGTCATCAGTGATGTCATGAGTGATGTCACTGACCATGTCATGAGTGATGTAATATGTGACGTCATCAGCAGTGCATTGCACACGCAAGTTATAGTGAGTCCAACTAACTATAACGTGGGAATTTCAATGGTTTTATGCGAGTAAAACTTTCAGCTAACTATAACTGGTGTAAAACCTATGGTTTTTTCAGTGAATTTAATAGGTTTTTTTAATGCTAATTCCTAACTATAACTGGTGTGAAACCTATGATTTTTTCAGTGAATTTCAATGGTTTTTTAATAGCAAATCTTTATCGGTATGAAAAATGATACATTTTAAAACGAATTTTATATTGTATAATTATGTCAATTTTTTTTAATGTATTTTTTATTTTTAACCCCGGGGCGCTCCCGGGGCGCGTACCGGTGAACGCACGGGTAAGCGCAATATTACGTCGCGCCCTGGGGCGCGTACCGGGGAGCGTCCCTTTAGCGCTTTTCTCGCGAACGAAAACAACATCGTCACGTATCGCGTAGACGCGTGATGCGTCATAAGACGCACAGCGTAAGCACACCCGGAAGCATGCGTGCGCATACGATCGTGTAACATCTTGACGCGCTTACGCTACGCGCCCGCGCCCCGGAGCGCGACTACGGGCGCGCCCCGGGGCGCGTAGAGTAAGCGCGTCGGGTCATGTGACCTGAAAATAACACTTTCTATTGGTGCAGAACAGTTTTGGTTTCCAAATGAGTAAAGCCTGGGTCATATGTCCTGAAAATAACACTTCTCATTGGTTCAGGACAGTTTTGTTTTTCCAAATGATGAAAGACCCCACCTTTTTTCCTTATTCTGACTTTGTCCTTTGACTGAGGAAGACCTGTTTTAGCAATAGAGAGAGAACTATTTTGTACTTTGAAATGGCTACTGTAGCTGCAACAGCTGGAGCATCTGCACCACCACCACCACCAAGAGTACCACCACAACAGTACATTGGTGGTCAGGAAGACGAGGAGGAGGACGAGGAAGAGGAGGAGGGGAGAACATGGCTGCCTGAACAAAATACCCCATACAAGCCCAAGTCACACATTGTATGGGAGTTTTTTTCACTCCCAGAGGGCAAGAAAAAAGGTAACTTGCCTAATCTGTGGCGAACAACTCTCAAGGGGCAACCCAAACAAAAAATATTCCTTTGGTAATAATACCATGATTCGACATATGACCCGGAAGCATCCAAATAACTATTCTCGTGCAGAGCTCAGGGAACTGGCCAGTAACCTCCCCCAGTCTTCAAGGACCACCTCCAAAAGAAACGAACCCACTTCATCGGGACCAGAAACATCAGAGATGATGCCTTGTATTCAGCAACGATTTGCTGATTTTAAAATCACTTGTACTGAATGTGGCAAGCTCATCGCCTATGGTGAAAAGAGCGTAAAGCTCATCGTCCTTGCTGGTGACAATCACAATTGCCCTCAAAAAAAGTAATTTTTTCAGTTTTGTCTTTTTTGCTCCAGTTGAGCCAGTTTCAATTCCCTTTTTTTTGTTTCTCCCCATAAAAAAATACAAAAAAAATATAAAACTGTTTTGAAAAGCCAAAAAAAGTACAAAATGTTCAAAAAACATTGAAAAAAATAGAAAAGAAGAAAAAAACAGTTCTTTTTAGAACTACCTTTCATTTATAAAAATTAACCTATATTTTTAAAGAATCTCTGTCAATTTTTTTTCCTTAGGGTACGCCTACCGGGGCGCACACCCAAAAAAAATAGAAATAAAAAATTAAATGAAGGAGTTAGCATGAGAGAAGAACAGAAAGAGAGTAATGTAAAGAGAAAGAGAGCTACAGTATGAACACAGAGGGATTGTTTAGAACATAGTAAAAAACAGAGAAGAAGTAATAGGGTGAAAGTGAGAAAAGTCAAATGACTAAAGGAGCAAAAGAAGGGAAGAGAGAGGAAGAAGAATAAAGTAGAGATAATGGGAGAATGTGAGTGGATGTTGAAAGAAGAAGAAAGGACAGTAAAAAATGGAGAATGAAGGGTAGTGGCGGAACCGGGATAAATGAAGAACGGTGAGGGAGGGTAAGAAAAAACCAGTTAGTATAAGTAAAGAATGGTTCAAGAGGGTGAAAAATTGAATTAGGATAAGACATGGGGAGTGACAAAAAGAAAGGACAAAGAGAGTAAAAGAAACAGTACCTGAATGGGTTTGAGTGAAACAGCAAAGAAACATAAGTAATGCAGTGTGTGTGACTTATAGAAAGTCAGTGGGTGTAGGTCGGGGTGTGGGTGTGTAAGGTGTGTCTATGGGTGTGGTTGTGTGGGGTGTTTTGGTATGGGTGGAGATGAGGGTGTGTGAAATATGTGTGAGAAGTGTATGGGTGTGCGGTGTATATCTGTGCGATGTATGTATGTGTATGGAATGTGTGTGTGTATGAAGAATGTGTGTGGGGGGATTTTTTTGTGTGTATGAGGTGTGTGTGTGTGTGGTGTGTGTGTGGGGTGTATGTTAGAGGTGTGTGTATGTGTTGTGAGGGGGATGAGGTGTGTGTGTAGGAGTAAGGTAAATAATTAAGAAAAACAGAATGAGTGAAGAAGCAAAGGAAAGGAACAGAGGGTAAGTGAAGTAAAGAAAAGAGATTGAAAGAAGTTGAATATGAGAGGTGAAATAGGGAAATTGGAGTAAACATGGAGAATAAGAGTAAGTGAGGAAAGCAGAATAAAGACACAGGAGTGAGGGTGGTTGAGAAAATATTAGTAAGCTTAAAGCAAATGGTGATGACAAAATACATTTTTTAGTCATACTTACCATATAATAAATGTAACTTTAAATAAACATTTTTACTACACTTTGTATCTGTGAAAGAGAGAAGAAAAAATAAGTTATAATCAGTAAAATATGTATTTTAAATTAAAAGATACAAATGAAGAGGTTAAAAATCATAACAGTGTATTTAGAAATAAAGTAAGAGTGAAGGACATAGAAAGGGAAATAAAGTAAGGTCGAATGAGAAAAAGAGAGAACAAGAAATAGAAGGAGAGCACATTACTAAGAGTAAGGCATATAGATTCACTGACAGAGGAAGAGAAGAACAGAGAAATGAACTGAAGGTAAGAAAGATACTAAAACAATGTGAGTTAGTAAAACGAAGTCAGGAAACAGTAGTAAGTAAAAAGATAATGACAGAGATGGAAAGGAGTCTAAATAAGAATGCATTTAGAAGAATGAGGAATAGAAGATAACTGAGAGTAAGTGAAGAACAGTCATAGAGTGAAGGGATGAAGAGAGAAAGAATAATATACAATGATTGAGGGAAATGGAGTGAGGAAGTTAGTAAAGAGACACACTAAGAGAAATACTGAGTGAATTGGAGTACAATGAGTGAGCAAAGGAAATGAGTAAGGGAGCAAAAAAAGGAAACAGAGGAGAAGACGACTAAAACAGTGGTAATGAGAGAAACTAATTTGGTGATGAAAGTAAAGAGAAGGACATTGAAAGAAAGGAAATTAGGGATACTAATGGAACCAGAGTAAAAGAAATAGGATGAAGAACGATGACAGAGGGAACAGTAAGGTTGTTGTAAAAGAAATGATGGAAGGTAGATAAACACAATTGAACATAACACAAGGAGAGTGAGGCACTGAGGACATAGAGGTAGTGAACTAAAAATAGGGAGAAGAGGTCAAAAGAAAAGACCAAACAAAGATAAGCGAGGGAGAGTGGGTGATTTATAGTGATAGAGTGCGACAATACTGCTGAGTGAGTAAAGAGGAATTACTAAAAGAGCAAAGTAAGAAAATTCGGAGAAGTAAAGCAGAGACTGAAAGCTGAAAAGTTATGCAAGGGAGAGAGGGGATGCAGACAGTTGAAATGAGAATGAGGGGTTGTGAAAGAAATGGAGAAAAGGAACAGGGTTGAAAGAGATTGAAAGAAAGACATAAGTGAGTAAAAAGAGCTTAAAGTGGGTGGAAAAAGAAAAGTGAGTGTGAGACAATGGGAATATAATTTAAATTACAGAATACAAACTATAGATTAACTTGTACAACATGTTACATAGTTTATTTTTGCTGTTCTCAGAATATATTGAATTTCACCTAAAAAAGTGAGTTCAAACTACTCATCATATTACAGCGGGGAAAAAAAACACAATCACAAAGATTGTGTTTTAAAAAAAAACCATCCATAGTTACAAATAACAAATATACACTAATCTTTGATATACTTACTTTTCCTTTAGGCCAAATAGTATATCATGAAGGTCCGCTTCTCGTTGGAAAGTACTCTGTTTACTAAAAATTCCATTTCATCGACTTTCTAGAAGAAAAGCTCCAAGAACATCTGAAATATTTTCATTATTTTCATAAACTCCTTTTTTTCACTCATGACTCTTTGCTCATTCCTTAACTTTTCCTCTAGGCCTAATAATGTTAGATGTATGAGCATACTTTCAAATTAATTTAAAGAAACTCTGAAATTACCGTTTTTAAATAGCAAACTAACCTTTATTAACTGCTCCCGTCTTCATACGACAATTTCCTTTACTTAAATTTCGGTTCTAAAAACACTAGATATGAATTTTTTAAGTCAAAAGGCAAACGTTGTTTAAAAGTCAAATGAGTATCGTTACAAAGGGTCCAACCTTTGCAACTTTTTAAATAGCATGTGTAATGCCCTGATGTTGTTGAAGGACCGTCATGATAAATAATAGCTACAGTTCCAAATGTTCTTCCTGAAATTGATAACTGAGAAGCCACAACATTTCTAATAGAAGTTGTCAATTTCGTTCCATCAGTTCTACATCGTTGGAACATTAAAATGACATAGTGACCATAACTTTGTAGAAATAATGTGGACAGCATTGCAGACTTACATTGGGTACACACCATATTGTGATCAGCTGCTTTAACTAGATTATTGAAAGACACTGATTTGCTGTCTGGTAAAGTCAAATATATAAATCTTTCAGTGTCTATTCTAGTAGTACTTGATGAATTACAGTTATCACAGTCATGTTGCCATTGATAAGAAACGTTAAAAAGATATATCTACTTCTTCATCTTCCAATACATCAAACATATACATTAAAAATTCCTGACAATCCTGCTGAATTATCTGTGAAAATTGATTTTGACCTGAACATATGTCTAGAAGATTTCTAATTTCTGAAACACTTTCTATTTTTGCTCTATCACTACTACATTTCTCTAACACAGAATTCAATAAACAGCACAATGTTTGTTCCCGATTTTCGACAATCTGTTTTTGTAAATTTTGAAGAAAAAAAACAACATTAACTACTACATTAGCATAGCAGTTGACACCAGAACTGTTTTCAAACTGAAATCCAACAACATCTTCAACAGAATCCTTTTTCTTTCTCTTTACAATTACACTTTTATCTACTTTTTTGCCTTTTTGCTAGTACCTCACTGCAATTAATCTCATTTCTTCTTTTTCGGCCTACCACGCGTTTTTCAAACAGAGGATATTGAGGCAAATGTGGAGCATATTCTCTTCTTAACCTATTGTATTCTTTAACACAATCTAGATCAGCACAAATCTTTGTTTCATCACACTCAATCAAGTACAATCCTGATAAAGTTCTGACTCGTGATAATGCCACATATGCCATACCCTCTTTAAACACAGAACTTCCAATGTTCACCAAAGCACTATCTACACTTAAACCTTGAGATTTATGAATTGTCACTGCATATGCCAAACAAACAGGAAACTGTTTTCGGCGAACATATAAGTCTTTCACAAGCAAAAATCTAGCTGAACAACAACAAATTTGTTCTATTTCGTCAATGCCATCAAATTTAATTTTTAAAATTTCAATTCCATCTCTATTTTTGTAATTCACAAAACCAACAACATGACCCATTGCTCCATTTACCATACCTCTTTCAACATTTTAATTCCTTCTCAAAATGATACGACAATTTAAACACACATTCAGAGTCTTGTCAAAACCAGCAGTTTTAGATATAGTCTTCTCCAATGAATCCAATTTTGATTTCAAATTTTCTGACAAAATAATTGTTGCTCCCATATGCTCTATTTTATCTATAGCTTCCAATTTCACTATCTCTTCATTTTCTAACTTCAACATTTTGTTGTTGAACATGGAACATTCTTTCAGAGTAGGCATCAAACATATGCCAGATTTCTTCTCGTTATTTTTCTTAAAAATATTCTCTGGAAGAATGTTTTCATTTGGGTACAAATTAGAAATTAATCGTCCATGTAAAGCTTCTTTCCCATGCTGACTTATTTTTCCAATTCTTACATCTTGTAGAATATTTTTATAATCTTCATCCTTTGCCTGCCGCATATTTTGGAGTAGTTCTGCATATTGGAAATGTAACCATATATTAACGTTTCCAATGCTTCCTAGGCACTTCCTGGTATCTTCATGCGTGACCATTTTAAACACTGGTTGACCTTTCACTGGAGTCAACTGCAGTAGATCTCCAAAAACGATAATGTGTTTTCCTCCAAATAAGACATCATAATCTGTTCTAAGAATTTCTTGCATTCTCAAATGCACAAAAGCAAGCATTACATTTGAGACCATGCTTACTTCATCAATGATAAGAAGTTTCATTTTCTTCAGGATTCTCGAAACTTCACAACACGCATCTCCAGATAGCTTGTGGTATTGCAATTTGTTATCATGCTCCACTGGCAGCATCAGTAAACGATGTAAAGTAATCCCTTTAATATAATGTGCTGCCAGCCCAGTTTGAGCGGTAACAACACAAGACAGCGGTGATTCAGTCCTTTTCTGCAGATAAGTTGCAATTGCTTTAATCAGAAAACTTTTTCCGGTTCCCGCTTCTCCACTCACGTACAGTCGGACAGGCTCAAATGATGCACTCTTTCTTCTCATGACTGAATCCATGTTCAACCTCTTCTGTGACTTCATCATATATCTGTTTCTGCTCAAGGTTTAATTGTTTCACCAAATCTTCTAAATCAATTATATCCTCTTGAGCTTGCTCCATAGCTCTTTCCACCTCATCCATGGCAGTGGCAGCTTCATTTTGGATAATTGGTCCTCCTAGTGGATCCTGACTCAATGAAGCAGAACTCTGACTGTCTTGAGAACTGTCTCTCGCAATCTCTGCAGCAATTGTTGCTTCTTGCTCTATTTCTTCATTCAACATTTGCAGATAATTTGGAAAAACAGGACATTCTATGGTATCCTTGGTTGCATTAAAAGAGTCTTCATAACAGAGAAAATCTCCAAGTAGTTCCTCTTCTTTACGCCATGGTTTAAAGAGTTGCAAAAGAGCCAAATAGTAAAATTCTCTTTTATCTGGATTTTCACAACTCAATTTTCGATGATTAATCAAATGACCTTTTTTCTGTTTCACTAAACATCCTTCACATCCAATGACAGCATATATTCCATTATTGATATCTTCTCTGATGTTCCTCTTATAAATATATCTTTGCAAAACTTCATAGAGACAAGCGTTCTCAAGGTGAGGACTTCTGTTTGGATAGTATGTATCCAACATGTTTGTCTTCAAAATATCTGTGCTTTCTGGTTCTTTCTCTGCCAAATACTCTATCTCTTGTACAGATTTCAAAACTCGGTTTCGTGTTGCAGCAAGACCTAGACGTATCCAAATGATGGTTCTAGATTTGGCATAGAGACTTGCTGATGACAATCGATCAGAACATTCATATGCTCCAATTTCTCGATGCGACAACATCTTCAGACTGTAACTATATAATTTCTTGCTTAGACTCTTTTCATGTGAAATATCCTCCCACATTTCCTTCAGTTCTGTCTTTTCTTTTTTTGTGATGTAAGACGTCACATATCGAGCCACAGCAATAGAGTTGTCAGCAACTAATTGAATATCCATGTTAGCCTTCCACATGGACAAAATCACTGGGTTGTAGTCGTTGATGTACTTGGAGTCTTCGTTTCTTTTTAAATTGTATGTATTTTTGGGTGATTTCCTCGTCACAGTATGTCGCAGAGAAGACATCAAATTATTTACTCTTCCTTTAGAAATCACTGGTCGTGGAAAGCCGAAACGACATTTTGTGTAGAACTTGTCCTTGTTTCTGAATTTTCGACGACAGTACTTTCCACAATGATGGGATTGAAAGCGTAAAACTCAATGAAGCTCATCACTGTCTCATCCGAATCTGTTCCAAATTTGGGTGCATCTTTAATCCACAACAACATATGTATATGAGGAGCACCTCTCGCTTGATACTCCTTTCTCCAAAAGAAATCCAAAACCTCTCCAAGGGGAGGATTTTTTTTGTTGGTAATAAAAGACATCATAGCTTCAAATCTATGATTATAATATCTGCATACATTCACTGGATCCAAAGAACACAGTTCTCCAGCAGTATTGAATTTTATATTTTGAATATTTGCATTTGCCTCTCGTAGAAATTGAAGTAAGTCGTCCCATGCATACTCGGCACAGCTAAGAGTGAGGAACCATGCAGGAGTTCCTAAGTTTCTTAGCATACATTTCAATTCCCCATGACGACGGAACCAATACTCGTTTGTACCATGCTGACAAGCCATGAGATTGATTAAATGGGATTCCAAAATATTATCTTGCAGATTCACTTTCTCCATAAAGTCCCTCGCCGAAACATTTTGCAAATGTGCTCCACTTTTCAGTATATGGTTTACTGCATAAGAAAGCCCAGACAAGTCACTTTCATACAGTAGATGAAACAAATAGGGAATGCATTGACGAAACCTTGGATCTTCAGCATATAATCTTACAGTTCGGTATTCAGATGCAGGAATTTGTTGTGGTCGATCGTCATATCGTCCACCTCGACCTGTTGGAAATGAATGTGGAAAACAACGAGCTTCCAAACTTTCTTCCCATACACTAATGGGACTTCCTTTTGCTGCTTTCATTTGAAACAAGTCAATTGCATTCCCCATCACTTCTTTGGAATGCAAAGGATGAACAGTATAATGTTCATATATTTCTTCACTTCTTGATACATCAACTTTTTCAATTTGGCCAGCTGAACAATCACTGTCTTCATCTGCAGCTGTTTCCTCTGCTTCAACACATACATGTTTGTAGTACTCATTGTTTTTGACCAAATACAATGTTGCCTTTTTGACTTTCCTAACATCCACTAAATCTTGCCAGATTTTCTTACTCTTTGTCGGAACCCCATTTACTAGAATAACCAGAGGTTCCTCTTCCACTTTCTCTACACCAATGGTATCAATATTGTTCTTGAAATCTAGAGGCAAATAAATAACTCTTCCCTTTAATCCTCTCTGTAAATCTGAAGGAGGCAATTTCCCTATCTTAGGCTCCATGCGAACAATAGCCTGAAAAGGATGGACACATTGAATCAAAATAGACTCATATGTATTTAAATCCATCAATTCAGGAGGAATGTCTACCAACTCCAGATTATTATGAACAGCTCTAGCAGGCATTCTATTTTGATTTAATTTATCATAACAATATTTACAAATACGCTGATCAGAACTCAAATCAAAACAATTATCCACCCACAAATAAGTAGCAAAATCCTTCCACTCATAATTATTTATCTTTTCACTTTTTACGTATAAATCAACTAATCTAGTTTGATGCTTATAATGAGTTTGTCGGCAACACACACAAGTAAAATTCGGCCTTTCACTTGATTTCACCTTAAACCTGTTAATTTCCTGGTCAAACTTTTCTGTACTTGAAATCTGTACATTGTCTTCCACATTACCTTGAATTTCTGTGTCAATTTCTACACTGTCCTCTTTTTCACCAAAGTAAGAAATCTCAATTTCTTCACAAATCTTCTTCACATCTAATTCAGTTCCATGCAAAATAGCACTGTTTAATTGTTTAAGCTTAAGTGCTGGGCTTTTTGCATAATACAACATTCTCACTAATTTCCTCATTGTTGTATGATGCACTGCTAACATCGTAAATGATGAAAAACACTTTGACAGACTTTTCTAGAAAGACAAGCCAGTGAATGGCCTTGCAAACCTGTCTTTTCTCTCAGTCTGCAAGGATCTAAATCGTGCAACAACTTCAATTTCTGCTTCAGACTTTTCTTACTATATGTACGTAAGAAATTACAAAACAAATCAATTGATTCCTGTCGCACACTACAAATACAACTACACTTCCAAGTGTACACTGGACCCTTAGTACGTTTCCCTAAAACTTCATCAGTTAACACCTCTTCTGGTTCTCTAGGCACAAGTTTCTCTTTTTCAATCGGACAACCGTCTTTCACCTCATATGCTCGACCACTGGTGTCAACTGCATGCACTAAATCATTCTCCTGAAAGTAACTCTCCTCATTAAAAAATGGCTCACAACTTGAACTGTGCATCCATTCTCCTGAAAAAACTTTACAAAAATTAGTCCGATTAATTACTCTTTTCCATCTACTGTTTGATTTAAAAACATCAATTGTCTTGTTAAGTGTCCTAATTCTATTGATTATTAAAATAAATAATTTTTTCTTAACTTCAAAAGCCTGATCAACAATCTTCTCTACATTTTTCTTTTTCTTATAAAAAGCAGCTCTCTGTTTGCCTTTCCTAATGTTTTTTAACAAATTTAAAACCACCCTATTGCGAAACATTCGTTTACGAATGTCTCTAAACTGATTCTGCCTTCTATTACGATACATATTATTCTCTCCTGCTCCAGTACTAACATTTTTTGAAGGCCTCTCCTTCCTTTTCAAAATTACTCTCTCCTTCTCTTTTTCTACATGCTGTCCAACATTTTTGTTTCTTCTACATATGTTCCGTAAGAAAGACTTAGTTATCTTACCAGGAGCTTCTTTCCTGTTTTTTGAAGTCTTTGTTGTGGAGGACTGCTGTAATTCCGATGCTGTTTTTGATTTTTAAACGTGCTTCATTTTTTTTTGTTCTTTGCCTTGAGGGCATCATTCCTTACTCTCGAAATCTTGTTTTCAATCTGTGTTAAAGAAAAAAATAGCACATTATAGACCACTATTATCAAACAACAAAGCAATGACAAAAAGCAAACAATCTATTCAGGGTTACAGATCAAGTGAGGATTATCCAGGGGTGCAGAAGAAGTGAGACATGCATTGAAGAGTGTAGTGGAAGAGAGGTATGTCCACAAGTACAAAGAAAGTGAGACCTGTGTCTACGAGTGCAGTAGGAGATAAGCTTCATAAAGTCTAGTCCACTGGACTCTAACACACAGGCTTCACCACTTATGTTCTCCAGGAAAGGCCTCTCTCCCACTACAGTCTTCAACACAGGCCTCACCTCGTCTGTCCCTCTGGACATGCCTCACCTCATCTACACAATCTACTTCCTAATCTAAAGTAACACAGGTGACATTTTTATGAAAGGTTGAAATATATTTATTTAATCATGCAGACACTATTTATTCCTTCTCAAAAATCTAAAAGTCATTGATATGCACCAAAATCGTTTTTTAAATTACATTTTAGACACACAGTGCAGGTCCTATGTACAAGCATTCAGTGTCCATGAGTACAGTGAAGAGGACTGACCTCCTATGACCCTTGGACAAGCCTTACCTCATCTGTATCCTCTGGACAGGCGTCAATGTATTGAGTATAATTGATGGTAACTGGGTGCAGATGAGTTGACGCATGTCCAAGGGTGTAAATAAGCTGAGGCCTATCTAAGCATGCCAATTAGTTGAAGTCTATTCAGAGTTGCAGATGAGGTAAGGATTGTCTAGGGGTGCACAAAAGGTATGGCCTCTATTGAAGAGTGTAGTATAAGAGAGATCTGTCCACGGGTGCAAATAATTTGAGACCTGTGTCTAAGAGTGCAGTGGGGGATAGGCTTCATGAAGCCTAGTCCACTGCACTCTTAGACACAGGTCTCACCACCTACGCTCTCCAAGAAAAGCCTCTCTCCCACTACAGTCTTGAACACAGGCCTCAGCTCCTCTGTCCCTCTGGACATACCTCACCTCATCTGCACAATCTACTTCCTAATCTGAGGTAACACAGGTGACATGATTGTGAAAAGGCCAAATTTTTTTATGTAATCATTCACACACTATTTATTCTTTCTCAAAAATGTAAAAGACATTATTTTGTCCCAAAAATGTTTCAGTAGTGTAATGAAAAGCTTATACATATGACCTATTCTCTGTTTTTCCAATCTTATTCTAAAAAAAGATTATGAGGCCTAAGCAGGAATGCAGATGTAATGAAGCCTGTACAGGGGAGCACAAAAGGTGAGGCTTGTGTCCAAGAGTGCAGTGGACAGGACTAAACTGGAGTAGTGTAGAAAAAAAAGATGAACCTCATTTATAAAGCCCTGCATCAGTTTTCCACTGCTGATGCGTCACTTTTTGTGACGCATAGGCGGCATAAAACATATGCCTTGTTGCGCCATATTTAAAAAGTGAAGCATGTAGGTAGATGCGTCACTTTTTAAACCTCTGCGCCACATTATACCTTTATCAGGTGTAATGTACACAGAGGGGTCATTTCTCCGCAGAAAGCCTCGTAATAGTGACGCAGTGAAAGCAATGAGATTTCACTGCGTCACTTTTAGGACAGTGTTACGTCAAAATGTTGCGCCTGCCTCACAGCAGACATAAGACTGAGGAAAACGCTTTCACATGGGGCTTTCCCCATGTGAAAGGATGCATTGCTGGAGTACAAGCATTCCATTTCAGTACTGAAAACTCACTATTTTACAAAATACATTTCCTCTCTCTTGCAAACAATCCTACCGCATGTCAAAGGGTGTAAATAAGCTGAGGCCTATCTAAGCATGCCAATTAGTTGAAGTCTATTCAGAGCTGCAGATGAGGTAAGGATTGTCTAGGGGTGCACAAAAGGTATTGCCTCTATTGAAGAGTGTAGTATAAGAGAGATCTGTCCACGGGTGCAAATAATTTGAGACCTGTGTCTAAGAGTGCAGTGGGGGATAGGCTTCATGAAGCCTAGTCCACTGCACTCTTAGACACAGGTCTCACCACCTACGCTCTCCAAGAAAAGCCTCTCTCCCACTACAGTCTTGAACACAGGCCTCAGCTCCTCTGTCCCTCTGGACATTCCTCACCTCATGTGCACAATCTACTTCTTAATCTGAGGTAACACAGGTGACATGATTGTGAAAAGGCCAATTTTTTTTATGTAATCATTCACACACTATTTATTCTTTCTCAAAAATGTAAAAGACATTATTTTGCCCCAAAAATGTTTCAGTAGTGTAATGAAAAGCTTATACATATGACCTATTCTCCGTTTTTCCAATCTTATTCTAAAAAAAGATTATGAGGCCTAAGCAGGAATGCAGATGTAATGAAGCCTGTACAGGGGAGCACAAAAGGTGAGGCTTGTGTCCAAGAGTGCAGTGGACAGGACTAAACTGGAGTAGTGTAGAAAAAAAAGATGAACCTCATTTATAAAGCCCTGCATCAGTTTTCCACTGCTGATGCGTCACTTTTTGTGACGCATCGGCGGCATAAAACATATGCCTTGTTGCGCCATATTTAAAAAGTGAAGCATGAAGGTAGATGCGTCACTTTTTAAACCTCTGCGCCACATTATACCTCTATCAGCTGTAATGTACACAGAAGGGGCATTCCCCCACAAAAAGCCTCGTAATAGTGACGCAGTGAAATCTATGAGATTTCACTGCGTCACTTTTAGGACACTGTTACGTCAAAATCTTGCGCCTGCCTCATAGCAGACATTCCTCACCTCATCTGCACAATCTACTTCCTAATCTGAGGTAAAACAGGTGACATGATTGTGAAAAGGTCAAATATTTCTATGTAATCATTCACACACTATTTATTCTTTCTCAAAAATGTAAAAGACATTATTTTGCCCCAAAAATGTTTCAGTAGTGTAATGAAAAACGTATACATATAACCTTTTCTCTGTTTTTCAAATGTTATTCTAAAAAAAGATTATGAGGCCTAAGCAGGAGTGCAGATGTAATGAAGCCTGTCCAGGGGAGCACAAAAGGTGAGGCTTGTGTCCAAGAGTGCAGTGGACAGGACTAAACTGGAGTAGTGTGCAAAAAAAAGATGAACCTCATTTATAAAGCCCTGCATCAGTTTTCCACTGCTGATGCGTCACTTTTTGTGACGCATCGGCGGCATAAAACATATGCCTTGTTGCGCCATATTTAAAAAGTGACGCATGTAGGTAGATGCGTCACTTTTTAAACCTCTGCGCCACATTATACCTCTATCACCTGTAATGTACACAGAAGGGGCATTCCCCCACAAAAAGCCTCGTAATAGTGACGCAGTGAAATCTATGAGATTTCACTGCGTCACTTTTAGGTCACTGTTACGTCAAAATCTTGCGCCTGCCTCACAGCAGGCGTAAGACTGAGGCAAACGCTTTCACATGGGGCTTTCCCCATGTGAAAGTATGCATTGCTGGAGTTGCGTCATTTTTGTGACACACTCCAGCAATTCGTCACTTTTGCGCTTACAGATACATCACAAATACTGACTTATCTGTAAGTCCTAGAATCATAATGCGTCATACATTAAAAATAATGCATCATTGGTGTCACAAGGAGTGCACAGTGAAAAGTGATGCATCACTGTTTTCATAAATAAAGCTCTGTGTGCTTCCTAATGTTTGGTAACACAGGTGACATGATTATGAAAGCTTCAAATTATTTTACTTAATCATGCACACATTCAAAATCGATTTTTCAATAACATTTTAGAAACACAGTGCAAGTCCTATGTACAATCATTACATTTCAGTACTGAAAAGTCACTATTTTACAAAATACATTTCCTATCTCTTGTAAACATTCCTACGAAGCATTACCCAAAAAATTAGGCAAAGCAAAGAAACTCAATCTGCTTCCCAATCTGAGGTAAAACAGATAAAATGTTTGTAAAAGATTCAAATATTTTTATGTAATTAAGCACACACTATTTATTCCTTCTTAAAAATGTTAAAGCCATGGATTTGCACTAAAATAGTTTTTCAATTACCATTTTAGGAACCGAACACAGGTCCTATGTACAAGCATTCATTTTCACTACTGAAACCCATTGATTTACCCTAAAATTGATTTTTAAAATAACATTTTAGATACAGAGTGCAAGTCCTATGTACAACCATTCAACTTCACTACTGAAAGATCACTATTTCAAAAAATACAAATCCTCTATTTTGCAAATATAGAAACCATGTATTTTTAAAAAGCATCACACAAACCAAAAGCAAAGAAAATCAATGTGCTTCTGAATCTAAATTCTCTATCTAAATGAATCATAACTCACCTTTACAAATGCTTTGGGAGATTCAGAACAGTGTCACATACACACACCAATATTTCTTTAGCAGAGCAAAAGGTATGTTCTCCAGGCACTGCAACCATTAATGGCACAGTAAACCTCTAATTCTACACACATATTGCTCATGGTAACCAATCAAAACTCTTCCCTCTGTATTTTCAAACCAACACCCTTCCCCCCCTCAGCCCATTCTACCTGTTACCATAGCAACTCCCTCCTCACTGAGCTCCCAGGGTTAAACGTTTATTCTACAATGTTGCAAATCACCTCAGCAAGGATGTTTGACCTGTGAATACACCAGCTTATCTGGTGCAATGTTTCTTTAAATGTCTGTTTTTTAACCATTCAAATGACTTCTTACACACAACAGAACCATGCACCCTAACTTTCAGTTTTCAACTATCTGAATCTACCAATCACTCCACAGTTTTTTTTTTTTACAAACTTCTACTGTTCCAACTGCCATTTCATTCCTACACTTCATCTGACTGCACCAGAACCTCCTCTCACCATGTACTCTGTCTGGATTATTGAACATAGCTATATCCACTGGGCTCAAAGGTATGCAGCTATCAGAAATGTTCACAACCTTGATTTACCAAATGTAGACATAAAATGGATTGGCCAAAGAGGATTGAAATGTCATCAATTGATTCCATTGGTGAAAACCTTTTACCATCTGCCACACCCTAACCTCATAATTTTGCACTGTGGTGGAAATGACCTAGGCACTTTGACTGGGGTAGGCCTGGAGATGCTTTTAAAGGACACCTTTGCGCAATTGATGACACTTTTTCCACAAACTGCCATGGTATACTCCAATATATGCCAAAGACAGAAATGGAACTGGTCCAACCAATTTTGTCCACAATTTGAGAAAGCACGGAAACATGTGAATAAATCTGTTTCTGCTTACATGAGAGACTATGGAATGGGTTCAATGTACAACAACTACTTGCGTTACAACATGCAAGATATCTACAGAGCAGATGGGGTGCACTTCTCAGATGAGGGAAATAGAATATTCCTCCTGAATTTAAGACTGTGCATTGGAACCTACTTATAGGTACCTAAATCAGCCACAGAACCCAAAAGCTCTTTTCAGGGCTACTCTACCTCTCATCACTCCAAATGATTATCTTTTTCTAACTTTTTTCACCAAAGTACGCTCCCCGGTACGCTCCCCAGGCCTATATGGGCCTCCTAAGACCCCCTCAGAAAACCTAGAGGGTCAGGGAGGGCCTACCGTGCCCCCTTATACCCATTCCCAACGTTGTTTGTCCTCCATTTTATGTCTCAAATCTACCGAAACACAAAATGGAGGACTCCCGTAGCGCTGCCGGTACGCGTACCGGGGCGCGCACCGGGAAGCGCTCCCAAAAAATGTTAAAAGTTAATTTACATAAAAACCACTGGAGACACTTTCACCAAATATAGAATAGCTCATACTTCATACCAGTCCCTACCATTTTCCTAAATTTGGTGGAATTCCATTGAGCCATTTTGCCTGTAGACCTCTCTAAATATCCTGAGGTAAATTACTTCACAAAAACACATCTGAAGTGTTAGAATTGACAACCAATTAAAATGTTACTTTCATTTTCTTCTATTATTTCATGACATTGGATTGGTTATGTACCTGAATATATATAAAGAAAGAGAGGGAAACACAGCCATTTTGACTACTACTTCCTGAAGTACATTTCAAGAGCATTTTCACTGACAACTTAAACTTCTTTTTGAAAGGTAAGATGTTATTTTGAAAACTGAAGTATGTTGTGCACTTTAAGTTAATTTGAAAAATATTTTCTGATAGTTATATACTATCCCTCTGTAATAGTTATAGATTGAGATAGACTTCTCTGTTATAGTTATGGATGGAGTTAGGCTTGTCTTGTATAATTATGAATGTACTTAGGCTTTATCACTTACACTTTTTTATATTTCTACTTCCAGTCTGATACCATACACTGCCCAAAAATAAATTCACTGTTAAAAAATCCAAACTACCTGTCTGAACTTAAACCCAACAGTGCCCTATCTCTACTGATATATTTATTTTTTATGCAAATTACAGCACGAAAATGGAAGGAGAGCAAAACATTTCCTTCGAAATTGTTCTGGAGAGCAACAATGAACAAGTTATTGAACCCAATGATAACTTAGAATTCATGGATGAATCACGGGACTATGAACTACTTCAATGTGTAGAATCAGTAGATTCGCTGATTCAAAATGAGGACATTTCCGACAATCAAATATTAGAAGTTCTGTTAAATTTGGAAAAAGAATCTGAAAAATAAATTTATATTTAATAATTCTAAAATACATGTTTTCGGAGGAGGAGCTACGTAACGAAGCAAGATGGTCACCTGAGCCCTCGGCTCCTCTGACCACCGTCCGCCGACCGTATATCCTGTCTCGCATCCTGATTTCCAGTCCGACTCCTGCACAGATGATGGATTGCTGTGTCTTCCAGCGCTCAGATTTGCTGAGTTACGTCGTGTGTAAATCTCTGGCCTCCGACTGCTTACGAGCCGGGGTCTTGAGTACTGGCCCTGCCGGGGCGCAGTTGCACAACATCGGCCGTGAAACCTGAACAGAGACCGGCCTCTTGCCTCAAAAAAGAACTTCCCGGCCTGGAGTGTGTGGAGGGCGATTGACCTGATACACGCAAAATAGCATTGTTGCCATCGCCGGACTGCCCCTCCGGGGGGTTTATGGCCCGGAGCCTGTGCTGCCGCCAGAGTGAGGCCACGGTTCGGCATTCGTGATCTGCTACCCGAAGGTGCACTTTTCGTCACCGGACGACCCCACTTCAGGTATCCTGCTCAGTGCCATCGGGTACTCACTGATGTGGAGAGCGGAGCGATGGGCGGTGGCCCAGGGACAGAATGAGCCGTCTTTGAGGACCGTGATGGCCGCCATTGTTGACCTACACTCCATTGTGACGGCGAGGCTTCATGAACTGGTCGCCGATGTCACTGGCACCGAGCGATCGTGCCTGGCGCCTGCTCCTTTCGAACATTGGCATAATCTGGTCTGCCAGAGGGAGGACCGAGACCGCGGCCGTGACACCGATTTGCCTCCACTGTCTCTGTCCCGAAGCACTACCGACCTCACCCTTGTGGAAGGAAATTTGCTTCCACTGCCGGGGGCCCTCATTGTTGGAATCACGGTGTGGTTCAGCCCTACCCCGGGGTTCTGTGGCGACCGATGGATGTATGACCCCCCTGCTGTCCCGGTCGACTGTGCGGGTCTGGGGACTGTTGTGCCCCGTGACATTGAATTGGTGATGGTGACCACGGTGGCTGAGGAGGACTGCGAGGCGAACTGTGGGTTAAGTAGACGCACGCCGCCGATTATTGACTTGTCCTACCGTTTTGACTCTTCAAGGGCTTCAGGGACATTACTGGACGGTGTTTGCTCGATGCTTCGGAAGGGGCAAGGATGATGCGGTTGGTCGGAGACGGAAGCTGGGACGCTGGGAGTGGAGAGGGACACTGACGCTTTGCTTTGTGGGCTTTTAGATGCTGTTTAACGTCTTCCCTTCGTGGTCATGTAATACCCGATTTTATGATTGTTGCTTCCGCTTAGGGCGGTACGTGTCGGACGGGAGGTATGGGAGATTCAGGGGCGGTTATTATAGTAGTTTCTCCTCCACCCTATTTCTTTTCCTTTTTCTTTCCTTCCCTCTCTAACTCTACACTCTTACTATATTTCGGGTTTTGTTACGGGGCGATAGGCACGCTGCTAGGGGGGGTAGGCCGTAGCCATCCGCAGGGGTGCCGGGTGGGGGGTTGGGGGGAAGGGTTTTATTGTTTCCGTTTTTTATTTCTATGGCCTTTTTCTTGCTTTTCTTGCTTTCCTTTCACTTCTTTCTCCTGGGTTTGGAATCAGTATATTGGGTTACCCTTTGAGATCTCAAGAATATGCTGTAGCCTGTGCCTTAACACTCTCTGTTTCATTGCAGCAATGGGCGGGCGCCTGACTGTTGCACGTAGTGATTGTATGCCTGCCTATCCTGAGTTACTCTAATTGTCATTGTTAAATGTATCGGATTCGTTCATTTGGCCCGCTCATCCGATGATCGTGTTCTAAATCTGGCACCTGATCCCTCCTCCCCCCCTTTTTTTGTCTATACTTCTATTGCATAGGGGAAAACCTTTCGTGTTATTCGAGTTCATCCTGATTCTAAACTTAAAATTGAACCTCACGTATCCTGCTATTATGGTCTGTGTGTGCCGCTAAGTTTATACTTATGATGTGCTGCCGTACCCCCGGGATGTTTACCTGAATAGCTGTGTACACTTTGGCATAAATAAAGGTTTTCCCCCCCAAAAAAAAATAATAATAATAATTCTAAAATTGTTTGAGACATTATTCATTTTTATATGTAATTCTTAAACTAGTACCAAATTGATTATAATGTAAAGTCAGACTTATAGTATACTGTGCAACTTTTTTATGTTACATAGTAATTTTGCTCATAGATACTTCCTTTCTCCCTCTATATTATCTCCAATGTGTATTTGACATCTCTTTTTCATCTCCTGCCTCCATGTTCTTTCTGCTTTCCTGACAGACTATGATATGGATTCCATATAGCACAATAACTTCTGTAACAACATGCAAGATATCTACAGAGGAGACGGTGTACATTAAATTTAAGACTCAGTATTGGTACATACATATTGGTACTTAAAACACCCAAACAACACAACAACTCTATACAGAGCTACCCTACCTCTAATCACTTTAAATTATTATTTTACTGTTTCACTGGGTTTTCCCCATGGTACGCTCCCCGGTGCGCGTACCGGGCGCTCCTCCCTCGAAAATAGAAAAAAAAAAAATGTTTTCGCCCCGCGGGCCCCTTTTATGGCCCCCACATAAAACCTAGGGGGTCAGGGGGGGTCTACCCTGCCCCCCTTTGGTCATTTCCCCCTTTGTTTTTTGCCACCTCTTGTGTCTCGATCCTACCGAGACACAAGATGGCGGCCGCTGCGGACTGTTTCGAATGTTTACAGACACCCGAGAGCCAATCAGCTTTCCGTGCGCAAGTCGCGTAGCGCGCCCGGTGCGCGTACCGGGGCGCGGCTATAGATAAATATATTTTTTTGAACCCAAATTACTCAAAATCCTCTGGAGCACATATCTTGAGACATAGCAAAGGCACATCGGGCTACCAGTCCCTACAATTCTGCCAAGTTTGGTGAAAATCCATGCAGCCGTTCGAGCTAAAAGTGAGTTCGACCGCCCTATGGAAATTAACATGGGGAAAACACGTTTTGGACCCCCCTTTTATCTCGGCCCCCGATTGACGACCCCCCCCCCAAACTTTAAGGGAAGGAGCGGAGAGCCGTGAGGCAAAGTTGCTGAAAAATTAAGGCAGATTCCTCAACCGGCGCCAACGTTATTCCCAATAGAATGTTGCGATTTCCCTATGGAAATCAATCCTAACTATAACTACCTACTGGCGACCGCCAGTAGGTAATATATATATATATATATATATATATATATATATATCGACAGCCATAAGTCACAAAGGTAACTTACGAACGACCACTCCAATCAAGCTGTTTTTCAGTTTCTTTTAATGGAGACAGCATGCATGACGCGTTTCGCCTTCCAAAGGCTTATTCATATGCAGCATTTACAAGGGATGGGTTCGTTTGCTTCTAAAATAACGTAGCTCTAAACATTGAAGAGGGACTAGTGCCCAACAGTTAAAATTTAAGGTGACAGCAAGGTTTTCGTAATTCTTTTTCCAGGGCACAGTGTCAGTAAGTACTTAATATTTGCTTTTAGGATAGTTCCATTGGAATTAGTAGTATTCCATCATACCTGTGTCCCGACTCTGTTCTCTGAATTTCCACTGCGTCAGTCGAACCACAGTGCCCAGAATGCACCCTTGCTGCTTCTCTTCGTGAGTACTGTCCTCCAATGTTGTCCTTGGCCGAATTATTTCCTTGAATCAGCCCGCAGCCTTATACCAAATGCCTTTTTAAGGAAAAGTTCCATGTGTGGCAAGTATTTCCCAGCAGCGGCGTATTTCAAGGATAATCCCGCTACCATCCATATTACGTTTGTTTCACAATTCGTCTTCCAGAACAACACACTCCTCAGCATGACGGGCTCGGAGGAAATCTCCTTCGCCGATTCTGGCTGTGTCCGTATTCATTCCTCCAGTCGAGGCGGGCCCCTCATTGAGACCACTTCCATTCTTCTGCAGTAGAATTTTACTTCCCAGCCGGAGGGCGCTTTAAACTGGATACTCTCCACTGTCCAAACTTCTGACAAGGAAAGCGCCTCATCCAAATGAATCGGGGTCGTCCTTCAAGGTGTGTCAGACACCTTCCAAACATCGACAGCCATAAGTCACAAAGGTAACTTACGAACGACCACTCCAATCAAGCTGTTTTTCAGTTTCTTTTAATGGAGACAGCATGCATGACGCGTTTCGCCTTCCAAAGGCTTATTCATATGCAGCATTTACAAGGGATGGGTTCGTTTGCTTCTAAAATAACGTAGCTCTAAACATTGAAGAGGGACTAGTGCCCAACAGTTAAAATTTAAGGTGACAGCAAGGTTTTCGTAATTCTTTTTCCAGGGCACAGTGTCAGTAAGTACTTAATATTTGCTTTTAGGATAGTTCCATTGGAATTAGTAGTATTCCATCATACCTGTGTCCCGACTCTGTTCTCTGAATTACCACTGTGTCAGTCGAACCAGAATGCACCCTTGCTGCTTCTCTTCGTGAGTGCTGTCCTCCAATGTTGTCCTTGGCCGAATTATTTCCTTGAATCAGCCCGCAGCCTTATACCAAATGCCTTTTTAAGGAAAAGTTCCATGTGTGGCAAGTATTTCCCAGCAGCGGCGTATTTCAAGGATAATCCCGCTACCATCCATATTACGTTTGTTTCACAATTCGTCTTCCAGAACAACACACTCCTCAGCATGACGGGCTCGGAGGAAATCTCCTTCGCCGATTCTGGCTGTGTCCTTATTCATTCCTCCAGTCGAGGCGGGCCCCTCATTGAGACCACTTCCATTCTTCTGCAGTAGAATTTTACTTCCCAGCCGGAGGGCGCTTTAAACTGGATACTCTCCACTGTCCAAACTTCTGACAAGGAAAGCGCCTCATCCAAATGAATCGGGGTCGTCCTTCAAGATATATATATATATATATATATATATATATATATATTCACTGAAAAAACCATAGGTTATAGACCATATATAGTTAGGAATTAGCATTTACAAAACCTTAAAAATTCACTGACAAAAACCATAGGTTATACACCATATATAGTTAGGAATTAGCATTTAAAAAACCTTATTTTACTCACACAAAACCAATGAAATTCCATATATAGTTAGTTGTACTAACTATATATCACGCACCCGCAATCCACTGCTGATGATGTCACATATTACATCATTCATGACATGGTCAGTGACATCACTGATGACATCACTGATGACATCTCAAATGACATCACTGATGACATCACTGATGACATCTCAAATGACATCACTGATGACATCACTGATGACAACATCCAGTGACTGTATTTTTCTGTAAAGTTAAAATATGTCTTACATATTTATGAATGAGTCGATGTATAAGTGTCTGGATGAAGGATTTAGTAGGTGCATGACTGAATGTATGAGTGAGTGATTAAATGTGTCTCACTGAGTGCATGGGTTAGTGACTAAACTGTCTTAATTTGTGCATCATTATGTCTGTTGTTCTGTAAACTGCTGCATGTGTTGATCAGTAGCTATATGAGTAACTATATAGGTTATTGATTGGTTGCCCAAGCATTTGTATGGGAGACTGAGTGTGTGTGTGGGTGGCTGGGAAGTGTATGACTCTGTGCATAGATGTATGGATTCAAAAGTGCATGTTGGAAACAGCTGTATGGGCGGTTGACTGTGTGCATGACTGTATTGGTGAGTGAATAGATATCTCAGTGCTACATGTCAAATTAAGTACATATGTAAAATACAGTACATGTGAGAGTTGACATATATAAATAACTGTGCATAAGAGCCAGTGAATGTGTGAGTGGCTGTATGGATCATTGTGAACTTGTATCCAGGATTGTATAAGTGAGTAAATATGTTTTAGTATATGTTTGAATAAGTAAGGTGTGTTTAACTGTATAGTTAAGGAAATGGAGGTGTGATTGATTGTTTGCATGACTGTCTAGGTGTGTGTGTAACTTCATGGATGAGTGACAATCTGTGAGTCTGTGTTTACACTGAGTGTATCTAAGGTTATATTAGAGTCTGAAGAGGTTCATCGTATTATCACATGAATGATTTTATCAGTGATGTCATCAGTAATGTCATTTGAGATGTCATCAGTGATGTCATCAGTGATGTCATTTGAGATGTCATCAGTGATGTCATCAGTGATGTCATTTGAGATGTCATCAGAGATGTCATCAGTGATGTCACTGACCATGTCATGAATGATGTAATATGTGACATCATCAGCAGTGGATTGCGGGTGCGTGATATATAGTTAGTACAACTAACTATATATGGAATTTCATTGGTTTTGTGTGAGTAAAATAAGGTTTTTTAAATGCTAATTCCTAACTATATATGGTGTATAACCTATGGTTTTTGTCAGTGAATTTTTAAGGTTTTGTAAATGCTAATTCCTAACTATATATGGTCTATAACCTATGGTTTTTTCAGTGAATTTCATTGGTTTTTTAATAGCTAATATCAAAACCTTTACAATGTATTATTCTTTAAAAAGAAAAATATTTTTTACATGTTTTTTATACAATTTTTTTTTATTTTTTTTGTTTCGCTCCCAGTACGCGTACCGGTTAGCTTGCCGTTAGCTCAATCCGGAGGCGCGACCCGGTACGCGAACCGGTAAACGTTCCTTTTGCGCACCTCTCGCGTTACAAAACAACATCGTGACGCTTCGCGTCAGCATGACGTTTCGCGTTCTCGCGTAATACGTCATATTACGTGCTACGTTCGCGAACCCGGAAGCGCAGCGGTACGCGAACCGGAAGCGATCCGCGGCGCGGCGCCGACCGCGTAACGTAAACATAGCAGGTCATGTGACTCGGTAATAACACTTTTCATTGGTTCATTTCACTTTTGGTTTCCTAATGATGTAATACAAGGTCATGTGATCTAAAATGAACACTTTTCATTGGTTTAGAACTTTTGTTTTTCCCAAATGATGAAAACCCCTCCTTCTTTCATCACTCTGACTTTCATCTTGGTGAGAGAAAGACCCTTTATTGAGACTTTGAGATGGCTTCATTAGTAGCTTCAGCTGGTGCTAGCCCACCACCTCCACCAAATCCAAGAAAGAGAGGACCACCTGCAGAAGTAATTTTGCAAGAAGAGGAAGAACAGGAAGAGGAGGAAGAGGAGGAAGAGCATGAGTTTTTGCCAGAGGAGCCCAGGAGGTACAATCGAAAGGAGAATTACATCTGGCAATTCTACAGAATTCCTGAGGGGCAAAAGAAAGTGAATGCACGCTACGTGTTTTGCCGCATATGCGGTGATAGATTGTCAAGGGGCACTGATAAAAAATACAGTTATGGCAATCATACTATGCATCGGCATATGAGTAGGTGGCACCCAAATAATTATAGTGCTGCCCAGCTACGTGACGAACAACAAAATCCCCTCCCAATGGCAAGAAGATCGGTGGTTCCAGAGGTGTCGGGACCAGAGGCGAGGGAGATGATCGCAAACATCCAAATGTTGTTTGGGCACGTAAAGCAAGTGTGCGTGGAATGTGGCACTTTCATCTGCTACAGAGAAAGTAGCATCACTTTGATTTTGCGAGCAATTCAAAATCATATTAATGTTTGTACGAAACGCACCAAAAAATAAATTCTTTTTTTTTTTTTTTGCTCCTGTTGAGCCCTTTATAATGGATCGTTTTTGTTTCCCCCCCCCCCAAAAAAAACCCAAAAAAATTTTAAAACGTTCAGAAAATACAAAAAAAGTAAAAAAATGTTCAAAAAATACTAAAAAAAATATAAAACAACAAAAACATTAAAAAAAAAAGTTCTTTTCAGAACTAACTCCCCATTATAAAAAAATTGGTAGAATATTTGGAACTCTGCCAACCTCTATTTCTCTTAGTTCGCTCCCGGAGCGCTACCCGGTACGCATACCGGAAGCTAACCAAAAAAAATATTTTTTAAAAAAAAGAACAGTAAGTATAAGGTAAGCAAACAGACAGTTATGTTAAAAGAAAGACAGCTCTAGGGAGTAAACTAAGGATACTGTTACCTACAATCCACTGCTGATGATGTCACATATTACATCATTCATGACATGGTCAGTAACATCAACAGCAGTGGATTGTAGGTAACAGTATCCTTAGTTTACTCCCTATAGCTGTCTTTCTTTTAACATAACTGTCTATTTCCTTCCCTTATAGTTACTGTTCTTTTTTAAAAAACATTTTTTTGATCAGTCATAAACAGTGACATTAATAGAAACAGAGAGAGTGAACAAGAGTGAAGAACTATGGTCCTCCTCAGCCACCCTCAGAAAACCAAGGGGGTCAAGATACATCTACCGTGCCCCCTTCTACCCATTCTGAACATTATTTGCCCTCCATCTTGTATCTTGATTCGACCGAAACACAAAATGGTGGACTGCCATAACGCTGCTGGTTTGCGAACCGGGCAACTTCCCGGGAAGCGGTCCAAAAAAAAAAAAGTTGGGAAAGTAATTCACAGACACTAAGAGTAATAGAGATGGAGTGAGTGAACAAGACTGAGGAACTATGAGAACAGAGGGACTGAGAAAAAGAGTGGAAGGAGTTGAGTAAATAGGTAATAGAGAAAGGAATGAGGAAAGTAGCAAAGGCAGGAAACTGAGGATTAAAGAAGTGAAGCAGTGGATCTAATAGTAGGTGAATGTGATAGAAATGTAACGAAAAGAGTACAACTATTTACCTTGTAATTGCCGTTAAATTAATCACATTTTATTTCTATACTTTCAATCTGTGAAAGAGAGAACCAACATTTGAAAAAAATTAAAATATGTATTTAAAAATTACAAAAGACAAGGGAAAATATTGAAGGACAAATAGTTTTTCAACAACTTTGACACTGACAGAAGCTTCTGCTTCTCCAGGTCCTCTACACAATCCTAAAGATATACATTTTAAACTAACAGTATCTTGATGCAGATGAAGTGAGGCCTATCTTAAAACATGGTGCATCTTTTGCATTGCTCTTGTTTCAGAAAAGTGTCGCTTCAGTATGCCAATAACATGTCTCCTATCCAGAGATTTGTTTGAGGTGAGGCCTACTCAGAGTTCAAGATGAGATTTACACTTGTTGAAGTGTACAGAGGAGATAATATCTGTGAAAGTCTACTAATGAAGTGAGTCATGTCCACTGCACTCTTCAACAAAGTAGAAACCTCCTATGTTTCCCTGGACAGACCTAAACTTGATCTGCACAATGTGATTCGTAATGATAGGAAACACAGGTGATGTAATTGAAATATGTGCAATTTATTTTGCTCATTTCACAATCACATCACTTGTGTTTCCTTTGCTTAGGTATCTCATTGTGCAGATGTAGTCCAGCATATGAAAGAATACGTAGAAGTGCAGCACTGCATACAATAAATTTAACACTTACAGAAAACTCACCTTCTCCATGCCTCCTACACAGTTCTACATATACATCATAAATGCAAACAGTACAGAATTAATTATACATGTTAAATGGTTTATTTTTGCTGTTCTCAGAATGTATCAAAATTCACTAAAAACAGTGACTTGAAGGTATTCATCATGTAACAGCGGGGGAAAAAAAACACAATCAAAATGATTGTGTTTAAAAAACCCATACAACATCAGAAATTAAAATTCAGAACTCCTTAAAGTTAACTTACTTTCCATGACGTCCAAGGATGTCCTATGAACAGCTTACACTCTTTTGTGCTGTTATTACTTTCAGCCCGCCACTTTCTGAAAGAAAACCTCCATCGTTTTTAAAAACACGTTACATGCAATAAATGACTTCTTGCTCTCTACCACTATTTTCCACAAGGCCAAATCTAGTCAGAGATATTTATAACTCTTGGATTTCTTGTAAGCCAATCCCATCATTTGGCATTTCCGCAACTTTCAGAATTAAAATGTTGAAGATCATTTTCACAATCCTGGAATAGTAATATCTTCCCCTTCTTGCTCAGTCATGTTCTACATTTCCTATGACACTGATACTGCTTAATATGAAGCAGACTTACACTACCTCTATGAGTACTACAATTATTTAATTCTCTACATCACTTTTAATCACAAAGCAATGTAAAACAGTAGACAGCATTGCAGACTTACATTCCCTCTACTCCATGTTTTGATTGGCTGCTTCAATTAGCTTATGAAAAGAAACAGTTTTTCTGAACTCATTCAAAGTGCACATACATCTCCATGATGTCCAATCCTATGATTAGAAGTTATGTCTCTGAACTACACTTATCCTCAAGGCCAAATTGTGTAGGAGCCATTAGAACTTCTTGAAATTCCACAGATCATATCCCGAGATTATTTTCCTAAAATTTTGGTTTTAAAAACACCAGGTAAGAGTTTTTAAGGTCATACGGCAATTTTTTTTTGAAAATTAAAACAGAATCATTGCAGAATGACCAGCCATTTCTAGACTTTAAATAAGCTGTGTAATGTCCTGATGATATTGAAGGGCCGTCATGATATATAATTGCTGTAGTTACAAAAGTCCTTCCTGATATTGACAACTGCGAAGCTACAAAATTTTTTATTAAAGTTGTCAATTTTGTTCCATCAGGCCTACATCGTTGGAACATTAAAATGACGTACTGGCCATATGTTCGTATAAATAATGTGGACATCATTTCAGATTTACATTGGCTACACTCCATGTTGTGATTAGCAGCTTTTACTAGCTTATTAAAGGAGACTGATTTACTGTCTGGCAAAGTTAAATATATAAATCTTTCTGAGTCTACACTAGTAGTACTTGATACCATACAGTTCTCGCAGTCATGCTGCCATTGATAAGAAAGCCCAAACAGCTGATCTACATCTACACCTTCAGCATGTAATACATCAAGCATATACATTAAAAACTCCTGACAATCTTGCTGAATATTTTGAGAGAATTGTGTTTGGCCTGAACATCTATCTAACAGATTTCTAATTTCAGACACACTTTCTATGTTTCTTCTATCAGTGGTACATTTATCTAACACAGAATTTAACAAACTGCAAAATCTTTGATCAGAATTGACCACAATCTCTTCTTTTACATTTTTTAGAGAAAACAAAACATTAATTACTACATTAGCATAGCAGTTGACACCAGAACTGTTTTCAAACTGAAAACCAACAACATCTTCAACAGAATCCTCTTTGTTTCTGCTTGTAATTTTAGGTTCATTCACTTTTTGTCTTTTTGCTACAACCTCCCCAGTATTGTTCTCATTTCTTCGTTTCCGGCCTACCAGACGTTTCTCAAACAAAGGAAACTGAGGCAAATGTGGCGCATACTCTCTTCTTAACCTATTGTATTCCTTAACACAATCTAGATCTGCACAAATGTTTCTGACATCACACTCAATCAAGTACAATCCCGATAAAGTTCTAACTCGTGACAATGCCACATATGCCATACCCTCCTTGAACACAGAACTGCCAATTTTCACCAATGCAGTGTCTACACTTAAACCTTGCGATTTATGAATTGTCACCGCATATGCCAAGCAAACAGGGAACTGCTTACGGCGAACATATAAGTCTTTTACAAGCAAAAATCTAGCAGAACAACGAGCAATTAGCTGTACTTCCTCAATGCCATCAAATTTAATTTTTAAAAATTCAATTCCATCTCTATTTCTGTATTTCACAAAATCAACAACATTACCCATTGATCCATTTACCAGACCTCTTTCAACATGTAAATTCCTTCTTAAAATTATACGGCAGTTCAAGCACACATTCAGAGTCTTTTCAAAACCTGCAGTTTTAGATATACTCTTCTCTAATGAATCCAATTTTGTTTTCAGATTCTCAGACAAAATAATTGTTGATCCCATATGCTCTACTCTATCAATAGCTTCCACTTTCACAATCTCTTGCTTTTCTAAATGCAACATTTTGTTGTTAAATTTGGCACATTCTGCAAGAGTTGGCATCAAACATATTCCAGATTTCTTATCAGTAATTTTCTGAAAAATATTCTCAGGCACAACATCTTGTTCTGGATATAAATTTGACAGTAATCGTGCATGTAAAGCTTCTTTCCCATGCTCGGTCACTTTTCCAATTCTAACATCTTGTAGAATAGTCTTGTAAACTTCATCCTTTGCCTGACGCATATTTTCATGCAGTTCAGCATAATTGAAGTTTAACCATATATTGACGTTGCCAATGCTGCCTAGGCACTTCCTGGTATCTTCATGCGTGAGCATTTTGAACACAGGTTGCCCTTTCACTGGTGTCAGCTGCAGAAGATCTCCGAAAGCAATGATGTGTTTGCCACCAAATAACACATCATACTCTGTTTTGAGAACTTCTTGCATCCTCAAATGCACAAAGGCAAGCATGACATTGGAAACCATGCTTACTTCGTCAATGATAAGAAGTTTCATTTTCCTCAAGATTCTTGAAACTTCAAAACAAGCATCTCCAGATAGCTTGTGATATTCTAATTTGTTGTCATGCTCCACTGGCAGCATCAGTAAACGATGTAAAGTAATCCCTTTAATATTATGTGCTGCCAGTCCAGTTGGAGCAGTGACAACACAAGACAGCGATGACTCTGTCCTTTCCTGCAAATAGCATGAAATTGCTTTAATGAGGAAACTTTTTCCAGTTCCCGCTTCTCCACTCACGTACAGTCGGACAGGCTTCAACGACGTACATGAGCACTCTTTCTTATCATGACTTAATCCATGATCAATTTGCATGGTAACTTCGTCATATATTTTCCTCTGCTCAACGTTGAGTTGCCTTTCCAACTCTTCTAAGTTAACCGCATCCTCTTGAGCATGTGCCATGGCTCTTTCCACCTCATTCATAGCAGTGGCAGCTTCATTTTCAATAAGAGGTCCTCCTAGTGGATCCTGACTCAATGAAGCAGAACTCTGACTGTCCTGAGAACTGTCTCTGGCAATCTCGGCTGCAATCGTTGCTTCCTGCTCAATTTCCGCATTCAACATTTCTACATATTTGGGAAAAGCAGGACATTCTATGGTCTCCTTGGCGGCATTGAAAGAGTCTTCGTAACAGAGGAAATCTCCAAGCAGTTCCTCTTCTGCACGCCAAGGCTTGAAAAGTTGCAAAAGTGCTAAATAGAAAAACTCCTTTTTTTCAGGAGATTCGCCACTCAATTTTCGATGGTTTATCAAGTGGCATTTTCTTTGCTTGACCAGACATCCCTCACTTCCTATTACAGCATACACTCCTTTCTCAGTATCTTCTTTGATGTTCCTCTTGAACATGTAATTTTGCAGAACCTCATACAGACAAACATTCTCTAGGTGACTGCTTCGATTTGGATAATATGTATCCAACATGTTTGTCTTCAAAATGTCGGTACTGTTTGGCTCCTTTTCCGCCAAATACTCAATTTCCCGCACAGGTTTGAGAACTCGATTACGCGTTGCAGCAAGACCAAGACTCGCCCAAACGATACTCCTGGACTTGGCATAGAGACTTGCTGAAGACAACCGGTCAGAACATTCGTACGCTCCGATTTCTCGATGCGACAACATCTTCAGACTGAAACTGTACAACTTCTTGCTGAGGCTCTTTTCATGGGAAATGTCCTCCCACATATCCTTCAATTCTGTCTTCTCTTTTTTGGTGATGTAAGACGTCACATACCGAGCCACAGTCATACAGTTATCAGCCACAAACTGTATATCCATGTTAGCATTCCACATGGACAAAATCACCGGGTTGTAGTCGTTGATGTACTTGGACTCTTCGTTCCTCTTCAAATTGTAAGTGTTTTTAGGTGATTTCTTCATCACATTATGTCGCAGCGAAGACATCAAACTGTTTACTCTTCCTTTAGAAATCACCGGTCGTGGAAAGCCGAAACGACATTTGGTGTAGAACTTGTCTTTGTTTCGGAATTTACGACGGCAGTACTTTCCACATCGATGGCTTTGGAAACGCAGAACTTTTTCTCTTAGGCTTTTCTTCTCCTTTGCGTTTGGAACAGCACACGTAGAATACTGTTGGATGAAACTCATCACTGAGTCTTCTGGATCCGTTCCAAATTTAGGTGCATCCTTGATCCACAGCAACATATGTATATGAGGAGCACCTCTTGCTTGGTACTCCTTTCTCCAGAAGAAATCCAACACCTCTCCAAGAGGTGGATTCTTCTTATTCATGATGAAAGACATCATAGCTTCAAATCTATGATTGAAGTACCTACATACATTGACTGGATCCAAAGAGCACAGTTCTCCGGGTGTCTTGAATTCGATGTTTTCTACGTTAGCATTTGCCTCTCGTAGAAATTGAAGTAAGTCTTCCCAGCCATACTCGGCACAACTCAGAGTGAGGAACCATGTGGGAGTACCTAAGTTCCTCAGCATACATTTTAAATCACCATGACGACGGTACCAGTACTCATTAGTACCACGCTGACACGCCATGAGATTAATCAGGTGAGAATCCAAAATACTATCTTGGACATTCACTTTATCCATAAAATCACTTGCCGAGATGTTTTGCATGTGTATACCACTTTTCAAGATGTGGTTCACTGCATATGACAGTCCAGACAGATCGCTTTCAAACAGGAGATGAAACAAATAAGGAATGCATTGTCGAAACCTAGCATCTCCTGCATACAATCGCAAAGTCCGGTATTCAGAAGCAGGAATTTGATGAGGTCGCTCATCATATCTTCCTCCCTGACCTGTTGGAAAAAGCTGTGGGAAACACCGAGCTTCCAAACTTTCCTCCCAAACACTAATGGGACTCCCTTTGGCTTGTTTCATTTGAAACAACTCAATAGCATTCCCCATGACTTCCTTTGAATGCAAAGGATGAACACTATAATGTTCATATATTTCCTCACTAGTAGAGGGTTCTACTTTCTCAATTTGACCAGCACACAAATCGCTATCCTCTTCCTCACTTACTTCCTCTTCTGCAACATATACATTCTTATAGTATTTATTATTTTTTTTCAAATACAATGTTGCCTTTTTAACTTTCCTAACATCTACTAAATCTTGCCATATTTTCTTATTCTTTGTCGGAACCCCATTAACTAAGATAACCAGAGGTTCCTCTTCCACTTTTTCTACTCCAATTGTGTTAATGTTTTTCTTGAAATCTAGAGGCAAATAAACAACTCTTCCCTTTAATCCTCTCTGTAAATCTGATGGAGGCAATTTCCCTGTCTTTGGCTCCATTCTTACAATAGCCTGAAAGGGATGGATACTTTGAATCAAAATAGATTCATAAGTATTTAAGTCCTTCAATTCAGAAGGAATCTCAACCAATTCCAGATTATTATGAACTGCTCTAGCAGGCATCTGGTTTTGTTTTAATTTGTTACAACAATAAGTACACACACGTTGATCCAATCCCAAATCAAAACAATTTTCTACCATCAAGTATGTTGCAAAATCCTTCCATTCACTATTATTTTCCCTTTCACTTTTTGCATATAAATCCACTAACTTAGTCTGATTCTTATAATAAGTGCGTCTACAACACACACAAGTGAAATTAGGCCTCTCACTTGATTTCATGTCAAACGTCGCAATTTCCCTCTGGAAATTATCTGTACTGGAAACATGTACACTATCTTCCAAATGACCCTCTACTTCTTGCTCAATTTCAACATTCTCCTCTTTACTTCCAAAGTAACAAAACTCAATTTCTTCACATATATTCTTCACATCTATTTCAGAACCATGCAAAAGAGCAGCGCATAATTGTTTCAGCATAATTGCTGGACTCTTAGCATAATACAACAGTCTAACTAACTTCCTCACTTTGTTATGATGCACTGCTAGCATCCTGAAATGATGAAAAACACTCTGGCATACTCTCCTGGAAAGACAAGCCAGTGAATGACCATGCAAACCTGTCACTTCTCTCACTCTGCAAGGATCTAATTCTTGCAACAACCTTATTTTCTGCTTCAAACTTTTCTTGTTAAATGTCCGTACAAAATCACAAAGCAAATTGATGGAATCCTGTCGCACACTGCAAATACTACTACACTTCCAGGTGTACACAGGACCCTTAGCACGTCTTCCTAAAACCTCATTACCTAACAACTCTTCTGCCTCTGTTGTCACAAGTTTTTCTTTTTCAACTGGACAACCATCTTTCACTTCATAAGCACAACCACTGATGTCAACTGCATGCACCAAATCATTATCCTGGAAATAACTCTCTTCATTAAAAAATGCCTCACAGCTTGAACTATGTATCCATTCTCCAGAAAAAACTTCACAAAAATTACTACGATTAACTATTCTCTTCCATCTACTATTTCTTTTGAAATCAAAAATTGCCTTGTTTAGCTTCCTAATTCTATTGATTATCAAAATAAATAACTTACGTTTAATTTCAAAAGCCTGATCAATATCTTTCTCAACTTTTTTTTTCTCCTATAAAAAACTAATTTCTGTTGACCTTTCTTAATATTTTTTAACAAATTGCCAATTATCCTGTTACGGAACATTCGTTTACGAATCTCCCTAAACTGTTGTTTCCTTCTACTATCATGCACAGATTTATCTCTTGCTCTAGCAGTAACATTTTCATTTGTCCTTTTCTTTCCATTTGATTTACTTCTCATGTTATGGATTGAAACATTTTCTGTACTAATATTTTTTTTATTAGAAATATTTCTTATGAAATATTTAGAGCTCTTACCCGGTGCTTTCTTCATGGCTTGAGAAATCTTTTTGTTAGAGGACTGCTGCGTTTTTTTTTTCTCCTGCTGTCTTTGACGTTTTGCAGCCTTTATCTCTCTTATTTTTGTAGGCATATTGAAATCTTGAAATGATCTGCAGTTGAATCTGAGGAAAAATATAATAAAAAATGTTATTAAACATTATTATCAAACAGTAAATCAGTAATAGTGATCAAAAACATAACACACTACTTGACATTTTAATTTGAAGATTTTTTAGTCATTGCCATTTTTACAATACAGAAATACCAGAAAAGAAATGACATTTATATTTATGTTACCTATGCTATTTTATATGTGAATCTGATCTAATTTTATGAGCATATTTTAATATTTTATTGAAGACACTACACATAACCTGTTTTTGAAGGTGTCTTTATTTTTAAATTAAACGGTTTACCTTTTTACTTTTTATTGATTATAAATTTTAAAAATAAATGTTTATAATTCCAAAGGCTCAAGCAGGTCAGCTTCCCATCCTATATCATATAATTCGGACAAATCTGCATCCTCATCACGCTCTTCTTCATCCTCAGGATTTAAATCATCCAATGGATCAACATCCACTGATGTTTCAATTACAAGTTCAATGATGAGGTCAAAATCAACTGATTGCAGATTGTCGCTCATGTTGAGGTTGTCTTTATCTTTAAAGAAAGATAACAACAATGAGATGTTGCAGAGTAAGAGACAAATCTCACAGATTATAATAGTAAAATTATTTAACAAGAGTAACATTTTGCAGCTATTATTTAGCCATGTCCAACGATGCTGAGCAGGTGAAGCCTATGTCTAATTTTTCACTGAACAGGACTCATCTGTTCTTAACCTTGGATAAGCCTCAACGACTCTGTGTCCCCTGCACATACTCAAATGTTAAAGTGCAGATTTATATTAAATGGCACATCCCCAGGCATGCACCAGTTAACGTGCACCGCTGCTCTGCCACTCATGGTGTGCCGCATTTACAATCAGATAGGAGAAAGCTGCTTCAAAACCCTGCGCCTGCTTGAAGCTGGCATAGGTCTTGACGCAGCATTGTAGAGATGGGGCACCCCTGAGCCTTGCTGGAGCTGCATCGCACTTACGATACAACTCCAGCAATGCGCCACCTTTACGGCACAGATGCGTCACGCATCTGTGCCGTTTTTGCCCCATGCTGCGCCGCATTGTAAATGCAGCACAACATGGGTGGCGGAACAGTGGCGCAGGATGACTGTCACATCCCTGGTGATGCGCCACTCATCATAAATCTATCCCTAAGCTTCTTATCTTGTTGCAGATGAACTGCCATATGTATCATCAAAATATTTTACATATTATAAATAGCGAATTTTAAGGAATAAATAGCGATTCTTTACTATTCCTAATTTGCAATGAGCAAATTGCTAATTGCAAATTACCCATTCATTTCCATAGGCTAGGAGGCTCATAGGAATTAATGTTGCAATTTGTGATTAGCAATTAGCTCATCACAAAATAGGATTTTTTTCAAGCGTGCAGGGGTATCTCAAGAACACCCTGCTGCACCCCTGAAAAAGAAATTTGGGAGCACATGGCACACCTACATGCCCTAATGGCATGTATGGGCGTCATATGGGACCTTTTTTTTTAAAAAAAAAAAAATGCTTTTTGAAAAGAATTCGCAAATTACCACAAACTAGAAGTTGGTGGTAGTTTCCAAATCCTTAATATCATTTTTTACATATTTTTTTTTGATACATTGCATTTAAGGAATCACAAATTTTGAATTATTGACATTTTAAGTAATTTCCACATGTGCAGTGTTTTCAAAATATAATTTGAAAATCGTTTTTGGGGAAAAGTAATGGTTTGCAAATTTATGACAAGGACATAATGGTGTATGCTTCTCTATAAGGCATTTCAGTATCTCTAATGTCATTTTTCCCATATTACATTATAAGACCTTTCCCCATGAAGCACATTCCTTGTAAATATGCTCCCACCTGTGCATTGCAAATTTAGATTTTGACTGTTTCAGACACATAGCCATGTTGAAAGTGACCCAAAAAAATTGCAAACGTTTTAAAAAAAACACATTCATGTGTCTTAATGACATTTTAAGTCATTTCCCCATGGACAATGTTTTCTAAGTGGCACAAAAGAGGTATACACCTATCATAAATCTGTCCCTAGCATTATAAATGATTAAATCAGGATGACAATAAGATGTGGCCTATCCAGAGGTTTGTTTAAGGTGAGGCCTACTCAGGATTGCAGATTAAAGTTACGCTTGATGAA
This sequence comes from Lissotriton helveticus, assembly GCF_964261635.1. Taxonomy (NCBI): domain Eukaryota; kingdom Metazoa; phylum Chordata; class Amphibia; order Caudata; family Salamandridae; genus Lissotriton; species Lissotriton helveticus. The sequence continues at coordinate 1,503,203,866 of NC_136057.1, read as the reverse complement.
GAATACAGAGGAGATAATTTATTGTAAAGGCCTACCAATGAAGTAAGTGATTTCTACTTCATTGCACCAGTCATCATAAATGTATCCATAAGCTTCTTATCTTGTTAGACATCAACCGCCATATGTATCATATAACTATTTTGCATTTCCAAAAAAGCGAATTTTAAGGAATAAATAGCGATTCTTTACCATTCCAAATTTGTTTGAGAAAATTGCTAATTGCAAATTACCCATTCATTTCCATGGGCTAGGAGGCTCATATAAATGAAGGTGCAATTTGCGATTAACAATTTGCTCATCACAAATTAGGAATTTATTCCAAAGGTGCAGGGGTGTCTCAAGAACACCCTGCTGCAACCCTGAAAAAGAAATTTGGGGGCATATGGCGAACATAAATTTTAACAACATTCCTTTACCTCAAAAACGATTTTCAAATCATAACTTCAAAACACTACACATGGGAAAATTACTTAAATTGTCCTTAAGACACATAAAAGCGTTTTTTGATTGGCTTTCCTGCATGGTAGGGTCACTTTTAACATGGCTATGTAACATAAACATTCAAAATCAAAATTTTCCATGTACAGGTGGGAGCATATTTACAAGCAATTTGCGCCACAAAGAAAGGTCTGACATTAAAATGGGAAAAATAACATCAGGGACAGTCAATTGCCTTATAAAGAACCATACACCATTATGTCCTTGTCATGATTTTATAAACAATTCCTTTTCCCCAAAAACGATTTTAAAATCATAATTTCTAAACACTGCACATGGGAAAATGACTTAAAATGTCATTAAAACACATGAAAGCGTTTTTTGATTGCCTTCCCAGCATGGTTTGGTCACTTTTAACATGGCTATTTAACACAAACATTCAAAATCTAAATTTTCCATGCACATGTGAGAGCATATTTACAAGCAATTTGCGCCACAGAGAAAGGTCTTACACTAAAATGAGAAAAATAACATCAAGGACAGTCAATTGCCTTATAAAGAACCATACACCATTATATCCTTGTCATGAATTTAAAAACAATTCCTTTTCCACAAAAACGATTTTCAAATCATAATTTCTAAACACTGCACATCAGAAAATGACTTAAAATGTCATTAAAACACATGAAATCATTTTTTGATTGGCTTTCCAGCATGGTTGCGTCACTTTTAACATGGCTATGTAACACAAACATTCAAAATCAAAATTTTCCATGCACATGTGAGAGCATATTTACAAGCAATTTGCGCCACATAAATCATAATTTTCTCCTTAAAGCACACTATTCTCTATCTAAAGTAAAGAAATATTTTCTCACCTTAGCAAATACTTTGAGTTTGAAAACAGTCTAAGAAACACACCAATTTGTCTTCAGCAGAGCAAAAGGTATGCACTCCAGAGTCTGCAGCTATCAAAAGCACAGAAATGGTGTAATTCTTCACACATATTTCTCATGTCACCCAATCAAAACTCTTCCCTCACTTTTTTTCAAATGAAAACCCTTCCCCCTCTGCCCTTTCTGCCTATTTTCCATAGCAACCACCTCTTGGAGAAACTCTGGTGTTTGCAAATTCACACAACAATGTTGCAATTGAACTCTGAACTCTCAGTGCACCTGCATATCCAGTGCTTTCTTTCATTTAATGATTTTTTATTGACCACTCAAAATACATCTTTCAAACAACACATCTGTACACCCTAACTTTCTGTTTTCATCAATCAAAATCCACCAATCACTGTTACTACTTCATGAACACAGAAACTCCACAGTTTTTTTCATTTCAAACTCACATTTTTTCAACTGCCATTTCATTGCCACACTTCATCTGACTGCAGGAGAACCTTCTCTCACCATGTTTTCTGTCTGGATTGTTGGTCATAGTTATATTCACTGGGCTCAAAGGTACGTTGAAAGCAGGAATTTACCTAACCTCAATTTACAAGATGTGGAAATTAAGTGGTTTGGCCACAGAGGATTAAAATGTCACCAATTGATACCATTGGTGAAAACCTTTATGCATTTGCCAAAACCTGACCTGTTAATTGTGCACTGTGGAGGTAATGACTTGGGCACTTTGACTGGTGTAGGTCTGGAAATGCTTTTAAAGGACACCTTTGAGCAATTAATGGCACTTTTTCCTCAGACTGCCTTGGTATATTCAAATATATGCCAAAGACAGAAATGGAGGTGGTCAAACCAATTTTGTCCACAAATTGAGAAGTCGAGGAAGCATGTAAACAAATCTGTTTCAGCTTACATGAGAGACCATGGAATGGGCTCCCTGTACAACAATAACTTGCGTTACTACATGCAAGATATCTACAGAGGAGATGGAGTTCACTTCTCAGATGAGGGCAACAGAGTTTTCACTCTGAATTTAAAAATGTGCATTGGTACCTACTTATAAGTACCAAAATGTACCATAAACCCAAAAGCTCTTCTCAGAGCTACCCTACATCTAATCACTCACAATTATTATTTTACTCTAACTTTTTTCACTAATTTTCAACAAAGTACACTCCCTGGGGCGCTACCCGGTACGCGTACCGGGAGCTAACCTCGCGAAATTTTTTAAAAAAATGTTTTTTTTTCGCACATATAAACCTCCTCAGCCACCCTCAGAAAACCTAGGGGGTCAAGATAAGTCTACCGTGCCCCCTTCTACCCATTCTGAACATTATTTGCCCTCCATCTTGTATCTTAATTCGACCGAAACACAAAATGGTGGACTCCCGGAACGCTTAAGGTACGCGAACCGGGGCGCTCAACGGTTCGCGTACCGGGTCGCTCCCTGGGAAGCGCACCATCAAAAAAGGTGGGAAAGTAGTTCACAGAAAAGCCACTGGAGACAATTTCAGCAAATATAGATTAGCTCTTACTACATACCAATCCCTACCATTTTCACAAATTTGATTGGAATTCCATTTAGCCATTTAGCCTGTAGACCTCTCTAAATACCGTGAGGTAAATTACTTCACAAAACACATCTGAAATGTTGGAATTGACAACCAATTAAAATGTTACTTTCATTTTCTACTTTTTTTACCTCACATTTGATTGGTTATGTACCCGAATATATATAAAGGAAGAGAAGGAAACACAGCCATTTTGACTACTACTTCCTGGTGTACATTTCAATAGGATTTTCATTAATAACTTCAACTTCTTTTTAAAGGTAAGTTGTTATTTTTAAAACTGAAGTATATTGTGCACTTTAAGTTAATATGGCAAACTTTTTCTGTTAGTTATATACTATCCCTCTGTAGTACTTATAAATTTAGATACACTTTTTTATATTCCTACTTCCACTCTGATACTATACACTGCCCAAAGATAAATTCTCTGTTAAAAACTGCCTATCTAAAATTAATCCCAACAGTGCCCTACCTCTACTAATATATATTTTTTTTATGCAAATTTCAGGAAAAATGGAAAGTGAACAAAACATTTCATTTGAAATTGTCCTTCCAGAGTCCAACACAGAAATCATTGATCCAAATGAGATTGAATTTATGGATGAAACTTGGGACCAAGAACTACTGCAATGTGTACAAGCAGTAGATAACCTCCTTGCAAATGAGGACATTTTACAACCTCAGAGACTACAATCTATATTCCATGATTATTATGAAATTTCTGACAATGAAATGTTAGAAAGTTTAATAAATTATGAAACACAATAAAAAAAGCTTAAAAAAAAATAAAAAAAAAAATAATCAACAAAACCAACAATCAATTAACATACAGCATTTGAAAAGTCTATCATTCATTTTTCATTGTGATACGCTCCCCAGAACGCTTCCCGGTTCGCGTACCGGGCGCTAACCACGAAAAAAAACAAAAAAAAATTATTTTTTTTTGCTTAGCGGGGCCCCTTTAAAGCCTCCACATCAAACCTAGGGGGTCAGGGAGGATCTACTATGCCCCCTTATGGTCATTTCCCCCTTTGTTTTGGCCTCCTCTTGTCACTCGATCCTACCGAGAGACAAGATGGCGGCCGCTCCGGACTGTTTAGAATGTTGACAGACACCGGAGAGCCAATCAACTTCGCTACGCGAAGTTCCGTTACGCGTCAAGTACGCGTACCGGGGCGCTGCCCGGTCCGCGCTTACAGATATATATCTTTTTTTGAACGTTATTTTCTCAAAATCCACTGCAGCACATATATTGAGACCTACAAAAGACACATCGGGCTACCAGTCCCTACAATTTTGCCAAGTTTCGTGCAAATCCATTCAGCCGTTCGGGCTAAAAGTGAGGCTAACCGCCCTATGGAAAACTCAATGTTAAAAACACGTTTTGGGACCCCCCTTTTTTCTCGGCCCCCCCTGGACCAACTCCCCCCAAATTTCCAGTGGCTGCTCAGAAACAAAATGTTCCATTTTGCTGAAAATTTCAGCCAATTCCGTCCACAAACGCCAAAGTTATTAGACATAGAATTTTCAAAAAACCCATAGAGAAAAAATCCTAACTATATATACCTACTGGCGACCACCAGTAGGTAATATATATATATATATATATATATATATATATATATATATATATATATATATATATATATATATATATATATATATATATATATATATATATATATATATATATATATTCACTGAAAAAACCATAGGTTATAGACCATATATAGTTAGGAATTAGCATTTAAAAAACCTTATTTTACTCACACAAAACCATTGAAATTCCATATATAGTTAGTTGCACTAACTATATATTGCGCACCCGCAATCCACTGCTGATGATGTCACATATTACATCATTCATGACATGGTCAGTGACATCACTGATGACATCACTGATGACATCTCAAATGACATCACTGATGACATCACTGATGACAACATCCAGTGACTATGTTTCTGTAAAGTTAAAATATGTCTTACATATTGAAGAATGAGTGGATGTATAAGTGTCTGGACGAAGGATTTAGTAGGTGCATGACTGAATGTATGAGTGAGTGATTAAATGTGTCTCACTGAGTGCATGGGTTAGTGACTAAACTGTCTTAATTTGTGCATCATTATGTCTGTTGTTCTGTAAACTGCTGCATGTGTTGATCAGTAGCTATATGAGTAACTATATGGGTTATTGATTGATTGCCCAAGTATTTGCATGGGAGACTGAGTGTGTGTGTGTGTGGCTGGATGGGAGGTGTGTGACTCTGTACAGATCAATGTGTACTTGTATCAATGATTGTATAAGAGAGTAAGTATGTGTTAGTATATGGTTGAAAACGTAAGGTGCTCTATGTTTAACTGTATAGAGTAGAAAATGGAAGTGTGATTGATTCTTTACAGGACTGACTAGGTGTGTGAGTAACTCCATGGATGAGTGGCAGAGTGTGAGTGTCTGTATAGGTGTATGAGTGCATATGATTGTGTTGTAAACATGAGTGATTGTATGTATGAATGATTGTATGGGTGAATGAGTGAATGTGTGTGTAGACGTAGGAATCAGTGAGTACGTATGTAGTAACTAGTATTGGTGTGTCAATGGTTTCCAAAATTATACTCTGTTTTTAACACTGGGTGAAACAGAGGTTATATTAAAATGTGAGGAGATGCATTGTATTGTCACATGAATGATATCATCAGTGATGTGATCATTGATGTCAAGTGAGATGTCATCAGTGATGTCATTTGAGATGTCATCAGTGATGTCATCAGTGATGTCACTGACCATGTCATGAATGATGTAATATGTGACATCATCAGCAGTGGATTGCGGGTGCGCAATATATAGTTAGTGCAACTAACTATATATGGAATTTCAATGGTTTTGTGTGAGTAAAATAAGGTTTTTTAAATGCTAATTCCTAACTATATATGGTCTATAACCTATGGTTTTTTCAGTGAATTTTCAAGGTTTTGTAAATGCTAATTCCTAACTATATATGGTCTATAACCTATGGTTTTTTCAGTGAATTTCAATGGTTTTTTAATAACAAATATCATAAGCTGTCGAATGTCAAGTACGTGGTAAGAATTTCTTTTTTCGTGTTTATGCACACTGATCTGCTTTGATTGCTGCCCCCCACCCCTCATTTCTATTAGGAGTACTCTCTCTTTGCAGATAGTGAAGGGTAGTTAACGCAGCCCTTTCCCCCTTTGTAATCCGTCGTGCCTGCTTCTCTCTCCATTTGATTGATTGTTCTCTTTGGTTCATTCTCTATTTACAAACAAGCACAGAGTCGCAATACTCTGTTTAGTCTTTGCAGATAGCGAAAAATCGTGTAAAAAAACAAAAGGAATCGAGCAAAATCAGTAGGCCACTAATGGGATCTCTTTTGACCTCGCTAAAATAGAAACATTAGGAACAACCTGTTGAAAATAGCAATGCGTATGTATATAAGCGGCGTTCATTTGTGTTCACAGTACCCCTTGTTGATTGTTTCAATCGAGCATTGAATTGTTCGAAGTTAATTCTCTTAACGATCTTCTCTACCTGCAAACGAGGAAGAATAGGAATATTCTATCTCCCTTTGCAGATAGTGAAGGGTAGGTAACGCAAGCCTTTAACACGTCGTACCTATTTCATTCCTCATTGATTGATTGATTGTCCGAACATTGACTGTTTGGGAATTAGTTCTTTTTGGAGGTATTCCCTGTTTGCAAATAAACGTAGGAAAATCTTTGCAAGTAGTGAAAGGGTACGTAATGCGGACCGTTCTCCCCCGTTGTAATCTGTCATGCCTATCTACTCCCCACTGATTGATGCACCTTTTTCACCCGGACCATTTACTAGAGATACGTCATCTGGCCCGACCAGAGAGCACCCCTAGTGAAAAGGACATATGCAATAATAACGAAGTGATCACTGTATCCTGTTAACAGAAACTTTACCATGAAACAACCTGGAAAGAAAAAAATAGGAAAACGAAAATCAGTAGGCCACTGATGAACATGAACTTTTATTAAACAACGAACAAAGAAACGATAACATAACGTAATGATAAAACCTATTAATGTCCTAGAAACAAGAAAACGTTAAAATATGCCAGTGGTGAGAGACCAGAAAAACAGTAAGAGAAACCAAATCACCCCTCGCTGTCCCACCGCCTGCCACGCCAAAAAAATCGATAGACTAGGGAAAATGCAAGTCAGTAGAACATCCACCCCCACTCTGGAAACTTCCAAGGTGGGGCAGGGTTCCGGCTACGCCCAGCCGGGAGCAGCCCATATAAGGCAGGTCCTGCTGCCACGCCTCGGCCAGGAGATCCTAACGTAGGGTGTAGCCGGAGGAGAGGCCGAGACCAGCGGGACCCGGCCAGGGGATTGCCTTTACAACGCTGAACAGTTGCAGGGGGGGGGAATGTCTCCTCGACCCTCCCCTCTCTCTCCCAGTCCGGCCGCGGTGGCCCTTGAGAGTTGCAGGTAGTCCCGCCACATGCTCTTCCGGTCCGACCACCAACGGTCGGGGGGCCGAGGCCGACGGGATCCGGCTGCAGCCGATAAACCAAGAAACCCGTTCATGGGGCCAGAGCCAGGGGCGTCCGGCCGACATCCACCGGAAGCCCGGCCCGAAGACGGACGGGACACTTCTTTCTTTTATAATGGCTGCGACAACACTGGAGGGGGATGTCTTGCACATGCCTCCGACCCCCCCCTCGTCCTCATCGCCTGGTCCGGCCATAACAAATCTCAAGCGAGACGCCGTGGGGTGCACTGGGAGGGAGAGACGGTGCGAACAGGCCTCTCCCGCCTCCCCAGGTGGAGGCTTCCCAGCTGCACCCTCAGCGCTCCAGGCGGTGGCATCCTAACAACTACAGTGCTGCACAGTTTCGGAACGACCTAGATAACGGTTCTTCCACTGTGGCCATGCTGCAACGTCTCGCCCGGCAGGGTGGAGCCCGTCCGCTCATGTGACCCCGCGATCGCCGGTAGCTGCCGAACTCTCAAAATGGCGGTCGACCTGGCAAGAGCGGGCCCAACATAAAGAAATGGCCCGGTCACTGGTTGACTCCACCACCGTAGTCCTCCACGACCTTGAAGATTCTAGAGGAGCCGCGGGAGTCTCCGACCCCCGATGGGGAATGACTGCCATGATCGCCCGTGGAGTGACGAAACTGTATCCGCGGGACGTCGGCGCTCCCATGCTGGCGCCAGCCTCACTTTGAATTACTACAATCCTGCAGACCTCACTTCCGGTGAAAGCACAGTGTGACCCGGTAGGAAAAATTATTGCACCCCCTCCCCTTTTTGACTGATAGTTCAAACCACCGATCCTTTCCTTTGCCCTTTTAACGGAACTTTGGACTGCCTCCCCCTCTTTTACATTTTCTAGAGAAAACAAAACATTAACCACTACATTAGCATAGCAGTTGACACCAGAACTGTTTTCAAATTGAAAACCAACAACATCTTCAACAGAATCCTTTTTGTTTCTGCTGTGACCCTGCTACAGCACAGGCATTGTCCCCAGCAGTAATTCTGCAATGCCGGTAAGAATAGCTGTGGTGCCTACTGGACTCACTCACCCCCGCGGCGCCCCACGCCGTTTTTTGCTGGGCGGCAACTTACTAGACATCACTTTCGTGCCATCTAGATTTCAGCGCGTTCTGCTGCCTTGGAACTATTCGCACAACAGACCGCTACTGACAAGAATATTTCATTATTGGTGCTGTCAATTTCAATAAATCTATTGGATAATTAAAAAGAAATTGCCACGGTCTCTTCGTTGTTTAAATGTTTTTACTGTTTTTGTTTTGTTGTATATATTTATATGTTATTAAAGTTTTATATTCCTACTACTTTGTTGGAGTGCTATATATTTTTAATGTGACACATAATTGTAAAAACTTTGATGTACAAAGAGTCATTCCTGGAATCTTCCGCTTCAGGCTCGGTCCCCTCCCCAATCACAATACAGGATGGTTTTCAGATAGTAGGAACGCGTGTGCTGTGACGGATCACATCGGGTGTGGGCCTTGATCTACTATAACTCCTTTGAAGAGGGGTGATTCTTTACAGCTGGGGCCATAAACTACATCTGCAGGGCTAGCTGATAGCCTAGGACCGGCCTGGACATTCGGACACAGAGGAAGAGGAGTGTCAGAGGGTGCGGTAGTGAATAGGGCGAAAGGGAGGTGTCGGGCGGGCACAGAGTGTGATTCTCAGGGAAGAGCAGCGCAGATGGGGGAAGGTTTATTGCCCATGCATAAGACAGAGAGCGGTGGTGACCAGTGCCTGGGGGAGATGCTTACGAGGGTGAGGAGCCATGCTACGAATCGACAGCGTGCAGAGAGTGGGTCTGGTCAAGACATCTAAAATGGCTGCCGTGCACGACAAAAGTGTGGCATTTCAAAAAAGGCAAGATGGCGCAGACAATGTTTTTCAACACTTCCTCATTTCCTTCGAATCGAACGTTAACAGACGTTGGGGCATATTACCAAAGTTAAGCGATATTTATCGCTAACGATGCTTACCAACCAATTTTTTACCACTAAGCATCGTCAGAAATTATCGAAGATAAACCTTACTATTATCAAGGTTTATCGCAAATGCGATAATAAACGGCCGCAATGCATGAATATCGCTAAAAACTCAGCGATATTCATGCATTACCGAGCTAATACTCTTAGCCATGTTATCCACCTCCCATTGGATAACATGGCTAAGAACTGCTCAGGGCAGGTGTTACTTTTTGGAGATATTCGCGCTTAGCGCGAATATCTCCAAAAGTTGGTAATAGGAGATAGATATCTTGCATGTTGTAATGCAAGTTATTGTGGTATATGGAACTCATACCATAATCTCTCAGGAAAGCAGAAACTGATCCTTTTGGGACCGCCTAAAAAGGCCTAGGGGGTGAGGAGTACTCTACTTTGCCCCCTTTTCACGTTCCGAACTATTTTATTTTACTCTCTTCTGTAATTACACAAAATACCAGCGATAAGATGCATCGGAGACACACAGTGAGAGAAAGGAGGCCGGAGATGAAGAAGACATGTCAAATACACATTGGAGATAATATAGTGGCAGAAGGGAAGTAAATATGAGTAAACTTACCATGTAACATAAAAATGTTGCACTCTATACTATAAGTCTCATTTTATACTACAATCACTTCGCTACAACCTCATAAATTAAAAATAAAAATAAATAATGTCTCAAACAATTTTTGATTTCTAAATATAAATTTATTCTTCAGAATTTTCTAAATTTGAAACAACTAGTAACATGTCCTCATCAGTAATTTCCTCTTCAATCATCTCATCTGGAATCTCCTCATTAAAAGTCTGCAATGATGATTCTTGTAACTCTATGGTCTCCAAACACTCGATAAATTCGCCATCAAGAGATTGATCAAAAAAATCATTCAAGTCATCTCCTCCTTCTGACAATATTTCATTATTGGTGCTGTCCATTTCAATCAATGTAGTGGAATCATTCAAGTCATCTCCTCGTGACAATATTTCATTATTGGTGCTCTCAATTTCAATCATTGTAGTGGAATCATTCAAGTCATCTCCTCCTTGTGACAATATTTCATTATTGGTGCTGTCCATTTCAATCAATCTAATGGAATCATACAAGCCATCTCCTCCTTGTGACAATATTTCATTATTGGTGCTCTCAATTTCAATCAATGTAGTGGAATCATTCAAGTCATCTCCTTGTGACAATATTTCATTCTTGGTGCTGTCCATTTCAATCAATCTAATGGAATCATACAAGTCATGTCCTCCTTGTGACAATATTTCATTATTGGTGCTCTCAATTTCAATCAATGTAGTGGACAATTCAAAAGAAATTGCCACGGTCTCTTCATTGTGAGCCATTTTATTTTGAAATTGCTTGCTGTAAATTGCAGAAAAAAATAATCACTTTCATTTATCGTTTTTAGTAATACATAATATAAAACTAACTTCATCAAGTATTTAGTATAACAGAAGGACTGCAAATAAATAACAGAAAACATTTTTCAAATTATCTTCAAGTGTACAACATAGTTCCCCTTACAAATTAACAACTCACCTTTTTAAAAGTAGCAGAAGTGTTAGTACTGTGTAAATCAAACACCAGAAATTCACCACCAAAAATTCCTCACAAATGTACCTCAGACAGTAGTATCACAAAATGGCTGTGGTTTCCTCTCATTTGACATATATACATAACCAATTAACTTTCATCACACACAAATACAAAACCAAAGTAACATTTTAATTGGTTCTAAATTTCAACACTTTCAAATGTGTTTTCCCCATGCAATTTTCCATAGGACATTTACATACGTCTACAGCCTGAATGGCTGAACGGAATTACACCAAACTTGGCAAAATGGTACATCAAACCTAAGAGGTCAGGAAGGATCTACTATGCCCCCTTATGGTCATTTCCCCCTTCGCTTTGGCCTCCTCTTGTCTCTCAATCCTACCGAGGGACAAGATGGCGGCCGCTACGGACTGTTTGGAATGTTGACAGACGCCGGAGAACCAATCAGCTTCGCAAAGCTCCGTAACGCGAAAAGTACGCGAAGCGGAGCGCTGTTACAGATATATATCTTTTTTTCAACGTTAATTTCTCAAAATCCACTGGAGCACATATATTGAGACCTAGCAAAGGCACATCGGGCTACCAGTCCCTAATATTTTGCCAAGTTTCGTGCAAATCCATTCAGCCGTTCGATTATTATTATTTTGTTTTTTTTTTGCCCCGCGGGGCCCTTTTAAAACCTCCACATCAAACCTAGGGGGTCAGCGAGGATCTACTATGCCCCCTTATAGTTATTTCCCCCTTTGTTTTGACCTCCTCTTGTCTCTCGATCCTACCGAGAGACAAGATGGCGGCCGCTACGGACTGTTTGGAATGTTGACAGACGCCGGAGAACCAATCAGCTTCGCTTCACAAAGCTCCGTTGCGCGAAAAGTCCGCGAACCAGAGCGCTAACCGGTCCGCTGTTACAGATATATATCTTTTTTTAAACGTTAATTTCTCAAAATCCACTGGAGCACATATATTGAGACCTACAAAAGGCACATCGGGCTACCAGTCCCTACAATTTTGCCAAGTTTCGTGCAAATCCATTCAGCCGTTCGGGCTAAAAGTGAGGCCAACCGCCCTATGGAAAACTCAATGTTAAAAACACGTTTTGGGACCCCCCTTTTTTCTCGGCCCCCACTGGACGAACCCCCCCCAAATTTTCAAGGGCTGCTCAGAAACAAAATGTGCCATTTTCCTGAAAATTTCAGCCGATTCCGTCCACAAACGCCAAAGTTATTAGACATAGAATTTTCAAAAAACCCATAGAGAAAAAATCCTAACTATATATACCTACTGGCGACCGCCAGTAGGTAATATATATATATATATATATATATATATATATATATACACACACACACACACCAGGGGTCTTCTAACCCTGTGAACTACCTGCATAATTGTCAAGAGGTATCGGACCATATTTGCTAGCTTCCTGCTAGGGTGGTTGCTGTCTCCTTAAGCCCTTGCAGCTGCATATTTTCCCAGATAGTTCAACTTGTGCACTGCTTTTTCCCTGTATTCCTGCAGTCTTTCATTAAGAGTGGCACTACTTTGCCTTTAAGTGAAGGAGTTGAGAACATATTACCCTTAAGACATCTGATTGATTTGCAATATGTGTCCTGCGAATGGTCAGTGTAAATGGTTTCCATATGTTGCCTGAGCTAGTAATTGAGCTCTAGTTTGATTTGCTAAATACTAGAATAACTCGTATATTTCATTTGAGCACCCTCCTCAACCGATGTGAGACTTGCAGCCCACATCTTCCTGGACCTCTCGAACACCATCTCCCACCACACACACACTGTACAAGACTCCACGACGCTGGCATCCGCACCATAGCCCTAGAATGGATCTTCTCCTTCTTCACCAGCTGAACGCAGCGAGTCCGATTTCATCCATTCAAATCAGAACCCACAGAGATCAGCTACAGAGTACCTCAGGGATCCTCCCTGAGCCCCAACCTCTTCGATATCTACATGGGCCCGCTTGCAGCCATTGTTAGAAGCCACTGACTCAACATTGTCTCCTATGCAGATGACACCCAGCTGATTGTCTCCCTCACAGATCAACCCACAGCCACCAAGTGCAAATTCCACAGCCGGATAAAGGCAGTTACCACCAGGATGAAGGACCGTTACCTCAATCTTAACTCAGACAAGACCAAAGTCCTCATCCTGGGCCCCTCTCCCTCTGCCTGTGAGGACTCTTGGTGGCCCTCAGCGTTCAGAATCACCCCCACTCCGACTGACCACGCATGAAACCTCTGAATCATCCTGGACTCCTCGCTCTCAATGAACCGCCAAATTAACGCCGTCTCGTCCCCCTGCCTCCTTCATAAGATCTTAAAATGAATCCCCACTGAGTCCAGGAAAACGGTCACCCATGCACTCGTCAGCAGCAGACTTGACTACGGCAACGCACTCTACGCCAGCACCACCCAGAAACAAAAATACAACTGCAGACCGCCCAGAACGATTCCGCCAGACTCCTCTTGAACATCCCGCTCCGCAATCACAATCACGGGGCACCTGAGATACCTTCACTGGCTACCGTTCAACAAGAGAATCACCTTCAAGCTTCTTCTACAAAGCCCTCCACAACTCCAGGCCTGCATACTTCAACCACTGCCTCTACTTCTACACTCCCACCAGACATCTCTGCTCCGTTTAACTAGCCCTGGCCACTGTCCCATGGATCCGCAAGACCACAGCTAGAGGAAGATCCTCCTACCTTGCTGCGAATACTTGGAATTTTCTTCCTCTGCACCTCAGGCAATCACGATTGCTGCCAAATTTCCGGACCTGGCTCTTCAACTGAACAGCAGGTCGTCCCACCCCCACCGTGCCCCTAAAATAGCTAAATACAATGTTGGAACTCATGGTGGTTTAGCCTGTGGCACTGAAGACAAGCTCACTTAAACCACATCATTGTAGAGGTGACTGGGGTATGAATATCCGATTATATTTCTGAATGTGAAGAAACCATTGTGTACTTAAGTAGCAGAGTGATCATAAGGAACCCTCTGGTTTCACCACCAATTAGTTGGGAGTGAGTATGTCACAGTTGAGCATATTGACCTAATCAATGATTATATAAATCAAAAAACCAAACAATCACCCATTTCCATTTTGTGTGCCCCTCTGCTTGGCATGTCACCCGTCTCATAACTAATTCAACTGTCCCAGCTTTGCATTTATATGCAGGTCAGCATTATGTAGTTGAGGGCAAAGCCAAGACAACAGGCAGTGTCACTGTTAAAGGTAGCAGAGCAGCATGGTAAGTCTAAGTTGACAGTGAGCCTGGCCCCTGCATTCTGAACACGGAAGGGTCATTGATCTGTGTTGCTCGATACAAGGGGTCAACCGCGGTTTCATTCATCCTGGGCTGTAAACATTTGCTCTTTAGTTTTTGCAGCCTTTCCAGACGGCTGTTGCCTGTTTCACATCAACTAAAAAAGATTTTGTTTGCTCTGATGTGTTCTCCTGAGACAGGCCAAGTAGAGCAGGGCATAGCACATACAGCATATTAAGCTGCTGCAATTTTATCTTTCCTATTGTAATTTTCTTTCGCACCTCCTACACCACCATTGTAAAGTCAGTGGACAAGCCTTGGTAAGAGAGATCCTTCTTTTCACCTGCTAGACATAGAATGGTAACCGTCCTTATAATTAAGGAGGTGTGCTACTAAGGGCTTTGATGTGGCAACTTGTGGTTGCCTAGATGTCCACGATCTGTGAGCCAACTCTGCCACAAACATGGACTACAGCTGTGAGCTGTTCGACCAAGCAGAGTGTAATATTTCAAACAAAGTTCCATTTTCTTTATGCCCTCCAACTCTGGAAAGCCCAAGACGGGTATATTATTTCTCCAAGCTTGCCTCAAGATCTTTGTTCTTCCCTTTGATCCTTTCCAGGATTTTCTCCATTTGTAGACATTTTTAATATTTTATGGTCGTCTTAAATATCTTAGATTTGATGTTTATTCATGTAAATATTTCGCTTATCAAGTCTCTTTCTTATGCTATGTTACAGTTCATTATTATGTAATTTTTGTCAATTGCTGTGAGACTGTCCTCCATGTTGAGAAGTAGTGTCTTCACGACAGCGTCGTCTGTTTCCTCCCTCATTTGCAGTGTAACCTCTGTGTGCCTCTGTGTGCGACAGCTGTTCACAATCAGCAGCCTTGTGGATTTGCTGTTTTAGGTTCACCTTGTAACCCAAACACAAAGAGCCAATCAGTTTGCTGCGAAAAAAACCTCTATGAGGTGAAAAAAACACATGTGTTTTCTTATATAACCCTCACCGTCACGGTAGCCCCTTGGTGGCATGCTTCACCATAGGGTCCATCCCATTTCTTGGCGGAACGAGGCATGCTGCGACCTACAAATTACTTGTAAGCACTTATAGATGTATTAACATGTAGAATGATGACAATAGGAGGTTAGGGGGTTGCAAGATTTTTTGGGCAGTCGGATGATGGGGTAGCGGTAGCAGCATGTTTAAGACACTCTGTCCACCCTTACCTCAACAACCTATACTTTGATTTCTTTATGTGCAGGGCAAAGGAGTCCTGGTTCAATAACCAGATTTTTGTTGAATTTTCTAATGTCAGGAAGGACAAAGGTTTCCAAAAGACCAGTATCTGATAGACTTCTAACTGTAGATTCCGTACCTTTGAATTTTCCCTGGCCTCAGACTAGATCTAGGAGATGTTTTGTGAGCAGTTCCCCTGCTGCTGGTAGGTGGCATCTTTCGGCTCCACGTGGGTCGTCAGCGTCATCTGCTCCAGTAGTGACGTACACGACACCTATATAGGTGCCATCTAGGCGCTGTGACATCAGTTCTTTTCTTTCGGCACCAGTCAGTGCTGATGCGGAGAAGAGCTACCCGGTGACTTGTTGACTTCTTTTGAGGTGTTTTCCTCCTGGTGTGGTAGGAATGTCCTTCAAGAAGACCGTCTTCAAGCCTTGCAGTGTCTGTCAGCCTGGGTTGACTCCGCACATCCCTGACTTTCCTGGAGCCGGAGCAACCCCCATCCAACTGAAAGAGTTTTACGAATCTCTGCTCCTCATTTCTGGGCAGCCCGACCCCACCGATGTGCCTGTGGGCCCCGTCTGGTTCCACTCTGTTGGCTCCGGCTCCATCCGAGCCCCGAAGATCCATTTCCTGATCCAGACCGGCAGCGGTCATACCAACTTGACCTTCCCCCGATGCCAGTCCTGATGCTGAAGCTCCTAGCACCCCCTACCGGTGGAGTCATCCCCATTCTCATCCCTGACTCCGATGTGGAGACGGAGCAGCATCTCCTGATGCCGTATCCTGTGCTATCTGGAGCCTTGCCTCCTAAGTTGGACCCTTAGCCCTATTCCCTTGAATTAGGACTCGGTAAGGAATGGGAGGGGTCGCTGGACCGTGAGGAAAACCAGCCATATGAAGAAAATCCTAACATAGACTGGTATAAGGAACTGGATAAAGCTAGTAGACTGGATACTTCTCCAGATGTTGCTATGCTTTCTCCCCTACAGTGGCTACGGAGGAGGGATCCTCTTATGCCGTAGTGGTGCAGAGGGCAGTTGAGGTTCTTGACCTTCAGTTGCCCTTAATGGCAGTCATCTCCTTTCCGAACTGCTACTCCCATTCAACAAGATCCTCACTGACATTTTTTTGGGGACTTGCTCCAAACCCCACACAGCGGCTTCTGCGAAGAGGATGATCGCCCGTCGTCACTTCCCGAACCCAGGAGACCTAAATTTCCTCACCAAACACCCTACCCCTGAGAGCTTGGTGGCCCAAGCTTCAAGGTCCCACGTAAATCCTGGCACATTTCCTAAAACCCGCCCCACCCCCTCCCCTGATAGGGAATCCAAAATGCTGGACTCTTTGGTAAAGATGATGTTTTCTTCCGCCACGGTCCTGGGGGAGGCCCGGGGAGTGCACTCTCAGGCGGATACTGATAGAAGAGATGCAGCACAGTTCACTATCCATTGTGGAGTTGACATGACCAACTCACTGGACAGAATGGTTTCATTGATGGTGGCCTTAGGGCACCACGCCTGGTTGAGGACGACTGACTTTTCAGAGATTGTCCAATCCTCTCTTATGGACATGCCCTTTGATGCCACCCGTTTCTTGCGTAGACAAGGTGGATTCTGCACTAGAACGCTTCAAGGATAGTCGGGCTACGGCCTATGGCCTCACATCACCCTCAATCCACCTTTCACTCCTTTGGTGGCTATGGAATGGGCTTCCAGCTGTGCCAATACCCTCCTAGATATTGTGCTATGCATGCTCCCCTGCCACTTCGTGGCCAAGTATGCGGTACCCACAGACCTTATGGGTCAGCCAGCCAGCGGTTGGGTCAGTCCACCACCCTCTCTGCAGCTGCAGCCTCCAAACCCTCCTAATCTGCCCTCTTAACACCATGATCATCCAGTTGGCGGCAGGATTCACCCTCACTTGCCCCACTGGCAGTCCATAAGATCAAAACACTGAGAGACTGAGGAGACGGTCCAAGGGAGACAGTTTACAGACCTGCGAGAAATGACTCCCCGTATACTGTAATCCTAACACAAGACTTCTTGGGTCTATGCTAGAGTGTGGCCAGTGTTTAGACAAAGAAGAATTAAATTGTGGCTCTCAATAAAGCCCCAAATGGGTGCAATCCCTTTCAGGACGAATGATCTCCCCCGTGGGTGAGGGCATTCCCGTAGATTCTATCGTTCACATTCTCTCGTCCTGATGAAGATCTCACACGTATGAGATCAAAACGCCTTCGATCTCTCCAACCAAAACTCCATTCTTGCATTCAATTTATTTAGGAGTTTTGATAACTACTATTTTTGTTGTTTTTCAATGCGATATTAATTTCCCCACTTCACGCACTTTCACTTCCTATGTGAGCACTAGAACTATTACCAAAGTATATGATATTCCATTTATGTTGATAATAAATGTGTTGTCATTCCACATAACCTTGTGTCCTTACATATATTTAGTTTCCTAGTACAACTGGGACTTTTTCGCATGAATTCTTCAGACTAATACTGCCCTCAAATTACTTGTAGCCCTGGCTACCAGAGTACTTTTTGGCCTCCACTAGACCTTTGTTTTACACAACACCTAATACAACCCCTGGTCTCACTACTGGGTTCCCCTTGCTCTCTAAACATAGACTCACCCACCATAGGTGGCATGCTTCATCATATGGGCTTCTCCACCCATTGGGAAAACCTAGTCCCACCTAGGGCTACAACTCCCTCACTGTGAGGTAGGAGCTCTTGGATGTTTTCATAATGTCCTAAGCTGATGAGGATACTAAAATCCCATATGTGAGCGCAAGGTTTTTTGAGGGTGCAGTGCAAAATGTGAGTGAGAAGATAAATGTGATGCTAAAACTACCTAGTGGGGGCACAAAAACTCTTTATTGGCTTGTCCGGACTGGCAGGGTTAAAAAGCAGTGCAAAGCAGTTTAGATTTAAACTGCTAAGATGTAAAAGACGGTCAACATGTTTCAGCCTATCTGATCTGTAAAAGTATCTAGGCTTTCATCAGGACCATAAAGAATAAACAAAGCTGCTGCTGTGTGAATAAAATAGTAGAGAATAAATATGGTGATACAAAACCAGTAATCCAATGTAAAGTTTGGTATTGCTGAAACATATCTGTATATGTGAGACACAAAGACAAAGTGCAACAAGTCAAAACAACATTGCAATACATTGTTTTCACATTGTCGAAGCTAGTGGACATGGACTGTTATCATATCCAGTACAGTACAAACATGGTACTTGTTTCCAATCTACTCACCCAAACCGAAGGATAAGTAGACCCACCTCAACCTGGTAACAACTCAGGGAAGGGGGCCCGCTCTGCAAAAAACAAGATCATGCGTCACACAGTAGTAATATGTAGTGTGGGCACTTGTCTAGTGAGAAGAAAGAGTGTGCTGGTGGTGAACCTCTCAATTTAAAGACACTGTGAAAGACGGACTTAAACCAGAAGAGTGTGCCTCACCCTAGCGTTACTGGACAAGGCTATTTTAAAAGGTTTAGGTAGTTATGTTGGCAATATTAGACTACCTGATTCATTTTCAGTGGAACTGGAGTAAATACTACTCAATACAGAATAGTATTTAGTAGAATTTCTTACTATGTTGAAATACATGTGAACTAGTTTGGAAGACGCGAAGACACAATGCGCGCTGTTGGGCGAGACAATGAACTGTGCCTATCGGTACAACAGAACTTAAACACGATGTTATGGTGCTGGTTGTTAAGACGCACTAGCAATGAACTGTGACTAGCAGTGCAACACAAGCTAAGCACTATGTTATGGTGCCAGTTGTTAAGACGCGCTGGCTTAATACGCGCTGTGAATGACAAAAGAGCTGTGGCCAGAGATACAACTGGACCTGAATACCGTATTGCAGAGCGTGCTTTGTCATGCATAAAATCTAAGCTACTTCGATTAAAAAATGCTCCTCAAAGTAGTGTACTGGTGAAATCATTTGACCTTAATACGCACTAGGTGTTAAGAAAAAGAACGTCTCTCGTAAGTGAATGGGTAAAACATTTGTTCCCAATTCGAGCTAGTTTTAAAACCTGTCGTAGTACAAACACTCGTTGTCAGGGTGTAGCCTAATCCCTTCAGGGTATTGCAAAACATTTTGCTGAGCTAAGCCTTCTCTAATTAGTTAACCAGGCCAACACAATAGCTTGTCTAACTCACCTCTCCGTCGGTATCCCGTTGTGGTACATGAATTGCAACCGAAGGCACTGACGGGAGGATTTTGTGGCACTTAAATACTAGTAAAAAGGCTGTGTCATACTGTAAAAGGACCTAAAGGTGCCCCAGTCACTTGCCCGATCGCGTCTGCGCGCATGTGCGAGTAATAATGTCTCTAGCACAGCGCATTCGCAATCGTATGTTTGTGCTGTTCACTTTGATGCGCTTGTATTAATGGAAACATATTATTGAGGAAGAACGTGCGTGTATCTATTGCGCACACGTGGTATTATACCACAGTACAAATTGAACAACCAAAGCGTTATCAACAACAATAGAATGCCCAAAGTTATATCAACATCGGTAGACAAACATAATCTCATTCCGCCTCCGGAACACTCCTAGTGCGCAAGCCTCCCATGTGTCCATGTATGGTAGCCCCGTAAGGTCTCTGAGTGTCTCGTGGATTGTTTGCCAGTACGATTGTAGTGTAGTGCAATTCCAGAACATGTGGCAGAAGTCTGCATCTGGTGACCTACATCTGGGGCATAGGAATTGGGTAAAACCGTTGTAGGTGCGCGAGTGTTTGGTATGCCCTATGCAGGATAAAGAATTGAATATTTTTAAATTGTGCATTTCTGGAGATTTTTTTAGGGTATTCAAGGGCCATTTCCCATTCTTTGTCATGTAATTGACGCCCCAATTCTTCCTCCCACGTGGCCCACTGGGCTTCTAGGGGCCCGTCGACAGATCATGATATGGCCGAAAAATGTCTGACGTAAAAATTTGCCGGGGGGAGACCATATTCATTATTTGAAGAAATGTTCTCAGCTGTCCGTCCTCAAACAGGGACTCCATCTCGATCAGAGAGCTTTCTGTCCCGAGGCAGAGCGTGCTCAGCGCATAGTATGTTTCTCGCCTGGGTCAGCCAACAAGCGGTAGCAGAGGGGAGTACAGTGGTGCCCCTGCCTATATCTGATGTATCCTCTGCATGCACCTGCGAGCCACCGTTACCTGTATCGGGATATGCGCCACGGTTTGTACCTGGTAGCAGTAGACTACAGATTTCAGGGACAGGAGTCTGGCCAGTGGCCGTATTTGTGTCACCCATGTATCTGCCTGCCGTCCAGTAGGAAAGCCACTGCAGTTGTGCCGCTAGGAAATACAAATCAAAAGAGGGTGCGCCTAGTCCTCCCTGTGTGGTAGGCAATTGTAGCCTGGCGAGCACTATTCTCTGTCTGCCTGTTCCCCATATTAATGTATGGAGGAGTGAGTCTAAATCACAAAAGAATGCTCTGGGTGGGATTACTGGCAGATTCGTGAAATAATACAAGAGCCGTGGGACTATTATCATTTTGGCTACGGCCACTTGGCCTATCGGGGCCATAGGAAGGTTCTTCCAGAACCTGACCGCCGATCTTATTCCGGCTAGCGCTCTGCGATGGTTGCTTTCGAATATGCCGGATGGGGAATGGTACAGACGCATCCGAAGGTAGCGGAGGGCGCTTACACTCCAGTGTAGACCCTGCTCACCCATCCTAACGTCCTGAGGGGCGAGGTCGGTGTGCAGTGGATAGACTGTGGACTTGTCCCAGTTTACTCGGAGGCCGGATGCCTCTGCAAATTCCGCCAATGTTTTCCATATGGAGGTCAAGTCAGCGGTGATGTCCCGGATATATAATAGGTAATCCGCGTACATGGAGAAACTGTGCCCGGTGTCTGCCAAGGGAATGCCCCAGTTTATTCCCTCCCAGCGCAGTTGTATAGCGAGGGGTTCCACCGCGAGGCAAATAATAGGGGCGAGAGTGGGCAGCCCTGCCATGTGCCCCTCTCTCCAGCAAAGGGTGAAGATATGCATTGTCCCATGCGGATGCATGAGGTGAGTTTGGTGTATAGGAGTCGCGTGTATGCTAGGAGGATGGGAACTATTCCCTCCCGATTTAGTACTGAGAATAGGTATCGCCATGTGAGGGTGTCAAAGGCCTTCTCGAGGTCTAAAATGAGACGGGCCGCTCTAGGGAACGTGGTGCTCACTTGGTCTTGGATGTGAAACAATCGGCGTATATTTTGAGATGTATTTCTGCCAGGAACAAAACCACATTGGTCCGGCTGGACCTGGGGTCGTAGAATTTGCGTGTAACGGTCTGCTAGTATCTTCCCAAGCACTTTGCATTCGGCTGACAGCAGCGTGATGGGGCGTTAGGAGGCCATCTGGCGTGGGTCATGATTGGGTTTCGGCAAGGTTACGATGACTGATTCCCTAAGGTAGCAAGGCAGCTCTCCCTTCTCTAGCGCTGCCGCAAACATTTCTACAAGGCGGGGAACCAGTAGAGGGGAGAAGGTTGTATAGTATTCCAGGGGGAAGCCATCTAATCCTATTGCTTTGTTGCGCGCCAGTGCGTGGATTGCTTGGGTGATGTCAGCAGATTATATCTCTGTGTCTAGCGCAGTTTGCTCGGCCTTCGTGATTTGCAGGATTGTCAGTGGGTTAAGGAATTGGTTAATTGCTACTAGTCCGGTCTGTTCTGGATTACGGTACACCATATAGTATTGTTGGAATGCTTTTAGAATGTCTGTTTGTGAGCGAAGTATATTTCCGAGGGGATCTAGCACTTCGGTGATAGGCTTCACTTCTGTGTCCTGCTTAGCTAGCCATGCAAGCAGTGTGCCTGTTTTATCCTTCTCCTTGTGCACCCTGGTCGCGTATGCCCTAAAGTTATACCTGCGTAAGTCTGTGATAGCTGCCAGATGATCTGTCTTTGCCTGTGCTACTTGTGCAATAGTCGCCTTGTGTGCGTCTTCTTGCTTGTGATTGTGGCTAGTGTCGCTTCAGCTAGTGTTGGTGCTCGTTCCAGGGTCCGCTTCACCCCTCCTACTTGTTTTATACATTCTCCTCTGGCCACTATTTTAAATGCGTCCCACTCTACAAATTTTGATGTCGCTGTGCCTGTGTTATATGAGAAGTATTCCTGTATACTTAGCTCCTGCTCGTGTTTAAACACTTGATCTGTCAGGCAGTGGCATGGTAGTCTCCATGTGGGGATGGGGGGGTCTCCAGTGTAGGCGTATTATGTGAGCGTCGTGGTCGGAAATGATCCGGCCGAGGTAATCCAAATTCTCTCCTTTGGGTATTAGCGATGCTGTCCAGAGGAACCTATCCAGTCTGACCCGTAAATTGTGTAGGATGGATTGAAACGAGTATAGCCGGGACTGTGGGTAGTGCGCTCTTCATGCATCAATGAGTGACCATTTTGTGACCCAGTTCCGAAAGCGTTCCGTCTGCTTACGGGCAGGAGAATGTGGAGGCGGGGTGGGAGCGGTCTAGGGTGAGATTTAATGTACAGTTGTAGTCACCCCCTAATATCCAAGGTATGGATGCAAATTGGGCCAGGATTCCTGTAAGGCGGTCCCAGAACTTATCCTGCTCAACGTTCGGGGCGTATATGCTGCCTAAGAGAGTATTGGTTGCCCGTCTAGAACCCTCTCCACTCGGGCATACCATCCCTCCTTGTCTGTCACCCGTCTGATCTCTTTGAATGGGGTTCCTGGCCTAATCCAGATGAGCGCTCCCCGTGCATAGGCGGAGTAGGACGTGGCATATATGGTCCCCCGCCATTTGGCCCGCAGTTTATCTATTTCCGGGGAAGTTAATTGTGTCTCCTGTAAGAGTATGAGGCGTGCGTCCTAGCGTTTTGTGTAGGAATATAAAGCGTACCATTTGCTCGGTGTGTGAAGGCCTCTCACGTTTAAAGTTCTTATACTGACGTCTGTATGCTGCGTTCTGACTGCCATTTTGTGATGTCTGTGCAATCTAATATAAGGGATCCAGTCTGGAACAGAGTGTCCGTGCAGTGGCCGTCAATGTAGTAGTCGTAGATATAGCTCAATGTCGCCCGCCCGCGTAGTGTGGTTATCCTGTTATGTGTGCGTCCATGTGGGGAGGGGATTAGAATCAACAGGGAAGGTGAACAGGTAACTGGGATAGGGAAACAGTCCCAATACCGAGGACACATCGCTGGGAGCGATATGTCCAAACTGACTCCCATAACAGCGGAGAGTGCTAATATGTTAAATGGGGGTGGCGGTGCATGTCTGCGAGGCGGGTCAACACAGGGGCTTTTGTAGGATCAGTGTTTGTCGTCTGGACTGAGAACATTCAGGAACGTGCTGGGTGCATAGCGTGGTTAGGTTGGATAGTGCAGGGCTGCACGATGTCGTCGGCAGGACAGCTGTATTCCGAGAAAATGCTCATGCTTTCAGTAGTTCATCCAAACATGGTGTCGGCCGTCTGGTGAGTATCCTGGGGCCGGGTGATTGAGTCCGCCCGTGAAAAGGTCCCTTCGCTGTCGCAGTCTCCATCCAAAGAGAAGAGGTGTGGGGCTCGGTCTATGCTGTCTGTGGGTGGGGACACCTGCAAGTCCACTACCGTCTGCAAGGCCTTTTGTCGATTCCTGCATGATTAGTTCTAGATCCGGGGACTCCAGGGTATGATTTGCTGCTGCCGTGCCCCCGCTGTCGCGTCGTTGTTTCGATCTGCACCTCCTGGGCCGCGGTACACCCGGTCCTCGATCCTGTGCGGTCGCGCCTCTAGAAAGTTGTGCACAATGCTGATCAGTCCAATCATATGCTTCTTCGGCATTTTCAAAGAAGGCAGTGGAGCCGTTGTGTATAACTTTGAGTCGGGCTGGAAACAGTAGTGAGTATTGCTTATTGTTAGCTTGTAACCGTCGTTTCACTGCAAGAAACAATGACCTTTGCTTTTGCACTGCTCGTGCATAGTCCGGGAAGATCATGATCTGTTTATTTTATACCCAAATGGGGGCTGGTTGTCTGGCGGCCCTCAGTACTGCGTCGCGTTCTCGGAAGAGTAGAAATTTCACCAGCATCGGTCGGGCGGTGCTCCAGGCGGAGGTTTGCGGGCTGAGACCTGGTGGGCGCGTTCAATACAGAAGTAGGCCGTGTGATCTGTCGTTGGAGTGAAGGATTTCACCCATGTTCCCATGTGCTCTACTGGGTTCGTTCCTTCAATTCCCTCTGGAAGTCCCAGCACGCGAACGTTGTAGCGCCTCGAGCGCCCTTCGAGATCATCCACGCGCTCTTCCATGGTGGTTAGACGGCCCAGGATGGTTTGGAAGGCTTTTTGATGAGCCTTGACGGCCGGCTGTATATCCGTTATGATCTTCTCTCCATCATTTACTCTATTGACTAATCTGTGATTGTCATGGACCCTAGAGGAGGATAATGTCCGTCGTTAGAGTGCCCAAACGTTCCTCCATGGACATGCTAGAGAGTTCAATAGCGGCAAGTACTTGGTCGAGTTTATCCAATATGGATTGATCTGACTTCATCAGAGTTGCCTTGGTCAATGTGTGGGCATTCAGTTGATTCTCTGGCGGCGCCTCAGGGACGGTCATATTCTGTGTGACTTTGGTCTTCTCCATTGCCCCGACTGAAGAGGCTCTTTGTGTGCCGGGTATTGTCTGATTTTGAGCCGCGTGGGGTAGAGTCGCCGTTGAAGACGTGTTCCGAGCTTGCTCACAATCGTCTTGTTTGTACCCAGTTCCGGTGCAGGGCCACTCGAGCAGCCGTGGTTGGAAGGGGGACCACGGTCTGCAGTATGCTTTCTGCCAGGAGCAGTCCCTAGAGGTGTGTTGCGGCTGGTTTAACTGCTGGAGCTAGGGTTCCTCTTCAGAACATCGGAAGACCTTATGTGTGTGCCACTGGTGTTAGGGGGGAGGTAGGTGGGACACTCAGCGGTACTGTAGTGCCTGCATTTAGCCTGCCATGTTGAGGTCAGGCAGTGTCTGTCTGCGCTGCTTCCAACCAGCACAAGCTGCAATGGGGGGTGGCCACCTAAGTGTTACTGGGTTGTTCAACAGAGGCAGCTGCCCATCACCTCCCAACCACCGCTGGTCTCCGCCGTTGGTTTTCTCCTCCCCTCGCCGTCAGGAGCAATTGCGGTTCCTCTCGGTCTTTAAAGTTAGGCAGCTCCGTGGAGGTTGTCGTGCCAGCCGGTAGCCGAAGGCGGGGGGTGGTAAGCGGACCGTCCCACCTCCACCAGGCCGCAGATGTCAAATTTCAGGTTGACGCCACGCACTGTTGTCTGCGGGCGTTCAGTGGTCGAATCAACTTGCAAATCGGAACCGCAGCGGCGCAAGGTGCAGGCACCGTCCGGCCGTTGCTCCGGCCCCTTCTTTAATCCTGCGTTGCTGTTTGACTATGCCCAGGCGCCTTCACTCACTGATGGTCTCATCAACTTGTCCTTCAAAGCCCGCCGCTGGAACCATTCCGCTGGAGCGGGCTTGCCAGAATCCAGTACAGGTGGGCGTCATCTTGCTGCCAAGGGCTGGGATCAGTGATGTCGCTTTTTCTGGGGTTGATCCGCGTGATGGCTAGACGGTACGGTTACCGTTTGATGCTCCTCCTGGTCTGATATGTGGCTGTTGGTTTTTAGCCAGATTCGGCGTGTTGAAATGGGCAATATGCTAGCCGAGCGTGGAGCCTCAGCAGAACACGTCCACCTTGACAGCTTGCTTAGCCACGCACCCCATTGGATCTATTTGTGATGGCAGTTAATTAAAGGCAGGTACCAACTAAATGATAACATGGCGTAATTACTAAACATTGGTCAACTCCTTGCATTGTAATGCCTGAAACGCATATGTCAACTTTCGCCATGCTCATATGTTTACAGTGATAGCAAGGGAATCTCTTCGTTCAGCCCTGTGGTATCACATTTAATCCTGTAGACCCAACGTTGTTCCCTACGAAACAAGAATTTGGATTTGTCCGTGATGTGAGGTGGAATATAGGGTTGTTCTAAAATTGTCCAGCGCATGTCGTTAGCTTGGTGATTCATATCCAGAAAATGGTTAGTCATCTTTGGTGACCTCTTTTTGCATCAGAGCGTGTTCTTGTTTTTATCTTGCATGGGTCAGCCCCACATAGTGCAAACTACACGGGCAACTGCTCAAGTAAACCACCCTGTCACTGTTGCAGTTGGTATGTTTTGACAGAATCCAGGGTTTAGCGGTGCCTATGTCTACCTCTGTCATGTGAGACGTTTGGGGGCACGCTGCACAAGAGCCACACGGAAAATGCCCTTTGATTGGAGATAACCCCACAGAGATTCTTGGTTTGAGGGTTTGGGTTTAAGGAGAGGCCTAGTTTGTACAACTTGGTCCTTCACGTTTGTGCTCCTTTTGAAGGCAAACAAGGGAGTAGGTATAGGTTCTCTCCCAATGTTCAAGATCTTCCAATGTTTCGGAATGCTTTTTTTATTTGATTGGAATGACTGCAGAACGTGTTGACACAGGTCAACCTGGATTCAACATCCCCCTGGTCCTTTTGGACACTCGCAACCACCTTTTCAGCCACCAATGTACCCTCTCCAGCCATACAATACCATGATCCCTGCACAGCTTTTTTTAGGGTTTGGCTCAGGCCGGTCAAGAGGCCGCAGGAGAAACCAACAAGCCACCGTACATTGGAACTCGCCAGTGACATCCAGGACAACACGCAGCATGACCAAGCCGCCTTTGCAACCAGGAAACAGCTGCGAAGCAAATTGATCATGAATTTGAGCGCACGTGTATTGGCGGAGGCCGAGGCGTTGGTCTTAGAGAAAGGCTTTGTCCCCATGTACAGAGGATACTCCTTCCAGAACAGACGAGAGCTGGCCAGCTTTTTCCGGAAAATAAGATTACGCTCTTTTTTCGAGGGCAAACCAGTGGACGAACATGAAGAAGACACGAGGAACACAGGCTTGAGACCTCAATCCACCTCAAATCCACCTGCGCATTTGATTCCAGCACAGGTGGCCATGTTTGAGAAAGCAGTGCTTCATGATGTGAACAACCCATTCGAGAAGGAGACCAGACAGTACCAGAACTTACCTAAACAAGAACGACTTGCACTCCAACAATTGTCCAAAGACAGCAGTGTTGTTATAAAACCAGCAGATAAGGGGTGTGCAATAGTGATTCTAGACACCACCACCTATAGAGCTGAATGATTTAGCCAACTTGGCAATAGAGAAGCCTACAGACCCCTGAAGATGGACCCGACCAAAATACTCTCTAGAGAAATCAAGGGAATGGTAGATGAAGCGAAAGAAGAAGGCTGGATCACTGATCATGAACCTGCTTTTCTGGTCACATCCCATCCAGTCACACCTTACTTCTATGTACTGCCTAAAGTACATAAAGGGAAGCTACCGCCGCCAGGGAGACCCATCATCTCAGGTATAGGGTCCATACTTGAGCAACTATCTACCTTTGTAGACTTCTTTCTTCTACTGTTTGTATTGAAGATGCCTACCTACATACAAGATACGAAGGACCTTCTGCGCCTCTTAGGAGAAATTACTTTAGATTTGGAACAGGATTACATGGTCTCCTTTGACGTTGATTCCCTGTATACCTCCATAACCCAGGATGAGACACTGCCCATGCTAGAGTCGATATTGAACTCTGATCCCATGGATAGTATAACCCCGGTACATTTCCTCATGACATGTGCACGTTTAGCAATGAAAGAAAACCTTTTCAAGTTTGAGGATGACCTATATCTACAAACGTCCGGGACTTCCATGGGCAGTATTTTTGCCCCCAGCCTGGCTAACCTTTACATGCACAATTTTGAACAAACCAGCGTCTTACAAGAGAGCAACCCCTTTGGTAAACACATACAGGTCTGGAAGCGTTAAATCGACGTTTTGTGATTTAGAGAGGCACCCCTGATACCATTGTATCTTTCCATCAGTGGCTCAATACCAGGAACAACTTTTTTAAATTCACATTCGAGTTCTCAAATACTAGTCTGCCATTTCTGGATATCCGGATCTACCCTGAAGTAGAAGGTCTCAGCACTAACTTTGTAAGAAACCGATGGCTCGGAACTCATTCCTATCGTATGATAGTTACCATCCGAACGCCCTTCCAGAAAATTTGCCCTTCGGGCAATTCCTCAGGATAAGGAGGAATTGTTCAACCATTGAGAAATATAAGGAACATGCCAGCACACTGAGCACCCATCTGAAGGAGAAGAAATACCCACAGAACACGATCCACAGATCAAGAAAGAGAGCTGCTAATAACAACAGGGAAGCACTGATTGAAGTGGCACCCCCTAAGGATGTTGAATCCAGGTTGACCTGTGTCAACACGTTCTGCAGTCATTCCAATCAAATCAAAAAAAGCATTCTGAAACAGTGGAAGATCTTGAACTTCGGAAGAGAACCTATACCTAACCTATACCTACTCCCTTGTTTGCCTTCAAAAGGAGCACAAACATTAAAGACCAATTTGTACACACTAGGCCTCTCATTAAACCCAAACCCTCAAATCAAGAATCTCTGTGGGGGCATTTTCCGTAAGGCTCTTGTGAGACGCTTGGGAGACGTCCGACGGGTAACTGCTCATCTGCGTCGGACATCTCCCGCACGCCTGACGCCATAGCACAGGGAATCCCTCTGGTGGGGGCACCAGAGGGATTCCCTTTTTCCCACAACAGCCTTAGGAGCTGCCCCAGCTCCCGAGGCTGTATTTTAGGTTTCCCTGAAATGACGATCAGCGTGCACGTCGCTCTGATGTAATTTCAGTGAAACTAAAATGTATTTATTTATTTATTTATACCATTTATAAAGCGCGCTGTTACCGAGCTGTGTCCTGGCGCTGAAATTATATGATATCTCCCCTAAGATGTTCGTCGGTTTCTAAAGGCCCAAAAGCCAGGTTTTAATATTTTTCCTGAAGGCCATCAGGTTAGTACTTTGTTTCAAAGCCAGGGGCAGTGTATTCCAAACGGTGGAGGCTCCAGAGATGAAGCTACGGCCTCCCCATTGTGCTTTCCTAATCCGAAAAGGCTTGACTAGCCCTTTGTTGGCCGACCTTAACTGTCTGCCTGGTGTGTAACGTTGAAAGTGCTGTTGAAGAAAGGATGGACCCAGTCCATTCACTGCCTTGTACACCATACATAATGATTTAAACATTATCCGCTTACGTACCGGAAGAGGTTTCACTTTCTATGTGCTCAGGGGTACTCAGTCTTTCTTGCCTCCCTGGGGGCAGATGTGGGCAGTAGCCCCCAATCTGTCCCCTGGGGGGCAGAAAGCCCACTAGATACAAGGGATTTTTTTTTCCTATTTTAATAAGGGGTGGGGGCTGCCCAATATGGGCATGCCAATGCCCCCACCCCCACCAAATTAGTCTTTGAAAGCCAACTAGACGCCAGTTTTTTTCCCCCGATGAATTGTGGATGCCCAAGATGAGCATGCTAATGCCTCCCACCACAAAATTCCAGTCTTTCTGCCACCCCTCTGGGAGGAAGATGGGGGCAGTAGCCCCAAATCTTCCCCCCGGGGGGGGGGGCAGAAAGCACCCTAGACGCCAGGGATTTTTTTTATAGACCCGGGTGGGGTTTGCCAAGAATGGGCATGCAAATGCCCCCACCCTAGCCCCAAAATTCTGCCCACTCCCCAGTAGGCATCTGGGAGCATTAGCCCCTGATCTTCCCCCGGGGGGGGGGGGGGCAGAAAGCCCTCTAAGCACCAGGGATTTTTTTAAATATATATACGTAGGTGTGCGGGCTGTCCAGAATGGGCATGCCAATCCCCCCCCCCCCCAAAAAAAGATGCCACAGTCTTTCTGCCAGGAGGCAGATGGGGATAGTAGCCCCTGATCTGCCCCCCACAGAGTGCCCACTAGGCGCCAGTCATTAGGCTGGATTTTTATACGTAGGGGCGGGGTCTCCCCAGAATCGGCATTCCAATGCCCCCACCTCCCCAAAAGAATAGCCACAGTTTTTTTGCCCCCATTTTGGGCATATCGGGGCACTAGCCCCCAATTTTTCCCCTCCCAGGTTGGCCGAAAAGCCCACTAGGTACTGATTTTTTTCAGAATGTGCCTACCTGAGGATTTTAGGTCCCAGCGCAGTCGGCACCTAGGGCAACAGCAAACCTGTATATTTTTTAAAACTAGACAACCAGGGGAATCCAGTATGGGGTGACTTGTGTGGCTCTCACTAGGTTCTGTTGCGCAAAATCCCTTGGAAACCTCAAACCATGTAAAACAAAACATGTTTTTTTCACATTTCAGTGATGGGAAGTTCTGGAATCTGCACATATTCACAAACTTCCACCCACACAGCATTCCCCAAAGTCTCCTGATAAAAATGGTACCTCACTTTTTTGGGCAGGCTTACTACCCGCGACAGGAAACGGCCCAAAGCACAACATGGACAACCACATTTTTACAGTGAAAACTGAACCTTTTTTTGCAAAGTGCCTAGCTGTAGCTTTTTAACCCTAGCTGTACCGGAACCTACGGAAACCAGCAAACCTATACATTTTTTAATACTAGACACCCATGGGAATCCGGGATGGGGTGACTTGTCTAGCTCCCACCAGGTTCTGTTACCCAGAGTCCCTTGCAAACCTCAAAGTTTGTAAAAAAAACAACCTTTTCCTCACATTCTGTGATGGAAAGTTGTTGAATCTGCATGGATCCGGGGGCGCTAGAGAGCCCAATGCAAGATGGCTACACAGTAGTGCTGCTCTGCCGGCTGAAATGACTATCTGCTCAATATCTGCGGACATGAGAGGCATCTGAGTTCAACTGTATCAAATAACACAATCAGAATGCAGGAGCCGTCCACCGCTGCTGACAGAAGCATGTAATGAACGTGTGTAAGTGGTTAAACAAAGACGAGATGAGCGGCTCCCCGAGCGGACAAAATGGCATTGAGCAGCAAGGCAGCGACTGTTCTGCCGAAGTAGAAGTATCGGAACAAGCTGGCTCTACTATCCTGTCCCCCGCTGATGAGCAGCTAAAGAGAAAAGCCTGAAGGACACTAGCAACGCGCAATTATCGTGCAATGCAAGCAGCGGATTACTGAGTGTGGTGCGACTCTGCTAACCAGCGCTGGTGATTACGAGGATTGATCTGGGAGGTCTGTGAGTACATTCGCCCATGCGGCAAGGCACTGTTCTGATTATCGCTGAAGATACGCTTGCACAGGCGCTGTACCCGAAGGAGGAACTGGAGCCCGCTTATTGACAAATTTCTCCCGGATAAAGACATACTGTGTGGCCATGTAAAATGGGTCAAAACATACGTGCTATGACACGCAAATGAGTCAATAAGCAGCTTGGTTGTGCGGCGACACTGCGATACCGCTGAAGCCCACACTGCGTGACTGACTCTCGTGGAAGAATGCGATGATGATGGCGAATGGCTGCAGCTGCACGTGGAAAAGACCAGAGCAAATATGATAAAACGCCGCCTGCCAATAAATCGCTGATCATGCACACTCAAATTCACAACTAAAGGCTAGTACTGGTTGCAGGGGTATAAAAAAAGAAAAATCAAATTGCTGTTGTGTGCGAAGGACCTTTGGGCCACAATAAAACACTGTAAGTTGCATGAGAGATGGAGCTTGCGGCCCTTGGAGTGAGCCACCCAGCTGGGAGGTAAATGTGTAGAATTGTAAGGAGAAATTCACGCAAAGCACAATCTCTTAGTGCGGCGAGTGTGAGTGGCATCCTAATTACAGAGACCGAAGGCAGCTAAAGGTAGGCACCCACCCCAGTCTGGTGGGCCGCTACACAGTTCACAGAGAGTCAACGGGTCCACTTACTAAACAACAATGCCAGTTCTGCACGATCACCCTACCCCATATGTGAGAAGGCACCCTAGTGCGTGACAAAGTATACAGAAGTGCTCGCCTGTCACGCTAGACAACTGGCTCTTGCAGAGTTGCAGGCTTCGCTGCAGAGCACAAGGGGGCACAAAAGTCAGTGATGCACAAGATACAGGGACCCTCAATCGCAGCAGCAAACTGCATACACGATGTATGCTCATCAACGGCTGAGCATGGGCAAAACAGACAAACAAAATTTCCCTTCGAACCTCGCAGGACCTTTAGGCTCTCTGGTGCGAATGCTGACACAGAACCAGAGACGGAACAAACCAACAAAGCCAAAATGGAGGCCGCTTTACCAGCTATTCATCAAAGCCTGCAAACCATAGATGGAAAATAGACACACTGACGATAAGAATGGACAATATGACTGCTAAATTAGATAAACAAGGCAAACGTCTAGACCATGTGGAACAATGAGTATCCTCGGATCGAAGATGAATCCAATAACACAGCGTGAAAATACAGCGATATGGAAAAAATCCTGTTGGTCATAAAAGCAAAGAATGAAGACCTAGAAGCAAGATCATGGCAAAACAATCTACGCATAATGTGAATCCCTGAAAGTATCAACACGGGGCGCCTTGAGGATTACATCGGGAAAAAAAAGACCTATTTGGCGCAGAACACTATTCTCCCATGGTTATAGTAGAAAGGGTGCACATCCTGACTTCACAATCTCTGTCCAAATGGCCTGTAAGGAATTTGTCCTTGTAAAGAGGAAACTGCACGAAATGGAAATAGCCTATGCAATGCTACATCCTGCAAGATTACAGGTTATGTATGAAGGCAAAACGAAGATTCTGGCAACACCAAAGGCGGCTCAGGACTTCCTTAAGAAAATGAGGTCGAAACAAGCAAGCTCCGTGAGACCTCCATCACCTGCAAACTCGGGCTCATAGGACAAGGGTCATGGCTACATGTGGGATGTCCTCCTTATCACCGTACATTGTTATATATGAAATATGCCATATACAGGTAAAGACCCTACCATTAACACTTTGTTCAGCGGACTTAAATGTTTTGCTCACAAGTTGCCCATTAACAATGCGCTTATATTCATATGTTGCGCTCTAATCACACGGTAAACCGCACTCTCTAGCTCATCATATTGATGCAGAAACTGCACTCACCAGTGGTGTGCTACTCTTCGCATTTCATGTTTATGCTTTGGAATTATATACTTCATGACTGATACCACAACAAGTGGAACATGATTGTGGTTACGCATGTTACCTCTCATATCATATGTTTTCCATAGTCAATATAGTGTTCTGGCCCCATCCGCCTGGTGGATGGTAGGGCAGGTATCTGGACACCCTTAGCGGGTTTTCTCCAAAGAAGTTAAGATGTTGTTCGCAGTTCAGTTATTGGTCTGTCTTTGGCATGATTGGGATGCTAAAGTGGGTGGGGGCACTATAAGTTGTATGTTTTTCCTCAAGCATGGCATATTTTGGTGGATGTCGAAACAATCACGCAAGTACACAGTTTACACCATCCTATCAACAGCCGAAAGGTACTTATAGACTATAGGAACACGAAAACAATATTGGCTAGAACTAAGCAGCACAACAAGCTAATGAGTAATAGCAATTACGCATCACCTATACGTTTACTTACCTGGACCGTCAGAGGGCTAAACAATCCTAGAAAGATAAGGCAAGTACTAGCGTACCTAGATAGACAACAAATAGAAATAGTCATGCTTCAAGAGACACACCTGTTTAAGAGAAAATAGACAAGATAGGGAAATGTTGGGCTGAACTAGTGATCACATATTCATACTCCTCATATGCCAGACGAGTCATCTTCCTAATAAAAAAAGGGGTACATTTCACAGCAGAGCAAATAATAACAGATACGCGTGGCAAATATGTGATAATCACTGGAATGCTAAGAGGTTCGAGGATAGGACTCATTAACACATATGGCTCAAATGGGGATGACCTTGAATGTTAAGCATCCATATGGAGAAAATTGAGGGAGTTACCGAAAATGGAATTGATATGGGGGGAGACCTAAACGTTGCGCTGAACACAACACAAGACAGATCGCATGCAACAACAGAGCATCATCAGTGAGCAGCCACTACCATACTGAATGGTATGTCTGAATTTAGTATGCCTGATATACGGCGAATGCTTAATTCACATACCCACGAAAGTATGCACATACCTTCAGTTCACGGAAGCTGGTCTAAACTTGATTATTGGTTAATGACAGATGTAGCCAGTACATGGGCGCAGGAGGTCATCTACCTTCCCAAAACATTATAAGCTCACAAACCAGTCCTCCTAGCTCTAGATATCCTGACTTATATCCAGCCACCATAAGAATGGAGATTTAACGCCTAAGCCCTATTGGACCCAATATATAATGACACTATCAGAACCGCAGTGGAATATTTTTTTAACATAAACAAGAACTCAGTAGAAAGTGTGTGTGCTATGGGAGGCGTTTAAGGCGACATTGAGAGGGTTATGTATCAGTACTAATGCAGGCATATTTTAAGACATACGCACACAGTTAAAGAAAAGCGAAAACACTATTAGGAATTGAGAAGCAGAATATGAAAGTACTCACAACATATACAGCTTGGGGAGCAATAGAAAAGAACTAACCAACTACACCAACCTGGCTGACAGTGAACTAAAATATCTGACACGCCTGCACACTGCCAGAGTGATGAGTGAAGGCGGCAAACTAGGTTGTGTATTAGCACAAAAAGTGCGGGTTGAATACAAACAGCAGACTATCTTAAAAATTATAGACGCAAAAGGTAAAGCGCATTATGACACTAAAGAAATCCTAGGGACCTTCATGGAAACATACAGTGCATTGTATGAGTCACATAACACAGCGGAAACACAAGAAATTACGTATTATTTGGCAGACATGGCACTTGCTATCGGAAGGCCAACGGGAATATTTG
Source organism: Lissotriton helveticus (assembly GCF_964261635.1). Taxonomy (NCBI): domain Eukaryota; kingdom Metazoa; phylum Chordata; class Amphibia; order Caudata; family Salamandridae; genus Lissotriton; species Lissotriton helveticus. The sequence goes on along the minus strand of NC_136057.1, from coordinate 1,503,168,511 downwards.
GCAAAGCCAATTACAGTTGAAGAAATACAAGATGCCATAAAAACTTTACCCTAATGGCAAAACTCCTGGACCTGACAGCTTTACAGGAGAATTTTATAAAGAATACTCAGAACTGCTCAGTCCCTACATTGCTGAAATGTATGAGAATGCTTATAATCAGCAGATTCTCCCACCAACGTTGCGCGAAGCAATAATAGTAGTGCTATTGAAGCCAGACAAAGATCAGGATCAAAGCAAATCATATAGACTGCTATCCTTAATCAATAGAGATGCCAACATCTTAGCCATGATTATAGCTATTAGGCTGCAACCACTCATTCAAGTCATTGTTTTGCCTGATCAATCTGGTTTCATACCGGCAAGATCAACAGCACATAATATACATACCATATTCGCGCTTCTGCACCAATTAAACCCAGAGCTAGAAGCCACAGCTGTGTTACTGGATGCAGCTAAAGCGTTTGATTCAGTAGAATGGACATATTTATTTGTGATATTGCAAAGAATACGACTGCCGCCAATCCTATTAAACTGGATCAAGCTCCTCTACACAAAACCTACAGCACACATTAAAGTAAACAGGCACATATCGGACGTCATACCTATACAGAGAGGGACGTGGCAAGGATGTCCCTTGTCCCCCTTGCTGTTTCCTATTGCGCTTGAACCCCTAGCATGCCAAATAAGGCAACAACATTCTTACACAGCGCTGATGTTTCACTTATGCCCCATAGGTATCTCACTGTATGCGGACAATATTGTATTGTGTACGTGACCCTCGGGTTAACCTGTCACCCGTATTGAGAGAATATATTAAATTTGGGAGGCAATATGGACTGCAAATCAATTGGAGTAAATCTGCAGTTCCTCCGCTGAAGGAAGTCACAAAGCAACACCACATGGAATTCCCCCTAGCCTGGCAGGAGAAACCAATTAAATATTTAGGAATATGGATACATAGAAATCCAGAAACAGTACTAAGAGCCAACTATGGGGCGACAATAGATAAACTTGAAGCACAAATAAGCAGATGCATTACTTTACCATTATCTCTCACAGATAGGATATCTCTCATAAAGATTGCAATATTACCCACATTTCTGTATTCATTCACTAACATTCCTATAAACCCACCAGCCCCAATCTTCAAAAGATTGAATGCAAACCTCAATAGACTAATATGGGCAGGAAAGCAGATGCGCATAGGATTAAAGACACTGACCCAGCCATACATACACAGGGGTTTCACAGTACTGAACTTATTACTGTAGTATTTATGTGTACAGGCACAATATGCACACCATTGGTACCACCCAGTACGCTATATGCCGCATCTGGCAGTAGAAGATGGTGACGCCAATCCCATCTCACTACGCAGCATAATATCGTACCACAGATCCCATCTATCTAAAAATGAAATAAACACAATACAAATTACGACCTTGGCATGGCAACAAATGGGCTGTATGGCAAATAAATACCCGTTGTATGCACCGAGTATGCCTCTAAATCAACATCCATCACTTTCTGTCACACAAGATAAAGGCAGTATGGAGCTGTTGCAGCAGGTGAGCCTAGTGTTAATGGGAGACTTATACAATAATGGAGTATTCCTTGCCTCTGACGACCTCTCATATGTGAGTAACCAGACGCTACTATTTAAATTCACATATCACAGACTGCGTGAGGCTGTTAAAAGGCTCTATCTGACCCACCCAACAGAGCCATCCAATCTAGCACCGCTACAAATGATAATAACAAACCCTGACAACACTCATATAGTAACGAAATTGTACAGGGCCATGCAGGCTGAATTGGGTGGAGGGACAGGCAGGCGCATGAGAGATGGAATGCAGTGCTGGACACCCCACTGGAAGCAGAGCAATGGCAATCGTGCTGCGCATTAACAGAAATGTTGACCCCATTGGCAACTTACGTATCATACAGTAAGTACATACACCAAGCATATCACATGCCACTTAAGCTGCAGAGATATGGTTTACGTGAAGAAGCCAAATGTCGCAGATGTTGAGCAGGCAACGCAGATTTCGTGCACCTTGCATTGTTCTGTGTTAAAGTCAGGGTGTATTGGGAACGGGTAGTGCAACTATTGGGGGGCATGTTGAATTGTAACATGGAATGCTCAATCAAATTCTGTTTGTTGAGATGTTTGATGCCTTTGAAATCAATCAAGAAGAAATTTGCTGCTATAACATTGCTAATTGCAAAGCAAAGAGTTTCCATGCACTGGGACGGTAAAACAACTCCCACAGTTGAACGCTGGGTGATGGACTTGACATATTGTAGAGACAATTCCCTGCTGTACGCAGAGGAACTACCATCAGCTTCCTAGCCTGCAAACTTTTGGAAGCCATTGACGATCTACCTAAGTGCCCACCCTGATATGCTAAAGGAAGATATGATGTGAAATCATGTGTTCTAGGTATGTACAATTATACTAAATTAACTGATATGGCTACATATGCTATGCCTGATATGTTTGTTACCACTGTTGTACAAAAACCAATACAATCTTATAAATGCATTAAAAAAAAAGAATCTGCATGGATCCACAAAATTCCACCCACCCTTCATTCGCCAAAGTCTTCCGAGGAAAATAGTACCTCACTTAAGTGGATAGACCTTGTGCCCACGACAGGAAACGTCTCAAAAAGCTTTGTGGACACACCACATTTCTACAGTGAAAAGTGACCCTATTTTCGCATGGTGCCTAGCTGTAGATTCTGAACCCTCGCTCTGCCAGCACCTAGAAAAACCTAGCATACCTATACATTTTTTCAAACTAGACACCCAGGTGACTTGTGTGATTCTCACCAGGTTCTCTTACCCCGAATCCCTTGCAAACCTCAAACGTTGTCAAAAAACACATTGTCCTCATATTTCTGTGATTGAAAGTTCTGGACTCTGCGTGGATCCACAATATTCCACCCACCCCACATTCCCAAAAGTCTTGCGATAACAATCATACCTTACTCATGTGGGTGGGTCAAGTACCCTCGACAGGCAAGGGCTGTATTTTGGATAATTTCTGGGACCTCTCCAGGGGAATCAACAAACCCAGGTTACCTTTAAAGTCCCCATGATTTTGGAGGAAAAGAACTCCAATTTGGCGTGGATACCTTATGCGGTCAAAAAGTTACAGGGCCTAAGCGTGAAGTGATAAAAAAAGGCTTAGCCGGGGGTGGGGTGGGGGGGGAGAACAGTCCTATAAAGTAGTCTGTAAGTGTAACTTTTCAGTGAATGTTTCTCCCATAGAATAACGTTACCATGCTCGAGGCACGTGTCTCAAATCTGACATCTATGATTTCCTACTGCTTTTTGTGTAAAAATCTATAACGTCTAAGGTACTTACCTGATTCCAATGATCTTGGTGTCTAAAATTATATAATAATCAGTGTTTTTTTTCTAAATTGGTTTTGATTTTTTTCTTGAGTGTATGTCTCATTTAGTGAATCTCTGTGTACAACAAATGCTTAACACCACCCTCTGAAGAGCCTAAACTGCTTGCCCACACTACCACAAAGAGATCATTTGGGATTATTAATTTAAGCACTGTAAGCCAATAAGGGTCATCTGGACTTTCTACATAGTATACCTCATTTTGGTGCACTACATAAACACCAGCTTCCTACAACCCTTCATCAATATTTCCAATTTGGCCAAGAGATTTTTCACGAATTTTTGACCCAGAAAGAACCATTACAAAGTTATCTGCCAACCTATAAGTAGTTACCTGTTAAAACCTAATCCACAACTGATGTTTTCTGATATCCCAATATTTTGCAAATTTGTTCCCCATAGCTTGTTTCATTGTGTGAATTGTTTGGAGAGCCGAACTAAAGCTGCTCAAAGCAAGGTATGTCAGCTAGTTTTAATTTTAAGGTTCTCATCTGAATTAGTGTGAAGGTGTCAGATGTAAATGTAACATTAAGGCTTTTAGGGGGCACTTGAAGACAGTGCTATTAGATTTGAAGAACAGTGAAAATAACTTGATCATGTGATGTATTCAGAACATAATTAAAAGGACAGTATAACACTTTGTTGTATCCATTGTTACTATATCATCCTGTTTTTTTCTTTTCTGTACTTAGGAGTGCGCTTTAGTGGACGCAGTCCTTAGTCCTAGCATGCTCACATCTTTACTTGCTATGGATTGCTGGTGCTTCCTTGCTCGGTAAGCTATGTTTGTATTTGAAGCTTTTTGAGTGGATATTAAGTTGTATCCTGGAATTGTTATGGAAAGAATAATCAAATTATTGTTTTAGAGGGTAATGCAAGTGGAGTGGGGCCTTCTGCTAGATTGGGAATGCCCAGAACAATTGATAGCCACCTTTTTCACAGAATAAGTGGCAACTCTTTCCTTGCTTCGTTTTTTAAAACAGAGTCAACGTGGAAATTACAAATATGTAGCCTCTGAGTATTTAAAGAAACGTTTGCATGAAGGTTTTTGGAAATTGTGTTTAAGTGACAATGTTATACACAGGTTAATGCCGATTAGTTGTTCATCTCCATTGTTCTCAGCACAGTCATAATAGTAGAACAAGTATAAAATAAAAAATCATTAGTCAATAAAAAAATCAAATTTGAGTAAACACAATACAGCACTTGACATCAAAAGTTAAAAACTTGGGGCGTGGCTAGCGACCTAGCATGGCGGTCGTCTAAACAGAGAGCTCCCGGATCCCTGAGGCTACTTCCAGTAATCCGGTGAAAGAATCCGAGAATTTCCACCTGAAGAGGCGGCACCTGCAATCGGAGACCGGCAGGCGTGAGACGAGCCGATCCCGGCGAAAATCCGACGAGGTGAAACGGTCCGACAGCAACGTGCGCAGTGCGGCCTACACTCCCAGTACAGCACCGGACTGGCGTGATCAGCAGCCCGGGCGGAATTTAAGACCGACCCGGCTGACTTCCCCAGGTGCGGACCGATCCTCCGGGAGGAACCCCAAACCAAGTACAATAAAATAATAATACAAAATTCTGCGGGAAGTGAAGCTGGGAGAAGCGCTTGAAGGTAGGACCCCAATAATTGCAGAGCGCGCTGTAACATAGCAAGGCCCAGGGAGTGACCCACGGTGGTGAATGAGGCGGGGCCTACAACCTGCAACGAAGCATCGGGCTGGACTTGGAGCCTGCCCTGGCAGGAGCACAGATTGCCCGGCGGGGGGACCTCGTGACTGGCCGGTCACCGGAGGCCGAGTAGAAACTGACACCACAGCCGGAAAGCGGGACCTGAATCGGAGAGGGGACCCGCACCCCTAGCCCCCTCCGTCTAGGGCCACGACGAAGAGAGGGGACACCCGGACGGCGAGGAACAGTAACCAACCCAAGGCCTGGAGGGAAGGGAATAGGCTGCCCTGCGTGGAACTGCGAAGGTGAATCCGGGACAAGACGCCATCGTCGCAGGAACAGGAGCAGAGGCGACGTGATCTTAGACCGGCTGACGCGGTGGCTCAAGAGAAGAGGCCGACTACGCCCAGCCAGATCCGACGAGTTAGCAGCAAACACGGAGCAAACAGTGATTGTGCGCTGCTGAGAGAGCCCAGCAAAGGCAAGTGTCGGACATAGCTGCCTTGGTTGGAGAGCACATAGCTGCTGCTATTAGCAGCGACCATTACCAGCACGTATCCTGCGGCAGGACAAAGTCAGTGCGGTGTGAACTTCATGTGCAAACCCGTGAACCGAGAGTAGCCCCAGGCAAAGTAGATGCGGGCGACGTGAAATAACACCAGGTGCAAGAGTTGGGAAAGCCGAACAAACTTCAGAGGACAGGTCCCCAGAGCAGCAACCCGAAGGTCGGCACAGACGGCGGGATACACGAAAAGGCCAGCACCGTAGGCTCCCCTACGTTAAAGTGAGTAACAGACCAGCGCAAGGCCAGTGCCTACTATTACAGGGTCAGGGAAAAGGGACGCCATCAAGCTGGCCCGCCTGTGAGGATTACCCGACACTCATTAACTAGATCCTGAGGGGACAGGGGGCATACTGCTCTTGGGTGAAGACACTAGGCGTTCCAGGGACGTAAACCCGAGGTGGGGCCCGAGAGACACCAAACTCGTATTATTGATCACAGTGACCATAAGTGGTGGAGGCAGATTCTCCGGGAAGTGACCACAGCCGAAGATCAGAGTGGACCGCTCTACTGCGACGTCCTACCCCCTACGGCGACCCCCCCATACACCCCCACATCATGGCGGGCAAGGGTTCACGGAGCATCTCGACGCAAGGAAGATTAGACAAATTTATCCATGACAAGAACAGCCAGCCGCCACACGACTCCCGAGTGTCCCCTGGGAAAGGTCAAGACGCGGAGGGCACTAAGAGGGTTACGCTGGAGGACATTATGAAAACGCTCTCAAGTGTGCAAACGACAGTTGGAACCATTGCCACAGAAGTTAATTTGCTACGCGCGGACTTCCATAAAATGTCTGAACGAGTGGCACAAGTGGAAATTGTGACAAAGTCGCTGGTAGAAGACACCTCGGAACTACAGATAGCGATGAAGCGAATGGACACAATCACTAAGCAACTGCAAGCACGGCTTGATGACCAGGAAGGACGTTCTCGAAGAAACAATGTTCGAATTTTAGGCATACCAGAATCGGAAGGGAAGAGAGCTATGGACTTATATGTAGAAGATCTTATCAAGGAACGACTGAAACCCAAAGGCCTGTCCCAATTCTTTTCCGTGGAACGAGCTCACAGGGTGCCTGGTGGACCGCCGAAACTAGGCGCCGTGCCACGACCGGTACTGGCCCGGCTCTTCAATTTCAGAGACAGAGATGCGATACTGCAGGCTGCCAGAGTCTCACCTCCGATTAAGTTACAAAATTCCACACTAGCCTTCTTCCCAGATTACACAGCAGAAGTGGCGAGACGCAGGAAAACCTTTGTCGAAGTTAAAAAAGCACTACGGGCCCAAGAATTGCCATATTCCATGTTATTTCCGGCTAAGTTGAGAGTGGTCGCGGATGGAAAGACGTGGTTCTTCGACTCACCAGAGGCGGCACAGGATTGGCTTGATGGTTGGAGACAAGTGGAGGGACCGCGCCGATCCAACAGAGGAAGACGGAACAAGCAGCAAGAGACCCGATTGTCACAGAGTCCAGAACTGGAGATGACTCAAGAAAGAGTATCAGACACTGGGTCAGGAAATGAAGAACATACGGAAGGAACCTTATAACCGCAGATGACGACCGGTAGACTGGGAGCGCCTCAGAGATCGAAGATACTACCCTCTGGTCTCACGAAGGGGTGACGCTGAGTAAGATGGACTGAGCCGCCGGGCTCCGGGACTCTTTACCCCCACGAGCAAGTAAGACAGTTGGGAAAGGGAATATGCACTCTGCAAAGTTGGGGAAGCGGGCGGGGACTTGTCCGTGTAGCAGGGAAGCAGGGAGGGGGGAGGGTCAGGGAGTTTTGAAGACAGTTTTCATGTTATTAGTTCTATTGTTAGTATTCATAGTCAACACTCGCGGTACGAAGCACACGACCACGCTAAATCACGTACTATTCTTACGCCTACACAAGCAACACAACATACCTGTAGAGGCCACCAATGGGGCAGCTGAGACACTACCCACTCAATCCAATGGCTCATCAGACAACTGCTACACCCACCAGGGACATGCCTATGGCGACCGAAGTGCCCCCCCTGCGTTTACTCACTTGGAATGTCAGGGGTCTGGGGGATAAAATAAAGAGGGGTATAGTACTACAGGCAATTAAGCGCCAAAGCCCAGACTTAATATTATTACAGGAAACACACCTCACGGGGAGAGCGTGTAAAGCGCTTGACAGACGCGGATACGTGATGGCCGTGCATGCTGAATTCACGACGGGCTCCCGAGGGACGGGGATACTCAAGAGAAAGGCTTCACCCTTTATGATACAACACTGTAAGACGGACGACCAGGGCCGTTTTGCAGCAATACATGGCCAGTGGGAAGGCAAACCCCTCAACGTAATATCAGTTTACATCCCGCCGGCACTTCACTCGGTTGCCATGCCGGCGCTGGGGAAATTCCTTCTAGACCTCCCAACAGGCGACACAATCATAGGAGGGGACTTCAATGCAATAGTCGACCAAACACTAGACACATTCCCCGTTCGAGACCGCCCTCGGGGACTTACAACATTTCCCGGTTTCTTAGAGGCCATGGGCATTACAGACATCTGGAGACACTTACACCCTACGACAACGCAATACACGTACTACTCATCGGTACACAACAGCCTGTCGCGGATAGACTACTTCTTGTTCTTGGGAACTGGATTGGGGACAATAGAAAAAATAGACATCCTACCCAGAGGAATATCTGATCATTCGCCAATAGCAATGTCACTCACCACCGCTGAAAAGAAGCGTGCCAGAATTTACCCGATACATCCGAGCTTTTTGAAAATCCCTAGGATTAAGAAGGAACTAAAATCAGTGACCACACACTACTTTGAGGAAAATACGGACTCGGTGTCCTCTCCCACAATCTTGTGGGAAGCATACAAAACGGTCCTGCGGGGCGGGGCGATGGCGACCATAGCGAGGCACAAGAAGGAAGCACGACGGGAGCTCGCGGAGCTCGAACTGTCGCTTCAAACAGCGAACACTGCACATATGGCTAATCCCACCTCAGAAACGGCGCACCTGGTGCAATTAAGACAGCAACAATATCAGGCACATCTTAAGACAAAAGTCCAGGGAGAGATAGTGACTACAGCACATAGAATATACGACGTAGGCGATAAGGCAGGGAGAATGCTAGCATGGCTAGACAAGAGAAGAGGTAATGATAGAGGTATACAGAGGTTATACTCACAAGACAGACAGCTGCAGACACATCCGGAAAAAATAATAGACACCTTAGCGCAACACTTTCACGACATATACACCCCAGACCGTGTAGTCACTGCGCAAGAGGCATTACTCTCGCTTGACAATATTAACATCCCAGAACTTCCACAAGAGGCAATGCAGGAATTGGAGAATGACCCAACAGTGGACGAACTCCAACAGGCAATACACTCACTACAATCAGGGAAGGCAATCGGACCCAATGGAATACCAGTGGAATGGTATAAAATGGTGGCCGAACCACTTAGTACGCCACTGCTAGCAATGTATATGGAGAGCCTTGACAAGGCGGAATTGCCCCGGGATCAACGCTCTGCAACGATAGTGGCCATACCGAAACCAGGTAAGCCGCCAACTGAATGTTCCTCATACCGGCCGATCTCACTACTTAATGTAGAGGCCAAAATCCTGGCCAAGCTGCTTGCCAATCGTCTGGTGCAGCATCTACAAACACTGATTCATCCAGATCAGTCAGGCTTCATGCCTCACAGGAGTACAGCACTGAATCTCAGGCGGGTTCATGGGGTGTTGGCACGAGCGCATCTCCTCTCCGAAAAGGCAGTAATTCTCTCCCTGGATGCCAAAATGGCTTTTGACCTGGTAGAGTGGGAGTATTTATTTGCGGTATTAACACGCATGGGCTTTGGACCCAAATACGTAGCTTGGCTACGACTACTCTACACGGGGCCGGAGACACAAGTGGTGGCCAACGGTCACATCTCACGAACATTCCCGCTGCGCCGGGGGACGAGGCAGGGATGCCCTCTATCACCCTTGCTTTTTGCCCTGGTACTGGAGCCATTGGCGATCCTGATTAGACAAACACCATTATTTAAGGGAATCAAGTGGGAGGAGGGATGGGAAGACAAAATATCTTTATATGCAGATGACATCCTGATTTACATGGTCGAGCCTGAAAGTGGAATCCCAGCGCTATTAGATCTCTGTAATAACCACGGGAGGGCATCGGGTTATACCCTGAACTGGTCCAAGTCAGTGATTTACATACTGAAAGGGCCGGAGCCGGTGCTACAGCTAGAATGCCCGCTCGCTATGGCGCACAACTCCTTTAAGTACCTGGGCATAGTTATCACAAATACTGCCACGGACTTCTTTGATAACAACCTAAAGCCGCCTCTGGAACGCCTCCGGGCGGACGTTAAACACTGGGCGACCTTGCCGCTGACACTCCTCGGCCGCGCGGCTCTATATAAAATGATGGCGCTCCCCAGATTTCTATATGTATTAGAAAACACCCCGTACCCAGTCGCCCCGAGATACTTCAAACAAGTCGCAGCACTAATATCTAACCTACTATGGAATAATGGCCCGGCACGTATAGCATACGATAAACTGACGAAAAGCTGGTATGAGGGAGGCATAGCATTGCCAAATATACAGCTATACTACTGGGCAGCTCACCTTAAAATAATAAACCATTGGTTACATACGTCAAGAGATGATCCTGCCTATAAAGCAGACTGGTCACAGTTAGGGGCAAGACAGCATGCTCTCGGTGCTATACAACAAATCACAGGTTAAACGGTTTGTAGGGCCGACACAGCATACAGCGGCCATATGGCACTTGGCACAAGCACGACTAGGTTGGAAGGGGAAAATAACCAAGCTGACCCCACTATGGGACACACAAACCCTGGGAAATCTGAGGTCCAGTAAGGGGTTTGCGCAGTGGGACTGCATTGGTATATCTACAGTCGGTGACTTGTGGGACGGGGGCGCGGTGATCACGTTTCCACGGCTCCAACAACAATATGGGCTAGGCCCGACAGAAACATACCGGTATGTACAAATAAGACACGCACTGCTTCAGGCGATTCCGGTGGGCACCGACATTCCAGAGTCCTCGCCGCTGGAAGATAGGCTATTAACAGATTATATGCAGGAACGCGCAACATCCCTCACATATAAAAAACTGATTAATAACATAGCAGACCCTACAATAAAACTGAGAGGAAAATGGGTGGGAGACATAGGCGAAGTTACTGACTCGGAATGGAATGAGGCGCTAGCTTCCCCGAGAGAGGTGGGCATCTCAGCTAAGTTTAGGCTGATTCAACTTAAAATCCTAAATCGCATTTATTATACGAGAACCATGTTGTATAAAATCCACAAAGTACCGCATCCCTTTTGTCTTCGCGGGTGCGGGGAAGAGGGGACACTGTTCCAAACAATTTGGGATTGCACGAAAATACAAGAGTTTTGGAGACGGGTTATGCGCACTATCTCACAGACACTGAAGATCTCGGTTCTGCCGGACCCTCGAAAATGTCTATTAAACATCTGGGACCCCAATGATTTGAATAGATATGAGATAATATGGGCCACCCTGGCCATGACGGTTGCGAAACGAGACATAGCGCAAAAATGGGGCGCACCTGAGGTGCCCACAAAGAACATGTGGAACAGAAACATGGACACGCTGATGGTTACAGAAAGAGAGGTGTATGTGCTCAGGGCTTGCCCCCGTAAATGGAACAAGGTTTGGACTGCATGGAATATATATAGGGGGGAAATATGCGAGCCCTTACCAGAAGATGAAGATATGGACTCTGAGGGGGAGGAAGACGATGAATAGTAAATCAAGGGGGTGGGGTGGTACATTGCGGAAACGGATGTTGAGTCATGCAAGTGAAGGTTGCTTAGGCTGCACGAGGCGATGCAGGAGGCGTAACTAAAGTGATATTATGGGCGTGGTGGGAATGCTTAACTGTGAAGACTGTCTTTAAGTTTAGAACCTTAAGTTAAAATGTTCTATATAAAATATAAAACAAAAGACCTTAGGAATGTGTTTCAGGAATGGAAATATACTTGCAAGGATTACAGAACTACATTATACGGATTGACTATGGCTCGTAACATGTACATAGGACCTGTGCAGACTGTATCCAACAGTAATAAGATTGTGAGATTATACTGATATGAACCTTTTCAATAACATGTAAGTGTATATGTATGTCAAATCTTGAATAAAGGTCTTTAAAAAAAAAAAAAAAAAAAGTTAAAAACTTCTTACACACATCAATGCTCCAGCTATCACATAAACGAATTATTGATTTTGAATCACATTGTTAAAAATGCACATAACAACGAACAACATTAGAGGGTCCATTCTTCTGCTCTACCAGTAAGCAACCAGGCTTCCAAATATATGAAGGCCTGGTCTGTCCTACATTAAAGTGAAAGTCCATCATATAATTGCATGGTGCCAAAACCCTGAAATTGAGAGTAATGTATGGCCTAATGTAATTGATTTAATGAAGAGGAACATAATATCTAAGATGGACTCCTTGTCCCCCCATGCTACAATAACAAAGCCCTTAGTTATTTTTCAGCTGATCCCAATTAGCTAAGTAGGCTCTAGTAGGAAGTAATCCAAGTCTTAATTTAAGAGACCACGTGGGACGTGATTCAGGTTACATCAAATCAAGATAGGATTTAAAAGGATCGGCACTGTTCTGGAGCATGTAATTGTGACAGCATAAACAACTTTTCTATAAACGGAGAGCCAATTCTCGTCACTTATTAGGTCAGTAGTTTTTATTTTTATGGGGTGGGGGTTGCACAAAGATGGCCAAATCCCAGTTCCATTAGCAGCATTGTCATTACAATATGATATCTCTTGGATTGCTCCAAAGTAATTTCCCACAGACAGATTCCTGTGTCACTAAATCCAATAGAAAATTGAGATCCACTAAATATTATATGGATTTAATGCCCAGCTCCATCTGTAGAACATCCAGTTCCTAGCCAAAGGACCAACCTTTCTTTCTTTGTGCCAATTCCCAACAGAAGCTTCACCATAGATGTCTTCCCTGTTGGCAGCTGCTGCCTTCATCCTGTAAACTTACAAGATTCAATTTGATGGTTCACTGCCATTTTTTAATTACAGCCTAGAACTCCACCTTTAGAATGAATGAGTTCATCATTTTATTGATTTGATTAGTTGAAATCATTAAAATAAATACAATGTCAATTTCTGAAACAATAAAAATCAGGTTTAAATTATAATGTTCTTGAGAATGTCTTAATATATAGACTTTTCCCCTTGCCTACGTTTTTGTAGCATCAAATTAAATACCAATGTACTTATATTCTTATTAACATATTCAAGTAGTTGACTACTAACAGCAAACGATCTTCTGAGAACCGATGAACTCTTCAAAAAACGACTTTAGGTTTAGGTGCATCATTAGTTATTTTAGCTTAAACATTTTCTGCAAAACTCTGGATTAATGTGTTCATTGATAGTTCTGTTAAGGAAAGCAAAACAGTGTCACTGTAAGCAAATGAATAGGCATTTTGGTGTTACCTAACTTAGGAGTATCAAGATTCAGGTTTCTCAAATACTCTTGTCTGTCATTCATGAACACTCGCTGACTGGCTCTAACCACACTTTGGCTGATGTATCCGTGTGGAGAGCCCAGATAGCAGCTGTCGTAGATTAATTCTGCAAGTCCGTGACAGAAGTGAGAGAACCACAGCTAATATTAACATTAACCAATTTAAATGCTAATTGTAAATCCATGAAAGTCAGCTATAGGAGAATCCCTTTGTGCATGGCCTATAGTTGACCGTACTAGTGCCCTTTCTAAAGCCTGCATGTGCATTCGGAAGTATGACTTCCGAATCGAACCACTTTTGTATGTGGCTTATGAAAACTTTGTTTTTCGCCAGTCTCATCCAAATATGGGACTGTAATTGGCTGTAACCATCCGGCTTCCTTTTTTATGCAGAGTGGCATTTGTTGTAGAACGCTATGAACAGGGCACAACACCATTTGCTATTAGTGTTGAAGATCTTAGTAAGGGCCGAAGCCTTACCTTCAGCTCAGTGGGACATAGGTTGATTTGAACAAGATTGGGTTCTGGGGCTTTAATCTGCTTTTGTCCCAGGATGGGTAGTTCTACTTCTTAGTTGGAAAGAAACCAGGAAACTATCAGAAATTTCTGATTGATTAGAATTTGTAGTAACAAATGCACTTAGGACTTGTTATCGATTGCATACGTGGTATACCCTTTCATTTACACTTATTCAAGATTACTTGTGGTTTGCATGTTCCTAGACACAAGCTTACAGAATCTCTTGGATTTATGCTCTCCTGCAGCCTATTTTAGGTTGTTTGCTAACAAGTCACTCCTTATGATTCCTCCTAAGCTTAATGAAGTGTCAGCCTTCAGGTATTTGATACGGATGTACAACTAGGCCTCTAGAACGCTCATACTTTTTAACTCAACTTTAGTCATCAAACCATTCACAGTTGGTGCAATGGTGAGGTAGATCCCTACTTCCAACTTAATCGCTCATCTTTTTGTAGGTAAACGTTCTAAGGTGCAAGTAACCACTTTGTCCTGTACAGGTAATTGTGGAACTAATTGTGATAATAAGAAAATCACTAAAGGATCATGATCGCTTTACAGGCAACTTTTATGTCAAATATGTATGCCCAGGTCTTAATGTTCAAGTATAGACAGTAAGAGTGGACCTAGTCCATGTCTTATAGAGCTCATTGGCTAGGCATGTGAACGAATATACCCATTAAGAAAATAAACACACACTGCAATCTAGGAGCACAAATATTAAATGTTTTCCCAGTCTGTTGGTCCTGTTCCAAGCCATGTTGGTCTCCTGGTCCCTATACTAACACAAAAAGATGACGGGCGTAATGCTGAATATTGTCATACATTCACGACTAGTCACATATCCACGTTAAATCCATTGTTCTTTTGCTCACCATGCCACCCCAGGTTGGACCCTGCCATATGCAAATCAATCTTGACCCACTCCTCGTGGGATCAGTCCAGCCGAAACTGCCAGCCAGGTCCTACCTGGACTAGAAACAAGCACCCTGGGACTGGTTTTGGGGTATCACTCCTCTTCAGCCAGGCTAGTGTGAATCCAGTGGCACAGTGCGCCCGGGACTGGTGGTGAATGTTTGATATTACACATTAAAGGGCTCCTTCAAGGCCTATATTTCTTTTATCACAAGGAAATTAAATTCAACATGGGCTCAACACCAATGTAGTCATATCAACAGGGCTAACAAAAATTTCTTATCATTGTTGTTTATTTAACTTCTTCTTATATGCAAGATATCAATAGCAAAAGTAATTCAATGTCTTCCTTTTTGAAAATCTTTTTATACATAAAAGTCAACAGTATTCAGATATGAAATTCAGAAACACATACAATATACTGTTTAACAAATAACCCCGGAGAAAAATGTGTACGTTCAACAAGATCTGAACCGGATGGTCAGATCTTGTTCAACATACGCATCACACTTGGTCGCGGGGACTTTGCAATCTATTAGTCTCCCCTTAATCCAGATGTATATTTTTTTGTGAATTTTGTACGAGTCTGTATGAGTCTGGACGATTTTGTGCATTGTTTAGTATAATATATATATCACAGTGGACTTTTTAAAAAGTCACTGAGAACATGCATAATTTTCATGACAATGCGGAACCCACGGTGGGTAGTTAAAGGCAGACTACAACTCCCATAACTCACTGCGAGTTATTACACGCTACAAAGCGCATACACCTGGGGCTACACTACGATAGACAGCGTCAGCAAAGAACTGCAGAGCCTTACAATACCGCATTGCCATGAGCCCAGGAAGAAGGTGCAGACAGCACTGAAACGCGTTGGCGGCTAGCAAGGAAAAGGACGGCTGTTAGACCACCTTCGTAACATGAATAAAAGAAGAACATTACCTCACTGTTGTAGTGTGCTTCTCTGCTGCAGAGCCATTGAACAAAAGTTTTTATTTAGAACTCTGGGCAGACAAGACGCGTTTCGGCGCTTATCCTTTGTCAATTTCTGCACAAAACGCTGCAGCCATATTTACATTTTTTATATACACACTTTATCCCGGTATGGAAATAGAGAACGGACAATTCACTTGTTTGATAGTCTACATTCAGCTGCTTGCCGTGCACCCGTTCTTGAGTGCAACTGGCTGGTGTTTGGGAGCAGTTATATATATATATATATATATATATATATATATATATATATATATATATATATATATATATATATATATATATATATATATATATATATATATATATATATATATATATATATATATATATATATATATATATATATATATATTCCAAACCAGTTCTCCGTTTTACTGGGGGCCACCAACTCTGCAGGGCGGGCTCTGTGAGGCAGGAGCGGAGGATCCTGTTAGATTAGAACAACAAAGAATCAGAGCCCCACTCCGACTTCCATGCAAGAAAAGACTTTATTCGTCTGAAGCGGCAGCATCTAAAAACCACTCATTTATCCCAACGCGTTTCAGCGTCATTACGCCTTGTTCACAGGTGAATGTAGTAATTATCCTTGTGGTCACGAGGCCAGAGAGTTCAACCACAGGCCCCAGAATGCACCAAATTTGTTCAATGACAGCGTGACCTGGCTCAGTGTTCATTCATTGCTGTAAGTAGCGTTATTCCCCAGAGTCACAAATAATCCAAAGTTGGAGGTGCATTCAGAAAAATCAATCGCAAGTGCACAATTATGCTGCAACTGTCCATGATAAGCACTTGCACTGCGGAGTTTCCAGGGCAAGAAGCATCTCCCCCTTCTCCCTTTCTCGTTTACGTTACCAGTACTTGTGGAAGTCCATTGGCTGGTACGCTTTGAGCGAGTCATGCCCCCTCCATAATGTTCCAAACCAGTTCTCCGTTTTACTGGGGGCCACCAACTCTGCAGGGCGGGCTCTGTGAGGCAGGAGCGGAGGATCCTGTTAGATTAGAACAACAAAGAATCAGAGCCCCACTCCGACTTCCATGCAAGAAAAGACTTTATTCGTCTGAAGCGGCAGCATCAAAAAACCACTCATTTATCCCAACGCGTTTCAGCATCATTACGCCTTGTTCACAGGTGAGTGTAGTAATTATCCTTGTGGTCACGAGGCCAGAGAGTTCAACCACAGGCCCCAGAATGCACCAAATTTGTACAATGATAGTATGCCGCTTCAGACGAATAAAGTCTTTTCTTGCATGGAAGTCGGAGTGGGGCTCTGATTCTTTGTTGTTCTAATCTAACCGGATCCTCCGCTCCTGCCTCACAGAGCCCGCCCTGCAGAGTTGGTGGCCCCCAGTGACCACAAGGATAATTACTACACTCACCTGTGAACAAGGCGTAATGACGCTGAAACGCGTTGGGATAAAGGAGTGGTTTTTTGATGCTGCCGCTTCAGACGAATAAAGTCTTTTCTTGCATGGAAGTCGGAGTGGGGCTCTGATTCTTTGTTATATATATATATATATATATATATATATATATATATATATATATATATATATATACATATACACACGCACGCACTCACACACACACGCACTCACACACTCACTCACTCACTCACTCACTCACCCTCTACTGGCGGTCGCCAGTAGGTAATTATAGTTAGGACCTAGTTTCCGTAGGAAATCCACAACATTCTATTTGAAATAACTTTGGCGCCGGTGGACGAATCTTCGTGAATTTCTCCAAGAAAATATCCTGGTCGGTTCCGCTCCTTCTCTGAAAGATTGGGGGTGATTCGTCAAGTGGGGGCCTTGAAAAAAGGGGGTCCCAAAACGTGTTTTCCCCATGTAATTTTCTATAGGGACCTTTAGCTAGGGCTACAGCCCGAACGGCTGAACGGAACTACAAGAAATTTGGCAGAGAGGTAGAGTTCTGTTCGCAGATTGCGCTTTTTGTTAAATGGTGTAAATCCGTTCAGTAGTTTCTGAGAAAATTGCAAGTAAAATCATAGCGATATCTAGAGACCGAGTTCAGCACGCGTACGGAAATCCGTTCAATTGCGAGCGCGAGCTGCATGCTGATTGGCTGTGAACTGTCTGTCAACACTCGAAACCAGGAAGTGTTGGCGGCCATATTGTGCCTCGGTTCGGACTGCCGGGCGGTGGTTCCAAAGACTTTGAGGGAGCGGGCGATAAAGTTACTCGCGGCACAGCAGTCGGCACCATCAAGCAATACTCTGAGGAGGTCACTGTTCCGATCTAAGAAGACTAGGTCGCTGGACCACTCATAGAGCCCTAAGTCCTCTTCCTCCCATTCGAGGTACTCTGGGCATTTGAGGAAGAGCCATAAAAAGAAGTCCAAGCGGACTTCGACTTCACCTCAGCTGGTGTTCCTTGTCAAGAGTGGTAAGGAGCACCGACAATCTAGGCACGGTTCCACAGAGCCAGAGGCGACTTTGCGTCTGCCCCCCTTTACGGGAGCTGGAGCAACTCCCACTCAAATGAAAGAATTTTACAAGGCCATGCACCACGTATTTGTGCGGACTGACCCCGCTAGTTAGCCTTTGGGCCCGCCGTTTCATTCATTGGGTTCAACGCCATAGGCTTCGGCCACAACACTGGTGGGGCCCCAGGGATCCATTCCTGGATCCCGTTCGACACCGGTCGTGCCAACGCGACCCTCCCTGGTGTTGAACCCGAAGCCAGTGTCTACGACATCACTGAGGCCCATCGGTGGTGCAAGCCCTATCCTCATCCCTGACGATATGGAGCCGGAATGGCGTCGATCGACTCTGTTTCCAACGTCGACAGAACCCAGAGGTTCTATGGTGTCGCCTGAGCACTTTAGGGATGTGCTATACTCGAGAGAAGAATGGGAGGGGTCTGGGGACCCTCTTGAAATCCAGGAAGTCTGAGGAGAATTTGAACTAGTATGTGGAACTTGGGGAGGCCAGTGGACTGGATACTTCTCCAGATACTGGCATGCTCTCTCCGCCAACAGTGGCTTTTGATGAGGGTGCATCTTATGCCATTGTGGTTAAGAGGGCAGCCGAGGTCCTCGGTGCAGGTCAGGACTAATCTCCTGACTGAGGTGCTTCAACCTGGGGCTTCCACTTCAGAACCCTTGTTGCCCTTTAATGAAGCGCTTACGGACTTCCTTCTGGTAACATGGTCCAAACCTGGCAATGGGGCTCCTGTTAATAGGACGATTGCACACCGCCATTGCCCAGCACAGGGTGACCCTAAGTTTCTTAGCCATCATCCCACCCCAGAAAGTCTGGTGTTGCCGGTCTCTACGTCCTAAGGTGTGTTCCCTTAAGCCCCCCGGACAGAGAATCCAAGAGGTTGGATGCATTAGTGAAGAAGTTGTTTTCTTCCTCCATCATAGCATTGCAGTCAGTGAATACTGCATGCTTATTGGACCGTTTCTCCCATTCCCTTTGGGAGACGGTTGCGCAAGTGCTGCCACAAGTCACGAAGGAGGCCCAGGCTGTGCTCTCCCAAGCTGTCAAGGATGGGAGAGATGCAGAAAAATTCACCATTCTGTGTGGTCTAGATACGATGGGTAGGTCGATTTCAACAACTGTCGCCTTGTGGCACCATGCCTAGCTTCGTACTACTGGCTTGTCTGTCAATGTCCAAGCCAATTTGATGGACATGCCCTTTGATGGAACCCGCCTTTTTGGGGAAAAAGCAGACTCTGCCCTGTTCAGGTTCAAGGTCTCTCGAGCTAAGGCCAGATCCTTGGACCTCTCCTCCACCTCCCATGGCCTGTCAACCTTTCACCCCTTTAGTGGCACCTGCAGGGATTTCCAGCAACGTCAACCCTATCCTAGCGACCGTCCTGCTCAGACTGCCCAAGCCGTGCGAGGTTGTGGTTGCGGTGCACTCTGAGCTAGTATGGAAGTCAGAAGTTGTCGACCACACTGCCCTCAGAAGCCACAGCCTCCAAGCATTCTTAGGCTGATTCTGCAGGACCACACTACTCCAGTTGGTGGGAGAATTCGTCATCATCTTCCCCACTGGAGATCCATAGCATCGGACAAGTGGGTCTTTCAGATCATTCAGGAGGGCTATTCTCAGCCTTTCCTTTCCTCCTCTCATTCTGCCAAATCAAGAATGGCTGACGGAGAATCATTTAAAGTTGCTCCAAGAGGAGGTTACACCTCTTATGGCCAAGGGAGCTATAGAAAGGTTCCCGGTTTCAGAAGTAGGTAGTTAGACTAAAAATGCCTTAGCTGTACTGCTTATGTATTGTACGTCTTAAGTTAGCATTCCCTACACCTCTCTGTCCCTGCTGAAAGCAGCTGTGGTAGTTTATGTTTCACCAACGTTGGGCCTCGCTGCAGTAATGAATACACTGTTCTTATAAGTGCAAACCTTTTCCTAGATAGAAGTCCGCCCCCACCAGCCTAGCAGTGGGCATGGGTGGAATGGCCTTGAGGACAAGATAGTGTGTGCCCGGTCTCAGACTCAAAAGTCATCCTACTGTACTTCTTTGTTTAAGCTGCCCCGGCTTGGAAATTTCCACTGTGGACGTGTTTTAGCCGAGTTACGAAATTTATAACATGTACCTTTATGCTTGCTGGATACAGTCCCTCTGCAGCAATCCCAGGAGGTTGGTCAGTCTGGACTCCGCTCGAGTGTACCTGAATAAATATACTTGGTTTGTATTTTACTGTCTGACCACTCTTAATGTGTGTAGAAGGCTGAGAGGTGGTCACGTGTGACCTGGGTGACCCCAATTGGGTCACTTCCTTCATTTGGCGCCCAAATAGGGACTCCATCGGGTGACCCATCCTCGCCTGCTGGACAGGTGGGAAGGTCGGGGCCATCGTCAGGTCGGACGGGCGGACCAGGGATGCCTGCTCGAGTGAGGTCCTGAACTCGCAGCTGCCCAGTCTGTCTGACCGGTCGGTGCCTCGCCCAGAGGTCATCCCGACTCTGGTCCTGAGCGGCGTAACCCGTGGATCTGACTGTTTGGTCCGAAGAGCCTTCAGTGGAGAATACATTTGTTTGACCTATGTGCACCAGGTTAGTCTGTATTTGCTTCTTTGTGGCTATGGTACTATTTTAGTTTGTCTTTGGTACGGCCTGAGGACCGATTTGGGTACAAAGTGTTTGTGAACATTTTGCCAGACAACATAACGAATTTGGCTTACTTCTGAAAATGCCTGGGGTCAGCTGGCTTTTGGTTTATTGTTGTCGCCGTTCTACTGATGCTCGACTGAAAGAAAGTCAGCCAGCGCCTCCGTTTGGCACTCCAAATTCTGATATGCATGTGACTCATGGCCTTGGCCCTATTGTGTTTAGTATGCTATGGCACAAATATATGAGTGACAATGGCGAGTTACAGTGGCCGTTGACAGACACTTTTGATGAACAAAAAATGTTTTTTTTATAAGAGAAGTTGTTTGCAAGAAGAAGTAGGCAGTCTATGTTTGATTCCCTTAGAACATGGCAAAAGGAGGCTACACAGAGACGAATGAAAGCAGAGAAAGTGGCCTGGAAAGAAAGAATGCAGACGGTAACTCGGAAGGCTATAGCATATGACACGGAAAGGCAGAAAAAGGGTATCAAATGTGTAGATATAAAGTTTTGATTACAGGTTTATAAATCTTATGTGGCCCAAGAAGAAACCAATACTATTCTGGAAGAATTATTAGATACTTGACTCCCAGCCCCATATGCCCCGCAGATGATATATCCCGCTCTTCCCTCCCCACCCGTTTCTTCTGTTTCTGCCGCTTCTGCTTTTATTGCTGTCGATCAGCCTGCTTTCGCCACAGCACTTCCTCCTGTCCTTTCTTTGTCCTCGCTGTCTGTGATGACTACAACTGTTGGTACTCCTGTCACACCTATGGTTTCATGGTAAACGTAATGGGGCAACCCAGTGTCCCTCAGAACCTGGGTATAAGTGTTTAAAGTATAAATTGGTTCTGTCGGGGTTTTCAATTACTTAGGGCAAGTAGCAAGTGGAGAAGTGTGGCTCAGGGGTTAGAGGCAGCAGACCCGGAAGCTGAGATCGGTCCTGGACCAGGGTTCAATTCCCGCCTCGGTGGGTCTTGTGCTAAAAATTCCACAGACTCAATAATTCTCGCCCCGGTGCCTCCTCGACTCACGGGTTCACACTCTGCGACTCTGGGCAATAGCTTGCTTAATCTCCACAACGGCCCCTCGCGGCGGGATGCCTGACTTTCACCTTGTGGATACCCTGCTATCTCACAGGGGAATACCAGGAAGGGTTCCCTAAGCAAGCGCCGGGAAACCCACTGCGGGTAGCTGTGCGCTATATAAGCTCAATTACATTTACATTTACACATTAGCAACAGCTTACTTATAACACATATCAATGATTTGCAAAGGAAAAATAAAGATATAACACACACCAAAATTAGAATTTAATACTGTATTTAGAGAAAATCAAATAATATTGGCTGTCACAATTTACAATTTCAAATGCAATATGACATACGTGACTGTGGTGAAAAAGTAATATGTGGTGATTGGTGATAAGGACAGTGCACTATATACAGAAACAATTGAGCGTGCAATGAAAAGAGGGGAGAAAGGTTTTATAAATATGTATGTCCTTATTATTTTAGCACATATGCTTAAGGATCCAATGACAAATGGGACTATGATCATGAGCGTTGTGTAGATATATCAGGGGTGGGGGAATCATATCGCCCGACGCCCGAACCAAGTTGTTTTTATCGGTGGGCAAGAAGATTTACTGTCTATTTTGTCTGACGGTCACGTAAATAAAACACGCTGTGGACACTCTGGGGCTCACAGCCAATCAGATAAGTGTGCCAGGAGCCTTTGGAGGCTTCTGATTGGCTAGCAGCCCATAACTGGGCTCTAGACAGTGAGTGGCTTAGGGAGTGAAGTGGGTATGGATTGGAGTACCTTTGTGATTGCCATGACCTCCCTGTAAGGCCCTAGTACATATTATACATACATCTTTAACACAGAAGTTAAAGAAAGAGAACCGACCACTGGAGCCCTCCACGCCGGAATGCAGGAAGAAATAGCCGCAGCATGAATGCCGAAATTGGCAAAGCTGCTAGAGACTCGAGAGAAAAGACAGTAAAGAAATACAAGTAGCAGGAGTATTGAAGTCCTGAAAAAGTGCTACCATAGAGCCACTCTGAAAACAGATTAAGATAGGGAACAGCAAAGACACTACTACCAAGATTGAGAGATATTTCAAAACCTCTTTGCCTGAAGACTATAAACAGCAACAGCGTCCTACAAAATGAAATCACACCAGCCCTGAGGAAGACCTTCTTTTAATTACCCAGGTCCAAACACGAAGGTCCAAATGCGTCGGCACACCCTTCACTTAATCCCCCGCACAAGGCCAAGGGCAACCAATTAACAGTGGTAAAAACACCGACAAGACATCTAAAAGCGTTCTCTGACCTGTATTCCACTTTTATGGACCATGCATAGATACAGTACCGAGGGCAAGTAGGCAATATCCCGATACATGAGTAGCATGCAGTAGGACCTTCTGATTTTTTCAGACGACTTGTCAATGTATTAATGTTTTCTGATTTATGCACTGTATATAGTCATTGCACCTTGTTTTGTATTGCTGTATTAATATGCAAAAGATAAATGCATGTACCATATTTGAAGCATATATACTAAAAACAAAAGAAAAATGAAATAATTGAATTAATTATGGATTAAAAACCATATGCAAATGGATGTTTGTAGTACATATTGATTATTTAGTAAATAGATTAACTGATGATTTGCTTGCTGACCCACTTAATAGAATGAGTACAAGGAATCCAGTTCATTAGCCGAACTGTTCAGTAGGGAAGATTTTCTCCCTCCTGTTGAAAGAACGTTTAGAATACATGGTCCTAGAGGTACTTTATTATATTTAACTAGTACATATTAGGGCAGGTGAATTAAAACTATCTCTAAGTCAGAGGTGCAGAAAGATGCAAGAGAAGTACAGAAAAAAGCAACAGTAGTGCCGAAAGAGGCAAGAGAGGTGCAGAAAGAAGCAAGTGAAGTGCAGAAAGAGGCAACGGAGGTGCAGAAAGACGCACAAGAGGTGCAGAAACAAGCAAGAGAAGTGCAGAAAGAGGCAAGAGAATTGCTGAAAGAAGCAACAGAGGTGTAGAAAGAAGCAAGAGAAGTGCAGAAAGAACCAACAGAGGTGCAAAAAGAGGCAAGAGAGATGCAGAAAGAGGTACGAGAGAAGCACAAAGAGGCAAGAGAGGTAAAGAAAGAGGTAGGACAGGTGCAGACAGAGGAAGAGGAGTGCTGAAAGAGGCAAGAGAATTGCTGAAAGAAGCTACAGAGTTGTAGAAAGAAGCAAGAGCAGTGCAGAAAGAACTAACAGATGTACAAAAATAGGCAAGAGGGGTACAGAAAGAGGCAGAAGGGGTGCAGAAATAAGCAACAGAGGTGTGGAATGAAGCACAAAAAGGGCAGGAAGGGGCAAGTGAGGTGCAGAGAGGCAAGAGAGGTACAGAAAACGGCACAAGAACAGCAGTAAGAGGCAAGAGGGATGCAAAAAAGGGAGGAAGGGTGCAGAAAGAAGCAAGAGAGGTGCAGAAAGAGGCAATAGAAGTGCAGGAAGAAGAAGAGGTGCAGCAAGAGGCAAGAGCGGTGCAGAAAGAAGAGAGAGAAGTGCTGAAAGTTGCTAAAGAGGTGCAGAAAGAGGCATGAGCAGTGCAGAAAGAAGCAGGAGAGGTGCAGAAAGAGGCAAGAGAACTGCAGAAAAAGGCAAGTGAGGTGCAGAAAGAGGCAACAGAGGTGCAGAAATAGTCAAGAGAGGTGCAGAAAGAAGAAGAGATTTGCAGAAGAGGCAATAGAAGTGCAGAAAAGAAATGTGCAGAAAGAAGCAGCAGAAATGTAGAAAGAGGCAAGAGAGGCGCAGAAGGAAGCAAGAGTGGTTGCACACAATTAGTACCAATTTAACTGCCACATTTAGCAATAAGTTCTAGGTTTGCAGAAGGCCTTCCACCACGCTATAACACTTGTCGCTGTATTTTTTGTAAGGTTTGAGCTAGAAACAAGGCTTTTTTTGTTCAAATCTGCAGATTAGGGAGCAGATGATGGATTATGTGGCTAATGTGGAAAATGTATAATTGTGCGAAAGTCGGTGCAGCCAAACAGTCGCATAATTGCTGTGGCCCTGCTCATACCTCCGAGTAGGTCCACAGGTGCTCCTCAGTGATTCCTTCTTTTTTTGTCTCACTGAATTCATATTTCAGCTTCTATGGAAACGAGGAAGACTAAACCTGAGGTTACCACTCCACAACAAAGACTACCATACCACATAATTACTCTCCATAACACACAATCCCACTCTACATAGTTCCTACACCCTGAATACCACGTACTTTCTATGCACATAATTCCACAGCACAACCTACCACATAATTCTACTACACAAAGCGTACATCAACTCCACTCCAAAAAACATTAGTAAAAAACTTTTACAGTTACAACGCCAATAGCTCTAACTCTCGCAAATGTGAATCCGATTGCATTGCAAACACTTCTTTAACTAGTAGACGTGTTTGCAGAGTGGTGGAGAAAGGGTGCTGGGCCTCCGATCAGCGCTCAGGAATTCCGCTGCGTAGGACTTACAGGAGGTACCAGGTGGGCCTCTTGGATGGGGACTGAAGTCCCCTTCGCTGCTGAGGGTGCTTAGTGAATCAAGTTATTATGGGGTAACCCAGTATCCCTCAGAACCTGGGCAATCCAATTTGGTGTATACAATGGTTCCGTCGGGTATGTAACCTGATTGCTTCAAACTATGTATGAATCATTCAACATATACATTGGCCATGGTCATATCAATTAGCATATCCTCTAGAGTAAATCATTAAATGCAAATCCGAACAAAAGACAGTGTAATTATAGGTTTTAATCACTGAATTGTTTTTCATTCATAGAAACCCTGTGATACTGCATGGAGAGTAAATCAATAGTCAAAATACTTCATAATAAACGGCGCATCAATTACAGTGGGTGTAATGTGACATATTGTGCACAAGTGAAATAAACATAGTGATTTACATACAAGTGAGTGAGGGGGGGAGGAGAGGAAGGGAAAACACTCTTCAGAGCCAGTTTTACTATTCAGTAATTAGTTAGTCCAGTGTGCCACATCAGTTGGCTATATGTTAGCTGGATTTCCATAACTGGTCCAATGATATTCTATCGTTGACGTTTCGACCCTGTGGTCGCCTTATTTGCGGGTCTGATGCGGGTCTTCTTCATGACGGGGTAAGGGGTAGTGATATGGCGCCTGTTGGTTAAATAGGAAGGCCATCAGGATTGGATTTGCATATAGGTATTAAGAAAAAGGGGTTCTTAAAAGGTTTACATTTGCATGGAGCGACTAGTTGATTAGGCACTCACCTAAGGGACCCTCAGTGTTCAAGGGGACTTAATTCCCCACCTTAGAACGCGCCAGGCGGGCGTGTTTGCGGAGTGGTGCAGGGAGGGGGCGGGGCCTCCGGCGAGAATTGCTGGCTTTTTAATTTTATATCTTTTTAGGACAAGGATATTGTGCGGTTATCCAGCATAATATCCTTGGTGCAACGACATCAAGTGTTGCATGGCTAAACAATTATAAGGTCCCAAAGGCGAGACCTATAGGCTATGCCATTGCTTGTTTGTTTTGAGAATCTGGTCACCCTAGCTAGACAGTATAGGGCTCGAATCCCACCCATGAACCTGGGAAACAAATACTGCCAAAGGCCAAGGGGGGAGTGGGGGCCTCGACTGAATGGCGAGACAATGACGGTCATATAGAGTTAGGCAGAGTGTGTACATTAGCCATAAAACCATGTATGCACTGTTTTTCCAAACCCGTGGTTCCCCTGCACGAATAAGAGGAAACTGTTGGGCTTCCGCCGGTTACTCCTCACCCTGCTCCACTGGCGGAAACCCTTGATCCAGCAGTCTGTTCGCCACAGGTCGGCGAGGTCATGGCAGCGGCCACCACGGCCTCTTTAGGTGTGGTGACCAACACTCGCTTTTTCTACACATAATGGCACAAAGCCCACCAAGTCACAACCACTGTTATTTTTTGTCCTCCAAGAATAAACACTTGTTTTGAGAGTTTGGTCTTAAAAAGCGAATGCTTCTGGTCTGTTGCAGAAGAGCTGGGGGAGTCAAGTATTAAACGAACAGAGGTGATTGTTTGAAGATATGGAGTGACTGATTGATTAAATATGCATGAGGAGTGGAGACGTAACATGAAGGGGGGGTATGAGTAACTAATGTTATCAGGGAGAAGTGATAAAATGTTAAGGGTAGATGTGTGTTTTGTGAAATGGAGGGTTGTGAGTCATCCGGAAAGTGCTTGAAAAGGAATGTTTGTTTGTCATGAAATTAGCGGGGGTTCATCTACATTGCGTATTAAAAGGGTTCACTGTACCAAGTAAAGATGAATTGAGATGTAAGATTGGTACAGGTTTGAAGCAATTTATGGTGACAATGTTACATGTTGACTTAAGGCCTTGAAGGTAATGGATTTTTGTTTCATTGGTATTTATAGTGACCCCTGACGAAGGGCACGTGTTGCCCGAAATGCATTGGGTTTTTAAATAAACGCTGCTTTTTGACGAACTTCTGCATCTGTCATGTTTTGGCAAGAGGTCCGGATGGGCACAGCCTCAACAAGAGATTCTTGAAAATGGCATAATATCCTTCGTGTGGACTTCAGAAAAGGTTTAATGAAAGGAAAAGCTTTAAAAATTATGGTCAACATGAAAAAGAAAGGATTTATAATGGTGAAAATATATGAATTGATGCTGAACTGGCGTGCTCTAGCTGTGCAATCGGTCTGGGGCAAGATGATGCCTCATCCCTTTACCTTTGTCATTATTCCAGGTGCCGCTTTGAGCTGGGCACCTGACCGATATGCACGCATTCTTAGAATATAACGGACTAGATTGGATAAACAAGTGAAAAAGGTGTGCACCCCACTATTTCTACTGATTAGTTAGCCCTTTGCAGACATATGTCACAGAGGTGGGATCTCGGTCTCAGTGAGTACAGAGAGGCAAGTACCACTTCCAACCAAACATTGGTGATGTCCAGACATCACGTGCCCCTGGAGTGTTCTTCCTCCTGCCCTTAACATGCTGCTCCTTATGCTTTAATACACAGTACGTTTTATATTTAAAAAGCACAGCCTTCCTCTCCTGTGCACGCCATGTTTATCACCTTCACCTCCGCCCTACAAGAAGCATCTTTAAATGGCTTTGCATTATTTTTAAAATTTCATTCAATAAGCAGATCCGCCACTGCTACGAGTTTTTGAGGTTTTCTGCAGTGTCACGTGCATGTCTTGGTATGCTACTGTTTTACTTTGCCTTCTTTTGAGGGAACAAACTTGGAGAGCAATCTGAGAAAGGGAACATCTGAATGAGCGCTCAACTGTCTGAGGCTGTGCAAGCCAAGGGCCTCTGGCTATTGTCACCTGGCTTCATTAAGCCATTCTCACAACAGTGACTACAGTGCATTAGCTTAAATTTGTTAAAATTACTCTACATGGTGCTGTCTTTTGTCATCCCAGTGCCACAATAAAAACAAGTCAGCTGTTCCTAGCTAAGAAAGTGTGTTCCTGGTTGTTAAGCACCTTAGCCTGCACGGACTTAAGACACGCCTCTTTAATCCCCCTCTCAGCGGTTGTTGAACTGGTGCAATATAAACAAGCGTGCGCGCGCACCCCTTGCGGGAGCGCGCAGGAAACATCTGTTTGTAATTATTAACAGATGGTTCCTGCTCACTCCCGCAAGGGAATCGCCAAACGTGCATGCGTTGCCATTGAAGGCAATGCAACGCGTTCACGTTTTTAGTTCAAAAGGCGAATCGATGGCTAAAGGTCTCCTTCCTATGAAGCGCATGCGCGCTACGTAGGCGAGACCTAAAAAGCACACTTTCTGGACCAAGACCTACATTTTTGCCAAATTTGGTGTAATTCCATTCAGCAGCCTGTTCTAAACTTCCTATGGAAATTACCATGGGGAAAAGGCGTTTTCGGACCCCCCCCCCTTTTTTCTCGGCCCCTGCATGCCGAATCACCCCGAAACTTTCAGGACAGTAGCTGACCAGAGTGAATCATTAGTTTTGAAAATTTTGCATATATATGCATATATGCACCAATAATTCCGGCCACTTCCGTTTTTTAGCGGCGAAGCAGGAACTCAGACCGACCACAGCGTTTTTTCAGGCAAGGTACGTTTTTATTAGTTGTTCAACCCAGCCAGCAACGACGGGTTTCGGGCTTCAGGAGCCCTTGTTCACATTCAGCGTTCATTATGCATTTTTCACTTTTTGTAATGTGGTTAACAATGTACACACCCCTTTCCCGGTGATGGTTTGGGTCACATGATGCTGGACAGAAACAACAGACTATATATAGTTCTAGTAGTTCCCAACATGATTGCTGCGTGAATGCCTTGAAAGAAATATCAACACATTTTAGCACTATTGTTCTCAAGTGCAGTCTCATTATTTAAAACATTAATCAGTATAAATACTGATAATCATATGAATAAATAAATAAAAGACATATTTTCGCTGGTTAAATCCATGATGTTATAATCGCATCGAAATGTGTCCATTGTAGAGCGGGATATTTATCACATTTCTTTAGACTTCATTTTATCCTGTTGATCAACTCATTGACTCCAAAATTATATATATGTGCAAATACGCAATAGAAGGTGCTTTAGTGCCTTTTTCTAGTGCAAAGAATTGTACATAAAGTGCAACAAGAATTGTGCAAAAATACAACCAACAGTGAATAAATATAAAGTGCAATTTGATCTAAGGTTTCCCTTACAAACATGATAAATATATATATATATATCCTTTAAAAGCAAAGTCTCATTTCATACAATCTCAACAGTGTAAATGTTTTACTCCAGCCGGCTAAAAAAACACTATTAAAAACTATATAAAAGATTTGTAAAATTGCTTAAAATATATAATATCATCATTGTTTGTTTAAAGTATTTTTTTCTTTTTAAGAGAGAGAGTTACTGACATGGCATCTTTCATAGGTATTTCATTTTGCAAGTACAATAATCATCAGTATTCATAGTTGAATTAATAGCTATGTTAATACTTGTTGGAGCAAAAGCACTGGGTTCATAAATATGTGTGCATGTCCTCTGCATTATTCATTCCCCGTGGTCACTTGCTGTCTAGTTCAAGGATACATTTTGTTTCCAGCTGTCTTAATTGTTTGTCATGGTTGCCACCTCTTTTGCTTGGGGGCACTGCCCCAATGACATAATAAGACAGACAGTTTAGATCCCTGTTATGACATTTGTTGAAGTGTCGTGCCACTGGGTAAGCCGTGTCATGATGAAGGATGGCTCTTAGAGGTTGTAGTATCCTGACGTGTACCTGTAGCCTTGTGCTTCCCACATATCTAAGGCCACAGGTACAGGTCAGGACATACACGGCGAACTCTGTTTTGCAATTAAAGCTGCCCTTACTTGCCACTGGAGATGCATCAAATGGGGTCATGTAAGATGTTTCACTACACCCAAATGTACATGCTCGACAAGCTGTGCATCGTTTAAAGCCCCTGGTTGGCTGAAACCAATTCACGGACTTTCTCGTTTCTGGGGAATTCTTGTCTAAATCATTGCCCATCGATCTGCCCCTTCTGAAAGTTATAGTAGGAGAAGGCGACAGGCGTTCATGAAGAACTGTATCTGTTAATACAATGGGCCAGTGTTTCTGTATGATAGTTCTAATTTTGCGTTCCTGTCTTGAGTATGTAGTGATCAATCTCGGGCTATCTGTAGAATCATTTTCATATTTTTTTCCCAGTGTTGTTGGTTTTTTTCTCAAATAAACTGGATCGTGGACGATCCTGGACTTTTACAATTGCATCATTTATGATTTTATCACTATATCCTCTCTTGATGAGTCTAGTCCGCATATCTTCCTGACAGGTTTTAAAGTTTTCATTATTGCTGCATATTCGTTTTAATCTTAGAATTTCCCCATAAGGTACATTGGCCAACAAGTGTCTGGGGTGTGAGCTGTTCGCATGGAGCGTAATGTTCCCTGCTGTGGGTTTTCTGAACATAGTACTTGTAAGTCTAGAATTTTCCACATGCAGCCTTACATCAAGAAAGTCAATTTGAGTTGGGTGAATGTGTGACGTGAACTTCAAATTAAAGTCATTAATATTGATCTCTTCAATGAATTTGACTGCTGACGCTAGATCTCCCCGCCATATTAAAAAGACATTGCCAATATATCTATAATAT
This sequence comes from Lissotriton helveticus, assembly GCF_964261635.1. Taxonomy (NCBI): domain Eukaryota; kingdom Metazoa; phylum Chordata; class Amphibia; order Caudata; family Salamandridae; genus Lissotriton; species Lissotriton helveticus. Next base: position 1,503,137,564 of record NC_136057.1, on the reverse strand, counting down.
GTGGACACATTCTCATCCAGTTGTTGGCGGTGTATGCGCCTGAGGACCTGCTCCTCCCACCAGCCTACGTGTAAACACGCATAGCTGGGGGAAAAGCAGGCCCCCATGGCCACACCTCTAAGTTGTTTATATAGACTATTGTTGAATAGGAAGAAATTATTGTTAAGGCACCAGCTAATCAGTTCAATTATGACTTCATTATGGCCATAGAACTCTATCGGTCATGTTGAAAGGAAGTATTTAACTGCCTCTAGTCCTTGCTTATGGTCACTACTTGTGTATAAGGATTCTATATCCAGTGTTATTAGATAAGAATCCTCTGTCCAGCTCACATCATTCATCTTGGTCAAGAAATGTCCTGTATCTCCTATATAACTCGGTAGTGACTTAACTAGATCTTGCAGGAAGTAATCTATATACTGCCCAATATTTTCGCCAGCACTATCAATGGCAGAGATAATAGGTCTCCCCAGTACAGGTGTTACCCCCTTGTGGATCTTTGGGATCAGATACAAAATGGGCAACACCGGATGTTCCTTGTAGAGAAACTTGCTTTCATCATTGGATAGTAATCCTTCCCTTCTCCATTGCATCAATGATTTTTATAAGGTTTCCCTTGCTCTTTCATATTCCTTGATGGAACTTTTTTGATAACATGTACCATCACTTAACTGTTTCTATGCCTCCATTATATAGTCCTTTTTCGGCTATAACACTAAATTACCGCCTTTATCAGACTTTTACGATCACCTCACAATTATCTCCCACTTTTTTGACTAACTTGTCATATGCTAGTTTTCTAAAAAATGTTCCTCGCTGTTGTTTGTTTTTCCTGACATTTGTATTTAATTTTTTCAAACCATTCACTATCATGTCATGGTAGGTATCTATGGCGTCTTTCGGCATTAGGGGCAGAACGCATGATTTATTCTTAAATGGACTTATTCCTGCTCCCTTTTGAACAAAATCTATTTTGCGAAGTCTTTGCTGTGTAGAAATGTCAACTGTATATATGCATATGTGTGTGTGTGTGTATATATATATATATATATATATATATATATATATATATATATATATTCACTGAAAAAACCATAGGTTTCATACCAGTTATAGTTAGGAATTAGCATTAAAAAACCTATTAAATTCACTGAAAAAACCATAGGTTTCACACCAGTTATGGTTAGCTGGAAGTTTTACTCGCATAAAACCATTGAAATTCCCACGTTATAGTTAGTTGGACTCACTATAACTTGCGCATGCAATGCACTGCTGATGACATCACATATTACATCACTCATGACATGGTCAGTGACATCACTCATGACATGACTGATGACACCATCCAGTGAATGTGTGTCTTTCTGAAAAATAAATATTAGTGAGTAATGTTTAAATATTTAAATATATGTATTATTGTTTCACTTTCTGTATAATTGGCTGCATGGGTTAGTGAGTAGCTACATGTGTATGTAAGTGGGTTATTAGATGTTTTTTAGTATCAGTATGAGTGTCTGTATGGTTTGGTGGGGGTATTACTTAGCACATAGATGCATGAATGACTGACTCTGTTTGTATGAGTTTTGAAGACAGCATATGTGCAGGACTGTATGGGTGGATGAGTGTGTATATGTGTGGGTTAGTGAGTGAATGACTGTATCACTAGTATCTTTATCAGTAACTACATATGTTTTAATCTAGTACATGTGAATATTGATGTATATAAGTGAGAATATGTGAGAGTGAGGGATTGTAAGAGTTCCGGTTTAAATTAGTATGTGTTTCTGTAAGTGATTGTTTTAGAGAGTAAGTATGTGTAAGTTTCCTTAGAAGTAAAGTGGTAGTGTGTGTATAGCTGTATATGGAAATAAATGGATGTTCAATAGTTTATTTACATGTGTGAGTATGTGTGAGAGTATCTTTTGGATGACTGTCGGTGTGTAAGAGGATGTATAGGTGTATCACTACATATGATGAGTGACTATATGCATGAGTGACTATATAGAACTGTTGGTGAATGAGTGGATGTGTATATAGATGGTGGAATTATTGAATTGGTTGTTGTAACTGGTATGGGTATCTCTATTTTTTGGAAAATTTTAGTTTCTATTACTGAATATGTGTTTCAAGGGTTACATTACAGTGAATGGAGGTCTGTCAGTCTGTCACAAGGATGGTGTCATCAGTCATGTCATGAGTGATGTCACTGACCATGTCATGAGTGATGTAATATGTGATGTCATCAGCAGTGCATTGCATGCGCAAGTTATAGTGAGTCCAACTAACTATAACGTGGGAGTTTCAATGGTTTTATGCGAGTAAAACTTCCAGCTAACTATAACTGGTGTGAAACCTATGGTTTTTTCCAGTGAATTTAATAGGTTTTTTTAATTCTAATTCCTAACTATAACTGGTGTGAAACCTATGTTTTTTTCAGTGAATTTCAATGGTTTTTTAATATCATCTCTTTACAGGTATAAAAAGTGAAAAATATTATATTATAGGGTGAGCGCAATAATACGGCGCGCCCCGGGGCGCGTCCCGGGTAGCGTCCCGGGAGCGCTATTCCCGCGAACGAAAACAACATCTTGACGTATCGCGTAGACGCGTGATGCGTCATATGACGCACAGCGTAATCGCAACCGAAAGCACGCGATCGCATACGATCGCGGAACATCCTGACGCGCTTACGCTACGCACCTGCGGGCGCGACTACGGGCGCGCCCCATGGCGCGACTACAGGCGCGCCCCGGGGCGCGTAGCGTAAGCGCGTCGGGTCATTTGACCTGAAAATAACACTTTCTATTGGTGCAGAACAGTTTTGGTTTCCAAATGACTATAGCCTGGGTCTTGTGACCAGCCTGGGTCTTGTGACCTGAAAATAACACTTTCTATTGGTGCAGAACAGTTTTGGTTTCCATATGAGTAAAGCCTGGGTATTGTGACCTGTAAATAACACTTCTGATTGGTTCAGGACAGTTTTTTTTTTCCAAATGATAATAAACCCCACCCTTCTTCCTTATTCTGACTTTGTCCTTTGACTGAGGAAGACCTGTTTCATCTACAGAGACAATACTTCTGTTCTTTGAAATGGCTACTGTAGCACCAACAGCTGGAGCATCTGCACCACCACCACCACCAAGAGGACCACCACAACAATACATTGGTGGTGAAGAAGAAGAGGAGGAGGAGGAAGAGGAAGAGGAGGATGGGAGAGGATGGCTGCCTGAACAAAATACCCCATACAAGCCAAAAGAACATATTGTATGGGAGTTTTTTTCTCTTCCAGAGGGCAAGAAAAAAGTTAATGTGGCCAAGGTAACTTGTCGAATCTGTGGTGCAGAACTCTCAAGGGGCAATCCAGATAAAAAATATTCATTTGGTAATAATACCATGATTCGGCATATGACCCGGAAGCATCCTAATAACTATTCTCGTGCAGAGATCAGGGAACTGGCCAGTCACCTCCCCCAGTGTTCAAGGACCAGCTCCAAAAGAAAGCAACCCACTCAATCGGGACCAGAATCAATGGAGACGATGCCTTGCATTCAGCCGCGATTTGCTGATTTTAGAATAACATGCATTGAATGTGGCAAGCTCATCGCCTATGGTGAAAAGAGCGTAAAGCTCGTCGTCCTTGCTGGTGATAATCACAATTGCCCCAAAAAAAAGTAATTTTTTCCGTTTTTTGATTTTTGCTCCAGTTGAGCCATTTTCAATTCCCTTTCTCTTTGTTTGTTCCCATAAAAAATACAAAAAAAAATATAAAATGTTTTGAAAAGCCAAAAAAAGTACAAAATGTTCAAAAAACATAAAAAAAATATAAAACAACAAAAAGAATAAAAAAAGCAGTTCTTTTTAGAACTACCTTTCATTTATAAAATTAAACCTATATTTTTAAAGGATCTCTGTCAATTTTTTGTCCTTAGGGTACGCGTACCGGGGCGCGCCCCCCCCCAAAAAAAAGAAAACATTTTTTTAATGAAGCAGTTAGCATGAGGGAAGGACACAAAGACAGTTAAATTAAGAGAAAAAGAGCTACAGGATGAACACAGAGGGATTGTTTATTACATAGTAAAAAATAGAGAAGGTGTAATTGGATGAAAGTGAGAAAAGTGAAATGACTAAAGGAGCGAAAGAAAGGAACAGAGAGGAAGAACACTAAAGTAGAGATAGTAGGAGAATGTGACTGGCTGTTAAAAGAAAAAGAAAGGACTGTAAAAAATGGAGAATGAAGGGTAGTGGCGGAACCAGGATAAATGAAGAACGGTGAGAGAGGGTGAGAAAAGACCAGGTAGTATAAGTAAAGAGGGGTGAAAGAGGGGGAAACATTGAATTAGGATAAGACATGGGGAGTAACAAAGAGAGAGGACAAAGAGAGTAAAGGAAACAGTACATGAATGGGTTTGAGTAAAACAGCAAAGAAAGATAAGTAATGCAGTGTGTGTGACTTATAGGGAGTCAGTGGGTGTAGGTCGGGATGTGGGTGTGTAAGGTGTGTCTGTGGGTGTGGCTGTGTGGGGTGTTTCGGTGTGGGTGGAGGTGAGGTTGTGTGAAATATGTATGAGTGTATGAGTGTGGGGTGTATATGTGTTCGATATATGTGTGTGTATGGAATGTGTGTGTGTGTTTGAGGAGTGTGTGTGGAAGGATTTTTTGTGTGTATGAGGTGTGTGTGTGGTGTGTGTGTGAGGTGCATGTTAGAGGTGTGTGTATGTGTTGGGAGGGGGATGAGGTGTGTGTGTAGGAGTAAGGTAAATAATAAAAAAAGAGAATGAGTGAAGAAGCAAAGGAAGGGAACAAAGGGTAAGTGAAGTAAAGAATAGGGATTGAAAGAAGTTGAATATGAGAGGGGAAATCAGGAAAGGGGAGTAAACATGGAGAATAAGAATAAGTGAGGGAAGCAGAGTAAAGACACAGGAGTGAGGTAGATTGAGAAAATGTTAGTGACCTTAAAGCAAAGGGTGATGACAAACTACATTTTTTTAGTCATACTTACCATATAATACATGTAAGTTTAATTAATTTTTTTAACTACACTTTGTATCTGTAAAAGAGAGAAGAAAATAATTAGTAAAATATGTATTTTAAATTAAAAGATACAAATGAAGAGGTTAAAAATCATAACACTCTATTTAGAAATAAAGTTAGAGTGAAGGACACAGAAAGGGAAATAAAGTAAGGTAGAAGGACAAAAAGAGAGAAAAAGAAATAGAAGGAGAGCAAATTACAAAGAGTAAGGCATATAGATTCACTGACAAAGAGAGAGAGAAGAACAGAGAAATGGACTGAAGGTAAGAAAGATACTAAAACAATGTGAGTTAGCAAAACTAAATCAGGAAACAAAAGTAAGTAAAAAGATAATGACTGAGACAGAAAACAGTCTAATTAAGTATGCATTTAGAAGAATGAGGAATAGAAGATAACAGAGTAAGTGAAGAACAGTCATAGAGAGAAAGGATGAAGGGAGAGAGGATAATATACAACGATTGAGGGAAATGGACTGAGAAAATTACGTACACACACTAAGAGAAAAACTGAGTGAGGTGGAGTACAATGAGTGAAAAAAAGAAATGAGTAAGGGAGCAAAAAGAAGGAAAGAGAGGAGAAGACGACTAAAACAGTGGTACAGAGAGAAAATAATTTGGTGATGAAAGTAAAGAGAAGGACATTGAAAGAAAGGAAATGAGGGATTGTAATGGAACCAGAGTAAAAGAAATGGGATGAAGCACGATGAGAAAGGAGCAGTGAAGTTGTTGTAAAAGAAGTGATAGAAGGTAGATAAACAAAAGTGAACATAACACAAGTAGAGTGAGGCACTGAGGACATAGAAGTAGTGAACGAAAAATAGAGAGAAGAGGTCAAAATTAAGGAGCAAACAAAGATAAGCGAGGGAGAGTGGGTGATTTATAGTGATAGAGTGCAATAATACTGCTGAGTGAGTAAACAGGAATTACTAAAAGAGCAAAGGAGGAAAATACGGAAAAGGGAAGTAAAGCAGAGAGACTGAAAGCTGAAAAGTTATGCAAGGGGGAGAGGGGATGCACACAGTTGAAATGAGAATGAGGGGTTGTCAAAGAAGTGGAGTAAAGGAACTGGGGTTACAGAGAGTGAGAGAAAGACATTATAAGTGAGTAAAAAGAGCTGAAAGAGGATGGAAAAAGGAAAGTAAGTGTCAGAGAATGGGAATACAATTTAATTTACACAATCCAAAGTATAAAATAAGTTCTACAACATGTTACATAGTTTATTTTTGCTGTTCTCAGAATATATTGAATTTCACTTAAAACAGTGAGTTCAAATTACTCATCATATGACAGTGGGAAAAAAAAACACAATCTAAAAGATTGTGTTTTTAAAAAAAAACCTTAAATAACGACAAATGACAAATGTACGCTAATCTTAGATTGACTTACTTTTCCTTGAGGCCAAATACTGTATCATGGAGGTCCTTTTCTCGTTGCAAAGTACTTGGCTGTTCACTTAAAAATCCATTTCATCGACTTTCTATAAGAAAAGCTCCAAGAACATCTGAAATATTTTGAATATTTTCATATACTCCTCTTTTTCAGTCATGACTCTTTACTCATTCCAGCACCTTTCCATTTGGCCAAATAGTGTCAGATGTATGAGTATATTTTCAAATTAATTCCAAGGCACTCTGAAATGACCTTTTTCCCGACGTTCTGAAAGAAAGGCTCTACAACATTTTCACAATATTTAAGTATTTGTAAAACCATCTCTGACTCACTCATGTTCATCATTTTGTATAAAACTAATATCACTCGGGGGCGTGGCTTGGAGGGCGAAGATGGCGGTCGCAGCTTAGAGGAGCTCCCGCCGGCCCGCACATTATCCGACAGTTATCCTGGCCCCGAGCCCCGCAAACTGCCCTACCTGTGCTGGGAGTGTTCCGGGTGGCACCGTGACCTGTCCGGTGTGCCGCCCTGCTTCATCGGCAGCTCCGGTGATCCGCGATTGCTGGCGACGCAGTGCGGCCTACTGTCCACGAGTGGAGCCGGGGCCTCAATTTTCAAGACCCGGAGCCGACGGCCAGTGGTCGGGCCGGCCGGAGGGGATTCCTCGCCCAGACGCATCGGCGCCGGAGCCCACGGGACCCACTGGGGGTACCTAGGAGGTCGGAGGCTGCACCGGGGTGTTCCTGCAGCGAAGTTGGGACGCCGCGGCCTGTGCGGACCCCGGGCGACCGGGGCCTCGAGTTTCGTGACCCCGGGCCGGTCCGTGTCAGAGGGACCGGGGGTCGCTGAGGCTTGCTCCTCGTGCCGGTGTGCCACTTCCTGTGCGCGGCGTCCGCTGACCACGTCCGAGAGGACCTTGGGGAGTGAGTCGCGGCTCGGACCAGACTGCCCGGTGGCCCCGTGTGTTGCCCGTTCTGTGCGCTCTGGGGCGCGCCTCCCTCGACCAGTTCCTGGGCTTGCTTGGGGCTGGTGTCACGACGGTGGAAGTCCCCGCTGGATCCCGCCTCGCACACTGGGGCTTTGGTGTGACCTTGCAGCCTACCTGGCCCTGGGGGAGCCGGGGCCTCGGGTCTGGTGGGCCTCAGCCGGACGGTGCCTTCCCTGGTTTTTGGTCGGAGAGGTGGGCTCGGTGCAGCCGGAGAGCTGGAGACCTGCACGCCACGTTGGACTTGGAGGGCTGGACCTGGTGTTGCCTGGAGAGACGAGCCTGCTGCCCGGATGGTGCGTGGAGGCCTCCCGCACATAGTCCGCAATATACAGTGAGTGGCCCCCCCCCTCCTCCTTCCCTCTGGTGGACCTGCACTGGGGCGCTGTGACGGGACTTGTGCCCCGGGAAGTGATCTGGGCTAGTCAGTTAGGAGACCCGGGGGCCTGCCCTGCATCATCAGCCGCTGTGAGACGCGAGTGGGCTGTGAGGTGGCCTGGTGGACGACGGGGCTGGACGTCCCAGGTTCTTGAGACATTCCTGTGTGCCTCGCAGATCCTGAGTGCAGCCCGGACCGGGGTTCCTGGTGGCCCTAACTTGGGGGAGAGACTATCCTACTGAACGCTCCCGCTGGGACTGGCTGCCCGAAGCTGGGCTGCGGAGTCTGTGATTTAGGGGTGCCCACTGGGGACGGCATGCAGGCCCCGACGGAGTCTCCTTGGCCCCCCCGAGTGGACGCTGCTATTGAATTGCTGTAGACGGGGGCCCACAGCAAGAGCGGAGAGGCCCTCTTCCTTGCCACTGAAAATGACGAGAGGTGGGGGCGGCACTGGGTCCACCAAGCAGGGGCCGATTGATAAATTCACAGGGCCCGGCGGAGGATCTGGGGCCTCCGGAGGTGGCCAGAACACAGGCCCTGATAATGCGGCCCTGATGGCCGCCATTACGCAGTCCAGGGACATGCTTGATGCGAAAATTGGGGCGGTTGGCGCTGATGTCATGCTGCTGCGTCAAGATCTCCGCAATGCTGTGGTCCGCATCACGGAAGCCGAAACTCGGATTACAGGGGTGGAGGATGATGTGGTGGCTCTGAAAAAGAAAGTGGAGGACATGGCCAGGATCCAAAAGGGGCTAGCGCTCCGTGTCGAGGATGCGGAGGGGAGGGCGCGAAGAAATAATCTGCGCTTTGTGGGCTTTCCGGAGGATTGTGAGAAGGGGTCCATGGATGTATTCTTGACGCACTGGTTGGAGAGTTGGCTTCCCCTGGACGTCTTGTCACGCTGCTTTGTGGTGGAGCGCGCCCATAGGGCCCTGGCGCAGAAACCGCCGGCGGGAGAGCGACCACGTCCAGTCATCGCCAAGATCCTCAATTTTCATGACCGGGACGTTATTCTTAGGGAAGCAAGAGCGAAGGAGGACTTGTCGTTCGAGGGTCACAGGATTATGATTTTCCCGGACTATACCAGGCTGGTGCAGCAGCAGCGCCGATCCTTCCAAGATGCGAAAGCCAAGTTACGTGGACTGAAAATTCAGTATTCACTGTTGTACCCTGCCCGTCTGCGTGTGGTGTTTCATTCCAAGACCCACTTCTTTGACACCCCGGAGGCGGTGTTTAACTGGACGGATGAGACTGTCAGGATCCGACCGAATGCCCAGCCGGGCCTGAACTCCGGAGCATCGCGTGGGTCATCGCCGGAGAGGGGCGAATCCTCCAACAGGAGCAGGAGACACGGGAAGTCTAGGTCGCGGCGACGCTCCTCATCCGGGGGTGTCCTGCTGGATGGTGCACAGTCGGACACTGCTCAGTCTGGGACTGGGACCTGAGGGTCGTAGGGCCCCCTCTTGTCTCCTGAGCGTCATTCGTCTCTAGCCTTGGCTGGTGGCCATAGGGGTGACACTACTGCTTGATGGGCTAGCGCATGGTATGGAGTGGTCTGGGCCGTGGCTGGACACACAGGGGGGGGCGTGATGTTTGTAGTAGTTCTGTCCCGCTGCGCTTAAGCGGTGGGCCACATGTGAGTGACGGGGTTCGGGGTGCTGACCCATGGGCGGCCTATTCCTCCCATGTTCGAGGGGGGCCCTAAGGGGAGGTACTGTTAGTTGGGGAGTGTGAGGGGATCCATTGGCCTGGGGGGCTTTGGGCGCTCTGTTTTGGGCCCGGGGCTCTTTATGCCGCGACAGGTACTTCACTGTTTCATGAGGTATAGGGGTGGGGGAGGGGGGATAGGCGGGGGTTTGGTAGTTGGGTATGTTGTGCTGGTGTACGGGGTGGGGGGGGTGCGGGGTAGTTGGGTAGGGATGCACGTGATTTTTGCTGCTGTGATTTTTGTACTGCAAGGTGCTTGGGCTAGGTCCGAGGGTTTCCAGATGCTCTCCCACCGAGACTATGGGTGATTCCCCGGAGACGGCGCCTGTTAGTGGCTCCATGAGGATTCTTAGTTGGAATGTCAGGGGAATGCTGGACAAAATTAAAAGGGGAGCAGTACTGCGCTGGGGTAAGAGAGACTCGGCGGATGTCATGTTGTTGCAGGAAACACATATGTTAGGGACGAAGGTACTGAGTCAACAACGTTTTGGTTATACCCAGGTGTTCCATGCAGGCTTTACCAGGGGGTCGAGAGGGGTAGCTGTCCTCATTCATCGACGCTTATCTTATACTCACGAGCGCCATTGGCTTGATCCCCAGGGTCGGTTTGTATTTGTCAAGGGCCTGATTGGTGTGGAACCTGTGGTGTTCGGCAGTGTGTATGCTCCCCCTCCCCTGCAGTGGTCTCTGGCGGAGCGCCTGTTTCAATTGTGGGCCGATATCCCGGACTGCCTGGCTGTAATAGGGGGTGACTGGAATGATGTGATGGATGTGACTCTGGACAGGCAGAGAATGCAGGTGGCCGCGGGGGCGCCTACCCCTACACGTCTGAGAGCGATGAGTGATGGGCTAGGTTGGGTGGATGCATGGCGACATCTACATGCCAGGACGCGTGAATACACGTTTGTGTTGGCAGTGCATGGCTCCTTTTCCCGGTTGGACTGTGTGTTTGTACCCGGGGCCTTCCTCGATAGGGTGAAGCAGGCCGTGATCCAACCTCGAGGATTGTCGGACCATTCCCCGGTCGCAGTGCGGATTGCACTTTGTAAACCCCATCAGCCGTTCCGTTGGCGGATGTCTTCGTGGCATCTCCAACGGACAGAATATACGACCCACATGCGCGGTGCGATAGCCCAATATTGGCGGGAGAATTTGACCGAGGGCATGGACAGCGTGACGGTCTGGGAGGCCATGAAACCCACGCTGCGGGGCGTGGACATCGCCTGGTGTGCTGCCGCCCGTCGGAAGCGTCAGGAGGCCACTGTAGCGGCTGCGGCTGCGGTGAGAGCTTTGGAGGGGCAGTGTAGTGGAGATGCGGGCGATGTGGCGCTCAGGCTACTTCTCCAGGCACAGCGATCCTATGCTTCGATCCTACTGGACGAGGCTCGACAAGCCTGGCTGGCCACGCGGAGTAGGGTGTACCAGTGGGGCGACAAATCATGCACTATGCTCCACCGACTGTGTCAGCAAACTCTACAGCCGATCTCTCTGCCGGGCCTTACAGACGGGGAGGGGATTGCCATGACGGACCCTGCTGCGCTTGCGGCGAGTTTTGCCGACTATTATAGGGTACAATACGCTTCGCGTGATTGTCTCCCACCGGAGGCAATTGACAAATTCATAACTGACCTCCCCCCCCGGGTGATTTCGGATGAGGCCAGGACAGCTCTAGACCTTCCCCTGTCGGCGGAGGAACTGGGCGACGCGCTAGGACAACTTAACACGGGCAAGGCGCCTGGACCGAGTGGTTTTCCCAGTGAATTCTACAAGAAATTTCATTTGCAGCTGGGACCACACTATCGGCAGGCGTTGGAGGCGGCGCGGGAGGGTGGTTGCTTGCCGGTTGACTGGCGTCAGGCTGAAATAGTGGTGTTCCTGAAACCGGGCAGGCCCCCTGACAGACACGAGTCGTATCGCCCGATTTCTCTTATTAATTTTGAGGCCAAATTGTTGGCTAAGGCGTTGGCGAATCGTCTTCTCCCGTATGTTGCAGATCTGGTCCACCCGGATCAGGCGGGATTTATGCCGGGCAGAGCGACAAGGCACAACATCAGACGGGCGCAGGTAGCGGTGGGTGCGATGGGGGTGACTGGGGAGCGGGCGGCGCTCCTACTGGCAGACATCGACAGAGCGTTTGATTCTGTCAGCTGGACGTACCTCTTTGCTCTGTTACCGCGCCTCAACTTGGGTCCAGTTTTTGTCTCGTATGTCAAACTGTTGTACACCGACATCACAGCCTCGGTACGTGTCTCGGGCGCCATTTCGGAGAAATTCCCGATTGCTAGGGGGACCCGGCAAGGGTGCCCCCTGTCCCCGTATCTCTTTGCGCTAGTCATGGAGCCGCTGGCAGCCTGGGTGCGCATTGACGCGCAGCTTCGTGGCTTTGTATGGAGTGTGAGCCTCACGGACAGAATCGCACTGTATGCGGATGATGTTCTTTTTTTTTTTGACAGACCTTGATCGTTCAGGTCCGCGTATTTTGGAGATAATGCGCGTTTTCGGGGACGTCTCGGGCCTCTACCTTAGCCCACGCAAATCGACTCTCTGGATGCTAGGGGGCCGGCGCGAAGTGTCTCCTTGGGCAGTGGATCTGCAGGTGGCGATTGGTGGCCTGAAGTATCTCGGAGTCTTCCTGTCGGAGTCTGCCGCTATTGCGTGGGAGCGTAACATACAACCGGTGTGGGACAGGGTTCAGTCCGACGTCAAAACGTGGTCGCGCATGCCTCTGAATATCTATGGCAGATCTGCTATTTTTAAGATGGTGGCCCTCCCTAGACTACTATACCAGCTACAAAACCATCCGTACAGAGTGGACCCGCAGTGGTTCCGGCGTGTAAACTCCTTATTGGGCCGGTTTCTATGGGCTGGGGGTGCTTCTAGGGTGGCTCTGCGGACCTGCTTTTTGTCCACATACTGTGGAGGTCTCGCGACGTCAGACATATTGTCCTACTATCAAGCCTCTCATTTGCTGGTCTTAAATGAGTGGTGGTACGGTGGCCGTGACGATCCGGCGTATGCCCTAGAACATTTTCTGATGGGAGATGCCACGCTCCATACCCTCTTGTATTCGGCAGGGCGGCGGAAGTCGCTGCCGCATGCGACTCAAGTGGTCTTCCTGATTTGGAGACAGGCACTGCGTCGAATGGGCTGGTGGGGAAGGCTGACAGCCGAAACTCCGCTGTGGAACAACGGGCGGCTCCCTGCACTGGCCTCCTTGCAAGGGTTTGGTGGCTGGGATTCCATAGGGATCTCGTCACTTGGTCATATACTTACCGGGACTACCCTTAAATCCTTTGACGCGCTCAGCGCTGAGTTTGCGATGCCTAAGACCCAGTTTTTTAAGTACCTACAGCTTCGGCATGCTCTGGCGCCGAGCCTGGTGGAGCTGGACCAGCTTCCAGACTTTAGCCCCGTGGAGGCTAAGCTTTTCATGGGAGACCTAGGGGATAAAAAAGTCTCAAAAATCTACCAAACACTGGTCACTCACTGCTCCTCTTCCCTGGTGTCGCTGAAGGCCTCTTGGGAGGTGGATGTTGGTCCGCTGGATGAGGATGACTGGAGAGAGGCGTTGGAATCCCCCCGGGGCACAGCTATAGCAGTGCGGTTGCGATTCATACAATATAAATACTTACATCGGGCCTATTACACCAGAGAGAGACTGTGGAGGGCGGGCCTTATTGCTTCCCCGGACTGCCTGCGCTGTGGGGCCGAGAGAGGCACATTGGTGCATACTGTGTGGTCGTGTGTGGGCCTGGTCCGGTTCTGGGGTGGAGTGTGGGACTGCCTGTCGGAGGTGCTGGGATGGGAGCTACCCCGTACATCTAGGTTGGGTCTTCTTCATATCCTAGATCAAGTGGGTGGTAACATTTATAAGCGCCATCTCCTTCTGTTAGGCCTGGTTGTGGCCAAGAGGGATCTGGCGAGGGCCTGGAAGAGTGACCGCGCCCCCCCGCTTAGCGCCTGGAAGGCGGGCTTAGACTTCCTCATGGGGCTGGAAAAGCCAGTATTTGAAGCCAGGGGCTGCCCTCGGAAACATTACAAGATCTGGAAGCGGTGGGCGGACTACAGAGACCTGACATTGGATCCTCCCGCTGAAACGGAAGATGGTCTGTCCGATGATTGAGGCCTCGGGGCCTGGATAGTTCCAAGTCACTTAATGTGTTTCCTCTTGTATACGGCAGCTGATTGTGATCACGTGCATCGGGTTAGGGTGGGATAAGGGGTGGGTAGTTGGAACTGTTGCAGTTGTGGGGGGGATAATAGGGCGGGTAGGGGTTAGTCAAAAGTTTGAGCCATACGTATATTCTACTGTACTTTGCATATTGTCGTGTTCTCCTGCTTTTGGAGAGCTGTACACTTGATCTGCTTGAACTTCTAATAAATACGGTTTTGAAAAAAAAAAAACTAATATCACTTACTATGAGATCCACTTACAGTACCTATATGACAAGTCAATTTTTTTATATTGCCTGGATCACTTTTACTCAGAATATATTTTTAAACAGCAAAATAACCTTTATTAACTGCTCCCGTCTTCATAGGCCAATTACTTTTACCTAAATTTTGGCTGTAAAAACACTAGGTATGAATTTATAAAGCCAAAAGGCAAACGTTGTTTGAAAGTCAAATGAGTGTCGTTACATTGGGTCCAACCTTTAGAAGTTTTTAAATAGCATGTGTAATGCCCTGATGTTGTTGTCAGATTGGTACCTGTAAATTCCTGTAGTTCCGCGGGAGTGCCAGGCCGAAGGTGATGCTAGCTCCCAACTCCCTCACACCACTGGGCCAGATTTCTCTTGCCTCAGTGGTACGGGGGAAAGGGGAAGTGGAAGAGACAATACAGAGAGACTGCCCACACAAGGTTCTTCACCTCGACTGTTCAGGAGAGAGATGTTCTTCCTAAAAGATTTAACAAAACATTACTAAGTTCCTTCACACAATTCAGCAGTTAATCTAAATTCTCTATTACCCTTATCTCACCTGACTTAGTGTGGGATTTTGCCTCTCTCTAGTAAATCTCTATATTTAACTTTCAGGCAGTTAACATCTGAACTAGTGGAATCAAATAGGTGAAGTGTTTGAAGATAAAGATGGTACACAAAAATATATATATATATTATTATCTACTTGTAGAGACAGCTCAGCAGGTGACTTCACAGGTTTCTGAATTCCACTAATGTCCAATGTACAAGTCAAAGAATGCAGTTCCAGTAGAAGCGCCAGAATTCAGGTCAGCAGAGGGCGCTCAAGAATAACCTTAGATTCTAACTCTCAGGAGAAGGTAACCTTTTCATAATCACGAAAATGTCTTTTCCTGTCCACTCATTGCTTCATGAGCGAAACATCAAAACGTGAAGACTAGGTTCAAGTCTTCGCTGAATTACATAACAGCTATACCAGTCTCTGAGGGAATTGTCTTTTAACTCAGCAAGGAAGAAATGTTCTCGAATGACTACAATTTCAAATAAGAATGGTCTCACCCAATTCGTGACTGGAAGGTGAGTCGGAGGAGGAAGCTGCTGACACCTCTGCTGGGCTCACAGGAGGAGTTTTTCTGACAGGAAAACTCGAGTGCGCTGAAACAGCTACCAGCGCAAATCACCGGTTTCTGGATTCCGAGTGGCAAACCAAGATTCAGTATTCCGCGCTGCCACCAAACGGAACTGAGAGTAACGGGGAAATAAACTAATGCCTGGAAACTCTAAATAGGAAACTATGACCTAACTAAACTGGAGAGCGCGAATAAACATTCGCCTCCCGCTAATGGACGGTTGAAGTGCGACGTTCAAAAGACGCTCGCGCTTCAAGAGCAGCTGCGCCGACAATCTCTGAAACCACTAGAGCGCTAACCTCAAGCGCAAACAGTGGCAACAGGGATATGCCTGAATCGACTCCAACGATACTTAGAGACCAATGCGCACCAACCTAAAGTGGTGTAAGGGGTCTTAGACAAACCTAAACTCTTGAAGCGGGGGGAAACTAAGCGTGAATGACCAAACAGGAAGCCATCCCTGACAGTTGTAGAAGGACCATCATGAAAAATAATAGCTACAGTTGCAAAGGTTCTTCCTGATATCGATAACTGAGAAGCCACGAAATTTTTAATAGAAGTTGTCAATTTAGTTCCATCAGGTCTACATCGTTGGAACATTAAAATGACATAGTGACCATAATTTTGTAGAAATAATGTGGACAGCATTGTAGACTTACATTGGGTACACACCATATTGTGATCCGCTGCTTTAACTAGATTATTAAAAGGCACTGATTTGCAGTCTGGTAAAGTCAAATATATAAATCTTTCAGAGTCTATTCTAGTAGTACTTGATGAAGCACAGTTATCACAGTCATGCTGTCATTGATAAGAAAGGTTAAAAAGAGTTTTTATATCTACTCCTTCATCTTCCAATACATCAAACATATACATTAAAAATTCCTGACAATCCTGCTGAATTATCTGTGAAAATTGATTTTGACCTGAACATATGTCTACAAGATTTCTAATTTCTGAAACACTTTCTATTTTTGCTCTATCACTAATTCAGAACACAAAATTCAGTAAACAGCACAATGTTTGTTCCTGATTTTCGACAATCTGTTTTTGTAAATTTTGAAGAAAAAAAACATTAACTACTACATTAGCATGGCAGTTGACACCAGAACTGTTTTCAAACTGAAATCCAACAACATCTTCAACAGAATCCTTTTTCTTTCTCTTTACAATTACACTTTTATCTACTTTTTGCCTTTTTGCTGATACCTCACTGCAATTAAACTCATTTCTTCTTTTTCGGCCTACCACACGTTTTTCAAACAGAGGATATTGAGGCAAATGTGGAGCATACTCTCTTCTTAACCTATTGTATTCTTTAACACAATCTAGATCAGCACAAATCTTTGTTTCATCACACTCAATCAAGTACAATCCTGATAATGCCACATATGCCATACCCTCTTTAAACACAGAACTTCCAATGTTCACCAAAGCACTATCTACATTTAAACCTTGAGATTTATGAATTGTCACTGCATATGCCAAACAAATAGGAAACTGTTTTCGGCGAACATATAAGTCTTTCACGAGCAAAAATCTAGCTGAACAACGACAAATTTGTTCAATTTCATCAATGCCATCAAATTTAATTTTTTAAATTTCAATTTCATCTCTATTTTTGTAATTCACAAAACCAACAACATGACCCATTGCTCCATTTACCAGACCTCTTTCAACATTTAAATTCCTTCTCAAAATGATACGACAATTCAAACACACATTCAGAGTCTTTTCAAAACCAGCAGTTTTAGATATAGTCTTCTCTAATGAATCCAATTTTGACTTCAAATTTTCAGACAAAACAATTGTTGCTCCCATATGCTCTATTTTATCTGTAGCTTCCAGTTTCACTATCTCTTCATTTTTTAAATTTAACATTTTATTGTTGAACATGGAACATTCTTTCAGAGTTGGCATCAAACATATGGCAGATTTCTTCTCGTTAATTTTCTTAAAAATATTCTCTGGAAGAATGTTTTGATTTGGGTACAAATTTGAAATTAACCGTCCATGTAAAGCTTCTTTCCCTTGCTGACTTATTTTTCCAACTCTTACATCTTGTAAAATATTTTTATAATCTTCATCCTTTGCCTGCCGCATATTTTGAAGCAGTTCTGCATATTTGAAGTTTAACCATATATTAACATTTCAAATGCTTCCTAGGCACTTCCTGGTATCTTCATGCGTGAGCATTTTGAACACAGGTTGTCCTTTCACTGGAGTCAACTGCAGAAGATCTCCAAAAACAATAATGTGTGTTCCTCCAAATAAAACATCATAGTCTGTTCTTAAAATTTCTTGCATTCTCAAATGCACAAAAGCAAGCATTATATTTGACACCATGCTTACTTCATCAATGATAAGAAGTTTCATTTTCTTCAGGACTCTTGAAACTTCGGAACACGCATCTCCAGATAGCTTGCGATATTGCAATTTGTTATCATGCTCCACTGGCAGCATCAGTAAACGATGTAAAGTAATCCCTTTAATATTATGTGCTGCCAGCCCAGTTGGAGCGGTAACAACACAAGACAGCGGTGATTCAGTCCTTTTCTGCAGATAAGATGCAATTGCTTTAATCAGACAACTTTTTCCAGTTCCCGCTTCTCCACTCACGTACAGTCGGACAGGCTTAAATGATGTACATAAGCACTCTTTCTTCTCATGACTCAATCCATGTTCAACCTGTTCTGTGACTTCGTCATATATCTGTTTCTGCTCAAGGTTTAATTGTTTCACCAAATCTTCTAAATTAATTACATCCTCTTGAGCTTGCTCCATAGCTCTTTCCACCTCATCCATGGCAGTGGCAGCTTCATTTTGGATAATTGGTCCTCCTAGTGGATCCTGACTCAATCAAGCAGAACTCTGACTGCCTTGAGAACTGTCTCTCGCAATCTCTGCAGCAATTGTTGATTCTTGCTCTATTTCTTCATTCAACATTTGCAGATAATTTGGAAAAACAGGACATTCTATGGTATCCTTCGTTGCATTAAAAGAGTCTTCATAACAGAGAAAATCTCCAAGTAGTTCCTCTTCTTCACGCCATGGTTTAAAAAGTTGCAAAAGAGCCAAATAATAAAATTCTCTTTTATCTGGATTATCACAACTCAATTTTCGATGATTAATCAAATGGCCTTTTTTCTGTTTCACTAGACATCCTTCACATCCAATGACAGCATATATTCCATTATTGATATCTTCTCTGATGTTCCTCTTATAAATATCTCTTTGCAGAACTTGATAGAGACAAGCGTTCTCAAGGTGAGGACTTCTATTTGGATAGTATGTATCCAACATGTTTGTCTTCAAAATATCTGTACTTTCTGGTTCTTTCTCCGCCAAATACTCTATCTCTTGTACAGATTTCAAAACTCGATTTCGTGTTGCAGCAAGACCTAGACTCACCCAAATGATGGTTCTAGATTTGGCATAGAGACTTGCTGACGACAATCGATCAGAACATTCATATGCTCCAATTTCTCGATGCGACAACATCTTCAGACTGTAACTGTATAATTTCTTGCTTAGGCTCTTTTCATGTGAAATGTCCTCCCACATTTCCTTCAGTTCTATCTTTTCTTTTTTTGTGATATAAGACGTCACATATCGAGCCACAGCAATAGAGTTGTCAGCAACGAATTGAATATCCATGTTAGCATTCCACATGGACAAAATCACTGGGTTGTAGTCGTTGATGTACTTGGACTCTTCGTTTCTTTTTACATTGTATGTATTTTTTGGTGATTTCCTCGTCACAGTATGTCGCAGAGAAGACATCAAATTATTTACTCTTCCTTTAGAAATCACTGGCCGTGGAAAGCCGAAACGACATTTTGTGTAGAACTTGTCCTTGTTTCTGAATTTTCGACGACAGTACTTTCCACAACGATGGGATTGAAAGCGTAAAACTTGTTGCCTTAAACTGTTTTCTTCCGTAGTTTTCGGAACAGCACATGTTGAATAATCTTCAATGAAGCTCATCACTGTCTCATCTGAATCTGTTCCAAATTTAGGTGCATCTTTAATCCATAACAACATATGTATGTGAGGAGCACCTCTCGCTTGATACTCCTTTCTCCAAAAGAAATCCAAAACTTCTCCAAGGGGAGGATTTTTTTTTTGTTGGTAATAAAAGACATCATAGCTTCAAATCTATGATTGAAATATCTGCATACATTCACTGGATCCAAAGAACACAGTTCTCCAGGTGTTTTGAATTCTATATTTTGTATATTTGCATTTGCCTCTCGTAGAAATTGAAGTAATTCGTCCCATGCATACTCGGCACAGCTAAGAGTGAGGAACCATGTAGGAGTTCCTAAGTTTCTTAGCATACATTTCAATTTCCCATGACGACGGTACCAATACTCGTTTGTACCACGCTGACATGCCATGAGATTGATTAGATGAGATTCTAAAATATTATCTTGCAGATTCACTTTCTCCATAAAGTCCCTCGCCGAATCATTTTGCAGATGTGCTCCACTTTTCAGTATATGGTTTACTGCATAAGAAAGACCAGACAAGTCACTTTCATACAGTAGATGAAACAAATAGGGAATGCATTGACGAAACCTTGGATCTTCAGCATATAATCTTACAGTTCGATATTCAGATGCAGGAATTTGAAGTGGTCGATCGTCATATCGTCCACCTCGAGCTGTTGGAAATAGCTGTGGAAAACAACGAGCTTCCAAACTTTCTTCCCATACACTAATGGGACTTCCTTTTGCTGCTTTCATTTGGAACAATTCAATTGCATTCCCCATTACTTCTTTGGAATGCAAAGGATGATCAGTATAATG
The DNA here is from genome assembly GCF_964261635.1 of Lissotriton helveticus. Taxonomy (NCBI): domain Eukaryota; kingdom Metazoa; phylum Chordata; class Amphibia; order Caudata; family Salamandridae; genus Lissotriton; species Lissotriton helveticus. The sequence goes on along the minus strand of NC_136057.1, from coordinate 1,503,117,712 downwards.
TTCATATATTTCTTCACTTCTAGACACATCAACTTTTTCAATTTGGCCGCCTGAACAATCACTGTCTTCATCTGCAGCTGTTTCCTCTGCTGCAACACATACATCTTTGTAATACTCATTGTTTTTGACTAAATACAACGTTGCCTTTTTGACTTTCCTAACATCCACTAAATCTTGCCAGATTTTTTTACTCTTTGTCGGAACCCCATTAACTAGAATAACTAAAGGTTCCTCTTCTACTTTTTCTATACCAATTGTATCAATATTTTTTTGAAATCTAGAGGCAAATAAACAACTCTTCCCTTTAATCCTCTCTGCAAATCTGTAGGAGGCAATTTCCCTATCTTAGGCTCCATGCGAACAATTGCCTGAAAAGGATGGACACATTGAATCAAAATAGACTCATATGTATTTAAATCCATCAATTCACGGGGAATGTCTACCAACTCCAGATTATTATGAACATCTCTAGCAGGCATTCTGTTTTGATTTAATTTATCATAACAATATTTACAAATACGCTGATCAGAACTCAAATCAAAACAATTCTCCACCCACAAATAAGTTGCAAAATCTTTCCACTCATAATTATTCATCTTTTCACTTTTTACGTATAAACCAACTAATCTAGTTTGATGTTTATAATGACTTCGTCGACAACACACACAAGTAAAATTTGGCCTTTCACTTGATTTCACCTTAAACCTGGTAATTTCCTGCTCAAACTTTTCTATATTTGAAATCTGTACATTGTCTTCCACATTACCTTGAATTGCTGTGTCAATTTCTACACTGTCCTCTTTTTCACCAAAATAACAAATCTCAATTTCTTCACAAATCTTCTTCACATCTAATTCAGTTCCATGCAAAAGAGCACTGTTTAATTGTTTACGCTTAAGTGCTGGACTTTTTGCATAATACAACATTCTCATTAATTTCCTCATTTTGGTATGATGCATTGCTAACATCCTAATATGATGAAAAACACTCTGACATACTTTTCTAGAAAGACAAGCCAGTGAATGCCCTTGCAAACCTGTGTTTTCTCTCACTCTGCAAGGATCTAAGTCTTGCAACAACTTCACTTTCTGCTTTAGACTTTTCTTACTATATGTACGTAAGAAATTACAAAACAAATCAATTGATTCCTGTCGCACACTACAAATACGACTACACTTCCAAGTGTACACTGGACCCTTACTACGTCTCCCTAAAACTTCATCAGTTAACACGTCTTCTGGTTCTCTAGGCACAAGTTTCTCTTTTTCAATCGGACAACCGTCTTTCACTTCACACGCTCGACCACTGGTGTTATGTTGTTATGGTATGTTAATTTTTATTTCTATAGCGCACGGCTACTCCAATTGAGTGTCCCGGCGCTTTTAGATTGGCGGCTCATAACCAAGAAAACATAACACAGTTACAGGAGAAAAGGGGGGAAAAAACCAGACATCCAGAAACAGAAATTTAGAGGGTAAAAAGCCACGTTTTGAGGCCCTTTCTGAAAGACATCAGATTGGAGGTGCAACATAAGGCCAATGGTAGGGCATCCCAGAGCTGTGGGGCCCTAAGCCTAAAGGAGCGCCCTCCAATTCGGGCTTTCTTTATTCGAGGAACCGTCGCAAGAAACAAAGATTCCGAGCGCAAAGCACAGACCGGGCGATGAAAGGCCAACCTGCGCTGAAGGTATTTCGCGACAGAGCCAAAAAGTGCTTTATGAGCCAGTGTCAATGTTTTGAAGACTATCCGTTTCCGGATAGGCAGCCAATGAAGCGACTGCAGAAGACCGGACACTCTAGCTCTCCTATGAAGGCCAAAGATGGCGCGTGTAGCAGAATTCTGCACCACTTGCAACCTTTGCACAAGATATTCTGGAAGGCCCAGATAGAGGACATTGGAGTAATCCAGTCTGGAGCCAATTAAGGCCTGCACCGTGATCCTCCTAAGTTCTTCCGAGAGCAGGGGAAGAAACTTGCGGAGCATCTTGAGAATGCCAAAACATGTGCCAGCAAGACCAAGGATCTGAGATCTCATAGTCAGTCCGTTATCGATCTTAATCCCCAGGTTTTTAGCCAGCTGGGACGCATGAGCTGGGGGGGAACATATCCATTGGCCACCATGCATGCCATTCAGGGTCCGTGGCACAGCCAAAAAACATTACCTCGGACTTATCTGAGTTACATTTGAGGCTGTTCAGATGAAACCACCTGAAAACAGCCCCCAGGCACTCTCGAATACTCTCTCCGTCAAAATCCTCACCCCTCTTGCTCGTAAAGAGGAGCTGGGTATCATCGGCGTAAGAGACGATCTGGGCCCCAAAAGACTCCACCAGTGCCGCCAAAGGAGTCATAAAGATGTTAAAAAGAGTCGGGCTCAACACAGAGCCCTGCGGAACCCCGACTCCCAGAGGCGGCATCTCAGCAGAGCTAGGAGAGGCCCAGACCGTTTGACGACGGCCCGCTAGAAAGGACGAAAACCAGCTGAGTACTGGTGTCAACTGCATGCACTAAATCATTATCCTGGAAGTAACTCTCCTCATTAAAAAATGGCTCACAACTTGAACTGTGCATCCATTCTCCCGAAAAAACTTTACAAAAATTAGTCCGATTAATTACTCTTTTCCATCTACTGTTTGATTTGAAAACATCAATTGTCTTGTTAAGTGTCCTAATTCTATTGATTATTAAAATAAATAATTTTTTCTTAACTTCAAAAGCCTGATCAACAATCTTCTCTACACTTTTCTTTTTCTTATAAAAAGCAGCTCTCTGTTTACCTTTCCTAATGTTGTTTAACAAATTTAAAACCACCCTATTGCGAAACATTCGTTTACGAATGTCTCTAACTGATTCTGCCTTATATTCCTATACATATTATTCTCTCCTGCTGCAGTTGTAGAATTCTTTGAGGTTCTCTCCTTCCTTTTCAAATGTACTCTCTCATTCTCTTTTTCTACATGCTGTCCATCATTTTTTTGCGATGTACATATATTACGTATGAAAGACTTAGTTATCTTACCAGGAGCTTTGTTCCTGTTTTTTGAAGTATTTGTTGTGGAAGAGTGCTGTAATTCCGTTGTTTTTTTTGTTTTTTGGCGGTTCTCTTCTTTTCTTCGCCTTTCCCTTGAAGGCATTTGGTCTTACTCTTGAAATCTTGATTTCAATCTGTGTTAAAGAAAAAAATAGCACATTATAGATCACTATTACCAAACAACAAAGCAATGACAAAAAGCAAACGGTCTATTCAGGGTTACAGATTAAGTCAGGATTCTCCAGGGGTGCAGAAGAGGTGAGGCCTGTATTGAAGAGTGTAGTGGAAGACAGCTCTGTCCACAGGTACAAAGTAGGTGAGACCTGTGTCTAAGAGTCCAGTAGGGGATAGACTTCATGAAGTCTAGTCCACTGCACTCTTATACAAAGGCTTCACCACCTATGCTTCCCAGAAAAAGCCTCTCTCCCACTACAGTCTTGAACATAGACCTCACCTCCTCTGTCCCTCTAAACATGCCTCACCTCATCTCCACAATCTACTTCCTAATCTCAGGTAAAACAGGTGACATGATTGTGAAAAGATCAAATTTTTTTATGTAATCATGCACACACAATTTATTCTTTCTAAAAAATGTAAAACACATTAATTTATACATATCACCTTATCTCTGTTTTTCAAATTTCATTCTAAAAAAAGATTATGAAGCCTAAGCAGGACTGCTCATGTGATGAAGCCTGTCCAGGGGAGCACAAAACGTGAGGCTTCTGTCCAAGAATGCAATGGACAGGACTAAACTGGAGTAGTGTGCAAAAAAAAATGAGCCTCATTTATAAAACCCTGTGTCAGTTTTGCACTACTGATGCGTCATTTTTTGTGACGCATTGGCGACATAAAACATGTGCCTTGTTGCACAATATTTAAAAAGTGACGCATGTAGGTAGATGCGTCACTTTTTAAACCGCTGCGCCACAATATACCTCTGTCAGGTGTAATGTACACAGAGAAAGTGCATTCCCCCTCAAAAAGCCTCGTAATAGTGACGCAGTGAAATCTATGACATTCCACTGCGTCACTTTTACGACACTGTTACATCAAAATCTTGCACCTGCCTCACAGCAGGCATAAGACTGAAGCAAATGCTTTCACATGGGGCTTTCCCCATGTGATACGATTCTGACACCTAAGCAGCAGTGCAGATGAGATGAACCCTATCCAGGGGTACACAAAAGATGAGGCTTGTGTCCAAGAGTGCAGTAGACAGGACTAAACTGGAGTAGGGTTCAAAAAAATATGAACCTCATTTATGTGGCCCTGCGTCACTTTTGCACTGCTGATGCGTCACTTTTTGTGACGCATCGGCGGCATAAAACATGTACCTTTTTGCGCCATATTTAAAAAGTGACGCATGTAGGTAGATGCGTCACTTTTTAAACCTCTGCGCCACAATATACCTCTCTCAGGTGTAATGTACACAGAAAGGATGCATTCCCCCACAAAAAGCCTCGTAATAGTGACGCAGTGAAATCTATGAGATTTCACTGCATCACTTTTACGACACTATTACATCAAAATATTGTACCTGCCTGACAGCAGGCATAAGACTGAGGCAAACGCTTTCACATGAGGCTTTCCCCATGTGAAAGGATGCCTTGCTAGAGTTGTCATTTTTGTAACACACTCCAGCAATTCGTCACTTTTGCACTTACAAATACATCAGAAATAGTGACTTATCTGTAAGTCCTAGAAACATGATGCGTCATACATTAAATATAATGCACCATTGGTGCCAAAAGGAATGCACAGTTAAAAGTGACACATCGCTGTTTTCATAAATAAAGCTCTGTGTGCTTCCAAATCTGAGCTAACACAGATGTCATGATTGTGAAAGCTTCAAATTATTTTACTTAATCATGCACACACTTCTTATTCTATCTAAAAAATGTAAAAGCTATTAATTTGCACCAAAATCGATTTTTCAATAACATTTTAGAAACACAGTGCAGATCCTATGTACAATCATTCCATTTCAGTCTTGAAAAGTCACTATTTTACAAAATAAATTTCCTATCTCTTGCAAACATTCCTACTAAGCATTACCCAAAAAATTAAGCAAACCAACAGCAAAGAAACTCAGTCTGCTTCCCAATCTGAGGTAAAACACGTAACATGTTTGTAAAAGATTCAAATTTTTTAATGTAATTATGCACACACTATTTATTCCTTCTTAAAAATGTTAAAACCATTCATTTACACTAAAATCGTTTTTCAATTACAATTTTATGAACAGAACACAGGTCCTATTTACAAGCATTCATTTTGACTACTGAAACCCATTGTTTTGCACTAAAATCGTTTTTCAATTTACATTTTAGAAACACTGCACAGATTCTATATACAAGCATTCATTTTCACTACTAAAACCCATTGATTTGCACTAAGATCGTTTTTCAATTACCATTTTAGGAACACAACACAGGTCCTATGTACAAGCATTCATTGTCACTACTGAAACCCATTTATTTACCATAAAATTGATTTTTAAAGTAACATTTTGGATACAGAGTGCAAGTCCTATGTACAACCATTTAACTACACTACTGAAACATCACTATTTTACAAAATACAAATCCTCTATTTTACAAATATAGAAACCATGCATTTTAAAAACACCAATATTTCTTTAGCAGAGCAAAAGGTATGTTCTCCAGGCACTGCAAACCTTAATGGCACAGAAAACCTCTAATTCTACACACATATTGCTCATGGTAACCTATCAAAACTCTTCTCTCTGTATTTTCAAACCAACACCTCCCCCCCCCCTCCTCAGCCCTTTCTACCTGTTACCATAGCAACTCCCTCCTCGCTGAGCTCTCAGGTTTAAAAGTTTATTCTACAATGTTGCAAATCACCTCAGCAAGGATGTTTGACCTGCGAATACACCAGCTTATCTGGTGCAAGGTTTCTTTAAATGACTTTTTTTTAACCATTCAAATTACTTCTTACACAGAACACAACCATGCACCCTAACTTTCAGTTTTCAACTATCTCAATCTACCAATCATTGCTTTTGATTCAAGAGCACTGAAAGTCTACATTTTTTTTTTTGCAAACTCCTATTGTTCCAACTGCCATTTCTTTCCCGCACTTCATCTGACAGCACCAGAATCTCCTCTCACCATGTATTCTGTCTGGATTATTGGACATAGCTATATCCACTGGGCTCAAAGGTATGCAGATACCAGAAAATTTAACAACCTTGATTTATCAAATGTGAACATCAAATGGATTGGCCAGAGAGGATTAAGATGTCACCAATTGATTCCATTGGTGAAAACCTTTTTGCATTTGCCACACCCTGACCTCTTAATTGTGCACTGTGGAGGAAATGACTTGGGCACTTTGACTGGGGTAGGTCTGGAAATGCTTTTAAAGGACACCTTTGATCATTTGATGTCACTTTTTCCACAAACTGCCTTGGTATATTCCAATATATGCCAAAGACAGAAATGGAAGTGGTCCAAGCAATTTTGTCCACAATTTGAGAAAGTACGGAAACATGTGAATGAATCTGTTTCTGCTTACATGAGAGACTATGGAATGGGTTCAACTTACAACAACAACTTGCGTTACAACATGCAAGATATCTACAGAGCAGATGGTGTGCACTTCTCAGATGAGGGGAATAGAATATTTCTCCTGAATTTAAGACTGTGCACTGGTACCTACTTGTAGGTACCTAAATCAGCCACAGAACCCAAAAGCTCTTTTCAGGGCTACCCTACCTCTGATCACTCCAAATGATTATCTTTTTGTAACTTTTTTCACTATTTTTCACCAAAGTACGCTCCCCGGTACGCTCCCCGGTGCGCGTCCTGGGCGCTCCCCCCGCAAAATTTATTTTGGGCCTATATGGGCCTCCTAAGCCCCCCTCAGAAAACCTAGAGGGTCAGGGAGTGCCTTCCGTGCCCCCTTATACCCATTCCCAACGTTGTTTGTCCTCCATTTTCTGTCTCAAATCTACCGAAACACAAAATGGAGGACTCCCGTAGCGCTGCCAGTACGCGTACCGGGGCGCGCACCGGGAAGCGCTCCAAAAAATGATAAAAGTTAATTTACATAAAAACCACTGAAGACTTCACCAAATATAGAATAGGCCATACTACATACCAGTCCCTACCATTTTCCCAAATTTGGTGGAATTCCAATGAGCCATTTAGCCTGTAGACCTCTCTAAATATCCTGAGGTAAATTACTTCACAAAAACACATCTGAAGTGTTAGAATTGACAACCAATTAAAATGTTACTTTCATTTTCTACTATTATTTCATGACATTTGATTGGTTATGTACATGAATATATATAAAGAAAGAGAGTGAAACGCAGCCATTTTGATTACTACCTCCTGAAGTACATTTCAAGAACATTTTCACTGAGAACTTTATCTGCTTTTTGAAAGGTAGGTTGTTATTTTGAAAACTGAAGTATGTTGTGCACTTTAAGTTAATTTGGAAAACTTTTTCTGTTAGTTTTATACTATCCCTCTGTAATAGTTATAGATGTAGATAGACTTCTCTGTTATAGTTATGGATGGATTTAGGCTTGTCTTGTATAATTATGAATTTACTTAGGCTTCATCACATATACTTTTTTATATTTCTACTTCCAGTCTGATACCATACACTACCCAAAGATAAATTCACTGTTTAAAAATCCAAACTACCTGTCTGAACTTAAACCCAACAGTGCCCTATCTCTACTGATATATTTTTTTTTAATGCAAATTTCAGCCAAAATGGAAGGAGAACAAAACGTTTCCTTTGAAATTGTCCTAGAGACAAACAATGAAGAAATCATTGAACCCAATGACTTGGAATTCATGGATGAAACACGAGACCATGAACTTCTACAATGTGTAGAATCTGTGGATTTGCTCATTCAAAATGAGGACATTTCGGACAGTCAAATGAGAGAAGTTATGTTTAGTTTGGAAAATGAATCTGAAAAATCCAAACTACCTGTCTGAACTTAAACCCAACAGTGCCCTATCTCTACTGATATATTTATTTTTTATGCAAATTACAGCACGAAAATGGAAGGAGAGCAAAACATTTCCTTCGAAATTGTTCTGGAGAGCAACAATGAACAAGTTAGTGAACCCAATGATAACTTAGAATTCATGGATGAATCACGGGACTATGAACTACTTCAATGTGTAGAATCAGTAGATTCGCGGATTCAAAATGAGGACATTTCCGGCAATCAAATATTAGAAGTTCTGTTAAATTTGGAAAAAGAATCTGAAAAATAAATTTATATTTAATAATTCTAAAATTGTTTGAGACATTATTCATTTTTATATGTAATTCTTAAACTAGTACCAAATTGATTATAATGTAAAGGCAGACTTATAGTATACTGTGCAACTTTTTTGTGTTACATAGTAATTTTGCTCATAGATACTTCCTTTCTCCCACTATATTATCTCCAATGTGTATTTGACATCTCTTTTTCATCTCCTGCCTCCATGTTGTTTCTGCTTTCCTGACAGACTAAGATATGGATTCCATATACCACAAAACCTTCTGTAACAACATGCAAGATATCTACAGAGGAAATGGTGTACATTAAATTTAAGACTCAGCATTGGTACCTACATGTTGGTACTTAAAACACCCAAACAACACAACAACTCTATTCAGAGCTACCCTACCTCTAAGCACTTTAAATTATTATTTTCCTGTTTCACTGGGTTTTCCCCGTGGAACGCTCCCCGGTATGCTCCCCGGTGCGCGTATGGGCGCTCCCCCCGCGAAAATAGAAAAAAATATTTTTTTTTGTCCCTCGGGACCCTTTTATGGCCCCCACATCAAACCTAGGGGGTCAGGGTGGGTCTACCCTGCCCCCTTTTGGTCATTTCCCCCTTTGTTTTTTGCCTCCTCTTGTGTCTCAATCCTACCGAGACACAAGATGGCGGCCGCTGCGAACTGTTATGAATGTTTAGAGACACCTGAGAACCAATCAGCTTCCCGTGCGCAAGTCGCGTGGCGCGCCCGGAGCGCTCCCCGGTACGCGTACCGGGGCACGGCTATAGATATATACATTTTTTTGAACCTAAATTACTCAAAATCCTCTGGAGCACATATCTTGAGACATAGCAAAGGCACATCGGGCTACCAGTCCCTACAATTTTGCCAAGTTTGGTGAAAATCCAATCAGCCATTCGAGCTAAAAGTGAAACAGACCGCCCTATGGAAATTAACATTGGGAAAACATGTTTTGGGACCCCCCTTTTATCTCAGCCCCCGAATGACGAATCCCCCCCAAACTTTCAGGGAAGGACCGGAGCGCCGCGAGGCAAAGTTGCTGAAAAATTCAGGCAGATTCCTCAACCGGCGCCAAAGTTATTCCCAATAGAATGTTGCGATTTCCCTATGGAAATCAATCCTAACTATAACTACCTACTGGCGACCGCCAGTAGGTAATATATAAATATATATATATGACGGTGAAGTTACCTCGAAAAGAAGAACTCAGAGGCCAGAGGGGAGTTCAGGGCAAACAGCTCGTTTAATGCACAGGTTCCCAGTGGCGGCGAATGCATTTCGGCTCAATTAGCCTTCTTCAGCGCCCATTCACTGTGGCATGTCCTCCCCCAAATGGCTCCTTCCTGCGTGAAATACCTCCCAGCACATGAATCTCCTCCCCCTGAAGCGGTCAGCACACCCTTTGCAGTTCGTGTGGAATGAAGAACCACAAATCCCAGAATGCACTATAGCGGTCAGTCCGGGAGGGTGGCGTGGAGGAGTGAGTTGAACGGTAGGTTCGTGCTGGCAAACAGGTAGGTGGTGGTAGGCGCGCATCCATGGAACCGGAGAATGTCCACGGCCGTTTTTCCTTGGCCCCTCGTACCGCTACAGCCAGAGAAAGCACACAGTTGATCCTCTGGGCAGAGGCAGTCAATGCGGACTGTGCTCCCACGAAGGTACAATACCAAAGTCGCCCCAATGGTGCCGTGTGAATTCTGGCGGTCACCGAAGCTATCGATCCCTCGATTAAATGGTAGTGCTGCAAGCAGCGTGATACCCAACTTTGCTCCGGGACACTTTGGTGTAGCAGGGCCATCTGTACTGCGTCGTTGGCAGGCGCAGGATACGTGACGGTGAAGTTACCTCGAAAAGAAGAACTCAGAGGCCAGGGGGGAGTTCAGGGCAAACAGCTCGTTTAATGCACAGGTTCCCAGTGGCGGCGAATGCATTTCGGCTCAATTAGCCTTCTTCAGCGCCCATTCACTGTGACATGTCCTCCCCCAAATGGCTCCTTCCTGCGTGAAATACCTCCCAGCACATGAATCTCCTCCCCCTGAAGCGGTCGGCACACCCTTTGCAGTTCGTGTGGAATGAAGAACCACAAATCCCAGAATGCACTGTAGCGGTCAGTCCGGGAGGGTGGCGTGGAGGAGTGAGTTGAACGGTAGGTTCGTGCTGGCAAACAGGTAGGTGGTGGTAGGCGCGCATCCATGGAACCGGAGAATGTCCACGGCCGTTTTTCCTTTGTCCCTCGCACCGCTACAGCCAGAGAAAGCACACAGTTGATCCGCTGGGCAGAGGCAGTCAATGCGGACTGTGCTCCCACGAAGGTACAATACCAAAGTCTCCCCAATGGTGCCGTGTGAATTCTGGCGGTCACCGAAGCTATCGATCCCTCGATTAAATGGTAGTGCTGCAAGCAGCGTGATGCCCAACTTTGCTCCGGGACACTTTGGTGTAGCGGGCCATCTGTACTGCGTCGTTGGCAGGCGCAGGATACGTGACGGTGAAGTTACCTCGAAAAGAAGAACTCAGAGGCCAGAGGGGAGTTCAGGGCAAACAGCTCGTTTAATGCACAGGTTCCCAGTGGCGGCGAATGCATTTCGGCTCAATTAGCCTTCTTCAGCGCCCATTCACTGTGGCATGTCCTCCCCCAAATGGCTCCTTCCTGCGTGAAATACCTCAAGGCACATGAATCTCCTCCCCCTGAAGCGGTCGGCACACCCTTTGCAGTTTGTGTGGAATGAAGAACCACAAATCCCAGAATGCACTGTAGCGGTCAGTCCGGGAGGGTGGCGTGGAGGAGTGAGTTGAACTGTAGGTTCGTGCTGGCAAACAGGTAGGTGGTGGTAGGCGCGCATCCATTTATCCATCCTACTGGCGGTTGCCAGAAGGTAGTTGTAGTTAGGATCTCGTTTCTATTCAAATAGTGTTTTTAGTTTTCCCAATTTCTTTGGCTCTGGTTGACGAATCTATATATGCATATGTGTGTGTGTATATATATATATATTACCTACTGGCGGTCGCCAGTAGGTATATATAGTTAGGATTTTTTCTCTATGGGATTTTTGAAAATTCTATGTCTAATAACTTTGGCGTTTGTGGACGGAATTGGCTGAAATTTTCAGGAAAATGGCACATTTTGTTTCTGAGTAGCCCTTGAAAATTTGGGGGGGGTTCGTCAAGGGGGGGCCGAGAAAAAAGGGGGGTCCCAAAACGTGTTTTTAACATTGAGTTTTCCATAGGGCGGTTGGCCTCACTTTTAGCCCGAACGGCTGAATGGATTTGCACGAAACTTGGCAAAATTGTAGGGACTGGTAGCCCGATGTGCCTTTGCTAGGTCTCAATATATGTGCTTCAGTGGATTTTGATAAATTAACGTTCAAAAAAAGATATATATCTGAAACAGCGGACCGGGCCAGCGCTCCGGTTCGCGGACTTTTCGCGGTACGGAGCTTTGTGAAGCGAAGCTGATTGGTTCTCCGGCGTCTGTGAACATTCCAAACAGTCCGTAGCGGCCGCCATCTTGTCTCTCGGTAGGATCGAGAGACAAGAGGAGGCCAAAGCGAAGGGGCAAATGACCATAAGGGGGCATAGTAGATCCTCGCTGACCTCCTAGGTTTGATGTGGAGGTTTTAAAAGGGCCCCGCGGGGCAAAAAAAAAAAATAATAATAATAATCGAACGGCTGAATGGATTTGCACGAAACTTAGTAAAATATTAGGGACTGGTAGCCCGATGTGCCTTTGCTAGGTCTCAATATATGTGCTCCAGTGGATTTTGAGAAATTAACGTTCAAAAAAAGATATATATCTGTAACAGCGCTCCGCTTCGCGTAACGGAGGTTTGCGAAGCTGATTGGTTCTCCGGCGTCTGTAAACATTGCAAACAGTCCGTAGCGGCCGCCATCTTGTCTCTCGGTAGGATCGAGAGACAAGAGGAGGCCAAAGCGAAGGGGCAAATGACCATAAGGGGGCATAGTAGATCCTCCTTGACCTCTTAGGTTTGATGTGGAGGTTTTAAAAGGGCCCCGCGGGGCAAAAAAAAAAATAATAATAATAATCGAACGGCTGAATGGATTTGCACGAAACTTGGCAAAATTGTAGGGACTGGTAGCTCGATGTGCCTTTGCTAGGTCTCAATATATGTGCTTCAGTGGATTTTGAGAAATTAACGTTCAAAAAGAAGATATATATCTGTAACAGCGCTCCGCTTCGCGGAGATAAAATTATATCTGTATTACCTAGCTGTTGGTAACACCAGTTAGCGACGGCTAGTAGGAGATAGCGACCATCTTGGGCCCCACTTTGCATGTGAGTGATATTTATCACTAATGACATGCAAAGTGGGCATGCCAAGATGTTAGCGACTGGAAACAGTCGCTAACATCGCTATCTCCTATTATCAACTTTTGGAAATATTCGCGATAAGCGCGAATATCTCCAAAAGCTAGCACCTGCCCTGAGCAGTTCTTAGCCTTGTTATCCAATGGGAGGTGGATAACATGGCTAAGAGCATTAGCTCGGTAATGCATGAATATCGCTGAGTTTTCAGCGATATTAATGCATTGCGGTAGTTTTTTATCGTATTTGCGATAAACCTTGATAATAGCAAGGTTTATCTGCGATAATTTCTGACGATGCTTAGCGGTAAAAAAATCGTTGCTAAGCATCGTTAGGGATAAATATCGCTTAACTTTGGTAATATGCCCCAACGTCTGTTAACGTTCGATTCGAAGGAAATCAGGAAGTGTTGAAAAACATTGTCTGCGCCATCTTGCCTTTTTTCAAATGCCACACTTTTGTCGTGCACGGCAGTCATTTTAGATGCCTTGACCAGACCCACTCTGTGCACGCTGTCGATCCTTAGCATGGCTCCCCACCCTCGCAAGCATCTCCCCCAGGCAGTGGTCACCCCCGCTCTCTGTCTTATGCATGGGTAATAAACCACCCCCCATCTGCGCTGCTCTTCCCTGAGAATCACACCCTGTGCCCGCCCGACACCTCCCTTTCGCCCTATTCACTTCCGCACCCTCTGACACTCCTTTTCCTCTGTGTCCGATTGTCCAGGCCGGTCCTAGGGTATCAGCTAGCCCTGGAGATGTAGTTTATGGCCCCAGCTGTAAAGAATCACCCCTCTTCAAAGGAGTTATAGTAGATCAAGGCCCACACTCGATGAGATCCGTCACAGCAGACGCGTTCCTATTATCTGAAAACCATCCTGTATTGTGATTGGGGAGGGGACCGAGCCTGAAGCGGAAGATTCCAGGGATGACTCTTTGTACATCAAAGTTTTTACAATTATGTGTCACATTAAAAATATATAGCACTCCAACAAAGTAGTAAGATTATAAAACTTTAATAACTTATAAATATATACAAGAAAACAAAAACAGTAATAACATATAAACATTTTTAGGGAAAAACAACGAAGTAGCGGTCGGCTGTGCGAATAGTCCCAACGCAGCACAACGTCCAGATTTCTGGCGTGGGGCGTCGCGGGGGCTGGGTCATCAGTAGCAAACTGTTGTGCGAATAGTTCCAAGGCAGCAGAACGATGGCACCAAGGTGATGTCCAGTAAGTTGCCGCACTGGTTTTGGTATCCTACAATGCTGCTCCGAATAACGGCGTGGGGCGCCCCGGGGGAGGCGGCGTGAACGGGCCTCTCCAGGTGGAGTCTCGTCTGTTGTAGTGGGGCGCCCCTTTACCGTTTCAGTTGCCATTCCGTCCGCTTTTGGTCCACTGTGTCAAAAGCCGCAATTCAGCTGAGTTGCGCCCACTCTTGCGGTGCAGCGATAGGCGGCTGTCACAGGACTCTCAAAATGGCGGCAGGCTGTTTCCTTTTTGGGCCTGGTCCACTGAAATGGCCCTGGGACACCTTGGAAATCGGACGCTTGTCTGCTAGGTCTTGGACCCCATTCTAGAAAGCGTCCCCTCCGCCTTGAAGATTCTACAAAAGTCTTGGGGGCCCCCGACTCCTGCAGGTTTCCGGTGGGGAGCGGCTGCCATGATTGCTCGCGGAATGACCACGACGGAGCTACGAGATGGTGGTGCTCTCATGCTGACGCCAGCTTCAGTCTGAAACATCCAGAAACAAGGTGGGGCTTTCATCGTTTAAGAAAAAAAAAAAGTTTTCATCCAATGAAAAGTGTTGTTTTTAGTTATATGATCAAGCCTTCCATCATTAGGAAACCAAAAGTAAAATGAACCAATGAAAAGTTTTATAAACAAGTCACATGACCTGTTATGCGGCATAGAGTATAAAATGCGGAGAAAATACGTTGGCACGTGAGGCGGCGTCAGTAGCGGACCGATGTGCGAATAGGCCGAAGGCAACACAACGCGCCAAGATCCGGATGGCACCGAGGTGGTGTCCAGCAAGTTGCAGCACTGGTGTGGCCATCCTACAATGCTGAAAGTCGGCGTGGGGCGCCCCGTTGGCCTGTGAGTTTGCGTCAGTAGCGGACCGATGTGCGAATAGGCCGAAGGCAGCACAACGCGCCAAGATCCGGATGGCACCGAGGTGGTGTCTAGTAAGTTGCCGCACTGGTGTGGCCATCCTACAATGTTGAAAGTCGGCGTGGGGCGCCCCGTTGGCCTGTGAGATGGCGTCAGTAGCGGACCGATGTGCGAATGGGGCCAAAGGCAGCGCAACAATATTTTCTGACTAGAAGACACCACAAGGCGCTGAGATGCCAAGATCCGGATGGCACCGAGGTGGTGTCTAGCAAGTTGTGGCACTGGTGTGGCCATCCTACAATGGTAAAAGTCGGCGTGGGGCGCCCTGTTGGGCTGTGAGATGGTGTCAGTAGCGGACCGATGTGCGAATGGGGCCAAAGGCAGTGCAACAATATTTTCTGTATGGAAGATACCACAAGGCGCTGAGATGCCAAGATCCGGATGGCACCGAGGTGATGTCTAGCAAGTTGCTGTACTGGTGTGGCCATCCTACAATGCTGAAACTCGGCGTGGGGCGCCCCGTTGGCCTGTGAGGTGGCGTCAGTAGCGGACCGATGTGTGAATAGGCCGGAACCAGCACAAGGCGCCAAGATCCGGATGTCACCGTGGTGGTTTCATAGTTGAGAGGCACTTCATCTGCAGTGGGGCGCCGAGATCCGGATGGCACCGAGGTGATGTCTAGCAAGTTGCTGTACTGGTGTGGTCATCCTACAATGCTGAAACTCGGCGTGGGGCGCCCCATTAGCCTGTGAGATGGCGTCAGTAGCGGACCGATGTGCGAATGGGGCCAAAGGCAGCGCAACAATATTTTTGGAATAGAAGACACCACAAGGCGCTGAGATTCGGTTAGCACCGAGGTGGTGTCTAGCAAGCTATGCAGCTGAGTTGCGTGCGCACTTGCGGCGAATAGGTCGAAGGCAGCACAACAATGTTTTCTGAATAGAAGACACCACAAGGCGCTGAGATTCGGTTACCACCGAGGTGATGTCTAGCAAGTTGCCGCACTGGTGTGGCCATCCTACAATACTGCTCCGAATAACGGCGTGGGGTGCCCGAAGGGGGGGGGGGGCGGCGTGAACGGGCCTTCCTAGGTGGAGGCTCGTCTGCTGTAGTGGGGCGCCCCTTTACCGTTTCAGTTGCCATTCAGCTGAGTTTCGGCTGCTCTTGATGCTACAGCGACAGGCGGCTGCAACAGGACTCTCAAAATGGCGGCCTGTTCTTTGGATTTGGGCCTGGTCCACTAAAATGGCCCTGGGACACCTTAGAACTCGGACGCTCGATTTTTTTTCCCTTTCCTGTACATGCAAAAAAAGGTAAATGCCCGGTACGTTACACGCTTCATCTGCCACGATGAACTCTCCAGAGGAACCGAAAAAAAATATAGTTATGGTAACTATACCATGCATCGTCATATGGAGAGGTGGCACCAATTAATTATAGTGCTGCATAAAAGAGAGATTTGGAGGAGAACCCCTGACCTGCTAGTACATTCATCAAAGAAGTGGCACTGACAGCATCAGAGGCAAGGGAAACGGTCCCAAATATTTAGAAGAACTTTGGAAAGATTAAAATGACATGTTTAGATTGTGGCAAATTAATTTCATGTGGACAGATGAGTGTTACTCTAATAAATACAGCATATGAACATCATCATAGTCGATGGTTGGTAGAGACATTTTGACTATATCCTGGACCTGCCCGTCCTCGCCCAAAATGGCGCCGGAATAAATGGGACTCGTAACTCCTTGTTGTGTACTGGTTGCAGAACCTTGAAATCACGAGATACGTATGCAGTTTTGAAGCACATGGCGGGCGGGGACGAGAATTGATTGAATATTTCGACATCCCTATTGATATTAAGTTCTGATGTGTTATTGATTACTGTACTATTGAAAGTTCGAATTAACGTCACCCATGGTACTTGCCCGCAAATGTATATCTAGATAATTTTATTGTAACTGGCCCTGTCGTATTTTAATTATAAAATGTACGTCCACCGATTCCGTAACTGTTAGACACCTTAGTTCTTGCAACCTAATGGCCCGCCCGTTACGTTCCTCTACAGTGTAAATGTCTACTCATCATATACGATTACAGTTTGCTCCGTGGCCGGCCCACGTGGTTATAGGCTCGTATTTGTATAATGAAATTTTCACAATAAAGGTTTTTAAAAGAAAACATGGTAGTAGTATATACATTGGTAAAGTTTTTAATAATAGTCACTGTTTTAGAATCATTAAAAGGCAAGTGAAATAAAGCAGACCAATTACATGAAGGGTAAAAGGTATAATACGAAGGAACGCAGTAAAGATAAATGGTCAAGGGCTGTTGTGTTTTCTACTCCTGCAACATAAAGTGATCGATAAGAATCTCATATTCAGGCGTATCGGCGACTAAGACAGCAGGTCGACCCTCTTTTGCTCAACGGCTCCGTCATGGGACGAAGAAACGCTCTTTTTCTCGAAAAAAGAATATATTTTACTTGCAGGACAGTTGTAAATTTTCCGGGAAAGTACATTAGCCTGGAACATTATAACATATATTTAAGAAAAAATAATGTTCGGAAGTAATAAAAAGCGTAATTTTTAGGTCATATGACCAAGCCTTTCATCATTAGAATAAGAAAAGTAAAATGAACCAATGAAAAGTTTTAACAAGTCACATGACTTGTTATGCTTACGTTACGCGCTGCGCGCCCCGGATGACTTCCGGATGCGCTAACGCGGCGCGTCATATGACGCATTACGCGACAACGCAGGTCCAGAATATAGTCAAAATGTCTCCACCAACCAGCGGTCGGAACACAACCCCTTTCAGCAGGCTAAATAGTTCTGTTAAATGACAACAGAAGGGACAGGCAACAAGAACCATCAGTCAAAGAGGGGAGGGCTAGTTCTTCTCTACCGGGTTACATTGGGGCGCTACCGGAACTGATCGAATTGGTAGTCTACAGTGTTTCTGGATGTTTCAGACTGAAGCTGGGTTTAGCATGAGAGCAGCACCATTTCGTAGCTCCGTCGTGGCCATTCCGCAACCAATCATGGCAGCCGCTCTTTATCGTTATTTTGGGCGGGGTGGGTGGCGGAGCCGAGCTGTTTTGCAGCCATCATTGTGTGGAGTTCAGTTCATCTCACTAGTTTTGTATTTGTCATGAGGGATTGTTCCTAATGTTTCTATTTTAGCGAGGTCAAAAAGAGATCCCATTAGTGGCCTACTGATTTTGCTCGATTCCTTTTCTTTTTTTTTTTACACGATTTTTCGTTATCTGCAAAGACTAAACAGAGTATTGCGACTCTGTGTTTGTTTGTAAATAGAGAATGAACCAAAGAGAACCAATTCTAAAACAGTAAATACTTGGATAACAATCAATCAAATGGAGAGAGAAGCAGGCACGACGTATTACAACGGGGGTAAAGGCCTGCGTTAACTACCTTTCACTATCTGCAAAGAGAGAGTACTCCTAATAGAAATGAGGGGGGGGGGCACCATTCAAAGCAGATCAGTGTGCATAAACACGAAAATGTTTTCACTTACCACGTACTTGACATTCGACAGCTTATGATATTTGCTATTAAAAAACCATTGAAATTCACTGAAAAAACCATAGGTTATAGACCATATATAGTTAGGAATTAGCATTTACAAAACCTTGAAAATTCACTGAAAAAACCATAGGTTATAGACCATATATAGTTAGGAATTAGCATTTAAAAAACCTTATTTTACTCACACAAAACCATTGAAATTCCATATATAGTTAGTTGCACTAACTATATATCGCGCACCCGCAATCCACTGCTGATGATGTCACATATTACATCATTCATGACATGGTCAGTGACATCACTGATGACATCACTGATGACATCTCAAATGACATCACTGATGACATCACTGATGACATGTCAAATGACATCACTGATGACATTACTGATGACATCTCAAATGACATCACTGATGACATCACTGATGACATCTCAAATGACATTACAGATCACATCACTGATGACATCATTCATGTGATAATACGATGAACCTCTTCAGACTCTAATATAACCTTAGATACACTCAGTGTAAACACAGACTCGCAGATTGTCACTCATCCATGAAGTTACACACACACCCAGTCAGTCATGCAAAGAAACAATCTCACCTCCATTTCTTCAACTATACAGTTAAACACACCTTACTTATTCAAACATATACTAACACATATTTACTCTCTTATACAATCCCTGATACAAGTTCACAATGATCCATACAGCCACTCACACATTCACTGGCTCTTATGCACAGTTATTTATATATGTCAACTCTCACATGTACTGTGTTTTACATATGTACTTACTTTGACATGTAGCACTGAGATATCCATTCACTCACCAATACAGTCATGCACACAGTCAACCACCCATACAGCTGTTTCCACATGCACTTTTGAACCCATACATTATGCACAGAGTCATACACCTTCCCAGCCACCCACACACACTCCCAGTTTCCCATACAAATGCTTGGGCAACCAATCAATAACCCATATAGTTACTCATATAGCTACTGATCAACACATGCAGCAGTTTACAGAACAACAGACATAATGATGCACAAATTAAGACAGTTTAGTCACTAACCCATGCACTCAATGAGACACATTTAACCACTCACTCATACAGTCAGTCAGTCATGCACCTACTAAATCCTTCATCCAGACACTTATACATCCACTCATTCTTCAATATGTAAGACATATTTTAACTTTACAGAAAAATACAGTCACTGGATGTTGTCATCAGTGATGTCATCAGTGATGTCATTTGAGATGTCATCAGTGATGTCATCAGTGATGTCATTTGAGATGTCATCAGTGATGTCATCAGTGATGTCACTGACCATGTCATGAATGATGTAATATGTGACATGATCAGCAGTGGATTGCGGGTGCGCGATATATAGTTAGTACAACTAACTATATATGGAATTTCATTGGTTTTGTGTGAGTAAAATAAGGTTTTTTAAATGCTAATTCCTAACTATATATGGTCTATAACCTATGGTTTTTTCAGTGAATATATTACCTACTGGCGGTCGCCAGTAGGTATATATAGTTAGGATTTTTTCCCTATGGGTTTTTTGAAAATTCTATGTCTAATAACTTTGGCGTTTGTGGACGGAATTGGCTGAAATTTTCTGGAAAATGGAACATTTTGTTTCTGAGCAGCCCCTGGAAATTTGGGGGGGGTTCGTCCAGGGGGGGCCGAGAAAAAAGGGGGGTCCCAAAACGTGTTTTTAACATTGAGTTTTCCATAGGGCGGTCTGTCGCACTTTTAGCCCGAACGGCTGAATGGATTTGCACGAAACTTGGCAAAATTGTAGAGACTGGTAGCCCGATGTGCCTTTTGTAGGTCTCAATATATGTGCTCCAGTGGATTTTGAGAAATTAACATTTAAAAAAAGATATATATCTGTAACAGCGGACTGGGCAGCTCCCGGTTCGCGGACCGGGGAGCGTACCAAAACTTCGCGTAGCGAAGCTGATTGGCTCTCCGGCGTCTGTAAACATTCCAAACAGTCCGGAGCGGCCGCCATCTTGTCTCTCGGTAGGATTGAGAGACAAGAGGAGGCCAAAACAAAAGGGGAAATAACCATAAGGGGGCATAGTAGATCCTCCCTGACCCCTTAGGTTTAATGTGGAGGCTTTAAAAGGGCCCCGCGGGGCAAAAAAAATAAATAAATTTTTTTTTGTTTTTTTGCGTGGGTAGCGCCCGGTACGCGAACCGGGAAGCGTTCTGGGCAGCGTACTGCAATGAAAAATGAATGATAGACTTTTCAAATGCTGTATGTTAATTGATTGTTGTTTTTGTTGATTATTTTTTTATTTTTTTTATTTTTTAAGCATTTTTTATTGTGTTTCATATTTTATTAAACTTTCTAACATTTCATTGTCAGAAATTTCAAAATTATCATGGAATATACATTGTAGTCTCTGAGGTTGTAAAATGTCCTCATTTGCAAGGAGGTTATCTACTGCTGGTACACATTGCAGTAGTTCTTGGTCCCAAGTTTCATCCATAAATTCAATCTCATTTGGATCAATGATTTCTGTGTTGGACTCTGGAAGGACAATTTCAAATGAAATTTTTTGTTCGCTTTCCATTTTCCCTGAAATTTGCATAAAAAAAATATATATTAGTAGAGGTAGGGCAATGTTGGGATTAATTTTAGATAGGCAGTTTTTAACAGTGAATTTATCTTTGGGCAGTGTATAGTATCAGAGTGATTGTATCTAAATTTATAAGTACTACAGAGGGATAGTATATAACTAATAGAAAAAGTTTGCCATATTAACTTAAAGTGCACAATATACTTCAGTTTTAAAAATAACAACTTACCTTTAAAAATAAGTTGAAGTTATTAATGAAAATCCTATTGAAATGTAAACCAGGAAGTAGTAGTCAAAATGGCTGTGTTTCCTTCTCTTCCTTTATATATATTCGGGTACATAACCAATCAAATGTCAGGTAAAAAAAGTAAAAAATGAAAGTAACATTTTAATTGGTTGTGAATTCCAACACTTCAGATGTGTTTTGTGAAGTAATTTACCTCACGGTATTTAGAGAGGTCTACAGGCTAAATGGCTAAATGGAATTCCAATCAAATTTGTGAAAATGGTAGGGATTGGTATGTAGTATGAGCTAATCTATATTTGGTGAAATTATCTCAAGTGGCTTTTGTGTGAACTACTTTCCCACCTTTTTTGATGGTGCGCTTCCCAGGGAGCGACCCGGTACGCGAACCGTTGAGCGCCCCGGTTCGCGGACCTTAAGCGTTCCAGGAGTCCACCATTTTGTGTTTCGGTCGAATTAAGATACAAGATGGAGGGCAAATAATGTTCAGAATGGGTAGAAGGGGGCACGGTAGAGTTATCTTGACCCCCTAGGTTTTCTGAGGGTGGCTGAGGAGGCTTATATGTGCGAAAAAAAAAAAATTCAAAAAAAATTTCGCGAGGTTAGCTCCCGGTTCGCGTACCGGGTAGCGGCCCCGGTAGCGTATTTTGTTGAAAATTAGTGAAAAATGTTAGAGTTAAATAATAATTGTGAGTGATCAGATGTAGGGTAGCTCTGAGAAGAGCTTTTGGGTTTATGGTACATTTAGGTACTTATAAGTAGGTACCAATGCACATTCTTAAATTCAGAGTGAAAATTCTGTTGCCCTCATCTGAGAAGTGAACTCCATCTCCTCTGTAGATATCTTGCATGTAGTAACGCAAGTTATTGTTGTACAGGGAGCCCATTCCATGGTCTCTCATGTAAGCTGAAACAGATTTGTTTACATGCTTCCTCGATTTCTCAATTTGTGGACAAAATTGGTTGGACCACCTCCATTTCTGTCTTTGGCATATATTTGAATATACCAAGGCAGTCTGAGGAAAAAGTGCCATCAATTGCTCAAAGGTGTCCTTTAAAAGCATTTCCAGACCTACCCCAGTCAAAGTGCCCAAGTCATTACCTCCACAGTGCACAATTAACAGGTCAGGTTTGGGCAAATGCATAAAGGTTTTCACCAATGGTATCAATTGGTGACATTTTAATCCTCTGTGGCCAAACCACTTAATTTCCACATCTTGTAAATTGAGGTTAGGTAAATTCCTGCTTTCAACGTACCTTTGAGCCCAGTGAATATAACTATGACCAACAATCCAGACAGAAAACATGGTGAGAGAAGGTTCTCCTGCAGTCAGATGAAGTGTGGCAATGAAATGGCAGTTGAAAAAATGAGAGTTTGAAATGAAAAAAACTATGGAGTTTCTGTGTTCATGAAGCAGTAACAGTGATTGGTGGATTTTGATTGATGAAAACAGAAAGTTAGGGTGTACAGATGTGTTGTTTGAGAGATGTATTTTGAGTGGTCAATAAAAAATCATTAAATGAAAGAAAGCACTGGATATGCAGGTGCACTGAGAGTTCAGAGTTCAATTGCAACATTGTTGTGTGAACTTGCAAACACCAGAGTTTCTCCAAGAGGTGGTTGCTATGGAAAATAGCCAGAAATGGCAGAGGGGGGAAGGGTTTTCATTTGAAAAAAAGTGTGGGAAGAGTTTTGATTGGGTGACATGAGAAATATGTGTGAAGAATTACAGCATTTCTGTGCTTTTGATAGCTGCAGACTCTGGAGTGCATACCTTTTGCTCTGCTGAAGACAAATTGGTGTGTTTCTTAGACTGTTTTCAAACTCAAAGTATTTGCTAAGGTGAGAAAATATTTCTTTATTTTAGATAGAGAATAGTGTGCTTTAAGGAGAAAATTATGATTTATGTGGCGCAAATTGCTTGTAAATATGCTCTCACATGTGCATGGAAAAATTTGATTTTGAATGTTAGTGTTATATAGCCATGTTAAAAGTGACTCAACCATGCTGGAAAGTCAATCAAAAAATGATTTCATGTGTTTTAATGACATTTTAAGTCATTTTCTCATGTGCAGTGTTTAGAAATTATGATTTGAAAATCGTTTTTGTGGAAAAGGAATTGTTTTTAAATTCATGACAAGGATATAATGGTGTATGGTTCTTTATAAGGCAATTGACTGTCCCTGATGTTATTTTTCTCATTTTAGTGTAAGACCTTTCTCTGTGGCGCAAATTGCTTGTAAATATGCTCTCACATGTGCATGGAAAATTTAGATTTTGAATGTTTGTGTTAAATAGCCATGTTAAAAGTGACCCAACCATGCTGGGAAGGCAATCAAAAAACGCTTTCATGTGTTTTAATGACATTTTAAGTCATTTTCCCATGTGCAGTGTTTAGAAATTATGATTTGAAAATCGTTTTTGGGGAAAAGGAATTGTTTATAAAATCATGACAAGGACATAATGGTGTATGGTTCTTTATAAGGCAATTGACTGTCCCTGATGTTATTTTTCTCATTTTAGTGTAAGACCTTTCTCTGTGGCGCAAATTGTGTGTAAATATGCTCTCACATGTGCATGGAAAGTTTTAATTTTGAATGTTTGTGTTACATAGCCATGTTAAAAGTGACCCAACCATGCAGGAAAGCCAATCAAAAAACGCTTTCATGTGTTTCAATGACATTTCAAGTCATTTTCTCATGTGCAGTGTTTAGAAATTATGATTTGAAAATCGTTTTTGGGAAAAAGGAATTGTTTTTAAATTCATGAGAAGGACATAATGGTGTATGGTTCTTTATAAGGCAATTAACTGTCCCTGATGTTATTTTTCCCATTTTAATGTAAGACCTTTCTCTGTGGCGCAAATTGCTTGTAAATATGCTCCCACCTGTGCATGGAAAGTTTTAATTTTGAATGTTTGTGTTACATAGCCATGTTAAAAGTGACCCTACCATGCAGGAAAGCCAATCAAAAAACGCTTTTATGTGTCTTAAGGACAATTTAAGTAATTTTCCCATGTGTAGTGTTTTGAAGTTATGATTTGAAAATCGTTGTTGAGGTAAAGGAATGTTGTTAAAATTTATGTGCGCCATATGCCCCCAAATTTCTTTTTTAGGGTTGCAGCAGGGGTGTTCTTGAGACACCCCTGCACCTTTGGAATAAATTCCTAATTTGTGATGAGCAAATTGTTAATCGCAAATTGCACCTTCATTTATATGAGCCTCCTAGCTCATGGAAATGAATGGGTAATTTGCAATTAGCAATTTTCTCATCGCAAATTTGGAATGGTAAAGAATCGCTATTTATTCCTTAAAATTCGCTTTTTTGGAAATGCAAAATAGTTATATGATACATATGGCGGTTGATGTCTAACAAGATAAGAAGCTTAGGGATACATTTATGATGACTGGCGCAATGAAGTAGAAATCACTTACTTCATTGGTAGGCCTTTACATGAATTATCTCCTCTGTATTCTTCATCAAGCGTAACTTTAATCTGCAATCCTGAGTAGGCCTCACCTTAAACAAACCTCTGGATAGGCCACATCCTATTGTCATCCTGAATTAATCATTTAAAATGCTAGGGACAGATTTATGATAGGTGTATACCTCTTTTGTGCCACTTAGAAAACATTGTCCATGGGGAAATGACTTAAAATGTCCTTAAGACACATGAATGTGTTATTTTAAAACGTTTGCAATTTTTTTGGGTCACTTTCAACATGGCTATGTGACTGAAACAGTCAAAATCTAAATTTGCAATGCACAGGTGGGAGCATATTTACAAGGAATGTGCTTCATGGGGAAAGGTCTTATAATGTAATATGGGAAAAATGACATTAGAGACACTGAAATGCCTTATAGAGAAGCATACACCATTATGTCCTTGTCATAAATTTGCAAACCATTACTTTTCCCCAAAAACGATTTTCAAATTATATTTTGAAAACACTGCACATGTGGAAATTACTTAAAATGTCAATAATTCAAAATTTGCGATTCCTTAAATGCAATGTATCAAAAAAAAAATATGTAAAAAATGATATTAAGGATTTGGAAACTACCACCAACTTCTAGTTTGTGGTAATTTGCGAATTCTTTTCAAAAAGCATTTTTTTCAAAAAAAAAAGGTCCCATATGACGCCCATACATGCCATTAGGGCATGTAGGTGTGCCATGTGCTCTCAAATTTCTTTTTCAGGGGTGCAGCAGGGTGTTCTTGAGATACCCCTGCACGCTTGAAAAAAATCCTATTTTGTGATGAGCTAATTGCTAATCACAAATTGCAACCTTAATTCCTATGAGCCTCCTAGCCCATGGAAATGAATGGGTAATTTGCAATTAGCAATTTGCTCATTGCAAATTAGGAATAGTAAAGAATTGCTATTTATTCCTTAAAATTTGCTATTTAGGAAATGGAAAATAGTTTGATGGTACATATGGTGGTTCATCTGTAACAAGATAAGAAGCTTAAGGATACATTTATGATGACTGGTGCAATAAAGTGCACATTACTTACTTCATTGGTAGTCCTTTATATGTATTATCTCCTCTGTATTCTTCATCAAGCGTAACTTTGATCTGCAATCCTGAGTAGGCCTCACCTTAAACAAACCTCTGGATAGGACACACTTTATTGTCATCCTGGATTATTCATTTAAAATGCTAGGGATAGATTTATGATAGGTGTATGCCTTTTTTCTGCCACTGTGCGTCACTTTTATGATGCAGCGGTGGTGCAAAATATTTGCTATGAGGTGACAACATTAAAAATTGATGCATTTAGGCAGATATGTCATGGTGTAAAAAAAAAACGTACCACATAAAACCCAATCAGCAGTAATGCAAAAGATGCACCATGTCGCAAGACAGGCCTCACTTGGGGCCATATGTATCAAGCTAATTAGCATTTGCAAAGATCAAAATTCTATGAATTTCGGCCTTTGCGAATGTTAATTAGACAAATGGTATGTATCAAACAACTTTGATGCAAAATAAGGAGTAGCAAAATTTGCTATTCCTTATTTTGCGATTGCACTGAAGCATTTGTAAATTTTGTGACTACTTAAATGCAATGTATCAAACAAAAACTATGTAAAAAATGACATTAAGGATTTGGAAACTATTGTGGTAAATTAGTGGTAATTTGTGAATTCTTTTCAAAAAGCTTTTTTTCAAAAAAACAAAAGGTGCCATATGACGCCAACACATGCCCTTAGGGCATGTATGTGTGCCATATGCCCCCAAATGTGTTTTTCAGGGGTGCAGCAGGTGTTCTTGAGACACCCCTGCACCCTTGGAAAAATTCCTACTTTGTGATGAGCAAATTGCTAATCGCAAATTAAACCTTCATTCATATTAGCCTCCTAGGCCATGGAAATGAATGGGTAACTTGCAATTAGCAATTTGCTCATCGCAAATTAGGAATGGTAAAGAATCGCTATTTATTCCTTAAAATTCGCTATTTAGAAAATGTAAAATATTTTGATGATACATATGGCAGTTCATCTGTAACAAGATAAGAAGCTTAGGGATAGATTTATGATGACTGGCGCATCACCAGGGATGTGACAGTCATCCTGCGCCACTGTTCCGCCACCCATGTTGTGCTGCATTTACAATGTGGCGCAGCATGGGGCAAAAACGGCACAGATGGGTGACGCATCTGTGCCGTAAAGGTGGTGCATTGCTGGAGTTGTATCGCAAGTGCGATGCAGCTCCAGCAAGGCTCAGGGGTGCCCCATCTCCACAATGCTGCGTCAAGACCTATGCCAGCTTCAATCAGGCGCAGGGTTTTGACGCAGCTTTCTCCTATCTGATTGTAAATGCGGCACACCATGGGTGGTAAAGCAGTGGTGCACATTAACTGGTGCATGCCTGGGGATGTGCCATTTAATATAAATCTGCACTTTAACATTTGAGTATGTGCAGGGGACACAGAGTCGTTGAGGCTTATCCAAGGTTAAGAAGAGATGAGTCCTGTTCAGTGAAAAATTAGACATAGGCTTCACCTGCTCAGCATTGCTGGACATGGCTAAATAATAGCTGCAAAATGTTAATCTTGTTAAACAATTTTACTATTATAATCTCTGAGATTTGTTTCTTACTCTGCAACATCTCATTGTTGTTATCTTTCTTTAAAGATAAAGACAACATCAACATGAGCGACAATCAGCAATCAGTTGATTTTGACCTCATCATTGAACTCGTAATTGAAACATCAGTGGATGTTGATCCCTTGGATGATTTAAATCCCGAGGATGAAGAAGAGCGTGATGAGGATGCAGATATGTCCGAATTATATGATATAGGATGGGAAGCTGACCTGCTTGAGCCTTTGGAATTATAAACATTTATTTTTAAAATTTATAATCAATAAAAAGTAAAAAGGTAAACCGTTTAATTTAAAAATAAAGACACCTTCAAAAACAGGTTATGTGTAGTGTCTTCAATAAAATATTAAAATATGCTCATAAAATTAGATCAGATTCACATATAAAATAGCATAGGTAACATAAATATAAATGTCATTTCTTTTCTGGTATTTCTGTATTGTAAAAATGGCAATGACTAAAAAATCTTCAAATTAAAATGTCAAGTAGTGTGTTATGTTTTTGATCACTATTACTGATTTACTGTTTGATAATAATGTTTATTAACATTTTTTATTATATTTTTCCTCAGATTCAACTGCAGATCATTTCAAGATTTTAATATGCCTACAACACAAAGACAGATAAAGGCTGCAAAACGTCAAAGACAGCAGGAGAAAAAAAAAATGCAGCAGTCCTCTAACAAAAAGATTTCTCAAGCCACGAAGAAAGCACCGGGTAAGAGCTCTAAATATTTCATAAGAAATATTTGTAATAAAAAAAATATTACTACAGAAAATGTTTCAGTCCATAACACGAGGAGTAAATCAAATGGAAAGAAAAGGACAATGGAAAATGTTACTGCTAGAGCAAGAGATAAATCTGTGCATGATAGTAGAAGGAAACAACAGTTTAGGGAGATTCGTAAACGAATGTTCCGCAACAGGATAATTGGCAATTTGTTAAAAAATATTAAGAAAGGTCAACAGAAACTAGTTTTTTATAAGAGAAAAAAAAAAGTTGAGAAAGTTATTGATCAGGCATTTGAAATTAAACGTAAGTTATTTATTTTGATAATCAATAGAATTAGGAAACTAAACAAGGCAATTTTTGATTTCAAAAGAAATAGTAGATGGAAGAGAATAGTTAATCGTAGTAATTTTTGTGAAGTTTTTTCTGGAGAATGGATGCATAGTTCAAGCTGTGAGGCATTTTTTAATGAAGAGAGTTATTTCCAGGATAATGATTTGGTGCATGCAGTTGACATCAGTGGTCGTGCTTATGAAGTGAAAGATGGTTGTCCAGTTGAAAAAGAAAAACTTGTGACAACAGAGGCAGAAGAGTTGTTAGGTAATGAGGTTTTAGGAAGACGTTCTAAGGGTCCTGTGTACACCTGGAAGTGTAGTAGTATTTGCAGTGTGCGACAGGATTCCATCAATTTGCTTTGTGATTTTGTACGGTCATTTAACAAAAAAAGTTTGAAGCAGAAAATGAGGTTGTTGCAAGAATTAGATCCTTGCAGAGTAAGAGAAGTGACAGGTTTGCATGGTCATTCACTGGCTTGTCTTTCCAGGAGAGTATGCCAGAGTGTTTTTCATCATTTCAGGATGCTAGCAGTGCATCATAACAAAGTGAGGAAATTAGTTAGAATGTTGTATTATGCTAAGAGTCCAGCAATTATGCTGAAACAATTATGCGCTGCTCTTTTGCATGGTTCTGAAATAGATGTGAAGAATATATGTGAAGAAATTGAGTTTTGTTACTTTGGAAGTAAAGAGGAGAATGTTGAAATTGAGCAAGAAGTAGAGGGTCATTTGGAAGATAGTGTACATGTTTCCAGTACAGATAATTTCCAGAGGGAAATTGCGACGTTTGACATGAAATCAAGTGAGAGGCCTAATTTCACTTGTGTGTGTTGTAGACGCACTTATTATAAGAATCAGACTAAGTTAGTGGATTTATATGCAAAAAGTGAAAGGGAAAATAATAGTGAATGGAAGGATTTTGCAACATACTTGATGGTAGAAAATTGTTTTGATTTGGGATTGGATCAACGTGTGTGTACTTATTGTTGTAACAAATTAAAACAAAACCAGATGCCTGCTAGAGCAGTTCATAATAATCTGGAATTGGTTGAGATTCCTTCTGAATTGAAGGACTTAAATACTTATGAATCTATTTTGATTCAAAGTATCCATCCCTTTCAGGCTATTGTAAGAATGGAGCCAAAGACAGGGAAATTGCCTCCATCAGATTTACAGAGAGGATTAAAGGGAAGAGTTGTTTATTTGCCTCTAGATTTGAAGAAAAACATTAACACAATTGGAGTAGAAAAAGTGGAAGAGGAACCTCTGGTTATCTTAGTTAATGGGGTTCCGACAAAGAATAAGAAAATATGGCAAGATTTAGTAGATGTTAGGAAAGTTAAAAAGGCAACATTGTATTTGAAAAAAAATAATAAATACTATAAGAATGTATATGTTGCAGAAGAGGAAGTAAGTGAGGAAGAGGATAGCGATTTGTGTGCTGGTCAAATTGAGAAAGTAGAACCCTCTACTAGTGAGGAAATATATGAACATTATAGTGTTCATCCTTTGCATTCCAAGGAAGTCATGGGCAATGCTATTGAGTTGTTTCAAATGAAACAAGCCAAAGGGAGTCCCATTAGTGTTTGGGAGGAAAGTTTGGAAGCTCGGTGTTTCCCACAGCTTTTTCCAACAGGTCAGGGAGGAAGATATGATGAGCGACCTCATCAAATTCCTGCTTCTGAATACCGGACTTTGCGATTGTATGCAGGAGATGCTAGGTTTCGACAATGCATTCCTTATTTGTTTCATCTCCTGTTTGAAAGCGATCTGTCTGGACTGTCATATGCAGTGAACCACATCTTGAAAAGTGGTATACACATGCAAAACATCTCGGCAAGTGACTTTATGGATAAAGTCAATGTCCAAGATAGTATTTTGGATTCTCACCTGATTAATCTCATGGCGTGTCAGCGTGGTACTAATGAGTACTGGTACCGTCGTCATGGTGATTTAAAATGTATGCTGAGGAACTTAGGTACTCCCACATGGTTCCTCACTCTGAGCTGTGCCGAGTATGGCTGGGAAGACTTACTTGAATTTCTACGAGAGGCAAATGCTAACGTAGATAACATCGAATTCAAGACACCCGGAGAACTGTGCTCTTTGGATCCAGTTAATGTATGTAGGTACTTCAATCATAGATTTGAAGCTATGATGTCTTTCATCATGAATAAGAAGAATCCACCTCTTGGAGAGGTGTTGGATTTCTTCTGGAGAAAGGAGTACCAAGCAAGAGGTGCTCCTCATATACATATGTTGCTGTGGATCAAGGATGCACCTAAATTTGGAACGGATCCAGATGACTCAGTGATGAGTTTCATCCAACAGTATTCTACGTGTGCTGTTCCAAACGCAAAGGAGAAGAAAAGCCTAAGAGAAAAAGTTCTGCGTTTCCAAAGCCATCGATGTGGAAAGTACTGCCGTCGTAAATTCCGAAACAAGGACAAGTTCTACACTAAATGTCGTTTCGGCTTTCCACGACCGGTGATTTCTAAAGGAAGAGTAAACAGTTTGATGTCTTCGCTGCGACACAATGTCATGAAGAAATCACCTAAAAACACTTACAATTTGAAGAGGAACGAAGAGTCCAAGTACATCAACGACTACAACCCGGTGATTTTGTCCATGTGGAATGCTAACATGGATATACAGTTTGTGGCTGATAACTGTATGGCTGTGGCTCGGTATGTGACGTCTTACATCACCAAAAAAGAGAAGACAGAATTGAAGGATATGTGGGAGGACATTTCCCATGAAAAGAGCCTCAGCAAGAAGTTGTACAGTTTCAGTCTGAAGATGTTGTCGCATCGAGAAATCGGAGCGTACGAATGTTCTGACCGGTTGTCTTCAGCAAGTCTCTATGCCAAGTCCAGGAGTATCGTTTGGGCGAGTCTTGGTCTTGCTGCAACACGTAATCGAGTTCTCAAACCTGTGCGGGAAATTGAGTATTTGGCGGAAAAGGAGCCAAACAGTACCGACATTTTGAAGACAAACATGTTGGATACATATTATCCAAATCGAAGCAGTCATCTCGAGAATGTTTGTCTGTATGAGGTTCTGCAAAATTACATATTCAAGAGGAACATCAAAGAAGATACTGAGAAAGGAGTGTATGCTGTAATAGGAAGTGAGGGATGTCTGGTCAAGCAAAGAAAATGCCACTTGATAAACCATCGAAAATTGAGTGGCGAATCTCCTGAAAAAAAGGAGTTTTTCTATTTAGCACTTTTGCAACTTTTCAAGCCTTGGCGTGCAGAAGAGGAACTGCTTGGAGATTTCCTCTGTTACGAAGACTCTTTCAATGCCGCCAAGGAGACCATAGAATGTCCTGCTTTTCCCAAATATGTAGAAATGTTGAATGCGGAAATTGAGCAGGAAGCAACAATTGCAGCCGAGATTGCCAGAGACAGTTCTCAGGACAGTCAGAGTTCTGCTTCATTGAGTCAGGATCCACTAGGAGGACCTCTTATCGAAAATGAAGCTGCCACTGCTATGAATGAAGTGGAAAGAGCCATGGCACATGCTCAAGAGGATGCGGTTAACTTAGAAGAGTTGGAAAGGCAACTCAACGTTGAGCAGAGGAAAATATATGACGAAGTTACCATGCAAATTGATCATGGATTAAGTCATGATAAGAAAGAGTGCTCATGTACGTCGTTGAAGCCTGTCCGACTGTACGTGAGTGGAGAAGCGGGAACTGGAAAAAGTTTCCTTATTAAAGCAATTTCATGCTATTTGCAGGAAAAGACAGAGTCATCGCTGTCTTGTGTTGTCACTGCTCCAACTGGACTGGCAGCACATAATATTAAAGGGATTACTTTACATCGTTTACTGATGCTGCCAGTGGAGCATGACAACAAATTAGAATATCACAAGCTATCTGGAGATGCTTGTTTTGAAGTTTCAAGAATCTTGAGGAAAATGAAACTTCTTATCATTGACGAAGTAAGCATGGTTTCCAATGTCATGCTTGCCTTTGTTCATTTGAGGATGCAAGAAGTTCTCAAAACAGAGTATGATGTGTTATTTGGTGGCAAACACATCATTGTTTTCGGAGATCTTTTGCAGCTGACACCAGTGAAAGGGCAACCTGTGTTCAAAATGCTCACGCATGAAGATACCAGGAAGTGCCTAGGCAGCATTGGCAACGTCAATATATGGTTAAACTTCAATTATGCTGAACTGCATGAAAATATGCGTCAGGCGAAGGATGAAGTTTACAAGACTATTCTACAAGATGTTAGAATTGGAAAAGTGACCGAGCATGGGAAAGAAGCTTTACATGCACGATTACTGTCAAATTTATATCCAGAACAAGATGTTGTGCCTGAGAATATTTTTCAGAAAATTACTGAAAAGAAATCTGGAATATGTTTGATGCCAACTCTTGCAGAATGTGCCAAATTTAACAACAAAATGTTGCATTTAGAAAAGCAAGAGATTGTGAAACTGGAAGCTATTGATAGAGTAGAGCATATGGGATCAACAATTATTTTGTCTGAGAATCTGAAAACAAAATTGGATTCATTAGAGAAGAGTATATCTAAAACTGCAGGTTTTGAAAAGACTCTGAATGTGTGCTTGAACTGCCGTATAATTTTAAGAAGGAATTTACATGTTGAAAGAGGTCTGGTAAATGGATCAATGGGTAATGTTGTTGATTTTGTGAAATACAGAAATAGAGATGGAATTGAATTTTTAAAAATTAAATTTGATGGCATTGAGGAAGTACAGCTAATTGCTCGTTGTTCTGCTAGATTTTTGCTTGTAAAAGACTTATATGTTCGCCGTAAGCAGTTTCCTGTTTGCTTGGCATATGCGGTGACAATCCATAAATCGCAAGGTTTAAGTGTAGACAGTGCATTGGTGAATATTGGCAGTTCTGTGTTCAAGGAGGGTATGGCATATGTGGCATTGTCACGAGTTAGAACTTTATCGGGATTGTACTTGATTGAGTGTGATGTCAGAAACATTTGTGCAGATCTAGATTGTGTTAAGGAATACAATAGGTTAAGAAGAGAGTATGCGCCACATTTGCCTCAGTTTCCTTTGTTTGAGAAACGTCTGGTAGGCCGGAAACGAAGAAATGAGAACAATACTGGGGAGGTTATAGCAAAAAGACAAAAAGTGAATGAACCTAAAATTACAAGCAGAAACAAAAAGGATTCTGTTGAAGATGTTGTTGGTTTTCAGTTTGAAAACAGTTCTGGTGTCAACTGCTATGCTAATGTAGTAATTAATGTTTTGTTTTCTCTAAAAAATGTAAAAGAAGAGATTGTGGTCAATTCTGATCAAAGATTTTGCGGTTTGTTAAATTCTGTGTTAGAGAAATGTACCACTGATAGAAGAAACATAGAAAGTGTGTCTGAAATTCGAAATCTGTTAGACAGATGTTCAGGCCAAACACAATTCTCTCAAAATATTCAGCAAGATTGTCAGGAGTTTTTAATGTATATGCTTGATGTATTACATGCTGAAGGTGTAGATGTAGATCAGCTGTTTGGGCTTTCTTATCAATGGCAGCATGACTGCGAGAACTGTATGATATCAAGTACTACTAGTGTAGACTCAGAAAGATTTATATATTTAACTTTGCCAGACAGTAAATCAGTCTCCTTTAATAAGCTAGTAAAAGCTGCTAATCACAACATGGAGTGTAGCCAATGTAAATCTGAAATGATGTCCACATTATTTATACGAACATATGGCCAGTACGTCATTTTAATGTTCCAACGATGTAGGCCTGATGGAACAAAATTGACAACTTTAATAAAAAAAATTGTAGCTTCGCAGTTGTCAATATCAGGAAGGACTTTTGTAACTATAGCAATTATATATCATGACGGCCCTTCAATATCATCAGGACATTACACAGCTTATTTAAAGTCTAGAAATGGCTGGTCATTCTGCAATGATTCTGTTTTAATTTTCAAAAAAAAATTGCCGTATGACCTTAAAAACTCTTACCTGGTGTTTTTAAAACCAAAATTTTAGGGAAATAATCTCGGGATGTGCTCTGTGGAATTTCAAGAAGTTCTAATGGCTCCTACACAATTTGGCCTTGAGGATAAGTGTAGTTCAGAGACATAACTTCTAATCATAGGACTGGACATCATGGAGATATATGTGCACTTTGAATGAGTTCAGAAAAACTGTTTCTTTTTATAAGCTAATTGAAGCAGCCAATCAAAACATGGAGTAGAGGGAATGTAAGTCTGCAATGCTGTCTACTGTTTTACATTGCTTTGTGATTAAAAGTGATGTAGAGAATTAAATAATTGTTGTAGTCATAGAGGTAGTGTAAGTCTGCTTCATATTAAGCAGTATCAGTGTCATAGGAAATGTAGAACATGACTGAGCAAGAAGGGGAAGATATTACTATTCCAGGATTGTGAAAATGATCTTCAACATTTTAATTCTGAAAGTTGCGGGAATGCCAAATGATGGGATTGGCTAACAAGAAATCCAAGAGTTATACATGGCTCTGACAAGATTTGGCCTTGTGGAATCTTGTGGTAGAGAGCAAGAAGTCATTTATTGTATGTAACATGTTTTTAAAAACGATGGAGATTTTCTTTCAGAAAGTGGTGGGCTGAAAGTAATAACAGCACAAAAGAGTGTAAGCTATTCATAGGACATCCTTGGACGTCATGGAAAGTAAGTTAACTTTAAGGAGTTCTGATTTTTGATTTCTGATCTTGTATGGGTTTTTTAAACACAATCATTTTGATTGTGTTTTTTTTTCCCCGCTGTTACATGATGAATACCTTCAAGTCACTGTTTTTAGTGAATTTTGATACATTCTGAGAACAGCAAAAATAAACCATTTAACATGTATAATTAATTCTGTACTGTTTGCATTTATGATGTATATGTAGAACTGTGTAGAAGGCATGGAGAAGGTGAGGCTTCTGTAAGTGTCAAAGTTGTTGCATGCAGTGCTGCACTTCTGCGTATTCTTTAATATGCTAGACTACATCTGCACAATGAGATACCTAAGCAAAGGAAACACAAGTGATGTGATTGTGAAATGAGCAAAATAAATTGCATGTATTTCAATTACATCACCTGTGTTTCCTATCATTACGAATCACATTGTGCAGATCAAGTTTAGGTCTGTCCAGGGAAACATAGGAGGTTTGGACTTTGTTGAAGATTGCAGTGGACATGACTCACTTCATTGGTAGACCTTCACATGTATTATGTCTTCTATTCTCTTCAACAACTCGAAATTTCATCTGCAACCCTGAGTAGGCCTCACCTGAAACAAAACTCTGGATAGTAGACATCTTATTGGCATCCTGAAGCAATTATTTTAAATTTTAGTGTCTTGCGACACTTTTCTGAGACAACAGCAATGCAAAAGATGCACCATGTTTTAAGATAGGCCTCACTTCATCTGCATCAAGATAGTGTTAGTTTAAAATGTATATCTTTAGGACTGTGTAGCTTCTGTAAGTGTCAAAGTTATTGAAAAACTGTTTGTCCTTCAATCTTTGCCCTTGTCTTTTGTAATTTTTTAATACATGTTTTTATATTTTTCAAATGTTTGTTCTCTCTTTCACAGATTGAAAGTATAAAAATAAAAAGTGAGGAATTTAACGACAATTATAAGGTAAGTATTTTGTACTCTTTTCGTTACATTTCTATCACATTGAACTACTATTAGTTCCACTGCTTCATTTCTTTAATCCTCAGTTTCCTGCCTTTGCTACTTCCCTCATTCCTTTCTCTATTAACTACTTACTCAACTCCTTCCACTCTTTTTCTCAGTCCCTCTCTTCTCATAGTTCCTCACTCTTGTTCACTCACTCCGTCTCTATTACTCTTAGTGTCTTTGACTGATCACTGTATCACTATTTGTTCATAATGCTTTCTCTGTGTAGTTGAAGCACACTAAGGGGCATATTATGAATGCAGCCAATAAAATTATTGCTCTTTTTATTGGCAGAAAACTGGTGCAAAAGCGGCTTTAGCGGCAGTTTTCTGCCGCAAAAGCAGCTTTAGCGACACATTTCTGCCGATAAAAGCTGCAAAACTTTTATTGCCTATGTTGATAATATGCCCCTATGTTATTTACATTAGGGCTATATTGTCCAGTATAACAATCAAAATTGCTCTCCAAGGCGGAGGAGCTTGGCGGGCATCCGAGATGGCCGCTTGAGCACAGCGCTCTCCGGACCCTCGCCGCTCCCGACATTTTATCCTGGCTGAATCCTGATTTCTTGCAAGAATTCGTGTAGGGGACGTTTGGCTGATTACCCTGGCACTTTTCAGAAATCGATTTGGATCTCGTATTCCTGAGTTATGGTGCTCTGAACTTTTGGGCTCCGCCCTTGAGGTGCGCCCGGGACGGGGTGCGGTACTGTAGCCGTCCTGCAATTGAACAACAACGGCAGGAGATCTGGCCTTGTGGGTCCCCCCTTCCTAAGTTTCGGTTTCGATTCCGTTCCGACTTGGGCCACGGCTGTGGATGTCGTGTTGCGACTGAGACTTGGAGGCAGATCGGCTGTTGGGCTTTCATGTGAACTATTTGCTGGCTTGCCGACCTCTACCCGAGTTGTGCCCCTTTTTTATGTACTTTTGATTCTGTACTTTGGGTGTCGGGCCCGTCGAACCTGGTGGCTTGCCCTGTGACGCATCTTCAAAATGGCGGGCAGAGGGGACAGAGAGACGCGCAAGACGAAAACACCTCTGCGCGGAGCTCCAGTTCAATCGAATGTCATGGACCGTTATACCCATTCTAAGGGGTCCCCCGGAGCTGCCCTGCCTGGTTCTAGTATTGCGTCCGACCGAATTTTGGAAGAATCGGCGGAGCCCTCCTTACAGGATATCATGGGCGCCATCTCGGGTGTGAGGGAATCCATCGGCCTACAGTACGAGGCCTTGGCCCACAAACTTGACACCGTGGCTATTGAGGTGAATCTGATTCGTGCTGATCTCGGCAAGACAAATGAGAGGGTACAATCACTGGATATTAAATCCTCTAGCCTTACGAATGATGTCTCGGAGCTCCAAACAGAGATTGGAAATCTCCGTCGGGGGAACGACTTCATGACCCGTCGCCTGGAGGACTTTGAAAATAGGGCGCGCCGCTGCAATGTTCGCCTGGTTGGTGTACCGGAAAACCCTGAACCCCACTCGGTGGATCTCCTGGTTGAGGATCTGGTCTTGAACCATTTGGCCCCTTCTGGTCTCACGAAATTTTTCACGGTGGAACGTGCACATCGTGTTCCTGGGGGCAAAGTCAAGCCGGGAGCCCCGCCGAGACCCATTGTAGCGAAGCTTTTTCATTATAGAGACCGGGACGCTATCCTGCAGGCCTCGCGGGTGAAGGGCCCGGTGGCCTTTGAGAATGCTACGGTGAACTTTTACCCGGACTTTTCCCAACAGGTTCAGAGACAACGTATGGAGTTTCGTGGTGCCAAGAAACGTCTCCGGGATCGGGGCCTACGTTACGCCATGCTCTTTCCCACTAGACTCCGGGTTGAATACAATGAACGTACCCTTTTCTTTGATCGGCCAGATGCGGTTAATGACTGGCTAGACTCATTGCCTGACCGTCCTCCTGAGACAGACTCCGCCGCTCACCCTGGCGGTGCCGAAGGTGGTGTGGAGATCTAACTGTTCGGCTCTTCTGTCTTATTTTGAATACATTCTCAGGAGTGTTGGCCGGCGTCCCTCTACATTGTGATCTGTCTTTTCGTTTGTTATTTTTGTTCTTGCTGAGGTCGGGGGGTGGATGGAACGGAGACCTTTCCTCCTCCGGGGTCTTTGTGTAGAATAGGGGTTCTTGGGCGACAGGCACACTGCAGGTTGGGGTGGCTCTTTAGCTTTTTGCAGGGGTGCAGGGTGGGGGGTGTTTCTCTTTGGTTTGGGGGAGGGGGGTTGGGAAGTTTTTTCTTTTCTGTGTGTTGTTTTCAAGGCGATTTGCTCCTGTGTTTGCTGCTGTTTCTGATGTCTAGCTCATGGACGGGGGGTCTTGGCTCGGGTGGTTGGGATGGGGGGTAGAGGGTTGAAATTTCTTTCCTGGAACGTTAATGGCCTGGGAGATCGTATTAAGCGCAGTGTGGTCTTTAAATGTATACGACGTTTGTCACCGGACATTGTTTTCATGCAAGAAACCCATTTGATTGGTAATGTTTGTTATGCAATGAATAGATGGGGCTACCGCCTTCTGGCGCACTCAGGGTTTACCTCCGGATCTAGGGGTGTGGGTATTCTTGTTCGAACCTCCCTCCCCCTGGCTATTGATGAGGTGATTCATGATGACCGTGGGAGATATATTGTCCTGGTGGGTAGATATGAAGGCCGCACCCTATCTCTCTTCAATGTTTATGTTCCCCCGGGTTTGCAGGCCTCTACTTTTACTGACTTGGGCCGTGTTCTGTTGGATCTCCCTGATAGCACTCTCTTTCTTGCCGGTGATTTTAATTCGGTGCTTTCCGGCCTTCACGATCGCCATCCCCCTAGAGATACCCCGCAGGCTCAGCAGTGGTTGGGTGGGTTTTTAGATACCTTTGGCCTTGTGGACTGCTGGCGACTGTTGCATCCTACTCAACTCCAATACACCTTCCATTCTGGGGCCCATGGCAGTCTGTCCCAGCTGGATTATTTCCTGATGCCCGCAGCCCAATCATCGGCGGTTCGTGAGACTTTACACTTGCCGAGGGGTATTTCTGATCACTCGCCGCTCTGGCTTCGTTTCGAGGTGGGGGTAGAGGCGGCGGGCCGAGTGGCTCCCATTAACCCTTGGTATCTTTCCTCCCCTGAGACTCGTACCCTCTTGCTCAAGTCCATGGATTCATATTTCCAGGAAAATGAGGGGTCGGTCTCTTCGGCTGTGTCCCTGTGGGAGGCCTTTAAAACTGTGATTCGTGGACAGGCCCTTTCCTTGATTGTTGAAGCTAAGAGGGCTGGGAGGAAGGAGGTGGTGGACCTTGAGGGGGAGATCTCTGCTTTGGAGGACGAGTTGGAATCTGGTGTCACGCCTGACAAACTCCATGCCCTGGGTCTAAAACAGTTTGCGTATAAATCTCTGGTCACTGACGCTGCAAAGGTGATGTTTCGTGAGCAGCAGGGCAGATTGTACGATGTGGGTGACAAAGCGGGCAAACTCCTAGCATGGTTGGACAAGAAAGAAAGAGTTAATCGTGTGGTGCCCGTGATTCAGTCTGCGAGTGGTGAGAATGTGATAGATCCGACCGCCATTGTTGATCGTTTTGCGGAATATTTCCATGTGGTATATGCTCCCGTGTCTGTGAGGGATGTTGCCGACTCCCGCCTTCTTCTGCGTGATATCGCTTTGCCCTGTGTCACCGACTTGGACCGTATTGCTTTGGACTCCCCTTTTACGAATGATGAGATAGCCAATGCAGTTCGATCGCTCCGTTCGGGCAAAGCATTGGGCCCGAACGGTTTGCCTATTGAGTTGTACAAGTTATGCCCCGATAAGGTGGCGCCGTATCTCCGCGCCATGTTTCTAGAATCTCGTGAGCGGAACATGCTTCCCTATGATCAGCGTCTGGCGACAATCGTCGTCATTCCCAAAGAGGGTAAACCGCGTGACCTCTGTTCCTCGTATAGGCCCATATCCCTATTGAATGTTGAACCTAAGGTGTTGGCTAAACTTTTGGCGACCCGTCTCCTTTCTGTTCTTGGGGAGTTGGTCCATCCGGATCAGTCTGGCTTTATCCCGCATCGCAACACTGCTCTGAATTTACGTCGCCTCCACGGCGCGCTGGCGAGGGCGGGGCTTTTGACTGAACCGGCCATTTTGGCGTCCCTGGATGCCTCCATGGCCTTTGATACTGTGGAGTGGCCCTACTTATGGGCGACACTTGAGAAATTTGGATTCGGGTGCGAGTTTATTAGCTGGATTAGGCTGTTGTACGCGGAACCTCTGGCGCAAGTTGTAGTGAACGGTAGAGTGTCGGCCCCCTTCTCCTTGGGCAGGGGTACCCGTCAGGGTTGCCCCTTGTCCCCTCTGTTGTTCGCGCTCGCTCTTGAACCGTTGGCGGCCTGGCTCCGTTGGGAACCGTCCCTTAAAGGTATTCGTTGGGCCCCGGACTTCGAAGACCGCGTCTCGCTTTATGCGGACGACATCCTCTTGTATCTTACTTCCCCTCGCAAGTCTTTATCTGTTTTATTTGACGTTCTTGCGTCCTTTGGCGCTAACTCAGGCCTCGTCATCAACTGGTCTAAATCCTGTGTATACGTTTTATCTGGTATCTTGCCTCCGTTGCCGAGTAGACTTCCTCTTCAGGTGGTCCGGGATGGTTTCAAATACTTGGGGGTGTTCGTTACTTTGGATCCGTCCCTCCGTTTTGATCGTAATCTCCTTCCCCCGTTGCTTAGGCTCCGTTTGGACGTTGCCCGCTGGCGCAAACTTCCCCTGTCTCCACTGGGTCGGGCGGCCCTGTTTAAGATGATGTCGCTACCGCGGTTTCTCTACGCTCTCCAGAATTATTATGATCCTATCCCCAAGACCTATTTTCGGGAGATTGAGAGCCTTCAGAGGCAACTTATTTGGGATGGGCGACCGCGCATTGCTCTCGCGAAACTCTCCATCCCATGGTACGATGGGGGCATGGCGCTCCCCGATATTAAGAGATACTACTGGGCTTCCCATCTGTCCGCTATTAATCACGCTATGTTCTCTCCGGGTCGTAATCCGGCGTTTGAGATGGATAAACTTCAGCTTCCGGGAGGTGACTTTAATAGAGTACTCTATTCTCGCTCCGCTGGGCGCCATCTTATGGGACCTACTTTGACTGCTTTGACAGTGTGGCGTGCTGCGAATGTGAGCCTGGGCTGGGAGGATCGCTTGACGTTGGCGACGCCGCTTTATGCTTCGGAACGTCTGGGCGGTCTTTGGTCTTCCAAGGGTTTTGACCGTTGGGACTTGATTGGGATCTCTAAAGTGGGGGATGTATATTCTAAGGGTTCTGTGCGCCCGTTTCAGGCCCTCCAGGCTGACTACGGCCTGAGTAGTCGGGAATTCTTTCGTTATTTACAGATCAGGCACGCTTTGGTTTCGGTGTTTGCCCCTGGTGAGATTCCGCCTGACTCTTCCCCACTTGAAGACCGTATCCTTGACGGACATCTTCCTGATAGCACTATCTCCCTGATCTATAAAAAGTTGATCAACAATCGGACTGACTTATTGGCCCGACTTCGGGAACAGTGGATGGGGGATGGGTTGGAACTTGATGATGAGGATTGGCAATCGGCCCTCTCCTCTCCGAAGGAGGTGGCTATACCGGCTCGACTCCGTCTGGTCCAATTGAAGATCCTTCATCGGGTGTACGTGACGGGACCGCGACTGATGGTGATGGGCTTTTCCTCCGATGGACT
Organism: Lissotriton helveticus; assembly: GCF_964261635.1. NCBI lineage: Eukaryota > Metazoa > Chordata > Amphibia > Caudata > Salamandridae > Lissotriton > Lissotriton helveticus. The sequence goes on along the minus strand of NC_136057.1, from coordinate 1,503,076,015 downwards.
GTGTAAGCGTGGATGTGGTTTGCGTGCTACTTTCCTGCATATTCTTTGGGAGTGCCCGATGGTGGCTGCTTATTGGGTAGCCGTGCTTGATCTGATGACTGTGGTGACTGGGATATCCTTGCGACCGGAACCTCGTCGCTGTCTTTTGAATGTTTGGGAGCCCACGGACTATTCGGTGGCACAGACTAGATGGGCCACCCTGGGCTATATGATCGCGAAGCGAGATGTTGCGCAACTCTGGGGGGCCTCCAGGCCCCCTGCCCTCTCGCAATGGGAGGATAATATGGATTGGTCCATGTTCCGTGAGAAAACTGTTTATGTGGCCAGGGGTAGACCCAGGGCATGGGTGAAGGTGTGGGGTCAATGGAACGAATACCGTGGCGACATTTGTACTCCTCCCCTTGTGGACACTATCGAGATTACCCTATCTCCCTAGGCTGGCGTTCCCGGAATCTTCATATAGGGACTGAGCTGGTGTCACCGGCTCTTCCCCCCTTCTTCTTCCTGCTCTCTGCCCCCCTCCCCCCCCCCCCCGCTCCACACTCCTTAGTGCTTAGGATATTACTACTGCACCTCCGCTGCTGTCCCCCCCTTGCGTCCCTTGGGCTGACCTTCAGTGATACACTTTCGCCTTTTTGTATGTTTGTTCTTTCATATATATAAAACCTGTTTTGGTCCTGTATATCATGTGGAGTATTGCATTGTTGATTGACGGTTACCTCTGCGGGCTTATGTGATATGTCTCTCCTCCTTTTTAGCGGCTGGCCCGTGTGGTTGTAGGCCCATCCTTGTACATTTCTGCTTGCTCGAATAAAGGTTTTTAAAAAAAAAAAAAAAAAAAAAAATTGCTCTCCAAAGACACCAGGCAAAGCAGACGCTCCCTCAAACAGATCACCAAGTGCAATTTACCCTACTTACAATCTAGCCTGTTCTCTGTCGAGACTTTAGCAATCTTTAGACCACAAGATAAGATTTTTTTACATGGAAGAGCCATACGTATTGCAATTCTACTTAAGAAACAAGCATTGGCATAGACAATAGGTCTCGCCTTTGGGACTTTATACGTGTTTAGCCATGCAACAGTTGATGTTGCTGCACCAAGGATATTATGCTGCATAACTAAAGACTTAGAAGGTCCCAAAGTCGATACCTATTGGCTATGCCAATGCTTGTGTTTCTTTCACTTCGTTATCTATTTTGTTTTTCACAATTATACCCTCTTCTGTCTGTTCTTTGGTAAATAGATCTATTAAATAGTATCTCTTCTTTACTCCCTATAGCTGTCTTTCTTGAAACATCACTCTCTGTTTACTTTCCTTATACTTACTCTTTTTTTTAAAAAAAAAAAATTTTTTGGGTTAGCTCTCGGTACGCGTACCGGGAAGCTAAACCGGAAGCGAACCAAAAGAAATAGAGCTTGCCAGAGTGCTAAACATTCTAGCAATTTTTTTGGAAAGGGAAGGTAGTTCTGAAAAGAACTTTTTTTTTAATATTTTTGTTGTTTTATATTTTTTTTGTATTTTTTGAACATTTTTTGTTTTTTTTGTATTTTTTGAACGATTTTATATTTTTTTTGGTTTTTTGGGGGGGGGGGAAACAACAAAAAACAGGCGTTGAAAAGGGCTCAACAGGAGCAAAAAAAAATTACTGGGGGCGGTTAGGGCAATCATGGTGTTCATACGCCAGGTTCAGTGCATTGATGCTCATGTTGCCACAAGCTAATAATCCACGACAGCGCATACATAAGTGTATCATGTTCCCAAAATTGGGCTGGATATTTGGCACAGTTTCCCGTGCCTCCTCTGGTGATAAAGAAACCGATGTTGCTGGTCTCGTCACAGGAGTTGGTCGAGGATTGTCCATCATATCCCTTAATTCCGCCCGGCTGTAATTTAAGGGATGTTTCCTCGTCATATGCCTATGCATGGTATGATTACCGTAGCTGTATTTTTTGTCCGTCCCTCTGGACAATTGTTCCTTGCATATGAGGCATGTTGCATACCTGGCATTGACCTTTTTTTGGCCACGAGGGATGTAAAAAAACTGCCAGATGAAACTGGGTTTCTTTCTTGAAACCCGGGGCAACTCTTCAAGAAATTGTGGTTGTTCTCCCTCCTCATCCATCTCTTCATCTTCCTCCTCAGTGTTGATAACCACCTGGGGAGGTGGTCCTCTCTTCCCATGAGGAGGTGGAGGGGGTGGTGGGGGTGCACCAGCTGAAGCAATCAGTGAAGCCATTTTCATACAATCAAAATAGGTCTTCCAAGAAGCAAAATAGGTCTTCCTCTCACAATAATGAAAGTCAGAGTGAGGAAAGAAGGAGTGGTTTTCATCATTTGGAAAAAACAATACTTCTCAACCAATGAAAAGTGTTATTTTTAGGTCACCTGACCTAGCCTTCCATAATTATGAAACTAAAAGTGAAATGAACCAATGAAAAGCTTTATTAACAAGTCACATGACCTCTAACTTTCATGTTACGCGCTGCGGAACGCTCCCCGGTTAGCTTCCGGTTCGCTGCGCTTCGCGCCTCGGTCCGCGCCCCGGGACACTTCCGGGTGCGCTAACGCGATACGTCACAAGACGCATTTCGCGGCAACGCGATACGTCGCGCTTTCGCGCCGCGGATCGCTTCCGGGGAGTTGCGTTTCGCGCCTCGGTCCGCGCCCCGGGGCACTTCCGGGTGCGCTAACGCAGTACGTCATAAGACGCATTACGCGGCAACGCGATACCGTCACTATGTTGATTTGTTACCGGTTCGCGGACGGGATCGCGGAATCGAATTGAGCTAACTGGAAGCTTCCCGGTTAGCGGACCGGGAGCGAAACAAAAAAAATATTTAAAAAAAAATTATTAATAAACATATAAAATATATTTTTGGATTTAAAGAATAATACATTTTACTTCTGTAGATATTAGCTTTTAAAAAACCAATGAAATTCACTGAAAAAACCATAGGTTATAGACCATATATAGTTAGGAATTAGCATTTACAAAACCTTGAAAATTAACTGAAAAAACCATAGGTTATAGACCATATATAGTTAGGAATTAGCATTTAAAAAACCTTATTTTACTCACACAAAACCATTGAAATTCCATATATAGTTAGTTGTACTAACTATATATCGCGCACCCGCAATCCACTGCTGATGATGTCACATATTACATCATTCATGACATGGTCAGTGACATCACTGATGACATCACTGATGACATCTCAAATGACATCACTGATGACATCACTGATGACATCTCAAATGACATCACTGATGACATCACTGATGACATCTCAAATGACATCGCTGATGACATCACTGATGACATCTCATTTGACATTACTGATGACATCACTGATGACATCATTCATGTGATTATACGATGAAGCTCTTCAGACTCTAATATAACCTTAGATACAGTAAGTGTAAACAGACACTCACAGACTGTCACTCATCCATAGAGTTACACACACACCTAGTCAGTCATGGAAAGAATCAATCACACATCCATTTTCTCAACTATACAGTTATACACACCTTACTTATTCAAAGATATACTAACACATATTTACTCTCTTATGCAATCCCTGATACAAGTTCACAATGATCCATACAGCCACTCACACATTCACTGGCTCTTATGCACAGTTATTTATATATGTCAACTCTCACATGTACTGTGTTTTACATATGTACTTACTTTTACATGCAGCACTGAGATATCCATTCACTCACCCATACACTCATGCACACAGTCAACCGCCCATACAGCTGTTTCCACATGCATTTTTGAACCCATACATCTAGTGAATCAACTGCTCACACATCTATGCACAGAGTCATACACCTCCCAGCCATCCATACACACTCTCAGTCTCCCATACAAATACGTAGGCAACCAATCAATAACGCATATAGTTAATCATATAGCTAATGATCAACACATGCAGCAGTTTATAGAACAACAAAGATAATGATGCACAAATTGAGACAGTTTAGTCACTAACCCATGCACTCAGTGAGACACATTTAACCACTCACTCATAGTCAGTCATGCACCTAATAAATCCTTCATCCAGACATTTATACATCCACTAATTCTTAAATATGTAAGACATATTTTAACTTTACAGAATTATACAGTCACTGGATGACGTCATCAGTGATGTCATCAGTGATGTCATCAGTGATGTCATCAGTGATGTCACTGACCATGTAATGAATGATGTAATATGTGACATCATCAGCAGTGGATTGCGGGTGCGCGATATATAGTTAGTACAACTAACTATATATGGAATTTCAATGGTTTTGTGTGAGTAAAATAAGGTTTTTTAAATGCTAATTCCTAACTATATATGGTCTACAACCTATGGTTTTTTCAGTGAATTTTCAAGGTTTTGTAAATGCTAATTCCTAACTATATATGGTCTATAACCTATGGTTTTTTCAGTGAATATATATATATATATATTCCCTGAAAAAACCATAGGTTATAGACCATATATAGTTAGGAATTAGCATTTAAAAAACCTTATTTTACTCACACAAAACCATTGAAATTCCATATATAGTTAGTTGCACTAACTATATATGGCGCACCCGCAATCCACTGCTGATCATGTCACATATTACATCATTCATGACATGGTCAGTGACATCACTGATGACATCACTGATGACATCTCAAATGACATCACTGATGACATCTCATTTGACATCATTCTTGTGCTAATACGATAAACCTCTTCAGACTCTAATATAACCTTAGATACACTCAGTGTATACAGACACTCACACACTGCCACTCATCCATGGAGTTACTCACACACCCAGTCAGTCATGCAAAGAAACAATCTCACCTCCATTTCTTCAACTATACAGTTAAACACACCTTACTTATTGAAACATATACTAACACATATTTACTCTCTTATACAATCCCTGATACAAGTTCACAATGATCGATACAACCACTCACTCATTCAGTGGCTCTCATGCACAGTTATTTATATATGCCAACTCTCACATGTACTGTGTTTTACATATGTACTTACTATGACATGTAGCATTGAGATATCCATTCACTCATCAATACACTCATGCACACAGTCAACTGCCCATGTAGCTGTTTCCACATGCACTCTTGAACTCATACACCTAGTGAATAAACTGCTCACACATCTATGCATAGAGTCTCACACCTTCCAGCCACCCCCACACAAACTCAATCTCCCATAGAAATACTTGGGCAACCAATTAATAACACATATAGCCTCTCGTATAGCTAATGATCAACACATGCAGCAGTTTACAGAACAACAGACATAATGATGCACAAATTAAGACAGTTTAGTCACTAACCCATGCATTCAGTGAGACACATTTAATCACTCACTCATACAGTCAGTCATGCACCTACTAAATCCTTCATCCAGACACTTATACATCCACTCAAGACATATTTTAACTTTACAGAAAAATACAGTCACTGGATGTTGTCATCAGTGATGTCATTTGAGATGTCATCAGTGATGTCATCAGTGATGTCACTGACCATGTCATGAATGATGTAATATGTGACATGATCAGCAGTGGATTGCGGGTGCGCCATATATAGTTAGTGCAACTAACTATATATGGAATTTCAATGGTTTTGTGTGAGTAAAATAAGGTTTTTTAAATGCTAATTCCTAACTATATATGGTCTATAACCTATGGTTTTTTCAGTGAATTTCAATGGTTTTTTAATAGCAAATATCATAAGCTGTCGAATGTCAAGTACGTGGTAAGTGAAAACATTTTCGTGTTTATGCACACTGATCTGCTTTGAATGGTGCCCCCCCCCCTCATTTCTATTAGGAGTACTCTCTCTTTGCAGATAGTGAAAGGTAGTTAACGCAGGTCTTTGCCCCCATTGTAATCCGTCGTGCCTGCTTCTCTCTCCATTTGATTCATTGTTATCCAAGTATTTACTGTTTTAGAATTAGTTCTCTTTGGTTCATTCTCTATTTACAAACAAACACAGAGTCGCAATACTCTGTTTAGTCTTTGCAGATAACGAAAAATCGTGTAAAAAAAAAGAAAAAGAATCGAGCAAAATCAGTAGGCCACTAATGGGATCTCTTTTTGACCTCGCAAAAATAGAAACATTAGGAACAACCCCTCATGACAAATACAAAACTAGTGAGATGAACTGAACTCCACACAATGATGGCTGCAAAACAGCTCGGCTCCGCCACCCACCCCGCCCAAAATAACGATAAAGAACGGCTGCCATGATTGGTTGCGGAATGACCACGACGGAGCTACGAAATGGTGCTGCTCTCATGCTAACCCCAGCTTCAGTCTGAAACATCCAGAAACACTGTAGACTACCAATTCGATCAGTTCCGGTAGCGCCCCAATGTAACCCGGTAGAGAAGAACTAGCCCTCCCCTCTTTGACTGATGGTTCTTGTTGCCTGTCCCTTCTGTTGTCATTTAACAGAACTATTTAGCCTGCTGAAAGGGGTTGTGTTCCGACCGCTGGTTGGTGGAGACATTTTGACTATATTCTGTACCTGCGTTGTCGCGTAATGCGTCATATGACGCGCCGCGTTAGCGCATCCGGAAGTCATCCGGGGCGCGCAGCGCGTAACGTAAGCATAACAAGTCATGTGACTTGTTAATAAAACTTTTCATTGGTTCATTTTACTTTTCTTATTGTAATGATGAAAGGCTTGATCATATGACCTAAAAATTACGCTTTTCATTACTTCCGAACATTATTTTTTCTTAAATATATGTTATAATGTTCCAGGCTAATGTACTTTCCCGGAAATTTTACAACTGTCCTGCAAGTAAAATATATTCTTTTTTCGAGAAAAAGAGCGTTTCTTCGTCCCATGACGGAGCCGTTGAGCAAAAGAGGGTCGACCTGCTGTCTTAGTCGCCGATACGCCTGAATATGAGATTCTTATCGATCACTTTATGTTGCAGGAATAGAAAACACAACAGCCCTTGACCATTTATCTTTACTGCGTTCCTTCGTATTATACCTTTTACCCTTCATGTAATTGGTCTGCTTTATTTCACTTGCCTTTTAATGATTCTAAAACAGTGACTATTATTAAAAACTTTACCAATGTATATACTACTACCATGTTTTCTTTTAAAAACCTTTATTGTGAAAATTTCATTATACAAATACGAGCCTATAACCACGTGGGCCGGCCACGGAGCAAACTGTAATCGTATATGATGAATAGACATTTACACTGTAGAGGAACGTAACGGGCGGGCCATTAGGTTGCAAGAACTAAGGTGTCTAACAGTTACGGAATCGGTGGACGTACATTTTATAATTAAAATACGACAGGGCCAGTTACAATAAAATTATCTAGATATACATTTGCGGGCAAGTACCATGGGTGACGTTAATTCGAACTTTCAACAGTACAGTAATCAATAACACATCAGAACTTAATATCAATAGGGATGTCGAAATATTCAATCAATTCTCGTCCCCGCCCGCCATGTGCTTCAAAACTGCATACGTATCTCGTGATTTCAAGGTTCTGCAACCAGTACACAACAAGGAGTTACGAGTCCCATTTATTCTGGCGCCATTTTGGGCGAGGACGGGCAGGTCCAGGATATAGTCAAAATGTCTCTACCAACCATCGACTATGATGATGTTCATATGCTGTATTTATTAGAGTAACACTCAGATGTCCACATGAAATAAATTTGCCACAATCTAAACATGTCATTTTAATCTTTCCAAAGTTCTTCTAAATATTTGGGACCGTTTCCCTTGCCTCTGAAGCTCTCAGTGCCACTTCTTTGATGAATGTACTAGCAGGTCAGGGGTTCTCCTCCAAATCTCTCTTTTATGCAGCACTATAATTAATTGTTGCCACCTCTCCATATGACGATGCATGGTATAGTTACCACAACTATATTTTTTTTCGGTTCCTCTAGAGAGTTCATCGTGGCAGATGAAGCGTGTAACGTACCGGGCATTTACCTTTTTTTGCATGTACAGGAAAGGAAAAAAAAATCGAGCGTCCGAGTTCTAAGGTGTCCCAGGGCCATTTTAGTGGACCAGGCCCAAATCCAAAGAACAGGCCGCCATTTTGAGAGTCCTGTTGCAGCCGCCTGTCGCTGTAGCATCAAGAGCAGCCGAAACTCAGCTGAATGGCAACTGAAACGGTAAAGGGGCGCCCCACTACAGCAGACGAGCCAGGCCCAAATCCAAAGAACTGCTATCTCACAGGCTAATGGGGCGACCCACGCCGAGTTTCAGCATTGTAGGATGACCACACAAGTACAGCAACTTGCTAGACATCACCTCGGTGCCATCCGGATCTCGGCGCCCCACTGCAGATGAAGTGCCTCTCAACTATGAAACCACCACGGTGACATCCGGATCTTGGCGCGTTGTGCTGCCTTCGGCCTATTCGCACATCGGTCCGCTACTGACGCCATCTCACAGGCTAATGGGGTGACCCACGCCGAGTTTCAGCATTGTAGGATGACCACAGCAACTTGCTAGACATCACCTCAGTGCCATCCGAATCTTGGCATCTCAACGCCTAGTGGTATCTTCCATACAAAAAATATTGTTACGCTGCCTTTGGCCCCATTCGCACACCAGTCCGCAACTTAGACATCACCTCGGTGCCATCCGGATCTTGGCATCTCAGCGCCTTGTGGTGTCAGTCAGAAAATATTGTTGTGCTGCCTTCGGCCTATTCGCAAATCCAAAGAACTGCTATCTCACAGGCTAATGGGGCGACCCACGCCGAGTTTCAGCATTGTAGGATGACCACACAAGTACAGCAACTTGCTAGACATCACCTCGGTGCCATCCGGATCTCGGCGCCCCACTGCAGATGAAGTGCCTCTCAACTATGAAACCACCACGGTGACATCCGGATCTTGGCGCGTTGTGCTGCCTTCGGCCTATTCGCACATCGGTCCGCTACTGACGCCATCTCACAGGCTAATGGGGTGACCCACGCCGAGTTTCAGCATTGTAGGATGACCACACCAACTTGCTAGACATCACCTCAGTGCCATCCGAATCTTGGCATCTCAACGCCTAGTGGTATCTTCCATACAAAAAATATTGTTACGCTGCCTTTGGCCCCATTCGCACACCAGTCCGCAACTTAGACATCACCTCGGTGCCATCCGGATCTTGGCATCTCAGCGCCTTGTGGTGTCAGTCAGAAAATATTGTTGTGCTGCCTTCGGCCTATTCGCACATCGGTCCGCTACTGACGCCATCTCACAGGCCAACGGGGCGCCCCACGCCGACTTTCAGCATTGTAGGATGGCCACACCAGTACCACAACTTGCAAGACACCACCTCGGTGCCATCCGGATCTTGGCATCTCAGCGCCTTGTGGTCTCTTCTACACCGGAAATATAGTAGAAAATATTGTTGCGCTGCCTTTAGCCCCATTCACACATCAGTCCGCTACTGACACCATCTCACAGGCCAACGGGGCGCCCCACGCCGACTTTCAACATTGTAGGATGGCCACAGAAGTGCGACAACTTACTAGACACCACCTCGGTGCCATCCGGATCTTGGCGCGTTGTGCTGCCTTCGGCCTATTCGCACATCGGTCCGCTACTGACGCAAACTCACAGGCCAACGGGGCGCCCCACGCCGACTTTCAGCATTGTAGGATGGCCACACCAGTGCGGCAACTTCCTACACACCACCTCGGTGCCATCCGGATCTTCGCGCGTAGTGAAGCTGCAGCAGCTGCAAATAAGCTTCAGACAGTGTTACAACCGCTGCTCAGAACTCTCAACTATGACACCACCTCGATGCCATCCGGATCTTGGCGCGTTGTGTTGCCTTCGGCCTATTCGCACATCGGTCCGCTACTGACACCGCCTCACGTGCCAACGTATTTTCTCCACATTTTATACCCTATGCCGCATAACAGGTCATGTGACTTCTTTATAAAACTTTTCATTGGTTCATTTTACTTTTGGTTTCCTAATGATGGAAGGCTTGATCATATGACCTAAAAACAACACTTTTCATTGGATGAAAACTTTTTTTTCCCCCCAAACGATGAAAGCCCCACCTTGTTTCTGGATGTTTCAGACTGAAGCTGGCGTCACCATGAGAGCACCACCATCTCGTAGCTCCGTCGTGGTCATTCCGCGAGCAATCATGGCAGCCGCTCCCCACCAGAAGCCTGCAGGAGTCGGGGCCCCCAAAACTTTTGATGAATTCTCAAGGCGGAGGGGACGCTTTCGAGAATGGGGTCCAAGACCTAGCAGACAAGCGTCCGATTTCCAAGGTGTCCCAGGGCCATTTCAGTGGACCAGGCCCAAAAAGGAAACAGCCTGCCGCCATTTTGAGAGTCCTGTGGCAGCCGCCTATCGCTGCACCGCAAGAGTGGGCGCAACTCAGCTGAATGGCGGATTTTGACACAGTGGACCAAAAGCGGACGGAATGGCAACTGAAACGGTAAAGGGGCGCCCCACTACAACAGATGACACTCCACCTGGAGAGGCCCGTTCACGCCGCCTCCCCCGGGGCGCCCCACGCCGTTATTCGGAGCAGCATTGTAGGATACCAAAACCAGTGCGGCAACTTACTGGACATCACCTTGGTGCCATCGTTCTGCTGCCTTGGAACTATTCGCACAACAGTTTGCTACTGATGACCCACCCCCCGCGACGCCCCACGCCGTTATTTGCTGGGTGGCAACTTACTAGACATCACTTTTGTGTCATCTAGATTTCGGCGCGTTCTGCTGCCTTGGAACTATTCGCACAACAGTTTGCTACTGATCACCCACCCCCCGCGACGCCCCACGCCGGAAATCTGGACGTTGTGCTGCGTTGGGACTATTCGCACAGCCGACCGCTACTTCGTTGTTTTTCTCTAAAAATGTTTATATGTTATTACTATTTTTGTTTTCTTGTATATATTTATAAATTATTAAAGTTTTATAATCTTACTACTTTGTCGGAGTGCTATATATTTTTAATGTGACACATAATTGTAAAAACTTTGATGTACAAAGAGTCATCCCTGGAATCTTCCGCTTCACGCTCGGTCCCCTCCCCAATCACAATACAGGATGGTTTTCAGATAATAGCAACGCTTCTGCTGTGACGGATCTCATCGAGTGTGGGCCTTGATCTACTATAACTCCTTTGAAGACGGGTGATTCTTTACAGCTGTGGCCATAAACTACATCTGCAGGGCTAGCTGATAGCCTAGGACCGGCCTGGACAATCGGACACAGAGGAAAAGGAGTGTCAGAGGGTGCGGTAGTGAATAGGGCGAAAGGGAGGTGTCGGGCGGGCACAGGGTGTGATTCTCAGGGAAGAACAGCGCAGATGGGGGGAGGTTTATTACCCATGCATAAAACAGAGAGCGGGGGTGACCACTGCCTGGGGGAGATGCTTGCGAGGGTGGGGAGCCATGGTAAGGATCGACAGCGTTCACAGAGTGGATCTGGTCAAGGCATCTAAAATGGCTGCCGTGCACGACAAAAGTGTGGCATTTGAAAAAAGACAAGATGGCGCACACAATGTTTTTCAACAATTCCTGATTTCCTTCGAATCGAACGTTAACAGACGTTGGGGCATATTACCAAAGTTAAGCGATATTTATCCCTAACGATGCATTGCAAAGATTTTTTTACCGTCAGAAATTATCGCAGATAAACCTTGCTATTATCAAGGTTTATCGCAAATACGATAAAAAACGAGCGCAATGCATTAATGTCGCTGAAAACTCCGCGATATTCATGCATTACCGAGCTAATGCTCTTAGCCATGTTATCCACCTCCCATTGGATAACATGGCTAAGAACTGCTCAGGGCAGCTGTTACTTTTTGGAGATATTCGCGCTTATCTCGAATATTTCCAAAAGTTGATAATAGGAGATAGCGATGTTAGCGACTGTTTCCAGTCGCTAACATCTTGGCATGCCCACTTTGCATGTCATTAGTGATAAATATCACTCACATGCAAAGTGGGACCCAAGATGGTCGCTATCTCCTACTAGCCGTCGCTAACTGGTGTTAGCAACAGCTAGGTAATACACATATAATTTTATCTCCGCGAAGCGGAGCGCTGTTACAGATATATATCTTGTTTTTGAACGTTAATTTCTCAAAATGCACTGAAGCACATATATTGAGACATAGCAAAGGCACATCGGGCTACCAGTCCCTAATATTTTACCAAGTTTCGTGCAAATCCATTCAGCCGTTCGATTATTATTATTATTATTTTTTTTTGCCCCGCGGGGCCCTTTTAAAACCTCCACATCAAACCTAGGGGGTCAGCGAGGATCTACTATGCCCCCTTATGGTCATCAGCCGTTCGATTATTATTATTATTTTTTTTTTTGCCCCGCGGGGCCCTTTTAAAACCTCCACATCAAACCTAGGGGGTCAGCGAGGATCTACTATGCCCCCTTATGGTCATTTGCCCCTTCGCTTTGGCCTCCTCTTGTCTCTCGATCCTACCGAGAGACAAGATGGCGGCCGCTACGTACTGTTTGGAATGTTTACAGACACCGGAGAGCCAATCAGCTTCGCTTCGCAAAGCTCCGTAACGCGAAAAGTACGCGAAGCGGTGCGCTGTTACAGATATATATCTTTTTTTGAACGTTAATTTCTCAAAATCCACTGAAGCACATATATTGAGACCTAGCAAAGGCACATCGGGCTACCAGTCCCTACAATTTTGCCAAGTTTCGTGCAAATCCATTCAGCCGTTCGATTATTATTATTATTATTTTTTTTTGCCCCGCGGGGCCCTTTTAAAACCTCCACATCAAACCTAGGGGGTCAGCGAGGATCTACTATGCCCCCTTATAGTTATTTCCCCCTTTGTTTTGACCTCCTCTTGTCTCTCGATCCTACCGAGAGACAAGATGGCGGCCGCTACGGACTGTTTGGAATGTTGACAGACGCCGGAGAACCAATCAGCTTCGCTTCACAAAGCTCCGTTGCGCGAAAAGTACGCGTCCTGGGCCGCTGCCCAGTCCGCTGTTACAGATATATATCTTTTTTTAAACGTTAATTTCTCAAAATCCACTGGAGCACATATATTGAGACCTACAAAAGGCACATCGGGCTACCAGTCCCTACAATTTTGCCAAGTTTCGTGCAAATCCATTCAGCCGTTCGGGCTAAAAGTGAGGCCAACCGCCCTATGGAAAACTCAATGTTAAAAACACGTTTTGGGACCCCCCTTTTTTCTCGGCCCCCACTGGACGAACCCCCCCCAAATTTTCAAGGGCTGCTCAGAAACAAAATGTGCCATTTTCCTGAAAATTTCAGCCAATTCCGTCCACAAACGCCAAAGTTATTAGACATAGAATTTTCAAAAAACCCATAGAGAAAAAATCCTAACTATATATACCTACTGGCGACCGCCAGTAGGTAATACACATATATAGTTAGTTGCACTAACTATATATCGCGCACCCGCAATCCACTGCTGATGATGTCACATATTACATCATTCATGACATGGTCAGTGACATCACTGATGACATCACTGATGACAACATCCAGTGATTATGTGTTTCTGTAAAGTTTAAATATGTTTTACATATTGAAGAATGAGTGGATGTATAAGTGTCTGAATGAAGGTTTTAGTAGGTGCGTGATTGACTGTATGAGTGAGTGATTAAATGCGTCTTACTGAATGCACGGGTTAGTGACTAAACTGTCTTAATTTGTGCATCATTATGTCTGTTGTGATGTAAACTGCTGCATGTGTTGATCATTAGCTATACAAGAGGCTATATGTGTTATTAATTGGTTGTATTGATGAGTGAATGGATATCTCAATGCTACATGTCATAGTAAGTACATATGTAAAACACAGTACATGTGAGAGTTGGCATATATAAATAACTGTGCATGAGAGCCACTGAGTGAGTGGTTGTATCGATCATTGTGAACTTGTATCAGGGATTGTATAAGAGAGTAAATATGTGTTAGTATATGTTTCAATAAGTAAGGTGTGTATAACTGTATAGTTGAAGAAATGGAGGTGAGATTGTTTCTTTGCATGACTGACTGGGTGTGTGAGTAACTCCATGGATGAGTGGCAGTGTGTGAGTGTCTGTATACACTGAGTGTATCTAAGGTTATATTAGAGTCTGAAGAGCTTCATCGTATAATCACATGAATGATGTCATCAGTGATGTCATCAGTAATGTCAAATGAGATGTCATCAGTGATGTCATCAGCGATGTCATTTGAGATGTCATCAGTGATGTCATTTGAGATGTCATCAGTGATGTCATCAGTGATGTCATTTGAGATGTCATCAGTGATGTCATTTGAGATGTCATCAGTGATGTCATCAGTGGTTATATTAGTCTGAAGAAGTTTATCGTATTAGCACAAGAATGATGCCAAATGAGACGTCATCAGTGATGTCATCAGTGATGTCATTTGAGATGTCATCAGTGATGTCATCAGTGATGTCACTGACCATGTAATGAATGATGTAATATGTGACATCATCAGCAGTGGATTGCGGGTGCGCGATATATAGTTAGTGCAACTAACTATATATGGAATTTCAATGGTTTTGTGTGAGTAAAATAAGGTTTTCTAAATGCTAATTCCTAACTATATATGGTCTATAACCTATGGTTTTTTCAGTGAATTTTCAAGGTTTTGTAAATGCTAATTCCTAACTATATATGGTCTCTAACCTATGGTTTTTTCTGTGAATTTCATTGGTTTTTTAACAGCTAATATCTGTAGCTGTAAAATGTATTCTTCTTTAAATCCAAAAATATATTTTATATGTTTATGAATAATTTTTTTTTTAAATATTTTTTTTTCTTCGTTCCCGCTTCGCGAATCGGGAAGCTTCCCGTTAGCTGACCTTGATGCCGCGAAATAGACCGCGAGCCGGTAAACGTTTCTTTACCGCAAGTGCCGCGTTAGAAAACAACATCGTGACGCCTCCCGTCCGCATGACGTTTCACGTTGTCGCGTGATACGTCATATGACGTGCTACGTTAGCGAACTGGTACGCGAAGCGAGTCGCAAAGCGCAGGTTTCTGGAAGCAAACCGGGAGGCCCTGCAAAGCGCTTAACGTAAACACAGCAAGTCATGTGACTTGGTAATAACACTTTTCATTGGTTCATTTCACTTTTGGTTTCCTAATGATGTAAGACTAGGTCATATAATCTAAAATGAACACTTTTGATTGGTTGAGAACTCTTGTTTTTCCCAAATGATGAAAATCCCTCCTTCTTTCCTCACTCTGACTTTCATCATTGTGAGAGAAAGACCCTTTGTGATCACTGAGCAATGGCTTCTTTAGTAGCTTCAGCTGGTGCTTCCCCACCACCTCCACCACATCCAAGGAAGAGTGGACCACCTGCTCAAGTTCTAATTCAACAAGAAGAAGAAGAAGAGGAACAGGAGGACGAGCACGAAGAGAGGCAGTTTTTGCCTGAGCAGCCCAGGACGTCTCACCGGAAAGAAAACTTCATTTGGCAATTTTTTAAAATTCCCAAAGGTCAGAAAAAAGTAAATGCAAGATACGTAACTTGCCTTATATGTCAAGATAGACTGTCCAGAGGGACCGACAAAAAATACAGTTTCGGAAACTACACAATGCATCGCCATATGACTAGGTGGCATCCTAACAACTACAGTGCTGCACAGTTTCGGAACGACCTAGATAATCTCCCTATTATGGCCAGAAGATCTGTTGTACCGGAAGTAACGGGACCAGAGGGCAGGGAGATGGTGCCAAATATACAAATGAGATTTGGTGATGTAAAACACATCTGCGCATTTTGCGATGGATTCATTTCCTACGGAGAAAAAAGCATCACTCTGATCAACAGAGCTATTGACTATCATATGCAAGTTTGTCCGAAACGCCCAAAATAATAAATACTTCTTTTTTTTGTTTTGTTGCTCCTGTTGAGCCCTTTACAATGAATCGTTTTCATTGCCCCCTCCAAGGAAAAACCCCAAAAAATATAAAACTGTTCCGAAAAATTCAAAAACAGTAAAAAAATGTTCAGAAAAATAAAAAATAAAGTTCTTTTCAGAACTACCTCCCCGTTATTAAAAAATTGGTACAATATTTGGAATTGTGCCAACCTCTATTTCTCTTAGTTCGCTTCCTAGTTCGCTCGCTGGTACGCGAACCGGAAGCGAACCAAAAACAGTAAGTATAAGGGAAGGAAACAGACACTTATGTTAAAAGAAACACAGCTATAAGGGAGTAAACTAGAGATACCATTACCCGTAATCCACTGCTGATGATGTCACATATTACATCATTCATGACATGCTCAGTGACATCATCAGCAGAGGATTGCGGGTTTTTTGGCAACATGCCTTATCCACGGTTTAATAACGCTGCCTTTTGCTTTATATAAGTTTTCAAATTGTATGAAATATATACCAATAGGTCGTTATGAACCTTTAGGTAGTGCTTTTCTTCATGAGGTCTGGTCGCTTCCATACACATACAGATGTTTCAAAGATGATCAAGAAGTTTATCTGAATGGAGAGGAATGCACTGAGACGCCAGATCATTCACTAATGTGTAGGCACATACAGTTACACGGTTCATGCAACAAACACCGACCAAATATGGCTTGCGTGTTGCAAGGCACGCCAGTTCCTGCTATCATCCCCACGTTCAAGTTGTTGGAAAATGGTAGTTATTTGATGCTCAATAATGAAGATTGTTCTGAGTTAATTAAAAGTATTCCTTTTATCGTAACAGTAAGTGAACGGGTTATTTGCTGCAGAAATGTTCTATTTCCTCCCACACATGAACATAGGGAGTTTTCAATCTGGCCACAAATACCAACCTTGGGACACGTTTCAACGGCATGGCAAGAATAAGAGCTCTTTTGTCTCAGAGAGAGGTGGCCTTGAGTTCGGCCCGTGAAACTTTCGTACTTCACATAGCGAACACCCATACAGAGGTGCACACCCTTTTCAATTAAGATTTGCCTTTCAATTTCAGCAACATGTTTCCGACTATCTTTAACGCATCCTCCACAAAGTCCCTGGCACACTTTTTTAAAGTTGTTACCAGTGGTCTCGTGACTTCATTTGAGAAAATCTTTGGAGTCATCCCTGCTTCCTTTCATTGTATTTTCTGCACTCTGGTTCGTAGATTGGCATTTTTACTTGCATTACCAGCGGACGCTCTTGTGCTTTTTTACATTTTTAAATATGGATGTCCCTCCTATGCAACCTCCGACCCTGCAGCTGCTGACACTGTTCCGCAATCGCATGCTAGAATATTATGGCACAATGCCGTTGGCGATATTAAGCACGGCATATGGATTATCTTTTCGGTTCTCCTACTTCACCTGTGTCCAGCCTGTATTTCACTGCCTGACCTGTGATTTCGATTGGGCCATTGATTTGTGTCTCTGCGGACCGGTTTCTCCTGACGTCGACTTTAATCAGCTGATGACTCCTATCATTACTCACGAGTTGGTTTGTCCTGGCGAAAGGATTATGGCTGTGGCATTGATGCATGGACTACTTGGTCCCTGGAATTTACTGGCGGCAGCACAGTCTTTCTTGGAACAGAGCTTTCTTGAAAACCCACCGAGCTGTCCTCTGATGGTGATAGAGGATCCGGTGCTGGGAGAGCACGTATGTTCTTTTCCGCTTTTAAATTGGATGGCTGAACTGTTTTCGGATGAAGACGGTGACTTCCTATTGGAGGCTGTTGCAGCTTATTTTGCATACACAGTTATGTCATAGACCTTTTTCATGTTTGATATGCTGAGTACTAGCATTTCATTGACAATTCATTGACTTATTTGTCAAGTTTTTATTATTTACCTTGCCTATTGGCTTAAGACTCGATAAAGTACTTGGCTGTTTTATTTTTCTTTAGCATTAAATTTTCCTAGTTTTTAATGCTTTACCTTGCGGACCGTCCACATATAAACTTGCAATCTGCTCTCATGAGATGGCACTTCTATTATCTTATTCAGTTCGTTTCCGGATCATGAGGAGGTGTCATCTAGGTCCTGGATATCTTTACACCGTGTTAAGTTAGCATGGGCTCATTACCGGTTTAAACGCCATTTTTCCTTTTTTGCAACTTCTGCACACGACACTTAGTTGTTGCTTTAGCTTTCCACCTAGTAGTTCATCGTGGTTTACATGAGAATAATATGTTATTGGTCTACTATCTGCTTTACTTGTTAAACTATATCTGTACAGCGAGTGCTAAAGTTTCAAGAACAACACGATACAGAATTGTTATGAGGTCTGATCTCCACGACTTCATACTCATAACATAAGTGCAACTTCTGCCAATTCTGGGCATGAGGCGGGTTTTATATTGCTTTGCCGAACACACATACACAACAGTTGATGCGGTTCACATGAAGAGAGAGCTGGTGTATGCTGATGTGATTCCTTCAAATCTAAGACACTAAAGTATGGGCACGCCCTAAACCAACACAAAGAGACCTTCTTAGCAAATAATATAATATGTGTATTAGGGAGGGTGAGATATAAGCAGCCGCGGGCCGTGGAGGGAGTTACGATGGGGCAGGGAGGCGGGGAGGGGGAGAAGCAGGGTGGAGCCCTCTCTACCTTGCCCCTCCCCCTCCCCGCCTCCCTGCCCCACCGTAACTCCCTCCACGGCCCGCGGCTGCTTATAAGTGTTGCTAACTCTTATTCATTTACAGCATGTTAACATACTGTCACCATTCGCTTTTTATGTACTAGTAACTATGCTGGTAATTTTGCTACTGATAATATGTGTACTTGTATTCTCCACCCTGCTTCTCCCCCTCCCCGCCTCCCTGCCTCACCGTAACTCCCTCCACGGCCCGCGGCTGCTTATAAGTGTTGCTAACTCTTATTCATTTACAGCATGTTAACATACTATCACCATTCACTTTTTATGTACTAGTAACTATGCTGGTAATTTTGCTACTGATAATATGTGTACTTTTATTATCTAAGGTACTACGCCTGAGAAGACGGCATTAGTAAATAAACATTTCAAATACACATCTGTTCTTCTTAACTCCATGTTCTGGTTTCTAAGAAATCTATAACGACCGACTGTTCATGAGTTCCACGTATCCTGAGGTACTATAAGTTCATATTCTGGATTGTCTAAACATTGAGAGTTTGTTATATCCAATGTGACACTGTACCTAGCTTGCTAAGGAGTTTTTGATTACTAACGTGAGTTTTGGGACACCCTAATTCGCCGAGGTTCCAATCCTCTGTCCACAGTTCTGTGTGAGAACAGAAACCCTGCGACAGGGGCACCCCCGACCCTTGCTGGAGCTTCATCACACTTGCGATACAACTCCAGCAATGCATTCGCCGAGGTTCCAATCCTCTGTCCACAGTTCTGTGTGAGAACAGAAACCCTGCGACAGGGGCACCCCCGACCCTTGCTGGAGCTTCATCACACTTGCGATACAACTCCAGCAATGCGCCACCTTTACGGCACAGATACATCACGCATCTGTGCTGTTTTTGCCCCATGATGCGCCGCATTGTAAATGCAGCACACCATAGGTGACGGAACAGCGGCACAAAATGACTAACACATCCCTGGTGATGCGCCAGTCATCATAAATGTATCCCTATGCTTCTTATCTTGTTAGAGATGAACCGCCATATGTATCATCAAAGTTATTTGCATTTCCTAAATAGCGAACTTTAAGGAATAAATAGCGATTCTTTACCATTCCTAGTTTGCGATGAGCTATTTGCTAATTAGCCGAATGTAGCCCAATGAAGCCCAATGTAGCCCAATGTAGCCCAAAGATGGCCGCCAGACACACAAAAAAACAAATGTAGCCCAAATATCAGCCAGATGTAGCCCAACTATAGCCCAGTGACAGAATGACCAATCAGCTTCGCAAACCTCCGTTACGCGAAGCGGAGCGCTGTTACAGATATATATCTTTTTTTGAACGTTAATTTCTCAAAATCCACTGGAGCACATATATTGAGACCTAGCAAAGGCACATCGGGCTACCAGTCCCTAATATTTTGCCAAGTTTCGTGCAAATCCATTCAGCCGTTCAATTATTATTATTATTATTATTTTTTGCCCCGCGGGGCCCTTTTAAAACCTCCACATCAAACCTAGGGGGTCAGCGAGGATCTACTATGCCCCCTTATAGTTATTTCCCCCTTTGTTTTGACCTCCTCTTGTCTCTCGATCCTACCGAGAGACAAGATGGCGGCCGCTACGGACTGTTTGGAATGTTGACAGACGCCGGAGAACCAATCAGCTTCGCTTCACAAAGCTCCGTTGCGCGAAAAGTCCGCGAACCAGTGCGCTGCCCGGTCCGCTGTTACAGATATATATCTTTTTTTAAACGTTAATTTCTCAAAATCCACTGGAGCACATATATTGAGACCTACAAAAGGCACATCGGGCTACCAGTCCCTACAATTTTGCCAAGTTTCGTGCAAATCCATTCAGCCGTTCGGGCTAAAAGTGAGGCCAACCGCCCTATGGAAAACTCAATGTTAAAAACACGTTTTGGGACCCCCCTTTTTTCTCGGCCCCCACTGGACGAACCCCCCCCAAATTTTCAAGGGCTGCTCAGAAACAAAATGTGCCATTTTCCTGAAAATTTCAGCCAATTCCGTCCACAAACGCCAAAGTTATTAGACATAGAATTTTCAAAAAACCCATAGAGAAAAAATCCTAACTATATATACCTACTGGCGACCGCCAGTAGGTAATACATACATATATATATATATATATATATATATATATATATATATATATATATATATATATATATATATATATATATACTCCAGCTGGTTTCGGTGCAAACGAAACCTCCCGAGCACTTTCTCCAGCGCACAGACGCAAATAAGGCTCCAAAACCAGTCTTCAATTCATCGTGGTTTATATATATAGATATTCACTGAAAAAACCATAGGTTATAGACCATATATAGTTAGGAATTAGCATTTACAAAACCTTGAAAATTCACTGAAAAAACCATAGGTTATAGACCATATATAGTTAGGAATTAGCATTTAAAAAACCTTATTTTACTCACACAAAACCATTGAAATTCCATATATAGTTAGTTGCACTAACTATATATCGCGCACCCGCAATCCACTGCTGATGATGTCACATATTACATCATTCATGACATGGTCAGTGACATCACTGATGACATCACTGATGACATCTCAAATGACATCACTGATGACTACATCCAGTGACTGTATAATTCTGTAAAGTTAAAATATGTCTTACATATTGAAGAATGAGTGGATGTATAAGTGTCTGGACGAAGGATTTAGTAGGTGCATGACTGAATGTATGAGTGAGTGATTAAATGTGTCTCACTGAGTGCATGGGTTAGTGACTAAACTGTCTTAATTTGTGCATCATTATGTCTGTTGTTCTGTAAACTGCTGCATGTGTTGATCAGTAGCTATATGAGTAACTATATGGGTTATTGATTGATTGCCCAAGTATTTGTATGGGAGACTGAGTGTGTGTGTGGCTAGCTGGGAGGTGTGTGACTCTGTGCAGATCAATCTGTACTTGTATCAATGATTGTATAAGAAAGTAAGTATGTGTTAGTACATGTTTGAAAATGTAAGGTGCTCTATGTTTAACTGTATAGACAAGAAAATGGAAGTCTCATTGATTCTTTACAGGACTGACTAGGTGTGTAAGTAACTCCATGGATGAGTGGCAGACTGTGAGTGTCTGTATAGGTGTATGAGTGCATATGATAGTGTTGGAAAGATGAGTGATTGTATGTATGAATGATTATATGGGTGAATGAGTGAAGGTGTGTGTAGACGTAGCAATCAGTGAGTGCGTATGTAGTAACTAGTATTGGTGTGTCAATGGTTTCAAAAATTATACTCTTTTTAACACTGGGTGAAACAGAGGTTATATTAAAATGTGAGGAGATGCATTGTATTGTCACATGAATGATATCATCAGTGATGTGGTCATTGATGTCAAATGAGATGTCATCAGTGATGTCATCAGTGATGTCATTTGAGATGTCATCAGTGATGTCATCAGTGATGTCACTGACCATGTCATGAATGATGTAATATGTGACATCATCAGCAGTGGATTGCGGGTGCGCGATATATAGTTAGTGCAACTAACTATATATGGAATTTCAATGGTTTTGTGTGAGTAAAATAAGGTTTTTTAAATGCTAATTCCTAACTATATATGGTCTATAACCTATGGTTTTTTCAGTGAATTTTCAAGGTTTTGTAAATGCTAATTCCTAACTATATATGGTCTATAACCTATGGTTTTTTCAGTGAATTTCAATGGTTTTTTAATAGCAAATATCATAAGCTGTCGAATGTCAAGTACGTGGTAAGTAAAAACATTTTCGTGTTTATGCACACTGATCTGCTTTGAATGCTGCCCCCCACCCCTCATTTCTATTAGGAGTACTCTCTCTTTGCAGATAGTGAAGGGTAGTTAACGCAGCCCTTTGCCCCCTTTGTAATCCGTCGTGCCTGCTTCTCTCTCCATTTGATTGATTGTTCTCTTTGGTTCATTCTCTATTTACAAACAAGCACAGAGTCAAAATACTCTGTTTAGTCTTTGCAGATAGCGAAAAACCGTGTAAAAAAACAAAAGGAATCGAGCAAAATCAGTAGGCCACTAATGGGATCTCTTTTTGACCTCGCTAAAATAGAAACATTAGGAACAACCTGTTGAAAATAGCAATGCGTATGTACATAAGCGGCGTTCATTTGTGTTCACAGTACCCCTTGTTGATTGTTTGAATCGAGCATTGAATTGTTCGAAGTTGGTTCTCTTAAGGATCTTCTCTGCCTGCAAACGAGGAAGAATAGGAATATTCTCTCTCCCTTTGCAGATAGTGAAGGGTAGGTAACGCAAGCCTTTAACACGTCGTACCTATTTCATTCCTCATTGATTGATTGATTGTCCGAACATTGACTGTTTGGGAATTAGTTCTTTTTGGAGGTATTCCCTGTTTGCAAATAAACGTAGGAAAATCTTTGCAAGTAGTGAAAGGGTACGTAATGCGGACCTTTCTCCCCCGTTGTAATCTGTCATGCCTATCTACTCCCCACTGATTGATGCACCTGTTTCACCCGGACCATTTACTAGACATACGTCATCTGGCCCGACCAGAGAGCACCCCTAGTGAAAAGGACATATGCAATAATAACGAAGTGATCACTGTATCCTGTTAACAGAAACTTTAGCATGAAACAACCTGGAAAGAAAAGAATAGGAAAACGAAAATCAGTAGGCCACTGATGAACATGAACTTTTATTAAACAACGAACAAAGAAACGATAACATAACGTAATGATAAAACCTATTAATGTCCTAGAAACAAGAAAACGTTAAAATATGCCAGTGGTGAGAGACCAGAAAAACAGTAAGAGAAACCAAATCACCCCTCGCTGTCCCACCGCCTGCCACGCCAAAAAAATCGATAGACTAGGGAAAATGCAAGTCAGTAGAACATCCGCCCCCACTCTGGAAACTTCCAAGGTGGGGCAGGGTTCCGGCTACGCCCAGCCGGGAGCAGCCCATATAAGGCAGGTCCTGCTGCCACGCCTCGGCCAGGAGATCCTAACGTAGGGTGTAGCCGGAGGAGAGGCCGAGACCAACGGGACCCGGCCAGGGGATTGCCTTTACAACGCTGAACAGTTGCAGGGGGGGGGAATGTCTCCTCGACCCTCCCCTCTCTCTCCCAGTCCGGCCGCGGTGGCCCTTGAGAGTTGCAGGTAGTCCCGCCACATGCTCTTCCGGTCCGGCCACCAACGGTCGGGGGGCCGAGGCCGACGGAATCCGGCTGCAGCCGATAAACCAAGAAACCCGTTCATGGGGCCAGAGCCAGGGGCGTCCGGCCGACATCTACCGGAAGCCCGGCCCGAAGACGGACGGGACACTTCTTCTTTCTTGTATAATTGCTGCAACAACCCTGGGGGGGGATGTCTTGCACATGCCTCCGACCCCCCCCCCTCGTCCTCATCGCCTGGTCCGGCCATAACAAATCTCAAGCGAGACGCCGTGGGGTGCACTGGGAGGGAGAGACGGTGCGAACAGGCCTCTCCCGCCTCCCCAGTGGAGGCTTCCCAGCTGCACCCTCAGCGCTCCAGGCGCCCGGAAAAGAGTTCTTCCACTGTGGCCATGCTGCAACGTCTCGCCCGGCAGGGTGGAGCCCGTCCGCTCATTTGACCCCGCGATCGCCAGTAGCTACCGAACTCTCAAAATGGCGGTCGACCTGGCAAGAGCGGGCCCAGCATAAAGAAATGGCCCGGTCACTGGTTGACTCCACCACCGTAGTCCTCCACGACCTTGAAGATTCTAGAGGAGCCGCGGGAGTCTCCGACCCCCGATGGGGAATGACTGCCATGATCACCCGTGGAGTGACGAAACTGTATCCGTGGGACGTCGGCGCCAGCCTCACTTTGAATTACTAGAATCCTGCAGACCTCACTTCCGGTGAAAGCACAGGGTGACCCGGTAGGAAAAATTGTTGCACCCCCTCCCCTTTTTGACTGATAGTTCAAACCACCGATCCTTTCCTTTGCCCTTTTAACGGAACTTTGGACTGCCTCCCCCTCTTTTACATTTTCTAGAGAAAACAAAACATTAACCACTACATTAGCATAGCAGTTGACACCAGAACTGTTTTCAAATTGAAAACCAACAACATCTTCAACAGAATCCTTTTTGTTTCTGCTGTGACCCTGCTCCAGCACAGGCATTGTCCCCAGCAGTAATTCTGCAATGCCGGTAAGAATAGCTGTGGTGCCTACTGGACTCACTCACCCCCGCGGCGCCCCACGCCGTTATTTGCTGGGCGGCAACTTGCTAGACATCACTTTCGTGCCATCTAGATTTCAGCGCGTTCTGCTGCCTTGGAACTATTCGCACAACAGACCGCTACTGACAAGAATATTTCATTATTGGTGCTGTCAATTTCAATAAATCTATTGGATAATTCAAAAGAAATTGCCACGGTCTCTTCGTTGTTTAAATGTTTTTACTGTTTTTGTTTTGTTGTATATATTTATATGTTATTAAAGTTTTATATTCCTACTACTTTGTTGGAGTGCTATATATTTTTTATGTGACACATAATTGTAAAAACTTTGATGTACAAAGAGTCATTCCTGGAATCTTCCGCTTCAGGCTCGGTCCCCTCCCCAATCACAATACAGGATAGTTTTCAGATAGTAGGAACACGTGTGGTGTGACGGATCTCATCGGGTGTGGGCCTTGATCTACTATAACTCCTTTGAAGAGGGGTGATTCTTTACAGCTGGGGCCATAAACTACATCTGCAGGGCTAGCTGATAGCCTGGACAATCGGACACAGAGGAAGAGGAGTGTCAGAGGGTGCGGTAGTGAATAGGGCGAAAGGGAGGTGTCGGGCGGGCACAGTGTGATTCTCAGGGAAGAGCAGCGCAGATGGGGGGAGGTTTATTGCCCATGCATAAGACAGAGAGCGGGGGTGACCAGTGCCTGGGGAAGATGCTTGCGAGGGTGAGGAGCCATGCTACGAATCGACAGCGTGCAGAGAGTGGGTCTGGTCAAGACATCTAAAATGGCTGCCGTGCACGACAAAAGTGTGGCATTTCAAAAAAGGCAAGATGGCGCAGACAATGTTTTTCAACACTTCCTCATTTCCTTCGAATCGAACGTTAACAGACGTTGGGGCATATTACCAAAGTTAAGCGATATTTATCGCTAACGATGCTTACCAACGAATTTTTTACCGCTAAGCATCGTCAGAAATTATCGAAGATAAACCTTGCTATTATCAAGGTTTATCACAAATGCGATAATAAACGGCCGCAATGCATGAATATCGCTAAAAACTCAGCGATATTCATGCATTACCGAGCTAATGCTCTTAGCCATGTTATCCACCTCGCATTGGATAACATGGCTAAGAACTGCTCAGGGCAGGTGTTACTTTTTGGAGATATTCGCGCTTAGCGCGAATATCTCCAAAAGTTGGTAATAGGAGATAGATATCTTGCATGTTGTAATGCAAGTTATTGTGGTATATGGAACTCATACCATAATCTCTCAGGAAAGCAGAAACTGATCCTTTTGGGACCGCCTAAAAAGGCCTAGGGGGTGAGGAGTACTCTACTTTGCCCCCTTTTCACGTTCCGAACTATTTTATTTTACTCTCTTCTGTAATTACACAAAATACCAGCGATAAGATGCATCGGAGACACACAGTGAGAGAAAGGAGGCCGGAGATGAAGAAGACATGTCAAATACACATTGGAGATAATATAGTGGCAGAAGGGAAGTAAATATGAGTAAACTTACCATGTAACATAAAAATGTTGCACTCTATACTATAAGTCTCATTTTATACTACAATCACTTCGCTACAACCTCATAAATTAAAAATAAAAATGAATAATGTCTCAAACAATTTTTGATTTCTAAATATAAATTTATTCTTCAGAATTTTCTAAATTTGAAAGAACTAGTAACATGTCCTCATCAGCAATGTCCTCATTAAAAGTCTCCAATGATGATTCTTGTAACTCTATGGTCTCCAAACACTCGATAAATTCGCCATCAAGAGATTGATCAAAAAAATCATTCAAGTCATCTCCTCCTTGTGACAATATTTCATTATTGGTGCTGTCAATTTCAATCAATGTAGTGGAATCATTCAAGTCATCTCCTCGTGACAATATTTCATTATTGGTGCTCTCAATTTCAATCAATGTAGTGGAATCATTCAAGTCATCTCCTCCTTGTGACAATATTTCATTATTGGTGCTGTCCATTTCAATCAATCTAATGGAATCATACAAGCCATCTCCTCCTTGTGACAATATTTCATTATTGGTGCTCTCAATTTCAATCAATGTAGTGGAATCATTCAAGTCATCTCCTTGTGACAATATTTCATTCTTGGTGCTGTCCATTTCAATCAATCTAATGGAATCATACAAGTCATGTCCTCCTTGTGACAATATTTCATTATTGGTGCTCTCAATTTCAATCAATGTGTTGGACAATTCAAAAGAAATTGCCACGGTCTCTTCATTGTGAGCCATTTTATTTTGAAATTGCTTGCTGTAAATTGCAGAAAAAAATAATCACTTTCATTTATCGTTTTTAGTAATACATAATATAAAACTAACTTTATCAAGTATTTAGTATAACAGAAGGACTGCAAATAAATAACAGAAAACATTTTTCAAATTATCTTCAAGTGTACAACATAGTTCCCCTTACAAATTAACAACTCACCTTTTTAAAAGTAGCAGAAGTGTTAGTACTGTGTAAATCAAACACCAGAAATTCACCACCAAAAATTCCTCACAAATGTACCTCAGACAGTAGTATCACAAAATGGCTGTGGTTTCCTCTCATTTGACATATATACATAACCAATTAACTTTCATCACACACAAATACAAAACCAAAGTAACATTTTAATTGGTTCTAAATTTCAACACTTTCAAATGTGTTTTCCCCATGCAATTTTCCATAGGACATTTACATACGTCTACAGCCTGAATGGCTGAACGGAATTACACCAAACTTGGCAAAATGGTACATCAAACCTAAGAGGTCAGGAAGGATCTACTATGCCCCCTTATGGTCATTTCCCCCTTCGCTTTGGCCTCCTCTTGTCTCTCAATCCTACCGAGAGACAAGATGGCGGCCGCTACGGACTGTTTGGAATGTTGACAGACGCCGGAGAACCAATCAGCTTCGCAAAGCTCCGTAACGCGAAAAGTACGCGAAGCGGAGCGCTGTTACAGATATATATCTTTTTTTGAACGTTAATTTCTCAAAATCCACTGGAGCACATATATTGAGACCTAGCAAAGGCACATCGGGCTACCAGTCCCTAATATTTTACCAAGTTTCGTGCAAATCCATTCAGCCGTTCGATTATTATTATTATTATTTTTTTTTGCCCCGCGGGGCCCTTTTAAAACCTCCACATCAAACCTAGGGGGTCAGCGAGGATCTACTATTCCCCCTTATGGTCATTTGCCCCTTCGCTTTCGCCTCCTCTTGTCTCTCGATCCTACCGAGAGACAAGATGGCGGCCGCTACGGACTGTTTGGAATGTTGACAGACGCCGGAGAACCAATCAGCTTCGCTTCACAAAGCTCCGTTGCGCGAAAAGTACGCGTCCTGGGACGCTGCCCGGTCCGCTGTTACAGATATATATCTTTTTTTAAACGTTAATTTCTCAAAATCCACTGGAGCACATATATTGAGACCTACAAAAGGCACATCGGGCTACCAGTCCCTACAATTTTGCCAAGTTTCGTGCAAATCCATTCAGCCGTTCGGGCTAAAAGTGAGGCCAACCGCCCTATGGAAAACTCAATGTTAAAAACACGTTTTGGGACCCCCCTTTTTTCTCGACCCCCCCTGGACGAAACCCCCCCCAATTTTCAGGGGCTGCTCAGAAATAAAATGTGCCATTTTCCTGAAAATTTCAGCCAATTCCGTCCACAAACGCCAAAGTTATTAGACATAGAATTTTCAAAAATCCCATAGAGAAAAAATCCTAACTATATATACCTACTGGCGACCGCCAGTAGGTAATATATATATATATATATATATATATATATATATATATATATATATATATATATATATATATATAACCTACTGGCGGTCGCCAGTAGGTATATATAGTTAGGATCGATTTCCATAGGGAAATCGCAACATTCTATTTGGAATAACTTTGGCGCCGGTTGAGCAATCAGGCAGAATTTTTCAGCAACTTTGCCACGCGGCTCTCCGCTCCTTCCCTAAAAGTTTGGGGGGGATTCATCAAGCGGGGGCTGAGATAAAAGGGGGGTCCCAAAACGTGTTTTCCCCATGTTAATTTCCATAGGGCGGTCTGTCGCAGTTTTAGCTCGAACGGCTGAATGGATTTGCACCAAACTTGGCAAAATTGTAGGGACTGGTAGCCCGATGTGCCTTTGCTATGTCTCAAGATATGTGCTCCAGTGGATTTTGAGTAATTAAGGTTTAAAAAAATTTATATATCTGTAAGCGCGCCCCGGTACGCGTACCGGGGAGCGCTCCGGGCGCGCCACGCGACTTGCGCACGGCAAGCTGATTGGTTCTCGGGTGTCTGTAAACATTCGAAACAGTCAGCAGCGGCTGCCATCTTGTGTCTCGGTAGGATTGAGATACAAGAGGTGGCAAAAATCAAAGGGGGAAATGAGCAAAAGGGGGCAGGGTACACCCCCCTGACCCCCTAGGTTTGATGTGGGGGCCATAAAAGGGTCCCGTGGGACAAAAAAAAAAATTCAATTTTCGCGGGGGGAGCGCCCGGTACGCGCACCGGGGAGCGTACCAGGGAGCGTACTTAGGTGAAAAATAGTGAAAATAATAGTGTAAAATAATCATTTTGATTGATTACAGGTAGGGTAGCTCTGAAAAGAGCTTTTGGGTTCTGTGGCTGTTTTAGGTACCTACAAGTGTGTCCCACACACACCCACATGCACACAACCCCACACCCACACACTCCCCACACACACTTCACACATGCACACTTCCACCCACAGTCAAACACCCCACACCCATACATCGACACCTTACACATCCACACCCACACCCACATCCCACACACCCACACTCAAACACACACATCACCCCCCTTCCACCACACACACACACACATGCACATACACACAAATATCTCAGACACACCCCACACATCCCACACACACATCTTCCCCCCCCACACACACACAGAGACAACTCAGACACATCCACACATCTCACACATACATACATATCCTACACACATACCTGCCACACCCACACACACCCCACACACACCTCACACACCCACACTCCCACCTACATTCAAACACCCCATACACTCACACCCACACACACCTTACATACCCATATCCCCACCCACATCCATATACCCCACACACCTATACACCTCATCCCCCCTAGACACACACACACATACACACCTCACAGACACACCCCGCACATCCCCCACACACACCTCCCCCACGTCTACACATGGGGAAAACTAAGTGAAACACTAAAATATTAATTTAAAGTGTTTAGAGGTAGGGTATCTCTGAATAGAGTTGTTGTGTTGTTTGGGTGTTTTAAGTACCAACATGTAGGTACCAATGCTGAGTCTTAAAGTCAATGTACACCGTCTCCTCTGTAGATAATTTGCATGTTGTTACAGAAGTTATTTCGTTTTATGGAATCCATACCATAGTCTGTCAGGAAAGCAGAAACAGATCCTTTAAGTACTCTCTGAGAAGACCTACGGGATCATGGGTAGTCTACCCTGCTCTCTTATGATGTTTTAAAATTGCACAGTATATTGTAAGTTTCACTTTATACTATAATATAAACATAATTATTTTGGTAGTACTTCAGGAATTAGATATAAAAATGAATAATGTCTCAAACAATTTTTAATTATTAAATACAAATGTATTGGTCAGAATTTTCATAGTTCAATAAAACTTCCAGCATTACATCATCTGGAATCTCCTCAAACATGCATGTTTCTATGTTTTGTAAACATTCAATAAATTGTTCATCCAAAGACTGATCCATAAAATCTTCATCCAAAAAATCTTCATATAGAATGTCCTCAGATGTAATCTCGAAGGAAATATTGATATTTTCTTGCTCCCCTTCCATTTTTTTTGCTGTAAATTGTATAAAAAATAACTATATCAGTAGATTTAGGGCACTGTTGTGTTTAAGTTGAGACAGGTAGTTCTGTTTTTTTAACAGTTAAGTTAACTTTGGGTAGTGTATGGTAACAGGCAGGAAGTAGAAATATAAAAAAGTGCCTGTGAAGAAGCGTAATTAAATTTATAATTATTGCAGAGAAGACTAAGTCAATCAATAAATATAACAGAGGAGCCTATCTTTATCTATAACTATAGTAGAGGGACAGTAAATAAATATCAGAAAACGTTTTTACAAATTAACTGAAAGTGCCCCTTACAAATTATCAACTTACTTTACAGAGAGGTGAAGAAGCTAAAATGTGGAAATCCTTTCAAGATGTACTTCAGGTAGTTGTAGTCAAAATGGCCGTGTTTCCCTCTCATTTTTCATTTATATTCATGTACATAACCAATGAAATGTCAGGGAAAAAAAGTAGAAAATGAAAGTAACATTTTAATTGGTTGTAAATTCTAACACTTAAGATGTGTTTTTGTGAAGTAATTTACCTCAGGGTATTTAGAGAGGTCTACAGGCTAAATGGCTCAATGGAATTCCATCGAATTTGGGAAAATGGTAGGGATTGGTATGTAGTATGAGCTATTCTATATTTGGTGAAAGTGTCTCCAGTGGTTTCTATGTAAATTAACTTTTAACATTTTTTTAGAGCGCTTCCCGGTGCGCGTCCCGGTACGCGTACCGGAAGCGCAACGGGAGTCCTCCATTTTGTGTTTCGGTAGAATTGAGACACAAGATGGAGGATAAACAACGTTGGGAATGGGTATAAGGGGGCACGGTAGACACCCCCTGACCCCCTAGGTTTGATGTGGGTGCCATAAAAAGGTCCCGTGGGACAAAAAATATATATTTTTTTTTTCGATTTTCGCGGGGGGAGCGCCCGGTACGCGCACCGGGGAGCGTACTATGGTGAAAAATAGTGAAAAAAGTTAAACAAAGATAATCATTTGGAGTGATCAGAGATAGGGTAGCCCTGAAAAGGGCTTTTGGGTTCTGTGGCTGATTTAGGTACCTACAAGTAGGTACCAATGCACAGTCTTAAATTCAGGAGGAATATTCTATTCCCCTCATCAGAAAAGTGCCCACCATCTTCTCTGTAAATATCTTGCATGTTGTAACGCAAGTTGTTGTTGTATATTGAACCCATTCCATAGTCTCTCATGTAAGCAGAAACAGATTTATTCACATGTTTCCGTGCTTTCTCAAATTGTGGACAAAATTGATTGGACCACTTCCATTTCTGTCTTTGGCATATATTGGAATATACCAAGGCAGTTTGTGGAAAAAGTGCCATCAAATGATCAAAGGTGTCCTTTAAAAGCATTTCCAGACCTACCCCAGTCAAAGTGCCCAAGTCATTTCCTCCACAGTGCACAATTAACAGGTCAGGGTGTGGCAAATGCAAAAAGGTTTTCACCAATGGAATCAATTGGTGACATTTTAATCCTCTGTGACCAATCCATGTTATGTTCACATTTGATAAATTAAGGTTTTGTAAATTTCTGGTAGCTGCATACCTTTGAGCCCAGTGGATATAGCTATGTCCAATAATCCAGACAGAATACATGGTCAGAGGAGATTCTGGTGCAGTTAGATGAAGTGTGGAAAAGAAATGGCAGTTGGAACAATAGAAGTTTGCAAAAAAAAACCTGTGGAGTTTCAGTGCTTTTGAATTACAAGCAATGATTGGTAGAATGAGATAGGTGAAAAGTTAGGGTGCATGGTTGTGTTCTGTGTAAGAAGTAATTTGAATGGTTAAAAAAAAGTTATTTAAAGAAACCTTACACCAGATAGGCTGGTGTATTTGCAGGTCAAACATCCTTGCAGAGGTGATTTGCAACATTGTAGAATAAACTTTAAACCCTGGGAGCTCAGTGAGGAGGGAGTTGCTATGGTAACAGGTAGAAAGGGCTGAGGGGGGGAAGGGTGTTGGTTTGAAAATAGAGAGGGAAGAGTTTTAATTGGTTAACAAAAAGGGATATCTGTGTAGAATTAGAGGTTTTATGTGCCTTTATGGTTTGCAGTGCCTGGAGAACATACCTTTTGCTCTGCTAAAGAAATATTGGTGTGTGTATCTGACACTGTTGTGAATCTCCTAAAGCATTTGAAAAGGTGAGTTATGATTAATTTAATATACATAGACATAGAGACTTGTATACTCTATGGAGAAGATTTGGAAGGAAATTGTGGTCTTTACATGTTGCTTTGTGTCATGCTTTTTGATAATGCTTGGTAAAAAGTTTTTACTGCATAGAGTAATTGTATTTTGTAAAATTGTGAATTTTTAGTCGTGACATGGAATGCTTCTACGTAGGACCTGTGCTGGGTTTTGTAAATGTGAAGTAAAAAAACGATTTTGGAGGGAAAAAATAGTTTTTACATTTTTTAAAAGGAATAAAGAATGTGAGCATGTTTAATAGAAATACATTTGACTGTTTACAATGATGTTAGCTGTGTTAACTCAGTGTAGGAAGCATATTGAGTTTGTTTGCATAGAGGAATTGTATTTTGTAAAATTGTGAAGCTTAATGTGCAATATTTTGCCTCAGTATTGTCCCTGCTGTGAGGCAGATGGTTGTAAATATGATCTGTGCTGTCTTTCCTAAATGTGATGTCAAAAACGATTTTGGGGAAAATAAATGGACTCTACATATTTGAGTATAACGTGGTGCAAAGGTTTAAAAAATGACGCATACATGGTCACTTTTTTAATATGGGGAAAAAAGGTACATGTTTGGCCTTTCCTGGGGAGCCTAGGTGGTGAGGATTGTATCTAAGTGTGCAGTGGACTAGGCTTCATGAAGCATAAAAATTGTTTTTACATTTTTTAAAAGGAATAAAGAATGTGTGCATGTTTAATAGAAATACATTTGACTGTTTACAATGATGTTAGCTGTGTTAACTCAGTGTAGGAAGCATATTGAGTTTGTTTGCATAGAGGAATTGTATTTTGTAAAATTGTGAAGCTTAATGTGCAAGATTTTGCCTCAGTATTATCCCTGCTGTGAGGCAGATGGTTGTAAATATGATCTGTGCTGTCTTTCCTAAATGTGATGTCAAAAACGATTTTGGGGAAAATAAATGGACTCTATATATTTGAGTATAATGTCGTGCAAAGGTTTAAAAAATGACGCATACTTGGTCACTTTTTTAATATGGGGGAAAAAGGTACATGTTTGGCCTTTCCTGGGGAGCCTAGGTGGTGAGGATTGTATCTAAGTGTGCAGTGGACTAGGCTTCATGAAGCATAAAAATAGTTTTTACATTTTTTAAAAGGAATAAAGAATGTGTGCATGTTTAATAGAAATACATTTGACTGTTTACAATGATGTTAGCTGTGTTAACTCAGTGTAGGAAGCATATTGAGTTTGTTTGCATAGAGGAATTGTATTTTGTAAAATTGTGAAGCTTAATGTGCAATATTTTGCCTCAGTATTATCCCTGCTGTGAGGCAGATGGTTGTAAATATGATCTGTGCTGTCTTTCCTAAATGTGATGTCAAAAACGATTGTTTTTACATTTTTGAGTATACCTCTGTGCCACATTATACTCAAAAATGTAAAAACCATTTATTTTCCCCAAAATCGTTTTTGACATTACATTTAGGAAACACAGCACAGATCCTATTTACAATCATCTGCCTCACAGCAGGGATAAGACTGAGGCAAAATCTTGCACCTGCCTCACAACAGGAATAAGACTGAGGCAAACGCTTTCTCATGGAGCTTCACAATTTTATAAAATACAATTCCTCTATGCAAACAAACTCAATATGCTTCCTACACTGTTTTAAAACACAGCTAACATCATTGTAAAGAGTCAAATTGACACCTGTCTCTAAGAATGCAGACAGGGATATGCTTCATGAAGCTTAGTCCACTGCACACTTAGATACAATCCTCACCACCTAGCCTCCCCAGGAAAGCCCAAACATGTACCTTTTTTCCCCATATTTAAAAAGTGACGCATGTATGCGTCATTTTTTAAACCTTTGCGCGCCACATTATACTCAAAAATGTAAAATCCATTTATTTTCCCCTAAATCGTTTTTGACATCACATTTAGGAAACACAGTACAGATCATATTTACAATCATCTGCCTCACAACAGGGATAACACTGAGGCAAAATCTTGCACCTGCCTCACAACAGGAATATGACTGAGGCAAACGTTTTCACATGGAGCTTCACAATTTTACAAAATACAATTCCTCTATGCAAACAAACTCAATATGCTTCCTACACTGATTTAAAACACAGCTAACATCACTGTAAAGAATCAAATTGACACCTGCGTCTAAGAATGCAGATGGGTATATGCTTCATGAAGCCTAGTCCACTGCACTCTTAGACACAAGCTTCACCAACTACGCTCCCCAGGAAAACCCAAACAAGTAACTTTTTGCTCCATATTTAAAAATTGATGCATGTAGGTAGATGCGTCACTTTTTAAACCTCTGCGCCACATTATAATCAAAAATGTAAAAACCATTTATTTTCTCCAAAATCGTTTTTGACATCACATTTAGGAAACACAGCACAGATCCTATTTACAATCATCTGCCTCACAGCAGGGATAAGACTGAGGCAAAATCTTGCACCTGCCTCACAACAGGAATAAGACTGAGGCAAACGCTTTCTCATGGAGCATCACAATTTTATAAAATACATTTCTATATAACTATATAACTCAATATTTTCTTGTGAAGCATAGGTGGTGAAGCCTGTGTATAAGAGTGCAGTGGAGTTAGACATAGGTCTGATCTTCTTTGTAGTTGTGGACAGAGCTGTCTTCCACTATATTTTTCAATACAGGCCTCACCTTTTGTGCACCACTGGAGAATCCTCACCTGATCTGAAACCCTGTATTGATCGTTTGCTTTTTGTTATTGCTTTGTTGTTTGGTAATAGTGGTCTATAATGTGCTACTGTTTTTCTTTAACACAGATTGAAATCGTTATTTGAAGAAAAAGCAAAGATGCCCACAAAGGAAAGGACAAAGAAACTATGTAACCGGGAAAAATCAAAAACAGCAACGGAATTACAGCATTCTTCCACAACAGATACTTCAAAAAACAGGAACAAAGCTCCTGGTAAGACAACTAAGTCTTTTTTACGTAACATATGTACATCCCGAAAAAATAATGGACAGCATGTAGAAAAAGAAAATGAGAGAGTAATATTGAAAAGGAAGGAGAGAACTTCAAAGAATCCTAAAACTGGAGCAGGAAAGAATAATATGTATAGGAATAGAAGGCAGAATCAGTTTAGAGACATTCGTAGACGAATGTTTCGCAATAGAGTGGTTTTAAATTTGTTAAAAAACATTAGGAAAGGTAAACAGAGAGCTGCTTTTTATAAGAAAAAGAAAAGTGTAGAGAAGATTGTTGATCAGGCTTTTGAAGTTAAGAAAAAAATATTTATTTTAATAATCAATAGAATTAGGACACTTAACAAGACAATTGATGTTTTCAAATCAAACAGTAGATGGAAAAGAGTAATTAATCGGACTAATTTTTGTGAAGTTTTTTCTGGAGAATGGATGCACAGTTCAAGTTGCGAGCCATTTTTTAATGAGGAGAGTTACTTCCAGGAGAATGATTTAGTGCATGCAGTTGACACCAGTGGTCGAGCGTATGAAGTGAAAGACGGTTGTCTGATTGAAAAAGACAAACTTGTGCCTAGAGAACCAGAAGAGGTGTTATCTGATGGAGTTTTAGGGAGACGTACTAAGGGTCCAGTGTACACTTGGAAGTGTAGTAGTATTTGTAGTGTGCGACAGGAATCAATTGATTTGTTTTGTAATTTCTTACGTACGTATAGTAAAAAAAGTATAAAGCAGAAAGTGAAGTTATTGCAAGACTTAGATCCTTGCAGAGTGAGAGGAATCACAGGTTTGCAAGGCCATTTACTGGCTTGTCTTTCTAGAAAAGTCTGTCAGTGTTTTTCATCATTTTAGGATGTTAGCAGTGCATCATACCAAAATGAGGAAATTAGTGAGAATGTTGTATTATGCAAAAAGTCCAGCACTTAAGCTTAAACAATTAAACAATGCTCTTTTGCATGGAACAGAATTAGATGTGAAGAAGATTTGTGAAGAAATTGAGATTTGTTATTTTCGTGAGCAAGAGGACAGTGTAGAAATTGAGACAGCAATTCAAGGAAATGTGGAAGACAATGTACAGATTTCAAATACAGAAAAGTTTGAGCAGGAAATTACCAGGTTTAAAGTGAAATCAAGTGAAAGGCCGAATTTTACTTGTGTGTGTTGTCGACGGACTCATTATAAGATTCAGACTAGGTTAGTTGATTTATATGCGAAAAGTGAAAAGATGAATAATTATGAGTGGAAGGATTTTGCAACATATTTGTGGGTGGAGAATTGTTTTGATTTGAGTTCTGATCAGCTTATTTGTAAATATTGTTATGATAAATTAAATCAAAACAGAATGCCTGCTAGAGCTGTTCATAATAATCTGGAGTTGGTAGACATTCCCCGTGAATTGATGGATTTAAACACATATGAGTCTATTTTGATTCAATGTGTCCATCCTTTTCAGGCAATTGTTCGCATGGAGCCTAAGATAGGGAAATTGCCTCCTACAGATTTGCAGAGAGGATTAAAGGGAAGAGTTGTTTATTTGCCCCTAGATTTGAAAAAAAATATTGATACAATTGGTATAGAAAAAGTAGAAGAGGAACCTTTAGTTATTCTAGTTAATGGGGTTCCAACAAAGAGTAAAAAAAATCTGGCAAGATTTAGTGGATGTTAGGAAAGTCAAAAAGGCAACGTTGTATTTAGTCAAAAACAATGAGTATTATAAAGATGTATGTGTTGCAGCAGAGGAAAAAGCTGCAGATGAAGACAGTGATTGTTCAGGCGGCCAAATTGAAAAAGTTAATGTGTCTAGAAGTGAAGAGATATATGAACATTATACTGTTCATCCTTTGCATTCCAAGGAAGTAATGGGGAATGCAATTGAATTGTTTCAAATGAAAGCAGCAAAAGGAAGTCCCATTAGTGTATGGGAAGAAAGTTTGGAAGCTCGTTGTTTTCCACAGCTCTTTCCAACAGGTCGAGGTGGACGATATGACGATCGACCACTTCAAATTCCAGCATCTGAATATCGAACTGTAAGATTATATGCTGAAGATCCAAGATTTCGACAATGCATTCCCTATTTGTTTCATCTACTGTATGAAAGTGACTTGTCTGCTCTTTCTTATGCAGTAAATCATATACTGAAAAGTGGAGCACATCTGCAAAATGTTTCGGCGAGGGACTTTATGGAGAAAGTGAATCTGCAAGATAATATTTTGGAATCTCATCTAATCAATCTCATGGCATGTCAGCATGGTACAAATGAGTATTGGTACCGTCGCCATGGGGAATTGAAATGTATGCTGAGAAACTTAGGAACCCCTACATGGTTCCTCACTCTTAGCTGTGTCGAGTATGCATGGGAGGACTTACTTCAATTTCTACGAGAGGCCAATGCTAATATACAAAATATAGAATTCAAAACACCTGGAGAACTGTGTTCTTTGGATCCATTGAATGTATGCAGATATTTCAATCATAGATTTGAAGCTATGATGTCTTTTATTACCAACAAAAAAAATCCTCCCCTTGGAGAAGTTTTGGATTTCTTTTGGAGAAAGGAGTATCAAGCGAGAGGTGCTCCTCATATACATATGTTGTTGTGGATTAAAGATGCACCCAAATTTGGAACAGATTTGGATGAGACAGTGATGAGATTCATTGAAGAGTATTCAACATGTGCTGTTCCGAAAACTACGGAAGAAAACAGTTTAAGGCAACAAGTTTTACGTTTTCAATCCCATCGTTGTGGAAAGTACTGTCGTCGAAAATTCAGAAACAAGGACAAGTTCTACACAAAATGTTGTTTCGGCTTTCCACGACCAGTGATTTCTAAAGGAAGAGTAAATAATGTGATGTCTTCTCTGCGACATAGTGTGACGAGGAAATCACCAAAAAATACATACAATTTAAAAAGAGACGAAGAGTCCAAGTACATCAACGACTACAACCCAGTGATTTTGTCCATGTGGAATGCTAACATGGATATTCAGTTCGTTGCTGACAACTCTATTGCTGTGGCTCGATATGTGACGTCTTACATCACAAAAAAAGAAAAGACAGAACTAAAGGAAATGTGGGAGGACATTTCACATGAAAAGAGTCTAAGCAAGAAATTATACAGTTACAGTCTGAAGATGTTGTCGCATCGAGAAATTGGAGCGTATGAATGTTCTGATCGATTGTCGTCAGCAAGTCTCTATGCCAAATCTAGAAGCATCATTTGGATAAGTCTAGGTCTTTCTGCAACACGAAATCGAGTTTTGAAATCTGTACAAGAGATAGAGTATTTGGCGGGGAAAGAACCTGAAAGTACAGATATTTTGAAGACAAACATGTTGGATACATACTATCCAAATAGAAGTCATCACCTTGAGAACGCTTGTCTCTATGAAGTTCTGCAGAGATATATTTGTAGGAGGAACATCAGAGAAGATATCAATAATGGAATATATGGAGTCATTGGATGTGAAGGATGTCTAGTGAAACAGAAAAAAGGTCATTTGATTAATCATCGCAAATTGAGTTGTGATAATCCAGACAAAATAGAATTTTATTATTTGGCTCTTTTGCAACTGTTTAAACCATGGCATGAAGAAGAGGAACTTCTTGGAGATTTTCTCTGTTATGAAGACTCCTTTAATGCAACGAAGGATACCATAGAATGTCCTGTTTTTCCAAATTATCTGCAAATGTTGAATGAAGAAATAGAGCAAGAAGCCACAATTGCTGCAGAGATTGCGAGAGACAGTTCTCAAGGCAGTCAGAGTTCTGCTTCATTGAGTCAGGATCCACTAGGAGGACCAATTATCCAAAATGAAGCTGCTACTGCCATGGATGAGGTGGAAAGAGCTATGGAACAAGCTCAAGATGATGAAGTTAACTTAGAAGATTTGGTGAAACAACTAAACCTTGAGCAGAAACAGATATATGACGAAGTAACAGAACAGATTGAACATGGATATAGTCATGAGAAAAAAGAGTGCTCATGTACATCATTTAAGCCTGTCCAACTGTACGTGAGTGGAGAAGCGGGAACTGGAAAAAGTTTTCTGATTAAAGCCATTGCAACTTATCTGCAGAAAAGGACTGAATCACCGCTGTCTTGTGTTGTTATCGCTCCAACTGGGCTGGCAGCACATAACATTAAAGGGATTACTTTACATCGTTTACTGATGCTGCCAGTGGAGCATGTTAACAAATTGGAGTATCACAAGCTATCTGGAGATGCGTGTTCCGAAGTTTCAAGAGTCCTGAAGAAAATGAAACTTCTTATCATTGATGAAGTAAGCATGGTGTCAAATATAATGCTTGCTTTTGTGCATTTGAGGATGCAAGAAATTCTTAGAACAGACTATGATGTCTTATTTGGAGGAAAACATATTATTGTTTTTGGAGATCTTCTACAGTTGACTCCAGTAAAAGGACAACCTGTGTTCAAAATACTCACTCATGAAGATACCAGGAAGTGCTTAGGGAGCATCGGAAACGTTAATATATGGTTAAACTTTAAATATGCAGAACTGCTTCAAAATATGCGGCAGGCAAAGGATGAAGATTATAAAAATATTCTACAAGATGTAAGGATCGGAAAAGTAAGTCAGCAAGGGAAAGAAGCTTTACATGCACGATTAATTTCAAATTTGTACCCAAATGAAAACATTCTTCCAGAGAACATATTTAAGAAAATTAACGAGAAGAAATCTGGCATATGTTTGTTGCCAACTCTGAAAGAATGTTCCATGTTCAACAACAAAATGTTACAGTTAGAAAATGAAAAGATAGTGAAACTGGAAGCTATTGATAAAATAGAGCATATGGGAGCAACAATTATTTTATCAGAAAATTTGAAATCAAAATTGGATTCATTAGAGAAGACTATATCTAAAACTGCTGGTTTTGAAAAGACTCTGAATGTGTGTTTGAATTGTCGTGTCATTTTAAGAAGGAATTTAAATGTTGAAAGAGGTCTGGTAAATGGAGCAATGGGTTATGTTGTTGGTTTTGTGAATTACAAAAATAGAGATGTAATTGAAATTTTAAAAATTAAATTTGATGACATTGATGAAATAGAACAAATTTGTCGTTGTTCAACTAGATTTTTGCTTGTGAAAGACTTATATGTTCGCCGAAAACAGTTTCCTATTTGTTTGGCATATGCGGTGACAATTCATAAGTCTCAAGGTTTAAGTGTAGATAGCGCTTTGGTGAACATTGGAAGTTCTGTGTTTAAAGAGGGTATGGCATATGTGGCATTATCACGAGTCAGAACTTTAGCAGGATTGTACTTGATTGAGTGTGATGAAACAAAGATTTGTGCAGATTTAGATTGTGTAAAATAATACAATAGGTTAAGAAGAGAGTATGCTCCACATTTGCCTCAATATCCTCTGATTGAAAAACGTGTGGTAGGCCGAAAAAGAAGAAATGAGAGTAATTGCAGTGAGGTATCAGCAAAAAGGCATAAAGTAGATAAAAGTGTAATTGTAAAGAGAAACAAAAAGGATTATGTGGAAGATGTTGTTGGATTTCAGTTTGAAAACAGTTCTGGTGTCAACTGCTATGCTAATGTAGTAGTTAATGTTGTTTCATTTCGTCATTTGAGATGTCATCAGTGATGTCATCAGTGATGTCACTGACCATCTCATGAATGATGTAATATGTGACATCATCAGCAGTGGATTGCGGGTGCGCGAAATATATAGTTAGTGCAACTAACTATATATGCGAATTTCAATGGTTTGACTTGGGCACTTTGACTGGGGTAGGTCTGGAAATGCTTTTAAAGGACACCTTTGGTCATTTGATGGCACTTTTTCCACAAACTGCCTTGGTATATTCCAATATATACCAAAGACAGAAATGGAAGTGGTCCAATCAATTTTGTCCACAATTTGAGAAAGCACGGAAACATGTGAATAAATCTGTTTCTGCTTACATGAGAGACTATGGAATGGGTTCAATATACAACAACAACTTGCGTTACAATATGCAAGATATTTACAGAGAAGATGGTGTGCACTTCTCAGATGAAGGGAATAGAATATTCCTCCTGAATTTAAGACTGCATTGGTACCTACTTGTAGGTACCTAAATCAGCCACAGAACCCAAAAGCCCTTCTCAGGGCTACCCTATCGCTGATCACTCCAATGATTATCTTTTTCTAACTTTTTTCACTATTTTTCACTATAGTACGCTTCCCGGTGCGCGTACCGGGCGCTCCCCCCGCGAAAAATAAAAACTTTAATTTTTGTTTGCCTATTTGGGCCTCCTAAGACCCCCTCAGAAAACCTAGAGGGTCAAGGAGTGCCTACGATGCCCCCTTATACCCATTCCCAAAGTTGTTTGTCCACCATTTTCTGTCTTAAATCTACCGAAACACAAAATGGAGGACTCCCGTAGCGCTGCCGGTACGCGTACCGGGGCGCGCACTAGGAAGCGCTCCCTAAAATTTTTAAAAGTTAATTTACATAAAAACCACTGGAGACACTTTCACCAAATATAGAATAGCTCATACTACATACCAGTCCCTACCATTTTCCCAAATAAAGTGGAATTCCATTGAGCCATTTGGCCTGTAGCCCTATCTAAATATCCTGGGGTAAATTACATAACAAAAACACATCTGAAGTGTTAGAATTGACAACCAATTAAAATGTTACATTCATTTTCTATTTTTTTTCCTGACATTTGATTGGTTATGTACATGAATATAAATGAAAAATGAGAGGGAAACACGGCCATTTTGACTACAACTACCTGAGGTACATCTTGAAAGGATTTTCGCATTTTGTCTTCTTCACCTCTCTGTAAAGTAAGTTGATAAATTGTAAGGGGCACTTTAAGTTATTTTTTTAAAAAAAATTCTGATAGTTATTTACTGTCCCTCTGCTATAGTTATAGATAGAGATAGGCTCCTCTGTTATATTTCTAGATTGACTTAGGCTTCTCTGCTATAATTATGAATTTACTTACGCTTCTTCACAGGCACTTTTTAATATTTCTACTTCCTGCCTGTTACCATACATTGCCCAAAGTTAATTTCACTATTAAAAAATCAAAAACTACCTGTCTGAACTTAAACCCAACAGTGCCATATTTCTACTGATTTTTTTAATGCAAATTTCAGCAGAAAAATGGAAGGAGAACAGAACGTTTCCTTTGAAATTGTCCTAGAGATGAACAATGAGGAAATC
The DNA here is from genome assembly GCF_964261635.1 of Lissotriton helveticus. Classification (NCBI taxonomy): domain Eukaryota; kingdom Metazoa; phylum Chordata; class Amphibia; order Caudata; family Salamandridae; genus Lissotriton; species Lissotriton helveticus. The sequence goes on along the minus strand of NC_136057.1, from coordinate 1,503,032,962 downwards.
ATTGAACCCATTGACTTGGAATTCATGGATGAATCACGGGACCATGAACTTCTACAATGTGTAGAATCTGTGGATTTGTTAATTCAATATGAGAACGTTTCTGACAGTCAAATGTTGGAAGTTATGTTCAGTCAAAAAGAGGACATTTCGGACAGTCAAATGTTAGACGTTCTATTAAATTTTGAAAAAGAATCAGAAAAATAAATGTATATTTAATAATCAAAAATTGTTCGAGACATTATTCATTATTATATGTAATTCATAAACTAGTACCAAATTGATTATAATATAAACTCAGACTTATAGTATACTGTGCAACGTATTTCTGTTACATAATAATTTTGCTCATAGTTACTTCCTTTCTCCCACTATATTATCTCCAATGTGTATTTGACATCTCTTTTTCATCTCCTGCCTCCATGTTGTTTCTGCTTCCCTGACAGACTATGGTATAGATTCCATATACCACAATAACTTCTGTAACAACATGCAAATTATCTACAGAGGAGACGGTGTACATTGACTTTAAGACTCAGCATTGGTACCTACATGTTGATACTTAAAACACCCAAACAACACAACAACTCTATTCAGAGATACCCTACCTCTAAACACTTTAAATTATTATTTTAGTGTTTCACTTAGTTTTCCCCATATGTAGACGTGGGGGAGGTGTGTGTGGGGGATGTGCGGGGGGTGTCTGTGAGGTGTGTATGTTTGTGTGTGTGTGTGTCTAGGGGGGATGAGGTGTATAGGTGTGTGGGGTATATGGATGTGGGTGGGGATATGGGTATGTAAGTTGTGTGTGTGGGTGTGAGTTTGTGGGGTGTTTGATTGTAGGTGGGAGTATGGGTGTGTGAGGTGTGTGTGTGGGGAGGTATGTGTGAGATGTGTGGATGTGTCTGTGAGTTGTCTGTGTGTGTGTGGGGGGGAGATGTGTGTGTGGGATGTGTGGGGTGTGTCTGTGAGATTTGTGTGTATGTGCATGTGTGTGTGTGTGTGTGGTGGAAGGGGGGTGAGGTGTGTGTTTGGGTGTGGGTGTGGATGTGTAAGGTGTCGATGTGGGGGTGTGGGGTGTTTGAGTGTGGGTGGAAGTTTGCGTGTGTGAAGTGTGTGTGGGGAGTGTGTGGGTGTGGGGTTGTGTGCATGTGGGTGTGTGTGGGACACACTTGTAGGTACCTATTGCCCCCTCTCTCTTTTCTGTCTACACAATCAATCACCGTGACGCCAAACTGAGGGTGCTGGAGCACATGAGGGCGATTAAGAATGTCAATCCACAATACCCTGTGGCTAGGCATTTCGCTTCTATGCATAATCAAAATCCAGACCTGTTGAGATTCATGGTGATTGATTGTGTAGACAGAAAAGAGAGAGGGGGCAATAGGTTGTTGGCATTGCGCAAACTCGAGTCCCGTTACATCATACGCTACAATACCACCCATCCTAATGGACATAATTTGGGGGAAGAACTAGCTGTCCACTTACAAACTTGAAATCATGTATAGCTGTCCTCTGTCTTCAACTATTTTCCATTCTGAAATGTTTTAATTCACATTGATTCAAGGTCTTTTTAATTTGAGACTATTGCATGTGGTTCCCCTTTTTTTACAGATGGAATCGTGTCCACGTGATTGTTGTGTTCAAATCACCCACTTGGGCAGCACACAGTTATTTTCAAAGAATTTCATTTATGAGATACCTGCAACTAAATGGAACAACGTTCTTGTTTGAACTTTTCGTTATTCCTAGTGAAAAACCACAAAAATGAACTTTTTGCTGAAAGTTTTCACCCACTTGGGTGTCATTTATACATGTATAGCATTAATATTGCAAGCAAGGACAATTGTATGAATTTAAGTTGTTTCTCGTTTATTATGCAAATCACGTTGACAGTGTAACTTTATGTTGGGGATGTTGATCACATTGCAACATAGTATTTTTTCTATGCCCTTGTATCACGTGCACGTTATTTTGTAACCTTGTCACTTTAAATAGAATGGCTGCCTTTAACAAAATTACCCGTGAGCAAGAAGCTTGTCTTCAAAACGCGTTGGGTTTGTTCGTGAGCCAATAAATACATACATCTAGCACCATTTGGGCCTCGGTACTGGTTTTTTCTACGGAAAATCGTGTTGGCATACCAGAGAAAAGGTATAATATTTGGAAGTGGCGGATCCGCCGAGAGCCCGCCGTCGCAAGTGGCTTAAGCTAGCCAAATCTTGTGTGTTTTATATATATATATATATATATATATACATTTATATTTATATTTATATATATATATATATATATGAACCAAAAAATCCAGCTCCCCACAGAGTCTCCATGGAAAGCAGGCACAGACACGAAGTGACTTTGGATTCGGCATTTATTTCATGGTAAGGTCACCCTTGATCCCGAGCACGAGGAGAGACGCGTTTCAGCCTTCAAGAGGCCTTTGTCAATCTAGTTTGGCAATACCAATTTCATTACTTAAGTAGCCCTTCCCACTCGCACATTTAGTAAAAATGGACAAAATATTCTCATGCAGGTAATCCCCTTACATCCCATAACATGCTTTACAATGTCTGCTGCTCTTCATAAATATAAAATGTAGGTAAGGCGCAACAAATTAATAAAATGCACAATGCATCTTTTCAAATTTGCCAAGTTACCATCAAAGCAAACTAAATAAATAAAAAGCATGTATGACAGATTAACTAATGTTCTGCGGGAAAAATCACGGGCATTTATAAATGTTTAGCCAAACTGAAATCCTGTGTTGCCAATATATCGAAACTTTGTCACAAGATAATGTTAAAAAAAACAATGTTTAAAAATGTGCTGCCGTTTTTGTTAAGTAAATGTCCACAATAACTGTCCATAGTCCCCATAGCTCTTGTGAGCTCTCATCAGTTTCCGCCTCAATTCGACATCTGATCCTGGTCACAGAGGAGAGGTAATCTCTGCTCTAATCTTGACAAAAAATGCTGCGTGGAACCGGGGATCGGTGCAAGATTTACGCGCATTGGATCTTGACAATGTTAAATACATTACTGCCTCAGAGTGTTTAAAAGCGCATGCTGGAAATCCTTCAATGACTTCAAATCCCACAATGCAGCAAATTCATCAGTCTGATAATCACAATACCGTATTTCAGAAATGAACGAGTCAGTCTTGGAGAGGCATATCACACCCGGACCAGGACAAATGAATGCCTTCTGACAAAAACGGCAGAAAAGAGTTTGAATGGCACAACCTCGGAATAACGGGGGACCCATGTGCAAAATGAATAACGCCATCGCCACCTCACCGCATCAGCATTGTAGCGTTTGCGGTGCCCAGTCACCAGTGTGCACCAAAATTACAAGCAAGGCATTTCTTGTCGGCGAGGATACCGGTCCATGCTGGCAGTCACGAAGACCGCCCCGCTCTGAGACCCGCATCACCGCGGCAGTCATCCTCATTCTTTATCCAGGTCGCGCAACTGGGGGCTCCCCAGATAGCACTCCAGTACTCCTCCACAGAAAACGGTCATACCGGAGAGCCACAAAACGACTGGTGTTCCGTGAAAGCGTGTTGACCTCTCACGCTGAATCATAATGAACCAAAAAATCCAGCTCCCCACAGAGTCTCCATGGAAAGCAGGCACAGACACGAAGTGACTTTGGATTCGGCATTTATTTCATGGTGAGGTCACCCTTGATCCCGAGCACGAGGAGAGACGCGTTTCAGCCTTCAAGAGGCCTTTGTCAATCTAGTTTGGCAATACCAATTTCATTACTTAAGTAGCCCTTCCCACTCGCACATTTAGTAAAAATGGACAAAATACTCATATGCAGGTAATCCCCTTACATCCCATAACATGCTTTACAATGTCTGCTGCTCTTCATAAATATAAAATGTAGGTAAGGCGCAACAAATTAATAAAATGCACAATGCATCTTTTCAAATTTGCCAAGTTACCATCAAAGCAAACTAAATAAATAAAAAGCATGTATGACAGATTAACTAATGTTCTGCGGGAAAAATCACGGGCATTTATAAATGTTTAGCCAAACTGAAATCCTGTGTTGCCAATATATCGAAACTTTGTCACAAGATAATGTTAAAAAAAACAATGTTATAAATGTGCTGCCGTTTTTGTTAAGTAAATGTCCACAATAACTGTCCATAGTCCCCATAGCTCTTGTGAGCTCTCATCAGTTTCCGCCTCAACTCGACATCTGATCCTGGTCACAGAGGAGAGGTAATCTCTGCTCTAATCTTGACAAAAAATGCTGCGTGGAACCGGGGATCGGTGCAAGATTTACGCGCATTGGATCTTGACAATGTTAAATACATTACTGCCTCAGAGTGTTTAAAAGCGCATGCTGGAAATCCTTCAATGACTTCAAATCCCACAATGCAGCAAATTCATCAGTCTGATAATCACAATACCGTATTATATATATATATATATATTCCTTTTTCTCCGTTCGACGCAACAGCATCCCAGTCACACTTCTCCGACTGGTTTAAGAACGAACAAGTGAGACCCAAATCTTCGTGCAACAGTGTAATTTATTCAGGAGTTACACCCAAGCAAGTCCGCATGACGCGTTTCGCCTCTAGCCAGAGGCTTGATCACATGATACGTTGCTAGACATAGCAAAATGGTTATATAGCAATAGCGAGCTGAGTTGGGAGGCACCCTATAATTAGTGCTCCTCCCCCTATGTTTTACTAGTTATCTCTCAGCTGAATCATTGTGCAATTATATACAATTCATTAAAGGACAAGTGTCCACATTAAATCGGCAGAGACACAAATTGGAAGAAACGGTTACATATAGACACTCTATATAGAAAAATATATAAAAAACTCTTTTGTTATATATTTCTTGATATATACAGTATTTACAATATTTACAGAATATAAGACATGGTGTCTAATTTCCAGAGTAACCTAACTCTATTCCAAATCGTTAATCCATAACAAAAACATTTTTTTGTTTTTTTAGAAATAACTGCACTAGATTTTAGCAGAAAACTAATGAATTCATCGAATTTAAACTATTTAAATCACAATTACTCCCTTAAGGGACACATTTTTATATCGATGTTTGCCAGACATCAGAATTTCCAAAAAGCGAGCATCTATTGTATATGACATTTATCGATTTCTACTCGCAAAATTATAAATAACCCTAAAAAAACCATAAGAACCCCTAAGCAAAAGTGCATAACAGTGTAAAAATTTTCGCTTTATCATTAACTTCATCATTATTTTTATCTTTTCTTCAGTTTCTTATGGATCATTTCTATATTTCATTTGTTAGATATGTAGATGGAAGGCTGTACATTTATTTATTTTTTAACATTACTACGCACCTCTCCTAGTTGTAATGGATAGTCACTCATTCATTCTAAGCCAAAGTGTTTCAGTTCAGGAAATCATGGAAATTAATATTAACCACGGGAAAGAAGTGTCTCATAATACTGCAAATACCACTTGAAACATTGGGTCATTGTCAGAATTTATATTTTACAAACAAGTGTATAAATCTTCGCTAGCATTAAGGCCCCGCGGGGCCTTACTGTCGAGTTCGATTATATACCTTGTTTCTAACAACCGCAGTTTGGCATCTCTATCGCCACCTCTTTTCAATGGTAGGACACAATCTATTGTGAAATACTGCAAGCCTGCAGGATCACTGTTGTGTACTTTCTCGAAATGGCGAGCCACAGGGTAAGTCTGATCCTTGCCAGTAATTGCCCTTATGTGTTGCAGCACTCGCTTATGTACTTGTAAACGTGTGCTGCCCACATAACGTAGTTCACAAGGGCATTGCAGCACGTAAACTGCAAAATCAGTTTTACATGACATGCGTTTTCTGATCTTAACTGGTTCGTCTTTAAAGGGCACCTTATACTGAGTTTTGGTACAACCGTTTTTACAGGCCTTGCATATCGTGCACTTTTTAAAACCACCTCCCAGCGCACCCCATGTGTCGGAAATGGTTTTTTAAAAAAAATTACTGACCAGTCTGTCAGACATAGAGAGAGATCTCCTGAACGTAATGTCGGGTTTACTCGGAACATATTTGCCAATAACAGGATCCCCTGTGATTAGGTTCCAATTTTTGTAGAAGATTCGTCGAATCTCCCTATGCTGCTTACTAAACGTCGTGATAACTCTAGGTTTGATAGTGGTCTCATTAGTCTGTAAGCCACTTGATTTGACCCTACATTTTAAAGCCTCTTCCCTTGTAATTGCTAATGATCTATTCATTGCTCGTTGTATGATTTTGGACGAATAGCCACGAGCCAAAAAGCGGGCTTTGCTCTCCTCTTGAATTTCCTGACATTCAATTTCAGAACTACAAATACGTCTGATTCGCAGCATTTCCCCGAAGGGAATGCTGCTAATCAAATGAAAGGGGTGTTGACTGGAGGCATGAAGCACGGTGTTACCCGCAGTGGGTTTCCTGTGCATTCTGGTTGATATTCTGTTGTCAGTAATATATACCTCTGTGTCTAAAAATATCACCCTCTCATTGTCAATGTGTGAAGTGAATTGAAGATTTAGATTATTTTTATTCAATTCATTCACAAAAGCTTCCGCTTCTTGTTTTGTGCCACGCCAGATTTAGAACAGGTCGTCTATATATCTCAAGTATAATGGGACATGATCTTGCATTTCTTTCAATAATGTACCCCCCAAGACCTGTTCTTCCCAGAGTCCCATGTGGAGGCATGCCAGACTTGGAGAAAAGCATGACCCCATTGCGACCCCTCTAACCTGCTGATAAATTTGATTATTGAACAGGAAATAATTCTGTTCTAGGCAAACACGAATCATTGACAAAAGCATTCTGTTATGAGCAGAAAAATTCATGGGTCGTTTGTTTAAATAAAATTCTACTGCTCGTACCCCGTCAGAGTGTTTGATAGAGGTATACAAAGAAGTAACATCTAGGGTTATCAATAAGCAGTCAGAACCCCAACATACATTGTTCGATTTTCTGATGAAATCAGCTGTGTCTTGTACATAAGATTTGAGACCTTTCACCCATTCCTGCAGGAAAAAATCAATATAGCAGGAAATGTTTTCCGTAGAGCTATTGATAGCCGATATTATCGGACGTCCGGGTGGCACTGCGATGTCCTTATGTACCTTTGGGATCAAATAAAAACTTGGTACAACCGGATGTTCTTTTTTCAAAAAACTTGTACTCATTATCTGATAACAGCTTAGCACTTTTCCATGCTGCTAATTTCAGATTTTGTTCTTGCCATGATGTTTTTAGAGCTAACAAGTTGCTTTTTTTGTAGCATGACACATCATGAAGCTGTTTTTCTGCCTCCGCTACATACATGTCCCGTGGCCAAAGGACAATGTTCCCACCTTTGTCCGCCTGGCGGACGATTAAATTTTTTATCTGATTCCAGTTTTTTTATCAGATTGTGGTAGCATTGGTTCTTTTTGTTAACGGCCCCGTATCTTTTGTTAGTACTTGTATATAATTGTTTTAGCTCTTTGACGACAAGATTATGGTACACGTCAATGTTATCATTAATAGAAATCGGCTGAAAAGTTGATTTGGGCTTGAAAGGAGTAATACTAGCCGCTCTGTCTTCCACTGAAACAAACAAAGGTAAATCACCCGTGGTCACCCCCTCCTGCTGCAGACTCCAGATTTCATCAAATGAAGGTCGGTCTGCCGATTCCAACAGAGAAGGGCTATCATGTGCCCGTGTAGCTTGTTTCTTCTTTGGCTGGAGGAGGAAAAATTTACTCAACTTTAATTTCCTCACGAAGCGATAAGAGTCCATTCTTGTGTTGGCATAGTTAAAACTTGAGGGAGGACAGTAGGATAATCCTAATCCCAAAATCATTTCATCCTCTGGTGTAAGAGTAATGTTGGTGAGGTTAATTATTGATTTTCGATTATTGATGCAATTTAGTTCTTGGCCGCTCTTTTCTTTGTCTTGTTCCACCTACCTCTGGCTGCCTGACTTTTGTTGGTTTGACTTGTACCAGCGACACTTTCTCCTTGCGCGTCGTTTCTGGTTGTTCTGGAGCCGCTTGCCTGCGTTTTTCCAGGTAATCTTGGCCTCAGGGTATCGCGTCGGTCCTGGCATAGGCAGCTCACTTCCTGTGCCAATGAAAGCTTTACCGATCCTACCGTGGAGGATCCCGCAGTCTCGTTTTCCGCTTCGCTACCTGTTACACTGGCATCCGTTGAGGAAATCGAAGGAGTTTTATTCCCAATGGTGGCCTGTCGCGTGTTTCTTGCTCGGACCTTCACATTGTCGTATTTTTTTGCGTATGTGAATATTTGGCCATTTTGGTAATCTAAGCGGTCACGTTCAAACTTGAATGTTTTTCTCTTTTTTATTATTTCCTCATCTTTTTTTACTCTTTGCATCATTTCCGTTTTTAACTTGTCCGTTTGTTCACTTGGACCTAATTTTGCAATTTCAGCTTCCATACATATATATATATATATATATATATATATATATATATATATATATATTCACTGAAAAAAACATAGGTTATAGACCATATATAGTTAGGAATTAGCATTTAAAAAACCTTATTTTACTCACACAAAACCATTGAAATTCCATATATAGTTAGTTGCACTAACTATATATCGCGCACCCGCAATCCACTGCTGATCATGTCACATATTACATCATTCATGACATGGTCAGTGACATCACTGATGACATCACTGATGACATCTCAAATGACATCACTGATGAGATCACTGATGACGTCATCCAGTGACTGTGTGTTTCTGTAAAGTTTAAATATGTTTTACATATTGAAGAATGAGTAGATGTATAAGTGTCTGGACGAAGGATTTAGTAGGTGCATGACTGAATGTATGAGTGAGTGATTAAATGTGTCTCACTGAGTGCATGGGTTAGTGACTAAACTGTCTTAATTTGTGCATCATTATGTCTGTTGTTCTGTAAACTGCTGCATGTGTTGATCAGTAGCTATATGATTAACTATATGGGTTATTGATTGATTGTCCAAGTATTTGTATGGGAGACTGAGTGTGTGTGTGGCTGGCTGGGAGGTGTGTGACTCTGTGCAGATCAATGTGTACTTGTATCAATGATTGTATAAGAAAGTAAGTATGTGTTAGTATATGTTTGAAAATGTAAGGTGCTCTATGTTTAACTGTATAGACAAGAAAATGGAAGTGTGATTGATTCTTTACAGGACTGACTAGGTGTGTGAGTAACTCCATGGATGAGTGGCAGAGTGTGTGTGTCTGTATAGGTGTATGAGTGCACATGATAGTGTTGTAAAGATGAGTGATTGTATGTATGAATGATTGTATGGGTGAATGAGTGAATGTGTGTGTAGACGTAGGAATCAGTGAGTACGTATGTAGTAACTAGTATTGGTGTGTCAATGGTTTCAAAAATTATACTCTGTATTTAACACTGGGTGAAACAGAGGTTATATTAAAATGTGAGGAGATGCATTGTATTGTCACATGAATGATATCATCAGTGATGTGGTCATTGATGTCAAATGAGATGTCATCAGTGATGTCATCAGTGATGTCATTTGAGATGTCATCAGTGATGTCATCAGTGATGTCACTGACCATGTCATGAATGATGTAATATGTGACATGATCAGCAGTGGATTGCGGGTGCGCGATATATAGTTAGTGCAACTAACTATATATGGAATTTCAATGGTTTTGTGTGAGTAAAATAAGGTTTTTTAAATGCTAATTCCTAACTATATATGGTCTATAACCTATGGTTTTTTCAGTGAATTTTCAAGGTTTTGTAAATGCTAATTCCTAACTATATATGGTCTATAACCTATGGTTTTTTCAGTGAATTTCAATGGTTTTTTAACAGCAAATATCATAAGCTGTCGAATGTCAAGTACGTGGTAAGTGAAAACATTTTCGTGTTTATGCACACTGATCTGCTTTGAATGGTGCCCCCCCCCCTCATTTCTATTAGGAGTACTCTCTCTTTGCAGATAGTGAAAGGTAGTTAACGCAGGCCTTTGCCCCCGTTGTAATCCGTCGTGCCTGCTTCTCTCTCCATTTGATTGATTGTTATCCAAGTATTTACTGTTTTAGAATTAGTTCTCTTTGGTTCATTCTCTATTTACAAACAAACACAGAGTCGCAATACTCTGTTTAGTCTTTGCAGATAACGAAAAATCGTGTAAAAAAAAAGAAAAGGAATCGAGCAAAATCAGTAGGCCACTAATGGGATCTCTTTTTGACCTCGCTAAAATAGAAACATTAGGAACAACCCCTCATGACAAATACAAAACTAGTGAGATGAACTGAACTCCACACAATGATGGCTGCAAAACAGCTCGGCTCCGCCACCCACCCCGCCCAAAATAACGATAAAGAGCGGCTGCCATGATTGGTTGCGGAATGGCCACAACGGAGCTACGAAATGGTGCTGCTCTCATGCTAACCCCAGCTTCGGTCTGAAACATCCAGAAACACTGTAGACTACCAATTCGATCAGTTCCGGTAGCGCCCCAATGTAACCCGGTAGAGAAGAACTAGCCCTCCCCTCTTTGACTGATGGTTCTTGTTGCCTGTCCCTTCTGTTGTCATTTAACAGAACTATTTAGCCTGCTGAAAGGGGTTGTGTTTCGACCGCTGGTTGGTGGAGACATTTTGACTATATTCTGGACCTGCGTTGTCGCGTAATGCGTCATATGACGCGCCGCGTTAGCGCATCCGGAAGTCATCCGGGGCGCGCAGCGCGTAACGTAAGCATAACAAGTCATGTGACTTGTTAATAAAACTTTTCATTGGTTCATTTTACTTTTCTTATTCTAATGATGAAAGCCTTGGTCATATCACCTAAAAATTACGCTTTTAATTACTTCCGAACATTATTTTCTCTTAAATATATGTTATAATGTTCCAGGCTAATGTACTTTCCCGGAAATTTTACAACTGTCCTGCAAGTAAAATATATTCTTTTTTCGAGAAAAAGAGCTTTTCTTCGTCCCATGACGGAGCCGTTGAGCAAAAGAGGGTCGACCTGCTGTCTTAGTCGCCGATACGCCTGAATATGAGATTCTTATCGATCACTTTATGTTGCAGGAATAGAAAACACAACAGCCCTTGACCATTTATCTTTACTGCGTTCCTTCGTATTATACCTTTTACCCTTCATGTAATTGGTCTTCTTTATTTCACTTGCCTTTTAATGATTCTAAAACAGTGACTATTATTAAAAACTTTACCAATGTATACACTACTACCATGTTTTCTTTTAAAAACCTTTATTGTGAAAATTTCATTATACAAATACGAGCCTATAACCACGTGGGCCTGCCACGGAGCAAACTGTAATCGTATATGATGAATAGACATTTACACTGTAGAGGAACGTAACGGGCGGGCCATTAGGTTGCAAAAACTAAGGTGTCTAACAGTTACGGAATCGGTGGACGTACATTTTATAATTAAAATACGACAGGGCCAGTTACAATAAAATTATCTAGATATACATTTGCGGGCAAGTACCATGGGTGACGTTAATTCGAATTTTCAACAGTACAGTAATCAATAACACATCAGAACTTAATATCAATAGGGATGTCGAAATATTCAATCAATTCTCGTCCCCGCCCGCCATGTGCTTCAAAACTGCATACGTATCTCGTGATTTCAAGGTTCTGCAACCAGTACACAACAAGGAGTTACGAGTCCCATTTATTCCGGCGCCATTTTGGGCGAGGACGGGCAGGTCCAGGATATAGTCAAAATGTCTCTACCAACCATCGACTATGATGATGTTCATATGCTGTATTTATTAGAGTAACACTCATCTGCCCACATGAAATTAATTTACCACAATCTAAACATGTCATTTTAATCTTTCCAAAGTTCTTCTAAATATTTGGGACCGTTTCCCTTGCCTCTGAAGCTCTCAGTGCCACTTCTTTGATGAATGTACTAGCAGGTCAGGGGTTCTCCTCCAAATCTCTCTTTTATGCAGCACTATAATTAATTGGTGCCACCTCTCCATATGACGATGCATGGTATAGTTACCACAACTATATTTTTTTTCGGTTCCTCTGGAGAGTTCATCGTGGCAGATGAAGCGTGTAACATACCGGGCATTTACCTTTTTTTGCATGTACAGGAAAGGAAAAAAAAATCGAGCGTCCGAGTTCTAAGGTGTCCCAGGGCCATTTTAGTGGACCAGGCCCAAATCCAAAGAACAGCCATCTCACAGGCTAATGGGGCGACCCACGCCGACTTTCAGCATTGTAGAATGACCACACCAGTACAGCAACTTGCTAGACATCACCTCGGTGCCATCCGGATCTCGGCGCCCCACTGCAGATGAAGTGCCTCTCAACTATGAAACCACCACGGTGACATCCGGATCTTGGCGCGTTGTGCTGCCTTCGGCCTATTCGCACATCGGTCCGCTACTGACGCCATCTCACAGGCTAATGGGGCGACCCACGCCGAGTTTCAGCATTGTAGGATGACCACACCAGTACAGCAACTTGCTAGACATCACCTCGGTGCCATCCGAATCTTGGCATCTCAACGCCTAGTGGTATCTTCCATACAAAAAATATTGTTACGCTGCCTTTGGCCCCATTCGCACATCAGTCCGCAACTTAGACATCACCTCGGTGCCATCCGGATCTTGGCATCTCAGCGCCTTGTGGTGTCTTCTACTCCGAAAATATAGTAGAAAATATTGTTGCGCTGCCTTTGGCCCCATTCACACATCAGTCCGCTACTGACACCATCTCACAGGCCAACAGGGCGCCCCACGCCGACTTTTACCATTGTACGATGGCCACACCAGTGCCACAACTTGCTAGACACCACCTCGGTGCCATCCGGATCTTGGCATCTCAGCGCCTTGTGGTGTCTTCAAATCAGAAAATATTGTTGCGCTGCCTTTGGCCCCATTCGCACATCGGTCCGCTACTGACGCCATCTCACAGGCCAACGGGGCGCCCCACGCCGACTTTCAGCATTGTAGGATGGCCACACCAGTGCGGCAACTTACTAGACACCACCTCGGTGCCATCCGGATCTTGGCGCGTTGTGCTGCCTTCGGCCTATTCGCACATCGGTCCGCTACTGACGCAAACTCACAGGCCAACGGGGCGCCCCACGCCAACTTTCAGCATTGTAGGATGGCCACACCAGTGCGGCAACTTACTAGACACCACCTCGGTGCCATCCGGATCTTGGCGCGTTGTGCTGCCTTCGGCCTATTCGCACATCGGTCCGCTACTGACGCAAACTCACAGGCCAACGGGGCGCCCCACGCCGACTTTCAGCATTGTTGGATGGCCACACCAGTGCGGCAACTTACTAGACACCACCTCGGTGCCATCCGGATCTTGGCGCGTTGTGCTGCCTTCGGCCTATTCGCACATCGGTCCGCTACTGACGCAAACTCACAGGCCAACGGGGCGCCCCACGCCGACTTTCAGCATTGTTGGATAGCCACACCAGTGCGGCAACTTACTAGACACCACCTCGGTGCCATCCGGATCTTGGCGCGTTGTGCTGCCTTCGGCCTATTCGCACATCGGTCCGCTACTGACGCAAACTCACAGGCCAACGGGGCGCCCCACGCCGACTTTCAGCATTGTAGGATGGCCACACCAGTGCTGCAACTTGCTGGACACCACCTCGGTGCCATCCGGATCTTGGCGCGTTGTGTTGCCTTCGGCCTATTCGCACATCGGTCCGCTACTGACGCCGCCTCACGTGCCAACGTATTTTCTCCGCATTTTACACCCTATGCCGCATAACAGGTCATGTGACTTGTTTATAAAACTTTTCATTGGTTCATTTTACTTTTGGTTTCCTAATGATGGAAGGCTTGATCATGTGACCTAAAAACAACACTTTTCATAGGATGAAAACTTTTTTTTTTTCCCCAAACGATGAAAGCCCCACCTTGTTTCTGGATGTTTCAGACTGAAGCTGGCGTCAGCATGAGAGCACCACCATCTCGTGGCTCCGTCGTGGTCATTCCGCGAGCAATCATGGCAGCCGCTCCCCACCAGAAGCCTGCAGGAGTCGGAGCCCCCAAAACTTTTGATGAATTCTCAAGGCGGAGGGGACGCTTTCGAGAATGGGGTCCAAGACCTAGCAGACAAGCGTCCGATTTCCAAGGTGTCCCAGGGCCATTTCAATGGACCAGGCCCAAAAAGGAAACAGCCTGCCGCCATTTTGAGAGTCCTGTGACAGCCGCCTATCGCTGCACCGCAAGAGTGGGCGCAACTCAGCTGAATTGCGGCTTTTGACACAGTGGACCAAAAACGGACGGAATGGCAACTGAAACGGTAAAGGGGCGCCCCACTACAACAGATGACACTCCACCTGGAGAGGCCCGTTCACGCCGCCTCCCCCGGGGCGCTCCACGCCGTTATTCGGAGCAGCATTGTAGGATACCAAAACCAGTGCGGCAACTTACTGGACATCACCTTGGTGCCATCGTTCTGCTGCCTTGGAACTATTCGCGCAACAGTTTGCTACTGATGACCCACCCCCCGCGACGCCCCATGCCGTTATTTGCTGGGTGGCAACTTACTAGACATCACTTTCGTGTCATTTAGATTTCGGCGCGTTCTGCTGCCTTGGAACTATTCGCACAACAGTTTGCTACTGATGACCCACCCCCCGCGACGCCCCACGCCGGAAATCTGGACGTTGTGCTGCGTTGGGACTATTCGCACAGCCGACCGCTACTTCGTTGTTTTTCCCTAAAAATGTTTATATGTTATTACTATTTTTGTTTTCTTGTATATATTTATAAATTATTAAAGTTTTATAATCTTACTACTTTGTCGGAGTGCTATATATTTTTAATGTGACACATAATTGTAAAAACTTTGATGTACAAACAGTCATCCCTGGAATCTTCCGCTTCAGGCTCGGTCCCCTCCCCAATCACAATACAGGATGGTTTTCAGATAATAGCAACGCTTCTGCTGTGACGGATCTCATCGAGTGTGGGCCTTGATCTACTATAACTCCTTTGAAGAGGGGTGATTCTTTACAGCTGTGGCCATAAACTACATCTGCAGGGCTAGCTGATACCCTAGGACCAGCCTGGACAATCGGACACAGAGGAAAAGGAGTGTCAGAGGGTGCGGTAGTGAATCGGGCGAAAGGGAGGTGTCGGGCGGGCACAGGGTGTGATTCTCAGGGAACAGCAGCGCAGATGGGGGAGGTTTATTACCCATGCATAAGACAGAGAGCGGGGGTGACCACTGCCTGGGGGAGATGCTTGCGAGGGTGGGGAGCCATGCTAAGGATCGACAGCGTGCACAGAGTGGGTCTGGTCAAGGCATCTAAAATGGCTGCCGTGCACGACAAAAGTGTGGCATTTGAAAAAAGACAAGATGGCGCAGACAATGTTTTTTAACACTTCCTGATTTCCTTCGAATCGAATGTTAACAGACGTTGGGGCATATTACCAAAGTTAAGCGATATTTATCCCTAACGATGCTTAGCAACGATTTTTTTACCGTCAGAAATTATCGCAGATAAACCTTGCTATTATCAAGGTTTATCGGAAATACGATAAAAAACGACCGCAATGCATTAATATCGCTGAAAACTCAGCGATATTCATGCATTACCGAGCTAATGCTCTTAGCCATGTTATCCACCTCCCATTGGATAACATGGCTAAGAACTGCTCAGGGCAGGTGGTAGCTTTTGGAGATATTCGCCCTTATCTCGAATATTTCCAAAAGTTGATAATAGGAGATAGCGATGTTAGCGACTGTTTCCAGTCGCTAACATCTTGGCATGCCCACTTTGCATGTCATTAGTGATAAATATCACTCACATGCAAAGTGGGGCCCAAGATGGTCGCTATCTTCTACTAGCCGTCGCTAACTGGTGTTAGCAACAGCTAGGTAATACACATATAATTTTATCTCCGCGAAGCGGAGCGCTGTTACAGATATATATCTTGTTTCTGAACGTTAATTTCTCAAAATGCACTGAAGCACATATATTGAGACCTAGCAAAGGCACATCGGGCTACCAGTCCCTACAATTTTGCCAAGTTTCGTGCAAATCCATTCAGCTGTTCGATCCTACCGAGAGACAAGATGGCGGCCGCTACGGACTGTTTGGAATGTTTACAGACACCGGAGAGCCAATCAGCTTCGCTTCGCAAAGCTCCGTAACACGAAAAGTACGCGAAGCGGTGCGCTGTTACAGATATATACCTTTTTTTGAACGTTAATTTCTAAAAATCCACTGGAGCACATATATTGAGATCTAGCAAAGGCACATCGGGCTACCAGTCCCTACAATTTTGCCAAGTTTCGTGCAAATCCATTCAGCTGTTCGATTATTATTATTTTTTTTTTTTTTTGCCCCGCTGGGCCCTTTTAAAACCTCCACATCAAACCTAGGGGGTGAGCGACAATGTACTATGCCCCCTTATGGTCATTTGCCCCTTCGCTTTGGCCTCCTCTTGTCTCTCGATCCTACCGAGAGACAAGATGGCGGCCGCTACGGACTGTTTGGAATGTTGACAGACGCCGGAGAACCAATCAGCTTCGCTTCACAAAGCTCCGTTGCGCGAAAAGTACGCGTAGCGGAGCGCTGCCCAGTCCGCTGTTACAGATATATATCTTTTTTTGAACATTAATTTCTCAAAATCCACTGAAGCACATATATTGAGACCTACAAAAGGCACATCGGGCTACCAGTCCCTACAATTTTGCCAAGTTTCGTGCAAATCCATTCAGCCGTTCGGGCTAAAAGTGAGGCCAACCGCCCTATGGAAATTAACATGGGAAAAACGCGTTTTGGGACCCCCCTTTTTTCTCGGCCCCCCCTTGACGAACCCCCCCAAAATTTTCAGGGGCTGCTCAGAAACAAAATGTGCCATTTTCCTGAAAATTTCAGCCAATTCCGTCCACAAACGCCAAAGTTATTAGACATAGAATTTTCAAAAAACCCATAGAGAAAAAATCCTAACTATATATACCTACTGGCGACCGCCAGTAGGTAATATATATATATATATATATATATATATATATATATATATATATATCTATCTCTCTCTCCATCCATCCATCTATTCAAATACCGTTTTTGGTTTTCCCTATTTCTTTGGCTCTGGTTGACAAATCTTTGCGAACTTTTCAAAACCAATGGCCTGCTCTGGTCAGCTCCTTTATTGGAAGTTTCGTGCCGATTCTTCAAGCGAGGGCCGAGAAAAAAGCAGGGTCCCAAAACGCATATTCCCCATGTTAATTCCCATTGGAACAGGCTTGAGCCCGAACTGCTGAACGAAATTACACCAAATTTGGCAAAAAGGTAGCCGTGGTTCAGATGGAGCCCTTTTTTTAAAATTGTGTAAATCCGTTTAGTAGTTCCTGAGAAATTAGAAAAAGAAAAAATATCGATATCTGAGCACCGAAGAGGATTTGCGAATCCCCCCGAGCACAAGCTCAATTTTAATTGTCTGTCAACACTCCAAACCAGGAACTGTTGGCAGCCATCTGGTGACTCGGTAGAACCAAGTCACAAGAATACAGTGAAAAAGTGGTTAACAAACCAGAGAAGGAAGTAGGGTAGAAACACCCTGACCCCTAGGTCTTGTTTGGGAGTCCCACAAGGACACTTAGGCCCAAAAAAGCATTTAAAGAAAAACTGAAGAATTCGCTCTGGGGTCGCAAGCCGTCCGAGAAAATTAAAAAGAAAAAGAAGCCCCGCCTCCCGCGCTTTGTTTATGACAGCCCCCTGGTTGGCGAGGACATGGGGCAATCTGGCTCTGTAAATAAAGGGTGCCTACCCCCGGGACATTAATGTTTGCAATGACAGGGTGGCTCTTGCCCTGTCATTGCAAACACTGCTTTGCTTTTTGGGAGTGAGAGCAGGAAACCTGGTCTTGCATCCAAGAAGAAAAGTAGTATTGGTTTTGGGCAAGGGGAGCTGCATATTAGCAGCTCCCCTTGTCCAAAAGCAATGCCAGCTTCCCTAGGAGGCGGGGAGCCGGCTAGGACCGTGGGGGCTTTGGGGCTCCCTCACGGTCCCAATGGGTATGCCTCGGGGGATAGGGTCCCCGAGGCAGAATTAAACAATTTAGAATAGGGGGCATTCTGTTTTTTTTATTTTACACACTTAGTCGTAACTACATCGTGTCCAGCGTGGCCCCTAGTGTTAACGCTGTCGGCTAGCGACTCCAAACGAGAAATATGTATATTTTTTAAATAGACGAGGCACTATGTCCTTGTCCAAAAGAAATGCCGGCTCCCGAAGGTTGTGGGGAGCCGGCTGGGGCCGTGGGGTCTTTGGGGCTCCCCCACGGTCACAATGGGTATCCCGCGGGGGATGGCGGCCCGAGGTAGAATGAAACAATTTAGAATAGGGGGCATTTTATTTTTAATTTTGCACGCTTGGAGTCGCGACTTCTGCGCAGCCCCCCAGTGTAAAAGCGGTGGGTTCTTGATTCTAGGCAAAATTGAAGATAAAAGAAAATGTATGTTTTAAATAGGTATTATTAACTTATGAGGTATAGGGTGACTCTAAAAAGAGCCCTTGTGTTTATTATGAGTTTCTTGTAACTACAGATCCAGAATCAGAGTTCAAGTTCAAGTTCGAGAATGTATATAGCGCACTACTCACCCAGAGGGTCTCAAGGCGCTTGAGGGAGGGAGTGTGAGTTACTTATCGAAAAGCCAGCTTTTAAGCTGCTTTCTGAAGGAGAGGTGGTTCTGTGTGAGGCGGAGGTGAGTGGGGAGAGAGTTCCAGGTTTTGGCTGCTAAATAGGAGAAGGATCTTCCTCCCATGGTGGATCTGTGGATGCGCGGAATTGCGGCGAAGGCTTGATTGGATGATCGCAGTTGGCGGGTGGGTGTGTAGAAGGACAGTCTTGTGTTGAGGCATTCGGGTCCTAGGTCGTATAGGGCCTTGTGTGCGTGGGTGAGGAGACGGAACGTTATTCTCTTGTTGACGGGGAGCCAGTGGAGGTCTTTCAGGTGACCGGAAATGTGAGCTTGACGGGGGATGTCTAGTATGAGTCTGGCTGAGGCGTTTTGGATGCGTTGGAGTTTTTTCTGTAATTTTGCAGTGGTTCCGGCGTAAAGGGTATTTCCATAATCCAATCGGCTAGTCACCAGTGCTTGGGTGACTGTCTTTCTTGTTTCGGTGGTGATCCAATGGAAGATTTTTTTGAGCATGCGTAGGATGTTGACGCATGAAGATGAGACGGCGTTGACTTGTCTGGACATCGAGAGGGAGGAGTCCAGGATGAATCCCAGGTTACGTGCGTGATCTGTAGGTATGGGTGCTGTACCCAGGGCCGGTGGCCACCATGAGTCGTCCCAGGAAGAGGGGGATGATCCTAAGATGAGGACTTCCGTTTTGTCTGAGTTTAGTTTTAGACGGCTATTCTTCATCCAATCGGCTACTTCTTTCATTTCTTCGTGTAGATTGGTTTTGGCGGTGTTTGAGTCTTTGGTGAGGGAGAGGATCAGCTGGGTGTCGTCTGCGTAGGAGATGATGTTGAGGTTGTGTTGTCGTGCGATGGATGCGAGGGGACTCATGTAAACGTTGAAGAGGGTGGGACTGAGTGATGATCCTTGTGGTACGCCGCAGATGACATCTGTGGCCTCTGATTTGAAAGGGGGGAGGCGGACTCTCTGGGTTCTTCCGGCGAGGAACGAGATGATCCAGTCCAAAGCTTTTCCTTGTATTCCGATGTTGTTGAGGCGTTGTATGAGGGTGCTATGACAGACTGTGTCGAAGGCGGCGGAGAGGTCGAGTAGGATGAGGGCGACTGTTTCTCCGTTGTCCAGTAGCATTAATTCGGATGTCGTCTGTAGCTGCGATGAGGGCGGTTTCAGTGCTGTGTTTGGCTCGGAAGCCGGACTGTGAGGGGTCGAGGGAATTGTTGGATTCAAGGAAGGCGGCGAGCTGACTATTGACGGCTTTCTCAATGACTTTGGCAGGGAATGGGAGGAGTGAGATGGGGCGGTAGTTCTTAAGTTCTGAGGGGTCTGCTGTGGGTTTCTTCAGAAGTGCGCTGAGTTCGGCATGTTTCCAGCTTTCCGGGAAGGTAGCGGAGTTGAGGGAACAATTGATGACATCGCGGAGATGGGGTGCGATGATGGAGCCTGCTTTGTTGAAAATGTGGTGGGGACATGGGTCGGTTGGTGAGCCTGAGTGGATGGAGTTCATCAGGCGGATGGTGTCTTTAGTGGTGATGGGGTTCCAGGCGCAGAGGTTGTGAGAGTGCTGTTTTGGTTCTGAGGTGGGTGGCGTGGGCTGATCTTCGGATTGGTTTTCAAAGCTGTTATGTATGTTGGCGGTTTTGTTGTGGAAGAAAGAGGATAAAGAGTCGCAGAGGTCTTGAGAGGGAGTGATGTTGTTTGTTCCGGCGGTGGGGTTGGTGAATTCTTTGACGATGTTGAATAGTTCCTTACTGTTGTGGGCGTTGTTGTCGAGTCGATCCTTGATTGCAGATTTCTTGGTGGATCGGATCAATTGGTGGTGTTTGCGGGTGGCGTCCTTGAAGGTGGTCATGTTGTCAGTGGTTGGGTTTTTTCTCCAGGTTTTCTCGAGAGTGCGACATAACTTCTTGGATTTCTTGAGGTCATCGTTGAACCAGGGGGCCTTTTTGCTACCTTGTTTGATCAGGTGGTTTTTATGGGGTGCTAGTTCGTCAGCGCTGTGGGTGATCCATTGTGTGAGTCTGGTGGCAGCATGGTTTGGGTCTGATATGGCAGGAGGGTTTTGGTTAAGCGATGTGAAGAGTTGGTCGGTGGTTATTTTGTTCCAGTTTCTTCGAGGGATAGGTTGTGGGGGGTTGTGGGTCGTGGTCTTTTTGTAGCTGAAGTGAACGCAGCTGTGGTCCGTCCAATGGAGAGCTGTGGTGTGATCGAATGAGATGTGTTGGCTGGAGGTGAAGATAGGGTCGAGTGTGTGCCCTGCAAGGTGGGTGGGGGTGTCAACAAGTTGTTTGAGTCCGAGATTGGCCAGGTTGTCTAGAAGGGTGGTGGTGTTGTTGTCGTTTTTCTTTTCCAGTTGGAAATTGAGGTCTCCCAGTAGAATGTAGTTCTCGGAGGTGAGGGCATGTGGGCTGATGAAGTCAGTGATCTCTTCGTTTAATTTTGTGCGGGTTCCTGGTGGTCTGTAGATGAGGGTGCCTCTAAGTGTGGTCCTGGGGTCGGTGTGGATTTGGAAGTGAAGGTGTTCGGCGGTCGCGAGGTTATCTTCGGAGCTGGTCGTGATTCGGATGGTGTTCTTATGGACGATGGCGATGCCTCCTCCTGTTTGGTTGGTGCGGTCTTTACAAATAATCTTGTAGGCGTCCGGGATGGCTATGGCGATGTCGGGGGCTGAGGATGCGTTCATCCATGTTTCTGTAATGAATGCGACGTCAGGCGATGCAGTGTCGATTAGGTTCCAGAGTTCAGTGGCGTGTCTGTGGATCGAGCGGGTGTTTAGCAGGATGCACTTCAGGTGGTTAGAGTGGGAGCCGTGTTTGGAGTTCATGAATTTGGTGTGGGCTCTGACGCAGGCGAATTTGCAGGAGTGACAGGCGAAGGGTCCATGGGTGTGTCCTGGGGCAAACAGGGGCGAGACTGGGGCAAGGTGACTGTATGGGCAGATGCACAATCGGGCAAAGACTACTTTAAAATACAATATAATGCGAGCAGAGCGCTACAGGTACAATGCAGGCAATGGCAAACGATCACAATGAGACAGCTCTACAGGCACAGATAACGGCAGCAGAGCGAGCGGTGGTTACAATTAGCCTGAAAGCGCTACGATACCACAGAGCCTCGGGAGCAGCTTCAAGCGCTACGATGCCACGGAGCCTTGAGAGCGTGGGGAGCGCACTCTTCTGAGCGGGTCAGGAGAGTGAATCCTTAAGGGATTTTGCTTTGCGATATGTGACTTGGAGGTGTTCTTCTAAACAGCCTGAAAGGTCGTTATCCATTTTCAGGGTTCCCCAAAATCTTTTCAGTGCCTCTGACATTCCACGATTGCCAGTTATAGTTAGTTATAAACCGTACACTTTCCTTCTCCTCTCTGATCTCATAAACTTCTTTTTCTAGTATAAGGTCGGCCCTCTCTCTTGCTCCGACTTTGGACAGAGCTTCTTCAATGCATTTGTTTGCGTAGCCTCTGTCTTTAAATCTCTGGCACATTATTTCACTCTCCTTAGCGAAGTCTTCCTCTGTGCTGCAGTTACGCTTTGCTTGCAAAAGCTCGCCACGGGGATACTTTTGATGAGACTGTCTGGATGGCAGCTCTGGGCATGGAACAGACTGTTCCCTGCTGTCTTTTTTCTAAACAGTCATTATGATCAAATTATAAATGTTGTAATAAACATTGCACATTAAAATGAAAGTTAATATACAAGAACTATGATGTATTTTACTGCTAAACAGGCAGCTACAAGTGCAGTTACCTTGCAGACAACAGGGTCATGATACGAATGGTGCAGTAGCACCAGGCCCAAAGCTCTAGAAACCCCTCTAAACACCAATTATTGCAATATGTTACTACTAAACAGGCAGTCACCTTACAGGTAATAGGGTCATGATTTAGATGTTGCAGCAGATGCAGTAGCACCTGGGTCAAAAGCTGTCAGAACTCCTGTAAACACATACTGTTGCTATATTTGACTACTAACCAGGCAGTCCCAATTGCAGCTGCCTTGCCGTTAAAAGGGACTTGATTCGAATGGTGCAGCAGGTATAGTGGCACTAGGGCCAAAAGCTCTAGGGACCCCACTAAACCCAGATTATTGCAAAAGTTTACTACTAAACAAGGCATTCACAAGTGCATGTATCTAAAAGTTTTAAAACACAAGTTAGAACAGTTGTTGCCACTTGCTTTGGCATGTTAAGATTACTTCGCAAGGCACTACCATTACTCCCTTTTCAAGCAAAAAAATTGATGGTTCAGGCCCTTATATTGTCTCGACTGGACTATGGAAACGCTCCTAGCTCGGTTCTGGCAGTCGTACAGAATTGTGCCGCCAGGATCCTTGTAGTGCTCTCAGGCCGTCAATCGGCCAGACCCACCTTAAAGGCCCTCCATTGGCTCCCGATCAGGGAAAGGGTCCACTTCAAAGCCCTGTGCATTTCCCACAAGGTCCCGAGAAGGAAGGGACCAGCCATTATCTCCTCTTGTCCATTCTTACCGAGCTAACAGGCGGCTTTGTTCGGATGACCTCCATTTAGTCTCAGTTCCCAGAATCTGGAGGGCCAGAAGTGGTGGTTGACTGTTTTCATATAATGCAGCAAAACTCTGGAACGCCCTCCCATTGCAGCTTCGTAGGGAACCAGGTCATAATATTTTTAGGAAGGGTCTGAAGACCGGGCTTTTCCCCATCTAACCCTGTTGCAGTTCAATTTAGTGCCCGCCAGCGCTGGGATGCCTCCGGGTAACCACGAGCTTTATAAATGTTACCTCATTCACTCATTCATTCATTCACATGCATTAGGATCAATATTTGAATGTTGCAGCAGGTGCAGGAGTTCCAGGACCAAAATCTCTAGGCACCCCACCAAACACCTATTAATGCTATATTTTACTACTGAACAAGCAGTCACAAGTGATGTTACCTTGCTAACAACAACAGGGTCATGGTTTCAGTGGTGCAGCAGTGGCACTGAGCTAAAAATTTGTCATGACCTCCTCAAAACACCCAATATTGCTATATTTTGCTACTATAGAGGCAGACACAATTGCATATTTTGCAGTTAAAAGGGGCTTCATTTGAATTGTTCAGCAGGTGCAGTGGCACCAGGGCCAAAAGTTCTAGGGATCCCACTAAACACAGAATATTGTTAAACTTTGCTCCTAAACAGGCTGTTACAAGTGCAGTTATCAATCAGGCACTAGGGCCATGATTTCAATGGTGAAGCGGGTGCAATGGTACCGAGGCCAAAAGTTGTCAAAACTATTCTAAACACCAACTATTGCTATATTTAACTACTAAATAAGCAGTCACAAGTGAAGTTACCCTGCAGGCAATAGGGTCATGATTTGAATCATGGAGCAGGTGCAGTGACACCGAGGCCCAAAGCTCTAGAAACCCCTCTCAGCACCAAATATTGCAATATTTTACTACTAAACGTGCAGTCACAAGCGCAGTTACCTTACAGGTAATAGGGTTATGATTTGAATGGTGCAGAAGGTGCAGTGACGTCGGGCCCAAAAGTTGTCAGAACTCCTCTAAACACACAATATTGCTTTTACATCAATTAGTTCTATTATTTCCCTCTTTCATTTCATTTTTTTTTAAATGTTGCTATTATTTACCCGTATTATACCACTAGTAACAGCATCATATATTGCCTTTTTGTACATAAATAAGTCATGACACTTCAACAGACTTTCTGTAACTTTTATTGTACAACTACTCAGCAAGTTACAACTTAAAACAAAATGCAGCTTATTGTTAATCACATATGTGAAACCTAATACATTTACCATTGCTTGTTAATTATTGTGGCTCCCAGTTTTTTGACACTCCACTTTTTTATACCAGTTTTATTCCTCCTAAAAACTTAACCACAGTATCCCATAAGACTTTTGTATTCCACTTTTCTGTTCTGTTTTAATAAAATCCTGCCTAGATGTCAACATGGTTCTCACATTCTCACAGTGGCCTGTAATAAAACAACTTCTCTCTTGCTTGCACTCTTTCTCTGACCCTCACTCACAGTCTTTCGCTTTGTCCTCTCCCCTGTCACTTGCCTTCAATACTACCAGCTTTCTGTCAGTTTTTTCCTGGTCTCTAACCTTTCTGATTGCTTTCACCCCTTTTTGCCCTTCTTAGCTCCTAATTTTAGTATGAATAGAAAGTTCTTCTAATTATGCTGCAGGCCCTTGCCATTATTTACTTATAAAAATGCTATGGCATTACTCCTTGTGTCATGTGTGTCACTTTTCCCCGTGTATACTATGCTTAGGTTCTCAACTATTGGGCTTCGGTGTAGGGCTGCGCAGCAAGCCACCTTGCTGCCCTACATCAAAGGGAAAGGGCAGGAATGCACAGTTTTATATACAATACTAGCTGTACCCGGCCATGCATTGCTGTGGCCCAGTCTTGTTAAATGGAAGAGAAAGAAAAGCGTAAGCGCACGTTTCTAATATGTTTAATTTCACAATGCTTGTGAGTATACAATATGTTTTTGTGACTATTGTCTGTATGCGTCCTTTGTAGTTGTTGTGCAGCAAGCAAATCGATAGGTTCTGTTCGGCCTTTCGATTAAAAACACGCGCATATTGTACACGCGCGTATTCAAATTCAAAGTTGTGTATATATAAACACGCGCTAAGGTTGCAAAGTGAACCAATTCCTCCCCCCTCCCTCCACCCACTTCCTGGTCTGCCATCCTGACACCAAATGTCCATCCTAATCTATGTAGACTATTGTCTCTATGCGTCCTTTCTTAATGATGCAAAGTGAACCAACTCCTCCCCCCTCCCCCCACCCACTTCCCGGTCTGCCATCCTGACACCAACTTTCCATCCTAATATATGTAGACTATTGTCTCTATGTGGGAGAGGTGTGGCGCCGCGGCCAGGGCGACTGACGCTGGAATCTGGGGATCACGGTTCGATCCCCGGCTCCGGCGGCAGGTTAGCCCAGCACCATGTGACTCTGGGCAATAGCTCGCTTAATCTTCCCGACGGCCCCCAGCGCCTAGAGACCCTTACGGGTGATTGTGCGCTTTACAAATGTGGACTTTACTTTATGCGTCCCTTGTATATGTTGCGCAGCAACCAAATCGATAGGGTCTGTTCGGCTTTCGATTAAAAACGTGCGTATTGGACACACGCGTATTCGAATCCAACTTTGTGTATATATAAACACTCGCTAATGTGGCAAAGTGAAACAACTCCTTCCCCATCCCTCCACCCACTTCCCGGTCTGCCATCCTGACACCAACTGTCCATCCTATTATATGTAGACTATTGTCTCTATGCGTCCTTTCTTAATGTTGCAGAGTGAACCAACTCCTCCCCCCTCCCTCCACCCACTTCCTGGTCTGCCATCCTGACACCAACTGTCCATCCTAATATATGTAGACTATTGTCTCTATGCGTCCCTTGTAGTTGTTGCGAAGCAACCAAATCGATAGGGTCTGTTCGGCCTTTCGATTAAAAACATGCGCGTATTGGACACGCACGTATTCTAATCCAACGTTGTGTATATATAAACACGCGCTTAATCGAATTTAACGTTGTGTCAACATTTCAAAGCAAACTGTGAAGAACTTTCGGAGATTTAAGATTTTGAACAAACAAACATTGACATTTTTATTTATATAGATGGTGCATTCCTGTCCTTTACCTCTGCAATGGCGCCGTTTCAGGAGACTAGAGCCAACATAAACAATCCTGCCTACAACAAAGGCACCCTTCAACCATGGTGCAAGAGTGTCTAAGTGCAGGAAGTGGCACCTTCCTGCACAGAAACAATCCATTGAGGCGTGTTCCTCTTTCTATGTGTGCTGGAGAATGCAGCACAAATAGAAGAATAATGAGTAGAAATAAAGGTATTTCTCCTCGCTTAACCTCACCTCGGGTATGCGTAAGCTTTTGGCACACCCCCAGGTTTACATGGCCTGGTAAATCTGGGAAAGCGTCAAATTCCAAAAAGTTATTATTTTATCGAACAACTGCGGCGCTGGTTTCTTTTTCTATGAAACTGGGCAAACCAGCTCCCACCGAGTTGCTTAAAATCTACCACGCTAAATGTCATAGCGTTGCAACCTACGGTGCAGGAGTTTGGGGCTACGTTCCTTCTGACGAGCTCCAAAAAATTCAAAATAGGTTTTTAAAATATATTCTTGCCCTCCCTCAAAGCGCCCCAATCTACGGTTGCCATATCGAGTTAGGCATTGATTACTTATCGGATACCATCAGCTACCAGCCGATCCTCTTATGGCACCGTATTTGGACCAAACAGCAATGTCATCTTACTCGGTCATTAATTACCGATTGCTAATCCTTGGCACACTGGTAAAAGATTCCATGGTTATTGTATGTTTTCAACTTTTTGAAAGACTTAAATTGTTTAGCATTTTTCACAGACCCCCCATCACTTTTTGACATATCCAGGAAGGCCTTGAAAAACCTGTGTGTAACTCATCTTAGAGATCTTCGTTTATGCACAGAGGCAGGCAAACGTACAAATACTCACTTACTGATGGTACAAACCTCACCTGGCATTCAGTTGTATTTGTCTTTCTTTTTGTCTAATTATGAAAAGTTTGTCCTAACTAGGTTCCGTTTTGATTCCTTCTTTCGTCTCGTTTCCTTTCCCGGGGTTTCAAATTGGTCTCACGAACTGATTAAATGTCCTTGTGACGGAACTGCACACCAGTCAACCTTGCACGTTACACTGTTTTGCAATTACTATGTGATTCCCCGCAAACGCTGGATTATCCCTCTCCTCCGACAAATGGGCTTGAGAAGATGTAGGCCTGCGCTCCTGGCGGTACAGTCTCTAGAAACCCAATTTGCTGCTAAAAGCATAGCTTGTTTTTTAAAAGCATGTTTGAAAATTCGTTCACAAACAGTATAGTTGCTTACCAGAGATATCTCTTGATTTTTGCTAGTAGACATCAATTGTCTTTTAAAACTGAAACGTTATTAATTTATCTGTAAGAAATGTGTATGTGATAACCTTTTTTAGGAGTCTGATGTGTTTTTATTATGTACTTTTTATGATTGTAAAAAACTCCAATCGAAGTAAAGACTTTGAAATAAAGACTAAAGAGTGGCAACACCCACCCTAGCACAGAGTAAGGCAAGGCCATTACAGGCATTGCAACTCCTGCACTTGTAGAAACCATTTTGTTCGTGTAACCAACTCCCTCTGTTCTCTCATGTATCACTGTCACTATGTACAAGGTTGTCCCGTAAAGATTTGTGTTTGCAGCACTGAGTAACCAATGGGTGAGGTGGCATCTTACGCCCAATCACGGGGTCTGATTTAGCCAGATGCCAGCACCTGTTGAGCATCTTTATAAGTGCCACAGATTTACTACTGAAAATGGTGATGTCTTTGACCGTATGTGGGTCTTGTTTCTTCTACTCTTTCTTAATCAACAGACTTTCCCTTGTTGCCAGAGCAACCTGTCAGTTGCTGCTCTGAGAACTTTTATGGAATAGCCTCTGGCTCTAAACCTAGTTGTCATTTTTCCTATTCCTCCAGGAAAGCTTGTCCTACACTGCAGTTGTGCTTGGCCCTGAGCAATTCCCCATAAGGGATATTCCACTTCAGTTTGTGTCAGTGGTGGCTTCCATTTATTATCTTGATGGATAGTCCATTTCAGTTCCATTGATTTTGTGTGTGAAAGCTAGATTTAGGTCATTGTTAGCTATATGTGTCATAAATGTGTTGATCACTGCTTTAGAGAGGGCCTGTAAAGTTCAGACAGTCCCTCGAGGGCAGTGGGCAGTATTCCTGTGGCTCTCCTTTGCTAGCAGAAGTAGAGACAAGCTCCTCACTGTTAGAGAAGATGATGCTGACAGTTAGTCTTAAAGAGTGCCTTTATAGATGGGTTTGACTTAACTGCTGAACAGTACAGAGGTAAGTTTAGGGATACCCAGAAGATACACTCAAGACTGGATTGCCATCAACAAGGATACCACTACTACTACTACTACTCCTACCACTACACCCCTTGTGCCCCTAGTAGTAGCACTCCAAGTAGTAGTAGTGCACCCAAG
Organism: Lissotriton helveticus; assembly: GCF_964261635.1. Lineage (NCBI taxonomy): Eukaryota > Metazoa > Chordata > Amphibia > Caudata > Salamandridae > Lissotriton > Lissotriton helveticus. The sequence goes on along the minus strand of NC_136057.1, from coordinate 1,503,004,239 downwards.
AGTCTAGTTGGGTTCTCGTGGGTTACTGAGTTGGAGTCTGCCCTAGCCAGACCCCCCCACACAAGCCACCTTAGTATGTGATTATGGCATGGGTTTTGCCACGTTTGCTACAAGTCCCAATACCCTGGGCAAGTACATACAGAAGCCTCTGATCAGTGGTCAGAAAGCTGTACCCTGGAGGGACACAGGGGCTAGTGTCACCATGGGAAGGGGTAATTGCCTGCTGGGCAATGATCTAGAGATTTCAGCCTGGGCTGAAGTAGAACTCAGTACTTATCTAGATATGATAGGCCTCCCTGAGCAGGTTTTTGTGACCCCTAGGGCACAAGGACAACCACCAAGAAACCCGGGAGCAGTAGAGCCTGAACAAATGGCCTACCAAGCTCCAACAGAGAGCACAAGGGAGGAAGAAAAGTCTTCCTCCCCCAGACCTTAGGTGAGGGTCAGCCTCCTCAGGGAACCGATCCTGCCTCTTGTGAAGAAACAGCCCTAGGGGAGGTCAGGCCTGTCCTAACGGAGCCACTGAGGGCAGGGGAGCCTTTCAAGGGGGTACCAAGTCGGGAGATGGTATCCTGCCCCTCTCTGCCAAGCCTCAGTCAGCATGGTGTTGCCGAGGCCAGGGATGTCAAAGGACCCCACAGGGCCCACTGCCAAGAGGAATCCCCTCCTCCACAGATTAGGGGCCCCCAGCCTAGTAGTACTAGCCAGGAGGATAGCCCTCAGCAATACGAGGGATCCCTCTTACCCTTAGCAAGTGACATCCCCAAAGAGACTCTGTTGGACAAAGCAAGACCTGGGGCAAGACTGTCCCACATCTTCACTGGCCCCACATTGTTGAAGCCATACAGGATCAACCAAAAGCTGTAATCAGCAAAAGGGTGACTCCTAGGGATAAGTACAGGTCAGTCATAGAGAAGAAATCTTTTTTCGTGCTCTGAAGAAGTTGGGACCAACACTGTTAGGGTCTCACTTCCCTTGTCAGACACACCACAAGCCCCTCCCTTGATGTAAACAGTTGACAGGTAGACACTCCAACCCCCTACAGGATAGGTACTTCTCAGTGGGCCAGAGCACAGAGAGTGTCCATGTCAGGACCTTCCTTATATGGCCAGTTAGGAAATAAAGACTCAGCTGGGCAAGGTTAGCCGTATCTTCTTTCGTTTGGGGGAGGGTGGTGGTTATGAAGTAAGGTAGAGTCATTCTAGCATGGTTACCCCCAGTTTTGCATGGTGTCAGTGTGTTTTTGAATAGTCTGGCTTGGATCCTGCTTATCAGGACCCCAGTCACTGTGCTTTTTCCCTTAATTTGACAATGGTAAGTACTTTGGTACTTTCCAAGTTGGCTACTGGTGTACCCTTTTAAGTCTCTAGTATATGGTACTGAAAAAAACCAAGGCACATTTACACCGGGGTTTCACATGGGCTTCAGCATGTATTATGCCACCAATGGGAGACCACTCAAACTGTGACTGCTGGCCTGCCATTGCAGCCTGTGTGAGCTGGTGCTAGCACAACAAATATAAGTTTGCTTATATCTGACGTCACTGCACTTAAAACTCATAAGTTACCCCTAAGGTAGGCCTTTCAATCCTGAAGGCAGGGTGCTTGGTTATAAGTGTGAGGGTGCCCTGCATGAGCAGGACACCCCCTACAAACCTAGGAGCCAATTATTCCCGCTTTGTAAGTGTGGTCAGCCATTTTAGATGTAGTGGACATCAAGTCAATTAAGAGATGTCTAACTATATATTGCCTGCAACAAAACCGGTCATGTTTGGTATCAAACATGTTGGAATCCAACCCCGATTCCAGTGTTGGATGTAGGATGTAGGATCCTATGTACTGGGGACTCCCTGATCCCAGCCTTTCAGGGTCTAACAGCAAGCTAGTGCTCCTGCTGACCACAGACCCGATTCTGCCCTCCTGCTGCTGAGGCAAACTCGAGCTGGGAAAGGTTGAACAATATGCTGGGTGGGGTCTTTTGCCAGCGCCACCAGACTGCTTTGAAGGGCACATTTGACACCCTCCTTGAATACTCCATTTGGAACCAGTTGAGGGAAGTGTTGGCTCCTGCTCTGGTGCAAAACTGGACAAAGGACATGGGAGTATCCACCCCCGTCCTGCCCCTCCTGTGGGGGGGACCCATTACTCATCCCAACCCTTTCCTTTGAGTACTTAAGAACTTACCTGTGGGTGGCTGTTCAGATTTGTCACGGGACTAGATTTAAATCCAAAATCACTTCAGCTACAACCGTCTTAGCACTTTGGTCTTAGTTTGACTTAACTTTGGGAACCAAGACTGCATCTGTAAGACTCCTGCTGCTCCTGGTCTTGTCGTCCTCCCAGTCTTCTGCGTCATCTGTACCTGTGCTCCATCCAGGTCCTTCTCCAGGCATGTGGGCATCAAAGACACCCAACGGAATTTCCCTTGGAGTGAAGGAGTCACTCCCCTACATCTGCAGGCACTGCAACTAACTTGACCGGTCTGCTGCTCCTGATGTCCTACGGACTCCAAAAGGCTCAGCAACACAGATGGTGGTCCTGCAACTCCCATGAGACCTGTACTGTCTTCTCAGCAAGTTTGAAGTCCGTATCCCTTGTCCGAACTATTGGAGCAATACCCCTGTGTGTGCACCACATCAACTTGCTGTTGCCAAGGCTTGTTGACCATCTTCTCCAGAGATCTTTGGGCTCCAAGAAGCTCCAGCATCTCCTGCTACCAAGATCTTCGTCCTCACCGCATCCTTTGCACTGTGGGCCTGCATTCTTGGTGAGGTGCTCGAGGTCCTCTTTCTACTCATGTGCCTCTAGCCTGTGCGATCTCTTGAGTCGTCTTTGGCTCCAGTGGGCTCCCCTGCTTGCTCCAGGCCTGTTTGGACTCTCCTGTCTTTGGTGAGTCCCTTGGACCTTGCTGGTCTGGACACTGCACCTTCTTCGTTTTCCTCGTCTGTTGCTGCTGCCAAGGCTTGTTGGTGCTCCCGCCGGACACCGACCCCATGGCTTTCGACTTCCGGTGTGGGACAGCTCGTTAACAGCTCCTGATCTTCCACAGCGTCGTCTGGTCCCCACAGCAGCAGTGACAAAGTCACTGTCAAGTCTCCTGCATTTTCGTTCATCAGCGGTCATTGGTCTTCCGTGCCTCCTGTCCCCTCTGCTTGCAGGTTCTCCACTTGAAGAATCCATCCTTGCATTCCACTGGACTCTTTCACCTTCTTCGCCAGTTACATCTTCAGTGAAGTCCTCCATTGTAATCTATGGTGCCCCTACAAACCATGTAGTCAATTCTCCAGGCTTTGTAAGTGTGGTCAACCATTTTGATACATATAGGATAGGATTCATATTTGTAAAGCGCACAAATGCAAACAGGGTCTTGGCGCTAATGTAAGTGAGGGGATGTTGTCCAGATGTCAAACTATGCCTGTGGAAACAACAGAGTCTTTAAGATCTTCCTGAAAATGTGATGATTAGGCTGCAGTCGAAGAGTAGATGGCAGCTTATTCCATAATTTAGCTGCCCGGTGGGAGAATGCTTTTCCACCCCATTTTGCTCTCCGAATTGTATCAACTTGCATAAGACAGGCCTTGCTAGATCTTAGCATCCTAGCTGGAATATGAGGCCTGAAAAGTCCCTGCATATCCTTAGCTCCTCCCCCGTAGAGTGCTTTATGCACAGTGCATAAGGCTTTAAACTCTGCTCTTTGCTGTATAGGGAGCCAATGGAGGGCTCTAATTCCCTTTGACATAGAGCTACCTTTGGAAATATGTAGCAGCAGCCTAGCAGCTGCATTCTGCAAAGACTGTAATTTGTTACTCTGGGCTTTGTCAATTCCCAGAAGCAACGCGTTTCAATAGTCCAGTTTGGACAGCAGAAGGCTCATTACCACTGTCTTTTGCAGAGCTTGGCCAATGAAAGGGAACATTTTTCTCACTTTTTTTATAAGATAGAAACAGGAAGACGTAAGACTGTTTACCTGCGCTGAAAAATTGAGCTGGGTATCAAAAATTATCCCCAGATTTCTAACTTTAAGCACCGGCTTAGGGCACTCCCCTGCACTTTTCGGCCACCACGCAGAGTTCCACAGAGATTGTCCTGGCCCAAATTCTATGACTTCTGTCTTATCTGTATTAATCTTTAGATAGGCTTGGTTCATCCAGGTCAAGATCTCCAAAAGGCATCCATGAAATCTAGCTGCTGTGTCCTCAGGTTGTTTGGCCAACGAGATGATTAGCTGCGAATCATCCGCGTAGGATACCATCACAAAGCCATGTTTCCTAACAAGTCTTGCCAGGGGACTGGTATATATGTTAAAAAGTGTTGGCGAGAGTGCTGAACCTTGCGGGAAGCCACAGGGGAGAGTGAGACCCTCTGATTGCATTCCCTCCCAAACCAGTTTCTGTTCTCTTCCTTCCAGAATTGATGCCAGGAGGGACAAGGCTAAGCCTCCGATACCAATGTCCTGTAGCCGTTGGACTAGCACCGAGTGATTTACTGTGTCGAAAGCTGCCGACAGATCTAGCAAGACAAGAATCGCCTTGCCTCCTCTGTCGACAGTCTTCCGAATCTCTTCAGTTGCTACCGTAAGGGCAGTTTCTGTGGAATGGTGGGTTCTAAAACTATGTTGGGTCGAGTCCAACAGATTGTTAGCCTCTACGTATTCTGTAAGAGTATTATTCAGTGTTTTTTCAAGCACTTTAGCTGCCATCTGAAGACCTGCTATAGGGCAATAGTTCTTAAATTCCGAAGGATCCAAAGTGGGTTTCTTCAGGATGTGTCTAATTATCTCTTTCTTCCAGGCCGAAGGGTACTTGCCTGACACAAGCACCTTATTAATAAGAGGGGTCAATTGGCCGACAATTTTATTTGCCCCTAAATGCATAATTCTAGGGGGAACTGGATCACTAGGTGCGCCTGATTTTATCGAACCGAGTGTGTTAAAAATCTCCTCATTAGTGACAACAGGGAAGCTAACTAGACTGGCCTGGACTGGCTCTACCCCAATATGTATGTCCTCCTCCAAGACTATGCGAGACTTCTGGAGATCATCATAGATACGGTAGACTTTACTTTGAAAATGTGTCGCCATGTTGTTACACATCTCTTGATCTGGCTGAAATTTCTCCTCTTGCTGGGGTTTCTGGCCATCTGTCATTACAAGGTGCTAACTATATAGCAGCTGTGCCGAACCTAGGCATGTTTGGTATTAAACTAGTTGGAATCATAGCCCAACACCGTTGCCAGTGTTGGAGGTATGATGCCATGCACTGGAGGGCTCCTCCGGGAAGCCCCCAGTACTTCTGTTAACAGCCTCTGTCCCCTTACTTAGCATTCCTACACTAATCTATTTCACTTTAAGTCCTGCACTGTTTTTCTCGATTATACGGGCACCTATAAGATTGATTTTTACATGTACAGGACTTCAAACCTTGATTGTTTTTTTCAGTTTTTGCTTTTTTAAACTGTGCTAATGCTGATATTTTATAGCTATGGTTTTAATTAAGTGAGCCAATCCAATAAAAACCTGAAACAGCCTACCAGGGTCTGCCAGCAAGCTAGTGCTGCTGCCAACCCCAGACATGATTCTGCCCTCCTGCTGCTGGGCTGAGCTCGATCAGGGGAAGGAAGAACAATAGGTTTCCTGTCACAGGGAGGTGTGACCACCTCCCAGACAGGACTTAGTGTATTGGGCTGGGGTGGGGGCGCTTGCCAGTGCCACCAGACTGCTTTGAAGGGCACATTTGGTGCCCTCCTTGCATACTCCGGTTTGAGTCAGTTCAGGGACCCCTTGGCTCCTGCTCTGGCGCGAAACTGTACACAGAACATTGGAGTATCCTCCCTTCTGTCCAGCCCCTCCTCTGGGAGGGACCCCTGAGTTGTCCTAACCCCTTTCTTAGGCTATAAAATGGCTTACCTGTGGGTGAGTCCTCATATTTGTCATGGGACACTACTCAGGCCTGAAACCATATCACTTTTCAACTGTTTGGACACCTGGACTTTGCCTGGAACCAAGACTGCATCCAGAAAGATTCCTGCTGCTCCTGGTCTCACTGTTCTGCAAGTCTTCGTTGTCTGTGTCTGTGCTTCTTCCACGGTCTTCAACAGACCTGTGGACATTGGGGACCCCCAAAGTAATCTCCCTTTGAGTGAAGGAGCCACTCCCCTGTATCTGCAGGCACTGCAATTAAGCTGACCCACCTGGTACTACTGACGTCCCACAGAATTCGAAAGGCTCAGCAACACAGGTGGTAGTTCTGCAACTCCCTCAAGGCCTGACCTGTTCTCTCAGCAGGTTTGAGGCCAGTATCCCTAGTCTCAACCACTGGGACCGAACCCCTGTATACCTTGTCGACTTGCTGTTGCCAAGGCTTGTTGGCTCTGCACTCCAGAGATCTTCGGGCTACAAGAAGCCCTGGCATTTATTCCTGCCAAGATTGCATCCTCTGCACTGTGGGCCTGCTTCTTTGGTGAGCTGCTTGAGGTGCTCTTACGACTCCTGTGCCTTTGGCCTGTGGGTCCTCAGGGTGGTTTTCTGCTTCAGTGGGCTCCCCTGCTTGCTCGGGCCTGCTATGACTCTCCTGCTTGTGGTGAGTCTCTTGGACCTCGCTGGTCCCAACGTTGCTCCATCTTTGCTTTCCATGCCTGTTGCAGTTGCCAAGGCTTGTTGAGGCTCCCTCCGGACACCGACCCCCCTGGTTCTCGACTTCTACCTGCGATATCTCATGCACGGCTCCTGGTGTTCCTCAGCATCACTTGGTCCTCAGAGCTGCAATGACAAGGTACCTGTCATCACTCCTGCACCTTCTGACATTTGTGGGCATTGCTCTTCCATCCTGCCTGGTCACCTCTGAGTGGCATAGACTCTGTCCCCTCTGCTTTTAGGTTATTCCCTTCAAGAATCCACCCTTGGATTCCACCAGACTCTTGCACAGTCTTTGCCAGTGGCATCTTTACTGCAGTCCTCCATTGTGGGACCATGATGCGACAGCAGCGGCTGCGACGGCGATACGTTTCTTTGGGGTTGCAGGACGTTTCTTGAGATGCGGTGCAATACGTCGGCTACAGCGGCAACATCCACGAGGCAACGGCTGCTACTGCGACACGCTTCTCCCTCTTTATTTATTTATTTTGAAGGTTTTATATAGCGCTAGCTCCACCCGAGGGTATCAGAGCGCTTTACATTTGCAATGGTAATAAACAAGAAAGCAACAATTATTATGAGCAAAAACAAATTATACAGGTGGTCAGACAGAGTAAAAAGAACAGTTTAGAGTATGCAGTGAGATGAGTGCGTAGAAGATAAACAAAAACCAATTAAAAGAACAAGAATGTCGTTATAGATAACACATTTACTGTATACCGAGGAGGGCTCGGCGGACATAGTAGGATGTGGGAGAGTATAATGGAGGGGAGAGGGGTGTGGAGGGTGTCAGGGGGGGGGTGAGTGAGTACGGGAGGTAGGCGGAGGGAAAGTAGTCAAAAAGGAGATCAGGGAATTAATTTCCCCAATATTTGGCGAGAAAGTGTTTTTCAAGGTCTCTTTTGAAGCTGGCATTGGAGGGGTTACATCGAAGGTCTTTAGGGAGGGCGTTCCAGATGTTTGGGGCCTTGCCAGAAAAGGAGCGGGATTGGGAGGTGGTTTTTTTTTGGAGCGGGGGTATGAAGAAGAGAGTTTGTGCTTTTCAACGTTCGGGCGCAGCCAGCTTTATTGAGTTTAGTTGAGAGGTAGATTGGAGTCTTCTGATAGAGGGCTTTGTGCGTAATACAGGCAATTTTATAGGAGGATCTGCCTATGATGGGGAGCCATTCGAAGGCCTGGAGGGCAGTTGAAATATGGTCAAAATATTTACAGGTTGTCGTTAGTCTGGCTGCGAGGTTGAGGACGGATTTGATGGGGGCAAGGTGGATTTTGGGAGTACCAGAGAGGAGGGCATTTCCATAGTCGATTTTAGATAAGACAAGAGATTGGATAACTAATTTGAAGTCTTCAGCTGGAATAAAAGGTTTGATTTTTTTAAGATGCTGGAGTGTGAAAAGTGCACTTTTTGCTGAGTTCTTAACATGGGAATTTAGTGTGAGTTTATTGTTGATGGTGATGCCGAGTGATTTGACAGATTCGGCGAGGGGGAGAGAGAGCAGTTTAGGGCATTAACTTCCACGATCCAAGTTTGAATGGGGAGAGGGTTGTTTTTGGGAGAGAGGAGGATGATCTCAGTTTTGTTGGGGTTGAGTTTGAGATGGTTGTTGTGGATCTTGGTTTGGATCTTGGTTAGAGCAGTGTTAAGGTGCAGGATATCAGAATGGGATTATATTTTATAGTACAGTTGGGTGTCTTCAGCGTACAGGTGATAGTTGATTCTGGCTTGTTCAAGTATAAGGGCAAGGGGTTCCATAAAGAGGTTGGAAAGGGCAGGAGAGAGGATGGATCCTTGGGGGACACCTAGGGAGACAGATGTTGGGCTAGAGAGGCAGTTTTGAATTTTAATTTGTTGGGTTCTATGTTGGAAGTAGGAGGTGAACCAGTTGAGGACAGTGCCATTAAGGCTGAAGCGATCTTTACATAAGATCTGTAAGAACCAAGTTCCAGTCCCACTGAGGCATTATGAAGGGAACAGGAGGAAAAAGAAGAGTAATGCCCTTAAGGAATTTATTTACAACAGGGGACTTGAAAAGAGAAGGCTGATCAGAAAGCATAAGGAAGGCAGAAATGGCCTAGAGGTAGCCTTTGTGAGTGTCCAGAGCAGAGCCCTGCTGGGCCAAAGAAAGAAGGAGCAAGAGAACCTCAGAAAGAGGGGCAGAAAGGGGCTCCACAGCCTTTGCTGTGCACCATGCCACACATTTGTTCCATCTGCAGGCGTCTTCATTGAGGGATGCCTGGCTGCTAAGATAACATCGCAGACTTCGGGAGGCAGGTCAAATGTAGTCAGCTGCCACTGCTCAATCTCCATGCAAGGAGGTGGAGGCTGGACCGGTTTGGGTGGAGGACCGTGCCCTGCTGCTGCAACAGAAAATCCTCCCAAAGAGGCAGTCTGATCGGAGGATCGGTGGCCATGTTGAGCAGCACGGGATACCAGATTCTTCGTTCCCAATCTGGAGCCACAAGAAAGACTTGGTCCCGGTCGCGCTTGATCTTCTTCAGCACTCTGGACAGAAGTGGTATAGGTGGAAGGGCGTATAGAAGACCGCAACTCCACTCACAAAGCGTTGCCTAGCGAGTGCCGCCTTGGAAATTCCAACGCGCAGAATTATTGCCATTACGCGTTCTCTTCGGTGGCGAATAGATCTAACCAAGCTCTCCCCACTGCTGAAAGAGACCTTGCACCACCTCCGAGTGAATAAGCCAGTTGTGATCCATCATGCACCTGCGGCTTAGTTCATACCCCTTGGCGTTCAGGGATCCTGCAAGGTGTTGAACCACCAGGGATATACCCTGATGTTCAAGCCATGTCCAGAGGCAGAGGGCCTCCTGACATAGGGTCCATGACCCCACCCTGCCTTGTTTGTTGCAGTACCACATGGCGGTGGTGTTGTCCGTGAACACCTGCACCACTCTTCCCTGGACAGAGGGAAGGAATGCTTTGAGTGCAAGATGAATCACCCAAAACTCCAGAAGGTTGATGTGGAGCCCGGACTCCGCCTGAGACCAGAGGCTACTGATTTCCGCCTCCCCCATGTGAGCGCCACATCCCAGAAGTGATACATCGGTCACCACTGTGAACTCTGGTTGAGGAAGGGAGAGTGTTCTGCCGTCGCCCTAATCCTGGTTCGTTAGCCACCACTGCAATTGGTGTGCAGTGCCCTCCGACATCTGGACGCAATCGGACAGATTCCCCTGATGTTGTGCCCCTGGAACGTCAGGTCCCACTGCAGAGCCCGCATATGCCATCTGGCATGGTCCAACAGCAGGATGCAGGAGGCCATCAGAGACCCAGCAGCCAGAGGGTCATCCTTACCGAAACTCGGGATAGAGGCTGAAAGATCGTATTCATAGCCCGAATATCCCGGACTCGCTGTTCGGGAGGATAAACTCGAAACTGCTTCATGTCCAGAACTGCTCCGATGAAGAGGAGCTTCTGAAAGGGGGTCAGGTGTGACTTCGGAATTTTGATGGAGAACCCCTGCAAATTCAGGAGGTCGGCAGTAGTTTGGAGGTGGGAGACAACAGCCTGGGTTGAACCTGCCTTCAACAGCCAGTCGTTGAGATAGGGAAAGACTGGAACCCCTGATCTACACAGATGAACGGCGACCACCGCCATTACTTTCGTGAACACCCGAGGGGCGCTGGTAAGGCCAATGGGGAGCAGCGTAAATTGAAAGTGCTTGTGGCCTACAGTGAACTGCAGGTAACACCGGTGGGCTGGCAGAACGGGGATGTGAAAGTAAGCATCCTGCAAATCCAACGCTATCATCCAGTCTCCAGGGTCGAGGGCAGACAAGACCTGAGCGAGCATCAACATTTTGAACTTCTCCTTCCGGAGGAAGCGGTTGACGTTCCTGAGATCCAAGATAGGACGCAGGCCTTTGTCATTCTTGGACACCAGAAAGTAGTGGGACTAGCAACCACAACCTACTTATATGACAGGAACACGCTTGATGGATCCCTTGGCCAAGGGTACCGACACTCCATGTTGGAGAAGTGCCAGATGATTCTCCGACATGCGATGTTACTGAGGTGGCATGGATGGAGCAGTAGTTTCGAAAGGTAGGGAGTAGCCCCTTTGGACTATCTGCAAAACCCACCTGTCAAACGTGATGGTGCGTGTGAGAAGTTGGCCTGATGTATGATGTTCACTATTCTAGTGATCACCTTGTATCAGTCCAAACAATCCCTTATGGTGATGGTTGTAAAGTCAACCTTATAGACAAGCTATCCTAATGGTAGCATGGACTAAGCAGTCTTAGGCTAAACTCAAGAGGGCATGTGAAGCCAGCTGTTTTACCATATGCAATCCTGTAATATCAAATGAAAGGACACCACACAAGTTATATATTATAAAAATATATGTATTTATTACTAGAAAAATCCTCTGTACTCTTTATGAGTCCAGAGGCACAAGCGTTTAAACAAAAGCACAGTTAAACATACACAAGTTGCACAATTTTGGATAGGCCCGGTGGCCACTCTAACCATATACTAAAAAAATGGTATAAGTACCACCTCTCGAACAATGGTAGGGCCTAGGGCCTTGTGAATCGCTGGGACTACTCGGGACTAACAGTGATGAAGTCGGGAGAGGCCCGCGGGACACGGGTGCAGTGCCTAAAGCACACGCATGCACCAATGCAAAGTCAATGGCGCGTAAAAGTTAGAAAGTTACTGTTTTGGAAGTCTTCCGACTGGAATATAATTACCCCACTTTAAACTAGGACACTAGAGGTGTAAACCACTACAGGAGCACCGGTGTTAGTTCGTTACCTCACCCACAGGAAGCGGGTGCATAGGTGCCAAAGTGTGTCGGGTTTCGCCGTGGAGATCTATGGAGCCTGGAGATGAAGATGCTGCAGGCGGCCAGGAGAGAAGGGTCCGGTTGGATCCAAGGGTGGATCGAAGATGTAGGGTACCTGAAAGCAGAGGGGACAGAGTCTGGGTCACTTGGCAGGGACCAGGATGGAACCAGGAAGGAACCAGGCAATGTCGGGCGCAGTCAGGTGGTTGTCGAGAAGCTTGTCTCCGCTGCCACGTGGACTCTGGGGCATCGAGGATGTCCAGGAGTGGATCACGAGCTGTCCCACGAAGGCTCTCGCTGTCGGCGGTGTCTGCTTCCGGATCGGGGTTCACAGGCCTTGGCAAATGCAACCCACGAAGGATTTGAAGATCGCTTCTTACTCGGACCAGCAAGGTCAGAGAGGTTGCTCCTTTTCAGGGGAGCGAGGGCCAGTCTGGAGCAACCAGACTAGCAGAGTAGATTCAAAGGTTCGTCGGTACTGGGGCCACTAGCCAACGGGCAAGTGACTGGACCAACGCGTCGAGCAGGAAAATGCAAAAGGGCCCCACACAGCACTCGATGAGTGTGGAGGGGAGATCTTCGGTGCACAAGCTGCTCGGGGCTTGGGATTCTCAAACCCCAATGCACAGGTTCGAGGGTGCCTCGGGAGCTGCACGGTCAGCACTTCGCAGACTTTTCAAGATGGCCGGCCCCACGCTTCACGTCGCCTCCACGGGTCTCAGATTCGCTGGGACTGTGGATCGGGCTGTTAGAAGTCAGGGTAGCTGGGTCTTGTCGATCTCTGTCGCTCGAGCTCCGGCGGGAACTGCAACAAAGCAAACCGTTGGGCACTGGATGGTGCCGGTTTGCACAGGGTGGTCACTCCTTGACCACAAGGGAGATTATTCAGTCTTCCACGTTGAGTGGGATGTCGAAGGGTCCAGAGTTCTGTATCAAAGTTTCAGTCAGGATAATGCTCCTGGGCACAGCTCCTACCTTTATTCCAAATCAAGGGGCTGGATTACCTGCTAGGTCCCTCCTATGGGAGGGACCCAGGAAGGGGGTGGTTACACCCCTTTCCCTTTGTCCAGTTTCGTGCCAGAGCTGGGACTGGAGTGTACCAGCAACGGTTTGAACTGGACTATGCATGGGGAGCCTTGTGCACCCCAGGCAGTGTCTAGTTTCACTCACCCTGCCTGCCTCAATCCACTATCTCCTGTCTGGGGTGGTGTAACACCTCCCTGTGACAGGAAACCTTTTGTCCAGGCCTCCCCTGCCAGAGTTTCGGTCAGCAGCAGGAGGCCAGACTTGTGTCAGTGGCAGCAGCATCCATTTTGTGATGCTGAGGCTCTGGTTAGATTTAACCATGTTTTAAGTAAAGTAACATGTCTTCTCCCTCGAGAAGGGTGGAAGGCTACCCCCGTCGCCAGAACTGGTGAGGGGGTAGTATTCCAAAGTGTATGACACCTTACACGACATGTTTTGATAAAGCCAAACCAAAGTTAGCAATAACCGCGAGGATTATAATGCACTTAAGAGTATATGGTATGGCAATATCCCAGAACAGCTATAAGGAAATGGTTCCGAAAGCTGCAGGCAGGCTCAGCTCATGCTAGAGCACCATCTCACATAAAACCAAGCACTCTCCAGGATTGTTAAGGCCTGCCATAGGAGTGACTTATAGGCATATATGTGTCCAGATATAGGTTTAGATATAGGTATACTATATCTAAGCAAGGGGTGATTACACGACCTTGCCCCAGCTGAGTGATCAGCCAGTTGTGTCAGTTTGGATAGCCAGCCAGGGGTGGCAAAAGATATGCTGCAGCCCCTGGTAGGCCTGTGATGCACCTATGCCCTGGGTACCTATAGTACACTGTACAGGGGCTGATAGGTGATCCAATACCCAATTGGTGATGTACCTAAGGTACATGTCTGTGAATTTAGAGAGAGAACAGCAGGCTGTGGGTCTGATTAGCAGGCCCACAGCCACATTATGTCGAAAACCAGTGAAGCAAAAAGCAAAAATTGGGGTGACCATAGGAAAGCAGACCCTACTCTCCTACATAACCCCCCCTCCACCCCAAACGCAGGGACATTAAACTTAACCTAGACCAGATAAGTCTTCATGTTCTAAGTGGAAATACCTGGAGAGACCATCTTCATTGCCATGGTCAGTCCCTGGTCTGTGCTCCACTGTAAAGTCCATCCCCTGTAGGGAAATGGACCACCTGAGCTGTTTGGGATTTTCACCCTTCATCTGATTGAGCCACAAGAGGGGCTTATGGTCTGTCTGAATTAGGAAGTGAGTGCCAAACAAGTATGGTCTCAACCTCTTCAGGGCCCAAACCGCAGCAAAGGCCTCCCTCTCAATGGCTGACCAACGTTTCTCTCTAGGGGTCAGCCTTCTGTTAATGAAAGCAACGGGCTGGTCTTGACCATCTACATTAAGTTGTGAAAGCACAGCTCCCACCCCCAACTCAGAAGCATCTGTTTGGACAATGAACTCTTTGGAGTATTCAGGACTCTTCAGGATAGGTGCAGAGCACATGGCCTTCTTCAGGTCATCAAATGCCTTTTGACAGCTAACTGTCCACTGAACCTTTTTGGGCATCTTCTTGGATGTCAGAACATTTAATGGTGTCACAATGGGCCCATAGTTCTTTATAAATTTCCTGTAATACCCAGTCAGGCCCAAGAAGGCTCTGACTTGTGTCTGGGTAGTTGAAGGAGCCCAGTCCTGTATGGCCTGGATCTTGCTCTCCAATGGTTGAACCTGACCCCCACCTACTAGGTGGCCCAGGTACACAACCTTACTCTGCCCTATCTGGCACTTTGTGGCCTTGATAGTCAGGCCTGCCTTCTGCAGGGCCTCTAAAACCTTCTTCAGGTGCATCCAGTGATCCTCCCAGGTGGAACTAAAGACAGCAATATCATCTAGATAAGCTGCGCAAAAGTCATCCAACCCAGCAAGGACTTGGTTCACCAACCTTTGGAAAGTGGCAGGTGCATTCTTCCGACCAAAGGGCATTACCACAAACTGATAATGACCACTAGGGGTTGAGAATGCTGTTTTGGCTTTAGACTCCTCAGCTAGACTGATTTGCCAATAGCCAGCTGTCAAATCAAATGTGCTCAGAAATTTGGCAGAAGCCAATTTAGCTATGAGCTCATCTGCCCTTGGAATTGGATGAGCATCTGTCCTAGTGACAGCATTGAGACCTCTATAGTCCACACAGAACCTCATTTCTCTCTTTCCATCTTGGGTATGAGATATTGGCACAAGGACTACTGGGCTGGCCCAGGGGCTCTCTGATGGCTCAATCACTCCAAGTTCAAGCATTTTCTGCACCTCAACCTTTATACAATCCCTGACATGGTCAGGTTGCCTGTAGATTTTATTCTTCACAGGCAGACTGTCACCAGTGTCCACCTCATGGGTGCACCAGTTAGTTTGACTGGGTGTAAGAGAAAACATTTGTCTATGAGCCTGCAACACTTGTCTGCAGTCCCATTGCTGCTGGTCAGAGAGGCTGCCTGCCAAGGCTACTCCATCCACGGAACCATCATCAGGGTTTTGGGATAACAGGTCTGGGAGAGGGTCACTCTCTTCCTCCTGGTCCCCATCTGTAGCCATGAGTAAACCCATGTCTGCCCTGTCCACATATGCCTTCAATCTGTTTACATGGAGCACCCTGTGGGAGCTCCTAGGGGTGCCAAGGTCCACCAAGTAGGTGACCTCTCCTTTTTTCTCCAGTCTGGTGTGGGGTCCAGACCATTTGTCTTGGAGAGCTGCTGGGGCTACTGGCTGCAACACCCACACCTTCTGCCCTGGCTGGAGGCACAGGGTCAGACTGATTTGCATATGGCCATGTCTGAACTGGGGGGGCAGAGTGGGCTAAAGAACGGTGATGGATTAAACCCAGATCTTTTGACTGGGTATGAGTGTTTGATTGGTTCAGATGCTCCGTCCATCACCACCCCCTTTTGTACCGCTTTGGCCGCCATAAGTGTGGCAGGGTATGCTCAGACGTGAGTCCCTTGCTCACTTTGCCACTGGATTCAAGCAAGCTGGGCTGACGACGGCTGTAATGCCAGAAACCGGTCCTCTGAAGCTTGTTTCCGGTCCAGGGAAGGCATGGCTTGGCAGTTCGGGCTGGACTGTTCCCATGAGGCACAGGGTCAGACTGATTTGCATATGGCCATGTCTGAACTGGGGTGGCAGAGTGGGCTAAAGAACGGTGATGGATTAAACCCAGATCGTTTGACTGGGTGTGAGTGTTTGATTGGTTCAGATGCTCCGTTCATCACCACCCCCTTTTGTACCACTCAGTCAGAACAGCCTTTTGGTCATGCCAAGCTTTCTGTAATTCTTGGCTGGCCTCCAGGTTTTTGGTTGCCTTCTCCATGTATTCAGCCATCCTGGAGCGGAGACCAACTACATAGTCCACAGTATCAAGCTTAGGCTTTTTGAGAGGTAACTCCCATCCTTCCTTCACAAGACACAATGGACCCCTCACAGGGTGGCCAAACAAAAGTTCAAAAGGGCTGTAGCCAACCCCCATCTGTGGGACCTCTCTGTAAGCAAAGAGTAGGCAGGGTAAAAGAATGTCCCATCTTCGCCTAAGCTTTTCAGGTAACCCTTTTATCATTCCTTTTAGGGTCTTGTTGAACCTTTCAACAAGCCCATTGCACTGTGGATGGTAGGGTGTGGTAAACTTATAGTTCACTCCACACTCTTTCTACATTGCTTTCACATATCCAGACATGAAGTTGGTACCTCTGTCTGAAAGTACCTCCTTTGGAAAGCCCACTCTGGAGAATACTCCAAGTATGGCCCTTGCCACAACAGGTGCTGTTGTGGTCCTCAGGGGAATTGCCTCTGGGTACCTGGTGGCATGATCTACTACCACCAGGATAAACCTGTGCCCAGATGCTGTTTGGGGATCCATTGGTCAAACAATGTCTATCCCAACTCTCTCAAAGGGCACCCCCACCACAGGTAGTGGTATAAGGGAGGCCTTTGTAGTGCCACCTGATTTGCCACTGGCTTGGCAGGTGTCACAGGAGCGACAAAACTCCTTGGTATTCTCTGACATGTGAGGCCAGTGAAAGTGAGGGACAAGTCTTTCCCAAGTCTTGTGCTGGCCTAAGTGTCCTGCTAGGGGAATTCCATGTGCCACGGTGAGAAGGAAGCCCCTAAATTGCAGAGGTATAACCAACCTCCTGGTAGCACCAGGCTTGGGGTCTCTAGCCTCTGAATAAAGGAGCCCATCATCCCAATACACTCTGAGTACCGTGAGCATTCCCAGCAGCCTCAGCAGCAGCTTGCTGTCTGAGGGGTTCAAGAGAAGGGCAAGTTAACTGAGCCTGCCCCAGAACTGCCCTTGAGGGTTCCCATGTCCCCAGAAACTCAACCTGATCAGGTTCAAGTTCTTCCAGGACAGTCTTCTCTTGGGTCACAGAATCATCCTCCTGAGAGGGCTGATCCTCAACCTGGGGCAAGTGGGAAGGCACTGCCTTAACCCTCTTGCTCTTCCTCTTGGGTTGTGGTTGGTCTATTGTTTCAAGATCCATCACAGGTTCAGGTAGGCACGTCTTGGCCTGGGACCTGGTTACAGCAAGGACATGTGTTGAAATACCTGGCATCTCTGCATGAGTCCTATACTCCACTTCTGACCTTAAAGAATTCTCTAGATCATTGCCCAAAAGACAGTCAACTGGGAGGTCTGCACTCACAACAACTTTCTTGAGGCCATTTACCCCTCCCCAGGAGAAGTTAACAACAGCCACACTATGTGTAGTAGTGGCATTGCTAGCATTGGTCACTAGGTAATTCTCACCTAGTACAATTTGTCCAGGGTCCACAAAGTTAGGTGTCACCATAGTGACACTGGCACATGTGTCCCTGTAGGCCTGAGCCATTTTCTCATTGATCAAAGACGTCTGCCTATACTTGCCCAAAGTATTGGGACTCACAGTAGTGGACATAGCCATGTCCACATCATAGAGCAGAACTGCCTTAGTAGGGATTCTGACTAGGCCAGACTCCATCTCAGTACCCAGGGTTAACCCCACAATAGCCTTGGGTGGTGTACCACCACTGCTGACTGTACTAGGGGGTGCAGGTGCCTTAGGGGCTGCAGTGGTAGGTACTGGACCTTTCTTGGTGCATTCACTACCCCAGTGAGAAGTGGATTTACAGTTATTGCACCAGGGTTTCTTTGGGCCATTCTTCTTCTTCTTCTTGTTTCCATTCTGGGACCCACCCTCTTTATTAGAATTATGTTGGGGGCCTGAAGAAGAGTTCTGATATTTTTCTTTCTTATCTCCACCCTTCTGGTCTGCCTTCTTTTGATCACCTCCTTGGTTCTGTTTTTTCTGCTTAACCCTGGTTCTGACCCATTTGTCTGCCTTCTTTCCCAATTCTTGGGGAGAGGTCAGATCTGAGTCAATCAGGTGTTGATGCAACAACTGGTTCTGGTAATTATTAAGGATCTGTTCTCTCATTACTAGATTGTACAATCCTGTATAGTCTGAAACTTTACTTCCCAGCAACCAACCTTCCAAAGCCTTTGTTGCACCTTCAACAAAGTCAGTCCAGTCTTGAGTCTGAGCTTTTTGGGTATCTCTGAACAACAACCTGTATTGCTCAGTGGTTAGGCCAAACCCATCAATAAGAGCACTCTTCAGGACAGTGTAGTTTTTAGCATCCTCAGGTCTAACTGTGAGGAGCTTATCTCTCCCTTTTCTCAGAAAAGGAGAGCCACAAGATTGCTACCCACTGGTCTTGGGGGACCCGCTGTACCATGCAGGCCCTCTCCAGAGCAGTCATCCATTTGTGGATGTCATCCCCATCTCTGTAGGGGGGGCACAATCTTACTCAGGTTTCTATGATCATAGAACCTATCTTTATCTCTAGGTATAATGCTGCCACCAGTGGAATCTAATCCACTCAATTTTTGCTCCCTTGCTAAACCAAGTTTAGCTTGGGCCAGGGCTATCTCTTCCCTCTCTATCTGGAGTCGGACAGCCTTCATTCTAGCCCTATGCTCTTTTCTCTGAGGGGAAGTCATCCCCCTTTCAGAGGCCCTTGAGGCACTAGAAAGGTTAGGTTCCCTGGAAAGGGATCTCTCTCTTCTATTGCCAGGTTGCATTCTGCTATTGGATCTGGGGAAGTGGTCCACTTCTCCTTCTCCATGTAGGCTCAAGTTAGCATGGCTAAGCCTCCTAACTTGGACCTGGATCTCCCCTTGATCATCTGAATCCTCATCATCTGCTACCTCCTCATCCAATACTATGGGAGTGATGGGGTCAGTTTCTGGGAGGTTTACCTCATCTCTTGTATTTCCTGTGGGGGCTGCTGCAGCCTTAGCAAGATCATCTGCCTCTAGGGCACTTATCAGGATAGAGATAGTAGGGTTGTGACCCTTTTTCAGCCCCCTTGAGGTGCACAAGCCACTAATGTCCTTGAAGCTGAGTTTTCCATATCTGGAAGGTGCCTTGGGCAGGTCACCTGTCACAGGTAGAGAACTGGAATTTTCACCTGTGCCAGACATGTCTAGTGAGGTGTAAGTGGTGCACTTACCTACACTAAGTGTTTTCCTACAGGAACCTTGCTAGTGAGTTGTAGTCAGGGTGTGCTAAGCCCTTTGGTCTACAACTACTAAGTTCAGTAGAACTTAAGTAAGCTAGCTTTGTTTGTATGTACCTATGGTACTGAATGTGATCTTTCAAATGATATAAAGATTGCAATGGTAAAACAGCAAGCTCAAATCCCAACCGCTGCACACCAATGTGAGAAGTTGGCCTAATGTATGATGTTCACTATTCTAGTGAGCACCTTGTATCAGTCCAAACAATCCCTTATGGTGGTGGTTGTAAAGTCAACCTTATAGACAAGCTATCCTAATGGTAGCATGGACTAAGCAGCCTAAAGGCTTAACTCAAGAGGGCATGTGAAGCCAGCTGTTTTACCATATGCAATCCTGTAATATCAAATGAAAGGACACCACACAAGTTATATATTATAAAAATATATGTATTTATTACTAGAATAATCCTCTGTACTCTTTGAGTCCAGAGGCACAAGCGTTTAAACATAAGCTGCAGGCGGCCAGGAGAGAAGAGTCCGGTTGGATCCAAGGGTGGATCGAAGATGTAGAGTACCTGAAAGCATAGGGGGTAGAGTCTGGGTCACTTGGCAGTGATCAGGATGGAACCAGGAAGGAACCAGGCAATGTCGGGCGCAGTCAGGTGGTTGTCGAGAAGCTTGTCTCCGCTGCCACGTGGACTCTGGGGCATCGAGGATGTCCAGGAGTGGATCACGAGCTGTCCCACGAAGGCTCTCGATGTCGGCGGTGCCGGCTTCCGGATCGGAGTTAACAGGCCTTGGCAAATGCAACCCACACAGGATTTGAAGAGTGTTTCTTACTCGGACCAGCAAGGTCAGAGAGGTTGCTCATTCTCAGGGGAGCGAGGGCCAGTCTGGAGCAACCAGACTAGCAGAGTAGATTCAAAGGTTCATCGGTACTGGGGCCACTAGCCTACGGGCAAGTGACCGGACCAACGCGTCGAGCAGGAAAATGCAAAAGGGCCCCACGCAGCACTCAATGAGTGTGGAGGGGAGATCTTCGGTGCACAAGCTGCTCGGGGCTTGGGATTCTCAAACCCCAATGCACAGCTTCAAGGGTGCCTCGGGAGCTGCACGGTCAGCACTTCGCAGTCTTTTCAAGATGGCCGGCCCCACGCTTCACGTCGCCTCCACGGGTCTCAGATTCGCTGGGACTGTGGATCGGGCTGTTAGAAGTCAGGGTAGCTGGGTCTTGTCGATCTCTGTCGCTCGAGTTCCGGCGGGAACTGCAACAAAGCAAACCGTTGGGCGCTGGATGGTGCCTGTTTGCACAGGGTGGTCACTCCTTGAACACAAGGGAGATTCTTCAGTCTTCCACGTCGAGTGGGATGTCGAAGGGTCCCGATTTCTGTATCAAAGTTTCAGTCAGGATAATCTAATGCTCCTGGGCACAGCTCCTACCTTTATTCCAAATCAAGGGGCTGGATTACCTGCTAGGTCCCTCCTATGGGTGGGACCCAGGAAGGGGGTGGTTACACCCCTTTCCCTTTGTTACGTTTCGTTCCAGAGCTGGGACTGGAGTGTCCCAGCACCGGTTTGAACTGGACTATGCATGGGGAGCCTTGTGCGCCCCAGGCAGTGTCTAGTTTCCCTCGTCCTGCCTGCCTCAATCCACTATCTACTGTCTGGGGTGGTGTAACACCTCCCTGTGACAGGAAACCTTTTGTTCAGGCCTCCCCTGCCAGTGTTTTGGTCAGCAGCAGGAGGCCAGACTTGTGTCGGTGGCAGCAGCATCCATTTTGTGATGCTGAGGCTCTGGTTAGATTTAACCGCGTTTAAGTAAAGTAACATGTCTTCTCCCTCTAGATGGGTGGAATGCTACCCCCGTCGCCAGAACTGGCGAGTGGGTAGTATTCCAAAGTGTATGACACCTTACACGACATGTTTTGATAAAGCCAAACCAAAGTTAGCAATAACCGCGAGGATTATAATGCACTTGAGTATATGGTATGGTAATATCCCAGAACAGCTATAAGGAAATGGTTCCGAAAGCTGCAGGCAGGCTCAGCTCATGCTAGAGCACCATCTCACATAAAACCAAGCAATCTGCCTCCAGGATTGTTAAGGCCTGCCATAGGAGTGACGTATAGGCATATATGTGTCCAGATATAGGTTTAGATATAGGTATACTATATCTAAGCAAGGGGTGATTACACGACCTTGCCCCAGCTGAGTGATCAGCCTGTTGTGTCAGTTTGGATAGCCAGCCAGGGGTGGCAAAAGATATGCTGCAGCCCCTGGTAGGCCTGCGATGCACCTATGCCCTGGGTACCTATTGTACACTGTACAGGGGCTGATAAGGTGATCCAATGCCCAATTGGTGTTGTACCTAAGGTACATGTCTGTGAATTTAGAGAGAGAACAGCAGGCTGTGGGTCTGATTAGCAGGCCCACAGCCACAATATGTCGAAAACCAGTGAAGCAAAAAACAAAAATTGGGGTGACCATAGGAAAGCAGACCCTCCTCTCCTACAGTGCGCCAGTGGGTGAGGTGATAGCGAATCCTGCCACCCATTGGTGTTTGGTGGCCCTGAAAGGTCGGACTAAGAGGGTTTGGTGGCTGCTGCAGAGGGGGCTGTGGTGGACTGGCCTGCCCCCTGGCCCCCAGAACTACGGTGCTGGTTCCCACGTCTGTGGCCGTGCAGAGGCTGAACAGCTTGCGCTAGCTTGTGGCTCTGGGTGGAACGTGGCGGGGCACCCTTTCCGTAGCCACGAAAGGGGTGAAAGGCAGACTGCGCAGGGCGGGAGGTGGAGAGGCCCAAGGATCTGGCCGTAGCCCGAGAGTCCTTAAAAAAGCGCTCCAGCATGTTGTTTGCCTTGTCGCCGAAAAGGCGACAGCCATCAACGGGCATGTCTATAGGGTGGATTGGACATCCCCAGAAAAAAACAGTCGACCTCAACCAGGAGTAGCATCGAAGGGCTACTGACGTGGAAATCATCCTGCCTAGTGAGTCGGCGGTATCAAGCCCACAGCGGATGGTAAACTTTGCTACATCTCTCCCATCAGCAATCGCTCAAGAGAGTTCAGCCCGGGCCTCCTTTGGGCACTGAGGCAGCACTTGCGCAACCGTGTCCCGCACGGATTGGGTGTAACGGGCCAACAGAAATGCAGTGTTTACTGACAGCAGTCCCAAAATGGACAAAGAAAACATCTTCTTCCCAAGATGATCCAGATTTTTGGATTCCCTGTCCAGGGGAGCAATAAGGAATGCATCCTTGGAGGTGGAGGCTTGGATCACCAAACTGTCAGGGGTGGGGTGTTGTGAGAGGAAAATGGGGTCGCCCAGGGCTGGGCAGTGGTGTCGAGCAATCATCCTATCCACAGGAGCTCCTGTGTTGGGCCTTGACCAGGTGCCCAAAAGAATGTCCGTCAGTGCTTCATTAAACGGCAGCAGGGAATCCGAAGCGCTCGCTGTCAGTTGAAGCACCTCTGTCAGGAAGTTAGTTCTGCCTGCCACCATAGGTAGCTCAAAGTGGAGCGACTCGGCCGCCCTACGCAACACCACTGCGTATGAAGCTCCCTCCTCCACAGCCTCGATAGGAGGAGACAATATGCCAAGGTCTGGTGAGGTATCCAGACCACTGGCTTCCCCCAGTTCCTCTCTCCAGTCCTGCTCATAGGTCAACTGGTCAGTTAAAGGGTCCCCAGACCCCTCACAATCCTCCTCACACTACTCTGGCTGCCAATCTGGTCTCAAAGAGCCAGGGTAGAACAGGCGCACAAAGGTACCCGTCGGCACTGGATCAGGCGTTGGTCGACACCGGTCTGACTCCGTGTCTACCTCGAGGTGGAGGCCCGGGTCGATGACTGCTGGGGACACAGCCAATGCTGGTTGCGGACATGATGCCGGTGGAATTGGCACCGGGGGAGGCGTAACAAGGTTGACCGGTACCAATCCGGATCCAGGCCTGGATCCAAGGGGACCCTGCAGCGCTGAGGCCCCTGAAGACTCGGCTGGGGGCCCTTGTTCTTTGGGGCCGGCGGAGTGGGGCTGCCCAAAGATGGCATACATCACTTCGTAGAAACTCTGAAGCGGGGCAGGGGTCTTATCGGGTCCCAGAAAGGGCGGGAAACCCAAAGTCGACCCAGTGGGCTCCGGAAGAGGAGCCATGTGAGTGGCACCACCCACATCCCTTGTCACGTCGGCCGACAGACTGGGAGAAGTCGAAGAGCGACGATGCTTCTTCAACTTCTTCTTGTGCTTCGACTTACCTGACCAGATGTAGGAGAGCAAATACCGGTCGGTAACGGCCGATTTCGGCCGTTACCGACCGGTATTTAGGATTTGGCATGTAGGGGCCATCATTTTACAGAATCGGTAAATTTACCAAATCGGTAAATTTACCGATTCTGTAAAATACCGAATCGGTAATTTTACCGATTCGGTAATTCCACATGTAGGTGACACTCCTAAGTAAAGTAAAGTAAAGTCCACATTTGTAAAGCGCACAATCACCCGTAAGGGTCTCTAGGCGCTGGGGGGCCGTCGGGAAGATTAAGCGAGCTATTGCCCAGAGTCACATGGTGCTGGGCTAACCTGCCGCCGGAGCCGGGGATCGAACCGTGGTCCCCAGATTCCAGCGTCAGTCGCCCTGGCCGCGGCGCCACACCTCTCCCCCTTAAGAGTCGGTATTTTACCACCCAATCCTATTGGGTGGTAAAATACCGAATTCAGGTGTGCATGCACATCTGTGCATGCAAACCTGTGCCATGTGACACACAGACATGCCCTTAGGGCATGTATGTGTGCCACATGTCGCACATGCCTGTATTTGGGGTGCTAGAGGGTGTCAAAGTGACACCCCCTGCACCCTTGCAGGATTCGGTATTTACCGAATCGGTAATTACCGAATCGGTATTGCCCATTGATTCCGATGGGCTTCAAGGCCCATAGGAATCAATGGGCAATACCGATTCGGTATTTACCGAATCAGTAAATACCGAATGTTACCGATTCGGTAATTCAAATTTGAGAATTACCTACATCTCCCTCCTTCATATTTACCGATTCATAAATACTGAATCGGTAAAATTCGGTATTTATGAATCGGTAAATTGAAGTTACCTACATCTGGCCCCTAGAGTGCAAAGACCTAAAGGAAGAATGGTGTTGGCTCCGCGACCGGTCTTGATGTATTCTTTTCCCAACCTTTCATATTTGCCTGCTGGTAAATGTTTTAGGCATTATTGAAAATGGAAAGCTGTAACAGGCAGAGTAATTTTACCATGTATGATCCACTCAGTAACTGTTTTTTCTGCCACTGTGAATGGTAATTTTTCCAGTTTTTCAATGCTCAGCACCGTATAGTCTGCTCCCCTTTGTTCCAGTTTGATCTGTTTATCAGTGAGATTGAGTTTCTGAAAACAGTGACGTAGTGTTGATTAACCACCAAGGCACATAGCCTGCACACAAGTTTTGTAGCTCCAGCCTAATCGCATGATGGAATGTAATTTAGACTGACCATGTTGCAACATGACCAAGTCTTGGTCCATGATGTCTATTGCAGAAGACACAATGCTGTCCAATGAATATATTGTGGACGATAGTCGTTAACCCATTGTCTACTACAGCAAGAGATTTCTCTAAATTAAAACAATAAATGTCTCGTATTCTTTCTGCAGATTCTGCTTGGGTAACCTTCCATATTTCATTATGTGCAGTGTAGATACCCGCATATATGAAACTTTTTTGACGCGGTCTTCTTGGACCTAGCAAGAATTCCCTAAGGTTTGCACCTTCTTTAAGTAAAGATAAGTGTAGTTTTACATCCTCTAGTGTACCTTTCTGTAGCCAATCAAGACATAGTTTCCCTACACTGTATGTTGTTACTACCTCTGGAAGCGGTCTTTGAACATATCGTGGGTCTGGCCCATTGATTGACAGTGTGTTGTTGTGAGGTCCTGAGGCGGAGGCCGGGACTTGGTGTGTGCGTGAAATTGAGCTTTTTAATCTGCACTGTGCGACGTTATTGGCACTCACTTTGCACGTTTTTAAAAATCTGTACCCCTGTACTTTATTATCTGCTCGACCTGTAACGGATGGTAGCGAGCTAAAAACCGATAGCACTACCTTACCGATAGCCCCCTCTGCAGCCGATTAGGTGCTGCCGGGACTCTGAACACAAGCCGCCATCTTGGGTGAGGATTAGGGCGAGCAGTCCAGTACTCGGCCCCTCCCGCCCTCGACGCCATAAAAAACCCAGTTCTGACCGCAGCGCACGATTGACAGTGTGTTGTTGTGAGGTCCTGAGGCGGAAGCCGGGACTTGGTGTGTGCGTGAAATTGCGCTTTTTAATCTGCACTGTGCGACGTTATTGGCACTCACTTTGCACGTTTTTAAAAATCTGTATCCCTGTACTTTATTATCTGCTCGACCTGTAACGGATGGTAGCGAGCTGAAAACCGATAGCACTACCTTACCGATAGCCCCCTCTGCAGTCGATTAGGTGCTGCCGGGACTCTGAACACAAGCCCCCTCTGCAGTCGATTAGGTGCTGCCGGGACTCTGAACACAAGCCGCCATCTTGGGTAAGGATTAGGGCGAGCAGTCCAGCGCTCGGCCCTTCCCGCGCTCGACGCCATAAAATGGTCCCCCTACCGCGGACGCGCAGCGGACGAGCGCAGCGGGCACGCCGGAGTCGCGCCGAAGTTGCGCCTAAGTTAAGCCCGTCTGCGCCCGTCTGCGACCGTGCCGGACCTAGGGCCATACCCCATGCATTTCAGCCTACAAAAACACGGTACTACAACTTGGAAGCCCTCCTTAGTCTGAGGACTACAGGAAAGAAAGGCTGTTTGCACTCATTCCTGGCTGCCAGATGTCTGTCCGGTATGTAAACTGACTTTTAAACCTAATCAACTACTCGATGCGAAAATGGACTATAGTATGCTTCTGTTAAATTGCAGATCCCTACCAAAACATAGGACGGAAGTCGCTCTCATGCTAGAAGAGCGTTTGCCAGATGCAGCTTTTCTTACGGAAACTTGGCTTACGCCAGACTCCGATCCTGATATAGTGACAGCCCTTCCCCCAGGCTTCCAAATCATGTGGCAAGACCGCATTGGAGGGAGAGGAGGAGGCCTGGCAATTATATATAGAGAGCAGTATCGCTGTCGAGTAATCTCTGAATCAATTCCCGAGTGTGAGAGTTTAGCATTCAGCATTGAATTCTCCCCGAATGACTGTTTCTCAGGGACTATGGTATACCGCCCCCCGGGCCCCTCCAAACAGTTCCATAAGTCTCTCCCAGCCATTATAGCTGAACGGTTACAACTGCCTCGAATTATACACTGTTAGGGGACCTTAATCTTCATTTTGATGCTACCCCCGATCACACTGCCACGGAATTAGCGGATGATTTAGCAGCCCTACAGTTAGAACAACGGGTCGAGGCACCCACCCATATTAAAGGTCACCTCCTGGACCCAGTTTTTAGTAATTATACAGAGCTTATGGTCGGGCGACCAATTTGCCTCCCTTGGACTGACCACTCACTTGTTCCTCTCACCTGGACCACACATAAGTCACCCTCTCCTAGCCCCACCGTAAGGAATTCCAGAATTTGGGCCAGACTACCAGCTGACTCCTGGTCCAATAGACTCGTGACTTCCTGTCCCCCCATAACGGGGACCCGTGCACGGCCAATCAAGAAAATGAAGAGTGGATTGTAAAATCCCTCAAGGCCACCCTCCCCCTCTGTAAAGTCACATCGAAACGTTCACAAAAAACCGCCCCCTGGTTCTCGGAGGCCCTTAGGGAAAAGAAACGTCATTGCAGGAGACTAGAAAGACGGTGGCGCGTGGACTATTTACTGAATGAGAAGACCCAATATAGAGAGGCAATCAAAGCCTACAAGTACGAGGTAAAAACTGCTCAGTCAATTTACTTCTCTGGAAAAATCATGCAAGCCAAGTCTAAACCGAAGGAAATCTTCCAAATAGTGAAAAGTCTTACCACAATTCGCCCTCCTGCAACGTATCTGGGCAAAACCATAGCCCACTGCAACGACCTGGCAGAGTTTTTGCATCATAAAGTCAACCTAATCTACTCTTCTTTTCCTACCGTAGCACTAGATCCCAGGGCTCAGGGATAGGCAAACCTGGAGGACATTCCATCACAACCCCTGGCAATTCTGGAACACTTCCCACTGCTAGATCTCGGGTCCCTAGACTCCCTAGCTCGCCAAGTAAAATCTGGATCACCATGTGACCCAGCACCACCAGAGGTAATGATGTTGGCACTGCAGGCTGTTCTGCCCACCATCATAAACCTCCTGAACGCCTCCATCACCTCTGGCATCGTTCAACCTGCCTGGAAGCGGGCCATGGTCCGTGCTCTGCTTAAAAAACCGAACCTGGACCCTGGTGACTTTAGTAGCTATCGCCCGATCTCTCTGCTCCCCTGGGTGAGCAAAATTCTCGAAAAGCACATCAACATCCATCTGATGGACTTCCTCGAGAATAATCAACTGTTAGATGCCACCCAGACGGGCTTCCGTCCCAGACACGGGACAGAGACCGCTTTGCTAGCGGTCACCGAGGAAACCAGAAGGATCTTATACCAAGGGGGATCAGTGGCAGTGATCCTCCTTGACCTGAGCGCGGCATTCGACACCGTCAGCCATGACACCTTGCTGAGCCGCCTCTCGAATGTCGGAATATCAGGCAGGGCATGGCTGTGGCTCGAATCATTTTTGAGCAACAGGTATTTCCAGATTTTTGACGGCGACATAGTCTCCGCGAGTAGGCCACTGAGCTGCGGAGTCCCGCAGGGCTCCTCCCTAAGCCCTGCGCTATTTAACATCTATATGAGACCACTGGCTGAGGTTGTCCGTCCGTTCGGTATTAAAATCATCTCTTACGCGGATGACACTCAGCTAGTGGTCTCTTTGGCACAGGAGGATGGCTAATGAATTGCCTGGAGGAAGTAAAAGGATGGATGACAACATCTTCCCTCAAACTTAACGGGGATAAAACGGAGCTGATGCTTCTGGGCCCCACAACTCCCATACTTTTTAACTCCCTCTGGCCCCCATGCCTAGGCACCCCTCCAGCCCCCAAGGACAACATAAAGAGCCTGGGAGTCTGGCTGAACAAAGCTCTATCTTTTAACACCCAGGCCACAAAACTTTCAGCAACTTGTTTTGGCCTCCTTAGGATGCTGAAAAAAGTTCTTCCACTCCTACCTATGGAGGCCAAACAAGCGGCCGTCCAGGGCCTGATTGGACTTTAGCAATGTTTTGTATCTCGGTGCCCCTGAATACTCATTGCGTAAACTGCAGATAGTCCAAAATTGCGCGGCCCGCACATTGCTCCAACTGCCTCGCAGACTGTCAGCTAAACCTG
The DNA here is from genome assembly GCF_964261635.1 of Lissotriton helveticus. Lineage (NCBI taxonomy): Eukaryota > Metazoa > Chordata > Amphibia > Caudata > Salamandridae > Lissotriton > Lissotriton helveticus. The sequence continues at coordinate 1,502,975,847 of NC_136057.1, read as the reverse complement.
GGCTGAGCAGCCTTCACTGGCTACCGGTACGACAAAGAATTGCCTTTAAGGCAAAGTGCATTTCCCATCAGGCCTTTTGGGACACAGGACCGGCAATCAGCCGCGAACTAATAACACAGTACCATCCCAGTAGAAACCTCCGTTCAAACCAGGCCATCCTGGCCATAGTCCCTCGAATAAAAAAGGCAAGAGCTGGCGGCAGGATGTTTTCCTACAATGCCGCCAAGCTGTGGAACTCACTCCCCCTTCAACTTAGTTACAACCCTAATCTATCCTCTTTCCGGAAGCAATTGAAGACTTTCCTTTTCAATGTCCACCACTAATCTCCCGGCGAACTACCTCTGTTAAGCAATCACACTCTCAATTAGCGCTTGGACGCCTCAGGGCAGCAATCGCGCTCTACAAATATACGTTTCATTTCATTTCATTTCATTTCATTATTGATAGTGAAACCCTGTGTTTTGTTCAGGAATCGATCGTGACAGTTGTTTGTGTCTGTGGGCCAGAGCAACCATTTGTTCCAATCTGGATCTGATCTATTGTGATGCAAAATAGTATGTACGACGTGTAGTGCTATTACTTGCAGGTGCAGGTATGGACGGAGTGTTCATGTCTTTAATCTTGGCTATCCCACGGCAAGGCGTTTGTTGGACAGTGTCTTTCAAAAACATAATTTGCTCAGGGACGATACAGGCTCTAAACAAACCTTCTACCCCCTGCCTTTGCCAATCTATTGTACCCCAGACAGATTTTGTCTCTATGTTGTCTTTCCAAAAGTCGAAACCCTGTCTAGACAGTTGGGCAATAAAGGCTGCAGAATAAATCTGTTTTGTATTGGTTTACATATTTTTCGTTCCTGTCTTGTTCACATTTTTAAAATAAAACGATTCTGGATTTGACAAGTTGAACCCTGTAAAATATGGAAACTTCATTGCAAACCATTTTGTGCTACCCTTTGGTGGTGTAGGACAAAGTTCCCATTGGTTATACATAATTAAATTTCTAGGTGACACAGTTGTATGCAAGAAATGATCACCATTACGATTATAACAATACATTTGTTCATAGTCTGATGAACCGTCCAAATATTCATGATTTGTGAATACTGCAGACATTTCTAGATCAGACATCATGTTATTAACAGTCTCGAAGTGCCAATCATCAGAAAAGGCACTAGAGGTAATAAAGTCACTTATTGAAATTTTAAATAAGTGTGGAATCGTCGATGGTTCTGACGAGCCAAAAAATGTCATATTCGGTTTTGTCCCAAACTGTACCATCTGGCATAGTAACGGCTGTGACGTTCACTACTGACAAGTATCTTGTTTAACAATGGGATGATTAGTGTGGATGGAGAAGTAAGTTCACTCTTTGACTTGCTGTGTCCATTTGAATATATCTTCCGTTTATCAGCATAGCCAGAGTTATTACCAGAGCTTTCCAAAGTAGAAAGAAAAATATTCCCAAAACAATCCATTGTTCAGTCCATGGTGAAACCAGTTAAGTCTTTTTCAGGTGATGAAAAAAGTCAGTTGCTTGTTCTTTGAAAGTTCTTTGTGCTGGCGTTGTTTTAGGTTCGCTGGGATCCTCAGAAAACGTATCAAAGTTAATGAAATAGCCAGAGGCAGTTCTGTCAATGGTTGGAATTGCATCAGGATTCGTTGAAATCGCTGGAATCAGTTGATCACTTGTTACTTTGTTGTAGACGGGTGTATGAGGACAAACTGTTATTTGGGTTTCAAGAGGAACGAGTTCCATAGCTTTGTTGCTTAGTCCTTAATTTCTTACTGTAGAATCTTCAAAGGTGATGAGTCTCTCAGTTTGAACCTCTTGGATAGTGACTAGAGGAGTGCATCTGCTACATTGTCGGAGTCCACTTGACCTACTTGTTAGTATTGGCAACATAGTGTGGTTTGATCAGGTCGATGGACACAAATCTTTTTTACCAGCAAGGGGCGGCAATAGTACTGTTCTTGATCCGTGGATTGCTAGACAGGTACTGGTTGTCTGTAAGAAGGCCCAAATTCCTTCTTGTCTGCGATCTTTTCTCTGACTAGATCACCAAGCTTTGGGATCCAGACAGACCTTGCTGGGAGGGCCGGATTTTCCCCAGTGGTGGTTGGCTTCAGGAACACGTTGCTTTGTTTCGATCTTAGTTCATTTAAGCCTGTAAAACAGCCAAACGATCTTTGATATCAAATTTCTTATTTTCACTACTGTGCCTTGCATGTCAAGGTCCGGTACCAATATTCTAGTCCCAAATAGGACCTCATATGGAGAGACACCCACTAGAGAACTTCTTGGCAAATTGTTTAATGTATGTTAGACCCCATAAAGATGTTTGACCCACCCATCACCCAAACCTAATACCGTAGCTGGAATAGACTGCTTTATGTCCCGCTTTTTTTCTTTCCACAACTGAATTTCCCTCAGGATGAAATGGAGAAGAGTACTGCAATTCAGCGCCTAAACTGGCCATGGCTTCTTTGTAAGCTTGAGAGCTAAATGCAGGGCCCTGGTCAGAGTGTAGTGTCCCTATTGCGAATGTGCCGATAAATACCTGCAAATCTTTTATAACAGTACGAGCGTCAGCGGAGCGCTGAAGCCACATCCATAGGAACCTTGAGCACGAATCCACTGCAACCATGATATATTTATAGTTACCATCCCTTTGTAAGGGACCGCAGTGGTTCAGGTAAACACACGCTAATGGTTTATCTGAAATTAACAGGGGCGTCTGCCCTGGACGTTTCATAGTAGAGACTTTTATCTTCTGGCAAATTTCATAGTCCAAAACATAGTTTCTGGTCTGTTTCCTAATGCTTGGCCACCAGTATCTCCATTTTAATAATGATACTGTGGCTGAAACACCTGCATGAGCAGAGGCGAGCCCTTCCTGTGCTGCTAGGATTAGTCCTAATCTCTGTTTCATGTTTGGAATTACTCTATCCCCCACTCCAGGGATTCGAGCAAACGGAACATTTTTCGCATCAATTATATATGAGTATTTGAGTGGAAACTTTTTAGGTAGTGCTGCACCGCTGCCTTTGCTTGAAGCATTGACAGACAGTATTATGTCACTGTCTATTTTTGTTTTTGAATGAGTGATTGCAGCTACGGAAGCCGTATGCACAGGCCCCTTCACGGCTTCATCAGCCAATGAATTCCCTTCAATGTGAGCACCATCACGTTGATGACTCAGCGTGTGTATCACGTGAGTGTTTTGTAGTCCGTTTCACAGCTGAACTACTTGTTCTCAAAGCATTTTATGCTTGATTGTGCCACCTTTTGCGTCGTTGAAACCATTTTGAAGCCAATTCTGTAAATATTCATAATATGATTGAACACAGTAAAAGGAATCGCACACTATGAGTATGGGGGAATTCACGATCCGTATTTTCAAGCGCCATTATGAATGCTTGTTGTTCAGCTCGATGAGCTATACAATCTCCTAGAAATTGCGTTTTTGTGACCATAGGTCTGAATTTGCCATCGCGCATACGACCTTTAACGATCGTGCATGCTGCACTATAAGCTTGCTTACCCCTCGTAGCGGGTTGTGCAGATCCGTCAGTATAAATTATAAATTTGTACTGGTCAAGAGGGAGAATTTCAGGATACAGAGGACATTCGTGTTCGTATTGCAGGAATGCTTGTGTTTTCAAATAAGGATCAAAACATATTCAACATTAGTTGCGGCAAGAGAATTAACCCATTGCATCCATCTTAGATGTAAAGCTTTTGCATTAAGAATGCTCGCTTTTGTAACTGCCTCTAAGTCCGGTACAGGTGTCACAACCATAATTTGTTTTCCCTGTGCTAGGGCTCTTTCTTTTGCACAAGCAGTTTGAACTGTTGTCAGAATCTTTTCTGTTGTTTTAAATTTAATTTCTGCTTGTGTATACAAATGTGATTTGTATGCAATTGGTACTTTTTCACCTTCTTTAAAAGTTAAGTAGGTGAATCCACATTGACCCGGAATGATTCAGATCACTACGTTGCGTTTGTTTACGCGTGTTTGTAAGTGATTTGCTGCTAACTTGTCAGCTTGAAGTGACACAAAATTTCTGTGTGATCTTGTGTCCAATTTGTGATTTTGAAATCAGGTTTGATTAGTTCGTAGAGAGGTTTACCTTTTCTGCATAATTCAGAATGTAAGTTCTTCCAACATTCAGGAAACCTAGAATCGACAACATTTTTCAGCGTTTTTGGAGGTTGCAGCAGCACACACTTTTCTAAAAAGTTGGCTGCCAGGCTTTTGCCTTCACTTGAAAGTTCATATCCTAAGAAAAGGACGTTGAGATGGGCAATTCTTGATTTTTTTAAATTGAATTTATAACCCTCAGACGCAAAGATCAGTGTAATGGTGTTCACCCTCTTCAAGTGCCTGTCCAGGTCATCGTCTGTCAGATAGATATCATCGACATATGGCAATGCCTCGTCATCAAAAATTTGTAGTAACTCTGTTACTCTTGCTGAAAATAGCCCTGGGCTACTCTTGAACCCTGAGGGAGTCGACAGAAGTGACCCTGGGTCCCAATTATTGAGGAAGCTGTTGAATACCTACTTTCAAGTGCAATGTTTTGACAAAAGAATCTGTTAGAAATGTCTAATGTGGTTTTATATTTTTTACACACGATGTTATTCATTAATGCTGTACTTTGAGCATTTTGCACTGCAAATGTTTTAGAATAAGAGTTTAGGTGTCTGTAATCCAAAACTAGACGATTAGTATTGTCTGATTCGAAACAGGAAACAAAGGATTGCTCATTGATGAGGTGCATGTTTCAATCACCCCTTGGTATTCAACTTGATCTAAGATCTCCCTGACGTGCTTTTTAGCTTCTTGCTTAATCGAGTACAGCCTTTGTACAGTTGGTTGATTCTTTAACTGGATCTTATGATGAGGTGAATCCTCAGCCCAGCCTACATGATTTTTATATAATGCTGGGGCCTGGGCCACTGCCCATTTCCGGTCATAAGTATATTTTAAATGTACTGGAACATGGTTGGAGAAGCCTGGCATAATGATGTCTTCGCCATGTGGGCCCTCCCTGATCAATTCTGGTGGCCTGTCCTGTTCTGCTAGAAGTATATCATAACCTTTTGAAAGTTGCTCCCAAAAGAGTGCTTCCACTTTTCTTGGTATGTCTCCCTCCATCCGGAGTGTTATTTCATATAACCTATGTGGAGAGCTAACCCTGGTGTCTGTAGTTTCAACTTGAATGTCTTCATTCAAGTCAACTGTCTCCAGAAGCCCCTTCAGGTTCTGGCGAGCTATGTTTACTTCTGCTGCACTGTCCAGCATCGTCTGATCCCATTCTCCATTCTTGAGTTGTGTTCTCAGAATCCTCGGCATGTCTGATCTTCAGACTTTCTACCTTCTTCGTGAATTGAGGTTTTGGTTTGTTATTCTGAACGTGTTGATCGTCTTTTGACTTCACGCATTCTTCCTTGTGGTCTGACCGTCCTCTTCTTTCGGATGTCTGTGACGATATCTGAAAGGTACGAGAGGAACGTGTATCAGTATCTTGATACCTGTCAGGTTTTCACAAATTATCCATATTCCAGAGGTTGTACCTCCTTTCAGAGGGCTTCTTTTGAGGAGACCTACCTCGGGATTGAGGACGTTTCTCTTTTGAATGTTGTTTACTATTTTTTTCCCACTTCTTTTTAGAAGAGGTAGGATTTTGTTTAATAGAGTCCTTCTCAGGACCTTCAGACAGTTGTGGTTTAATTGTATAATTCTGTTAATTTTCGTATGTTATTAAGTAATTCATTGTCCGACATTGCTTCGAGGTCAGGATCAAGTGTGTAACCGGCTAAAATCAGCCATGTTGCTCCCGGTCTTTCTAGTGGACCGAGCCTGGTAATGTGCTTTAAATGTTTTAGGGCGCCTTTAAAACAGAGATCATGCTCCTAGTATGTGAGTGGAATTTCAATATCCTCGAAAGGAATACATTCCTTAGGTGGATCATCTTCTTTATAGAAGTGAAACATTTTAGTTACTGGATGTGATTCAGGGAATACTATCAATGAGTAGAATACTTCTGTCTGGTAAGATTCATGTGCCTCTATCACAAAAACTGCTCTACCACCTTTTGGTGTTAGGCCATGTCTTATAAGTTTTAGAGTGATGGCTCTCCTTAAATTCGGATTAATGATTATAGCATTCTCATCGGTTTCATTAAAACCTGTATAATAAAAAGCTGCTGCGACATGGTCGGCTACAGCTCCACCGGTTTCGATGTTATTGCCATTTTCGGTCATTGTTTAATGAAAATTGCAGAGCAAGTTTCAAGGAACAAAGATAAGGTGCACAATATTTTGGAACACTGTATCCTTCAACGTTGAACAAACCAAACAGCTAATACATAGGATTTTCGTCCTTCTCGGCTATGGCGGATATTATCTCTACCCACTCCAGACGTCTTATGTATTATTATGAGTGGAGGGTCTCTGAGAAAAGCACAACTGAGTTACTTCAGTATCTAGTGTTAAATTAGTGCCTTATTAAACTGTTGGGCGCCATGTAGTCTAGTTCCTATATCCCTGACAGGCTCTACACATTGGAATAATATACATTATAGATTTGACATACGACTGAGGTCAGTATGTCTCTATCGAGTACATTAAACTTAATTACTTGTGTGTGCCAGCTAACTCAGAGGTCACTAGAAACTTCTCGAATAAACAAGAAGGGATTAGTTTCTGACAACCGCATAAACATGACAACTTTGTTTCCCTTAGAATCGGAACGGTCTCAGAATCGTCGAAACAATAGATAAGTTTCACTAAGTCAATCGTGCATGCTTCGTTTCTACAAAGTTACACAGAAATAGATAGACGGGCGTTTCAATAAAAAGGATTTTAGTGAACAGTCTTATTTCTCGTGCAAGAGATATGAACTGCTACAATCGTAAGACAGACTGTGAAGTATAATACGTACAGCGTTAGCAGTAAGATAAAATAATACTGCATTAGCATGGTTTGTAGATATGACATATATTCATAAAAATACATACATAAATAACACAGGCTAAAATGTGAATACTCATCCGGTGCTTCTAAATAGTTCTACCCTAGTGTACCTAACCTAAGTGTAGTACGAGATAAGAAGTAGGTGCTGTTTTCTAAAGTATAGCTAGCTATAGTTTTAGTTTTGCCAAAAGTTGCCAAGAGTCCCTCTAGGTTCTAGTCTGCTCCATACCTTAGAATGAGAGAGGTTGGAATCTCTTTCCGGGTCTCGATCTCTAACACCCCGCAAGGGGAGTCAGAAACACTGGAGCAGAATTCTCTGCGAGGAGGATGACAGTGTCTGGTCAGTGCGTCAGACGGGGACTCAAATTCCTTCCGAACTTGCCGTGGCGAGCCGCGTAGCTGTGCCGTGCAAGTATGCAGCCGAACTGTGGTTTGCCATGGCAAGTGAAGGTATATTTATACCTTGAAGGTGTTTAGGAATGCCAGTATTGACGTAAAAGTCGGGCAGAGGAACGTCATGAATGAACCCCTAAGGAATAGATGTTCATGCATAATAAATGAGTTCTTGGGGAAATCAATAATCCAAGCAAGGGGAAGTCCTAAAGGCTTAAGAGTTTGGTTTTCCAAGAACTTGTTGTGAAGGGGATGGATGGATGTAGGTTGCCATGCTTGTATTTGGTTAGCATGGATAATGCCTAAATAAGGGTTGGATTTCTAAACCTAAATAAGGACAATGTGAATTGTGCCTATATTAGGGCAAATCGACACACAACAACTTAGGGCCCTTTGATTGCAGTTGTTTCCTGTGTTCTAATGTTTCAGATTAAAACTTTGCGAGACAACCAAGGATTCTGGTTCTTTGTTAAGCGAATGATGTGGATTGGACAGTAACTATTTGATTCAACCTTCAAGTAAGAGACCAATAGTTACCAATGATAACAATATACATAACCCCAACACTTGTGAAGGGTACATTCATATGCGCCTTATTCTTGCAGGTGCTTTTCCGCTCTCCTCCTCTTGGATCCCTTGAGCCCTACTTGTCTCACCAACCACCCCGTGTGAGGCCCTTATTTCTTGGTAAATAATAGGGACTGATACCCATATTTTGTATGCTTTACTGGTCTGGAGGTCAGTTGTGTAAAAAAAAAAAACCAAATAAAACCAAATGTTTTTGTAATCGATCCCTAGGTTCCCCCCCACACCCCCCTCCTATCACCACAGTCCTGAGGAAGACCACGTTTGTAAGGATTGCAAGGACCTACACTCAGTCTGGAGTCGAAACGTCGACACTTCATATGTTGCCTCTATAATCAACAGTACTTGTTTTACTGTGTTGTGTTGCTTGCTATACATGGCTATATGATACATTGTATTACTGAATGTGATTCAGAAGTCTCTCAGCTAAATGATATGTCATGTAATTAGATTAATGTGATACCCACTATACTCTAACTTCACGTACCCCGCTACTCTCACGTAAATCACTGACTTTTCCATATTCCTTTTCCTTTTTCTCCTGGGCACTTGCAGCTTTTTAATGTGTTTTTTCAATTAATATATATGTTCAGTGTGATTAAATAACACTGTTGCAAAATATATATATGATTTCTTTGAGTTTGTGAAACCGTGTTTATATATTTTCTATACACTGTTGAATGTACCGTTACTGGGACCACCCAATATTGTACTTGTAAGAAGTTGGCCTGATGTATGATGTCTCCAATTCTGGGGGCACCTTGAATCAGTCCAAACAATCCCTTATGGTGGTGGTTGTAAGTCAACCTTAAAAGACAAGCTATCCTAATGGTAGCATGGACTAAGCAGCCTAAAGGCTTAACTCAAGAGGGCATGTGAAGCCAGCTGTTTTACAATATGCAATCCTGTAATATCAAATGAAAGGACACCACACAAGTTATATATTATAAAAATATATGTATTTATTCTCAGAATAATCCCCTGTACTCTTTATGAGTATATAAGCACAAGCGTTTAAACAAAAGCACAGTATAACATATGAAAGTTGCACAATGATGGATGAGGCCGGTGGCCACTCAAACCATATATCAAAAAAGTGGTATAAGTATCACTCTTCGATCAGTCGTAAGGCCTAAGGCCTTTGGAATCGCTGGGACTACACTGGACTAACAGTAGTTAGGACGGGAGTAGCTCGCGGGATTCGGGTGCAGCGCTAAAAGCACACGCATGCACCAATGCAAAGTCAATGGTGCGTAAAAGTTATCGAGTTAGTTTTAAGAGTCTTCCGACTGGACTAGAAGGACAAAACTTTAGACTTAGACACTAGAGGTGTAAACCACTACAGGAGCACCGGCGTTCAAGAATTACCTCACCCACAGTAAGCGGGTGCACAGGTGCAAAAGCGTGTCGGGTCTCGTCATGTAGATCTATGGAGCCTGGAGATGAAGATGCTGCAGGCGGCCAGAAGAGAAGAGTCCGGTGTGATCCAAGGGCGGATCGAAGATGTAGAGTACCTGAATGCAGAGGGAACAGAGTCTGGGTCACTAGCCAGTGACCAGGAAGGAACCAGGCAATGTCGGGCGCAATCAGGTGGTTGTCGTGAAGCTTGTCTCCGTTGCCACGTGGACTTTGGGTCACCGAGGATGTCCTGGAGTGAATCACGAGCTGTCCCACGAAGGCTCTCGCTGTTGGCGGTGTCGGCTTCCGAATCGGAGTTGACAGGCCTTGGCAAATGCAACCCACGCAGGATTCGAAGATCGCTTCTTACTCGGACCAGCAAGGTCAGAGCGGGTGCTCCTTTTCAGGGGAGCGAGGGCCAGTCTGGAGTAACCAGACTAGCAGAGCAAATTCAAAGGTTCGTCGGTACTGGGGCCACTAGCCAACGGGCAAGCGACCGGACCAACGCGTCAAGCGGGAAAATGCAAAAGGGCCCAACGCAGCACTCTGTGAGTGTGGAGGAGTGAGCTTTGGTGCAAAAGCTGCTCGGGGCTGGGGCTTCTCAAACCCCAATGCACAGCTTCGAGGGAGCCTCGGAAGCTGCACGGTCAGCACTTCGTACTTTTTCCAAGATGGCCGGCCCCACGCTTCAGGTCGCCTCCACGGGTCTCCGCTTTGCAGGGACTGTGGATTGGGCTGTTGGAAGGCAGGCACGCTGGGTCTTGTCGATCTCTGTCGCTCGAGTTCCAGCAGGAACTGCAACAAAGCAAACGGTGTCGCGCTGGATGGTGCCTGTTTGCACAGGGTGGTCACTCCTTGACCACAAGGGAGATTCTTCAGTCTTCCACGTCGAGTGGGATGTCGAAGGGTCCAGAGTTTCGTTTCATAAGTTTCAGTCAGGATAATCTGATGTGCATCAGCACAGCTCCTACCTTTATTCCAAATCAAGGGGCTGGATTACCTGCTAGGTCCCTCCTATGGGTGGGACCCAGGAAGGGAGTGGTTACACCCCTTTCCCTTTGTCCAGTTTCGCGCCAGAGCTGGGGCTGGAGTGCCCCAGAACCGGTTTGACTGGGTTTTGCATGGGACAACTTGTGTGCCCCAGGCAGTGTCTAGTTTCTTTCAACCCTCCCTGCTCCAATCCACTATCTCCTGTCTGGGGTGGTGTAGCACTTCCCTGTGACAGGAAACCCTTTTTCCAGGCCTCTCCTGCCAAGTTTCGGTCAGCAGCAGGAGGTCAGACTTGTGTTGGGGCAGCAGCATCCATTTTGTGATGCTGAGGCCCTGGTTAGGATTAACCGCGTTTTAAGTAAAGTAACATGTCTTCTCCCTCTAGAAGGGTGGAATGCTACCCCCGTCGCCAGAACTTGGCGAGGGGGTAGTATTCCAAAGTGTATGACACCAAACACGACATGTTTTGATATAGCCAAACCAAAGTTAGCATTAACCGCGAGGATTATAATGCACTTGAGAGTATATGGTATGGCAGTATCACTGGAACAGCAGTAAGGAAATGGTTCCGAACACTGCAGACAGGCTCAGCTCATGCTAGAGCACCATCTCACATAAAACCAAGCACTCTGCCTCCAGGATTGTAAAGGCCTGCCCATAGGAGTGACTTATAGGTATCTATGTGTCCAGATATAGGTTTAGACATAGGTATACTACATATAAGCAAGGGGTGATTACACGACCTTGCCCCAGCTGAGTGATCAGCCAGTTGTGTCAGTTTGGATGGCCAGCCAGGGGTGGCAAAAGATATGCTGCAGCCCCTGGTAGGCCTTGGATGTACCTATGCCCTGGTCACCTATAGTGCACTGTACAGGGGCTGATAAGGTGTCCAATACCAATTTAGTTATGCACCTAGGGTACATGGAGTCCATTTTAAAGAGAGAGCAGATAGCCTGGGGCCCTGAATAGCAGGGTCCCAGGCCAACTAAGTAAAAAACCAGCTAAACACAAGGCAACAAATCTGGGGTAACCATAGTCAGGTATCTACCTTCCTACATAACCCCCCCCCCCCCCAAACGAAAGGAGATAAGGCTATCCTTGACCAGGTAAGCCTATATTGCCTAAGTGGCCATATAAGGAATTACCTGCACTAGCATGGTTACCCCCTGTCTCATGGTCCACTAAGCAATCCCTCACCCTAGGGGTATCAGAGGGTCTCCACCATAGGGAATCACTACCTGTGGTGTGTTTTGGCAAAGTAAAAGGCTGGTGTTGAGATGGAGTACTGAAGTGAGGCTCCACTAATGTAGGGCTCAGCTTCCTCCAATCCTCTTCCACCATGTGTGCCTTTCTTTCCTTGACTAAGTTGCACTGTGCTCTCAGGGTCAACCTCTGGCTGCCTACAGCTGGAGGGTGGGTCCCTTCTGTTGGCTTACTGGAGGGACAGATCAGGTTTGGGGCCTTGGGGTCCCAGGTTTGGTTGTGCCCAACAGTGTCCATTTGGGTGAGGTCCCTAACTAGTTGTAAGGGTGATCCTCGGGAATTGTTAAAGTTTTTACCTTGCTAGGGCTGCTAGCTTTGGTGCCCCTAATCTGCTGATGGGGGCATTATATTTGACAGGGTGCCCTTTGGGGCCACTGACCTCCTTGACCTCTGCAGCCCTGGGCTGACTGAGGCAGGGTAGAGAGGGGCAGGTTACCTGCTCCAGACTGGGCCCCACCTTGGAAGGGTCCACTGACATCAGGGGCTCTGCCAGGCTAGGCCTGACTACCTCTGGGACAGTTTCTTAACAAGGGGTAAGATCAGTTCCCTGAGGAGGCTGATCCTTTCCTAATGTCTGGTGGGAGGGAGATTTATCTTCCTCCTCAATGCTCTCTGTTTGTGTGGAGTGATCCATAGTTTCAGGCTTCACAACACATGAATCAGTTTGAGTTTGGGCTGTGGCCATCACAGCCCCACCAACCTTTTCAAGAATGGACTCAGTTTGGGTATGGGCTGTTACCATAACAGCTCTGCTAATTTGTTCAGGAAGGAATTCTGCTGAAGATGGGGCTGAGTCTTGCACAGCCCTACCAACCTTTTCAGGAAGGACATCTAGGATTGGGGCTGTGGCCATCACAGCCCCACTAACCTTTCCTTGGACATTTACCATTTTAGAATGGGTTTCCTGTTCAACCTCAGCCCAGGCTGAGATTTCCAAATCATTCCCAAGTAGACAATCTACAGGCAAGTTTGCTGACACTGCCACTCTCTTTGGGCCAGTGACACCTCCCCAGCTGAGATTTACTGCTGCCATGGGATGATTTTTCTGCACTCCATCAATATTAGTCACCTGATATGTGGCATCAGGTACAAGTTGCCTTGAGGGGGCTAGATTCTCAGTCACCATGGTGATACTAGCCCCTGTGTCTCTGTAGGCCTCAACTTTTTGACCATTGCTGAGGGGCTCCTGTCTATACTTGCTCAAAGTGTTTGGGCAATCAGTGAAGTTGGCAAACCCCATGCCATTTTCACAGACAAGAGTATCTGTATTAGGGGACCTGGTTAGGCCAGAGTCCACCTGAGTTCCAAAAGTAAACCCACCCAAATTCCTGGGGGAGCTCCCACCACCTGGGGGATTACTACTAATAGTAACAGGGGGTGTTGGAACTTTACTTGGAGGAATATTTTCCTTTTTGCTATTCTTTGGACAACAGCTGTCTGTTTTCCAGTGGCCAGGCTTTTTACAAGCATGGCAATAAGGTTTCTTCTGGTCAGAGGAAGTGTTTTGGGACCCACCCCAATCCTTGTAGTTTTGGGGCCCTTGGGGAGACTTTTCTTTAGATGTATCCCCACCTTTCTCTTGAGCCTTGAAAGTATCCCTCTTTTGGTCATTACCCTGATTCTTAGGCCTAATCCTGGTTCTGACCCATTTGTCTGCCCTCTTACCCAATTCTTGTGGAGAGGTCAGATCTGAGTCCACCAGGTGCTGGTGCAAAAGCTGGTTCTGACAATTACTTAGGATCTGCTCCCTCATAATCAAATTATACAATCCTGTATAGTCATGTACTTTGCTGCCATGTAGCCAACCTTCCAGAGTCTTAGTAGCACAATCTACAAAATCATCTTCTACCTCTGGGGTGGTGTTCTCAATATCTGGGGGATTCACTCTTCACCTGAACTATCTGAGGGAACTACTCTAGCTTCCTCGAGGTCATCCTTCTCCAGGATGGCTATCAGGATGGGAATGGTAGGGTTGTGACCCTTTTTCAGCTTCCTTGCAGTGCACAGGGCACTCAAGTCTCTGTGGCTGAATTTGTCATAGCTGGGGGTTGCCTGTGGAAGGTCAACCAACACAGGTAGAGAGCTGGGAGCTTCACCTGTGCCAGACATGACTCTAGTGAGGTGTAAGTGATGCACTTACCTACACTAAGTGTTTTCCTACTGTACCTTGCTAGTGAGTTGTAGTCAGGGTGTGCAAAGCCCTTCTACCTACAACTACTAAGTTCAGTAGAACTTAAATATGCTAAGCTTTGTTTATATGTACCTATGGTACTTAATGTGACCTTTCAATTTGATAAAAAAAATTGCAATGGTAAAACAACTGCAAGCTCAAATCCCAACCTCTGCCACCAATGGAGACATCTTACATCAGGCCAACTTCTCACAGTACTATAAAGGCATATGCGCGTTGCTAGTACAGCTCTGAAGTGATTTGATATCTAGCTGAGTGGTGGGAAGGAGGAGGAGAAATGGGCAGAGAGAAGCAGGGGCTACTACAAGTTAGCAGTTGAAAGTTTGATGTTGGAGATGCATTTTAAAGTCTTCTTAAAATTTGCCTAATTTATTTTTAACATCTTCCCTCCTCTAGATACGGGACAGCAGAACTCTGCGCCCATCATATTTTTCTATTAGCCCAGTTGGTGAGTAAATAAATGTTTTAATCGTAAGCACAATTATGCTTTGTATTGCTTTGTTTTGATGCTCACTTTTGTAGATTAATGTCACCTGTAGGATATTGTGACCTAATCCGCTGCTCCTCAAAGGGTTTCAATGAAGATCCTGACAACTTTATCATAAAAAAATGTAAAACATGCCTTTCCTACGTAAATGTTGTAGGAGAGTAGGATCTGCTTCTTATAGTTACCCCCACTTTTTGCTGATGTTTTACTGATTATCGACTTTAGTCTGGCTGGGGACCTGCCATCCAGGGCCCCAGCCTAGCTGCTTCCTCTCTAAAATGATTGCATGTACTTTAAGTACACCACAGATTGGATTCAGGGGTACCCTTATAAGTCCCTAGTATATGGTATTTTATATACCTAGAGCATAGGTACCCCAGAGGCCTCTCAGGGCTGCAGCATGTATTATGCCATCCCTGAGAGACTATTCAAAATGGCACAACAGGTCTGCTACAGCAGCCTGTGTATGGTGGTGTATGCACCCCTTACTTAGTTATAGGTTCTGTATATATCTACCTTATATCACTGCACATATAAACCTATCAGTCACCCCTATGGCAGGCCATATCCATCCTGAAGACAGGGTGCTGAGTTTTGTGTGAGAGGGTGCCCATGCATGAGCAGGGCCCCTTTGCAGCCATCGCAATCTATTCTCTGGGGTTGTTCTGTGATGCAGCCAACCATATACTCTTAAGTGCATTATAACTTCGTGGTAAATGCTATTTTTGAGATGGCTGCAAGGAAATATGTCGTGTTTGGTGTCAAACACCTTGGAATCATATCTCCCCGCCAGACCTGGTGGAGGAGGTATGATTCCACCCTCCTAGATGGAGAAATATAATTACACCGGTACACCCAGTACCAGCTTCACAGAACCCTGGCATTACAAAATGGATGCTGCCAGCCGCAGACACATGTCTGCCCTCCTGCTGCTGGATGAAAGCCTGGCAGGGGAGGCTGGACAATAGGTTTCCTGTCACAGGGAGGTGTGACCACCTCCAAAACAGGCTTTAGTGTATTGGGGCTGGGTGGTTGCACTCCAAGAGTGCTTTGATGTCTGCACAGGGGGCACATTTGGTGTCCTTGTGCATAGTCCAGCTCAAACCGGTTGCAGGGGCACTCAGCCCCTGCTCTGGCACAAAACTGGACAAAGGACATGGGTTTAGCCTCCCGTCTGTCCTGACCCTCCCATAGGTGGGTCCCCCAGAGTTTTTCCCACCCCTTCCTTGGGTATAAAGTAGGAACCCCTGACTATAGGACTTTCGATTTACCTGGACGAAACTCTTCTAAAGAATCCCATAACTTCAACTGTCTACACTTTGTTGGGTGACCGAAGAATCTCCCTTGGAGTAAAGGAGTTACTCCCCTGCAAGGCAGGGGAAGTGACTGCCTTGCAGGGGAGCCGAAGAATCTCCCTTGGAGTAAAGGAGTTACTCCCCTGCAAAGCAGGCACCAAAGATGCATCTGTCCGGTTTACAACTACACAGCTCCTGAAGGACTCTGAAGACTTTGCAACACAGGAGGTGGGTTTCCAAGCTTCCCTGAGGCTGATCTGTGCTCTCAGCAAACCTGAGATCCAAAGCCCTCATGGGGACCGTGCAACCCGAACCCCTGGACACCGTGATCATTTGCAGCAGCATATGCCTATTGGCGTTCCCTTAGGCTATGCTTTGGGCTACTTGTAGTCCAGACCCCAAGCAGTGATTCCACTGAAGATTACTGGCCTACACTCCACAAGTGACCCGTGGGCTGGTATTTAGTGATTCCTCTCGAGATCATTTGGCGATCTTTTGTTCGTCTACTTGTGGGTCCCTGAGAAGGGTACTGTAACTTTCAATGGGCTTACCTGGTTGCCCCAGACATGCCCTGACTCTCCATCGCTTGGGGAGTCACCAAGACCTTTCTGGTCCACACCAAAGCCTTTTTATTCTGACTGTGTGGGTTGCTGTTGCCAAGGCTTGTTGGCCGGCAATCCGGCCACCAACTCCCTCAGCACTCGACATCCATCGTGGGACAGCTCGCCTGCAGACTCTGGTCATCGTCGATGTCTCTGCTTTCCCGTGGCAGCGGACCCAAGCTTCACCTCATCGCACCTGAAACACCCGACATTGGTGGGCATTGGTCTACCATGCCCCTGGTTACCCTGAAGTGACCCAGACTCTGTCACCTCTGCTTTCAGGTTCTTCTCAGCTCCTATCCAGGCTTGGATCACACCGGACACTTATCCTCTCCACAGCAGCGGCACTTTACAGCAACTCGCCATTGAAGACAGCGACGATTCCCGACACCATTTGACACCTATGCGCCCGGCTTCCCTGGGTGAGGTAACGCGAGTCCTCCGGTGCACACATGGGTGCTGACCTTAGAACCTTCTAAAAGGGTTTGCTCCAAGTCCTCTCCGAAGTGTCCCTAATCTTTAAAATTCTAACCGTGACTTTCCCATCGGATTGTACGGAGCTCGCGGCTGTGTTCACACTGCACACATCCCCTGTGGATCCCCTGTGTCACTAACTTGGGTGGTTCCTTGGGGTCACAGCGATTCTATGTGCTCTAGGCACTGTGTCCAGTCAAGTCGTGGTTCTTATACCACTTTCTTAATATATGGTTTGGTCTCCCCCTGGGGCCCATTGTATATTGTGCTATTTACTTAGGTTCTAGTGTGTTGATATTGTGTATCTTGCTCTCTAATCTCATAAAGACGTTAGTAGAGAGTGTTTAGTAATAAATACATATAGTTTATATATACCTTGTGTGGTTCTCCTTTCATTTGGTCATTCAAGAGGTTATAATCTGGTAAACAAAGCTGCCTTACACTCCTTCAAGACTTAGCCTGAAGGCTGCTCTCAATAGCTACCACTAGGATAGCTTCCAATAAAGGTTGTCTTAAACCTATTCATCAATAAAGGTTGTTTGGACTGGTGCAAGATGCCCACTATAACTAGTGGACAGCATATACCAGGCCAACTTCTCACAAATGTGACTTACAAAGTTGTATTTACAAAATGTGAAGCTCACCCAAAGCTGAAACGGGCACCACAAATGTCCAGAAACACGATATTTTTTACTTGAATCTGAAATATATATCCCCATAGCACAGAAATATGTCAGGATAGATATATGTTCACTGTAAATGTTAGGCCTGGCACCATTGTCGTGGGCCTCCCTTCCATTTTTTCGCTGTTTCCTCCTATGTTTTTGCCATGTTTTTGCTGGTCTAGATGCTTTGGGCGCTTTGCCACTGCTGTACAGTGCCAAGGTGCAAGTGCTCCCTTTTGTAAATTGTTTTAATGGATTAGTGACTCCATGATTGGCTTATTTGATTTACTTGTCAGACCCTAGTACAGTGCAGCATGAGTGCCCTGGGCCTGTAAATCAAATGCTTCTGGTGTGCCTGCAGCACTGATTGTGCCACCCACATAAGCAGCTTGTAAAATATGGCTCAGGCCTGCCATTGCAGAGCCTGTGTGCAGTCTGGGACTGCCATATCGACTTGGCAAGTGCACCCACTTTCCTGTTTCTAAACCTTCCATTTTCTACATGTTAGTCACCCCTAAGGTAGGCCCAAGGTAGACCTCTGGGCAGGGTGCATTGTATGTGAAAGGTAGGACATGTTCTGATGTGTGTGTCATGTCCTGATAGTGAATTACAGCCAATTTCATTTTCACTATCGCAAGGCTACTGTTCCCATAGGCCAGAATGGGCAGTTTGATTAAAACAACTTATGATCCTAACTGACCCAGGGAACAAGGTAGAACGAGTTTAGTATGCCTGAACTCAGAATGTTAAAATACATATTTTAGTGTTTGTGATTTTTACATTCTGTGTTTGAAAATACCACTTTTAGAAAGTAGGTATTTCCTTGCCTTACCATCCAGTATGCCTCTGCTAGGTTTGTGTATTTCATGTCTGGTTTGTGAGTGACGGGGCTGGAGAGGGCTTAAGCTCCAGCAGTCTGATGAGTCAGGGCTGGGCTGAATAGGACCTGGGTTGAATAGAGAGTAGGGGAAGGAGATTTCCTTTCACTTGCCTGAGTCTCCATTGAATAGAGAGTAGGGGGAGGAGATTTCCATTCAGCTACCTGGGCTAAGTCTGCTTTCAACAATGCTGTCTCCATCTCCTGCCAGGAAACTGCACCAGGGAGGACAGAACTGGGTTGAGCTGGGTACAGACACACTCTGCCATCAGATAACAAGGAAATTGTGTGTATAAAAAGAGGGGCCCAGAACCCAGAACTTTAGATCACTTCTGTGAATCAAGATGAACCTCTGCCAAGGAGAGAAACCAAGAAAGCTGAAGGAGAAGACTGCCCCTGCGCTCGTGACTGTTTGGGGTTGGCCTGCAGTGGTTACTTATTGCCAAGGAAAGGAGAAAAGGAACTTTGTGTGTACTTTATCATTTTGAGGAAGATCTCCAAGGGCTCAAAGCTGAGCTTGCCTTCTGTTCTGAAGTCTCAGCGACACAAAGACTTCACCACCAGCTCCCCTGAAGTTCCTTGCTGGGAATTCTACCTGCTGAGAGGTGCCTGCTGTTTTTTTAGAACCTCTAGAGACTGCGTTTGCTGGGAGCTGGAAGCGCGATGCAACGAGGATGAAGCGTGCTGCTGCCGCAGCTGTTTGCCATCGCATCGCCGAAGAAGCGTGTCACATCGCCAAAGAAGCGTGTCACGTCACCGAAGAAGCGTGTCACATCGCCAAAGAAGCATGTCGCGTCACCGGAGAAGCGTGTTGCCGCCGCAGAGCTTGCCGCCGCATTACCAGAGAAGCGCGTCGCAGGGCCTGTTGCGGCTCAAGAAGCCACTGATTTTGCTGCATGGACATGGGATTGGGCGTGCACGCATCGTATCCAAGTTGTCGCATCGCATCAAAGACGCCATCTTGTCACATCTTAACCGGAACGCAGTAAGAAATACTCATCCCCTCCTCTCCGGTAAGGAACAGACGCTTCGCCTCCCCTGCGCTGCAGTAAGGAACAGGTGCCTCACCTCCCCAAAGCAAGTGCATCGCCTTCCCTGCGACCCTTTGGTTGATATTGCGTTACGCATCCAAGGTACTTTGAGAGTATTAATTAATTAATTAATTAATTTCTTTATTCGGTATTTCAGTGATAGAAATCCATAAAAGCAACATGATCAGCATCAATACAAAAATATTTAGTCGTTTACATAATAAAAGTTTATATTCCCATAAAAATCGTTAAACGAGAATCTTTACACTTTAAATAACATTATTCTAAGATTTCGACATTTTCATTCAGAGGTTTTTCCTGTGTCTAAAAATACATTTCAGGTAATTGACCATATGATAGCAAATACATTCAGATTCTAAAAATTGAAGACGCAACATAGCAGGACGGCACTGTCTAATGCCCCATCGCTTTAACAGTGTTAGCAGCCAAATTTTGCGATGGACCTGATAAAAGTTGCAGAACAACACAGTATGTATGGTAGTCTGTGATGATGTATCATCGCAAGGGCACAGTCCAAGGGTTGGCTCCCAGGTGTTCCTGGTTGGAAAGGCTACTAAGCGGTGGAAAAGATTTAATCTAAATCTAGTTAGCAGATAGCGTTCGAAGATACTGATATCGAGCGTTAGATATGGCTGAATCTTAATAGTGGTCTGAACCATAATTGAATGGAGGACGGAGGCTTTACCTGACTCATTTGCTAGCCTTAGTCCTTCTAGGTGGCTCAAGGCCATTAGTTTCAGATTCTTTTTTGGATAGCTCTTTGATCCTTTCAGGTGTGTTATAAAAGATCTCTAGGCCTATGTCAGTGAGGAAGTTTCTAATATAGCAGAGCCATTTAATTTTCACCGAATAGTCTAGGACCATTGTATCTGCCACTATTGCCTTTGTGAACATATTTTTTTCAGAGGTCCATATGCGTCTCCAAAGAAGCAAAGGTTTGACCTTTGCCAAATCCTCTATGTGTGATTTCCCTAATTCCATGTGGCAAGCATATGTGGAAACTCCTCTGGGTGCTGAGAGGAGGAATCTTAAGAATGTATTTTCTGCCACCTTTAGAGCACTTGTATGTGATGGGACTACATCTAGCCCCAAAAAAACTTTTCGCACAGCTTCATGCCGCCCCTGGCGTGCATGTTTTCACCAAATTTTTTACCATTTCTTATGATGTTCCAACTTTTCTCCATTATTTTTTAACTTCTCGTAAAACGTTATATTCACTCTTTAATCCAAATCCACTAAACCGGATAAAATGCCCAAGGAGGGAGGGATCTGCGTGCAATAAACACAGTATATAAGTGAGAGGGGAAAGAGAAGATGTAAAGTGCAGACAGGCAATGTTAGAAAATGCATAACGTTAATGGAATTGTGTTGTAATGTATATCTGCATAACAATAGTGCTAATAATTATTCTGTTATTATTAATTGTAGTGACCCCCGAAGAAGGGCACCAAGCTGCCCGAAATGCATTGGGTTTACACATGAAATAAAGACTGCTTGCGATGAACTTTGCATCTCTCATATTCTTACAAGAGGCCTGGATGGGCACAGTCTGAATAGTAGAAAATTGAAAATGGGCATTTTATCCGGTTTAGTGGATTTGGATTAAAGAGTGAATATAACGTTTTACGAGAAGTTAAAAAATAATGGAGAAAAGTTGGAACATCATAAGAAATGGTAAAAAATTTGGTGAAAACATGCACGCCAGGGGCGGCATGAAGCTGTGCGAAAAGTTTTTTGGGGGCTAGATGTAGTCCCATCACATACAAGTTCATTTTGACTGATGGCAGTGGGGCACGCCTAATAACCGATCTGCACGCAATTGATAAAGGAGGACAGACAAAATTGGAGAAGAAAAGAAATGTGTTAAAGTAGGTGTGCATCCCTTTATCATAAGTAACCTTTAGAGCACTGACATCTGCGTGTCCCCAAACGCCAGCTCCGTATAGTGCTATTGCTTGACATTTGGCTTGATAGATTTTTAATAATTTCACTGGGGACCTTTTGCCTAGTTTTTGTGAAAAGCTTATCAGGGCGGCTATGCCTCTCTTGAGAAGATGTTTTCTAGTTTCAACCGCTGATTTCCAATTCAGATTTCTATCTATTGTGATGCCTAGATAGGGATAGTTGGTTATTGAGGAAAATATCTTTGGTGTTTTTTTTCCTGTACCTGCTATCATAACAAAGGTCTTCTTGATGTTTATGTGTAGATCAAGACTGCCCATGTAGGCTGCATACCTTGTCAAGGCCTTCTGTAGCTCATGCGGGGTACGCGCCGGAATGACGGCGTCGTCTGCATAGAGCAGAACGGGAATAAGGCGTTGTTGTACTTGTGGAAGATCCTGACCCCCCTTGAACATCTCTATTTCCAAGCTATTTGTATACAAGGAAAAAAGAAAGGGGGTCAGAACGCATCCTTGCCTTACTCCACTCTCCACTCCAAACGATTTGGACAGCTCACCCTTCACGCCAAAGCGGACTCTAGCAGAGGCTTTAGAATATAGTTCCCTCAGGAAATCCAGAAGGGGAGGATCCACTCCCATTTGTCTTAGGACCGACCACAGCTTTGAATGGGACATGCAGTCAAATGCTGCGGACAGGTCCACGTAGACCATGTAGAGCTTATCCTGTTTTACATGTGTGTATTTGCCTTGGATCAGGGACAGGTTTAAGGCCTGTTCAATCGTGCCAAAACCTTCCCTGAAGCCAAATTGTAGATCTGACAAAATTCCCTCTTCTTCAGCCCACTGCTGGAGTCGCTCAAGGACAACCCTACCAGCTACTTTGCCCAACGAGTCCAGCAGTGAGATGGGACGATAGCATGAGACCTCTTGGCGGTCTCCCTTCTTGAATATTGGGACCATGATGGACTTGGTCCAAGAATCCAACAACCCCCTCTTTGTGGCTGCCATGCAAACCCTGGTGAGTATGGGAGCCCAGAGATCATGATTAAATTTAAAAATATCCACCGGGACCCCATCGTGACATGGTGCTTTACCGTTTTTGCTTAGTTTTAAGGCCAATAGGAGCTCCGAGATGTCGAATTCTAAGGAAATTGGATAGGTGACCGCTGGGTGAACTGTCTCTCCCCCTGCTGGAAGTTGAGACCTGAAATATTTTTGAAAAATGAGACACCCAGACTTCTTCAATGGCCACTTCAATCTTTGGGAGATCGTTGTCAGCCAGGAATGGCGATTTAACTACTCTCCAGAAGGCCTCGCTGTTATTTTCTAGGGCACTTTTATGAAGTTCGTCCCAGAGGGCCTGTTTCAGCTCGGCCTTTCTTTGCTTGCGTGCAGAAGTGTACTCTTTTCTAAGTTTTGCTATTAACTGGGATCTCGAATATCATTATTCAGTGCTATTTTTAGATTGGTATGTGTGACTGTGCAACTATGATTAAACCAGCCTTTCTTGATTGTTTTTTCCAACTTTGGCTGTGCTGTCATGAGCCCCTTTATAATGCCTAATATTAAGGAGAAATTGCTTAGCACTTCTTCCTTTGAGAGTAAAGTGTTGCATTTACCATCCACATTGAACTAAGCTATTTATACCATTTTAAAGTCATATTTTTGAATACTGTATTGTGGATTTTTGTTGTTTGGTCTTGTGTTTAGTCTAGAGAAAGATTACTTATTTTTCTAAACTGGTGTGGTGTCCATCTGTAGGTTTTCACTGTTTTTACAAATGCTTTACTCACTGCCTCTGAGATAAGCCTGCCTGCTCGTGCCAAGCTACCAAGGGGGTGAGCAGGGGTTATTTTAGGAGTGTAGCTCCCTTACGCTAGCTAGAAGCAAGGGCCCCTACTTGGTCAAAGGTACTCTGCCAACTAAAGACCCCCATTTCAAACAGTAAATATAACATGTGATGTTATAGTAAGGTGAAAATGTCAGTGACAAGGTAACGTTTTAAGTTAAACAACACTGCAATTCACTGGTTATAGTTATCTCTAGTAACTATAACTCGTACTCTACGGTAACCATAATTCGCCAAACCACCATGCACAGTCGTCAATTATATAATTTCAAATGTTACAGTAATGTTATCAGTGATGTCATAGACTATGCATTGAGTGATGTAATATGCAGGGTAATTAGCAGTGAATGGTGAGGGTGTGAGTTATAATTACCTTAGAGAACGATTTATATTTACTAGAGATAACTATAACTGGTGAATTTCAGTGATTTTTAACTGTTGCATTGTCACTGAAATTTCCACCTAACTATAACATAACTTTGTTTTTTTTAGAGAATTTCTAGGATATTTTTAACCCTTCGCTGCTAGGCATTACCCCACCCTATGCTAAGCTTTTTTTTTTTAGCTATTTTGTGTAGTTCACGCTTAAGCCCCTGTAACTTTTTGACCACATAAGGTATCCACGCCAAATTTGCGTCCTTTTCGTCCAACATCATGGGGATTCTAAAGGTACCCAGGGTTTATAGATTCCCCTGGAGGGGACACAGAAATTAGCAAAAATACAGAAAAAGTTTTTTTGGGGGGGGAATATTGGGAAAAAAGTGCTGCAAATGAAAGAGTCTGTTTTTTTCCCCCTGCAAATGGTATAAAAAAGGGGTTGTGGGGCTGAAAACACCATTTTAACAGCTTTCAGGGAATTACAGACTTTTGTTAGAAAACCAACATTTTTTAACAAAGTTTTGGCATTTTTCTGGGACGTATCCTATTTGTGCTATTTTTTGTGCTTTCAACCTCCTTCCAGTTAATGGTAGAAATGGGTATGAAAGCAATAATGGATCCAAGAATGCTATACATTTTCAAAAAGTAGACAACATTGCAAATTTAGCAAGGGGTCATTTGTGTAGATCCTTCAAGGTTTCTTTATAGAAATTAACAGTTAAATATAGGAAAAATTGAAAATTAGTTGGAAAAAAACAACCATTTATGTCAACATTTTCAGCTGTAACTTCTTCTATTTATGACAGATGTTTGAGAGCAATATACCGTTACATCCGCTGGACCTTTCTGGTTGTGGGGATATATAGGACTTGTAGGTTCACCAAGAAC
Source organism: Lissotriton helveticus (assembly GCF_964261635.1). Lineage (NCBI taxonomy): Eukaryota > Metazoa > Chordata > Amphibia > Caudata > Salamandridae > Lissotriton > Lissotriton helveticus. The sequence continues at coordinate 1,502,951,578 of NC_136057.1, read as the reverse complement.
CCGACGAACCCAGAGCCAAAAACTGAGCAGCGACTTGCAATGGTTTTTAATTATGTACTGGGTACATTGCAATTATTCTGGGAAATGTATACATGGAAAAATCGGTATGAAAGACACCTATGTATTTCTGAAAGGGGAACAAAATATAGAGTTTAGAAACAGTAAATATTTGCACATTTCCGAAATTGGGAATACCCATACTGGCATGAGAACTATATCTTTCTTACACATTGTCTTTCATTTGGAAGGCAGAAATACATTGAAAGACAATAGGTAATAACAGTTGCTCTACAAATCTGTGTTACCCTACGTATCTGGATAAAAATGATACCTCACTTGTGTGGGTAGGCCTAGTGCCCACGACAGGAAACGGCTCAAAGCGCAACGTGAAGACATCACATTTTTACAATTAAAAATTATCCTTTTTTTGCAAAGAGCCTAGCTGTAGTTTTTGAACCCTAGCTCTGCCTGCACCTAGGGATACCTAGCAAATCTATACTTTTTTTGAAAACTAGAGACCTAGTGGAATGCAGGATGGGGTGACTGGACTGGCTCTCACCAGGTTCAGTTACCCAGAATCCCTTGCAAACCTAAATAATTGTAAAAAAAAACACATTTTCCTCACATTTCTGTGGTGCAAGGTTCTAGAATCTGTGTGGAGCCACAAAATTCCACCCACCCCGCATTCTCCGAAGTCTTCTGATAACAATAGTACCTCACTTGTGTGGGTAGGCCTAGTGCCCACGACAGGAAACGGCACAAAACGCAATGTGGACACACCACAATTTCACAGTGAAAAATGACCCTTTTTTTGCAACGTGCCTAGCTGTAGTTTTTTAACCCTAGCTCTGCCGGCACCTAGGGAAACTTAGCAAACCTATACATTTTTGAAAACTAGACACCCAGGGAAATTAAGGATGGGGTGACTTGACTGGCTCTCACTAGGTTCTGTTACCCAGAATCCCTTGGAATCCTAAAAAATAGTTTTAAAAAACACATTTTCCTCACATTTTTGTGGTGAAAAGTTCTGAAATCTGCGTAGATCCACAACATTCCACCCACCCTGCAATCCCCAAAGTCTTCCGAGAAAAATGGTACGGCACTTGTGTGGGTAGGCCTAGTGCCTGTGACAGGAAACGGCACAAAATGCAACGTGGACACACCACAATTTCACAGTGAAAAATGACACTTTTTTGGAAAGTGCCTAGCTGTAGTTTTTTAACCCTAGCTCTGCCGGCACCTAGGGAAACCTAGCAAACCTATACATTTTTGAAAACTAGACACCCAGGGAAATCCAGGATGGGGTGACTTGACCGGCTCTCACCAGGTTCTGTACCCAGAATCCCTTGCAAACATAAAAAATTGACATATTCTGGAATATGCGTTGATCCACAAAATTCCACCCACCCTGCATTTCCCAAAGTCTTCGAAGAAAAATGGTACCTCTCTTGTGTGGGTGGGTCAAGTACCCGCAACAGGCAAGGACCCAAAACCTATTGAGGCAGCATCAAAATTACCGATCGCAAACCAACCTGGTTTTATAAGGGGGTCCCATGAGTTTTTAGCCCGGGGCTCGGCTTCCATCTAGGGAAACCTACCAAACCCACACGTTTCTGGAAACTAGACACCAGGGGGAGTCCAGCGAGGAATGGCTTGCGTGGGTCCCCCAACATTCTCCTACCCTGAACCCCCCTGCAAACCTCAGATTTCGCTGAGAAAATTCCTTTTTTTCTCAAATTTCTGTGTGGGAAAGTTCTGGAATCTGCGTGGATCCACAAATTTCCTCCCACCCAGCGTTCCCCCAGGTCTCCCGATAAAAATGGAAGGCATAGTGGCTGCAACAGGACATGGCCCAAATCGTACTGTGGTGAATTCAAAATTTGCTATAACTAAACTACTTGGTTTTGGTGGGGGACCTGCGAATTAGGCCCCGGGCTCGGCGGCCATCTTGGGAAAGCACCAAACCCAAACATTTCTGAAAACTAGACACCCAGGGAGTCCAACGAGTTATGGCTTGCGTTGTTCCCCTAGCGTTTTCTACCCAGAATGCCATGCAAACCTCAAATGTAGCTGAAAATAAAATATTTTCTGCATATTTTTGTGTGGAATCACCGTGCCAGCACAAATGTCCTACCCCACAGCATTCTCCCTGAGTCTCCCGAGTAAAATATTACCTCACTTGTGTGGGTGGGGCAAGGGCCAGTGACTGGGAAGAGCCCAAAACATAGGGAATAAAGGAATAGCACCAAGAATTCGAAGTACTACATTTTTTTAAAAATAAGTTTTTAGCCAATTCTGCAGTGGACATCCACACAAGTGAGGCATCATTCTACTCTGGAGACTCAGGGGAATGCTGTGGGGTAGGACATTTGTGCTGGCATGGTGATTCTACACAAAAATACGTGGAATATTTGTTTTTTTCAGCTAAATTTGAGGTTTGCCGGGGATTCTGGGTAAGGAAACCTTGGGGGATCCACGCAAGGCATACCTCGCTGGACTGCCCTGGGAGTCTAGGTTTTAGAAATGTGTGGGTTTGGTAGGTTTCCCTTGATGGCTGCCGAGCATGGAGCCAGAAATCCAGGTGACCGCTCCTTGCAAAACCAGGCCGTTTTGTGATAGGTAATTTTGATGTCGCCTCAATACGTTTTGGGCCCTTGTCTGTTGCAGGTACTTGGGCTTCCCACACGAGTGAGGCACCATTTTTATCGGGAGACCCAGGGGAACGCTGGGTAGTAGGAAACGTCAGCCCGTCGATGCCACAACTCTCCCTCACAAAAATGTGTGAAAAAAGTGATTTTTTTTCAGCTAAATTTGAGGTTTGCAGAGGATTCTGGGTAAGAAACCGATAGGAGATCTGCGCAAGCCATACCTCATTGGAATCCCCCGGGTGTCTAGTTTTCAGAAATGTGTGGGTTTGGTAGGTTTCCCTAGATGGCCGCCGAGCATGGGGCCAAAAACCCAGATGACCCCCCTTGCAAGACCAGGTCATTTTGAGATAGGCAATTTTGATGTCGCTTCAATACGTTTTGGACCCTTGCCTGTCGCCGTTACTTGGGCCTCCTACACGAGTGAGGTACCATTTTTATCGGGAGACCCGGGGGAACGCTGGGTGGTAGGAAGTGTGTTGTTTCTTTCTGCAGTGTGCAACCTTTGGCACAATAATGCAAGGAGAATGTGAAAGACACATTTTGAGGTTTGCAGGGCGTTGTGGGTAAGATAACTTGTTGGGATCCACAAGAGAGACATCACCATGTACTCCCATGGGAGTTTAGTTTATCACAATATCTACAGTTGGTAGGTTATTCTTAGATGGAATGTACACATTGGCAGAGACTAAAAAAACAAAGCTTACTGCACAGTCATCTGTTCCTCAATCACACACATACACTGGTTGGATTTGGCCAGAGGGCAAGTGATGGTTTAGTATATAACATTTTATTAGCCAGAGATTTCACACAAATGAAATGCACTGTCAATAATTGAAAGGACAAAAAAGGGAACCAGTGACTCGCAGCTTGTGAGCTGTAAAGCCACGTCAAGGCCCCATCCGCTTTACAGGCCATTCATGCACCTTTCATATGTGATACACACAAGACCATTCACACCACCAGGCACAAAACCAACACATTACACCATTCACAAAAAGGTCAGAGTATACCCTGCTTGAGAAAGACAGAAAAGACAAATATTTCTGAACAACCACCTATTCTTCAAGCACACAGACATACTGGTCGGATTTGGCACGAGGGTGAGTGATGGTTCAGTATATACAGTTGTATTAACCGGAGATTTCACAAAAATTAAATGCACTGTTAATAATTGCAAGGACGAGAAACTGAACCATTGACTCACAGCTTGTGAGCTGTAAAGCCACGACAAAGCACCAACTGCGTTACAGTTCATACACCTTTCATACGTGTGACACATACAAAACCATTCACACCGCAAGTCGCGGGCCCAGCACATTACCACATTCACACCAGCAGACATCGCCATTCAAGGTCCCATCACTTTCACATGCCCACATTCCTGACACAGCAACCACATCAGCTCACGGATTGCGTGGAGTGGCGTTTAGCTAGCAGTGTGTGTAGTGACCAGCAGCAAGTCACTACTCCCACACCGCCAGCCAAGCGCCCGTCCACACACACCACCAATCTGATAGAGACTACTAGCCGCAGATTCCTTAATGTAGAATTATCCCCATGCGTGAAACTGGATCCGGAAAATTGTCTTTGCCACAGTATCTTTGCGTGCCGGCGGCGATATCAGGTGACTTCGCCCTGACGTCCGTGGGCGTGACGTCAGCGAGGTCACATAAGCCCCATCCCGGTGCGCTGGCATCAGTTTTTCTCTTTTCCACGTGCAACGCGGATCCAGATTGTGTGCTGACCTGTTTTCAGGCCTTCTTTTCACGATTTTGCATTGAGGAACAGTGTGTGAATGCCTTCGGGCTTCAAGACGTGTACTTCTTGTGCACGTCAGATGTCAGGGATGGACCCTCACCGTATGTGGTGTTTGGGCGAGCAGCATGACTCAACGGACTGCGACGCTTGTCAGCACCTCAAACTGAAGTCCCAACGGGAGCGCCGGATGAAATTGCTGTCTTCCTGCTTGTCCAGGTCAGTCTCGTCCCAGCGTCCGTCCCCTACCTCGGAAGCCAGAAGCTGCCGATTCTGACTGCGGCATCGCCTTTCGCTACGGCCCCAAGGCGCCACTCACCTGCACTTAGGTCCTGCACCTTGTCTCCGAGGCCTTGTCCTTGTTCGGGAGAGGTCGCGGGTTCACCTCTGTACATGCGCCCTCGCCTGTCCCCACCCTACCCACCGTTTCCTGGCGTCTGAGACGTCCGCGGATCCCTTGCCTTGTGCGTGGCCTTCTGCGGAGTCGCCGGCGGCTTCGACCCCGGTGCCAATGAGTTTGGCTTCAGGTTGTGGGGGTGTGGTGTCGTCAAGGTATGGCCCTGCGGGGTTCCCCTCTTCAACCCACGGCATCCCTGTCAAGCCGCAAATCCCTATGGGGTTCCCGGTGGCGTTGCAGGAGATCGCCGGCACTCAGGGCTCATCCCCGAGTCCCCCTGGGTCCTCTGGGCAGGCAGCTGCCTTTGCCAGAGGCCGGGCCGACGCCTTTCCGGCGCCTAAGGCTTTCCTCCCCGGCCCTAGCGGTCTGTGGGTGGAAGCCGGGACCTGGGGCGCCTTCCCGAGTCCTTCTCGGTCCTCTACGCAGGCGGCTACCTCGCGTGGGGTCAAGCTGGCGCCTTTTCGTCGCCGTTCCTTACCCAACCCGGCTCCGACCCTGCCCCATTCTCCTAGGGAGCACGTGGTGGTGGAGGTTGACTCGGCGCCCCCGATGGCCACTCCGACGACGATCGACGTTGCACCGGCACCTGTGGCGGACTCCACGGCGTCTGGTCCTAGACTCTTCTCCAGAGGTTCCTTCATCTCCTGGTCTCTTCTTCTCCGGAGACGGAACGTCGCGTTGTTGCTTTTTCTCCAGCGTCTTCCAGGGAGGGCTCCTCGCCGTCCCCGCCGCCTCAACCTTCGGACCCTCTCTTCCCCAGCTCGCTGTTGGTTGCTCCGCCGGCTTCTCCACCTTTCCCGGAGGCCCCTCAGGCCCCCCACTCATCCCCGGATCCTCCACTATTCAGGGGATGGCCGTTTATTCCTCCAGCTAGACTTGGGGATGGGCATCACCCACAGAGGAATTGCTTTCTCCCCTGCTAAGCCCTACGGAGGCAAGTGTAGCCTTTGTTCTGGCCATTTCCACGGCCGCTGGCATTTTGCGAATGGGTGACCCTGTCACCCCATTCCCTACGGATCATCTGTTGGAAGTTCTCCACCAGGGCTCTGGTGGACGGGAGCTGCTTCTTCCATTTTTTGCTTCGCTCCACAATTCTCTTCTGGGGGCGTCCTGCCACGGGTGACCCGGTGCCTCAGCCGCTCCTATACCGCCACCGTCCTGCTCCGCACGATCCAGGATGCCTTTCTTTCCACCCTTCTACCCAGGGCCCTCTTCTGCAGAATGCTTTTCCTTCCTTGCCTTCAGTATTTTGTATTTGTATTTGCATTTGTAAAGCGCAGTTATCACCAACTGGTCTCTAAGCGCTGTAAGAGGAGAGAGACACAGACTAGCCTACAAGCACAAGGGGCAGAGATTAACCCGACCCCCAGGCCTCTTGGCAAATAACCATTTTCAACTTCTTCCTAAAAGGGAGAAGGGCGTGCTCTTTACGCACTGTCTCTGGTAGTTTATTCCACAAAGGGGGGATGATGATAGAAAAAGCTCTACCCCCTTTTGTGACCAGCCTGAATCGCTGACACTTCAGTAAACAGGCCTCTGAGGACCTGAGCGCCCGAGTCGGAGTGTAGAGTACTAGGCGATCTTTAACATACCGGGGGGCTTGATCATAGATGGCCTTATGCGCGATGCATAGGCCCTTGAACTTGGCTCTCTGATTTACCGGAAGCCAATGCAGGTGTTGGAGAAGAGGGGTGGCATGGGCTTCTCTGGGCAGTTTAAAAATCAGCCTGGCCGCATTGTTCATGGTAACCTGAAGTCTAGCCAGTAGCTTCTCTGGAAGGCCGATGTAGAGGGCGTTACTGTAGTCCAGGCGGGAAATTATCGTTGCAGACACGATCAGTCTAAGAGTGGAGAAGCTCAGGAGGGGAGCAAGCTTGCGAAACTGTCTCATCAGGCCAGCACAGGCTCCCACTACTGCGGACACCTATTGAGACATGGACAGGTCGAAGTCTACTTTAATTTCAAGACTCTTCACGACCGAGGCCGGGACTGGGTCGGCGCCCAGTTCCTGAGGCCAAAAGAGGTTGCTCCACGGGTTGGAGACAGTAGTGATGGCCAAGACCTCTGTCTTACCCGGATTAACTTTTAGAGAGGTAGCTGTCATCCAGTTGGTGATAAATTTGAGAATATTCTGTGTCTTAACATGGGAAACTGAAGAATTGTCGATCTGGATGATAAGTTGGTGGTTGGATTCATGGGGGCGTAACATCTTCGCTTCCCTCCTACGTATTTCTCCTCTTTCTCTTCTGGCTGGTCTTTTCATGGGTTGGTTTATGTCTGGAACAGTCTTCCTTTGGGGGTTGTTCTGGATTTCCCTGGCCTTTGCCTTTCGTGTTGTGCTCGGCATGTTCTGTGCGCTCGGCTTCATGGTATTTGCCAGCTGCTGGCTGCACACGCCTGCTCTTTCTGGTCCACCGCAGTGGGCCTTGGTGTGTACCACTGTGCTCCTGCCTCTTGCTCTGCTGGAACTTTGCTAGACTGTGTTTTTCTTCTCACGCCTGCCCTTCTTGGCTGTTGGAGCCGTTCCTGCCTTGTCCTCTGACTCGAGGCTGATGCAGGTTCAGCTGTCCCCTTCACTGTGTGTGTTCTCCTGTAGCGGGCTCTGCCTCCATTTCTACCTCTTCACCTTGGAGTTTGGGGTGATTCTTTTCTTCCTCGGTAGTTCTCTGGCGTTGACTGTCCCTCTGGGGCTTTCTGGCAGATGTCCCTTGTACCTTGGATGGGCTTGGGTTATCCTGACCTCCCTTCGCCTTGTTCTTGCTTCCTTCTGCTTGGTGGGGGCTGGGCCGCCCTTCTTGTCCCCATTATACATCTCCTGCTGGGGCCCTGTGTTTCTTCCTACTAGGGAGATTCTCTCGCAGGCCCGCCTCCCTTCTGGGTATGGCTTGGGTATCTATTCTACGTTAAGGAATCTGCAGCTAGTAGTCTCTATCAGATGTACAAGTTACTTACCTTTGGTAACCATGTATCTGGTAGAGACGATTCTAGCCGCAGATTCCTTCATGACCCGCCCTTCCTCCCGTTCTGCGAGGACCTTCAGCTTGGTTTTCTGCACTCGCCTCTCTTCAGGTGTCTTGTTTTCTACAAATGTCCTCTTCACTTCCTCCCTGACATGATGCTCCGTTCTGTTTAATTGTTCCACCCCTTCCTTCCTGGTACAAGGTCAGTTGGTTCATGTGTTCTTCTGCATCCCTACACCCTGGTTTTTTCCAGTGTGGGGGCCTACTTTTACTCTTCTTCCCTTTGAATTGCTTCGGATTTCTGCAGTCCTCGGAGTTGGGCTCTGTTGGCTGCACCTCAGTCTTTAGTTCCTTCCAAGGCATACGACCCTCCTTGATGGTCTTGTCTTGGGGTAATTTGCCGTTACTTATCTGTTCCGGATTTGTTGCCTTTCACTGTTGTGGATGGTGATTACAGACTCTATATCATCTGCTATGATGTTTTTCACATGTTTTTATCTTCCTCCAGGGAGAATATGGCCTTAGCTTACAAGGTTGCTCCTCAGAGTAGTGCTCTGCTCTTTCACAGCTATTGCTTTCTGTGCCTTAGTGCCTGCCACTTTTCCAGCTGGTGCTGTTCCTCACCTTTCGTTCCTCCCTTTTTCTGTTTTACCTGCTTTTCGCACACTGTTCTCATTCTCTCCACAGTTTTGTGTGTGATGACTTCGCGTTGTGGCGCGGAAAAGTTGTCCGACGAAAACTGACGTCAGTGCGTCGGGGTGGGGCTTATGCGACCTCACTGACATCACGCCCGCGGACGACGTCAGGGCGGAGTCACGTGGTACCGCCCCCGGCGCGCGCAGAGATGCTGTGGCAAAGAAAATTTTCCGGATCCAGTCTCACGCCTGGGGCTAAATCTACGTTAAGGAATCTGTTGATAGAATTGCATCTACCAGATACATCGTTACTGAAGGTAAGTAACTTGTACGCCAAGCGCCAGTCCATTCACACCGCCAGCCAAGCGCCAGTCCGTGCACACCGCCAGCCAAGGGCCAATCCACGCACACCACTAGCCAAGCTCCAGTCCACTCACCACCAGCCAAGCACAAGTCCACGCACATCACCAGCCAAGCGCCAGTCCATGCACACTGCCAGGCAAGCATCAATCCACGCACACCGCCAGCCAAGCGCCACTCCACGCACACCGCCAGCCAAGCGCCAGTCCACACACACCACCAGCCAAGCACCAATCCACGCACACCGCCAGCCAAGCGCCAGTCCACGCACACCGCAAGCCAAGCGCCAGTACACGCAACACGTCTTGATTTTTTTTAAAGAAGAAAGAGAACTCAAACCAATTGCAACTAGATACAAAACTATAACTACCAAAACAACAGCAGTAACTAAAAACATCATTCTATTGCCAAACGTTAAACTGAACAACTATATAAAACCATACAGACCAGGCAGTACACTATTAGACTCACAGTTGCTCCCAAAAACTCTTTTGAGTGTGATACAATCTGAAACATGTGGGCGCACACATCCCAGGATTAGAAGGACACTCGGCACAATGCATACGACTCTCCTTCCGCACACCTCTTTGCAAGCAGACTCTGCATCTTTTACAGAGATTGTTTTTTTTTCGGCGTGGGAGGAATTTGGGCCCAGATGTAGGTAAATCTATTTTACCGACTCAAGAATACCGAATTTTACCGATTCGGTATTCTAGATTCGGTAAATCAGATGTAGGTAAAAATTCTGTAAATTTTACCGAATCTGTATGATTCGGTAATTACCGAATCGGTATTTACAGATTCGGTAATTGCCATTGATTCCTATGGGCCTACAGGCCCATAGGAATCAATGTCAATTACGAATCGGTAAACACCGATTCTGTAAAATTACCGATTTTGCAAGGGGAACAGAGTGTCACTTTGACACCCTGTTCCACCCCTGTTTCTGGCCCTAAGGGCATGTATGTGTGTCACATGGCACCGGTGTACATGCACAGATGTGCATGGACACAGGAATTCCTTATTTATCATGCAATTGCATTACATGGTAAATAACAAATCGGTAATGGCCTGTGGCACTCTTAGATGTGCCACCTACATCTGGATTTACCGATTCGGTAAATTTACCAATTCTGTATTTTACAGAATCGGTAAATTTACCGTATCGGTAAATATACCTATTCTGTAACATGAAGGCCACCTACATGTCAAATCCCAAATACCGGTCGGTAACGGCCGAAATCGGCCGTTACCGACCGGTATTTGGCGACCTACATCTGGCCCTTATTCTAGAAAGTGGCGATCTTTCAGTCTAGCCACATCCTTCACCACTCGAACTCTAGGAACACTTGGCTGTTCCACAACTACAAGGCTGCCTATCATAGACTCCTGAAACTGAACAAAAGTCAACTTTGACGCAGGAGAACACTCCTTGTACACAACAAAAGCATTGAAAGTTGCTAAATTGAAGAGATGGATGGCCAACTTCTTATACAAAATATAAGCCTTACGAATAGCAGTGTAAGGTTGCAACCTCTGATCTACTCTATCAACACCACCCATGTGCTTATTGTAGTCTAAAATGCACACAGGTTTGCGCAGTTGAGCAATCTGACCCCAAACAGCCACAGGTGAAGTACTCTCATCATGGATGGTAAGCAGCATGTACACATCCCTCCTGTACACAAATTTCACAGCTAGTAGTTTATCACTACACAAGGAACTGCACTGTCCCCTCTGAAGCTTTTTGCAAACAAGCTCTTTTGGGTAACCTTCATGGTTAGAGCAGATTGTGCCACAAGCAAAAGTGTCCACTTTGAACAATTCCTTAAGCAATTGCACAGCAGTGTAAAACTTATCAAGGTACACATGGTGGCCTCTGTTGAACAGTCTTCTGGCAAGATCCCACACAATTTTCTCTGAAACTCCAAAAGTGGACGGACAACCAGGCGGGTCAATAGTGGAATCCCTACCAGTGTACACCCGGAAATTATAGACATATCCTGTCCAACTCTCAAACAACATATACAGCTTTTTTTTTTATTTGTTTATTGAAATTTGCAGGGGAAATGCACAGCAGTGTCCATATTATACATTGCATATTAACAGGAAGATAATCACAGTGCGATCAACTGCATCACATTTCGAAAGGATATGATATTTTGTTAACTTAACATCCAACAAGGCGACGGTCAGCACAAATGAGAAACATATCTGGTCTTCCCTAGATGAGGAAGCAGTTATTAAATTCAACCTGAAATACAACAAATCGTGTTGGGTCAGGTCGGCATAGGGCAGACATATTGCAGACATAGAAACATAGATAGCCGCAAAGGCATACATCATACATCAGCTAGGTGCGGCCCTGCAAGGAAAACACATGACAATATACATATTATACAGTGCTTATTAACAGTGAGCTAATCACATTACGATCAACTGCATCATATTTTAAAAGGGTATGACTTTTGTAAACTGAATATCCAACAAGGTAATGGTCAGCACTAATGAGAAACACATCTGTACCTTCCTAGATGAGGAAGCAGTAATCAGTTTCAGCCCTAAATACAACAAAACGTGTTGGGTAAGATCGGCACAGGGCAGATATATTGCAGACACATAAACATAGGTAACCGCAAAGGCCTATATCATACACCAGCGAGGTGCGTCCAGAGCAGGCTCAACCCTCATCCAACTGCATCACCAACAAATAGGGTCATAGACCGTGCTTGAGGCGGTATATATAGTCAAACCGCGATAGGAAAGCTCACCTCCCTTCATTATCTGTGGTCTACTGCCCAGGCTCATCCGACTCGTGAGCCGGGGACCCTCTATTTCGCATCCACTGCAGGAACGGCTCCCAGATATCTCGCGGCCGGGAGGCGGGCGGCATCAGTTCCCAGTACGTGCCAAGTTGCATGTGCCCATAAGTCGCATCCGACAACCAGTCAGTAAATTTAGGCAGTGCTTTGCTCTCCCATTTCATAGCCACTTGACGTTTAGCATATAATAGTAATATGGCATGCAATTTGTGGCTTTTAGGTTCCGTGTCGGTGACCCACCGAAGGATACCCAGTAATGGGGAGGGATCATCTGTTTTGGTAAGTATTTGATTTAGTGCAGCGAATGAGTCAGACCAGTAGCCAGTGAGAGACGGGCAGTTCCAGGCAACATGTAAAAATGAGGCGCCCTCTGCACCACATCTCCAACACCTATCATCTTCCCTTAGTCCCATGCGGTGAAGAGCAATGGGGGTGCGGTAGAATCGATGCAGAAATTTGAAGTGTATCAGTCGAAGTTTATAATTGGGGGAGAGTTCCAATAATTGTTTACAACAGAAAGACCACTGTTCGTCAGTTAAAGGTGTGTCTAGCTCTGTGTTCCATAATTGCATAGAGTTGGGCACTATAATGGGGGCCTGTTCCTGCATAGTATTATATAAGCGAGACACACATTTTTTCGGTGAGGCCCGTGCTAGAACGTTCGGGAGTGCGTGCAGTTGTGGAGGCTCATCCGCAAACTTGTCCCAGAATGCCTTACAGGATGATTTTAGTTTATGGTGCATGAACTGCTCCTTGAAGGAGAGGCCTGCTTCAGTTTCTCGAGCTGTAGATCTCTGAACCTACCATCCGGATATAAATCAGCAAATGTTCGTAGTTGTGCCCCCGCCAGTGTTATGTCCCCTCTACTTTCTTCCAAACAGGGGAGCATAGGATTTTGTTTTAGAGGAATCGCCGGCGCGTATAAAAGGGGAAGACTAGCTCTTTTTTGCAATTCGCGCCATGTCCAGCGTAACATATTAGCTGAGTCAATATCTTGCATGGGCCTCGGGGCCTTTTGATACAGGGCAACCCCAAGAAGTAGCGGAGCCACCGAGTCCAATTCTACCGCCACACGTGGCTGATAAAGTGTGGGGTAGGCCCAAAAATGCACGAACTGAGCTTGCGCTCATAGCGCATATAGGTGCATATCCGGAGCCCCTGTCCTCACTGTCTCAGCGGTAGTGTCAGTAGTGCCCAAGATATTCTAGCCTGGCTACCAGCCCAGACCAGTGACAGCAGATGAGAGCGCAGGCATGTGAAGAAGCGGAATTGGGATATTTACAAACAGGTACAGGAACTTTGGTAGCACTACCATTTTAGCAATTGCAATCCTACCAGCAATGGACAGGGGGAGTGTCGCCCATATGGCCACCTTGCTTTCGAGCCAATTTACCGTCCTCCCAAAATTCAAAGCCCAGACATCCTGAAGGTTACGACTTATCCAGACCCCTAAATACTTCACTTCGTTTGCCTCCCAGCATAGAGGATATTCAGAATATACTTCAGGGGTGTTGTCAGTTAAGGCAAATATCACGGACTTCGCCCAGTTAATTGAAATACCTGATAGCCCTCCAAACTTTACAAATATGCGCAGCAGTGGGTTCAAATTTTCTGTCGGTTTTAAAACATATAGAGTGACATCATCAGCATATAAGGAAATTAATAAACTATGGGTGCTGAAACTTATACCTCTTGCCGTGTGGTGTTGCCTAATTCGTGCCACCAGCGGTTCCTTTGCAATCGCAAATAACAGCGGAGACAGTGGACAGCCCTGCCTAGTACCCCGGGATATCATAAATGGGTCAGATAGCTGGCCATTCACTCTTACTCTAGCTGTGGGTGCAGTGTATATAGTAAGCATATCTGCCCTATGAATAATGGGCTAAATCCCATGCGTTCTATAATTTGAAATAGATAAGGCCATTCAAGTGAAGCAAATGCCTTTGTGGCATCCAAAAACACCACTGCAGCTTGGACATTTGGATGGAGGTAATGTAGTACTGAAAATAAGGTCCTTAGGTTTTGCGAAGTGGCACGCCCTGGTATGAACCCTGATTGGTCCGGGGGGGCCACCATTGGGAGTAGGGGCTGTAGGCGATCGGCTATGATTTTAGCATATATTTTTACGTCAACATTTATGAGAGACAAAGGTCTATAAGAGTCAAGTGATTGGCTATCTTTGTCTGGTTTCAAAAGTGACAATTAGCGCCTCCCTCATGGATTCAGGTAGTACCCCACTTCCAATGCCTCTGCAAATACAGCGTGTAGCTTTGGTGCGAGTTCTTCTATGTAAGTTTTATAGAATGCCACGGTTAGCCCATCAGGTCCTGGAGCCTTATTAGATGGCAGACCTTTAATAACCTTGGCGCTATCTTGAACCGTGACTGGAAGATCCATGTACCTGCGATGCATGTCTTTAAACCACACCAGGGCGATGGAATCTAAATACGCTTTATGGGAATCTTGTCTGTGGTGTACATTGGTGGACCCATATAGGTTAGAGTAGAATGCTGCAAATGTCTTAAGGATCTCATCTTGCCCTATAACCACATCCCCTGAGGGATTGACTATAGTATGAATGTGTGTGGTAGGTGCTGCAGCCTTAATAAGTCCAGCCAAAGTACCACTGGGCCTATCCCCTTCTCCATATCTTCGAGCCTCTGCCTGCCTACCTAGGAATTTTAGTTCGCGCTGCGCTTCCTCAGTAAATTCTAACAATTTTGCTTTGATGCGTGTTGCCAGACCAGGCGTGGGGTTGTCATAAAATAACTTCTCCAAGTCTTTGAGCTCCCTCTCCAACTTATCCATGGTACCCCTTATCGCCTTAAGAACTCCTGCTTGGCGTGATAGACAATGGCCTCTAATAACTACTTTAAATGCATCCCATAGGATCGAGTCTGTAGACACAGATCCTGTATTTTTTTCAAAATAGTCCGCTATATCTCCCCTGATGCCTTCAGTAAACGCTGCATCCAGCAATGCGTTCAGCGGCATTCGCCAGGTGAAGGCGCGAGTGGGGGCGCCTGGAATCTCCAGTTCTAGAAGGCAGGGGGCGTGATCGGACAGCGAGCGGGCCAGGGCATTCACCCTAACTGTCCATGTAGCCACATCTGGGGACACCAGCCAAAAGTCTAACCACGACCAGGCTGCATGATGACTGGATATGCATGTGCCTTCTCTGACATTTGGGTTCCTTGTTCTCCATATATCTAACAGTGAGCCCTCTCTGAGGATATCATGTACTGCCTGTCCTGCGTGTAGGTGTAGTGGTCTAGACGCGCCCTTGCGATCTAAAGAATCATTTAGCACCACATTAAAATCTCCCCCCCAAATAATCGTGGAGCAGTTCATCATCACTATCTGTGCCCAGACGCCCCTGAAGAATTCCGGATCATCCACATTAGGGCCATATACAGCCGCAAGCACAAGTGGCTTCCCCATAAGAGTCCCATGCAATACTACATATCTACCATCGGTATCACTAGTTACCCTATGTTCTCTTCAGTCTAGCCCCTTCCGTATAAGAATCGCCACCCCTCGGGCATAGTTCGAGTATATAGCGGAATATATGGAACCCCACCTGGAGTGCTTAAGTTTAGGCGATGGCGTGGAGTTTATATGCGTTTCCTGTAAAAAGCATACGTCAATGTTATGCCTCTGCAAGTAGCCATGCATCAGCCTCGCCTTTCTACTATCATTCAAACCCCGAATGTTCCATGTTAATACCTTTGTCACACCCATCGATGTACGCATTTTGGTTGGCAGTGGTAATCCAAGTGACCTATGATATGTCTAAGTGCGACTAAAGGACAGACCTCGTTCCTGCAGTACTGACAGTTCGCCAAACATCCAATTTTCCCAGACGACCCCGCACCCACAGCAACCCCCCAACTAGGTTGTGTCAAATCCCCTCCCGAAATACGCATAGCGTAACAACAACTAGAACATGTTGATATTTGGAGATACCCCTTGGAGGCGTGGTATCTCGAGCGTACACCCCTGCTTCCACAGGGTGGCTGTGCTGTCACAATCCAAGTCGCTTGGCATATGAAATTGCAGGTGAAACAAAGTAGTAAGATCATTGGCACGAGTACGATGCGGCTCATAGCTAGCCAGCGGGAAGCGTACATTAGTCATTACAATGACGGCTAGATGCCAAGCATAGGAGAACGTCTCAAGGGACCTGTAACAAATAAAGCTCAGCAATATCAAGTAAGGAATATAACAAAATAAACATAACAGAAATGAACCTGCAGGTATCAGTCATTGTCGCTCAGGCGATCCTCCGAACCTCCCCCAGCTACAGTCTTCTTTTTTGACTTTGAGCCACAAATATGCTTCGCGAACTTTAGTGCAGATTTGACGTCAGCAAAATACTGTGTGGTGCCATCATGTGTGACTTTCAACTTTGCTGGGTACAAGAGGGACTATGGAATTTCCGCCTGGAGCAGTAGACGTTTGGCTGGTAAGAATTCCTTCCGTGCTGCCTGCACCAATGGCGTGATGTCTGGGTAGAAGGATATAGTGTTTCCTTTGTGTGTTATCCTCCCTTTTTCCCTCGCAAGCCTTAGTATTAAGTCTCTGTCTTGGTAATTGAGTAGCTTCGCAAGGATAGGTCTCGGGGTTGCTCCCACCGGTGGCTTCTTACCCAGCGCCCTGTGGGCACGCTCAACAGTGAACACTGGTGACAGGTTCGGATCAAAAAGCTCATGTAGCAGGTCTATGATGAAGGCTTCCATTTTCCCCATGGCCGTAGTTTCCCGAATTCCTGTAATGCGAACGTTACATCTTCGAGATCTCGCTTCCAAATCATCTGCCTTAGCGCATAGCATTTTGAGTTATTGCTCCACGGTGGTTATGTGCTCCTTCGCTTCCTGCCGGAACTCGCAGCATTCCGTGTGACGATTCTCCAAACAGTCCTGCCTTGTTTCATGCGCCACTACCTGTGATCTCACTGACTCCAGCTGGGAGGACATGGCATCTAGTTTCGCGTCGATGCTTCTCAGACCCAAGCGTACCTCCAACATCAGCGCCTTGACATCTACATCTTGGTTATCACTCTGCAGCGCCGCGTCCGCAGTGTTCAGGTCAGAATCCGCTTGCTTAGGTTGGCGTCTCTGTTCGAATGCAATCTTCAGCTGGCGAGGGTCTCCCTTACCCATCTTTGCCAAACCAGTGGGGCACGGCTTCTGCGTCGCCTTGTGTCCTCCGGGTAAGGCGTGACTGTTGTCTCCTGACTGACAATGGCTTGAAGCATGTGGCAGTGCTAGCCTGGCGGGTCGGACAGCAGGTTGTGACCCCTCGCCTTGACTGCAGAATTATATGTCGTAGAGTCAGGTAGCAGAAGAGAATACGGCCTTAGCTATCGCTTTTGCGGCGCTATAACTTGTGAGGTTGTGGTGTCCGAGGGAAGGTAGGCCGAAATAGGTAGGTGGGAGTCACCCCCCAGTCCGATGAAGACAGACTGGTATTATGGCGCCAGCGATGAACCGCAATGTCCACAAGGCTTCAGACCAGACTGGGTGAGCACGCAGAACAAAAGAGAAGTACTTTCCTCAGGAGCAAAGTCTCCGTGTCTCCCTATGCACCGAGGAAAGCGCGTATTTCAGCGCGAGGTAGAGAGGTCTTCCCCTTCCGATTTGCTCACTAGACGCCATTTTAGTTCATTCAGGCCAGCCGCGTAGTGAGCACGTGTAAGTTCAGTTAAGGGACTCTCAGCTCGAGTCATACATGTAAATTTGGCATCTGCGCCAGGGAGTAGTAATTTGACAATGGTGACATCAGCGCAGGGTCAAGTATTTCATCCGCAGCTGTGCGCTCAGCTCAAGGATTCACTCAACAACCCAATTCAAAATGGCGGTACACCAAAATTGGCTATTTCCAAATTTCGCATCATTTCATGTGTAAATACGTCCACACAGATTGTCTGTGGTATGATGCGACAGCGGCCGGAATCCGACACAATCTCCGTGCCTAACCCCGCCTTCCTGTGGGTCGCTGGTCACAATGCGGGGCTCCGCAGCGCACCCGGGCTCGGCCGCAGATCCCCGGTCTTAATTAGGGCAAGTCCCCCCGTCGGGCCTCCACAGACAGCGGGTTTCCCAGCGGTCGCTCCACGGTGACCTTAGCTGTGCGCATATCTTCCTCTCCATGCACGTAGAGAAATCCAGAGTTGTACCGCTTGTGCCTCTGATCATCCACTACCCCCACGCTTAGGATGCAGCTAGTTGCCTCACGAGTTAGATAGGATTAATTCAGGATCATTAGTACAGCCGGCGGAGCTCGCCTTTCAAGCGGCCATTTCGCTGCTCGGTCGGCCACGCCCCCCAACAACAACATATACAGCTTAATTCCATAACATGCCCTCTTGCTAGGAATGTACTGTCTAAAAACCAAACGACCCTTGAACAGATCCAAAGACTCATCAATAGCTATTTCTTTCCCTAGAGTATAGATCTATGAAAATAGATCTATAAAGTGATCAAGAAAAGGTACAATTTTAAAAAGACGGTCACAGTCAGGGTGATCTCGTGGCAACGCCGAGGCATTATCAACAAAATGCAGCATACGAAGCACAAGTAAATATCGATCACAACTCATAATTGCAGGAAGTATGGCCGTTGCCATCACTGGACTAGTAGACCAATATGAAGCAATGGACGGCTTCCTTATCAAACCCATCAAATAAGTCAAACCCAAAAACTTCATCTCCTCCAGATTTGTGGAAGTCCACCGAGTAACTCTAGAGTAGGGCCGAAGTCTTTCACTGTTGTCCCTCAAATACTGTTCTGCATACAAATTAGTCTTTCTCAACAATCTCAGCCAAAAATACATCATCCATAAACAACTTAAAAATCTGTATAGGCAAACAAAATCACAATTCACTGTACACCCTGCATCCCCAGTAAAGGCAGGCAACACTGGCTACACCCTGTTTGGATCAACCCAGAGTCCAGCACTTCCAATGGGAAGCCTTGCAGCCCCAGGCTGCAATCCAGATGCCTCTTGCACCATCGGCACATCAGTGTCCTCCTCTAAAACCTTCATCTGCACTGAGAGTAGCTTCATCCGCACTGACAGTAGATTCTTCATCCAATGATTCCATGTGGAGAGACAACTTACTGCCCACATTTTCTCCTCCCTCCTCTCCCTCAGACGCACTGTCAGTCTCATAATGCTGCTCAGAGGAAGATTCAAAGAGCATACCAACCAGCTGTGAGCAGTAATTATGCGGCTAGCCATAATCCTTACTAACAAAGGTAATGTGTCGAACAAGTCAACAACAACAAACACTATGTAGAATAACTAAAAAACAAAATGTGGCTTTATCACACACACCTATATACTCCAAAACTATACCACTCACTTGTCAGAAGCAGATAGACTCACCACCTACTCTGCACAGACACAGCAAGGACCAACAATATCCCACTAAAAAAGGAAAAAGAAAAGAAAATTACACATAAAACAATGCAAAATATATTGCAAAGAAATTCACGCTCCAAAAACAAACTACATATGCGGCTGTTTTGACACCACTTACTAAAAATTCACTCATGCACAACAATAATACTCATTTGAAGTAAACCTAACAAAAAAAGTTTTTCTTACCAAATAAATGCAACTACGCAAAACTGCAGAAACCGCAAACAGAACAAAATGCACTAGAAAAAAAGGAGAAATAAAACATTACAATCACATATGCAAATAATGAACCAGTCCATGCAAAATCTGCCAGCCAAGATGGTGGCTAGGTGGGCCTAAAAGCAAAAGGCCGGCCCCAAGTGGTCAGAAACATCTGAAATATTCAACCCTGTTAGAACTGGCTATTTCTGGTAGGCTAAGGCTGACGCCAAAGCCAGGCAGAAACCACCATTCTAGTCAGGGCAAAGGAGTCACACGCCAAGATAACCCCTGATCACCCCCTTGGTAGCTTGGCACTAGCAGTAAGGCTAAACTCGGAGGCAATGTGTAAAGCATTTGCGCCAGCACACAACAGCAACAACATCCTAGGCACACCACAAAAGGAACTCCACACAAGGTTATAAAAAAATTACTTTTGTATTGTCAAAACACAGCAGATAGAAATCACCCATGTACATTGTGCCAACTGGCACGGGCAATATTCACAAGGGATTATTCACAAGACAGGGCCACATGGGCCACTGTCAGGATCGATACTTTAGAAATAGAAATACTGTCAGAAATTAGAATAAAAGGATATAAAATCACTGTAGCACAAATTAGCAAGAATAGCACACAACCAGTAACTACTGGTAACAGGTAAGTACCACCTACGCAACCCTAACCACCTTAGGAGAATGTCACGCAGGGGACCAGGACCTCACTAGGACCACCTGTACTGGAAAGAACAACCACCTAAGAATAAAATACATTTAGGGGTATCAGCAAGAACACATTACACATGATGCATCAAACATTCAGAGGTGTAGGGAAGGAAAAACACATGATGCATCAACCCACACATTCAGAGGTGTAAAATCAAGGAAGACACATGATGCATAAAAACATTCAGAGGTGCCAGACCATAACTCAATAGCGCAAAAACACATGATGCCTAAAAACATTCAGAGGTGTAAGATCAAGGTGCGTAATCATATTAAATGCATTACATTTCCTAGCACCATATCACATTGCACAAAACTCACATTAGGCAATTACCATCACATAGATAATCACATTGCACCTAAATAAAATCACATACCAGCCCCCATCTAATAAAGGGACTAAAGAGCCCTGTGTCCAGAATGTCAGGGCGCGCTGCCATGCAGCGCCAGTCAGGGGCGCGCCACTGGCGCAAAACCTAAACGTTGCAGGTGCCCACTACTTGCTGGGCACCTGGGAACAGTCACAAGGCTTAAACGTTGCAGCTGGCACTAAGTGCTGCGCAGCTGTAGAAGTCCTGGCACCACTGTGCCATCTCTGTCCCACACAGGGACTCTCTCTCCAATTGCGCCTAAACGGTGCAGCTGCCCACTAATTGCTGGGCAGCTGGAGACAAAAACTGCGACAGGGTCCTCACTGACCCTAGAACAGAACTGTGCCAACTGTTGGAGCCACACAGGCTCTGAAAACACTCGTATCACATTGCGCAGAACGTTGGAGCCACACAGGCTCTTGACATCACACATGGCCAAATGCTGGAGCCACACAGGCTCTAAAACAAATATGCCCCAAGTCCCTCGGGGGGACTCTAAAAATCAATGTGGGCCTTGGAGCACCTTCCTGGGCTCTAAAACTACGAAATGCCCCCTAGAGCCTCTCTAGGCTCTGAAACAATTGTGGGCACTTTGGAGCCTCTCGGGCTCAACCAACAAAATATGCCCCCGGAGCCCTCTGTGGGCTCTGCAGCAACTGCTAAGCCTTCGTTGCAGCCCCGCTCGGGGGACTGGAAATCAATAATGAATATGTGGGGGAGGAGCTTGGCGGGCATCCGAGATGGCCGCTTGAGCACAGCGCTCTCCGGACCCTCGCCGCTCCCGGCATTTTATCCTGGCTGAATCCTGATTTCTTGCAAGAATTCGTGTGGGGGACGTTTGGCTGACTACCCTGGCACTTTTCAGAAATCGATTTGGATCTCGTATTCCTGAGATATGGTGCTCTGAACTTTTGGGCTCCGCCCTTGAGGTGCGCCCGGGACGGGGTGCGGTTCTGTAGCCGTCCTGCAATTGAACAACAACGGCAGGAGATCTGGCCTTGTGGGTCCCCCCTTCCTAAGTTTCGGTTTCGATTCCGTTCCGACTTGGGCCACGGGTGTGGATGTCGTGTTGCGACTGAGACCTGGAGGCAGATCGGCTGTTGGGCTTTCATGTGACCTATTTGCTGGCTTGGCGACCTCTGCCCGAGTTGTGCCCCCTTTTTCATGTACTTTTGATCCTGTACTTTGAGTGTCGGGCCCGTCGAACCTGGTGGCTTGTCCTGTGACGCATCTTCAAAATGGCGGGCAGAGGGGACAGAGAGACGCGCAAGACGAAAACACCTCTGCACGGAGCTCCAGTTCAATCAAATGTCATGGACCGTTATACCCATTCTAAGGGGTCCCCCGGAGCTGCCCTGCCTGGTTCCAGTATAGCGTCCGAACGAGTTTTGGAAGAGTCGGCGGAGCCCTCCCTACAGGATATCATGGGCGCCATCTCGGGTGTGAGGGAATCCATCGGCCTACAGTACGAGGCCTTGGCCCATAAACTAGACACCGTGGCTATTGAGGTGAATCTGATTCGTGCTGATCTCGGCAAGACGAATGAGAGGGTACAATCACTGGATATTAAATCTTCTAGCCTTACGAATGACGTCTCGGAGCTCCAAACAGAGATTGGGAATCTCCGTCGGGGAAACGACTTCATGACCCGTCGCCTGGAGGACTTTGAAAATAGGGCGCGTCGCTGCAATGTTCGCCTGGTTGGTGTACCGGAGAACCCTGAACCCCACTCGGTGGATCTCCTGGTTGAGGATCTGGTCTTGAACCATCTGGCCCCTTCTGGTCTCACAAAATTTTTCACGGTGGAACGCGCACATCGTGTTCCAGGGGGCAAAGTCAAGCCGGGAGCCCCGCCGAGACCCATTGTAGCGAAGCTTTTTCATTATAGAGACCGGGACGCTATCCTGCAGGCCTCGCGGGTGAAGGGCCCGGTGGCCTTTGAGAATGCTACGGTGAACTTTTACCCGGACTTTTCCCAACAGGTTCAGAGACAACGTATGGAGTTTCGTGGTGCCAAGAAACGTCTTCGGGATCGGGGCCTACGTTACGCCATGCTCTTTCCCACCAGACTTCGGGTCGAATACAATGAGCGTACCCTTTTCTTTGATCGGCCAGATGCTGTTAATGACTGGCTGGACTCATTGCCTGACCGTCCTCCTGAGACTGACTCCGCCGCTCACCCTGGTGGTGCCGAAGGTGGTGTGGAGATCTAACTGTTCGGCTCTTATGTCTTATTTTGAATACATTCTCAGGAGTGTTGGCCGGCGTCCCTCTACATTGTGATCATTCTGTCTTTCGTTTGTTATTTTTGTTCTTGCTGAGGTCGGGGGGAGGGTGGTACGGAGACCTTTCCTCCTCCGGGGTCTTTGTGTAGAATAGGGGTTTTTGGGCGACAGGCACACTGCAGGTTGGGGTGGCTCTTTAGCTTTTTGCAGGGGTGCAGGGTGGGGGGTGTTTCTCTTCAGTTTGGGGGAGGGGGGTTGGGAAGTTTTTTCTTTTCTGTGTGTTGTTTTCAAGGCGAGTTGCTCCTGTGTTTGCTGCTGTTTCTGATGTCTAGCTCATGGACGAGGGGTCTTGGCTCGGGCGGCTGGGATGGGGGGTAGAGGGTTGAAATTTCTTTCCTGGAACGTTAATGGCCTGGGAGATCGTATTAAGCGCAGTGTGGTCTTAAAATGTATACGACGTTTGTCACCGGACATTGTTTTCATGCAAGAAACCCATTTGATTGGTAATGTTTGTTATGCAATGAATAGATGGGGCTACCGCCTTGTGGCGCACTCGGGGTTTACCTCCGGATCTAGGGGTGTGGGTATTCTTGTTCGAACCTCCCTCCCCCTGGCGATCGATGAGGTGATTCATGATGACCGTGGGAGATATACTGTCCTGGTGGGTAGGTATGAGGGCCGCACCCTATCTCTCTTCAATGTTTATGTTCCCCCGGGTTTGCAGGCCTCTACTTTTACTGACTTGGGCCGAGTTTTGTTAGATCTCCCTGATAGTACTCTCTTTCTGGCCGGTGATTTTAATTCGGTGCTTTCCGGCCTTCACGATCGCCATCCCCCTAGAGATACCCCGCAGGCTCAGCAGTGGTTGGGTGGGTTTTTAGATACCTTTGGCCTTGTGGACTGCTGGCGACTGTTGCATCCTACTCAGCTCCAATACACCTTCCATTCTGGGGCTCATGGCAGTCTGTCTCGGCTGGATTATTTCCTGATGCCCGCAGCCCAATCATCGGCGGTTCGTGAGATTTTACATTTGCCGAGGGGTATTTCTGATCACTCGCCGCTCTGGCTTCGTTTCGAGGTTGGGGTAGAGGCGGCGGGCCGAGTGGCTCCCATTAACCCTTGGTATCTTTCCTCCCCTGAGTCTCGTACCCTCTTGCTCAAGTCCATGGATGCATATTTCCTGGAAAACGAGGGGTCGGTCTCTTCGGCTGTGTCCCTGTGGGAAGCCTTTAAAACTGTGATTCGTGGACAGGCCCTTTCCTTGATTGTTGAAGCTAAGAGGGCTGGGAGGAGGGAGGTGGTGGACCTTGAGGGGGAGATCTCTGCTTTGGAGGACGAGTTGGAATCTGGTGTCACGCCTGAGAAACTCCATGCCCTGGGTCTAAAACAGTTTGCATATAAATCTCTGGTCACTGACGCTGCAAAGGTGATGTTTCGTGAGCAGCAGGGCAGATTGTACGATGTGGGTGACAAGGCGGGCAAACTCCTAGCGTGGTTGGACAAGAAAGAAAGAGCTAATCGTGTGGTGCCCGTGATTCAGTCTGCGAATGGTGAGAATGTGATTGATCCGACCGCCATTGTTGATCGTTTTGCGGAATATTTCCGTGTGGTATATGCTCCCGTGTCTGTGAGGGATGTTGCCGACTCCCGCCTTCTTCTGCGTGATATCACTTTGCCCTGTGTCACCGACTTGGACCGTATTGCTTTGGACTCCCCTTTTACGAATGATGAGATTGCCAATGCAGTTCGATCGCTCCGTTCGGGCAAAGCATTGGGCCCGAACGGTTTGCCTATTGAGTTGTACAAGTTACGCCCCGATAAGGTGGCGCCGTATCTCCGCGCCATGTTTCTAGAATCTCGTGAGCGGAACATACTTCCTTATGATCAGCGTCTGGCGACAATCGTCGTCATTCCCAAAGAGGGTAAACCGCGTGACCTCTGTTCCTCGTATAGGCCCATATCCCTATTAAATGTTGAACCTAAGGTGTTGGCTAAACTTTTGGCGACCCGTCTCCTTTCGGTTCTCGGGGAGTTGGTCCATCCGGATCAATCTGGCTTTATCCCGCATCGCAACACTGCTCTGAATTTACGTCGCCTCCACGGCGCGCTGGCGAGGGCGGGGCTTTTGACTGAACCGGCCATTTTGGCGTCCCTAGATGCCTCCATGGCCTTTGACACTGTGGAGTGGCCCTACTTATGGGCGACACTTGAGAAATTTGGATTCGGGTGCGAGTTTATTAGCTGGGTTAGACTGTTATACGCGGAACCTCTGGCGCAAGTTGTAGTGAACGGTAGAGTGTCGGCCCCCTTCTCCTTGGGCTGGGGTACCCGTCAGGGTTGCCCCTTGTCCCCCCTGTTGTTCGCGCTCGCTCTTGAACCGTTGGCGGCCTGGCTCCGTTGGGAACCGTCCCTTAAAGGTATTCGTTGGGCCCCGGATTTCGAAGACCGCGTCTCGCTTTATGCGGACGACATCCTCTTGTATCTTACTTCTCCTCGCAAGTCTTTATCTGTTTTATTTGACGTTCTTGCGTCCTTTGGCGCTAACTCAGGCCTCGTCATCAACTGGTCTAAGTCCTGTGTATACGTTTTATCTGGTGTCTTGCCTCCGTTGTCGAGTAGACTTCCTCTTCAGGTGGTCCGGGATGGTTTCAAATACTTGGGGGTTTTTGTTACCTTGGACCCGTCCCTTCGTTTTGATCGTAATCTCCTTCCCCCGTTGCTTAGGCTCCGTTTGGACGTTGCCCGTTGGCGCAAACTTCCCCTGTCTCCACTGGGTCGGGCGGCCCTGTTTAAGATGATGTCACTACCGCGGTTTCTCTACGCTCTCCAGAATTATTATGATCCTATCCCTAAGACCTATTTTCGGGAGATTGAGGGCCTTCAGAGGCAACTTATTTGGGATGGGCGACCGCGCATTGCTCTCGCGAAACTTTCCATCCCGTGGTACGATGGGGGCATGGCGCTCCCCGATATTAAGAGATACTACTGGGCTTCCCATCTGTCCGCTATTAATCACGCTATGTTCTCGCCGGGTCGTAATCCGGCGTTTGAGATGGATAAACTTCAGCTTCCGGGAGGTGACTTTAACAGAGTGCTCTATTCTCGCTCCGCTGGGCGCCATCTTGTGGGACCTACTTTGACTGCTTTGACGGTGTGGCGTGCCGCGAATGTGAGCCTGGGCTGGGAGGATCGCTTGACGTTGGCGACGCCGCTTTATGCTTCAGAACGTCTGGGCGGTCTTTGGTCTTCCAAGGGTTTTGACCGTTGGGACTTGATTGGGATCTCTAAAGTGGGGGATGTCTACTCTAAGGGTTCTGTGCGCCCGTTTCAGGCCCTCCAGGCTGACTACGGCCTGAGTAGTCGGGAATTCTTTCGTTATTTACAGATCAGGCACGCTTTGGTTTCGGTGTTTGCTCCTGGTGAGATTCCGCCTGACTCTTCCCCACTTGAAGACCGTATCCTTGACGAACATCTTCCTGATAGCACTATCTCCCTGATCTATAAAAAGTTGATTAACAATCGGACTGACTTATTGGCCCGACTTCGGGAACAGTGGATGGGAGATGGGTTGGAACTTGATGATGAGGATTGGCAATCGGCCCTCTCCTCTCCGAAGGAGGTGGCTATACCGGCTCGACTCCGTCTGGTCCAATTGAAGATCCTTCATCGGGTGTACGTGACGGGACCGCGACTGATGGTGATGGGCTTTTCCTCCGATGGACTGTGTAAGCGTGGATGTGGTTTGCGTGCTACTTTCCTGCATATTCTTTGGGAGTGCCCGATGGTGGCTGCTTATTGGGTGGCTGTGCTTGATCTGATGACTGTGGTGACAGGGATATCCTTGCGTCCGGAACCTCGTCGCTGTCTTTTGAATGTTTGGGAGCCCACGGACTATTCGGTGGCACAGACTAGATGGGCCACCCTGGGCTATATGATTGCGAAGCGAGATATTGCGCAACTCTGGGGGGCCTCCAGGCCCCCTGCCCTCTCGCAATGGGAGGATAACATGGATTGGTCCATGTTCCGTGAGAAAACTGTCTATGTGGCCAGGGGCAGACCCAGGGCATGGGTGAAGGTGTGGGGTCAATGGAACGAATACCGTGGCGACATTTGTACTCCTCCCCTTGTGGACACTATCGAGATTACCCTGTCTCCTTAGGCTAGCGTTCCCGGAATCTTCATATAGGGACTGAGCTGGTATCTCCGGCTCTCCCCCCTTCTTCTTCCTGATCTCTGCGCCCCTCCCCCCCCCCCCTCCGAACTCCTTAGTGCTTAGAATATTGCTACTGCACTTCCGTTGCTGTCCCCCCCTTGCGTCCCTTGGGCTGACCTTCAGTGATACACTCTCGCCTTTTTGTATGTTTGTTCTTTCATATATATCAAACCTGTTTTTGTCCTGTATATATTGTGGAGTATTGCATTGTTGATTGACGGTTACCTCTGCGGGCATATATGATATGTGTCTACTCCTTTTTAGCGGCTGGCCCGTGTGGTTGTAGGCCCATCCTTGTACCTTCTTGCTTGCTCAAATAAAGGTTTTTAAAAAAAAAAAAAAAAAAAAAAAAAATGAATATGTGCCCCCAGGTCGTCGGAGCGGCCCTCCGCCAATCGGGGCCGCTCAAAAGCACAAGAAAACTGCCCTGGAAGCTGGAAACACCTCTGGAGCGGCCCGCTGCCTCTCGGGGCCGCTCAAGTACTCCGCCGGGGCCCTCACGGGGCCCCTATGACCACCAGCTCCCCATACCTCTAACCAGCCACACGGGGGCGGGCACCGGCAATGTGCCCCGACGCCTCCCCCTCTTTGAGAACCCAACACCGCGTGGCCCCACTCACCGGGACTTGGCGCTGGGACTCCTCTGACTGCACACACGGGGCGCTCCTCTTCACACAGGAGCCCCGTTACTTCTCCATTGGGCTTCACTGTTGGAGACACATGCAGGGCTCTCACTGCAGCTGCGGGAGCCCTGCTTTCCCGTCTCCTCCGCCGATGCAGCTTCTTCGGCGTATACCGGCCCGGACTCTTCCTCCGCTTCCTCTCTCGGCTCCGGGCTTCCTGTTTGTAGCGCCTGGCCCTGTCACGCTGCAGTTTGCCTGACTTCCGGTTTGGGAGCCGCCAATGGCAGCGCGGCCCTCGGTCGGGAGGCGGGCCCAGCACTCGGCAGCAGAACTCGGGGTGATGACGAGGGGTAGGCTCCCTCGAGAATACGATCAAAATAGAAAATAAGCGAGGGAGGCACTCGCTGGCGGTCTCAGCGATCTTCACTGGATGGGCAAATGCCGGGTGGGCACCGGCTTGGCAATAAAAGCGCTCCCAAGCGCAACAAGCAAAATAAAGTGCTCCAGACGCTAGGGACAAAGGCAAAGCGCTCTCAGCGCTCGGGCAGAAATGCAGCGCTCCCAAGAGCCAGAAGGCAAATAAAGTTCCAGCAAAGTCCTTCAGGATTCCAGGACCCCAGCAGTCCAGGACATAAGGTGGAGCACAGCAGCTCCCAGAGAAGAAAAGTCCATCAGGTGTCCAGGGGCTGGGCAGGGACCAGGGATTCCCCTGGGCCCAAGCAGCAACACGCCCTGGCAGGATTCAAGTTAGAAACAAGAACATTTTTAGAGTGTCACAGCACCCTTTTTATACCCAAAATCCTTTGTCTAAAGGGTGCAGGCAGTGTGAGAACCAGCTAGAACTGGTTATAGGGAATTCCTTTCACTGAACAGGCTAGGGATATCAGACGCACCCCAGGGGGTGGAGCCAGCATTGTGTGGGGAAAACCCAGCCTCACTCAGGACCCTCAAACCAGACGGTCAATCCACAAGCAGGCCCAGACTCACTCCTCCCCTCACATCAGCATGCTAAACACTCCATTCACCACCGGGGCAGACACTCCCAGACTCTTGGAGCCAGGCTCACCAGCCAGCCTCAGCCAATCACACGCCAGACACAAATTACACAAATATGCCAACTTCTAAAAGTGGCACTTCTACACTAGACACAATCATGCCGCATATACCATTGCGCAGCATTCAATCTCACGAGTTTGCGCATACCAAACTCGACCCTGCACTCCCCACACATCAGGAACTACCATGGGCATACATATTCCCCATACATGGGAGGGCAGGTCACTCACCACACATACACAGAGAACTCACGCACTTTACACTGTACCACAGTGAAAAAGTGCGCAAAGGCCTAAAATCACCAACACCAGGTTCCAGAAACAGGCTAGGAAAAAGCAAAAAGTTTCGGGGTGAACCTGCCAAAAAGGACCAGGTCCAACACAACCCCCTTCCAGCCAAAACGCAGGGTAGACCAATCACTCCACTGATGGGCTTCCCTGCTTTGGGCGACAAAACACGGACACGGGCCCGCACGGCAGGGACACCCTCCGGTTTTTCGCCACTCTGAACCCACATGGATTTCTCTCAACAAAAGCTCTCTGGCACAACTAGGATACCCCACTGGTACTCTCTAGTCATCCACGGCCAGGACCAGGCCCTAGGCCATCCAAATGTCACAGGTTCTAACCAATCCACAGAGTGGGGGCAGTAACCCCTGGCACACAATAGCCATTCTCCACTTCCCTCTCAGTATAGCTACAACTACCACTGATCCTTCAACCCAGGAACCACACCCTCAGGCTGACCAGAGGTCACGGGCAAGAATGCCCCACCCTACCTCTACTTCTGGGTTTCCGCACCCTCACAGGGAAGCACCCACCAGAACACAACTCTCCTACCAGATCAGGAACTCACTCCATCACTGGTCTACCACCTGGAAACTATTCCACTTCTGAGGTACAAAGCACACAGCACAGTCCCTCTTCAAGCAGGTGGGTGGACACAGCACACAGCAAAGTCCCCTTTCCTCTACCTTAGTGGAAACAACAAACTGCAAGTGGGCCCCAGAACACACAGCAAGGGATGCCCCCTCAGTCTCTTCAGCTGATCCACTTTGGTAGAGAGTCCTCTTGACCTGGAAGCTTCCTAATCTCCCAACCTAGAATCTAAACCCTCAGGTTGCACCCTCAGGTTGCACCGGGGTCAGAAGTACACCATCCCTCTGCACCCCCTTCCAGAGTTCTGCACCCTCCACTTAGGAGCGGTACCCCTCAACACCAGGACCGCCGGAGTTCTGGTTACAGACACTCCCCGTCCTCTAGACACAGGAAGATCCTCCTCAAATGACCTGCAAGTACAGCCTAGGCCCCTGACCTGGCGCTCCCTTAGGGAACCCTCCAGGCCCTGAGACAGGGTTTCGGGCCAACGTGGGACACACCGTCCCACACTCACTCCGCCTCCACTGAGACAGGACGTAAGCCCATACGTCCCTACCATCCTACTGGGACCCAGCTGGGCTACACATGAACCTCTTCACCTACACAGGATCATCCGATACACAAACCACTACTTTTAGAATCACTCCCTAATGCCTCTGCAAGACATCTAGCACACTGCCAGACATCCACCTTCTTGTCCAGTGCCTCTGCAGGACCTCCTGCACACCACCAGAGGTACACCTCCTGTGCAAGCTCCTTTAAAAAAACTCACACCAACTCCTCCAGTTAAACACACCACTCATCCACACACTCCCACTCCAGACTGGTGAGACAGTTCCTCACTGCCCCTGACTCTCAACCTGTCCCCCTCTTACTGAGCACCAAGCACCATACTCTGGGAACTGGGAATGGAACTTCACGCACTGGACACATTTTAGCTGCCGCCACTGGATCCTACCATACTGGAATCCAGACACACACACTACACTCAGGGGATAACCACCCTCCGAGCAAGCCATTTCTCCTCCACACTCCCTCTCTTCCATCTACCCATACAGGGACAGGAACAGGAACAGGGATTGGGCACTGGACCCAGCAAGGGATTCCTAATCTATGGGAACCTCCCCCTCTACTGGCGTCCCGCCCTGTCATTTTCTCTCATCTGCCACTAAACATAAAGCGCAGGAACACCATTTGAAAATGACACTCTTGAGGAAAAACAAAATCATAAACAATAATCCCAAACATGCGACTATCTGAAAAATGCAGAGTTTTGTAATGTAGCCAGTTGTCCCTGTGGCACTGCGCAAACACAAGTCCTAATCCGCACCGCTGCCCAACAATGTTAGAACTGGCTATTTCTGGTAGGCTAAGGCTGACGCCAAAGCCAGGCAGAAGCCACCATTCTAGTCAGGGCAAAGGAGTCACACGCCAAGTTAACCCCTGCTCACCCCCTTGGTAGCTTGGCACGAGCAGTAAGGCTAAACTCGGAGGCAATGTGTAAAGCATTTGCGCCAGCACACAACAGCAACAACATCCTAGGCACACCACAAAAGGAACTCCACACAAGGTTATAAAAAATAACTTTTGTATTGTCAAAACACAGCAGATAGAAATCACACATGTACATTTTATTCACAAGGGATTATTCACATGACAGGGCCACATGGGCCACTGTCAGGATCGATACTTTTAGAAATAGAAATACTGTCAGAAATTAGAATAAAAGGATATAAAATCACTGTAGCACAAATTAGCAAGAATAGCACACAACCAGTAACTACTGGTAACAGGTAAGTACCACCTACGCAACCCTAACCACCTTAGGAGAATGTCACGCAGGGGACCAGGACCTCACTAGGACCACCTGTACTGGAAAGAACAACCACCTAAGAATAAAATACATTTAGGGGTATCAGCAAGAACACATTACACATGATGCATCAAACATTCAGAGGTGTAGGGAAGGAAAAACACATGATGCATCAACCCACACATTCAGAGGTGTAAAATCAAGGAAGACACATGATGCATAAAAACATTCAGAGGTGCCAGACCATAACTCAATAGCGCAAAAACACATGATGCCTAAAAACATTCAGAGGTGTAAGATCAAGGTGCGTAATCATATTAAATGCATTACATTTCCTAGCACCATATCACATTGCACAAAACTCACATTGGGCAATTACCATCACATAGATAATCACATTGCACCTAAATAAAATCACATACCAGCCCCCATCTAATAAAGGGACTAAAGAGCCCTGTGTCCAGAATGTCAGGGCGCGCTGCCATGCAGCGCCAGTCAGGGGTGCGCCACTGGCGCAAAACCTAAACGTTGCAGGTGCCCACTACTTGCTGGACACCTGGGAACAGTCACAAGGCCTAAACGTTGCAGCTGGCACTAAGTGCTGCGCAGCTGTAGAAGGCCTGGCACCACTGTGCCATCTCTGTCCCACACAGGGACTCTCTCTCCAATTGCGCCTAAACGGTGCAGCTGCCCACTAATTGCTGGGCAGCTGGAGACAAAAACTGCGACAGGGTCCTCACTGACCCTAGAACAGAACTGCGCCAACTGTTGGAGCCACACAGGCTCTGAAAACACTCGTATCACATTGAGCAGAACGTTGGAGCCACACAGGCTCTTGGCATCACACATGGCCAAATGCTGGAGCCACACAGGCTCTAAAACAAATATACCCCAAGTCCCTCGGGGGGACTCTAAAAATCAATATGGGCCTTGGAGCACCTTCCTGGGCTCTAAAACTACGAAATGCCCCCTAGAGCCTCTCTAGGCTTCTTGGTTTCTGGCATGTGTGGGAGGGTATACTCAGACGTGAGTCCCTTGCTCATTGCACCATCAGGATTCAAGCAAGCCGGGCCGACGAAGGCTGTGATGCCAGAAACCGGTCCCCGGAAGCTTGTTTCCTTCCCTTTTTTTTTTTTTTAAATATTTTTATTGTAGGATTTTTCCCCCTTTTTTTTTTGTAACATGAGCAGGGCACAATAAAGTACAAATTCGTAGAACACAGATTCATATATACAAAATATAAAGCCATAAAACAGATACATGTATATTCAGAAACTCAAACACACAGTAAAACAAATTCAACATTTTTCGACCTTAGGTTCCTGATTTCCACTGGATAAAAGGACCCCAGATTTGCATACCCAGTTTCTTACCCTTTTTTCCCTTCCTAGCGTAAATGGCGGTTTCCAATTTTTGTACTGATAATACTTTACCCAGCCATTGGTGGTATGTTGGAGGATTTGGATCAAGCCAAGCCGAGGCCACTAGCAATCTGAGAATCGCCATTGCCACAAATAAAAAGTTTTTACAATTAGAGTGTCCATCAGGGCTGACCCCCAATAACATAACAGCTGGGGTTAGCTCTATTGTTGTTAATAGTGCATTTTGAAAAAAATTCCCAATGTCCTGTTTCAGCTTATCTAGGTGTGTACAAACCGAGAAAATATGCATCAAGTCTGCCTCTGTACTTCCACACCTAAAGCAAGTAGTTCCAGATAAACCCCCCCATTGAGCAATTTTCCCAGGTGTGTAGTATAAATGATATAAAATCTTATAATGTTGGGCCTGAAGAGACGATGAACACAACATTTTACTTCCCATTTCTAGTGGCTCGGTGAAAATATCTCTAACTATATCTAAATCTACAGACCATTTATGTATCCATTTCTCCAAGTCATCTTTCTTTAATTTTGTCATTTCTAGATAAAACCTTTTTATAGTACAGTCAAAGCCATCTTCTATGAGGTCCATCATTATAGTTCTTTCGAAGCCCAATAATCCCCCCTTTTTATTCAATATGCAACTTCTTATTTGGAGGTATTTAAAAAAATGTTTTGTGTTCAAAGTATGCCTATTTTGCAATTCCGTAAATTGTAATATGCCACAACCGCCCAACATATCTCCAATCTTCCTTACCCCCCGCGTCTCCCATTCTTGAAATACAGCTCCTGAAAAAACCGCGCTAGGTAAGGAAGGGTTGTTTTTAAATCTAGTGTATGCATTGTACTTTCCAATTCCAACCTTTTTGGAATATCCTTTCCATATATTATAGGCAGCAATTACTGTCTTGAATCGTGTTCTTTTAAAGTAGCTTTCCTCTGTGAATCTCAAAAATACATTTTCAGCGTTTATACCTAGAACCAAACCATAAATAGCAAGCGAGCCAATCTTATCCCAACCATCCACCTCCGCCCCTCCAATCAATCCCGCCATACCTTGCAGTGCTGCAGCCCAGTAATACAGCTTTAAGTCTGGTAATGACCATCCCCCTCTTTCCCGCGGGAGCGACATATATCTCAGTGCCCTCCGTGTTTTGCCTTTAGCCCAAATAAAACGATTAATCATCTGTTCACAAATTTTGAACCATTTGTTATCTACTAAAAGTGGTATTGCCCTAAAGATGTACAAACATTTTGGCAATACCAACA
Source organism: Lissotriton helveticus (assembly GCF_964261635.1). Taxonomy (NCBI): domain Eukaryota; kingdom Metazoa; phylum Chordata; class Amphibia; order Caudata; family Salamandridae; genus Lissotriton; species Lissotriton helveticus. The sequence continues at coordinate 1,502,917,826 of NC_136057.1, read as the reverse complement.
TTTTAATGATGTTAACTCGTCCTACTAGTGACAGATGGAGATTCTCATATCGGTCCAGGTCTTTCTTTACTTTGTCTATTATTGGGGCAATATTTTGTTCCACCAAAGTATTTAAATCCGCTGAAATGCTGATTCCTAAATATATCCCTGCCTGGACCACTCTATTATCGTCACAAAAAGTCACTGAGTTTTTAATGATTTGAGTTTTTGAAGCATTCAGGGCATAACCCGAAACTTGCCCAAATCTACGGGCCTCTGCCTCTACCAGCTCGGTCGCTTCCGTGGGGTTTGGTGTTATAACCGCCACATCATCAGCGTAGGCGAGTATTTTACAAGGTCCCAGAGCTGTATGTAGCGGGGTGATTTCTGAACATGTCTCTATCCTACGAAGTAATGGATCCATATACATGGCGAATAGCAGCGGGGAGCATGGGCACCCCTGCCGTGTACCTCTTTTAATCGTAAATTGTCCCGTGATGCCCCCATTAACTCTTAAGGCTGCACTCGGTTCCTTATACAGTGTTTGTAGAGCTTTCACAAAACCACCTTTGAATCCAGCTCTTATTAAGGTGTGCCACAGATAGTCCCAGGAGACCCGATCAAATGCTTTTTCGGCATCCAGCAACATTACTGCCATCGGATCTCCTGTGACCTCAGTGGCATCAAACAGGGTTATAACTTTCCTGGTATGGTGAGTCGTCCCTCTTCCGGGGATAAAGCTGTGTTGGTTACTACTGACTAAGGCACTTATTACTCCAGCGAATCTCGTTGCCAAAGCTTTCGAGTATATTTTGGTGTCATTGTTCATCAGTGTAATTGGTCGATAGGACCCTGGCTTGGTCGCCGGCTTCCCCTTTTTTAATATTAAGACTATATCTGCTCCCCCCAAGATTTTGGGATAGCTTCCCCCATCTGGGCAGCTTGAATCGTTTTGCTTAATTCCTGCCCTAAACTTCCCAAGAAAGTCTTATAAAACTCTAAGGGTAGCTGGTCCGGGCCAGCGGCCTTTCCTGAGGGGAGATTGCTCATAGCCTCTTTAATCTCAGTTTGATCCAGCAGTTCCTCTAGCCCTTCTGCATCTTCGGTAGAAATCCTCTCAACTGGAATATTCTGAAGGTATTCATTTATCTCTTCAACACTACTGGTGTGTTGGGCGCCATATAATGTCTGGTAGAATTTCCTGAACACTTCCCTAATTTCCTCAGAGTCTGAGTGTAGCCTTCCATTTTCATCCCTGATCTCCCTAACATTCCCATCCGCCGCTATCTGTCTAGTACGCATAGCAAGAACATGTCCAACTTTTTCACTAAACTCATAGCACCTCTCCCTTTTAATGGTATAGTATTGTGCTGCCTTATTCGCCAAGTCCTGTTCAGCTTCACTTTTCGCTTTCATTAAGTCTATAATAGATTGTTCAGTTGGTTCGCCCCTTATGACACAATCATTAAGCTGTTCCTCTGCCACGGCTCTCTCTATGTCACTATGCTGGATTCGCTCTACTTTCCGTTTATAGGCACTATAACTACATGTCTCTCCACGAGCACCCGCCTTAAAAGCATCCCATATAACTCCCACCGGGGCACTCCCTTTATTATTTTCAAAAAACTCACTAATCCATTTGGACATATGTGATATATAGTCCTTATCCAAAAGAAGCCTTCTTTCAAATGTCCAGGTCCTGCTTGATCTTAAACTTGTTCTCCCCTCTAGCTTCATCGTTAAAATTAGGGGATTATGATCACTAAAGATTCGTGGGAGCCTATCAATTTTTACTTTAGTCAGTAGATCATTAGATATTAAAAAATAGTCTAGTCTGACACACACATGGTGTGGTGCAGAATAATATGTGAAGCCTGTTTGTTCCGATCTTATTGTGCCCCAGACATCTCGCAGAGTATTATTTTCTAAAAGGTTAACAAGAGCTTTATGTACTCTTTTTTTCCTACCTTTATAATTTCTAATCAAACCTGTTCCCAGTCCCTCCGCCCCATTAATATTCAGATCACCTCCTATAATAACCTGCGAGGGCCAGGTTGCTAACTCAGAATCTAAGAATTGTAGAATTTCTGGATCATCCTGGGTTGAACCATACACCGCCACTAGTGTTATCCATACTCCTTCTATCAAGATCTCAGCCATAGCCCATCTACCCCATTGATCTTCTATTTTTTTGCCAATTACCACATTTTTACTCCTTGAAAGGATAGCTACCCCTCTATTTTTTGTTCCTTGCTTAGATCTTGCTATCAGGTGAAACCCCAGCTGATTGAGACAGAACTCTTGAGTACTCATTATATGTGTCTCTTGCAGGAATACATAATCTACGTTCATCTGTCGCAGTCGAGCACCTATCTTTTGTCTCTTTTGAACATCATTTAGACCACATACGTTCCACGTTACGAATCTAAGAGACATACCTAATTTTTAAAGATCCATCAGCTGCCTGCTCACTTTTAATTAACAAGCTATCAGATTCGTTCTTCGCTGCATCTACTACACAGATTACATATATCCCCATTTTTGTGTTCGCAATTCCTTCAATTCCTTTAATACAATAACAATACTTGTGCCTCCATTTCAAATTGTGTTCTACTTGATCCCAACAGATTCCAGTTCCCTTGTGTCCTGCCCTTGTTCCCTCCCTCCCCCGCCCCAGACAACCCACCCACAGAGACCCTCCCCCCTACAGGCAAATAGGTCCAAGGGACCTATGTCTGGCCGACTTCGCCTACAGGATGTCGTGCCCTGCCCTCCCCTGATTCTCTTAAACCATAAATGCCACTCAAGGTGCTCTCCCCCCAAAAAAATAATTATAAGCCCCAGCCACCAATCTAAAGCTAATGATACCGGTCATAACTCTAATACAGTCCTACATATCTCCTAGCCCCAGACATAAAAATATACCTTCTTAACTTGGTTGTCAGTATTTTAAACATACAGTAGTATTCTACTTTTCCATACTATTATTAGTCTCTTTCTTTATATATATATTTTTTTTATTTCCTTCTTGCAGGGAATGTCTCTAACGGCGATAGTTTGTGCGTCATGCTCAGAAAGTACCTTATGATGTGACTTATGTTGACTTCTAGTTTCACGCAGATAGCTGAGGTACTCTTGTGCCATGATTTCAGAATAGAAAACTTTGAAGTTTCCATTTAGACCAACCTTAAGACGAGCTGTAAACATGAGATAAGCCTCACAGCCTATGTTCTGAAAAGGGGTGATAAGCTGCCTCATCCGCCACCGTCTTTCCACGGTGGTGTGGCAGAAGTCAGGGCGGGCAAAGAATTCAACCTCCTTATAGGTACGCTTGGCCTGGGGTTTTGCCTTGCTGATTATCTCTTCACGCAATAGGAAATTCCCAACATAGAATAATATTGCGCGGGGCTTACCCTGTGTCTCCTTCCGTGTCATCGGAAATCGATGTGCTCTTTGTACCTCATGTTCCCAGTCCCATGAAGACAGCTCTGGAAAAGCCCCTTTTAATAGCTTAACAACAAACCCCGAGCGTCGTCCCCTTCTTTTCCCTCCTGGATCCCAAGTAATCTAACATTGTTACGCCTTTGTCTGTTTTCAAAATCCTCTAGTTTCCAGAGCATGTCCGCCGTTGTCTTGTCCTGATCTCTACGGTCATCCTGCATCTTAATGAAGTCATCCTCCAGTTTTCCTCAGATACTCTCCCGACCATTTCCTCATACAGTTTATTAACTTTATACAGCGAGGACTGTATTTTTTTATTTGCATGCCTGGCCCTCCTGCTTGCCCTTTGACTCTCAGCACGAGCCTCACCTTGTATTTGCTTTAAGGTAGAAAACAAGACTTCAAAGTTAGATGCACCCCCCTCAGCCCCCTGGGGAATAGCCTTGTGAGTTCCTGTATCTATATTTTCAGGCCCCCCCACAGATGGGGCACCGCTCTCCGCTGTATTGTCCCAGACAAGTCTCTTTACAACCGATTTCGCAGGGGCTCCGCGAGATACTCTAGCCAAATTCTTACGCCTAGGAATTTTTTTAACTTTACTCTTGTAGTTGGGTTTAGATTTAGTGTTCACCGCAATTTTGCTCATCTCTATGGCTGCGGGTTTTAGTCTTGTAATTTTCTGGGCTGTCTCTTGCGTTGACTCAGTAGACTCCGTATCGCTGTCTGCTGAAATTGAGGTACTATCTGTTTCAGTTATGTTGCCTACTAGATCTGTACCTACTGTAGAGCCTACTGACGTTCCAGGTTCTGAGTCAGAGGCAGACTCCAGACCCAACCCACTGTTCTCGCTTTCGCCCTCATCATCTGCCTCATCGTTCCCTGTAAAAAAAACATCCTCACTGGGGGAGGCCAGGATAGGACCCAAGACAGCTGGTGCATTCTTGTCAATTTTATTATTTATATCTATATTCACATTAGCATTTGTATTTTCGTTTCCGTTTATAGGGTTCTTATCTCCTGATTTCACTAGTTCAAGAGCTGTCTCTTCATCAATTACCTTCTCTTGAATCCGTTTTGGCATTGCTCTCTCATTAGATTCATTAGATTCCCCATTGGGATCACTCACGTCGATATCAGTGGTTAGCACAGATAATGCGTTTGTCTCTTTAACTTCAGAGACAATGTTAGATGTATCGTTTCCATTTAGGTGCCTGGCCCCGCCCTCTACCGTGCCTCTAGAAGAGTCTGGTAATCCCCCGGACTCTGTAACGTCATTCTGGATGCAAATCTCCATCATGCAGTTCACGCTCTCGGCGGCTCCAAACGGCCCGGCTGCATCTATGGGCGCAGCAGGCTGTCTCTCTCCGCACAGGGATGCCAGTGTCGGGACCAGAAATACACGTTGTGGAGCAAGCACAGGTGAGAATGTCTCCACTATTGTAGTCTGTCGAAGCGCTACCTCCCTTCCTAGCGCTTCACCGACGACAGATTTCACCTCATTATTTCTCCTCGCTGAGGTTACAGCCGTCATCTTCTTCTCCGCATCCTTATCGCGGAGTTTCCGCATTTTTATCTCTTTTGCTGCCTCGCGTCTTTGCTGTGCCTTGGTTCTCGCTTTGCCTCCCAGGTTAGAGGCTGGGGCACCAAGATCGATTGTGGGCGCCTCCTCCTCCTCGTCCCCCCCACCATCACGATCGCGGGTTTTCTTAGGAGACCGTAGAGTTTTGGGAGCCATTGCCTTCGACAGATACCTCCAGTGAGCTCGTCCAGACTGGAGAGATCGTGCTATTAAGGAGGAAATGATTTTAAATAGGGTGTTTTCCTTTATCTGAGACACCTCCTCTCTGTGCACTGGCCAAAAGGTGGGCACCCCGATCATCACGCTCGATCACCAGTACCCAGCGGCTGCCTGCTCTCTTCACACTTTCCTCGATATCAGCCAGCTCTCTCTTGATATTAGCCCAGCTCAGGTCAGCTTAATCCGATACTCTGGTAATTCATTTAATCCATGAAATCCATTCGGAGCACAGACTGTGGTAGCTAGGACTGGCAAAGTGTTTTAAAACACGAGGTAGAAACAATCCAAGGGGTGAGCACCATATAGTTTATTTACACTGTCATCAGGAGGAGAGCCTAGGCACGACTTTCCTCTACAGCGTCTCGGCGGCCATCTTGCCCCCAGCCTTCCTTCCCAGTATAAGAATTGGCTTGGTAGTTTGGTTTGCCCTGTTCCCATCATGCACTGGGACAGGAAAAGACTAATTTGCATATAGCCAGGTTCTGAGCTGGGATGGTGCAATGAGCTAAAAAACAGGTGATGGATTAAAACCATGATTTCTTGACTTGGTAAGAGTATTCTGCATCATTCAGAAACTCTGTCCATCACCACCCCCCTTTTCCAAAATCGATTTTATCCACACTATGTGTGGGAGGGTATACTCAGACGTGAGTCCCTTGCTCATTGCACCATCAGGATTCAAGCAAGCCGGGCCGACGAAGGCTGTGATGCCAGAAACCGGTCCCCGGAAGCTTGTTTCCTTCCCAGTATAAGAATTGGCTTGGTAGTTTGGTTTGCCCTGTTCCCATCATGCACTGGGACAGGAACAGACTAATTTGCATATAGCCAGGTTCTGAGCTGGGATGGTGCAATGAGCTAAAAAACAGGTGATGGATTAAAACCATGATCTCTTGACTTGGTAAGAGTGTTCTGCATCATTCAGAAACTCTGTCCATCACCACCCCCCTTTTCCAAAATAAACATTTATTTAGCAGCCATGCATTCTGAATTACATGAAGATAACATTTACTGTGAAAAGCACAGCTGATTTGATTCATTGTTTTTGGGAAAAGGAAGAATGCTTACTGGCAAACTGCAAAAACGCGAACTGATCTGTTGCTAAAGTGCTCCATTAAAGAAACAAAGTTTAGGTGTCTTGCGGCTAAAGGGGAGTCTACTGTGTAGAAATTAGGCCTGGGTGGTAAATTCCGTTCCGAGTTTGGGTAATTCACGCTCTGCAGAGAACACGAAATTGCCCAAAATTCTGCAATCCGTGACTTCGCGAAATGTTTTGCTTGTTCGCGCTCAAAATGTGTGTTCGCAAGATATCCCCCCCCCCCCGAGCACGCAAACAGCAATTGCAAACAGAAAAAAAGCATTGCGAACAAGCAGTTCCGCATGTTTGCGGAATTTCTGCATGTTCGCAGAGATTTTTTACCATTTCGCGGAGATTTGCGTAACGCGATTACGCAAATTTCGCCCACCCCTTGTAGAAATACAATACTTGGATAGAGGTTTAGTTAGAGAAATGTCAGTTAAATCAACAAGCTTAAAGTTTATTTGGAAATTACGGTGGCACGAAAATGCAGTAGCGTGGACCGCCGAATAAAAGAATCGTACCAGAAAGAGTATGATCGGGCCATGTGGTATGACTCTTTATGCCAGTCGCCATATTGGCATGCTTTATATCCTCCTATTGTAAGACCCATAGAAAGGGGACTTGAACACCATAAATAAGGTAGCAAATGAGGAAAAGCTTCTCGCCATTTTGATATCATGAAAGGAACAAGTCAACTAAGTAGGAAAATATTCCCACGAGCTTGTAATATGTCACTAATTGCTGTTCGAATCAACGTTGGCCACAATCAGTGATTTAATGCTCACTCATATATACATAAAAGGCTGTTTAAACTAAAAACGCATAAACTGAATAATCAAAAGCTGGAATTAAAAGTGCTTCAATTTGAATGCAATAGATGTGTTAAAAAGTGTCTCAAACTTCTAAACTCAGCGCTGTGCAATATTGCTCCCTGGGGAATAATGTAATATTTACAATTCTTTTTAAGGGGCAGCATCGAAGTGGATGCCTACTTGTGCCCCATGAGGACTGCTGAGTGCGTGCTTGATCGGAGCCTATAAATGCTTTTTGCCTGTGCTTGCAGTGCCTTTCAAATCACCATATAAAACTAGATGGCTAAACTAGATGACTAAACATGCAATGCTCATACGGGAAGAGGGAGGAGGGGCCCTCACACGCTTTACAGTGTGATGCCAACAAAAAATGTTTCTTAGTGAAATCGCCAGGGAGGGAACTCACTCACACAAAGGAGTGACATTTACTCTAATGCATCAGTACCAAGCCTGCATTTCTGAATGCCACAGGTAACCAATGGCAATTGGTGGTGTGCCAAAGCCAGTAGAAGAGGGTACAACAGCTCTTGCAGAGAGCGCAAGCACTGTCGAGGCTCAACCTAACAATTGAGCCTCTTGGCTTTATCAAGGGATGAGCATATCAATATATATACAGAAAATCTATCATCTTGCACCAAACTTCACCTATAATAATGTAATCAAATGTAATTCCAATTATTCACACAATGCAATGTTTACAAATAATTATTAATATAACACATTTTAATACAGTTGTAATTTATAAAAGTACGTGGCTCTATTTTTCCCCATAGTTTTTATCATTGCATTTTGTGGGTAAAATGTCACAATAGTCTGACTTATTGTTTTATTTTGCTTTGGAAATTAAAACACTGTCTCCCTGAGTCTTTTGTTTAAAATGTTTCAGCCCAGAAAATGCAACCTCAAAAACAACCACAAGAGTGCCTTGCACTCCAGCTATAGAGCGTAGAGCTCAAGCTGGGAGTGCTTTAAAAACATATGGTAAGGTATCATGGCGTAGTTAATTTAATGACCCAGGAGACTTACTGTTCTTTTTTTTATGTTTGTTTTTTAATGCTGCTGGTTTGCTGCTGGATTCCCTTCAACTTCCAACAGCATTAAAATAGACTTGGTGGTGCCAAACTCTATTCTAGGGGCACACCACCAAGCTCAAAATAATCCAAAAAATAAAAAAAAACCTTGATGGGCAGTGTGGCTCGCTCCTTCAAAGGAGCAATGAATACCAAATGAGCAGCTCCTAGTCTTTAAAAGAATAGTGCCAAACAGATGAGTCAACCGGGAGAAAACACCAAAACTGAACGCTGTTTGGCGATCAGTCAGAGCCCGAAGGACTTGCCAGGACAACACCCCATTTGATCAGAGAGGCTCAGAAGAGACCTTGAGTGATGCGGACAGACACACTCCCCCCAACCCTGACAATGACTGGGTTAGAGAATTGGACCTGTGAGATGAGCTACATGTGGAACACCTTCCAACATAGTGTGGATGGGGTCCTGGTTTGTAGCCTGCAACACACTGAGGTCCAGGTGTGGCTAAGTAAGAGCCCCCATGTCCCGAGGGAAATGTTGGACTCTGGTGAGTGCAGGCGTGTGCGCTTACAGTGTTGTATGGCGTTTTTGATTCCGAATGGATTTTCCCGATTCATGCCCTTATATAGGTACAATTCACGTTGCCCTTATATAGGCATAGAAATCAAGCCCTTATTTAGGCATAGCCCATGTAACCCAAATACAGGCATGGCTACTTCCATCTGTTCACCAAACGTCGAAACGATTTCTTGGAAAACCAGCTAAAGCCCTTAGGGATTTCCCCTTGCTTGAATATTGATTTCTCCAAGAGTTAGTTTTACAATGAACAACTATTCCATAGGGGTTCATTCATGACATTCATATGCCCGTCAAACATGGCATTTCTAAACACCTTCAAGGTATAAATATACCTTCACTTGCTATGGCAAAACACCGTGGTTCAGACCAGTTCGATCTATTTGCCGGACGCAGCTCGCTACAGCAAGTGCCGAAGGAAGCAGACTCTCCAGCTGACGCACTGATCAGGAAGCTGACCTTCTCTGCCGAGATTCCAGCTCCAGTGTTTCTGACTCCCCTTGCGGGGTATTGGGAAATCGAGTCCCGAAACAGAGATACCAGACCTCCTTCATTCCAAGGTATGGAGCTGATTAGAACCTAGAGGAACCTTTGGTAGATTCTTGGCAATAACTAAACCTATGCTAAAGACCGTACTTACTTCTTCCCTCGTACTAGACTTAGGTTAGGTACATTGGGGTAGGCGTGTTTTAGAAGCACCAGTTGAGTATTTTACCTGTTATTTATGTATGTATTTTTATATGGCTTAGAAACCATACAATGCTATTACAGTATTATTTTATAACACTATTCTCGCTGTACGCATTATACTTTGCATTCTGTTTAACGACTGTAGCAGTTCACCTCTCTTGCATGAGAAAGAAGACTGTTCAATAAACCTTTTATTGAAAACGCCTGTCTTACTATTTCTCTGCAACTCTGTAGAAACGAAGCATGCACAATTGACTAAGTGAAATACATATCTATTGTTTCCACGACTCTGAAGATAGTTATTCCAGTCCTAGGGAAACAAAGTTGTCCTGTTTATGCGGTTGTCAGAAACTAATCCCTTCTAGTGAATTCGAGAAAGTTTCTAATGACCTCTGAGCTAGCTGGCACTCACAATTAAGTTTAGTATATTCAATAGAGACCTACTGACCTAAGTCCTACCTCATATCTATAGGATATATTATTTCAATGGGCAGAGCCTATTGGGAATATTGAAACTACACTACAGCAGCCCCATCTGAGTCAACACAACATAAGACAAAGCTCAGAGAATATGGGCCTGTCAGGCTGCTGCGATAGTGCCCTGAATTGTATGTGCAGGAGTAACAAGAGCTAAGACAGCTGCCAGGGGTACTGAAGATAAGAGAAGATAGTGAGTGGCTGCAGGAGGAAAGAGAGGATCAGCACAGCACCTGATGCCCAGGCAGGAAAGGTGCACCCCACCAAAGCACTGTGCATGAGTGCTGAAGGAGCATGTGGGGGCCTGAACTGCAAAGGTAAACACAGACTGACTGAAATCAAGAGCCTGTTGGGAACAGGCACACAGCAGTCAGAGACCCACCTAGAGGCACTGACTTGCATGAAGGACCCACATTAGCCACACCGTGCAGTCGGAAGTGTCTAGCGCAGGCAGAGATACAGCACAGTGCTAAGGCTTATAGTCATTTACCAGACCTTGAAACATAAACCAGACACCAGCGTCTCAAACAATTTTTGATCCTTGTCACATGAACCAGCGGTGGGCATCTCGCAAGTCTGTGACACAAAGACTTAAAGCAACAATTGGTCATCAGGCATTGAGCAGTCATGGACTCACTGATTTGAGGTGTGTTAAACATGTAGCACCTTTTGAGTGGAAATGTAACTGGACATAAGATTAACGACAGGAGCCAGACACATCTCAGACCAGTCATAATAAACAAGCTCAAAATGGCTAAGCCCAAGAATGGAACTTGCCCGAGTTCTCTAGAATCACAGCATGACAAAGAAAGGGCAGGGTGAAGTCAATCTCGCACTGTTCCACCAGGGTCAGAGAATATGAACAAATTGGTTTCAGTCCTACAGAGGCTGACCTGGCCACAGAACATGGGAAGTAAAGGCCAGCATGGCTGACCTAGTGGAGAGGGGTTAGGTTTTTTGTTTATTGAGCATAAGATGCTAAGGGTGACCTGGTGAAACACAGTTAAGGATTATGGGCCTGCTCAAAGGCAAGGAATAGAAAATTCTGATATCTGGAGAGATAGTTGTTTAGTAGGTTGAGAGAAAATGTCACAGTGAAGGAACTACCAAATTATTTTGCTGTTGAGTGAGGCCACAGGCTTTTATCCTCAATCCCTAAATTAGGAGGCCTATCCAGGACAATAGCAAAACAACTATTCTACAAAACCACTAAAATTGAAGCGGAGGTACATTCTCCTCCTTCCTGCCAAATTGAAAGTAATGAATGAGGGCGATTCAGTGAGCCTGGCAGAAGTAGCATCAGCAGTCTTGAGACCTAACCAACACCCAAGCCACAATGGCAGAAAAGACAGTGGAGAGTGAACATACCACGTGGCAGGCGAACACCTAACCAAGCTGCTGCATCCCAAAAAGAGGCAGTAGAAGCAGTGGCTGTTCTCAAAACATTATCAGATGGCCAGGTGTGGTGTGAGATTGAAACCTTTAGCAGTGGTGGAAGTGTGACAACAAGCGAAGAAGAGGCCTAAATAGACAATGGCCTCCTCCAACTGGCGACCCCCAAACATTGCAGGTTTTCTTGTATAGGAGGGGGAAATTTAGGCAACGCCGCTCCTACATGCATAAGTCATGTTATCTGACAATATAACGCTATGTTGCCACTTGAGTGGACACACTTGTCACTACTAATGCAGCACTCAAGCAGGGGCCACAGTAAGTTCCATATATGTGAAGTGGCTGTGGCGCAAAATGTATCACCGCACTGTTTGAAGCTGGTATGCTCTTACCCCTTTAGCAAATAGCCATTTTAGTTCCTTTGGATATATTGCTAATTGTTTCATGTGTCATTTTGGTGGCCCAAACAGGAGTGCCAAGACTGATGCACACAAGATGGGCAAATAGTAGTTTGTAACCTGGCCCTGAGGTGGGTTCCTGTTTGGGGAGTTTGTTTGAGCTGGCCAGCAGATGGGTGAACATTTTGTAATGATGATGCAGTGAGGAAGGCAGATCCTTGCGAGGGGCTTTCTCAATGGTGAGTTAAAGGTCGAAGTCAGAGAGTGACATCTATCATGAAGCCATTACGGGCAGAAAAGTACTGTCCATAGTTTGCACAGCTTACTTTCTAGAAAGACTCCCTCTCCTGGGTACTGAAAACTATATCTTGATCACCAGGAACATTTGGGGACTTGGAAAGTCAGCCAAGAAACAACAGATACACACATACCTAAAGCGAAGGAGTATACATATGACAATCTTACAAGAAACCCACCTTGCAGAGTCCGAAAGTGTGAAATAATAGTGTGTGCAGGTGAAAAGGCCAGCTCTACAGCACAGCATATTCTGCATACTCCAGGGCTGTCCTTATTTGGATCAGTTCAAGGGCCCTTCACTCAGTAACTGGCTAATACGTAGATAAAGCGGGGAAGAAATGTTGGTATTTATGTTAATTAAATTGAAGATTCTACTATATAATAGGCTTATACTTTCCCATTGTTAAACAGTTAGCGCACATATCAATCCAGTTGGCCAAGCATCCACAGGATCCATAAATACTGTGGTGCGATTTGAACAGTGTCATGAATGTCAACATAGGCAAGTCCCATCAGAGAAAATAACTGAGTTTGTAAAGGTTTGGAACCTTGCAGGTGTGTGGAGGGCGACCAACCCGCTGAGTAGGGAATATCTATAGTGCTTTTTGCTTGATGCTGTCCACACCCCCATATATGCTACATGGACTGTCATAACTCAGTTGGGCTCCTTAGAGCAGAGGACCTAGTGAAAACCATTAATAATGTAATTACAATCTTTGTAGGAAAATGCCTCTTTAAGACATGGTTGTCCAAATTTTTTGCCCATTGGTACTGATGCTATTGATTGGAAGTGCACTTGGGTCCCTGCTAATCTGGCCCAAGTGCTCATTTCCTAAAAACGACACAAATGTTAATTGTAACCCAATTGGCTAGGACTTTAACCCCCCTGTAAATAGTACCTTGGGCACGCGTACTAAAGAGAGTCCATAAGGACTGCAACATGTATTATGCCACCCAAAAGGACCCACACTCAAATTGCATGCAGACTGCCATTGCAGGGTGCTGTGAAATGGTGCAAACCCGACATTGCCCACTTCCTGTGTGCATTGTCAAAGTACACCATATGTAAGTTACCCCTACAGCAGGCCTTTGCAGCCCTAAGGCAGGGTGCATTATAATACTTGTGAGGGCACATCTGCATGAGCAGATATGCCCCTGTGATGCCTAGTTCCATTGCGAGTCATTGCAAGTGATCAGGATGCCATTATAAAGGTATGTACTGGACACTGGTCATCACGAGTTACCTAGCTACTTAATGACTTCTCTGAAAATATTGGTCTTTGGTATCAAACACCTTGTTCTCATAAAACTTTACTGATTCCAGTATCAGATTTATGAAGACACGCACCCAGAGGGCACCTTAGATGTGCCCACTGTATCCCTACTAGTCTCTTAGTGTGTTGTCTGACTGGTGTATTCCAACCTGCCACCACAGAAAGGATTTTGACCCCCTGCAAGGGAGAGCCTGCACTCAGAGAGGTCAGTAACAATGGCTGCTCAGCAGCAGGTATTTCCACCTCCTCCAGCAGGATGGCTAGTGATTTAGGATATCAAGGTCCGAAGCTTCAAAGCTTCTGCCACATTTGACATGCAACCCTGGCTTTCCCCAGACCTGGGGAACACCACCTCCTGCCGGGGGCCTATTTAGCCCCGGCACAGGTGGGAAATGTGATATTCAGGAGGCTTGTTTCACTCACAATCTAGTCACACCCCTGAGGTACGCTACCTGAAGTGCACAGCCAGAGAAGGGTTTCGCCATCTTGATCTTTGGTGAAATAGAGACTTCTGGGCCAAGGGTATGGCCATTCCCCATGGGAAGTGGTCATATTGGGGTTGTAGTCACCGCAAGGGTGAGTAACCCATTAGCTACTACCTCATACTCCCCTAAACCCCCCTAAATTGAGTATTTAGGGGTACCACGACACCAAAAGTACGGATTTAACTACCTGGGAACAGAAGAAGGAAAAAGAAATGGCGACACTGCTTAAACCAAGGACCTGCATAAAAACTAGTGCCAAACCCTGCCTTCCTGTTTGCTCCTTAAATATTGCAGAGACCTGAATTGTCATACAGCTGTACACCCTCCCCAACACTTGGAGGACTGTCCAGCACTTTTACAACCATTTAGCATCTCCCTTGGTTTGGAAAAGCCATCCCCCTTCATCTGCAGGCACTGACCGCATCTGCCCAGTTCACCTTGTTGTTGGCCATTGTGCCCACAGAGGGAACAACACTTCAGGAGGAAGTTTTTTTGGCTCTAGGAAGACAGCCCAATCTCTCTGCTGAGCTTCAAGATGCTAGACCCCCAGGAGCCCCCGTGGTCCAATACACTGAGTATTGGGGCACTTACACCAGCCAAGGCTTGTTTCCTATCCAGCCCAGACACCTTTACCTTGGAAGCCTTTCTGCACATCAACGGCCATCAGGACAGGCGAGACCCATGACTAGAGTGGCACTGCTGTTTTGTTTTTCCCCTCCTCTACAGGTGTCAGACGACTGTGAGAGCCCCATATGCAATTGACTAGCCAGCCAAGCACCTCTGCACCCGAGCCCCCCAGCCCGGGTTCACGACGTCTGACTGCTTCTCCTTGACCTATGGGTCCCCAAGACCTGAGCCCTGCTTTGGGTTCAGCCGGACTTGTCCCCAAGTCCCCCAATTCCACCTCTTTGTTTCAGGTCCCCTTGACTTTACCGGTGTAGAGCTTGAGTCTACCATCCCGACTCGCACCTCTGCACCCCGACACACTTGCGCAGGTAAACTAAAACTGCTGATGGTACTTTAGACATTGGCCCACAAGCACCTAAGTCCCAAAGGGCACCTCTGAACTCCGACTGCAAGTACCCTTTTGCTACATATGTTTTCCTTTCCATAGGTTAACATTGTAGATTTCGAGGCTCATGCCTCAAAACCAGTATTTGAACTATTTTCTATTTTCTTCTAAAATCAATATCTCTGAATGTACTAAAGTTATTCTAAAGATCTTGGTGTCTAAAGTCATATAAAATGTACTTTATTTTTATAAATTGATTTTGAATTTCTTATTATATGTAGGTACCATTTATTGACTGTGTGTGTACAACAAATGCTTAACACTCCCCTCTGATTAGCTTAAGATGCTCGGCCACACAACCACAAATAGAGTACTTGGGATTATTAAAGTATGCCCTGTAATCCAAATAAGGCTAGTCTGGATATTTTGCATGGTGTGTGTAGGAAACTGGCTCTGTATATACTATACCAAAATGAAGTATAGTGTGCACAGAGACCAGTGAATCCCCAGAGTCTTTACAGAGGCCCAAGTAGATAATACTAATGCTCTCTTTTGTGGTAGTGTGGACAAGCAGTTAGGCTTATGAGAGGGCAGTGCTAAGCATTTGTTGTACACACACAGGCACTACGTGATACACACCCTCGTTGACTAAATCCGAGACCAGTGGTTTGCAAAACAATACTTTTAGTATATTTATTTTATAGAACCAAAAATACTTTGTTGCAAGGAAATATGTTTTGCAATATCGATGCTTTTCAATGTAAAAAGTGGCCACGTTATGCATTTTTCAACAATACAATGTTATCCTGTGAGAGGAAACACAATGGGCAAATATGCAGGTAAGTAAACGGTTTATTATATTGAGTTCTTTGGATAAAGAATCAGTACCACGTAAGAGTCAGGTAAGTGGCAAATCTGCACTACCAGAGGCACTGGGGCAGCTGAGTGCAGAGGTCAAACTCTGTATCTGGCGCCAATCTATTCCAACAGAGAATGGTGGCAATCAAAGTAGTACAACTTACAGGTAAGCAGCACGGTTCGGTAACCCCGTCTCTGGGGGTTAAGGTATGCACGGGGCGCAAGACAGCACCAAAGCACACCTCCTGCGACACAGGGACAGACTGATGCAGAGTAACAACACAGCGTTGGTCACCGTATGCAAACCACTGGGGAATCTCGAAATCGGAAAAAGGCTGCAGGCTCAGGCCAGGAGGTAGATTGAAGCTGCACAGGTAAGTTGGAATGTGCTGGAGCGTCAAGACACTGTTGATTGATCTCCCCAAGGTCCAGGGGCTTCGGGTGCAGGGGTGTCCTTTGGTGTCGGGAAGCAGCTTACCGGGCATGCTTTGGTTGAGGGGGGGTCATCGTGCAGAGACAGCAGCCATCGACATGGAGTCCAGCAGAGGTCAGCCCACAGTGAGCTCTTGCTCAGAACGCTGAGAAACCTTTGCTGGACTGGATGGCCACTGGAACTCTGGCTGTGGGCGTCGGCGGCATATGTAGTTGGTTTTGTGGTTCCACAGGCAGAGCTTTGGTCTATAAAGTTGTTTTTCTTTTGGACAGGTCTGCTCTCCATAGGAGAGTACGAGTTTTTATGAAAGGTAGACCGTCCTCCCAGGGTTTTGGAGGTCACTGGTCTGTGGGACAAGTCATGGGAGCTGCAAAGTTCAAAGTTCACAAACAAGTTGGCAGGTCTGCGACCTAGTCAGTGGCTGCAGTTTCTTGTCGTGCAAGGATCATCTCCTCTTTGCCCTCTTCTTCATAGGTTGTCGGTATTCTGAGGATTAAGGTTCAGGGGTGCCCCCAAATACCTATTTTAGAGAGATTACAGGTGTAAGATAGTAGTAGCCAATGTGCTACTTACCTTCAGGGTGCCTACACCCTCTGTATTTCCATTCCCGCTGCGGAGGGGGCATGTGTATGAAGCTGGTTCTTTATGTACTATACAAAATTAAGGTATAAAGTGCAGAGTCCAAGGAGTCACCAGAGGTATAGCAGAGGCTAAATTCGGTAAGTACGAACAGCTCTCTTTGTGGTAGTGTGGGTGAGCAGTTAGGCTTATCATTAAATATCAGGATGAAGATCAGGACGAAGAACCGTTCTCTGAGCCTGTAGATCAAGATCCTTCCACGGCGTCCACAGCACAGATGCCTATGGCCCTTCTCAAAACTTACAAAACCTGCAAAACATGTTGGACGATTACTATTGCCGTTTCCCTACATCTGAATCGGCAGAGTCTCTCCCATCAATGCCCATGCCTCAGGATCTTCCTTAAGATCTCCAAGACCACCTTCTCCAGCACCATCTCACCATTCCCAGGATGCTAACTCCACGGACGAGGACAGAGAGGAGGGAGAGGTGGATGACAAATCTGTTCTGTTTGAGTGGGATGAGTACCAAATTCAGACGCCATCACCATCTGCTCTAGCTACTGCTGACTCTCCTCCAGTAGACATCAGAGGTTTCCATCTCCTGATGGCGAGAGAAACATAGAGATTTCTTATACCGATGGAGACCAAGAAAGACAATTGCTTTCTTTATGATTTGAAAGATCAACCACAAAGGGAAGTGAAATTCATTCCCATCATTGATTTCATCTGAAAGGAAGGGTTAAAGATTATGGCAGCACCCAATTGTCTCCCTGCTGTCTTGCCCCAGTTGGACAAGAAGTATAAAGCACCGGTCAACTCACCAGCATGCCTCATAGGACAGCCTAAAGCTGATTCTTTCGTCTCCCAAGCGGCACCAAGACGGGCCAGGAACCCCTATTCTCCTATATCTGCTTCACCAGACAGAGATGGCAGACAACTGGATTCCATTGGGGAAAAAGTCTCCACTATGGCAGCAACAACTGTACGTTCTGCAAACTATCTAGCAATATTAGGGAGATAGGACATGCAAATGTGGTCCGACATCTCCCCCTATGTTAAAATGCTACCAGAACCTGCCAAATCCGAGGCAAGGCAAATTTTACGAGAAGGAGAATGTTCTTCTGCAGAAATGATTGACGCAGCAGTAGATGTGGTGTATACAGGATTCAGACTGCTAGCGGGTGCAGCAGTGCTAAGAAGGCAGAGCTGGCTAAAATCTACATCCTTTCGCCAGGAATTCCAAGCAAAAATAATCAACATGCCATTTGATGGCGAGTTTCTTTTTGGCCAGCTTGTCGACGAGTCCCGTCAGGCTATCAAGAAGGACACGGAAACGGCAAGATCTTTGGGTAGCCTATAGTTTCATAAGTCGTCCTTTCAAGGTGCTAAAGGGTGTGGATCCTTTTCCAATAGAGGAGGCTACAATCAACAGAGGTCATACCAAACCTCTCAAAGTAATCAGAGATACCAACCCTACAAGCAACAATCTTACAGACAGCGAGGTAACTCCTACTTGAAATCAAGAAGAAATCCCTCCTACCGTGATAGAGATTCCACCAAGAAACAATGAGACACGCCACCTACCACCATCTCTGCCCTTCCCCCAGTCAATGGTTGGAGGAAAAATATACTTTATCACAAATGAGGGGAGAGGGTCAACAAATAAACTCCACCACCCTGAACCCCCTAAACATCAATGTAAACACATAGAGGGGTGGGGAGGACTAAACCCAATACAGACAAAGAAAAAGGCTATGAAAAATATATAAGTTTTGAAAAACTGCCCTCACTCACACACAAATGTGTATGACATGCTTCATCATCGGGTCTGCTTACAAAATGCCCCCTCGTAGCCACGCAGGGCGCGGAGCACAGGAAGGTGGAAACCCAAAATACAGAACGAACAAAGACAAACACAAATGTGACTATCAGTGATCACAACAAAGTGTTACCCTTTAGGACTGGGTGAGTGATAGACGAAAAGTGCAGTTAGGTAGTGCTTGTTAGAACTCGCTTGTGGATACCTGTTAACCCTTTATTCATAGGTTCCAGGGTCAGGATTAAAATATGTGAAGGATGAAAAGTGTTTAGGCAGGAGGTCAAGATCCTAAAACACTCCTCCTTAGACTGTGGTGGTCCACATGTTTCGACCGTATTAAAGTGCCCTCTTTTTAATAGGTCACGTCGATCTTCCTCAGTCTGTCTGTCCCAGTCACTGATTTCCTCTTACCTCAGTTTGGCAAATTAGAGGAGACCCACGTGTAAGGTACTTCCCCCAACCTGGAATGTCATTACGAGTTTATTATCTCATAAGGCTTGTACTGGCTTCAAGCATCACTTGTGCCCGCTCTCTGATCTGCCGTGACCTATTAAAAAGAGGGCACTTTAATACGGTCGAAACATGTTGACCACCGCAGTCTAAGGAGGAGTGTTTTAGGATCTTGACCTCCTGCCTAAACACTTTTCATCCTTCACATATTTTAATCCTGACTGTGGAACCTATGAATAAAGGGTTAACAGGTATCCACGAGCCAGTTTTAACGAGCACTACCTAACTGCACTTTTCGTCTATCACTCACCCAGTCCTAAAGGGTAACACTTTGTTGTGATCACTGATAGTCACATTTGTGTTTGTCTTTGTTCGTTCTGTATTTTGTGTTTCTCCCTCCCTATGCTCCTCCACCTGCGTGGCTACGCCAGGGCGTTTTGTAAGCAGACCCGATGATGAAGCATGTCACACACATTTGTGTGTGAGTGAGGGCAGTTTTTCAAAACTTATATATTTTTCATAGCCTTTTTCTTCGTCTGTATTGGGTTTAGTCCTCCCCACCCCTCTATGCGTTTACATGGAAGAAAAATATCCCAATTCTACTCGAACTGGTCCGCAATTACTAGAGACAAGTGGGTCCTGGATATAGTGGCCAGAGATCACAATTTAGAATTCATCAAGATCCCTCCAAACTCTCCTCCCAAGGGCCCACCTCCAGCTCATATGAAGGAGCTGTTTACCCAAATGAATGTGATGATACGGAAGGGAGCGATCAAAAAGGTCCCTCGTTTGCAAAGAGGAACAGGTTTTTACTCGAGATTTTTCCTCATACGGAAAAAATCGGGAGAATGGCGCCCCATCCTCGACCTGCACACCCTCAACAAATACCTGAAAAAAGCTGTCCTTCCGTATGTTAACACTTCAAGAAATCCTCCAGCTTCTTTCGGTAGGGGATCACTTGGCTACCCTCGACCTTCAGGACACTTATTTTCATGTGCAGATCCTCCCCAGACACAGAAAATTCTTACGGTTCAGAGTATCTGACAGGGACTTTCAGTTCAGAGTCCTTCCCTTTGGACTTAGGTCAGCACCCCATGTTTTCACAAAAGTTCTAGCTCCGGTGGCCGCACACCTTCACTTAGAGGGAGTTCAAATCTTCCCATACTTGGACGACTGCCTTATCAAGGCGAATTCTTTTACAAAGGCAAGCTAGCACGTTTAAAGATGTCTATCGCTATTCCAATCTCTGGGCCTCTCCATCAACTTCGACAAACCTCATCTCATTCTGTCGCAAAGAAAGACCTTCTTAGGAGCCACACTGGACACCCAACTCACTCAGGCTTTCATCTCAAAAGAGAGACAACACAAGATCTGCAAGCTAGCTCGCCTATTGCAAGAAAAAGGGTACGTTTCAGTTCGACTATTCAAATTTTTCCTGGGGATGATTTCATCCTGCATCCCTCTGATACCCAATGCCATCTCAGCATGAGGCCTTTGCAAGAATAACTCAACCTCCAATGGTTGCAGGTTTCAGGGTCATTCGAGGACATCATTCTCATAATTCCTCGGATGCGAGAAGCCTTTCTCTGGTGGACTCGGATGAAGAATTTGCAAGAAGGATGAGCATTCCTGACCGAAGTACCAAATTTCACCATCACCTCGGATGCTTCCCTCGAAGGATGGGGAGCACACCTTCAGGGAATGACGGTCAACGGAAAATGGAATGTTCAGCAAAAGAAGTGGCACATCAACCTCCTGAAGCTGCGAGCCATTTTCTTGGCCTTGAAGTCCTTTTGAACGATCATCCAAGGGGCTTCAGTACTAATTCGGACAAACAACACAACAAGTATGCATTACTTAAACAAACAGGGCGGTACAAAGTCGGCCCTGCTCTCTCAACAAGCCCATGAGATCTGGGCTTGGGCCCTGAGTCACAAGATCAACATTTCAGCTGTCCATGTTCCAGGGGTCTCCAATGCCCTAGCGGATTTCCTCAGCAGATCCACAATATCCAATCACGAATGGGAGATGCATCAACCAACGTTGGACCGAGTCTTCCGGGAGTGGGGCCATCCCGATCTGGACCTGTTTGCAACCAGCCAGAACCGCAAATGCCCACACTTCGCAAGCTGGCTTCCCCACAAGGGCTCGTGCGGGAATGCACTTTCAATGAACTGGTCACAGATATATGCCTACGCCTTTCCTCTGTTCCGTTAGTTCCCAGAGTCATCCGCAAGATGAAGAGACAGCCTTGTCGCCTCATTCTCATTGCTCCCTGATGGCCTCGCCAATATTGGTTCACTGAACTTCTCCTCCTCTCGGAGTGCGATCCCATTCAGCTAACACCAATACCAAACCTTCTGTCCATTCAGGAGGGTCAGATCTGTAACTCGGACCCAGCATCCTTGAGATTAGCAGCCTGGCTCAACACTTTGAATTCACACACTTCGATATTCCTGCGGACTGTCAAGAAGTTTTAGCCAATGCTCGAGCACCTGCCACGATTAAGACAAACAAACTCAAATGGAAAAGATTTTACACTTGGTGTCAATCTGCCAATTTGCATCCAATTCATGTCAAACCAGAACAGATCTTACCGTTCTTTCTTCAATTGGCAAAAGCAGGTTTATCTCATTACACGTTGAAAGTGTTTTTGGCAGCTATCTCAAGGTTCCGTCAGGATGGTTCTAACTCTCTCTACTCTACCAGAGTTATTCAGCAATTCTTCAAAGGACTATTTCGAATGTTTCCCCCTATTTGGCGTCCGCCTCCATCCTGACATTTGAATGTGTTGCTCGCACAACTCAAGCGGCACCCCTTTGAGCCTATTCATAAAGTGGATTTAAAGTTCCTTTCTTGGAAGGTATCACTGCTGTTGGTGCTGACATCAGCAAGGAGGGTCAGCGACATTCAAGCATTCACAATTAAGTCACCTTTTCTACATTTCACTTCAAATGCAGTGGTGCTTTCTACCAATCCCAGCTTCATGCCTAAGGTACCTACAGATTTTCACCTTAATGAGACGATCATTTTGAAAACTTTCTTTCCAAATCCTCAAACAGGTGCTGAAAGAGCCTTGCATTCCCTTGACATCAGGAGATGTCTCAAGTTCTATCTTCAACGAACTGCAACAATTCGGAAATCAGATCAGCTATTTGTAGCATACGGAAAATTGCGTCAAGGCTACGATGTATCCGAACAGACCATAGCTCGTTGGATGTCCGCGGCGATTAGTCTGTCATCAGCAGGCAAGAAGACCTTTACACACAATGCAGCGAGCACATTCTGCAAGAGCGATGTCCTCTTCTACCGCTCTCTTTGCCGGTGTGCCTCTTCATCAGATCTGTAGAGCGGCAACTTGGTCCAGCAGACACACTTTTACCAAGCATTACTGTTTGGAGGCTTCAAGTGATGCAGATACGTCAGTGGGAGAAGCTGTTCTTCGCAATCTTTTTAAATAAGGTGAGCCTCTGTTCCCCCTCCTCCACTATGCTCTTTTTAGATGCTAATTGACATATTGTTTATATATATCTTCTACTGGTCATGCATATGTTAAGCACAAATGCACTTATGTACGTTTATGATGTTATTCATACTTCAGTGCAGTATATATTTATTTATAGGTGCTTATTACCTACTGGCGGTCGCCAGTAGGTAGTTATAGTTAGGACCTAGTTTCCATAGGAAATCCACAACATTCTATTTGGAATAACTTTGGCACTGGTGGACGAATCTTCGTGAATTTCTCTAAGAAAATGGCCTGCTCGGTTCCGCTCCTTACCTGAAAGTTTGGGAGTGATATGTCAAGTGGGGGCCGAGAAAAAAGGGGGGTCCCAAAACGTATTTTCCCCATGCAATTTTCCATAGGGACCTTTAGCCAGGGCTACAGCCCGAACAGCTGAACGGAATTACACGAAATTTGGCAGAGAGGTAGAGTTCTGTTCGCAGATTGTGCTTTTTGTTAAATGGTGTAAATCTGTTCAGTAGTTTCTGAGAAAATTGCAAGTAAAATCATAGCGATATCTAGAGACGGAGTTCAGCACGCGCACTGAAATCTGTTCAATTACGAGCGCGAGCTGCATGCTGATTGGCTGTGAACTGTCTGTCAACACTCGAAACCAGGAAGTGTTGGCGGCCATCTTGTGCCTCGCTAGAACCGAGTCACAAGAAAACAGTAAAACAAAGTTCAGAAATAAGGAAAGGGGGTGGGGTAGAGACATTCTGACTCTCTAGGCTTGCTCAGGGGGTCGTACATGGATGTTTAGGCTCTATTTTTTTTTTAAAGAAAAATCGTGGCATACGCGTATGGAAATACGTACAATTATGAGCAGGAGCTGCATGCTGATTGGTTGTCAATACTCCAAACCAGGAAGTGTTGGCAGCCATGTTGTTTGTCGGGAGAGCAGAGTCACAAGAAAACAGTAAAACAAAGTTGAGAAATAAGGAAACTGGGCAGGGTAGAAACATTCTGAGCCTATAGTCTTGGTCAGGGGGTGGTATATGGATATTTAGGCTCAATTTAAAAAAAAAATTAAATAAAAAATGGCGGAGTACTCGTGCAGTACTTGTACGCGGTGGAAAAGGTGAAAAAAAAGTAGAAGTCCGTTTTATTCATTAGGTCCCGGGGGGGCAAATTACGGGGGCAATTTTTCTGCATAATGGGGGCTTGTAAGGTGCGCCGAGCACTGGGGAACGGCACTCCTCTGGTTTTATTTTGAAGTATGCGGCGGGGGGGGGGGTTACGGCCCTACTCCCCGCAGTCTCGGTGAGCGGCACCCCTCGGGTCTTTTTAAAAAAAATATATGTTTTGAGCTCTCTCTCCCCGTACACGTCGTGGGGAACACCACATTCTCTTCCAGGGGATCCTCATCAATAGTCATAAGCATTAGAATATTCCCGCCCATGTGCGGGACCCCGGAAACACTATATTATATGTGCCCCACATATATATATATACACTCATATTACCTACTGGCGGTCGCCAGTAGGTATATATAGTTAGGATTTTTTCTCTATGGGTTTTTTGAAAATTCTATGTCTAATAACTTTGGCGTTTGTGGACGGAATCGGCTGAAATTTTCAGGAAAATGGCACATTTTGTTTCTGAGCAGCCCTTGAAAATTTGGGGGGGGTTCGTCCAGTGGGGGCCGAGAAAAAAGGGGGGTCCCAAAACGTGTTTTTAACATTGAGTTTTCCATAGGGCGGTTGGCCTCACTTTTAGCCCGAACGGCTGAATGGATTTGCACGAAACTTGGCAAAATTGTAGGGACTGGTAGCCCGATGTGCCTTTTGTAGGTCTCAATATATGTGCTCCAGTGGATTTTGAGAAATTAACGTTTAAAAAAAGATATATATCTGTAACAGCGGACCGGTTAGCGCTCTGGTTCGCGGACTTTTCGCGCAACGGAGCTTTGTGAAGCGAAGCTGATTGGTTCTCCGGCGTCTGTCAACATTCCAAACAGTCCGTAGCGGCCGCCATCTTGTCTCTCGGTAGGATCGAGAGACAAGAGGAGGTCAAAACAAAGGGGGAAATAACTATAAGGGGGCATAGTAGATCCTCGCTGACCCCCTAGGTTTGATGTGGAGGTTTTAAAAGGGCCCCGCGGGGCAAAAAAAAAAAAATAATAATAATAATCGAACGGCTGAATGGATTTGCACGAAACTTGGCAAAATTGTAGGGACTGGTAGCCCGATGTGCCTTTGCTAGGTCTCAATATATGTGCTTCAGTGGATTTTGAGAAATTAACGTTCAAAAAAAGATATATATCTGTAACAGCGCACCGCTTCGCGTACTTTTCGCGTTACGGAGCTTTGCGAAGCGAAGCTGATTGGCTCTCCGGTGTCTGTAAACATTCCAAACAGTACGTAGCGGCCGCCATCTTGTCTCTCGGTAGGATCGAGAGACAAGAGGAGGCCAAAGCGAAGGGGCAAATGACCATAAGGGGGCATAGTAGATCCTCGCTGACCCCCTAGGTTTGATGTGGAGGTTTTAAAAGGGCCCCGCGGGGCAAAAAAAAAAAATAATAATAATAATCGAACGGCTGATGACCATAAGGGGGCATAGTAGATCCTCGCTGACCCCCTAGGTTTGATGTGGAGGTTTTAAAAGGGCCCCGCGGGGCAAAAAAAAAAAATAATAATAATAATCGAACGG
The DNA here is from genome assembly GCF_964261635.1 of Lissotriton helveticus. Lineage (NCBI taxonomy): Eukaryota > Metazoa > Chordata > Amphibia > Caudata > Salamandridae > Lissotriton > Lissotriton helveticus. The sequence goes on along the minus strand of NC_136057.1, from coordinate 1,502,892,795 downwards.
CTGAATGGATTTGCACGAAACTTGGTAAAATATTAGGGACTGGTAGCCCGATGTGCCTTTGCTATGTCTCAATATATGTGCTTCAGTGCATTTTGAGAAATTAACGTTCAAAAACAAGATATATATCTGTAACAGCGCTCCGCTTCGCGGAGATAAAATTATATGTGTATTACCTAGCTGTTGCTAACACCAGTTAGCGACGGCTAGTAGGAGATAGCGACCATCTTGGGTCCCACTTTGCATGTGAGTGATATTTATCACTAATGACATGCAAAGTGGGCATGCCAAGATGTTAGCGACTGGAAACAGTCGCTAACATCGCTATCTCCTATTATCAACTTTTGGAAATATTCGAGATAAGCGCGAATATCTCCAAAAAGTAACAGCTGCCCTGAGCAGTTCTTAGCCATGTTATCCAATGGGAGGTGGATAACATGGCTAAGAGCATTAGCTCGGTAATGCATGAATATCGCGGAGTTTTCAGCGATATTAATGCATTGCGCTCGTTTTTTATCGTATTTGCGATAAACCTTGATAATAGCAAGGTTTATCTGCGATAATTTCTGACGGTAAAAAAATCTTTGCAATGCATCGTTAGGGATAAATATCGCTTAACTTTGGTAATATGCCCCAACGTCTGTTAACGTTCGATTCGAAGGAAATCAGGAATTGTTGAAAAACATTGTGTGCGCCATCTTGTCTTTTTTCAAATGCCACACTTTTGTCGTGCACGGCAGCCATTTTAGATGCCTTGACCAGATCCACTCTGTGCACGCTGTCGATCCTTAGCATGGCTCCCCACCCTCGCAAGCATCTCCCCCAGGCAGTGGTCACCCCCGCTCTCTGTTTTATGCATGGGTAATAAACCTCCCCCCATCTGCGCTGTTCTTCCCTGAGAATCACACCCTGTGCCCGCCCGACACCTCCCTTTCGCCCTATTCACTACCGCACCCTCTGACACTCCTTTTCCTCTGTGTCCGATTGTCCAGGCCGGTCCTAGGCTATCAGCTAGCCCTGCAGATGTAGTTTATGGCCACAGCTGTAAAGAATCACCCGTCTTCAAAGGAGTTATAGTAGATCAAGGCCCACACTCGATGAGATCCGTCACAGCAGAAGCGTTGCTATTATCTGAAAACCATCCTGTATTGTGATTGGGGAGGGGACCGAGCGTGAAGCGGAAGATTCCAGGGATGACTCTTTGTACATCAAAGTTTTTACAATTATGTGTCACATTAAAAATATATAGCACTCCGACAAAGTAGTAAGATTATAAAACTTTAATAATTTATAAATATATACAAGAAAACAAAAATAGTAATAACATATAAACATTTTTAGAGAAAAACAACGAAGTAGCGGTCGGCTGTGCGAATAGTCCCAACGCAGCACAACGTCCAGATTTCCGGCGTGGGGCGTCGCGGGGGGTGGGTGATCAGTAGCAAACTGTTGTGCGAATAGTTCCAAGGCAGCAGAACGCGCCGAAATCTAGATGACACGAAAGTGATGTCTAGTAAGTTGCCACCCAGCAAATAACGGCGTGGGGCGTCGCGGGGGGTGGGTCATCAGTAGCAAACTGTTGTGCGAATAGTTCCAAGGCAGCAGAACGATGGCACCAAGGTGATGTCCAGTAAGTTGCCGCACTGGTTTTGGTATCCTACAATGCTGCTCCGAATAACGGCGTGGAGCGCCCCGGGGGAGGCGGCGTGAACGGGCCTCTCCAGGTGGAGTCTCATCTGTTTTAGTGGGGCGCCCCTTTACCGTTTCAGTTGCCATTCCGTCCGCTTTTGGTCCACTGTGTCAAAATCCGCCATTCAGCTGAGTTGCGCCCACTCTTGCGGTGCAGCGATAGGCGGCTGTCACAGGACTCTCAAAATGGCGGCAGGCTGTTTCCTTTTTGGGCCTGGTCCACTGAAATGGCCCTGGGACACCTTGGAAATCGGACGCTTGTCTGCTAGGTCTTGGACCCCATTCTCGAAAGCGTCCCCTCCGCCTTGAGAATTCATCAAAAGTTTTGGGGGCTCCGACTCCTGCAGGCTTCTGGTGGGGAGCGGCTGCCATGATTGCTCGCGGAATGACCACGACTGAGCTACGAGATGGTGGTGCTTTCATGCTGACGCCAGCTTCAGTCTGAAACATCCAGAAACAAGGTGGGGCTTTCATCGTTTGGGGGAAAAAAAAAGTTTTCATCCAATGAAAAGTGTTGTTTTTAGGTCATATGATCAAGCCTTCCATCATTAGGAAACCAAAAGTAAAATGAACCAATGAAAAGTTTTATAAACAAGTCACATGACCTGTTATGCTGCATAGGGTATAAAATGCGGAGAAAATACGTTGGCACGTGAGGCGGCGTCAGTAGCGGACCGATGTGCGAATAGGCCGAAGGCAATACAACGCGCCAAGATCCGGATGGCACCGAGGTGGTGTCATAGTTGAGAGTTCTGAGCAGCGGTTGTAACACTGTCTGAAGCTTATTTGCAGCTGCTGCAGCTTCACTACGCGCCAAGATCCGGATGGCACCGAGGTGGTGTGTAGGAAGTTGCCGCACTGGTGTGGCCATCCTACAATGCTGAAAGTCGGCGTGGGGCGCCCCGTTGGCCTGTGAGTTTGCGTCAGTAGCGGACCGATGTGCGAATAGGCCGAAGGCAGCACAACGCGCCAAGATCCGGATGGCACCGAGGTGGTGTCTAGTAAGTTGTCGCACTTCTGTGGCCATCCTACAATGTTGAAAGTCGGCGTGGGGCGCCCCGTTGGCCTGTGAGATGGTGTCAGTAGCGGACTGATGTGTGAATGGGGCCAAAGGCAGCGCAACAATATTTTCTACTATATTTCCGGTGTAGAAGACACCACAAGGCGCTGAGATGCCAAGATCCGGATGGCACCGAGGTGGTGTGTAGCAAGTTGCCGCACTGGTGTGGCCATCCTACAATGCTGAAAGTCGGCGTGGGGCGCCCCGTTGGCCTGTGAGATGGCGTCAGTAATATTTTCTGACTGACACCACAAGGCGCTGAGATGCCAAGATCCGGATGGCACCGAGGTGATGTCTAAGTTGCGGACTGATGTGCGAATGGGGCCAAAGGCAGCGTAACAATATTTTTTGTATGGAAGATACCACTAGGCGTTGAGATGCCAAGATTCGGATGGCACTGAGGTGATGTCTAGCAAGTTGGTGTGGTCATCCTACAATGCTGAAACTCGGCGTGGGTCACCCCATTAGCCTGTGAGATGGCGTCAGTAGCGGACCGATGTGCGAATAGGCCGAAGGCAGCACAACGCGCCAAGATCCGGATGTCACCGTGGTGGTTTCATAGTTGAGAGGCACTTCATCTGCAGTGGGGCGCCGAGATCCGGATGGCACCGAGGTGATGTCTAGCAAGTTGCTGTACTGGTGTGGTCATCCTACAATGCTGAAACTCGGCGTGGGTCGCCCCATTAGCCTGTGAGATGGCGTCAGTAGCGGACCGATGTGCGAATAGGCCGAAGGCAGCACAACGCGCCAAGATCCGGATGTCACCGTGGTGGTTTCATAGTTGAGAGGCACTTCATCTGCAGTGGGGCGCCGAGATCCGGATGGCACCGAGGTGATGTCTAGCAAGTTGCTGTACTGGTGTGGTCATCCTACAATGCTGAAACTCGGCGTGGGTCGCCCCATTAGCCTGTGAGATGGCGTCAGTAGCGGACCGATGTGCGAATAGGCCGAAGGCAGCACAACGCGCCAAGATCCGGATGTCACCGTGGTGGTTTCATAGTTGAGAGGCACTTCATCTGCAGTGGGGCGCCGAGATCCGGATGGCACCGAGGTGATGTCTAGCAAGTTGCTGTACTTGTGTGGTCATCCTACAATGCTGAAACTCGGCGTGGGTCGCCCCATTAGCCTGTGAGATAGCTGTTCTTTGGATTTGGGCCTGGCTCGTCTGCTGTAGTGGGGCGCCCCTTTACCGTTTCAGTTGCCATTCAGCTGAGTTGCGGCTGCTCTTGATGCTACAGCGACAGGCGGCTGCAACAGGACTCTCAAAATGGCGGCCTGTTCTTTGGATTTGGGCCTGGTCCACTAAAATGGCCCTGGGACACCTTAGAACTCGGACGCTCGATTTTTTTTTCCTTTCCTGTACATGCAAAAAAAGGTAAATGCCCGGTACGTTACACGCTTCATCTGCCACGATGAACTCTCCAGAGGAACCGAAAAAAAATATAGTTGTGGTAACTATACCATGCATCGTCATATGGAGAGGTGGCACCAATTAATTATAGTGCTGCATAAAAGAGAGATTTGTTCGAGAACCCGTGACCTGCTAGTACATTCATCAAAGAAGTGGCACTGAGAGCTTCAGAGGCAAGGGAAACGGTCCCAAATATTTAGAAGAACTTTGGAAAGATTAAAATGACATGTTTAGATTGTGGCAAATTAATTTCATGTGGACAGATGAGTGTTACTCTAATAAATACAGCATATGAACATCATCATAGTCGATGGTTGGTAGAGACATTTTGACTATATCCTGGACCTGCCCGTCCTCGCCCAAAATGGCGCCAGAATAAATGGGACTCGTAACTCCTTGTTGTGTACTGGTTGCAGAACCTTGAAATCACGAGATACGTATGCAGTTTTGAAGCACATGGCGGGCGGGGACGAGAATTGATTGAATATTTCGACATCCCTATTGATATTAAGTTCTGATGTGTTATTGATTACTGTACTGTTGAAAGTTCGAATTAACGTCACCCATGGTACTTGCCCGCAAATGTATATCTAGATAATTTTATTGTAACTGGCCCTGTCGTATTTTAATTATAAAATGTACGTCCACCGATTCCGTAACTGTTAGACACCTTAGTTCTTGCAACCTAATGGCCCGCCCGTTACGTTCCTCTACAGTGTAAATGTATATTCATCATATACGATTACAGTTTGCTCCGTGGCCGGCCCACGTGGTTATAGGCTCGTATTTGTATAATGAAATTTTCACAATAAAGGTTTTTAAAAGAAAACATGGTAGTAGTATATACATTGGTAAAGTTTTTAATAATAGTCACTGTTTTAGAATCATTAAAAGGCAAGTGAAATAAAGCAGACCAATTACATGAAGGGTAAAAGGTATAATACGAAGGAACGCAGTAAAGATAAATGGTCAAGGGCTGTTGTGTTTTCTATTCCTGCAACATAAAGTGATCGATAAGAATCTCATATTCAGGCGTATCGGCGACTAAGACAGCAGGTCGACCCTCTTTTGCTCAACGGCTCCGTCATGGGACGAAGAAACGCTCTTTTTCTCGAAAAAAGAATATATTTTACTTGCAGGACAGTTGTAAAATTTCCGGGAAAGTACATTAGCCTGGAACATTATAACATATATTTAAGAAAAAATAATGTTCGGAAGTAATGAAAAGCGTAATTTTTAGGTCATATGACCAAGCCTTTCATCATTACAATAAGAAAAGTAAAATGAACCAATGAAAAGTTTTATTAACAAGTCACATGACTTGTTATGCTTACGTTACGCGCTGCGCGCCCCGGATGACTTCCGGATGCGCTAACGCGGCGCGTCATATGACGCATTACGCGACAACGCAGGTACAGAATATAGTCAAAATGTCTCCACCAACCAGCGGTCGGAACACAACCCCTTTCAGCAGGCTAAATAGTTCTGTTAAATGACAACAGAAGGGACAGGCAACAAGAACCATCAGTCAAAGAGGGGAGGGCTAGTTCTTCTCTACCGGGTTACATTGGGGCGCTACCGGAACTGATCGAATTGGTAGTCTACAGTGTTTCTGGATGTTTCAGACTGAAGCTGGGGTTAGCATGAGAGCAGCACCATTTCGTAGCTCCGTCGTGGTCATTCCGCAACCAATCATGGCAGCCGTTCTTTATCGTTATTTTGGGCGGGGTGGGTGGCGGAGCCGAGCTGTTTTGCAGCCATCATTGTGTGGAGTTCAGTTCATCTCACTAGTTTTGTATTTGTCATGAGGGGTTGTTCCTAATGTTTCTATTTTAGCGAGGTCAAAAAGAGATCCTATTAGTGGCCTACTGATTTTGCTCGATTCCTTTTCTTTTTTTTTACACGATTTTTCGTTATCTGCAAAGACTAAACAGAGTATTGCGACTCTGTGTTTGTTTGTAAATAGAGAATGAACCAAAGAGAACTAATTCTAAAACAGTAAATACTTGGATAACAATGAATCAAATGGAGAGAGAAGCAGGCACGACGGATTACAATGGGGGCAAAGACCTGCGTTAACTACCTTTCACTATCTGCAAAGAGAGAGTACTCCTAATAGAAATGAGGGGGGGGGGGCACCATTCAAAGCAGATCAGTGTGCATAAACACGAAAATGTTTTCACTTACCACGTACTTGACATTCGACAGCTTATGATATTTGCTATTAAAAAACCATTGAAATTCACTGAAAAAACCATAGGTTATAGACCATATATAGTTAGGAATTAGCATTTACAAAACCTTGAAAATTCACTGAAAAAACCATAGGTTATAGACCATATATAGTTAGGAATTAGCATTTAAAAAACCTTATTTTACTCACACAAAACCAATGAAATTCCATATATAGTTAGTTGCACTAACTATATATCGCGCACCTGCAATCCACTGCTGATGATGTCACATATTACATCATTCATGACATAGTCAGTGACATCACTGATGACATCACTGATGACATCTCAAATGACATCACTGATGACATCACTGATGACAACATCCAGTGACTGTATGTTTCTGTAAAGTTAAAATGTGTCTTACATATTGAAGAATGAGTGGAAGTATAAGTGTCTGAACAAAGGATTTAGTAGGTGCATGACTGAATGCATGAGTGAGTGATTAAATGTGTCTCACTGAGTGCATGGGTTAGTGACTAAAGTGTCTTAATTTGTGCATCATTATGTCTGTTGTTCTGTAAACTGCTGCATGTTTTGATCAGTAGCTATATAATTAACTATATGGGTTACTGATTGATTGTCCAAGTATTTGTATGGGAGACTGAGTGTGTGTGTGGCTGGCTGGGAGGTGTGTGACTCTGTGCAGATCAATGTGTACTTGTATCAATGATTGTATAACAAGGTAAGTATGTGTTAGTATATGTTTGAAAATGTGAGGTGCTCTATGTTTAACTGTATAGACAAGAAAATGGAAGTGTCATTGATTCTTTACAGGACTGACTAGGTGTGTGAGTAACTCCATGGATGAGTGGCAGACTGTGAGTGTCTGTATAGGTGTATGAGTGCATATGATAGTGTTGTAAAGATGAGTGATTGTATGTATGAATGATAGTATGGGTGAATGAGTGAAGGTGTGTGTAGACGTAGGAATCAGTGAGTGCGTATGTAGTAACTAGTATTGGTGTGTCAATGGTTTCAAAAATTATATTCTGTATTTAACACTGGGTGAAACAGAGGTTATATTAAAATGTGAGGAGATGCATTGTATTGTCACATGAATGATATCATCAGTGATGTGGTCATTGGTGTCAAATGAGATGTCATCAGTGATGTCATCAGTGATGTCATTTGAGATGTCATCAGTGATGTCATCAGTGATGTCACTGACCATGTCATGAATGATGTAATATGTGACATCATCAGCAGTGGATTGCAGGTGCGCGATATATAGTTAGTGCAACTAACTATATATGGAATTTCAATGGTTTTGTGTGAGTAAAATAAGGTTTTTTAAATGCTAATTCCTAACTATATATGGTCTATAACCTATGGTTTTTTCAGTGAATATAATATATACATATATATATATATATATATATATATATATATATATATATATATATATATATATATATATATATATATATATATATATATATATATATATATATATATATATATATATATATATATATATAAACATGCAATAGCAGCCAAATAAAAAACAGAGCTGAAATATGCTGTATAGAATTTCCACCATACATGAGTTATAAGCATTATAAACATGAGAAAACAACACAAGGTTTGTTTCAGAAACTGTTTTAATGCTCAGAAAGCAGTAGAAATTCTCATAACTCACTGGAAGCATAGAAAGCTCCCAGGCTGCATTGCAAACACACAGTCTAAAAAGACTGAAAAGCTAACCTGTAGCTGCATAGCAATAAACTGACACCGTGCCTTTAAGGCACCCATGACCCCCAGTATCCCATCATGCCTCAGGGGTGACAGTTAGGTCAGTTGTTCTTTCCGGCTCCTTCAGAGAAGGACCCTGGTTACAGAGCTCCACTATTTTTTCTGTTTTTTGACAGAAAAACTCTTCACTTTTAACAATTTTTTGTTCTTACTCGACATTTAACATCTAGTCAAGTAAGATACTGTCTTTTTCAGTCGGTTTGGTGAACATTTTCTCCTGAGAATGCCTTCACTCTTTGACAAATGTCCTTCTTGTGGCAACAAGAAGGCCAAATCAGACAACCACGACGTCTGTATCCTGTGTCTGCCTGAAGATCATGATCCAGGCACCTGTCCTCATTGTGAACACCTGTCAGGAAGAACTCTAAAGGACAGGGAGAGGATTCGCATTTATGGCCTAGCTCATAGGTCATCAAGAGGAAGATCTCCGGTGAAGAAGGGCTCCAAGAAGACTCATACATCTTCCAGAAAGAAGTCTTCACACCCTTCACCTTCAGCGTCGGGCTCGGCGCTGAGAAAAGAACCACCGGTGGATCATTCATCGTCTAAACTACCGTCGACGGCGGGCTCGCCGTCGAAGAGAAGACCAGGTACGTCGACGACGTCGAAGGATCCAGTTCCGTCGGCGAAATCCCCTCCGCCGGCGTCAACCGGGCGACGTCCGACGTCGAGGAAGGGAACTCCGCCGCTGTCAACCGGGCGACTGTCGGCGTCGAGATCCAAGACCCCTCCGCCGTCGTCAACCAGGCGACGACCGGCGTCGAGGGAGGTCACCCCTCCGCCGACGTCATCCAGACGTCGAGAAGTGTGACTCCTCCGCCGTCGTCAAAGAAACGGCGTTCGGCGTCGAGGACCAAGACCCCTCCGCCGTCGACAGGGAAAAGTCGATCGGCGTCGAGGAGGCAGTCTCCGTCGGTGTCTCGTCAGCTCTTGGCGTCGAGGGTGCCCAATACCCCTCCGCCGTCGTCGCACAGACATTCGACGTCGAGGCAGAAAACTCCGTCGACGGCTGATCATCACCGTTCGACGTCGAGAGAAAGACCTCCATCGAGGACTGGACATCGTCACTCGACGTCGAGGCAGAGAACTCCGTCGACAACAGGACATCGTCGTTCGACGTCGAGAGAAAAACTTCCGTCGACGACTGGACATCGTCGTTCGACGTCGAGAAAAAGACTTCCGTCGACGACTGGGCATCGTCGTTCGACGTCGAGAGAGAGAACTCCATCGGCGGCTGATCATCGCCGCTCGACGTCGAGAGACCATACATCCTCGCATAGACAATCAAAGACAAGATTGTTTGATCCGCCGACTCCCCGAAAGCACTCGATGACGAGGGAAGATCGCTCGACGTCGAGGTGTTCAGATGTGGTTATGGTAACGGAGTCAGCTTCCCGTCATTCCACTTCAAGGTCCTCTGGCTCCTCAACTGCTTCTTCGAAGTCCAGAAGTCCTGTGCGCAAATCACCTGAGCGTCGGACAGACCCTTGGGCGGATAAAGTCAGACTGTCACCTAGATGGTACAGATCTTTGGACCATTGGAGAGATTCTGGGGCTGCAAAACGTATGCAGGACTATGCCAGCTCACAACACAGGTCTCCTCTTCAGGATCTGGTAGAGGAGATGGACAAGCATAGTCCTCCCAGGCGCAAATCTCCTGTGAGAACACCAACCAGATCTCCCAGAAGGCCCCGATCTCCCAGAAAAGACCCGGAGGATCGAGTCAGGTCTCGCTCTCCTAGACGGGAAAAGCGTTCGAAGAGATCAAAAGAGAGGAGGCACAGTGTTCACCATAGACGTCGACGAACTCCGTCTACTTCATCTACCTCTTCTACCAAGTCCTCCAAGAGGGACTACTCCCCTACGTTGACGGACAGTCCTACGTCCAGATCCTCCCCAGTGGATGACATTGGCACATATCTGGATGTCTTGCAAAGAGGAGCTCAGAAGCTGAACATTGAAATGTCTGTCCCTCAGGTTACAACAACAGTCATTTTTGAGACTTTACACAAAAAAGCGATCTCCCGTCCTCTACTGCCATTAGTCCCGGGGATTATGGATCCTGTCAAGGAGGTATTCCTAACTCCGGCGGCTATCAGAGCGGTGCCAGCCCGCATTCAGAAGAAATACAAACCGGCCTCTTCTGACCCGGTTTTTGTAAGATCTGACCCTCCAGCAGACTCTGTAATTGTGGCAGCAGCGAGGAAGACACACGCAGTTGCCGGTTCTTCTTCAGTCCCACCAGACAAGGACAGCAAGACTCAAGACTCCTGGGGTCGCAAAGTTTGCAACTCAGCTGCTTCGACTCTTAAGGTTTCTAGTGCGGCTGCGCTTCTGGGTCGATACGACAGAGCCTTATGGGACTCTATGGAAAGGTTCAAAGCCAAGCTGCCAAAAGAAGACCAGCAGGATTTTGAAGAGACCGTGACTGAAGGATGTCTGGTGGCGAATCAGATGATAAGCACGGCTGCGGATGGTGCTGTCCTTGCGGCGCATTCCTATTCACATGGGGTTTGTGCCAGGAGGTCGGCATGGTTGCGCCTTACAGGCCTTAAGCCGGATGCTCAGCATCGCATCCTTAATCTCCCCTTTTCGGGTTCCGCTCTCTTCGGGGAGCATGCTGACGAGGAAATGACCCGAATGAAGACGGAGCTGGACACAGTGAAAGCGGTGGGCTTGGAGAAGAAGAAAGAATTCAAGCGCCGCTTCAAGACCAACAGGGGGAGAGGGGCTCAACAGAGGGTTCAAACCCCTCAGTGGCCCCAAAATAAGAGCCAAGGGAAACCCCAGTTTTGAGGTAAACCTGGCAGAGGTAGAGGAGGTCATCAACAATCCTCTAACACCACAAGAGGAGGGAAAGCCTGAGCAGTGGCTTCCTCTGGCGCCGTTACCCACTCCAGTGGGAGGAAGTGCTTCACAACACCTGGCAGAGTGGGTCAGCATCACAAAGGATCAGTGAGTGCTGAATATACTGCGCAATGGATACAAACTACGTTTCCGTGCGCCTCCAAAGAACATCCCTCCAAAGAGCGCTTACCCTCACCAACTAAGCTTGCTCCGAAGAGAGGTAAAAGTCTTACTACAAAAAAGAGCGATAGAGGAGGTTCCTCTCGCTCAAAGAGGAAAGGGACTTTACTCCAGATACTTTCTTGTCCCCAAAAAAGATCAGGAGGACAAGTTCAGACCAATACTCGATCTACGACTTCTAAACAAGGTCATCATCAGAGAAAAGTTCCGCATGTTGGCGCTTCACCAAATATGCCCACATCTTCAAGTCGGGGATTGGATGTGTTCGGTGGACCTGCAAGATGCGTACTTTCACATCCCTATTGCTCTACAACAACCCAAGTACTTGAGGTTTGTCGTAGGGAACAAACACTATCAGTACACAGTGCTACCCTTCGGTCTCAAGTCCGCACCACGAGTCTTCACCAAATGCATGGCAGTGGTGGCGGCTTTTCTTCACAAGAAGGGGCTCTTCATCTACCCATACCTGGACGACTGGCTCCTAAAAGGTCCATCTCCAGTGCAGGTAAAACACGATCTACATCTGTGTCTACTCCAGTTGCGCAGGCTCGGCCTCCATGTGAATCTGGAGAAATCAGTCCAGCGGCCTACACAGTCAATTCACTACCTAGGCTCCGTTCTGGACACAAAAGTGGGAAAAGCGTTTCCTTCGGAGGAGAGAATTTTTTCCATGAACCAGAAATGTGGAATCCTGCTAGAATCTCGGCTTCCAACAGCCCGACAAGTAGCATCCCTGCTGGGTTCCATGGCATCCTGCATCTTTCTCATCCCAAACGCCAGGCTGAGAATGCGTCCTCTACAGCAGGCTCTGGAGGATCAATGGGACCAGGCGACAGGTCTTTGGGAGGATCGCATCAAGCTCTCCCAAGCGACGAAAGATGCCATCAAATGGTGGACACGGAGAAAGAATTTGATGGTGGGGGTTCGTTTTCACCAGCCTCTTCCAACCCAGTCTATAGTGACGGAGGCCTCTCTGCAAGGTTGGGGAGCGCACATGGGTCCGCTTCAAATTCAAGGCCAGTGGTCTGCGCAGGAGCAGACATACCACATCAATATGCTGGAACTCAGAGCGGTATTCCTGGCTCTCAAAGCTTTTTTCCCAGCGATAGAGTCCAACTCAGTCCTAGTTCAGACGGACAATACGACCACCATGTTCTATCTGAACAAACAAGGAGGCACAAGGTCTCGCCCTCTGTCTCGAGAGGCTCAGGCAATCTGGCTTTGGCTCCTCTCTCGAGGCCTTACGGTAGTGGCAGTACACCTTCCAGGCGAGTTGAACGTAAAAGCAGACGCACTCAGCAGGCACTTCGAAGATCAGCCAGACTGGGTGCTAAACGACGAAGTAGTAGAAGAGCTTTTTCGTTGCTGGGGTCGTCCAACCATAGATTTGTTTGCAGACGACGAAAACTCCAAATGCCACGCCTTCGCGTCCAGGTTCCACCAGCCAGGGACTCAGGGGAATGCTCTACTGATGGATTGGTCAGGGACGTTCGCTTACGCGTTTCCTCCCCTGCCTCTGATTCCGAGAGTAGTTTCCAAGCTCTGCAGGTCGAACATGGAAATGATCCTGATAGCTCCGGATTGGCCGCGGCAGTGGTGGTACCCGGATCTTCTACATCTGTCTGTGTGTCCACACAGACGACTCCCTTGCAGGCCGGACCTGTTGAGCAAGATGAACGGGAGGATAATGCATCCCAACCTCCCTTCACTGAACCTAACAGCATGGCTCCTGAGGTCCTGCAATACAGACATTTGAACTTGCCTCCTGAGTGCATGAACATTTTAAAAGAGGCTAAGAGACCTTACACGAGAGCGTCCTATGCGTTCAAGTGGAAGAGGTTTTTCTTATGGTGTAGGGATCATCACCTTGATCCGACTAAAGGACAGGAGGACGTCATCTTGCCATACCTCCTTTCCCTAGCAACTGCTGGTTTGAAATACGCTTCTATTAGGGTGCATTTGTCAGCCATAGTAGCATACAGAAAATCACCTGATCAGGTTTCTTTCTTTCAGGTTCCAGTGGTTAAGGACTTCCTCCAGGGGTTGAAAAAAAGTGTATCCCCCTGTGCGAAATCCTTCTCCTCCATGGGAATTGAACCTGGTTCTATCCAGGTTAATGTCACCTCCTTTTGAGCCCATCCACAAGGCCTCTTTGCAACATCTCTCTTGGAAGGCGGCCTTTTTGGTGGCTATTACCTCTGCTCGCAGAGTCAGCGAGATTCAAGCTCTCTGTGCGAAAGAACCTTATACTGTCTTTCATCACAATAGGGTAGTCCTAAGGGCTCATCCAGCTTTCTTGCCTAAAGTCATTTCTGATTTTCATATAAATCAGTCCATTTCCCTCCCTTCGTTGTTTCCAAATCCTACGACCCCAGCCGAGCGGTCACTTCACTCCTTAGATCTTAAAAGAGTGCTCAAGTTCTATTTGGAAATGACCAAGGGGATTAGGAAAACGGATCAACTGTTCGTGAACTATGGTTCAATGCGAACAGGTTTTCCAGCGGCCAAGAGGTCCATCGCGAGATGGATTGTCTCTTGCATTAAATTGGCTTATCAGCTTGCAGGCAAGCCTTTGTTGCAGTCACCCAAAGCGCATTCCACTAGAGGGAAGGCCGCTACAGTAGCCTTCTTGCACGACATTCCAATGTCGGAGATTTGCAAGGCTGCGACTTGGAAATCAGTTCATACCTTTACGAGACATTACTGTCTCGAGTCTGATTCCAGGGCCGATACTCAAGTAGGACAAGCCTCTTTGAGGAATCTATTTGGGTAGCCTATGGCCTGTACAAGCTTAGTAGTTACTGGGCTTCTTATGGGTATTACTGTATTGTTACTCCTTTGCCCGCAGGGAGATGAGGTGAGGCTCGCTATTCTATTCTAATGCTTATGACTATTGATGAGGATCCCCTGGAAGAGAAGGATTAGTTACTTACCTGTAATCCTAGTTCTCTTCCAGGGGTATCCTCATCAAAGTCATAAGCAACCCTCCCACCTCCCCGGGCAAAGGACATTCTTTAATAAGGAGATATTGTTAACCTATTTTTTACTGGGTTTATTTTCAGTCTCCGAAATGAACAACTGACCTAACTGTCACCCCTGAGGCATGATGGGATACTGGGGGTCATGGGTGCCTTAAAGGCACAGTGTCAGTTTATTGCTATCCAGCTACAGGTTAGCTTTTCAGTCTTTTTAGACTGTGTGTTTGCAATGCAGCCTGGGAGCTTTCTATGCTTCCAGTGAGTTATGAGAATTTCTACTGCTTTCTGAGCATTAAAACAGTTTCTGAAACAAACCTTGTGTTGTTTTCTCATGTTTATAATGCTTATAACTCATGTATGGTGGAAATTCTTTACAGCATATTTCAGCTCTGTTTTTTATTTGGCTGCTATTGCATGTTTTTATATATATATATATATATATATATGTGTATATATTATATATGAGTGTATATATATATATATATATATTCACTGAAAAAACCATAGGTTATAGACCATATATAGTTAGGGATTAGCATTTAAAAAACCTTATTTTACTCACACAAAACCATTGAAATTCCATATATAGTTAGTTGTACTAACTATATATCACGCACCCGCAATCCACTGCTGATGATGTCACATATTACATCATTCATGACATGGTCAGTGACATCACTGATGACATCACTGATGACATCTCAAATGACATCACTGATGACATCACTGATGACATCATCCAGTGACTGTGTGTTTCTGTAAAGTTTAAATATGTTTTACATATTGAAGAATGAGTAGATGTAGAAGTGTCTGGATGAAGGATTTAGTAGGTGCGTGACTGACTGTATGAGTGAGTGATTAAATGTGTCTCACTGAGTGCATGGGTTAGTGACTAAACTGTCTTAATTTGTGCATCATTATGTCTGTTGTTCTGTAAAGTGCTGCATGTGTTGATCAGTAGCTATATGAGTAACTATATAGGTTATTGATTGGTTGCCCAAGCATTTGTATGGGAGACTGAGTGTGTGTGTGAGTGGCTGGGAAGTGTATGACTCTGTGCATAGATGTATGGGTTCAAAAGTGCATGTTGGAAACAGCTGTATGGGCGGTTGACTGTGTGCATGACTGTATTGGTGAGTGAATAGATATCTCAGTGCTACATGTCAAATTAAGTACATATGTAAAATACAGTACATGTGAGAGTTGACATATATAAATAACTGTGCATAAGAGCCAGTGAATGTGTGAGTGGCTGTATGGATCATTGTGAACTTGTATCCAGGATTGTATAAGTGAGTAAATATGTTTTAGTATTTGTTTGAATAAGTAAGTAAGGTGTGTTTAACTGTATAGTTAAGGAAATGGAGGTGTGATTGATTGTTTGCATGACTGTCTAGGTGTGTGTGTAACTTCATGGATGAGTGACAATCTGTGAGTCTGTGTTTACACTGAGTGTATCTAAGGTTATATTAGAGTCTGAAGAGGTTCATCGTATTATCACAACAGTGATGTCATCAGTAATGTCATTTGAGATGTCATCAGTGATGTCATCAGTGATGTCATTTGAGATGTCATCAGTGATGTCATCAGTGATGTCATTTGAGATGTCATCAGTGATGTCATCAGTGATGTCACTGACCATGTCATGAATGATGTAATATGTGACATCATCAGCAGTGGATTGCGGGTGCGTGATATATAGTTAGTACAACTAACTATATATGGAATTTCAATGGTTTTGTGTGAGTAAAATAAGGTTTTTTAAATGCTAATCCCTAACTATATATGGTCTATAACCTATGGTTTTTTCATTGAATTTTTAAGGTTTTGTAAATGCTAATTCCTAACTATATATGGTCTATAACCTATGGTTTTTTCAGTGAATTTCATTGGTTTTTTAATAGCTAATATCAAAACCTTTACAATGTATTATTCTTTAAAAAGAAAAATATTTTTTACATGTTTTTTATACAATTTTTTTTGTATTTTTTTTGTTTCGCTCCCAGTACGCGTACCGGTTAGCTTCCCGTTAGCTCAATCCGGAGGCGCGACCCGGTACGCGAACTGGTAAACGTTCCTTTAGCGCACCTCTCGCGTTACAAAACAACATCGCGACGCTTCGCGTCAGCATGACGTTTCGCGTTCTCGCGTAATACGTCATATTACGTGCTACGTTCGCGTACCCGGAAGCGCAGCGGTACGCGAACCGGAAGCGATCCGCGGCGCGGCGCCGACCGCGTTATGTAAACATAGCAGGTCATGTGACTCGATAATAACACTTTTCATTGGTTCATTTCACTTTTGGTTTCCTAATGATGTAATACAAGGTCATGTGATCTAAAATGGACACTTTTCATTGGTTTAGAACTTTTGTTTTTCCCAAATGATGAAAACCCCTCCTTCTTTCATCACTCTGACTTTCATCTTGGTGAGAGAAAGACCCTTTATTGAGACTTTGTGATGGCTTCATTAGTAGCTTCAGCTGGTGCTAGCCCACCACCTCCACCAAATCCAAGAAAGAGAGGACCACCTGCAGAAGTAATTCTGCAAGAAGAGGAAGAACAGGAAGAGGAGGAAGAGGAGGAAGAGCATGAGTTTTTGCCAGAGGAGCCCAGGAGGTACAATCGACAGGAGAATTATATCTGGCAATTCTACAGAATTCCTGAGGGGCAAAAGAAAGTGAATGCTCGTTACGTGTTTTGCCGCATATGCGGTGACAGATTGTCAAGGGGCACTGATAAAAAATATAGTTATGGCAATCATACTATGCATCGGCATATGAGTAGGTGGCACCCAAATAATTATAGTGCTGCCCAGCTACGTGACCAACAACAAAATCCCCTCCAAATGGCAAGAAGATCGGTGGTTCCAGAGGTGTCGGGACCAGAGGCGAGGGAGGTGATTGCAAACATCCAAATGTTGTTTGGGCACGTAAAACAAGTGTGCGTGGAATGTGGCGCTTTCATCTGCTACAGAGAAAGTAGCATCACTTTGATTTTGCGAGCAATTCAAAATCATATTAATGTTTGCACAAGACGCACCAAAAAATAAATTCTTTTTTTTTTTTGCTCCTGTTGAGCCCTTTATAATGGATCGTTTTTGTTTCCCCCCCCCCCCAAAAAAACCAAAAAATTTTTAAAAACGTTCAGAAAATACAAAAAAAGTAAAAAAATGTTCAAAAAATACTAAAAAAAATATAAAACAACAAAAACATAAAAAAAAAAGTTCTTTTCAGAACTAACTCCCCATTATAAAAAAATTGGTAGAATATTTGGAACTCTGCCAACCTGTATTTCTCTTAGTTCGCTCCCGGAGCGCTACCCGGTACGCGTACCGGAAGCTAACCAAAAAAATATTTTTTAAAAAAGAACAGTAACTATAAGGGAAGGAAATACACAGTTATGTTAAAAGAAAGACAGCTCTAGGGAGTAAACTAAGGATACTGTTACCTACAATCCACTGTTGATGATGTCACATATTACATCATTCATGACATGGTCAGTAACATCAACAGCAGTGGATTGTAGGTAACAGTATCGTTAGTTTACTCCCTATAGCTGTCTTTCTTTTAACATAACTGTCTATTTCCTTCCCTTATAGTTACTGTTCTTTTTTAAAAAACATTTTTTTGATCAGTCATAAACAGTGACATTAATAGAAACAGAGAGAGTGAACAAGAGTGAAGAACTATGGTCCTCCTCAGCCACCCTCAGAAAACCAAGGGGGTCAAGATACATCTACCGTGCCCCCTTCTACCTATTCTGAACATTATTTGCCCTCCATCTTGTATCTTGATTCGAACGAAACACAAAATGGTGGACTGCCATAACGCTGCTGGTTTGCGAACCGGGCAACTTCCCAGGAAGCGGTCCCCAAAAAAAAAAAGTTGGGAAAGTAATTCACAGACACTAAGAGTAATAGAGATGGAGTGAGTGAACAAGACTGAGGAACTATGAGAACAGAGGGACTGAGAAAAAGAGTGGAAGGAGTTGAGTAAATAGGTAATAGAGAAAGGAATGAGGAAAGTAGCAAAGGCAGGAAACTGAGGATTAAAGAAGTGAAGCAGTGGATCTAATAGTAGGTGAATGTGATAGAAATGTAACGAAAAGAGTACAACTATTTACCTTGTAATTGCCGTTAAATTAATCACATTTTATTTCTATACTTTCAATCTGTGAAAGAGAGAACCAACATTTGAAAAAAATTAAAATATGTATTTAAAAATTACAAACGACAAGGGAAAATATTGAAGGACAAATAGTTTTTCAACAACTTTGACACTGACAGAAGCTTCTGCTTCTCCAGGTCCTCTACACAATGCTAAAGATATACATTTTAAACTAACAGTATCTTGATGCAGATGAAGTGAGGCCTATCTTAAAACATGGTGCATCTTTTGCATTGCTCTTGTTTCAGAAAAGTGTCGCTTCAGTATGCCAATAACATGTCTCCTATCCAGAGATTTGTTTGAGGTGAGGCCTACTCAGAGTTCAAGATGAGATTTACACTTGTTGAAGTGTACAGAGGAGATAATATCTGTGAAAGTCTACTAATGAAGTGAGTCATGTCCACTGCACTCTTCAACAAAGTAGAAACCTCCTATGTTTCCCTGGACAGACCTAAACTTGATCTGCACAATGTGATTCGTAATGATAGGAAACTCAGGTGATGTAATTGAAATATGTGCAATTTATTTTGCTCATTTCACAATCACATCACTTGTGTTTCCTTTGCTTAGGTATCTCATTGTGCAGATGTAGTCCAGCATATGAAAGAATACGTAGAAGTGCAGCACTGCATACAATAAATTTAACACTTACAGAAAACTCACCTTCTCCATGCCTCCTACACAGTTCTACATATACATCATAAATGCAAACAGTACAGAATTAATTATACATGTTAAATGGTTTATTTTTGCTGTTCTCAGAATGTATCAAAATTCACTAAAAACAGTGACTTGAAGGTATTCATCATGTAACAGCGGGGAAAAAAAAACACAATCAAAATGATTGTGTTTAAAAAACCCATACAACATCAGAAAATAAAATTCAGAACTCCTTAAAGTTAACTTACTTTCCATGACGTCCAAGGATGTCCTATGAACAGCTTACACTCTTTTGTGCTGTTATTACTTTCAGCCCGCCACTTTCTGAAAGAAAACCTCCATCGTTTTTAAAAACACGTTACATGCAATAAATGACTTCTTGCTCTCTACCACTATTTTCCACAAGGCCAAATCTAGTCAGAGATATTTATAACTCTTGGATTTCTTGTAAGCCAATCCCATCATTTGGCATTTCCGCAACTTTCAGAATTAAAATGTTGAAGATCATTTTCACAATCCTGGAATAGTAATATCTTCCCCTTCTTGGTCAGTCATGTTCTACATTTCCTATGACACTGATACTGCTTAATATGAAGCAGACTTACACTACCTCTATGAGTACTACAATTATTTAATTCTCTACATCACTTTTAATCACAAAGCAATGTAAAACAGTAGACAGCATTGCAGACTTACATTCCCTCTACTCCATGTTTTGATTGGCTGCTTCAATTAGCTTATGAAAAGAAACAGTTTTTCTGAACTCATTTAAAGTGCACATACATCTCCATGATGTCCAATCCTTTGATTAGAAGTTATGTCTCTGAACTACACTTATCCTCAAGGCCAAATTGTGTAGGAGCCATTAGAACTTCTTGAAATTCCACAGATCATATCCCGAGATTATTTTCCTAAAATTTTGGTTTTAAAAACACCAGGTAAGAGTTTTTAAGGTCATACGGCAATTTTTTTTTGAAAATTAAAACAGAATCATTGCAGAATGACCAGCCATTTCTAGACTTTAAATAAGCTGTGTAATGTCCTGATGATATTGAAGGGCCGTCATGATATATAATTGCTGTAGTTACAAAAGTCCTTCCTGATATTGACAACTGCGAAGCTACAAAATTTTTTATTAAAGTTGTCAATTTTGTTCCATCAGGCCTACATTGTTGGAACATTAAAATGACGTACTGGCCATATGTTCGTATAAATAATGTGGACATCATTTCAGATTTACATTGGCTACACTCCATGCTGTGATTAGCAGCTTTTACTAGCTTATTAAAGGAGACTGATTTACTGTCTGGCAAAGTTAAATATATAAATCTTTCTGAGTCTACACTAGTAGTACTTGATACCATACAGTTCTCGCAGTCATGCTGCCATTGATAAGAAAGCCCAAACAGCTGATCTACATCTACACCTTCAGCATGTAATACATCAAGCATATACATTAAAAACTCCTGACAATCTTGCTGAATATTTTGAGAGAATTGTGTTTGCCCTGAACATCTGTCTAACAGGTTTCGAATTTCAGACACACTTTCTATTTTTGTTCTATCTGTGCTACATTTCTCTAACACAGAATTCAACAAACTGCAAAATCTTTGATCAGAATTGACCACAATCTCTTCTTTTACATTTTTTAGAGAAAACAAAACATTAATTACTACATTAGCATAGCAGTTGACACCAGAACTGTTTTCAAACTGAAAACCAACAACATCTTCAACAGAATCCTCTTTGTTTCTGCTTGTAATTTTAGGTTCATTCACTTTTTGTCTTTTTGCTACAACCTCCCCAGTATTGTTCTCATTTCTTCGTTTCCGGCCTACCAGACGTTTCTCAAACAAAGGAAACTGAGGCAAATGTGGCGCATACTCTCTTCTTAACCTATTGTATTCCTTAACACAATCTAGATCTGCACAAATGTTTCTGACATCACACTCAATCAAGTACAATCCCGATAAAGTTCTAACTCGTGACAATGCCACATATGCCATACCCTCCTTGAACACAGAACTGCCAATATTCACCAATGCAGTGTCTACACTTAAACCTTGCGATTTATGAATTGTCACCGCATATGCCAAGCAAACAGGGAACTGCTTACGGCGAACATATAAGTCTTTTACAAGCAAAAATCTAGCAGAACAACGAGCAATTAGCTGTACTTCCTCAATGCCATCAAATTTAATTTTTAAAAATTCAATTCCATCTCTATTTCTGTATTTCACAAAATCAACAACATTACCCATTGATCCATTTACCAGACCTCTTTCAACATGTAAATTCCTTCTTAAAATTATACGGCAGTTCAAGCACACATTCAGAGTCTTTTCAAAACCTGCAGTTTTAGATATAGTCTTCTCTAATGAATCCAATTTTGATTTCAGATTCTCAGACAAAATAATTGTTGATCCCATATGCTCTACTCTATCAATAGCTTCCACTTTCACAATCTCTTGCTTTTCTAAATGCAACATTTTGTTGTTAAATTTGGCACATTCTGCAAGAGTTGGCATCAAACATATTCCAGATTTCTTATCAGTAATTTTCTGAAAAATATTCTCAGGCACAACATCTTGTTCTGGATATAAATTTGACAGTAATCGTGCATGTAAAGCTTCTTTCCCATGCTCGGTCACTTTTCCAATTCTAACATCTTGTAGAATAGTCTTGTAAACTTCATCCTTTGCCTGACGCATATTTTCATGCAGTTCAGCATAATTGAAGTTTAACCATATATTGACGTTGCCAATGCTGCCTAGGCACTTCCTGGTATCTTCATGCGTGAGCATTTTGAACACAGGTTGCCCTTTCACTGGTGTCAGCTGCAGAAGATCTCCGAAAACAATGATGTGTTTGCCACCAAATAACACATCATACTCTGTTTTGAGAACTTCTTGCATCCTCAAATGCACAAAGGCAAGCATGACATTGGAAACCATGCTTACTTCGTCAATGATAAGAAGTTTCATTTTCCTCAAGATTCTTGAAACTTCAAAACAAGCATCTCCAGATAGCTTGTGATATTCTAATTTGTTGTCATGCTCCACTGGCAGCATCAGTAAACGATGTAAAGTAATCCCTTTAATATTATGTGCTGCCAGTCCAGTTGGAGCAGTGACAACACAAGACAGCGATGACTCTGTCCTTTCCTGCAAATAGCATGAAATTGCTTTAATGAGGAAACTTTTTCCAGTTCCCGCTTCTCCACTCACGTACAGTCGGACAGGCTTCAACGACGTACATGAGCACTCTTTCTTATCATGACTTAATCCATGATCAATTTGCATGGTAACTTCGTCATATATTTTCCTCTGCTCAACGTTGAGTTGCCTTTCCAACTCTTCTAAGTTAACCGCATCCTCTTGAGCATGTGCCATGGCTCTTTCCACCTCATTCATAGCAGTGGCAGCTTCATTTTCAATAAGAGGTCCTCCTAGTGGATCCTGACTCAATGAAGCAGAACTCTGACTGTCCTGAGAACTGTCTCTGGCAATCTCGGCTGCAATCGTTGCTTCCTGCTCAATTTCCGCATTCAACATTTCTACATATTTGGGAAAAGCAGGACATTCTATGGTCTCCTTGGCGGCATTGAAAGAGTCTTCATAACAGAGGAAATCTCCAAGCAGTTCCTCTTCTGCACGCCAAGGCTTGAAAAGTTGCAAAAGTGCTAAATAGAAAAACTCCTTTTTTTCAGGAGATTCGCCACTCAATTTTCGATGGTTTATCAAGTGGCATTTTCTTTGCTTCACCAGACATCCCTCACTTCCTATTACAGCATACACTCCTTTCTCAGTATCTTCTTTGATGTTCCTCTTGAACATGTAATTTTGCAGAACCTCATACAGACAAACATTCTCTAGGTGACTGCTTCGATTTGGATAATATGTATCCAACATGTTTGTCTTCAAAATGTCGGTACTGTTTGGCTCCTTTTCCGCCAAATACTCAATTTCCCGCACAGGTTTGAGAACTCGATTACGCGTTGCAGCAAGACCAAGACTCGCCCAAACGATACTCCTGGACTTGGCATAGAGACTTGCTGAAGACAACCGGTCAGAACATTCGTACGCTCCGATTTCTCGATGCGACAACATCTTCAGACTGAAACTGTACAACTTCTTGCTGAGGCTCTTTTCATGGGAAATGTCCTCCCACATATCCTTCAATTCTGTCTTCTCTTTTTTGGTGATGTAAGACGTCACATACCGAGCCACAGCCATACAGTTATCAGCCACAAACTGTATATCCATGTTAGCATTCCACATGGACAAAATCACCGGGTTGTAGTCGTTGATGTACTTGGACTCTTCGTTCCTCTTCAAATTGTAAGTGTTTTTAGGTGATTTCTTCATGACATTGTGTCGCAGCGAAGACATCAAACTGTTTACTCTTCCTTTAGAAATCACCGGTCGTGGAAAGCCGAAACGACATTTAGTGTAGAACTTGTCCTTGTTTCGGAATTTACGACGGCAGTACTTTCCACATCGATGGCTTTGGAAACGCAGAACTTTTTCTCTTAGGCTTTTCTTCTCCTTTGCGTTTGGAACAGCACACGTAGAATACTGTTGGATGAAACTCATCACTGAGTCATCTGGATCCGTTCCAAATTTAGGTGCATCCTTGATCCACAGCAACATATGTATATGAGGAGCACCTCTTGCTTGGTACTCCTTTCTCCAGAAGAAATCCAACACCTCTCCAAGAGGTGGATTCTTCTTATTCATGATGAAAGACATCATAGCTTCAAATCTATGATTGAAGTACCTACATACATTGACTGGATCCAAAGAGCACAGTTCTCCGGGTGTCTTGAATTCGATGTTTTCTACGTTAGCATTTGCCTCTCGTAGAAATTCAAGTAAGTCTTCCCAGCCATACTCGGCACAGCTCAGAGTGAGGAACCATGTGGGAGTACCTAAGTTCCTCAGCATACATTTTAAATCACCATGACGACGGTACCAGTACTCATTAGTACCACGCTGACACGCCATGAGATTAATCAGGTGAGAATCCAAAATACTATCTTGGACATTCACTTTATCCATAAAATCACTTGCCGAGATGTTTTGCATGTGTATACCACTTTTCAAGATGTGGTTCACTGCATATGACAGTCCAGACAGATCGCTTTCAAACAGGAGATGAAACAAATAAGGAATGCATTGTCGAAACCTAGCATCTCCTGCATACAATCGCAAAGTCCGGTATTCAGAAGCAGGAATTTGATGAGGTCGCTCATCATATCTTCCTCCCTGACCTGTTGGAAAAAGCTGTGGGAAACACCGAGCTTCCAAACTTTCCTCCCAAACACTAATGGGACTCCCTTTGGCTTGTTTCATTTGAAACAACTCAATAGCATTCCCCATGACTTCCTTTGAATGCAAAGGATGAACACTATAATGTTCATATATTTCCTCACTAGTAGAGGGTTCTACTTTCTCAATTTGACCAGCACACAAATCGCTATCCTCTTCCTCACTTACTTCCTCTTCTGCAACATATACATTCTTATAGTATTTATTATTTTTTTTCAAATACAATGTTGCCTTTTTAACTTTCCTAACATCTACTAAATCTTGCCATATTTTCTTATTCTTTGTCGGAACCCCATTAACTAAGATAACCAGAGGTTCCTCTTCCACTTTTTCTACTCCAATTGTGTTAATGTTTTTCTTCAAATCTAGAGGCAAATAAACAACTCTTCCCTTTAATCCTCTCTGTAAATCTGATGGAGGCAATTTCCCTGTCTTTGGCTCCATTCTTACAATAGCCTGAAAGGAATGGATACTTTGAATCAAAATAGATTCATAAGTATTTAAATCCTTCAATTCAGAAGGAATCTCAACCAATTCCAGATTATTATGAACTGCTCTAGCAGGCATCTGGTTTTGTTTTAATTTGTTACAACAATAAGTACACACACGTTGATCCAATCCCAAATCAAAACAATTTTCTACCATCAAGTATGTTGCAAAATCCTTCCATTCACTATTATTTTCCCTTTCACTTTTTGCATATAAATCCACTAACTTAGTCTGATTCTTATAATAAGTGCGTCGACAACACACACAAGTGAAATTAGGCCTCTCACTTGATTTCATGTCAAACGTCGCAATTTCCCTCTGGAAATTATCTGTACTGGAAACATGTACAGTATCTTCCAAATGACCCTCTATTTCTTGCTCAATTTCAACATTCTCCTCTTTACTTCCAAAGTAACAAAACTCAATTTCTTCACATATATTCCTCACATCTATTTCAGAACCATGCAAAAGAGCAGCGCATAATTGTTTTAGCATAATTGCTGGACTCTTAGCATAATACAACAGTCTAACTAACTTCCTCACTTTGTTATGATGCACTGCTAGCATCCTGAAATGATGAAAAACACTCTGGCATACTCTCCTGGAAAGACAAGCCAGTGAATGACCATGCAAACCTGTCACTTCTCTCACTCTGCAAGGATCTAATTCTTGCAACAACCTCATTTTCTGCTTCAAACTTTTCTTGTTAAATGACCGTACAAAATCACAAAGCAAATTGATGGAATCCTGTCGCACACTGCAAATACTACTACACTTCCAGGTGTACACAGGACCCTTAGCACGTCTTCCTAAAACCTCATTACCTAACAACTCTTCTGCCTCTGTTGTCACAAGTTTTTCTTTTTCAACTGGACAACCATCTTTCACTTCATAAGCACGACCACTGATGTCAACTGCATGCACCAAATCATTATCCTGGAAATAACTCTCTTCATTAAAAAATGCCTCACAGCTTGAACTATGTATCCATTCTCCAGAAAAAAATTCACAAAAATTACTACGATTAACTATTCTCTTCCATCTACTATTTCTTTTGAAATCAAAAATTGCCTTGTTTAGCTTCCTAATTCTATTGATTATCAAAATAAATAACTTACGTTTAATTTCAAAAGCCTGATCAATAACTTTCTCAACTTTTTTTTTTCTCCTATAAAAAACTAATTTCTGTTGACCTTTCTTAATATTTTTTAACAAATTGCCAATTATCCTGTTACGGAACATTCGTTTACGAATCTCCGTAAACTGTTGTTTCCTTCTACTATCATGCACAGATTTATCTCTTGCTCTAGCAGTAACATTTTCATTTGTCCTTTTCTTTCCATTTGATTTACTTGTGTTGTTATGGATTGAAACATTTTCTGTACTAATATTTTTTTTATTAGAAATATTTTTTATGAAATATTTAGAGCTCTTACCCGGTGCTTTCTTCATCGCTTGAGAAATCTTTTTGTTAGAGGACTGCTGCATTTTTTTTTTCTCCTGCTGTCTTTGACGTTTTGCAGCCTTCATCTCTCTTATTTTTGTAGGCATAGTTGAATCTGAGGAAAAATATAATAAAAATGTTATTAAACATTATTATCAAACAGTAAATCAGTAATAGTGATCAAAAACATAACACACTACTTGACATTTTAAATAGAAGATTTTTTAGTCCTTGCAAATTTACAATACAGAAATAGCAGAAAAGAAATGAGATTTATATTTATGTTACCTATGCTATTTTATATGTGAATCTGATCTAATTTTATGAGCATATTTTAATATTTTATTGAAGGCACTACACATAACCTGTTTTTGAAGGTGTCTTTATTTTTAAATTAAACGGTTTACCTTTTTACTTTTTATTGATTATAAATTTTAAAAATAAATGTTTATAATTCCAAAGGCTCAAGCAGGTCAGCTTCCCATCCTATATCATATAATTCGGACAAATCTGCATCCTCATCACGCTCTTCTTCATCCTCAGGATTTAAATCATCCAATGGATCAACATCCACTGATGTTTCAATTACAAGTTCAATGATGAGGTCAAAATCAACTGATTGCAGATTGTCGCTCATGTTGAGGTTGTCTTTATCTTTAAAGAAAGACAACAACAATGAGATGTTGCAGAGTAAGAGACAAATCTCACAGATTATAATAGTAAAATTATTTAACAAGAGTAACATTTTGCAGCTATTATTTAGCCATGTCCAGCGATGCTGAGCAGGTGAAGCCTATGTCTAATTTTTCACTGAACAGGACTCATCTGTTCTTAACCTTGGATAAGCCTCAACGACTCTGTGTCCCCTGCACATACTCAAATGTTAAAGTGCAGATTTATATTAAATGGCACATCCCCAGGCATGCACCAGTTAATGTGCACCACTGCTTTACCACCCATGGTGTGCCGCATTTACAATCAGATAGGAGAAAGCTGCTTCAAAACCCTGCGCCTGCTTGAAGCTGGCATAGGTCTTGACGCAGCATTGTATAGATGGGGCACCCCTGATCCTTGCTGGAGCTGCATCGCACTTACGATACAACTCCAGCAATGCGCCACCTTTACAGCACAGATGCGTCACGCATCTGTGCCTTTTTTGCCCCATGCTGCGCCGCATTGTAAATGCAGCACACCATGGGTGGCGGAACAGTGGCGCAGGATGACTGTCACATCCCTGGGGATGCGCCACTCATCATAAATCTATCCCTAAGCTTCTTATCTTGTTACAGATGAACTGCCATATGTATCATCAAAATATTTTACATATTATAAATAGCAAATTTTAAGGAATAAATAGCGATTCTTTACTATTCCTAATTTGCAATGAGCAAATTGCTAATTGCAAATTACCCATTCATTTCCATAGGCTAGGAGGCTCATAGGAATTAATGTTGCAAGTTGTGATTAGCAATTAGCTCATCACAAAATAGGATTTTTTTCAAGCGTGCAGGGGTATCTCAAGAACACCCTGCTGCACCCCTGAAAAAGAAATTTGGGAGCACATGGCACACCTACATGCCCTAATGGCATGTATGGGCGTCATATGGGACCTTTTTTTTTTAAAAAAAAAAATGCTTTTTGAAAAGAATTCGCAAATTACCACAAACTACAAGTTGGTGGTAGTTTCCAAATCCTTAATATCATTTTTTACATATTTTTTTTTTATACATTGCATTTAAGGAATCACAAATTTTGAATTATTGACATTTTAAGTAATTTCCACATGTGCACTGTTTTCTAAATATAATTTGAAAATCGTTTTTGGGGAAAAGTAATGGTTTGCAAATTTATGACAAGGACATAATGGTGTATGCTTCTCTATAAGGCATTTCAGTATCTCTAATGTCATTTTTCCCATATTACATTATAAGACCTTTCCCCATGAAGCACATTCCTTGTAAATATGCTCCCACCAGTGCATTGCAAATTTAGATTTTGACTGTTTCAGACACATAGCCATGTTGAAAGTGACCCAAAAAAATTGCAAACGTTTTAAAAAAAAACATTCATGTGTCTTAATGACATTTTAAGTCATTTCCCCATGGACAATGTTTTCTAAGTGGCACAAAAGAGGTATACACCTATCATAAATCTGTCCCTAGAATTATAAATGATTAAATCAGGATGACAATAAGATGTGGCCTATCCAGAGGTTTGTTTAAGGTGAGGCCTACTCAGGATTGCAGATTAAAGTTATGCTTGATGAAGAATACAGAGGAGATAATTTATTGTAAAGGCCTACCAATGAAGTAAGTGATTTCTACTTCATTGCACCAGTCATCATAAATGTATCCATAAGCTTCTTATCTTGTTAGACATCAACCGCCATATGTATCATATAACTATTTTGCATTTCCAAAAAAGCGAATTTTAAGGAATAAATAGCGATTCTTTACCATTCCAAATTTGCGATGAGAAAATTGCTAATTGCAAATTACCCATTCATTTCCATGGGCTAGGAGGCTCATATAAATGAAGGTGCAATTTGCGATTAACAATTTGCTCATCACAAATTAGGAATTTATTCCAAAAGTGCAGGGGTGTCTCAAGAACACCCTGCTGCAACCCTGAGAAAGAAATTTGGGGGCATATGGCGAACATAAATTTTAACAACATTCCTTTACCTCAAAAACGATTTTCAAATCATAACTTCAAAACACTACACATGGGAAAATTACTTAAATTGTCCTTAAGACACATAAAAGCGTATTTTGATTGGCTTTCCTGCATGGTAGGGTCACTTTTAACATGGCTATGTAACATAAACATTCAAAATCAAAATTTTCAATGTACAGGTGGGAGCATATTTACAAGCAATTTGCGCCACAAAGAAAGGTCTGACATTAAAATGGGAAAAATAACATCAGGGACAGTCAATTGCCTTATAAAGAACCATACACCATTATGTCCTTCTCATGAATTTAAAAACAATTCCTTTTTCCCAAAAACGATTTTCAGATCATAATTTCAAAAAACTGCACATGAGAAAATGACTTAAAATGTCATTGAAACACATGAAAGCGTTTTTTTATTGGCTTTCCTGCATGGTTGGTTCACTTTTATCATGGCTATGTAACACAAACATTGATAATTAAAATTTTCATGCACATGTAAGAGCATATTTACAAGCAATTTGCGCCACAGAGAAAGGTCTTACACTAAAATGAGAAAAATAACATCAAGGACAGTCAATTGCCTTATAAATAACCATACACCATTATATCCTTGTCATGAATTTAAAAACAATTCCTTTTCCACAAAAACGATTTTCAAATCATAATTTCTAAACACTGCACATCAGAAAATGACTTAAAATGTCATTAAAACACATGAAAGCATTTTTTGATTGGCTTTCCAGCATGGTTGCGTCACTTTTAACATGGCTATATAACAAAAACATTCAAAATCAAAAATTTCCATGCACATGTGAGAGCATATTTACTAGCAAATTGCGCCACATAAATCATAATTTTCTCCTTAAAGCACACTATTCTCTATCTAAAGTAAAGAAATATTTTCTCACCTTAGCAAATACTTTGAGTTTGAAAACAGTCTAAGAAACACACCAATTTGTCTTCAGCAGAGCAAAAGGTATGCACTCCAGAGTCTGCAGCTATCAAAAGCACAGAAATGGTGTAATTCTTCACACATATTTCTCATGTCACCCAATCAAAACTCTTCCCTCACTTTTTTTCAAATGAAAACCCTTCCCCCTCTGCCCTTTCTGCCTATTTTCCATAGCAACCACCTCTTGGAGAAACTCTGGTGTTTGCAAATTCACACAACAATGTTGCAATTGAACTCTGAACTCTCAGTGCACCTGCATATCCAGTGCTTTCTTTCATTTAATGATTTTTTATTGACCACTCAAAATACATCTTTCAAAGAACACATCTCTACACCCTAACTTTCTGTTTTCATCAATCAAAATCCACCAATCACTGTTACTACTTCATGAACACAGAAACTCCACAGTTTTTTTCATTTCAAACTCACATTTTTTCAACTGCCATTTCATTGCCACACTTCATCTGACTGCAGGAGAACCTTCTCTCACCATGTTTTCTGTCTGGATTGTTGGTCATAGTTATATTCACTGGGCTCAAAGGTACGTTGAAGGCAGGAATTTACCTAACCTCAATTTACAAGATGTGGAAATTAAGTGGTTTGGCCAGAGAGGATTTAAATGTCACCAATTGATACCATTGGTGAAAACCTTTATGCATTTGCCAAAACCTGACCTGTTAATTGTGCACTGTGGAGGTAATGACTTGGGCACTTTGACTGGTGTAGGTCTGGAAATGCTTTTAAAGGACACCTTTGAGCAATTAATGGCACTTTTTCCTCAGACTGCCTTGGTATATTCAAATATATGCCAAAGACAGAAATGGAGGTGGTCAAACCAATTTTGTCCACAAATTGAGAAGTCGAGGAAGCATGTAAACAAATCTGTTTCAGCTTACATGAGAGACCATGGAATGGGCTCCCTGTACAACAATAACTTGCGTTACTACATGCAAGATATCTACAGAGGAGATGGAGTTCACTTCTCAGATGAGGGCAACAGAGTTTTCACTCTGAATTTAAAAATGTGCATTGGTACCTACTTATAAGTACCTAAATGTACCATAAACCCAAAAGCTCTTCTCAGAGCTACCCTACATCTAATCACTCACAATTATTTTTTTACTCTAACTATTTTCACTAATTTTCAACAAAATACGCTCCCTGGTGCGCTACCCGGTACGCGTACCGGGAGCTAACCTCGCGAAATTTTTAAAAAAAATGTTTTTTTTCCGCACATATGGGCCTCCTCAGCCACCCTCACAAAACCTAGGGGGTCAAGATAAGTCTACCGTGCCCCCTTCTACCCATTCTGAACATTATTTGCCCTCCATCTTGTATCATAATTCGACCGAAACACAAAATGGTGGACTCCCGTTACGCTTAAGGTTCGCGTACCAGGGCGCTCACCGGTTCGCGTACCGGGTCGCTTCCTGGGAAGCGCACCATCAAAAAAGGTGGGAAAGTAGTTCACAGAAAAGCCACTGGAGACAATTTCACCAAATATAGAATAGCTCATACTACATACCAATCCCTACCATTTTCACAAATTTGATTGGAATTCCATTTAGCCATTTAGCCTGTAGTCCTCTCTAAATACCGTGAGGTAAATTACTTCACAAAACACATCTGAAGTGTTGGAATTGACAACCAATTAAAATGTTACTTTCATTTTCTACTTTTTTTACCTGACATTTGATTGGTTATGTACCCGAATATATATAAAGGAAGAGAAGGAAACACAGCCATTTTGACTACTACTTCCTGGTGTACATTTCATTTGGATTTTCATTAATAACTTCAACTTCTTTTTAAAGGTAAGTTGTTATTTTTAAAACTGAAGTATATTGTGCACTTTAAGTTAATATGGCAAACTTTTTCTGTTAGTTATATACTATCCCTCTGTAGTACTTATAAATTTAGATACACTTTTTTATATTCCTACTTCCACTCTGATACTATACACTGCCCAAAGATAAATTCTCTGATAAAAACTGCCTATCTAAAATTAATCCCAACAGTGCCCTACCTCTACTAATATATATTTTTTTTATGCAAATTTCAGGAAAAATGGAAAGTGAACAAAACATTTCATTTGAAATTGTCCTTCCAGAGTCCAACACAGAAATCATTGATCCAAATGAGATTGAATTTATGGATGAAACATGGGACCAAGAACTACTGCAATGTGTGCAAGCAGTAGATAACCTCCTTGCAAATGAGGACATTTTACAACCTCAGAGACTACAATCTATATTCCATGATTATGAAATTTCTGACAATGAAATGTTAGAAAGTTTAATAAATTATGAAACACAATAAAAAAAGTTTAAAAAAAAAAAAAAATAATCAACAAAACCAACAATCAATTAACATACAGCATTTGAAAAGTCTATCATTCATTTTTTATTGTGATACGCTCCCCAGTACGCTTCCCGGTTCGCGTACCGGGCGCTAACCACGAAAAAAAACAAAATTTTTTTTTATTTTTTTTTGCTTAGCGGGGCCCCTTTAAAGCCTCCACATCAAACCTAGGGGGTCAGGGAGTATCTACTATGCCCCCTTAAGGTCATTTGCCCCTTCGCTTTTGACCTCCTCTTGTCTCTCGATCCTACCGAGAGACAAGATGGCGGCCGCTCCGGACTGTTTAGAATGTTGACAGACACCGGAGAGCCAATCAACTTCGCTACGCGAAGTTCCGTTACGCGTCAAGTACGCGTACCGGGGCGCTGCCTGGTCCGCGCTTACAGATATATATCTTTTTTTGAACGTTATTTTCTCAAAATCCACTGCAGCACATATATTGAGACCTACAAAAGGCACATCGGGCTACCAGTCCCTACAATTTTGCCAAGTTTCGTGCAAATCCATTCAGCCGTTCGGGCTAAAAGTGAGGCTAACCGCCCTATGGAAAACTCAATGTTAAAAACACGTTTTGGGACCCCCCTTTTTTCTCGGCCCCCCCTGGACCAACTCCCCCCAAATTTCCAGTGGCTGCTCAGAAACAAAATGTTCCATTTTCCAGAAAATTTCAGCCAATTCCGTCCACAAACGCCAAAGTTATTAGACATAGAATTTTCAAAAATCCCATAGGGAAAAAATCCTAACTATATATACCTACTGGCGACCGCCAGTAGGTAATTACCTACTGGCGGTCGCCAGTAGGTATATATAGTTAGGATTTTTTCTCTATGGGTTTTTTGAAAATTCTATGTCTAATAACTTTGGCGTTTGTGGACGGAATCGGCTGAAATTTTCAGGAAAATGGCACATTTTGTTTCTGAGCAGCCCTTGAAAATTTGGGGGGGGTTCGTCCAGTGGGGGCCGAGAAAAAAGGGGGGTCCCAAAACGTGTTTTTAACATTGAGTTTTCCATAGGGCGGTTGGCCTCACTTTTAGCCCGAACGGCTGAATGGATTTGCACGAAACTTGGCAAAATTGTAGGGACTGGTAGCCCGATGTGCCTTTTGTAGGTCTCAATATATGTGCTCCAGTGGATTTTGAGAAATTAACGTTTAAAAAAAGATATATATCTGTAACAGCGGACCGGTTAGCGCTCTGGTTCGCGGACTTTTCGCGCAACGGAGCTTTGTGAAGCGAAGCTGATTGGTTCTCCGGCGTCTGTCAACATTCCAAACAGTCCGTAGCGGCCGCCATCTTGTCTCTCGGTAGGATCGAGAGACAAGAGGAGGCGAAAGCGAAGGGGCAAATGACCATAAGGGGGAATAGTAGATCCTCGCTGACCCCCTAGGTTTGATGTGGAGGTTTTAAAAGGGCCCCGCGGGGCAAAAAAAAATAATAATAATAATAATCGAACGGCTGAATGGATTTGCACGAAACTTGGTAAAATATTAGGGACTGGTAGCCCGATGTGCCTTTGCTAGGTCTCAATATATGTGCTCCAGTGGATTTTGAGAAATTAACGTTCAAAAAAAGATATATATCTGTAACAGCGCTCCGCTTCGCGTACTTTTCGCGTTACGGAGCTTTGCGAAGCTGATTGGTTCTCCGGCGTCTGTCAACATTCCAAACAGTCCGTAGCGGCCGCCATCTTGTCTCTCGGTAGGATTGAGAGACAAGAGGAGGCCAAAGCGAAGGGGGAAATGACCATAAGGGGGCATAGTAGATCCTTCCTGACCTCTTAGGTTTGATGTACCATTTTGCCAAGTTTGGTGTAATTCCGTTCAGCCATTCAGGCTGTAGACGTATGTAAATGTCCTATGGAAAATTGCATGGGGAAAACACATTTGAAAGTGTTGAAATTTAGAACCAATTAAAATGTTACTTTGGTTTTGTATTTGTGTGTGATGAAAGTTAATTGGTTATGTATATATGTCAAATGAGAGGAAACCACAGCCATTTTGCGATACTACTGTCTGAGGTACATTTGTGAGGAATTTTTGGTGGTGAATTTCTGGTGTTTGATTTACACAGTACTAACACTTCTGCTACTTTTAAAAAGGTGAGTTGTTAATTTGTAAGGGGAACTATGTTGTACACTTGAAGATAATTTGAAAAATGTTTTCTGTTATTTATTTGCAGTCCTTCTGTTATACTAAATACTTGATGAAGTTAGTTTTATATTATGTATTACTAAAAACGATAAATGAAAGTGATTATTTTTTTCTGCAATTTACAGCAAGCAATTTCAAAATAAAATGGCTCACAATGAAGAGACCGTGGCAATTTCTTTTGAATTGTCCACTACATTGATTGAAATTGAGAGCACCAATAATGAAATATTGTCACAAGGAGGACATGACTTGTATGATTCCATTAGATTGATTGAAATGGACAGCACCAAGAATGAAATATTGTCACAAGGAGATGACTTGAATGATTCCACTACATTGATTGAAATTGAGAGCACCAATAATGAAATATTGTCACAAGGAGGAGATGGCTTGTATGATTCCATTAGATTGATTGCAATGGACAGCACCAATAATGAAATATTGTCACAAGGAGGAGATGACTTGAATGATTCCACTACATTGATTGAAATTGAGAGCACCAATAATGAAATATTGTCACGAGGAGATGACTTGAATGATTCCACTACATTGATTGAAATGGACAGCACCAATAATGAAATATTGTCAGAAGGAGGAGATGACTTGAATGATTTTTTTGATCAATCTCTTGATGGCGAATTTATCGAGTGTTTGGAGACCATAGAGTTACAAGAATCATCATTGGAGACTTTTAATGAGGACATTGCTGATGAGGACATGTTACTAGTTCTTTCAAATTTAGAAAATTCTGAAGAATAAATTTATATTTAGAAATCAAAAATTGTTTGAGACATTATTCATTTTTATTTTTAATTTATGAGGTTGTAGCGAAGTGATTGTAGTATAAAATGAGACTTATAGTATAGAGTGCAACATTTTTATGTTACATGGTAAGTTTACTCATATTTACTTCCCTTCTGCCACTATATTATCTCCAATGTGTATTTGACATGTCTTCTTCATCTCCGGCCTCCTTTCTCTCACTGTGTGTCTCCGATGCATCTTATCGCTGGTATTTTGTGTAATTACAGAAGAGAGTAAAATAAAATAGTTCGGAACGTGAAAAGGGGGCAAAGTAGAGTACTCCTCACCCCCTAGGCCTTTTTAGGCGGTCCCAAAAGGATCAGTTTCTGCTTTCCTGAGAGATTATGGTATGAGTTCCATATACCACAATAACTTGCATTACAACATGCAAGATATCTATCTCCTATTAACAACTTTTGGAGATATTCGCGCTAAGCGCGAATATCTCCAAAAAGTAACACCTGCCCTGAGCAGTTCTTAGCCATGTTATCCAATGCGAGGTGGATAACATGGCTAAGAGCATTAGCTCGGTAATGCATGAATATCGCTGAGTTTTTAGCGATATTCATGCATTGCGGCCGTTTATTATCGCATTTGTGATAAACCTTGATAATAGCAAGGTTTATCTTCGATAATTTCTGACGATGCTTAGCGGTAAAAAATTTGTTGGTAAGCATCGTTAGCGATAAATATCGCTTAACTTTGGTAATATGCCCCAACGTCTGTTAACGTTCGATTCGAAGGAAATGAGGAAGTGTTGAAAAACATTGTCTGCGCCATCTTGCCTTTTTTGAAATGCCACACTTTTGTCGTGCACGGCAGCCATTTTAGATGTCTTGACCAGACCCACTCTCTGCACGCTGTCGATTCGTAGCATGGCTCCTCACCCTCGCAAGCATCTTCCCCAGGCACTGGTCACCCCCGCTCTCTGTCTTATGCATGGGCAATAAACCTCCCCCCATCTGCGCTGCTCTTCCCTGAGAATCACACTGTGCCCGCCCGACACCTCCCTTTCGCCCTATTCACTACCGCACCCTGTGACACTCCTCTTCCTCTGTGTCCGATTGTCCAGGCTATCAGCTAGCCCTGCAGATGTAGTTTATGGCCCCAGCTGTAAAGAATCACCCCTCTTCAAAGGAGTTATAGTAGATCAAGGCCCACACCCGATGAGATCCGTCACACCACACGTGTTCCTACTATCTGAAAACTATCCTGTATTGTGATTGGGGAGGGGACCGAGCCTGAAGCGGAAGATTCCAGGAATGACTCTTTGTACATCAAAGTTTTTACAATTATGTGTCACATAAAAAATATATAGCACTCCAACAAAGTAGTAGGAATATAAAACTTTAATAACATATAAATATATACAACAAAACAAAAACAGTAATAGATTTATTGAAATTGACAGCACCAATAATGAAATATTCTTGTCAGTAGCGGTCTGTTGTGCGAATAGTTCCAAGGCAGCAGAACGCGCTGAAATCTGGATGTCACGAAAGTGATGTCTAGCAAGTTGCCGCCCAGCAAATAACGGCGTGGGGCGCCGCGGGGGTGAGTGAGTCCAGTAGGCACCACAGCTATTCTTACCGGCATTGCAGAATTACTGCTGGGGACAATGCCTGTGCTGGAGCAGGGTCACAGCAGAAACAAAAAGGATTCTGTTGAAGATGTTGTTGGTTTTCAATTTGAAAACAGTTCTGGTGTCAACTGCTATGCTAATGTAGTGGTTAATGTTTTGTTTTCTCTAGAAAATGTAAAAGAGGGGGAGGCAGTCCAAAGTTCCGTTAAAAGGGCAAAGGAAAGGATCGGTGGTTTGAACTATCAGTCAAAAAGGGGAGGGGGTGCAACAATTTTTCCTACCGGGTCACACTGTGCTTTCACCGGAAGTGAGGTCTGCAGGATTCTAGTAATTCAAAGTGAGGCTGGCGCCGACGTCCCGCGGATACAGTTTCGTCACTCCACGGGTGATCATGGCAGTCATTCCCCATCGGGGGTCGGAGACTCCCGCGGCTCCTCTAGAATCTTCAAGGTCGTGGAGGACTACGGTGGTGGAGTCAACCAGTGACCGGGCCATTTCTTTATGCTGGGCCCGCTCTTGCCAGGTCGACCGCCATTTTGAGAGTTCGGTAGCTACTGGCGATCGCGGGGTCAAATGAGCGGACGGGCTCCACCCTGCCGGGCGAGACGTTGCAGCATGGCCACAGTGGAAGAACTCTTTTCCGGGCGCCTGGACCGCTGAGGGTGCAGCTGGGAAGCCTCCACTGGGGAGGCGGGAGAGGCCTGTTCGCACCGTCTCTCCCTCCCAGTGCACCCCACGGCGTCTCGCTTGAGATTTGTTATGGCCGGACCAGGCGATGAGGACGAGGGGGGGGGGTCGGAGGCATGTGCAAGACATCCCCCCCCAGGGTTGTTGCAGCAATTATACAAGAAAGAAGAAGTGTCCCGTCCGTCTTCGGGCCGGGCTTCCGGTAGATGTCGGCCGGACGCCCCTGGCTCTGGCCCCATGAACGGGTTTCTTGGTTTATCGGCTGCAGCCGGATTCCGTCGGTCTCGGCCCCCCGACCGTTGGTGGCCGGACCGGAAGAGCATGTGGCGGGAATACCTGCAACTCTCAAGGGCCACCGCGGCCGGACTGGGAGAGAGAGGGGAGGGTCGAGGAGACATTCCCCCCCCCTGCAACTGTTCAGCGTTGTAAAGGCAATTCCCTGGCCGGGTCCCGTTGGTCTCGGCCTCTCCTCCGGCTACACCCTACGTTAGGATCTCCTGGCCGAGGCGTGGCAGCAGGACCTGCCTTATATGGGCTGCTCCCGGCTGGGCGTAGCCGGAACCCTGCCCCACCTTGGAAGTTTCCAGAGTGGGGGCGGATGTTCTACTGACTTGCATTTTCCCTAGTCTATCGATTTTTTTGGCGTGGCAGGCGGTGGGACAGCGAGGGGTGATTTGGTTTCTCTTACTGTTTTTCTGGTCTCTCACCACTGGCATATTTTAACGTTTTCTTGTTTCTAGGACATTAATAGGTTTTATCATTACGTTATGTTATCGTTTCTTTGTTCGTTGTTTAATAAAAGTTCATGTTCATCAGTGGCCTACTGATTTTCGTTTTCCTATTCTTTTCTTTCCAGGTTGTTTCATGCTAAAGTTTCTGTTAACAGGATACAGTGATCACTTCGTTATTATTGCATATGTCCTTTTCACTAGGGGTGCTCTCTGGTCGGGCCAGATGACGTATGTCTAGTAAATGGTCCGGGTGAAACAGGTGCATCAATCAGTGGGGAGTAGATAGGCATGACAGATTACAACGGGGGAGAAAGGTCCGCATTACGTACCCTTTCACTACTTGCAAAGATTTTCCTACGTTTATTTGCAAACAGGGAATACCTCCAAAAAGAACTAATTCCCAAACAGTCAATGTTCGGACAATCAATCAATCAATGAGGAATGAAATAGGTACGACGTGTTAAAGGCTTGCGTTACCTACCCTTCACTATCTGCAAAGGGAGAGAGAATATTCCTATTCTTCCTCGTTTGCAGGTAGAGAAGATCCTTAAGAGAATTAACATCGAACAATTCAATGCTCGATTGAAACAATCAACAAGGGGTACTGTGAACACAAATGAACGCCGCTTATGTACATACGCATTGCTATTTTCAACAGGTTGTTCCTAATGTTTCTATTTTAGCGAGGTCAAAAAGAGATCCCATTAGTGGCCTACTGATTTTGCTCGATTCCTTTTGTTTTTTTACACGATTTTTCGCTATCTGCAAAGACTAAACAGAGTATTGCGACTCTGTGCTTGTTTGTAAATAGAGAATGAACCAAAGAGAACAATCAATCAAATGGAGAGAGAAGCAGGCACGACGGATTACAAAGGGGGCAAAGGGCTGCGTTAACTACCCTTCACTATCTGCAAAGAGAGAGTACTCCTAATAGAAATGAGGGGTGGGGGGCAGCATTCAAAGCAGATCAGTGTGCATAAACACGAAAATGTTTTTACTTACCACGTACTTGACATTCGACAGCTTATGATATTTGCTATTAAAAAACCATTGAAATTCACTGAAAAAACCATAGGTTATAGACCATATATAGTTAGGAATTAGCATTTACAAAACCTTGAAAATTCACTGAAAAAACCATAGGTTATAGACCATATATAGTTAGGAATTAGCATTTAAAAAACCTTATTTTACTCACACAAAACCATTGAAATTCCATATATAGTTAGTTGCACTAACTATATATGGCGCACCCGCAATCCACTGCTGATCATGTCACATATTACATCATTCATGACATGGTCAGTGACATCACTGATGACATCACTGATGACATCTCAAATGACATCACTGATGACATCACTGATGACATCTCATTTGACATCATTCTTGTGCTAATACGATAAACCTCTTCAGACTCTAATATAACCTTAGATACACTCAGTGTATACAGACACTCACACACTGCCACTCATCCATGGAGTTACTCACACACCCAGTCAGTCATGCAAAGAAACAATCTCACCTCCATTTCTTCAACTATACAGTTAAACACACCTTACTTATTGAAACATATACTAACACATATTTACTCTCTTATACAATCCCTGATACAAGTTCACAATGATCGATACAACCACTCACTCATTCAGTGGCTCTCATGCACAGTTATTTATATATGCCAACTCTCACATGTACT
Organism: Lissotriton helveticus; assembly: GCF_964261635.1. NCBI lineage: Eukaryota > Metazoa > Chordata > Amphibia > Caudata > Salamandridae > Lissotriton > Lissotriton helveticus. The sequence goes on along the minus strand of NC_136057.1, from coordinate 1,502,852,913 downwards.
GTGTTTTACATATGTACTTACTATGACATGTAGCATTGAGATATCCATTCACTCATCAATACACTCATGCACACAGTCAACTGCCCATGTAGCTGTTTCCACATGCACTCTTGAACTCATACACCTAGTGAATAAACTGCTCACACATCTATGTATAGAGTCTCACACCTTCCAGCCACCCCCACACAAACTCAATCTCCCATAGAAATACTTGGGCAACCAATTAATAACACATATAGCCTCTCGTATAGCTAATGATCAACACATGCAGCAGTTTACAGAACAACAGACATAATGATGCACAAATTAAGACAGTTTAGTCACTAACCCATGCATTCAGTGAGACACATTTAATCACTCACTCATACAGTCAGTCATGCACCTACTAAATCCTTCATCCAGACACTTATACATCCACTCAAGACATATTTTAACTTTACAGAAAAATACAGTCACTGGATGTTGTCATCAGTGATGTCATTTGAGATGTCATCAGTGATGTCATCAGTGATGTCACTGACCATGTCATGAATGATGTAATATGTGACATGATCAGCAGTGGATTGCGGGTGCGCCATATATAGTTAGTGCAACTAACTATATATGGAATTTCAATGGTTTTGTGTGAGTAAAATAAGGTTTTTTAAATGCTAATTCCTAACTATATATGGTCTATAACCTATGGTTTTTTCAGTGAATATATATATATATATGTGGGGCACATATAATATAGTGTTTCCGGGGTCCCGCACATGGGCGGGAATATTCTAATGCTTATGACTTTGATGAGGATACCCCTGGAAGAGAACTAGGATTACAGGTAAGTAACTAATCCTTTCTGGGGCAGTGATATGTAAAATGACCTTCCAGCTCCTGGTACCTGCATTGTCTGGAGTGGGCTTGATAATACGTCCTTGTAAATTCCCATAGAAGCCTATGTTCTAGTGTTAACATGGGCTTCTATGGGAAATAACAAGGCCGTATTATGAAGCTCATTATCGCCGTTTTACCGGCAGTTTCCTGCCAATAAAACGGAGATAATTTTAACACCTTGTTCCTTGATAATATGCACTTAAGTTTACTGGTAAAAAAAAAAAACAATGGGCCATATTATCAACAAAAGGCGATACATTATCGTCGCTTTTATTGGCAGGAAACTGCCGATAAAGCGGCGATAATTGACTTGATAATATGCCCTTGTGAATAACCATAGCAGCCCAGGTTAACATCAGAATTTGGGCTGCTATAGGAATTTACAAGGGCCTTTTTTATTAATGTTGGTAGGGTGGGCTGATAATATGTCCTTGTAAATTCCCATAGAAGCCTATGTTCTGGTGTTAACATGGGCTTCTTCTGGAAATCACAAGGCTGTATTATCATGGTCATTATCGCCGTTTTATCTGCAGTTTCTTGCCAATAAAACGGGGATAATTGTAACACCGGTCCTTGATAATATGCACCTAAGTTTACTGCTCAAAAAAGAGCAATGAGCCATATTATCAACAAAAGGCGATAAAGCGGCGATAATGGGCTTGATAATATGCCCTTGTGAATAACCATAGGAGCCCAGGTTAACACCAGAACCTGGGCTTCTATGGGAAGTTACAAGGGCCTAATATCAAGCACATTATCGCCGATTTATTGGCAGTTTCCTGTCGATAAAAGCGGCGATAATGTATCGCCTTTTGTTGATAATATGCTTCTTCATTTCTATGATAGTATGTAAAGCTTTCCCTTTTTTTGGTGTATCAGTTGTACTCTCTTCGCATGCTCAGTGTCGTTTCGAAGCCAACGTTTTCTTTTTCTTCAAGTTCAACTAGCAAACCTTTCTTTATATCAGTTAGTAAATCTGTCGCTTTCTTTTCCCGGTTTGTGTGTGTCATCCGCTGCTGTACTTTTGTACAGTATTAATAGTCATATTTTTTATATATTTATTTGAAAGGTAGTACCGAGACGCCAAACGTTGATTACGTACTCCATCCACCGCCATTTTAGTAGTTTCTCGCTGTTGTTTCTATTATATCTGTTAGTTAGAACTCAGTAGTTTTCAATCCTAGTCTTGAATATCTTACTATAGTATTTCAACATTATTTTTATTGTGGGCCGTCATACCCCACCCCCACAAAATAAAAGAAGTATATAGTTTTTTTTTAATTAACTTTTATTAAACAATAAGTATAAACAAAACACAATTATAACTATATTAGAACTGGAAAAATTACGTAAACAATGTTATAAACAAATTGTGAAATGGATTCCAAAAGGTGTCCGATTGGTAATCTGCAAAAGAAGGGGCGTGGCTTGGGCGCCGATGGTGACGGCTGCGTGAGCCAGTAGCTCCACGCCCGATCCCGGATATCATCCTGTGAATTCTCCTGAGATTTGCCAGCAGTGCCGGATAGCCGAGCGGAATACCGGGGGAAGCCTTTGTGACCACTTTGGTTGAGGCAGGGAGCTTTGCAGCAAAGAGAGAGCCGGTAAACAACAGCTGGGGGAGCAGAGGGCTTCTGGCAAGATGGCGGCGACCCCTGGATGTTGCGATTGATCAGAGTGGAGCGGGGCAGAGCCAGAACAAGGAGGAGAGCCCGACTGGAACGTGACGGAGGCAGGGAGCGCAGCCCGACCTGCGGGACGGAGGCGAGGTTTGACGGTCTGGCGGTGATGCGGACTCTGGAGTGCCAGGAAGGGGACAGAGGCGAAGCACAGAGGCGACCTAAGATGGCGGCCGTGGGGAGGAGAGCCCGGAGAGAGCGCTGTGCCTGAGACGGCAGCTGTGGGTCTTCTGCTGATCGTGGGCGCCCGCTGTGAGTGGACGAAGAGGTGCAGCTCCTAGACGGTGGCGTGATTGAGGGGGCCCGCGGTCTCCGGGAGAGCCGCTTCAGAGCTGGGAACGGCGGCGGACTCGCGATGAAGGCCCGGGCCTTTGGGGGACCCCCGCAGCCCTGAGGAGTGTGTAGTGTAGTTCCTATATTCCCAATAGGCTCTGCGCATTGGAATAATATATTCAGCAGTGTAGACGTAGGACTGAGGTCGACTAGGTCTCTACTGACTATATTAGACTTAAGGTTTGCCAGCTAGCTCAGAGGTCACTAGAAACTTTCTCGAATAAACGAGGAGGAGTTTAACCTCCCAGGATAGACAAGAAGGGATTAGCTTCTGACAACCATAAAACATGACAACTTTTCTCTCCCTGAATAAGAGTATATCTCTAGAGTCGTGTGAAAACAAAAGACAGCTATTTCACTCAGTCAAATGTGCGTACTTAGTTTCACCAGAATGCAGAGAAAAGAGAGACGGGCGTTTTCAATAAAAGGTGTAATTTATTGAGCAGTCTTCTTCCTCATGCAAGAGAAATGAATTGCCACAATTGCAATACTCATAGTAAAGTAAGTCCGTACAGTAAAAGGAGGATTATAAAATAATACTGTAAAAGCATTGATATGGTTTCTGAGACATATGATACTTTAAAATAGATAAAATATATACATACATATATACATTGACTAATCGTACTCAACTGGTGCTTCTAAATACGCCTACCCCGGTGTACCTGACCTAAGCCTAATACGTGGGAAGGAGTAAGTAAGTAGCAGTTTAAGTTAAGTTTGTTTTGCCAAGAATCTGACTCAAGAATTCTCTTTAAGGGTTTAGTCAGCTCCGTACCTGGGTAATAGAAAGCAGGAGGTCTGGTATCTCTCTCTCAGGACTTGATATCCCAGTAACCCGCAAGGGTAGGCTGGAAACGCCGGAGCTGGATTTTCTCGGCAGGAGAAAAGACAGCGTCTTTCTCAGCGCGTCAAAAGGGAGGGGCAGCGTCCGTGGGCTCTCGCATCAGCTGGGCTCTCGGGCAAGTAGATAGCTGCTCCAAAATCACCACCGTGTGTTTGCTTAAGGCAACGTTGGTATATTTATACCTGAAAGGTGCCGGGTTTGACGTAAGGTTGGACATAAGACGTCAATAAATATTTCACTAAGAACTGGCCGTTCTTACAGTGCTTTACAGGAGTTCTAGGACAAAATCAAAACAAAAGCAAGGGGGATTTCCCAGGTTGCTGGAGGCTTGGTTTTGTTTAGAGAACTCGGTGTGCTTTCTAGGGGGCCGGAGAAGTAGCTTTGCTTAATGTGACAGCATGTGCTACGACTAAATTATGGATATGATTACTATGCCGTTGTATGGATATTATTGATTATAACCGGACAAGGGCATATCATAGAAATATCGATTCTGGTTCCTAGATAAAAACACTACACCCACTCCACGAATTAATGTCCATCATTACTAAAACTAAGCAATAGTAAACATTTTTAAAGGTGCATGTGTATACCAACCCACCCCAAAGTACAAATTTGGATTTGAAATGGTGTATGCGAAATACATGAAAATGATTATTGGTACTGTACGCTTTTCAAGCAGTGTAATCAATCATTGAAAAGGATGCATATATATATATCAGCTGAATGATTTTGCGAAAGTTACACATGAAATGGCTCTTAATACAGAAAAGAAGGTCGAGACCATTCCAGCACATATAAATACAGTTATTTGTAAATATGCTAGAGGCTGAGGTAATATATTGTTTCTAGAGTTCCTAAAAATAGAAGCTCTGTTCTCTAATAATAGTTCTACTTTAAGCAGAGTACAAGTGCCAAAAAAAAAAGTACATATTTTGGAATCGAGAAAAAGTTTTGTTTTTCAATCGAAGAAAAAATAATTTCGCTTTCAAGGCAAAAATAGTTCCAAATATTTTCAGTAGATTTTTGTTTATTTAAAGCTGAAGGCCAAATTCAGAGTTCATGGAACGCTGTGTGCTTGTTTGCTTAAAAGTTATTATTTCTGTTTAGGGGAGAACATCATTTCAGACAGACTTTCAAAAAAGCAGTTTACCGCTTCAGGTGAAAGTTCGACCAAGTTGGAAAATGCCGCAACTGTGAAGTCGTGAGAATGATTGCTATCATCGATGTCTTGATCAGCAATGCTCACAGAAGGTCGTACCTGGGTGATGCTGCTCTCATCTCGCACTTCACCACCCTTTAATCGCAGTGGTGAAGTTTCTACGAATGCCGTCATCAGGATGGGTAACCGCTGGGGACAACACGATGCATGAGCCATTACAGGACTTAGCAAAGTATCTGTATCCAATGGTACTGCTGATTGTAGTGTAAGACAGACGTCCAACACGCATTCTTCTCCGCATAGCATACATCGAAGCACAGGTAAGATACAATTCTGCCAGATGGGTCTGAATGAAAGAAACCAGGTAATATTCAGATCTCTTAGCCGGGCTAATCCAAGGACTTTAGTTATGTGGTCCCGATAGCGTATAGCTAGGATCGTTTCTTCCATTGTTGCTGGAGTCTTGTCTGCGATTTGGCTTGCCATAACGAAGCAGGAGAATCAAAAATAAAATGCCTGCTACGAGTCCCAACAGAAGTGGTAGACCGCCAAAGACAGAATGGACAAAATTAGGAAAAATGCCCAGAACTGTTTTGAAGGGTGTTAACAGTCCCAAAAAAATTGTCTTAAATACATGTGGGATACCACTGGTATCAGACATATTTAGGATTTGGCTTAGCATTTCCGCGAAATGTAAGGGGCAATTTGTTGATAAAAGTGTATGTATCTCTGCCGTTGTCCTTGCAACTTGAAGATCATATGTTTCTTTTGATGACGTCAAGGGCACAGTCGTCTGTAGGAGAACAGACTTCATTCTGCTTAAAGTATCAATTCGAATAGAAGAGATATTCAAAAAGGGCCACATTTTTGCCTCCCTGTCTGGAGTGCTGTTTGGATACAATACTTGCATACAGCAAGTGACCATGGAACTAACGCTCACTAGATAAGCTTTTCCTGGCACCATGCCACAACATCTGTGGTCCACTATTAGAATGTAGCTCCCGTTAGAAAGCCGTCTAAAGAATGGCTCTATTCGAGTTGCAGGTGTGCCATGCTGGTGGCATGAAAGGTTATTTGAAGTCCCCTCACAGGCCCCATGTAGGTTAATATCCTGACACAGAAGTATACCACTTAGTGACCGTTTACAATTATTACCACTAAGAAATACATTCTGTTCCTTCTCACTATAACATGTGTGTGTGTAAGGTAATTTCCATGATGACTTAATGTACCCTTTACCCAACCTTTCATACTGGCCTGCAGGTATATACTCTTGACAGAATTCAAATTGGAAAGTTGTTATGGGAATTGTTATTATTCCGTGTATTACCCATTCAATGACAGGTCGTTCTGACATTGTCAATGGTAATCTCTCAAGTTTTTCAATGCTCAGAATTGTATATTCCGCTCCTTTTTGTGCCAAGCTGATTTGTGTATCAGTAAGGTTAAAGATAGAGAATAATGACGTTGTGTTGATTAAACGTCAGGGCACGTAGCCTGAACGCAAATTTTGTAACGTCCAGCCAAGCTGTACAATAGAACGTAGTTGGGACTGACCGTGTTGTAACATTAGTAAGTCCTGCTCTATTATATCTATAGCAGATGATGCAATACTGTCCAGTGAATATATTCTGGAAGACAGAGTCATTAACCCATTGTCCACAACAGAAAGTGATTTATCCAAATTAATACGGTCAATTTCCCGTATTTTTTTTCTGCTGTTTCAATTTGCGTTTCTTTCCAAGCTTCGTTGTAAGCTGCGTATATACTGGCCGCTATGAAACGTTTTTGACGCTGTTTGCGTGGTCCCAATATGAAATCACGCAAGTCAGCACCGTCCTTAAGTGAAGTCAAGTGTTGCTTAATTTCTGACAGTGTGGATTTCTGTAGCCATTCGAGGCAGAGTTTCCCTACACTGTATGTTGTAACTATCCCTGGATGTTGTCTATGGTAGTATCTAGGGTCTGGCCTGGTCAATTTGAACCCCTGTATTTTGTTCAGGAATCTATCTTGACAGTTATTTGTGTCTGTGGGCCAGATCAACGAATTTTTCCAATCAGGATGTGTTCTGTTTTGGTTAAAAATATGGGATACGTCTATCTCAACACCTGTAGTGCTATTACTGTCAGGTGTTGGCTTCGGAATAGACGGTTTGTATAAGTATTTAATTTTGGCTAGGCCAAGACAGGTTGTCTGTTGAATTGTGTCATTCAAGAAAATAATTTGTTCTGGGATCATGCAGGCTCTAAATAAAGATTCTATACCTTGGACCTGCCAATCTTTGGTACCCCAGTTGGTTTTTGTTTCAATGTTGTTTTCCAAAAATCGAAACCCAATGTACTCATTTTTTCATAAAATGTTTCCGAATAGATTAATTTAGTGTTTGTCAGCATTGTTTTCATTCCTGTCTTATTTAACATTTTGAAATAAAACGTTTCTGCATCACTAGTGTTAAACCCTGAGAAGTATGGGAATTTCTCGTAAAATGTTTTCGAACTGCCTTTTGGTGGAGTTGCACAATGTTCCCATTGATTATAATTAAAAACATTTCTAGGCTGAGCAGATTTATGCAAATAGTGATGTGCAAAGTGATTGTAGCAATACATTTCTTCATAATTAGATGAACCTTGCAAGTAATCATGTTCTGTAAATTTTGCTGACATTACTAAATCTGACATCATATTATTAATACTTTCAAAGTCCCAATCATCAGAGAATGTGCTCGGTTTTACAAAGTCACTTAATGAAACCTTAAACTGGTGTGGATAATTCAAGAGCTCGACCGGGCCATAAATTTCATAATCTGCTTTGTCCCAAGCTACCCCACCGGGTATTGGATTGGCTGTGACATTCACTGACGATAGTTCTCTTTTCTCGATGTGAGATGACTTGTGTGGCTTTAGGACCAAGTTGATGTTCGGACTTGCTGTGTCCATTGTACTGTATTTTCCCTCAATGAATTTTCCCAAACAAAGTACCATGATGAGCCAAAGCAGGAGGAAAAGTACACCTAACACAATACAAAATTCAATCCACGGACAAATCAGATGGGTTTCTTTAAGTTGATGAGAGTTCTGTTACTTTGTCTTTAAAAGTTTTTGTTATTGGTTGTTCTTCAGGTTTGCTTGGATTCTCAGAAAAGTCATCGAAATTGATGAAGTAGCCAGATGCAGTTCTGTCAATTGTTGGAATCGCTTCCGGATTTTTATTTGCTTTTGGAATTTTCTTTGTTTCATCAGCATAGTCTGAGGCTACATCGTTGTAGACAGGTGTTTCTGGACAAACTGTTTTAATTTGGGTTTCAAGAGGCCTAAGTTCCATGGCTTTGTTGCATAGTCCTTTTTGATTCACTGTAGGTTTATCAAATGTGATTAGTCTCTCAGTTTGAACCTCTTGTATTGTAGCAAACTTTGGTGTTCTGCTATTTCTTGGGAGTCCACTTGGCCTACTACTTATTATTGGCCACATGATTGTGGTTTCATCAGGTCGATGGATACAATTCGGTTCTCCTTTTTACCAGCAAGGGGCGGTAGTACAACTGATCTTGTTCCGTTGACAGCTAAGACAGGTACTGCTTTTCTGTAAGAAGGCCCAAATTCCTTCTTCACCGCGATTTTCTCTCTGACCAGATCCCCAATTTTTGGAATCCAGACAGGCCTTGCTGGGACAGGTGGTTTTTCTTCAGTGGCTGTTGGCTGCTGTTTTGGCTTTATGTTGCTCAGGTCTTTTCTTGTTTCATTTAAGTCCTGTAAAATAGCCAAACGAACTTTGATATCAAAGCATTTTTCTTCTACCACTGAAGTCTGACTATCAAGGTCCTGAATATGCATTCTAGTCCCGAACAATAGTTCGTACGGACTGAAACCTTTTAGAGAATTTCTTGGCAGATTTTTAAGACTACGTTGGACACTTGTAAAATGTTTGACCCACCCATCACCCGAACCTAATACCCTTGCCGTTATAGGTTGCTTTATGTCTCGGTTTTTTCTTTCCACAATCCCGTTTCCCTCAGGATGGAAGGGACAAGAATACCGCAATGCAATGCCCATGCTGGTCATGGCCTCCTTATAAGCTCGAGAGCTAAAAGCAGGACCCTGGTCAGAATGTAGCATGCCAATTGCGGATGTGCAAATCTTTTATAACAGTTCTGGCGTCAGCCGAGCGCTGGGGTCTACATTTTAAGTGAATCTAGTCTTAAATAATATACATTGGGACACATTTCTCCTGTTTGATTATGCGTATAGATCGCCTTATGCTTTCTAATAGGGGTCCTGGCACTACTCTGGCCGGTTCATTACTGCGATCTCGATTGCAGTTTGGACAATCCATTGCAAATTTGTAATTTTGCAGGCTCATCCCCGGCCACCAGTATTCTGATTGCAATTCTTTCAGAGATTCCTTGATCGTCTGGTGTCTTAGACCCTCACCCATGTGTGCTTCTTGGATCAAGAAGATTCTCCTGTTCGTGTTTGGAATTACTCTATCCCCCACTCCAGGGATTTGAGCAAAAGGAACGGAGTTTGCATCGATTATGTATGTATAATTGAGTGGATAGTTCACGGGTAGTGCTGCACAGTCGCCTTTTGAAGACGTTTTTACCGCCAGCATGTTTTCCCCGTCTATGTATTTTTCTGAACGCTTTTTGTGGCTACGGAAGCCGGATTAGTTGCTTCCGCTGGGGCTGTCTCAGCCAGTGAATTCCCTGCAACGTGAACGCCATCACGTTGATGACTCAGTGTATGTATCACGTGAGTCTTTTGTAGTTCTTTCTGTAAAAGAACTACTTGTTCCCAAAGCGATTTTTGCTTGATTGTGGCACCTGTGTCATCTTTGTAACCGTTTTGAACCCATTTCTGCAAGTCATTATTGTATGATTTGACGCAGGAATGCGAATCGCACACTATTAGTGTCGGGAATTCGCGATCGGCAATATCGAGCGCCATTTTTAAAGCTATTAATTCAGTTTGTTGACCTGAATTGTATTTTACTGATTGTGACATTGTTACCAGTGGTCTCAATTTACCTCCGCGCCACCGGCATTTAACAACATCGCACGTAGCGTTATAAGCTTGTTTTCCCCAAACTGAGGGTTGTGCATATCCGTCTGTATATATTACACAGGCGTACTGTTGTAGGGGCAGAATTTTGATTGGCAGAGGATATTCTTTTTCATATTCTAGATTTTTTAATCTTTTCATGTTTGGGTCAAAATAGTATTTCACTTTTTCTGTAGCAAGAGAATTTTCCCATTGTATCCATTTTGGATCTAATGCCACGGTAGTTAAATTGCGTGGGCTTGTTAATGCCTCAAATGCTGATTCTGCTGTTAAAACAGTAATCCGTCTGCCTTGGGCTTGGTCTCTTTCTTTTGCTACAGCTGTTTGAACCGTATTTACAATGTTTTCCGCAAGACTAAATGTTTTTTCAGCTTGTGTGTACAAATGTGATTTGTATGCTATTGGTACCTTTTCTCCCTCATTAGAGGTCAGGTACGTGAATCCGCATCTTCCTGGGATGACTCAGATTACAAGGTTGCGTGTATTATCACGAGTTTGCAATTTTGTTTTAGCTAACATGTCTGTTTGCAATGATCTCAAAATTTCTGTGTGTTTTTGAGTCCAATTGATTAATTTAAAATCAGGTTTTATTAGTTCATAGAGAGGTTTAACCCTCTCTGCATAATTTAGAATGTAAGTTCTTCCGAAATTCAGGAAACCTAGTATTGATTGTAAGTTCTTCAGCGTTTTTGGTGCTTGGAGTAAAGCGCATTTCTGTAAGAAATTGTCTGCTAGGCTTTTGCCTTCACTTGATAATTCATATCCTAAAAACAGGACAGTTAGATGGGCAATTCGTGACTTTTTAAAGTTGAATTTGTAACCCTCTGCTGCGAACCCAAGTATTATGGTGTTCACCCTTTTCAAGTGAGTATCCAAGTCATCGTCTGTTAGATAGATGTCATCGACATAAGATAATGCCTCATCATCATACATTTGTAGTAACTCTGTTACCCTTGCTGAGAATAAACCTGGGCTATTCTTGAACCCCTGTGGGAGTCGACAGAAATGTTCTGCGAACCCATTATTGAGAAAGCGGTCAAATACCTGCTTTCAGGTGCTATGTTTTGACAAAAGAATCCATTAGAGATGTCTAATGTTGTTTTGTATTTTTTGCGCACGATGTTATTCATTAGTGCTGCACTATGTGAGTTTTGTACTGCAAATGTCTTGCAACATGAGTTTAGGTGTCTGTAGTCCAAAACTAGACGGTATGAATCGTCTGGCTTGGAGACAGGAAACAAAGGATTGTTCATTTGTGAGGTGCATGTTTCAATCACCCCTTGGTATTCAAGTTGATCTAAGATCTCCCTGACCTGTTTTTTAGCTTCTTGCTTAATTGGGTACTGCCTTTGTGCAGTTGGTTGACATTTTAACTGGATTTTGTGAGGAGGAGAGTCCTCATCCCATCCAACATGATTTTTATATAATGCAGGAGCTTGGGCTACTGCCCACTTTCTTGCAAGTGTATATTTTTTATGAATTGGAATGTGATTTGAGAAGGCAGGCATAATCATTTCTTCGCCATGAGGGCACTCCCTGACAAACTCTGGTGGAAAGTATTTTTCAGCTAAAAGGATGTCATAGCCTTTTGAAAGTTTTATCCCAAAATAGACCCCTTACTTTCCTAGTCTTATCTCCCTCTATACGTAATGTTATCTCGTATATTTTATGAGGTTTGCTAACTCTGGTATCTGCAGTTTCCACCTGAACGTATTCATTCGTGTCCACTGTCTCCAGAAGATTGATCAGGATCTTGCGAGCTATGCTCACTTCTGCTGCGCTGTCTAGCATTATCTGGGCCCACTCTCCGTTTTTCAGTTGTGTCCTCAGGATCCTCGGCATGTTTGATTACTTTATTACTGGCTACCTTCTTTTTTGGAAATTGTAATTTTTTACTTTGATGAGCAGGTTCCTTGTCTTTGGACTTGACGTGCTCTTCCCTGTGTTCTGACCGTCCTCTTCTTTCCGATTTCTGCGAGGAATTCTGAAAAGATCGAGAGGGACGTGTATCAATATCTTGATATCTATCAGGTTTCTTTAAATTGTCCCTATTTCTAAGGTTGTATCTTTTCTCAGAGGGCTCCCACTGGGGAGACTTGTGTCCTTGGTCCGGAGATCTTTCCCTCCGCCGAGGAGACCTTCCTCTGGACTGGAATCTTTTTTCTTTGGGACTTGATTGTTTATTTCCATCCCAGCTCTTTTTTGGAGTGTTTAGATTATTTTTAACCGCATGCGCGCTAGCGGTTTTCCCGCTGCGCGCTGCGATTTAAAAAAACTCGCGTTACGTGACAAGGTCAGCTCGTCATCCGCGTAGCGCAGGTAACGCCCATGACGAGCTGACCTTGTCATGAACGCTGAAGGAGTTAATAAATATTTTCTCAGGATTTTCAGTTAGTTGGGGTTTTACTGGTTTCCCACCCAAACTATCTCTTCCTAGTTCTTCATAGGATTTTTCTATGATTCTGGCAAGTTCAAATGGCTGTTCTGCTGTATCTGTTTCTTTCAATTTCTGGAGGAAAGTTATATCCTCCGTTGCCAATTGAACTAACTCTCTATATGCCTGTGTTAATTCTTTTATTTTAACTAAGAGTTCTTCGCTTGACATTTTATCAATGTCTGGATGTGGTGTGTAGCTGGCTAGAACCGGCCACGTTGCTCCTGGACTAGCTAGTGGACTGAGCCTGGTGATGTGATTATTATGTTTTAGGGCGCCTTTAAACCAGAGCAGGTGCTCTTGGTATTTTAATGGGATTTCCACCTCCTCGAAAGGAGTGTACTCATCCGGAGGTTCCTCTATTTTGTAAAAGTGGAATTTGTGTGTGACAGCGTTTGCTGCTGGAAAGGTTATCCATGAATAGAATACCTCTGTCTGCCGATATTCATGTGCCTCAATTACGAATATGACTGTACCACCTCTTGATGTTAGTCCATTTTCTATAAGTTTAAGAGTTATAGTTTTCCTTATGTTGACCGGAATGAGTATAGCATTCGGGTCGTTCTGTAGGAGACTTGTGTCATCCTCTAGGAGTCGAGCTGCTATTCTAGCTGTCTCCCTTTCGTCTTCACTTTCTGTCATTTTTACTAGCAGAAAGGTTTTTGTTGCAGATCAAGTTTCAAGGAATCAAAGATTAGGTGCACAATATTTTGGAACACTGTATCCTTCAACGTTGACTAAACCAAAAACTATACATAGAAATCTCTTCCTACTAAGTTCCGGCGGATTTTAACCTTTTACCCACTCCAGACGTCTTTAGAGTATTTACGGGAAAAAGGGTCTGTGTGAAAAAGCACGACTGAGTTACTCTAACGTCTTGCGTTAGATTTATCGCCTTACCAAACGTTGCGCGCCATGTAGTGTAGCTCCTATATTCCCAATAGGCTCTGCGCATTGGAATAATATATTCAGCAGTGTAGACATAGGACTGAGGTCGACTAGGTCTCTACTGACTATATTAGACTTAAGGTTTGCCAGCTAGCTCAGAGGTCACTAGAAACTTTCCCGAATAAACGAGGAGGAGTTTAACCTCCCTGGATAGACAAGAAGGGATTAGCTTCTGACAACCATAAAACATGACAACTTTGCTCTCCCTGAATAAGAGTATATCTCTAGAGTCGTGTGAAAACAAAAGACCGCTATTTCACTCAGTCAAATGTGCGTACTTAGTTTCACCAGAATGCAGAGAAAAGAGAGACGGGCGTTTTCAATAAAAGGTCTAATTTATTGAGCAGTCTTCTTCCTCATGCAAGAGAAATGAATTGCCACAATTGCAATACTCATAGTAAAGTAAAGTGCGTACAGTAAAAGGAGGATTATTAAATAATACAGTAAAAGCATTGATATGGTTTCTGAGCCATATGATACTTTAAAATAGATAAAATATATACATACATATATACATTGACTAATCGTACTCAACTGGTGCTTCTAAATACGCCTACCCCGGTGTACCTGACCTAAGACTAATACGTGGGAAGGAGTAAGTAAGTAGCAGTTTAAGTTAAGTTTGTTTTGCCAAGAATCTGACTCAAGAATTCTCTTTAAGGGTTTAGTCAGCTCCGTACCTGGGTAATAGAAAGCAGGAGGTCTGGTATCTCTCTCTCAGGACTCGATATCCCAGTAACCCACAAGGGTAGGCTGGAAACGCCGGAGCTGGATTTTCTCGGCAGGAGAAAAGACAACGTCTTTCTCAGTGCGTCAAAAGGGAGGGGCAGTGTCCGTGGGCTCTCGCATCAGCTGGGCTCTCGGGCAAGTAGATAGCTGCTCCAAAATCACCACTGTGTGTTTGCTTAAGGCAACGTTGGTATATTTATACCTGAAAGGTGCCGGGTTTGACGTAAGGTTGGACATAAGACGTCAATAAAGATGTCACTAAGAACTGACCGTTCTTACAGTGCTTTACAGGAGTTCTAGGATGAAATCAAAACAAAAGCAAGGGGGATTTCCCAGGTTGCTGGAGGCTTGGTTTTGTTTAGAGAACTCGGTGTGCTTTCTAGGGGGCCGGAGAAGTAGCCTTGCTTAATGTGACATCATGTGCTACGACTGAATTATGGATATGATTACTATGCCGTTGTATGGATATTATTGATTATAACCGGACAAGGGCATATAATAGAAATATTGATTCTGGTTCCTAGATAAAAACACTACAAGTGCAGCGGCGAACGGGGAAAACAAGACGGAAAACTGCAGACGACCAGCAGCGTGGAGGCACAGCCCCCCTGTTGACCCTGGTGGGTGTTGCGCTGCCAGCCTGCGCCCGTTACGGAGGTGGTGAGGGCAGGGGCAGGTCTGTTGCGTGGCGCAGACGGGAATGAGGAGTTGCGGCTGTGGGCCCTAGAACAGTGGCGCGTGGAGACGGTAAAGGAACTGAGCTCCAGGGACTGCGCTCGGCTCTGTTGTTGACTGAGGCACTGACTGGCAGGAATCTGTTGCGTACTGCAATATTTATGTCCCTCGCTCTGCTCGCGCCGCGGGGTTCTATGGGGCACACACCCCTTGGGCCCAAGAAGGACCCAGCTTGCTCTCCTGGGGGGCACCGATTGCAGTCAAGTGAGTGGCCTATGGCAGAGAGGTGTTGGTGCGCCGCTGACCCCTGAGCAAACGTAGTGGAGGCGTGCCGGAGCTGCTCAATTGCCATCTGGGGCATGAAAACGCCTGGCGGTGGGGTGATCGCCTGGACCTACCCACGGTGAACGGGTGAGAACTGTCGAGGGTGGCTGCGCCCCGTGGTGTCCCGTGGCCTGTGCCCTATAGCGAGGAGGACTGACAGAAGACTGGATGCCGACCGCGGCGCCCGGGGAGGGGCGAAGCCGGTTGGGTGGCGCATGACCCATAACAGACCCTGAATAGCTGAGGAGGGCCCGGGACAGGTGGTGAGGGGAACCGGGGGCCTGGAGTGGCACAGACGAGCAGCAGTGAGGACCTGGGTGTTGAGCGGGACCAGCTGGAGCGGCGTTGGTCACGAATTGGATAGCCGGAGAGCAGGTGAGGGGCACTTGTGATAGTGGTAGTGGCCCCGGGGGAACAGGTGACCCCGTACGACAGCGGGATGAAGCCCAAGTCGAGACAGGAGGAGGAGATCGGGCAGGAAGACGGCCATGTACTGACCCTGAGGGAACGACGCAGGAGCAACGGCTGAATAAACGCCTTGACAGTATTCTGGAGGCCATAGCGGCGACAAAGGAATCGTTACACCAAGACATAGCACAGGTCGCAACGGGATTGGGGCTCCTGAGAGCGGATCACTCCAAATTGGCGGACAGGTTTAAGGAAAACGAACTGATGCTTCAGGATCTGAAACCGGCTGTGGTGACTGCAGAACACAAACTGGATGATGTGCTGGCCCGCCTGGCGACCCTTGAAAAGAGAGCAGAGGACTCAGAAAGCCGCAATCTGCGTAACAACGTCCGGGTGGTGGGTCTGCTCGAAAAATCGGAGGGGGCTGACATGCTCGCCTATATGGAGAACTGGTTCAAAACGGTTGTTGCCCCAGAGGGCCTGTCCCCCTTCTTTTCCCTTGAGAGGGCGCACAGGGTCCCAGCCAAGCCGCCCTTGCCGGGTCGCCCTCCCCTGCCGGTAGTAGTCAAAGACCTACACTTTAAAGACAGAGATCTGCTGATTCAAAGCGCGCGCTTGGCGGGGCCTTTCCAGGTGGAGAACGGTAAGGTTATGATATTTCCGGATTACACACAGGAAGTTCAAAAGTGCAGAGCCTCTTATTTAACCGTGAAGAAGGAACTTAGAGACGAAGGGATTCAATATTCTCTGCTTTTCCCGGCCAACTTGAGAATCATCATGGATGGGTCGACACACTTTTTTCTAACACCTGAGGAGGCCTGGACTTGGCTTGAATCGTATAGAGCTGGCACGGATCGTAGAGGTAGAGGAGAATGTGGAAAGCCGAAACCGATGCAGGTGCGCAAGTCGCAACACTCCGAAAATGCAATAAAACTCAGCGGACGCAGCAGAGCGACCAAATGGCTGCCGACAAACGGGGAGCTTTGGCGGCAACGGCGGTGATAACAGGCTCACAACGAGGTGGATCGACGGTGGGATCGGAATCCGAAGATGAAGGGGGGAAGTCAGGCACAGAACTTTCGGATGCGGACAGTACCAGAGACCCGGTGGATACCCCCCAAACGGGGGATGGAATCTTGGGCGAATAACCCCTCCAGGGAAATGTGTCTTGTGCACAGGTCCGAGCAGAACTGATGTCATTGATGAACCTTGGGACTACAGGTACTGTGGCGAACTACCGCATGGGATCAAGGGGCTAGGGGTGGGGGCGAGTCCTGCCGCCCGTTGGCCCTGAACCACCCTCCTATTGCCCTTAAGGCTATCTGTAGTGGCTACTACAGAGTAGTATTGTGTGTATTGTTGTTGAAGTTTGGATGGGGGCTAATATTGTAGTATTGGGTCCTGTTCTGGGGGGGAGGGTCTGAGGTGTTTTGCGGGGTGTTGTGTTCAGGGGACAAGGCTGTAATGGTGTGGGCATGCAATAACTACAGATAGGGGGTCTGGGAGACAGCTGTAATGGGGACATTACCTAATTTGAAGTGTCTCACATGGAACGTCCGGGGACTACGGACCATGTCAAGACGCCATAAGGTGCATGCGTATCTGGTGAGACGTGGGGTTCAGATAGCGCTGCTTCAAGAGACCCATCTTACCAAACAGGAGTGTACTGCCTTGCAGAGGAGGTGGCGGGGCTAGGTGTTTGGCACAACCTACTCTGCGTTTGCCAGGGGGGTCTTGATATGGGTGAGGGCGGGAGTCCCTTTCCAGGCCGCGAGCCAGGTGGTGGATCCAGAGGGTAGGTACGTAGCAGTAGAGAGGAGAGTGTTTGACCGTGATGTAACACTTTGCAGTATTTATGCCCCGAACATAGATCAGGCCTGCTTCCTGGATGGACTGTCGGGCTCATTAGCACACTTTCTGGCGGGACAGGTGATACTGGGGGGGGATTTCAATTCCATTACAGACGTTTCATTAGATAGATCGCACCCACCGCTGACTAATTCCCCGGTTCGTAGGCTTGCTAAGCAGAGGATGGAATGGCAAGAAAGGTGGGGCCTCACTGATATATAGCGGGGGCATCACCCCAACCATAGGGATTGCTCCTTCTTTTCTGCAATCCACGAACTACATGTTCGAATCGATACCATCTTATGTAGTGGTTCGAATGCTGCCCTAATGACGCACTCAGAATACTTAACTAGGACCATATCCGATCATAACCCCCAGCTGGTGTGTGCTCAGTGGCAACGGGTGAGGTCGGAGATCCCCACATGGCGACTGCGACCGGAGACTTTAGAGGACCAGGTTTTCAGTGCTGACATCCGTGAAGGTATTGAGCGCTATTCTATTGAGAATGGAGGGACGGCTACCACTAGATCGGTGGAATGGGATGCGTTTAAAGTGGTGGTGAGAGGCCTGTGTATTGGTAGATTCTCGGGTGAACAATCAGTAGTCCTTGATGACGTAGAAAAAGCGGAGGGTGCATTGAGGGACTTGGAGCAGCGGAGGCCGGAGCGGCCGACACTGCATACACGGCTAATGGAGGCGAAGGAGCTAGTTGCAGCGGAAACGGAACGACTACGGAGCTATGATTATAGACTGTACACTGTGAAGGTGCATGCTGAAGGGGACAAGGTGGGCACGTTGTCGGCGAAACTGGCGAGCCCGGTGCCCAGGGGTTGCCCGGTCATGAGCGTGCGTGAGGCGACGGGAGATATGATCTATTCCCAGGAAGCAGTCATCTCACGCTTCTTGACTTACTACACGAACCTCTATCGGAGTCAACTGGTGGCTGGGATTTCCGACATAGAGGAATATCTGGCGGAGATTCGGCTCCCATTGTTAGATAAGGACGGCGCTGAAGATCTGGGTCGCGCCATAACGTTGCCTGAATTTCGGGGGGCTATCAAGCAGATGGCTAGGAACCAGACTCCGGGAGTAGACGGCCTGTCAATCGAATTTAATGCAAAATATGTTGACATATTGGCGCCCCGCTTGCTAGAGGTCTATGCCGAGGCTGTGGAGTTGGGGTGCCTGCCTTCGTCGATGAGGGAGGCGTTGGTCGTCCCGCTGCTGAAGCCCGGAAGGGAGGGTAGCGATGTGACCTCTTATAGGCCATTGTCCATGCTGACGGTGGACTATAAGATTTTGAGCCGAATTTTGGCCACCAGACTGTTGCCACACATGACCACGCTGATCCATGAAGATAAAGCCGGTTTTATCCCAACCAGAAACACCTCGACTAATATCCGCCGTCTTCTACGGGTACTGGGGAGCGGCCTGACCCCGGAACAGATGCCGGCGGTGCTGTCCATAGATATCGAAAAGGCTTTTGATAGCCTGGAATGGGAGTACCTTGATAAGGTACTGGAGAAGTTCGGATTAGGCGAGCAATTTGGGCACTGGACATAGGTTCTTTACTCCTCAGCGACCGCCAGGGTTAGATTGGGATCTGTAATATCTACTGAATACCCGGTACGGAGAGGGACGAGACAGGGGTGTTCGCTCTCCCCCTTGCTGTTTGCGCTGGCAGTTGAGCCCCTGGCGGCCCAAGCAAGGGCAGGAATGGCGTATAATGGACTTCTATGTGGCGGGATCCCGCACTACATCTCCCTATATGCGGATGATTTGCTGTTGTTCCTAGAAGACACAACAGCGGCACTGGAGAGAGCAGTCGGAATGTTGTCGCACTTTGGACAACTATCGGGCCTTAGAGTTAACTGGAGCAAAACGTGCATTTTCCCCAATACAAGCGGACATGCCCCAACCACAACTGGCAGATGACGTTATCTGGGAACGATCGTGTTTCACCTACCTGGGGGTACGCATTTACCATGACGCTGACAGCATATTAGAGGGGAACGTAGGGCGTTGTATAAGAGCCCTGAAGGGCTGTATGGCCTTTTTGGCAACTCTCCCCCTCTCGGTGCAGGGCAGGGTGGCACTGCTTAAGATGGTGGCTTTGCCTCGGCTGCTTTACTATTTCCGCACGCTGCCAATATGGATCCCTCAACGGATATTTAAAGAATTGCGCACGCTGACGACGGATTTTTTGTGGGGACAAGGGAGGCGCCGGGTAGCTCTGAACACGCAGATGCGACCTAAAGCAGAGGGGGGTCTGGCGGTTCCCAATTTTGAGTTATACTATTTGGCAGCGCAACTGCAAATCCTTACACAGAATGTGGCGAGGGAGTTCAGAGGCCCAATTCAGTCCAGAGGGGCGGGGATGCAGAGGCATATTCTATCTTATATTGTCATGCAACAGAAGCTTGAGTTACGAGACTTAACTCTGGAGGAGAAGACCTTGCGATTATGTTGGAATAAAAGTCAGAAAAGAGCGGGGGTGGCACACCCCTATGCGCCGGAGCTCCCTCTGGGTATGTTGACGGCGCTGCCGCATGGCGGGGATTGGTCACCACTAATGGACTGGGAGGAGTTGGGACTTCATATGATAGGCGATCTGTATGCTGATGGTGAGTTACTGCCATTCAGGGTGATTCAGGATCAATTCGGCCTTCCAGATGGGAGTTTCCTGTTGCACGCGGCGGTGACAGCGGTGATACGGAGACACTGGAAAGCTGGGCAGTCGGAGCCCCGCACAACCATGGCCTGCCAGTATGTGGTTATGGCGGCGGGCACATTTAAGGCGGTTACCTGCCTGCACTCTCGGATGTTGCACGAAGGTTTAGAACCCCTCACAGCTCTGAAGCAGAAATGGGAGGCGAGTGTAGGGAAGCCCATACCTGACACGACATGGGATCACATTTTGAGGAGGACATGGAAGGGGACTAGAAATGCTCAGTTTCAGCAGGTACACTTTTTTGTAACACATCGAGCATACCTGACCCCGGGGAAGATCCTGAGGCTTTTCCATGTGCAGGACGCAGCATGTCCCAGATGCCTAACGCCTGATGTGGAATTTGACCATATGTTATGGGACTGTCCAAAACTGGGGTTGTACTGGTCGGAGGTGGGGACACTCCTTAATGTAGTTACCGATCGACAGGTGGAGTATGACATGGCGACGTGTCTGTTGCTCTGGTTTCCTCACACGGCTAAAACAAAAATCACGAGTAAATTAATTGATTTGGGACTTATTTTAGCCTAGAGGGAAATCACCTGGCACTGGAAATCGGAGGAGGGCCCATCTCACAGGAGATGGACGAATGAACTGCTGAAATGGGCTCGCAGTGAGGGTGTGGTTAGGCTCAGACAGGCCACCCGCACGGCAAATGTGAAGAGCTTGGAGATGGCACGGGCTTGGGAGGCATTGGTGCAGGCGCTAAAGGATTATCTGATCGAGGACGAGGAATAGGGGGGGACACCACTGTAAACGGTTCCATGAGACACGGCAGCAAATGTGTACTGATTCTCCAGACCTCTTCTGATTATGATTCTGTACACGTGGCTTTAGCCCACACCAGCAGCAGTTGGGGGGAGGGACGTGGGTGGAAGGGTTAGTTGGGGTTCTTTCAACATATATAGGGGGGCAGGGCGGAGACCAGAATCAAGCGTAGACCCTTATGATGAGCATCCGAGGAGTATGTTCCCTGATCAGAGGTTAGGCGAATAAGTGTAGTTTATTTGGACATCCTAAGGAGGGAGGTTAGTTGGGTGATTGAGAACAACTGAGTCACGTTTGTGATGACATTATTCGATTCCCTATTGGAGCTTATATTTGGATGATTGTTGTGAGGGTCGGGTGGAGACTCTAGAAAAGCAGATGTGAGATCACCTCGCCGACTGGATGCAAATTGCACTTCCTTTCTCTTGGACACCTCTGGCATTTTGTAGCTGACGCCGCCCGGCCTCCGAGATGTGGGCTAAATGGCTTTGTGCTGCCTAACTAATGTTATGTGGATTATAGTTGTCAGAGGCGAAAATGTCGGGATAATTGATTGTATTTTATTTTATTTATTTTTTATGATTCTGCAATAAAACCATATTTCAAAAAATGTGAGTAAATGAGCTGAAGCATTACGGGACATATCAAGAACGGCGATAACATTATCGCCGTTTCAGCGGCAGGAAACTGCAGCTAAAGCGGCGATAATGGGCTTGATAATATGCTGTTGTGAATTCCCATAGCAGTCCAGGTTCTGGTGTTAACCTGGACTTCTATGGGAATTCACAAGGGCATATTTTCAAGCCCATTATCGCCGCTGAAACTGCGATAATTTTATAGCCGGTCTTGATACTATGCTCCTACAAGTTTTGGTAACTCTACGGTTTTACGTGTGCAGTGTGACCCGTACATTCCAGTTCTGTTATAGTGCCGCGCTCAAGTGGTGTCTATATGGAAGTGCCTAATGCGTTACTGACGCCAGTTATGGCGACTTATTTCTAATGCATTCCTATGAAGGCTTTGTATATCTAGGCCTCTGTGCTTATCGTTGTATAAACCTTGCGGGTAAACATTTCAGGCAGTTGGTGTCACAACTTATTCTGAACAATTGTTCTACACGTCTACACATCCAAGACAGCAGTGTCTAAGTTTAAGAGAGAAAGAGAAATGATGTCACAGAGAGTTTGAGAGAGAGAGAAAACAACATTAAAACTGTGTCGCAGAGTCTGGAGTTGAGATTTTGTCTTGAAAAGTTAGACGTACATTCACTAGCTCCTTGCATCACTTTACCCATGTTAAAAGTGACTCAAAAGTGGCGTAATAAGGTTGTGGATCTGTTTGTCAGACTGTTGTAAGCTATCTGTTGTCACTGCTTGGAGGTAATTATAGATTTTACAGAGAAGCTACTGTACACTACGCACTCTGGGCCATAATATCAAGCCTGGGTGACAAAATTATCGCCACTTTATCGGCAGGAAGTGTCGCTAAAGTGGCGATAATGGGTTTGATAATATGCTC
The DNA here is from genome assembly GCF_964261635.1 of Lissotriton helveticus. Lineage (NCBI taxonomy): Eukaryota > Metazoa > Chordata > Amphibia > Caudata > Salamandridae > Lissotriton > Lissotriton helveticus. Next base: position 1,502,830,582 of record NC_136057.1, on the reverse strand, counting down.
TGTGGAATTCCAATCGAAACTCATGTCTGATGTCCTTCACATCTAACATGAGCTTCGATTGGAATTCCAGGCTTGATAATATGGCCCTCTCTCGTTTCACAAATAAAGCTAACACTACAGTTTTACGAGTGCAGTGTACCTGGTATATTTCAGTTGTTATAGTGCCGCGTTCAAGTGGTGTCTATATGGAAGTGCCTACTGCGTTATTGACGCCCGTTATGGCGACTTATTTCTAAGGCATTGCTATGAAGGCTTTGTAGATCTAGGCTGCTGTGCTTACCTTGTATAAAGAGTGCCACCACCGGAGTTCACGACTCGACTTGAACTCTGCTTCTATACGTCAAAGTATATTCAATAAGTTGCAGAGAATTCCATTGGTGTTGCTCGATAGGCCGTGGTTGCTTCTGAACGATGTTTGGTGAAGGAAACAAAAGGACATTTTGATTAGTCATCGTAAACTGAGTTGCGTAACTACTATCAAAAGTGAATTTTAATGTGGGTTCTTAATATTCCGTAGTTAGGACTGTTGCAGCTCCAGCAAACAAAGGAAGATCAATAAGTTAATAGAGGCCTGGGACGGCCTTGTGACGCAGAAAAAAAAATACTATCATGGACGCACAATTAATAATAATAGAGGCCTAAGCATGTGGCGTAGTACAGAAATACGACACCGAAATTTATGCACGCACAACTTTTAAGATTAGAGGTGTATAGGACCTCGTGATTTATAAAGAAATATTTCAATTATGTAAGTACAATTTAAAACCATTGAGGGGTAGGAAAGCCAATGAAGGATAAAAAAAATAGCATTATGCATATACAATTTACAGTGGAGGCTGATGTTGTGACGTCTTCTCTTACCTTTGCTTCTGTCGTCTTTTGTCGTGTCTTCAAAGGCTGTGGTTTCGCTGAGTCTGGGGTGTTTTTGACAGTCTGTCTGTCACCGCAGCATAGGCAGGGAAAAGAGAGCATGCTCACGTCAGTGCCCGCATTATATGGGAACCGCGGGGGCTGACCAAACCAAGCCCAGGGCCGTCATTGGTAGCGTTTTCGCGGTCTGCAAGAATGATGGCCCTGGGGGACATGCCATTAGGTAATGTATTGGTGTCCAGGCTAAATGATAGCAAGCATGCTAGGTGGTGGCATGTGGGTAGTGTGGGCGGGCGTGCTCCGCGCATGTGCAAGTATTAGTGTGTGCACCAACAATTAATAACAGAGAGAGATGGGGCGGTGTTATAATGTGCGCAGAGGCAGGGCCAGAATCGGATCTGCAATGAGTCAGCACTTCTAATCATTCTCCTTAGCGCGCCCTGAGCTCTGATTTGTCACTGAAAGGGTGATTGCACCATAGTTTGTACTGCTTATCATACTCAGCGTGTACCCGCGCATACGGTACGAATATGCTTTGACGTTACACGTCGCATTTAAGCTTCGGTGTGACGTCATGTACGGCGTTCTGTACGCGAAAGTGGGCAATGTTTCTACTTCGTTTAAAACATGTATGTATTTAATGTACATACTAAGGGCAGACATTTGGGATAACTGAATTTTTTTTAATACTTGGAATAATCATATATTACTTTTAAAAAGAATTACACAAATCGCAGTAGAACATCATGCGTACTCGTATTGAAAGAGCTGCGCAAGCGCATCATAAGCGTACGCAAAGCCATGTGACTTTAAAAGTAGAGCTTGATTGGTTCATAACTTTTCCTATTGCGACTGTTGAAAGTTCCGTCCCATTATAATTATTCAACTTTGACTTTCTAAGAAGAAGCATTTGTTCTGAGAATCTTCTCAAATAGAAGGAAGATCACAATAATAAGAGCAATGGAGTCATCTTCTAGCAGTTCTTCAGAGGGAGATTTCATTCCTGAAGAACGTCCAAAGAAGAGGAAAGAAGCTCTACTTTGGAAGTTTTTCACTTTTCCAGAAGGTCAAAAAAAGGTTAATGCTCCAAAAGTAACCTGTAAAATTTGCCAAACAACTCTTTCAAGGGGTGATCCATGTAAAAAATACTCCTTTGGCACAGCAAATATGGTGCGACACATGAAGAACTTGCACCCCGAGAACTTTGCTCGAGCTGCAAGACGGAGGTTGCACGAGAACCCACCTGCTGCTACACCAAGCACATCAACTGCGGCAGCAGCATTTTCAGCAAGCAGTCCACACCCACATATTGATTCTGACTTTGCTAAAGTTAAAATTCTATGCATTTATTGCGATAAACTTTTGTGTTATGGGGAACAGTCTATAGACTTGATGAAACGCAGGATGCAGGATCATTGCTGTCCTCGACATTAGTTGTTCTTTTTTTCATTCTTTTGTTCCGCTTGGAATTTGTTGAGAAAACACAAAAAAAATACAAAACAAAAAAAAATGTTCTTTTTAGAACTACCTTCACTGGTCAAAGAAAGAACTATATTTCTATGGTAGTGTGTAAAAGTTTGTCAGAATAATGTGTAGTTCATAAATGAATGAATGAAAATGTTACTAGTGTATGAAGAATGTGAAAGTGCAGAACTATAAGGAACTGCTGCAGCATAAATCTATAAGGTGTTTATCTATAGTATACTGTAGTATGTCCGAGGCACTTGAATGTATCATATGTACATAAATATGTTACAAGTCTATGCTTCAATTTGCGCTGCTGGTGAAAGTGCCTGGGTGAATTTGTATGTGTTAGGGGCGGATTTACAATTCCCTTGAGCCTCTTTTACACAGCCGTTGCATCACTTTTGTGACACAGCGGTGGTGCAAAAGATGTGCCATGGTGTGTGCTATTAACAATGTGATGCATCTGGAGGGTGTATTACATTCGAAAGCGCTGCGCCAGAAGAGGCTTTCTTGTGCAGAAGGGGGTGCAGCAAGCCCTCGTAAAAGTGACTGAGTGAAATGTATAACATTTTATTCAGTGACTTTTGAGCTTATGCTTCGTCAAAACCTTGCACATGCTTGAAGCAGGTGTAAGGATTGATACAGCATTGTGAGCATAGGTCCCCAAGAGAATTGCTGGAGCTGTGTTATACTTGCAACCGACGTCAAGCAATAATTCATCCACAAAATTCCTTTGCAATTTAGTTTTGTTATTATTTTATAATAAGAATATGAAATATAATCTAAAAAATAAATATAAATATTTATATTAAAAATATAAGAAATTAGTATAAAAAGAAAGGCATAATAAGTAATACATTTATAAATTATCATTTACAAAACCTTTGAAATTCACTGAAAAAATCATAGGTTTCACACATGTTATAGTTTGGAATTAGCATTTAAAATACCTTGCAAATTCATTGAAAAAACGATAGGTTTCACACGTTATAGTTAGCTGAACATTTCTCTCATACAAAACCTTTGAAATTCCTCCGTTATAGTTAGCTCAGCTAACTATAACTTGCGCGCCAGCAATGCACCGCTGATGACGTCACATATTACATCACTCATGACATGGTCAGTGACATCACTCATTGACATCACTGATGACATCTCAAATGATATCCCTGATGACATCACTCATGACATCATCCTTGTGGCAGACCTCCTCTTACTGTAATATAACCTTTGATACACACGATCAAAAATAGAAACTACAATTTTCAAAAAAATGGAGATACCAATTCCAGTTAGAACAACCTATTGAGTAATCCCAACATCTACATACACATCCATTCATTCACCAACAGTTCTATATAGTCACTCCTACATGTACTCACTCATCATATGTACTCATACACCTATATAGCCTGTTATACACCGACACTCATCTATAGAGTTACTCACACATATACTCACACATGCAAATAAACTATCAAATATCTATTTACTTGCATATACAGCTATACACCCACCACTACACTAACTTCTACAGAATCATAGGCATACTTACTCTCTTAAACAATCACTTATAGAAACACATACTTATTTATACAGGAAGTCTTAGAATCTCTCACTCTCAGATATACATACTTATATACATCAATACTCACATAAACTAGTTTAAAACATGTAGTTACTCATAGATACTATTGAGACAGTCATTCACTCACTAACACACCCATACACACACTCATCCACCCATACAGTCCTGCACACATACTGTTTTCAAAACACATACAAACAGTGAGTCAGTCATTCATGCATCTGTGCGCTAAGTAATGCTCCACACCGAACCGTACAAACACTCATTTTGGTACTCAAAAAACCAACTAATAACCCATATACACACTCATGTAGCTACTCACCAACCCATGCAGCCACTTATATACAAAGTGAGACACTGATACAGATATTTAAATATTTAAAGATTACTCGCTAGTACACCTATTCACTAAAATATACTTAATAAGTCAGTTATACAATTTTACAAAAAAAATCCATTTAGACACTTATTTACCCATTTATTCTTCCATCGACCTTTAGATATACATATATAAAAAAAAAAGTTTTCAGAAAGACACACATTCACTTGATGATGTCATCAGTGATGTCAGGGATGTCATTTGAGATGTCATCAGTGATGTCATAAGTGATGTCACTGACCATGTCATGAGTGATGTAATATGTGACGTCATCAGTAGTGCATTGCGGGTGCGCAAGTTATAGTTAGCTGATATAACTATAACGGAGGAATTTCAAAGGTTTTGTATGAGAGAAATGTTCAGCTAACTATAACGTGTGAAACCTATGGTTTTTTCAATTAATTTGCATAGTTTTTTAAATGCTAATTCCTAACTATAACGTTTGTGAAACCTATGTTTTTTTTTCAATGAATATATATATATATATATATATATATATCGATACCTCCACTCCTCTCTGCGGTGCCCAGCCGGAACACCACCAAAGGATGAATGACAGACTCCAAATGTCGTGGAAAATGCAGGTCTTTTTTATTTTCTCAAAAGGTCAGACGCGTTTCGAATACCTCCGTATTCTTTCTCAATTTACAAAAACGTAGTCCACTCTTAGTTTTTATACATACATTTTTCCATTGTGTGATGCTTTCACCTCCTCCACCTGATGTATAGAAATGAAGGAAATACTCGACGGGTATGCATGCTGGGACTTATAGTTTGAAGAACCTTATTCAATGGATTGTGTGTCCTTTGCACAACATTACAGCATGAATGCAATGTAATGAGAGTTAGTAATGTTGAGGAAATGGCGTAATGCACATGTAATACCAAATTTATCGACTTCATCAAAAATGAACATTCTAAATGATGTTAAGATAAATATTTTCACCATAATATTCCAATTGATATAAATAAATAAATATATACATTGATAAAATGTCTAGTACCAAAAATATATATGTTTGAATACATATCTACAATTTTACGAAAACCAACACTTCATATATGATAAATGCAGTTTTTTTAAAAAAAAGATAATGATAAGATGTTAAAAATTATTGTTACTCTAAAATCCTATACATTAATTACGGAATAAATTCCTGATTTCATAAATGGTGAACATCATAAATTCATGTTAGGCTGATGGATTTATGTGCAAAATTACGCATTGTGCAAAAATACAAACTAAGTGCAAATGCATTGTTTCATAGCAGCATCCAAACATTTCCTTCATAAAGTGCAATTAGTGATGTGATGATTTTTCCAAAAAGACAACAATAAACACAATTTATACTTATTGATAATAAGAATTATAACTCATTCATCAATATATCCAATGTTAAAACTTATAAGTAAAAAATGGAATTATACTTATAATGTGAAAAACTAAAAACAATATTGAGACAATTGAAAAACAGGGGCCACTAGTTACGTATTTCATTTTTTCAGGAATATATGGGATATGGGATATACAGTAAAAATAAAGATTACTCGCTAGTACACCTATTCACTAAGATATACTTAATAAGTCAGTTATACAATTTTACAAAAAAATCCATTTAGACACTTATTTACCCATTTATTCTTCCATCGACCTTTAGATATACATATATAAAAAAAATGTTTTCAGAAAGACACACATTCACTGGATGATGTCATCAGTGATGTCATAAGTGATGTCACTGACCATGTCATGAGTGATGTAATATGTGACGTCATCAGTAGTGCATTGCGGGTGCGCAAGTTATAGTTAGCTGAGCTAACTATAACGGAGGAATTTCAAAGGTTTTGTATGAGAGAATTGTTCAGCTAACTATAACGTGTGAAACCTATGGTTTTTTCAATTAATTTGCATAGTTTTTTAAATGCTAATTCCTAACTATAACGTTTGTGAAACCTATGTTTTTTTTCCAATGAATATATATATATATATATATATATATATATATATATAGTACAAAGAGCATCTTATGAGCATTATGTTTTGTACTGCTATGTACTCAGATTCAAGCAAGTGAATCTATGAAAGACACCCCAATACTGGAGAAGAACAGTAGTTACTTACCTGTAATCTATGGTTCTCCAGTATTGGTGTCTTTCATAGCTTCACATGCAACCCGCCCACCTCCCCTCAGAGGCTTTTTAGGCTATGATGTTTGGTTCACTTTTGTGTGAGAAAAATCTGAGAGCCTGAGCCTCTGGGGAGAACATTCTGGTGGGAGCTGTTGCATGATTGGCTGCAGTTTGGACTATACATAATGACTATGATAGTCATGAGTGTGGAAGTTTTTCTTATAGCCTAGGGCTACTTTACTTCCTGGTTGTATATTGCCAAGGTTTTTTGGTTATTATGCGCATATTATTGCTTCTTTATGTACCGTGGGACTGCCACTCCGACGACGGGGAATGATTCAGGCATGTGAATCTATGAAAGACACTAATATTGGAGAACCACAGATTACAGGTAAGTAACTATTGTTCGTACAATACAGGAACTTAAATAGCACTCAGTAAATTAGCACAGTATATGTTTTGCCCTAGGGGCCTCACAAACCATATACTAAGAAAGTTGTATAAGTACCGCTCAAAGCATAGAGACAATGCCTAGGGCCTGTAGAACCACTGGGGCAACCTGGAACCACCCAAGGTAGGGACGCAGGAGACCCACGGGGGATGAGTGCAGTGTCTAAACAGAGCCGCAAATCACCATTGACTTCTATGGAGGAAATTAAAGTTACAAAGTTAAAGTTTAAGGACACTTAGGAGTGGACTACGGTGGAACCCCTTCAGTACTGGACACTTCAAGAGTCAAGACCCACGGGAGCACCGAAGTACTCGTGTTACCTCACCCAGGGAAGCCGGGTGCATAGGTGTCTTTTCGTGTCGGGTTTCATCGTCGCTTCCAATGGCGAGCTGCTAAGAAGTGCTGCAGGCGACCAGGAGAAAAGTATCCGGATGGATCCAAGGGTGGATCGGCGATCTGAAGAACCTGAAAGCAGAGGGGACAGAGTCTGGGTCACTAGCCAATGACCAGGATGGGGATGGCGACAAGAGGATGCCAGCCGATTTCGGGTGCTTTCAAGTGATGCAGGTGAAGCTTGACCCTTCAGCCACGAGGACCAGGAGGCATCGACGATGACCAGGAGCTGGATTCGAGCTGTCCCACGAAGGATTTCGAGTGCTGCAGCGTTGGTATCCGGATTGGACCCAACAAGCCTTGGCAACAGCAACCCACGCAAGATGACAAGATTGGCTTTGGAACAGACCAGCAAGGTCTGATGGACTCACCCTTTGGGGGGGGAGTCAGGGCACATCAGGAACAACCAGGGAAGCCCAAGAAATAAAGGATTGTCCTTCGTGGGGACCCACCAGTCAACGGACTAGGGATCGCAAAGGAGTCTCGAGCTGAAATATTGAAAGCGGGCCCACGGACCACTCGTGGAGTGTAGGCACACAATCTTTGATGCAAAAGGTGCTCAGTGCTTGGACTACAAATAGCCCAATGCACAACTTCGGGAAAGCTCGGGAAGTCGATGCACTAGCAAATGTACAAACAAAAGGGTGGGTTTGCCTAGATTAATCCGCACATCTACTCACTTGTCATGAAAAGGAAGCAATTGCTTGGTTGTACAAACGGTCAGTAGGGGGTGCTAACTACGATATACAACATCTACCCACTAAGATATTGTTAAAGTCAGAGATTCATAGAATACTGATTTGTCAATTTCAAAAATATATCAGAGCACACCCAATCACTATATCTATAATCCAATTATTGTGACACACATTCATAGGTCTACAGATAAATAAGTTCTTTCAAGACTGTAGTATGGAATTCCAAATTTTCAATCTCAAAAAGGGATCCAGTCACACTCTTCAATCAGATCCAAGAGTTTTTTTATTTTCCAATCATAGCATTGTTGAAAAGCAGCAGCCGACGCGCGTTTCGCCCACAGGGCTTTTTCAAGGCTTCAAAATGGTAATAAAATCCGAAGTTTCAAATAATATCATAAGTCCAAGAGAACGCATTGATGAGAATCAAAAATATAGAGGTGATGTCCTTAAAATCACTCTTTATATCTCAAGTGAGAATAGACGTCCAAAATTAATTTGATAATTCCCTCTGTTAAAACGCGGTAACATTTGGATTGGCGTCTTCCCCTTGGATTATGTTCCCATGTCGAGCCTGATAAACCGTACAACTGGGAGAGTGTAGCCTGTATTAATTTCCAGTTTCTCCTCGTCCGTTTTGGCACTGGCGTAAACCAGATGTGAGTCCCTTGCTCACTGCACCATCAGGATTCAAGCAAGCCGGGCCGAAGACGGCTGCAATGCCAGAAACCGGCCCCCGGAAGCTTGTTTCCTTTCCAGTAAAGAATTGGCTTGGTAGTTTGGTCTGCCCTGTTCCCATGATGCACTGGGCCAGGGACAGACTAATTTGCATGTAGCCAGGTTCTGAGCTGGGATGGTGCAGTGAGCTAAAAAACGGCGATGGATCAAGCCCTGATCTTTTGACTGGGTATGAGTGTTCTGTTTAATTCAGATGCTCTGTCCATCACCACCCCCCTTTTATGAATCCCCTGTTCAAACAGGCACCAAAGATGCATCTTGCTGGTCTGCATTTTTGAGGCACCCGCCAGACCCTGAAGAATCTGCAACACAGGACACAGATTTCCAGACATCTCGGAGGCTGACACAAGTCCCCAGTTAAGCTGAGACCTGTAGCTATCACGAGAGACGTGGGATCGGAACTCCTGGACATCCTGCACATTTGCTAGTGCATCGACTTCCCGAGCTTTCCCGAAGTTGTGCATTGGGCTATTTGTAGTCCAAGCACTGAGCACCTTTTGCATCGAAGATTGTGTGCCTACACTCCACGAGTGGTCCGTGGGCCCGCTTTCAATATTTCAGCTCGAGACTCCTTTGCGATCCCTAGTCCGTTGACTGGTGGGTCCCCACGAAGGACAATCCTTTATTTCTTGGGCTTCCCTGGTTGTTCCTGATGTGCCCTGACTCCCCCCCAAAGGGTGAGTCCATCAGACCTTGCTTTGGTCTGCCCTGTTCCTATGATGCACTGGGCCAGGCACAGACTAATTTGCATGTAGCCAGGTTCTGAGCTGGGATGGTGCAGTGAGCTAAAAAACGGTGATGGATCAAGCCCTGATCTTTTGACTGGGTATGAGTGTTCTGTTTAATTCAGATGCTCTGTCCATCACCACCCCCTCTTTTTGAATTGTTTGAACAGGGGAGTCACTCCTTGACCCCAAGGGAGATTTCTTCCGTCTTCCAGTCGATATGGAATGTCGAAGGTCCAAGATTTCTGTTTCAGAGTTTCGTCCAAGGTAATCTAAAGTCCTAGGGACTGGGTTCCTATACTTATACTAAGTTTAGGGGTTGGACTAATTCTAGGCTCCCACCTATGGGAGGACCTGGGGAGGGTGTGGTTACACCCATTCCCCTTTGTTTTGTTTTGCCCCAGAGCTGGAGCTGAGTGCCCCAGCAACCGGTTTGAACTGGGAAATGCATGGGGACACCTTGTGTGCCCCAGGCAGTGTCTGAAAAGCATTCACTGAATGCAACCCACCCTGCCCCAATACACTAAAGCCTGTCTGGGGAGGTGCTGGTGTAGTAGTGGGCCTCAGCAATGCCTACCAGTGCTAGGGGTTCCCCCTTCCCTGCACAGAGTCCTCAGACCGATAGAAAGAAGTTGGCACAGAAGCTGGAATAGAAAATACAGAGTTTATTAAACCTCATGAGGTGGAACTACCGTAGGAAGGTGGATATCTGACTATATGGTTACCCCAACTTTTTGCCTAGTGTTTAGCTGGTTTTCGACTTCGTTGGCCTGGGATCCTGCTAATCAGGGCCCCAGGCTATCTGCTCTCACTGTAAAATGGACTCTATGTACTTTAGGTACATCTCCAATTGGATATTGTGTCACCTTGTGAGCCCATGTATAGTGTACCATAGGTACCTAGGGCATAGGTGCATCCAAGGCCTACCAGGGGCTGCAGCATATATTATGCCACCCCTGGCTGCCATCCAAACTGACACAACTGGCTGATCACTCAGCTGGGGCAAGGTAGTGTAATCACCCCTTGCTTAGGTATAGTATCCCTATACCTACCATTACATTTAGACACATATATTCCTATAAGTCACTCCTATGGCAGGCCCTAACAATCCTGGAGGCAGAGTGCTTGGTTTTATGTGAGATGGTGCTCTAGCATGAGCTAAGCCTGTCTGCAGCTTTCAGAACCATGTCCTTATAGCTGTTCTATGATATAGCCATACCATATACTCTTAAGTGCATTATATATCCTCGCGGTAAATGCTAACTTTGGTTTGTCATACGCTTTGGAATACTACCCCCCGCCCCTGCCAGTCCTGGCGGCGGGGGTAGCATTCCACCCTTCTAGAGCGAGAAGACATGTAGTTGTAGCTTTACCTGGTTAAAGTTAAACAGAACCTCAGCATCAAAAAATGGATGCTACTGCCACAGACACGAGTCTGACCTCCTGCTGCTGGACGAAACTCCGGCAGGGGAGGCCTGGACAAAAGGTTTATTGGGGCAGGGTGAGTTGAATGAAAAGAGACATTGCCTGGGGCACACAAGGTGCTCCATGCATAGCCCGGATCAAACCAGTTGCTGGGGCACTCCAGCCCCAGCTCTGGCGCGACACTGGACAAAGGGAAAGGGGTGTAACCACCCCCTCCCCAGGCTCCAACCATAGGAGGGACCTAGCAGGTCATCCAGCCCCTTTGATTAGTATAAAGCTAGGAGCTGAGTCTAGAGACTTTAGATTATCCTGAACTGAAACTCTGAAACGAAACTCTGGACCTTCGAGATTCTACTGCAACTAGAAGACTGAAGAATCTCCCTTGTGGTCAAGGAGTGACCACCCTGTGCAAACAGGCAACATCAGTGACTTGCCAGTTTGCTTTGTCGATGCTCCCGCCGAAGCCCGAAGACTTAGCGATGCAGCCTCTGGACTTTCTGACTTCTCTGACGCCGACCCACATCCACAGCAAAGCTGAGACCCGTGGCGGACACGAGAGACGTGGGACCGAACAACCTGCAGTACCTGCTTTTTGCTAACTGTGCAGCTTCTGAGGCGTCCTCGAAGTTGTGCATTGGGACCTGAGAAGCCCAAACCCCGAGCAGTAAGTGCACCGAATCTCAGCCCTCCACACTCCACGAGTGCCGCTTGGGGTCTGCGCCTGCATTTCTTCTCGACGCGTTTTCGCGGTTGTTAGCCCGTTGGCTAGTGGCCCTCCTGAAGACATCCTACTGAAACAACGCTGCTTGCCTGGTTGCTCTGGGCTTGCTCCTGCTTTCCTGTAAAGGGGAAGCTCCACAGACCTTGCTGGTCTGTACAAGAAGCCAATCTTCACATCCTGCGTGTGTTGCCTTTGCCAAGGCTTGTTGACTCGAATCTGGAAGCAAACCCCGTCAACATCGAGATCCTTCGTGGGACAGTCCATATCCAGCTCCTGGTCGTCGTTGACGCCTCCTGGTCCACGTGGCTGCAGAGACAAGCCTACAGATCTTCACCTGATTGCATCTTGACATCGCCTGGTTCAGTCCTGGTGCCTTCCTGGTCACTGGCTAGTGACCCAGACTCTGTCCCCTCTGCTTTCAGATTCTTCACTTCCTCGATCCACCCTTGGATCCACCCGGACATCGTCCTCCTGGTTGCCTGCAGCATCTTTGTGCAGCTCTCCATAGGATTCGACGACGAAACCCGACATGGAAGAACACCTATGCACCCAGCTTCCCTGGGAGAGGTAACTCGAGTACTCTGGTGCTCCCGTGGTAATAACTATCCAAGTATCCTACTTTAACTGGGTTTTCCCGTAGTCCAACCGGAAGGTCCGAAATCAACTAGTTTCTAAACTTTACATTCCCATTGAAAGTCTATGAGAACCCACGTGTGTGTTTAGACACTGCACACGCAACCTGTGGGACTCCTGCTTCCTATTATTATTATTATTATTATTATTTATTTTTATAAAGCGCGTAGTCACCCGGAGGTATCCCAGCGCTAAAAAATCCTAATTCTGCAGACCTGAGGACCAGGAGCTGAGAGCAAAAGAGAGGAGGGGTGAGAATTCAAGCAGGGGGGCATAAAAAAAAACTAGGGAAAGAGATGCGTCTTTAACTGCTTCCTGAAGCGCAGATATTGAGGTTCAAGACGCAGGTCGCGAGGGAGTGAATTCCAAAGATGAGCAGCTTGTACCGAAAAGCGTCTTCCTCCTGATCGGGCTTTCCTGAATCTTGGAGTATTGATGAGGTTTTCTGCAGTAGACCGGAGGGATCTAGTGGTTATGTAAGGAGTGACAAAGTTGCTAAGGACTGGGGGGCCTTGGTTATGCAAAGTTTTGTAGACGAGGCACAAGGCCTTGAATTTGACTCGCTCCCTTATGGGGAGCCAGTGAAGAAGTTTGAGAGCAGGTTTAGCAGATGATCTGGTAGGGGTGTTTGTGATAATCCGGGCAGCGGTGTTCTGAATTCTCTGGAGTTTATTAAGGGTTGCTTCAGGAGCGCCCAAATAAATCACATTGCTGTAATCTAGTCTCGAAATTATGAGACCTTGGATTAGCAATTTTTGGGACTTGGGGGGGAGAAGGGGCAGGACTTTCCTCAGAGATTTTAAGAAACCAAAGCAGGTCCCTGCTACCTTCTTTGCTTGCGAAGTGAATGAGAGATCAGAATCAATCCATACACCCAGACTTTTTACCTCTTTTTTTGGATCGGGGGGAGGACCTAGACAGGCTGGCCAAATGTCCAGGGGGAGTGAGGTTCCTTTTGGACCAAGTATGAGGACCTCGGTTTTTGTCCCATTTAGCTTTAAGGCTGATCTATTCATCCATCGGTGGACCTGCGTAAGGCAGTTGAAGAGATCAGCTTTCTGTTGTTTAGGATGGGACAGAGACACCACTAGTTGTGTGTCGTCAGCATAGCTGACGACGCTCACTCCGAATGGGGTGATAACCTCCTCCAATGTGGACATATAGATATTAAATAATGTGGGGCTCAGGGAAGAGCCCTGGGGCACACCACATTGGAGGGGCATTTCGGAGGAGCGGGCGTTCTTCTCCCAGATCTGATAGGTCCGTTGGGCCAGGAAGGATGAAAGCCAGGATAGGGCTGTACCTTCCACTCCAACTCTTGCCAATCTTTCGATGAGGAGTTGGTGGTCAACGGTGTCGAACGCCGCACTAAGGTCGAGGAGGATCACTGCCACTGATCCTCCCCCATCCAGTAGTGCCCTGGCCTCCTCTACCGCTGCCAGGAGGGCGATGTCGGTGCCCTGCCCTGGTCGGAAGCCGGTCTGGGAACTTTTTAGTTTGTTATTGGCCTCCAGAAACTGCGAGAGTTTCCTATTGACTAATTTTTCCGCGATCTTGCTGACTCCTGGGAGTAGGGAAATGGGCCTGTAGTTCGCCAGATTCTCAGGGTCGAGAGAAGGTTTCTTCAGTAGGGCTTTTACGACAGCCGTCTTCCAACTCAGGGGTACAACTCCTTGTTGGAGTGAGGTATTGATCAGATGAGTGAGGGAGGGAATGATTGTAGGGGCTACCTCCTTGAGGATCCGAAAAGGGGCAGGGTCCCTAGGGGAGCCGCTCTTCATGGAATTGAAGGTATTTCTCACTTCATCTATAGTGACCTGTCCCCACGTGGAAAGACAAGTGGGAGATGTCGTGTGTGACAAAACGGTTTCTTCCCCCGGACTCGAGGGAGGAATTGAATCCAAAATTAGTCGGATTTTGTCATGGAAGAAATTAGCCAGTTGTTGGCATTTCTCTTGGTCGGCTTTAGGGTCGGAGGGGGGTCCCAGTCCAAGTTCCGGAGGTTTTAAAAGCTCTTTAAGGATGACGTATGCTTCCTTACTGGAGCATCCCGCTTTCTCAATTCTCTCCTGAAAGAACATGCTTTTGGTTTTTCGAATAGCGGTTTTATAAGTTAGAAGAGAAATAGAGTAGGTGTTTTTTTTGGTTTCTGATTTGTCCCGTCTCCAAGAGCGTTCGGTTTTCTTACACTCTTGGCGCAGAGCTTTAAGCTCTGGAGTATACCATAAAGCGGGGGATAATCTTTTGGACTGTTTAAGGGTGATGGTTTTCGGAAGCATCGTGTCTAGGGATGAGGTGATCCAATCACTGAATTGTTTGTCCGCCATAGTGGGGTCAGAGGAGAGCTCGGGAATGGAGTCTGCAAGAGAGGCAGCCCATTTCTCAGGTGACAGTTTGCGCCATTGTCGGTCGAAAACCTGGGTTTTAGAGGTTGGGAGGATCGGTGTGGAGATTTCCCAGGAAATAGGGACCAGAAAATGGTCCGTCCATGGGAGGGTCACAGGTGATTTGGTGGTAATCGTTGCTATATTGGTGAGGATAGGGTCCAATAAGTGGCCCTTCTCATGGGTAGGCTCGTTGTTTACTAGATGGATCTTTAAAGATGTTAGATCATGTCGGAGGTCCGAGGCTACTCGATCCGTGGGGTCCAGGAAGTGGAGGTTTAAGTCACCTAGCATCAGGAAGTTGGAGGTGGACGAGGCTAGTTGTGATACAGATTCGATAGTGGAATTGATAAAATTGCCTGGGGCACCTGGGGGGCGATAGATCAGTAGCCCTGTCAGGGAATGGGCTGGGGAGATTTGGATGGAGAATTGACAACTCTCGCAGTCCTTGATATAGGCGTTGGACGTCCTACAGGTGAATTGTTCCCTGTGAATTATGGCTACCCCGCCTCCTCTCCCTTTGGGTCTGTTCAAAGCTTGGCAGAGGTACCCTGTGGGGAGGGCCGCGACGACGTCCGGGTCGGTGTTATCTGACAGCCATGTTTCCGTTAGGAACAGTAGGTCAAAATCCTGATCTTGAACCAGAAGATGTACTTCGGTAGCATGTTTGGGGAGGGAGCGGCAATTAAGAAGTCCCAACTTCAAAGCGAGTGTGGTAGGTTTCAGGGGGGGAGTCGGATTACATCGCGGACAGATCGAGAAAGCATTACCTGCGGTAAACGTGTGGTGGCAGGCAAGGATGTTCTTAGGACGTAGTGCGCGTAATGTATCTGCCGTATACCTCACTCGATCCTGAAGGCCACTAGGCAGAGTAACCTCTGGTTACTCTGTGTAGCCCCACCGATTTCCTAGGCCCTAGGCCTATTCACCATTCCTGAAGTGGCTCTTATACCACTTACTTAGTATATGGTTCTTGAGGCCCCTAGGGCAGAATTGTATTTGTGCAACTTATAATATGCTTATTGAGTAACTTGTGCTGTATCTCGAACTCTGTCCTCATAACAAATCCAGAGGGGTTGTGTTAGAAATAAATACATATATATTTTTTCAATTCAATTCATTATGTCTTTATTTCGAAGTAAAATTCATAAAAGACAACATACAATACATAAAAAATATAAAACTGCTGCAAACATGTCCCAAGGTATCTAAAAAAGTTGTGAGCATACTACATACAATTCATATCATAGCAGTTAATTTAAATAAGTGATCAATTTCTTGGTACGAATCAGCCACACCCAACCCAAAAATTTAGCCACACAAATCACAGAAAGCTCGGATCTGATATTACGAAGTTTCTGTAGGGCATCAAGATATCCCCCACAATCCAAACTTCTGCATAAAGGTTTTAGCCATTTGAGTCGAGGGGCACGGTATGCTGGGCAAGCAAAAAACATATGGCCAATACTTTCTACATAATCGGGACACCAAAAACATTTGTTACTTACATTCTTCGCCCACTTAGTAGTGAAAGAATTAGTGGGTAATGTACCTACACGAAACTGGTGATACAGTTTACGATCCAGGGTTTTACATATCAAGTCCCAATAGGGCTCGAGGAAAGGTGTCAACTTATGTGTTAAGAAAAGCCCCGTTAGATTCGTGTCTGAAGAATGGGTAACCAGGATAGATTTTTTCGAGGCCCAAAATAAATCTTTAAAATCTTGTTTGGAGGGGAAACGGGATTGCCCAGGTTTAATCCACAGCTCAGGAAGGCCCATTGTATACAATACAATGGGCCTTCCTACATATATATTTGATATATACCTTGTGTGGTGTCCTTTCATTTGATTCAAGGGGTTATTATTGGTAAAACAATTGGCTTCACATGTTCTCTGAAGTGATAGCCTAAGACTGCTTTGTCCATGCTACCACTAGGATAGCTGGTCTATAAGGTTGACTTTACAACCATCACCATAGGGGTTGTTTGGACTGATATAGGGTGCCCACTAGAATAGTGGACATCAAATATCAGGCCAACTTCTCACAACTACATTCACACAGCACCCTTTGGTAATGTATGAAGTAGCACACTGAATGGAAGGAGCTTGGTCCTTTTATACCAACACAGGGGCTCAAATTAAGGCGGTACAAGTACAAAATGCTGGTTTTAGGAACATATAAGGTCATACAGAAAATGCACAGTCAACAAGTGGGAGGAGCTAACAGTTGCTAATTCTGGTGAACATATCCTGACAGTTACAGACTGGGGACAGCTGCAAGGACAGCTGCAAGCAAAACTGAGCATGTGCGGAGCAGAAAAGGCTAAATATATCTCTAGGCAGATTTCAAGAGCAGTTAACAGGAAGGTAGGACAGAGCACATGGTGAGCACATTGTAGTACATGGCAAACAAAACGGCTGACAGAAATACAAAATGGATTCCACAAAACGGACAAGGTAGTCTCTAAATACAGGATGGCTTCTGCTAATGCTAACTCCATCGCTGCCAAATTACAACACTGGTACCTTCTGAACAGAAACACCTATTGTCCAAGCCTCCCCTGCCGGAATTTCGTCCAGCAGCAGGAGGTCAGACTCGTGTTTGTGGCAGCAGCATCCATTTTGTGATGCTGTGGCTCTGTTTAACTTCTACCGGGTTTACCAGTGTGTACATGTCTTCTCCCTCTAGAAGGGTGGAATGCTACCCCCGCTGCCAGAACTGGCGGGGGGGGTGGTATTCCAAAGTGTTTGACACCAAACCGGGACGCCCGGTTGGACCTTGCTGACATTGTTTGTGGTTCCTGAGCCCATCGGGAATTGGCCTGTATCGATAGCCCCACTCATCTCAATTCTTTTGCCAATCATCGCCGCGGAGCGCGGGACTGCCGGGACTTCAGTCCCCAGAAGGCAGCGTGCTCTCGCGGGACCGCCTGCGTGATTACGGACCTGTGGGGGGAATAAATCCACATTGGGACGCGCGTGGGCTTGCCCGAGCCAAGCCCGGGCCAAGGGCGGGTCCATCCTTGCCCGTCTGTACCTGGTTGAGTCTTGGCTGGGCCCTTTCTCTTGGCCTCTTAACTACGTGAACTGGGTAAGACAACAAAACGCAGGAGACTTTAACGGATCTTTATTAACCAAATAACATCATCTGATCGTTATCCCTAAGCGCTTCTTATTAGTGCTACCAAGCAGAAAGCAGTGTTCATTTAAGTAAAATCTGTCTACCATATGACTGTATCCAGGCGAAACCGATTAGCACATCGAGGAGTACCGAATTTTATTTGTTGGAATAGGTTAGGATTTTTGTTTCTGATTGTCATTTCTATTTGTATTCTTTTTTCCCTTAAATAAACTCTGCCAGCTGCAGTCAATATGGGTAAAAGGAAACTACTTAGCCCAAAATTCAGTACAGGAAAAAGAGCCCACATCGAGACCCAGCAAACTTTATTGAGCTATCTCACTGGCGCCATGGGGGCGATAGATAAACAAATTAGTTCAGTAGTCGAAACCTTGAAGCAGGCTCGTATCGATCCAACAACGAGAAGCCCCAATTGTAGGCTTCAGATATCTCAGGACAACGCAAAATGATAAAGAATTCCTCAAATGGGTGCATTCAATATATTACTGACGATATTGCTTCGAATGATTCAGACTTAGCATTGCAACCTCTCCAAAAGGAGTATAGGTCCCCCTTATCTGCCCAGAATCCTTCCGTTCATAGTAGTCCGATTCACACAGATCCCGTAATCTGTCTTGAACCCACACCATCCAAAGTAACTACCCCGCACAACGGAAAGAAAAAAAGAGGTCCCAAAAAATCCCTAATAAAAGATAAAATAAGGCTCAGGAAAACCTGTGATACACAGAACACAGATCCAAAGAACCTAATGATCCTAATAGAGAGGTTGGATCTTTATCTCAGAGTTAGGCTAGATCAAATGGACCTGAGATTAACCTCCATTGAAGAATACTTAGCTAGTGGGAAAAAACAACCAAGTACAATTCTGCAACCATCTATACTTGAAGCAAGTTCTCCTAACCCTGGCTCAACCTTGAAATCCAGTTTTCCTGATCCTAAAAATAGTGTGTCTCTGAATCTTAGGGATAGGGACCATACCACATCAATGTCCATGACTTCCACATTTCCAACATGTCACACAACAAAAGAACATATATCTAATTCTCTTAAACCTTCCCTATTAAAATCCACTTCTACAGGGGGAGGTTCTGGTTCCACAAGGGGCGTAATTGATCCTCCAGGTACCTCTGTTCAAGATTCACGCCTTCACCATACCAAAAACCCTGAAATGCTCAACTCTGACAGGGCAACCCTGGCTCCTGATGATCATCTTGACCTTCCTCCAGCTGCCACACCGTATGTCATTGTTCTGGCAAACGTCCCCAAAAAGGAAATTTTGGCAGTAGAAGGGTGGGAAACATTGAGAAACAAATCCCTGTACTGGCTGGGTAGAAAAACAGGCCCTACAGAGCACTTGTTTAGAGAGTTTAAAATGGCTAGAAGGGTCAGGAGTGTGGGTGCACGCGGGAAAGTTTTTACGGGAGATTCAATCGTCCTGACTTTTGGATCCCCCCAGTTGGTTAACTTAGTACTAGAACAGAGTGGGAGCCACGAGATAGTAACGGGCGAAATAAACACTCTTCCACTAGGCTTTATTTATCCACCACCAAAAGGGTTCCAAAGGGCCCCGGGGATGGGTAGGAATTTATTAACCCAGTTCGTTCCATATGATATCCCAACACGAACCAGATTTGATCTGTTTTCGGGTTTGGAAGAACTGGATTGACTGGCTCCTTTCGCTCTGGGCCCCAAGAATAACCAAGCTCTTATGAGCTGGGAAATGGAGACCCGTACACCTCCTAACCCTTTCTCTGAATACCTCCCAGATACAAATTTAAACGAACCCGACACTTACCCACCCATTAGCTCCCAAGAAAATTTGACATCAGAATTGGGGAAAGAGTTGGGAAAGACTTATGATACTGGGGAAAACCCTATTGATATTAATGCCTGTTTAGATTCTCTTATCCAGACTAATGTTCTTGAATCACCTAAAGACAAGTCCTCGGTTACAATACTTTACTGGAATATCGCAGGTCAGCGATCAAAGGCAAAAAATGATATTTGGTTTAGTTTCATCCAAACTTTAATATTCTTCGCTTTCAGCAAACGTGGGCCACTACCGCGATCCATATAGAAGGCTATAAAACATACTTTTCTCCTGCACAACCATCACCTTCCGGTAGAGCAAAAGGAGGTTTGTCCATTTACGTCTCTAACTTGGTGGAAGCAGTAGAAATAATCCCAGTAAAACTTGAAGTTAATTTCCAAATAATAAGTCTCTGCATGAATAAAGCGGATCACTTCCTTTTAGTTAATTTCTATATTAACCTGCTCCAGGGAGAATTACTGATCCTAATAAGACAGATCCACCTTTTACTACAGCGTACAGTAAATAAAACAACGAAAGAGGTGATAATTATTTGGGGAGGCGATTCCAACCAGCGTATGTGTAAGTTTAGTGATCAGAACATCTGCGGCATAATCGATGAGAATGATATTCCGATAACTCATTTTTCTCATTCAACAATCGGAAATGCCTTAAATGATACTCTGTTCAGTTTAGACCTCGGTCTGGCCAACAAGATGATTAACCCGTTAACTCCTCCTATTGCAATCTTTAACGGTAGGGGTACACCAAGCATAATAGACTTCATCCTCATTTCCTGTGAAGCAGAAAAGTGTGTCATAAACTTCGAGACTCACGTCAACGCAATAAGTGACCATTATCCAATCAGCATTACACTATCGTTGTCTCAGAAGCCAGTTAGCCACACTATAGCAAGGATCCTGACCCAAAATAGCCTGTCACTAGACAGACTAAATGGATTCTCACTCAAATGGGAGAAAGTAGACTCGTTAGCAATAACTACTAATGTAGTAAAAACAGCCCATTTAGCTATTCAAAAGTGTCTTGATATGGCTTTGTCTGATGACGAAGTACTAACTAATTTTATGGTGGTCACAAAAGCAATAAATAAGCACTCTTTGTTAAACTGAATAACACTCTCTCTGGGACCAACTGCATTAAAGCTGTACCCAAAATAACAGCTCCACTTTTTGGGCTGTTATTAAATCTCCCCTGCTTTCCGACACGAGAGACTCGCCTAAAATCGATGTGGCCATAGATGAAAGGACCTGGGTTGAGCACTTAGCACAGATATTTAAGAAGGGAAACGATCCAGGTAAATCTCAGGAAAAAATTGTCCATGAACAACAATCAACTGTATATCCCATAGTCCTTGACATAACCCACAATGAAGTTGATCTCGCATTAAAGGCCAGCAAAAACGGGAAGGCCCCAGGCCCGATGGGGTCCCAATTGACTTTTTTAAATCAAATCTTGATTTGTGGACCCCGATTCTAACCAGGGTGCTGCGGGCATCATGTGCGGTAGGGCTTGTAGAGTCATGGTCAAAATCCATCCTAGTCCCCCTCTTTAAAAAGGGGGACCGACAATTGACATCCTGTTACCGTCCAATCTCACTGCTGGATTCTCTAGGTAAAGTGGCGGGCCGAGTCATTCTTGAACGTCTCCAGCAGTGGGCGGACGACAGCGGGATTCTATCTGACTTACAATACGGGTTCCGTGAGGGGCTAGGAACTACTGAACAAGCCCTCAACTTGACGCTTTTGCTGGGCAAGTATGTCAGTGCTAAAGGTAGGACTCTCTATATGGCGTACGTCGACTTATCGGCTGCCTTCGATTGAGTTAGCCACGTAAAACTCTGGTCAGTCCTACTGGAAATGGGGGTAGAGCCGATGCTTGTTAACTTCCTGCGAGAGCTATATTCAAATGCTTCCGCCAGAGTGAGGTATGGTCTTAAGGGGGATCTAAATGCGTCTTTCGGTGTAGAGAGAGGGGTGAGGCAGGGCTGTATCCTGTCGCCCTTTCTTTTTACACTCTATTCCAATGGACTGGAGCGGGACATGGTTAAAGTTCAAGTTCGGGCATTTATATAGCGCACTACTCACCCAGAGGGTCTCAAGGCGCTTGGGGTGGGGGTTCATTATTTGTCGAATAGCCAGGTTTTAAGTTCTTTTCTGAATGAGATGTGGTTTTGAGTAAGGCGGAGGTGAGAGGGGAGTGAGTTCCAGGTCTTGGCAGCCAGGAAGGAGAAGGATCTGCCACCCATGGTGGATTTTCGGATGCGCGGGACTGTGGCGAGGGCTTGATTAGACGATCTTAGTTGGCGGGTGGGTTTGTAGAAGGATAGTCGAGTGTTGAGGCATTCGGGTCCTAGGTTGTAGAGGGCCTTGTGTGCGTGGGTGAGAAGACGGAACGGAACGTAATTCTTTTGTTGACAGGAAGCCAGTGGAGGTCCTTTAGGTGTCCGGTGATGTGATCTCGGCGAGGGATGTCCAATATGAGTCTCGCTGATGAGTTTTGGATGCGTTGGAGTTTTTTCTGTAATTTTGCTGTGATTCCGGCGTATAGAGTGTTACCATATTCCAGCCGACTCGTGACTAGTGCGTGGGTCACAGTCTTTCTTGTTTCGAGGGGGATCCAGCGGAAGATCTTTTTGAGGATGCGAAGTACGTTGAGGCAGGAGGATGAGACTGCATTAACTTGTCTGGACATCGAGAGAGAGGAGTCTAGGATGAAGCCAAGGTTACGTGCGTGGTCTGTGGGGGTGGGTGCTGTGCCCAGAGCGGAAGGCCACCAAGAGTCGTCCCAGGCAGAGGGTGAGGATCCTAGGATGAGCACTTCAGTTTTGTCTGAATTGAGTTTTAGGCGGCTCTGTTTCATCCATTCGGCTACTTCTTTCATGCCTTCGTGAAGATTGGTTTTGGCGGTGTTCGGGTCTTTGGTGAGGGAAAGGATTAATTGGGTGTCGTCGGCGTAAGAGATGATGTTGAGGTTGTGTTGGCGTGCGATGGATGCGAGTGGGCTCATGTAAACGTTGAAGAGGGTGGGACTGAGTGATGACCCTTGTGGTACTCCGCATATGACTTCTGTGGCTTCTGAGTTGAATGGGGGAAGTCGGACTCTTTGAGTTCTCCCGGCGAGGAACGAGATGATCCAGTCCAAGTCTTTTCCTCGTATGCCGATGTTGCTGAGGCGTTGTATAAGGGTGCTGTGGCAGACCGTGTCGAAAGCGGCGGAGAGGTCGAGTAGGATGAGGGCCGCAGTTTCTCCGTTATCCAGTAGTGTTCGGATGTCGTCTGTCGCTGCAATGAGGGCAGTTTCGGTGCTGTGTTTGGCTCGAAATCCGGATTGAGATGGATCGAGGGAGTTGTTGGATTCAAGGAAGGCGGCGAGCTGGCTGTTGACGGCTTTTTCAATGACTTTGGCGGGGAAAGGGAGGAGGGATATGGGTCGGTAGTTTTTAAGTTCAGAGGGGTCTGCTGTGGGTTTCTTCAAGAGGGCGCTGAGTTCGGCGTGTTTCCAGCTTTCTGGAAAGGTGGCAGAGTTGAACGAGCAGTTGATGACATCACGAAGATGGGGTGCGATGATGGAGTCAGCTTTGTTGAAGATGTGGTGGGGGCAGGGGTCGGTTGGCGAGCCAGAATGGATTGAATTCATAAGGCGGATGGTGTCTTCAGTGGTTATTGTGTTCCAGGCGCTAAGGTTGTTAGTTGGAGGAGTATGATCTGAGGGGGGTGGGGCGGGTTGATCACTGGGAGAGTTCGCGAAGCTGTTGTGGATGTCGGCAATTTTGTTGAAGAAGGAGGATAGCGCATTGCAGAGGTCTTGGGAGGGGGTGATGTCGTTGGTTGCTGCGGTGGGGTTGGTGAATTCTTTGACGATATTGAAGAGTTCCTTGCTGTTATGAGTGTTG
This sequence comes from Lissotriton helveticus, assembly GCF_964261635.1. Lineage (NCBI taxonomy): Eukaryota > Metazoa > Chordata > Amphibia > Caudata > Salamandridae > Lissotriton > Lissotriton helveticus. The sequence goes on along the minus strand of NC_136057.1, from coordinate 1,502,807,119 downwards.
TTGTCAAGACGATCCTTGAATGCTGATTTCATGGCGGATCGAATCAGTTGGTGGTGTTTGCGGGTGGCTGTCTTGAGGGAGGCCATGTTGTCTGAGGTTGGGTTTTTTCTCCAAATCTTTTCTAAGGTGCGGAGTAGCTTCTTGGATTTTTTACGTTCGTCATTGAACCAGGGAGCCTTTTTGCTTGCTGGTTTCATCTGGTGCTTTTTCAAGGGTGCTAGTTCGTCCGCACTGTGGGTAATCCAATGTTTGAGGTTGATGGCCGCTTGGTCTGGGTCCATAGAGAAGGTGGGAGGGTTTTGGCTGAGTGATGTGAGGCGTTGGTTGGTGGTGATTTTGTGTCAGTTTCTCCGAGGGATAGGTTGTGGACGGTTGTGGGTCAGGGTGGTTTTGTAGCTTAAGTGAACACAACTGTGATCCGTCCAATGGAGAGCTGTAGTGTGATCGAAGGAGATGTGCTTGCTGGAGGTGAAGATGGGGTCGAGCGTGTGTCCGGCTGTGTGAGGGGTGTCAACAAGTTGTTTGAGTCCGAGATTGGCCAGGTTGTCTAGAAGGGTGGTGGTGTTGTTGTCGAGTTTGTTTTCAAGGTGGTAGTTGAGGTCTCCTAGAAGAATGTAGTTCTCGGAGGCGAGGGCGTGTGGGCTGACGAAGTCCGTGATGTCGTCGCTGAATTTAGATCGGGTGCCTGGGGGCCTGTAAATGAGGGTGCCTCTAAGTGTGGTCCTGGGGTCGGTGTGGATCTGGAAGTGGAGATGTTCGGCGGTTGCAAGATTGTCGTCGGAGCTGGTTGTGATTTTGATGGTGTTTTTGTGGACGATGGCGATGCCTCCTCCTGTTTGATTGGTGCGGTCTTTCCGGATAATTTTGTAAGCGTCCGGTATGGCTATGGCGATGTCAGGAGCAGATGATGTGTTCATCCATGTTTCAGTAAGGAAGGCGATGTCAGGTGACGCAGTGTCGATTAGGTCCCAGAGTTCCGTTGCGTGTTTGTGGACCGAGCGTGTGTTGAGCAGGATGCAATTTAGGTGGGTAGAGTCGGAGTTGTTTTTGGAGGACGTGGTTTTGGTGAGGGTCCTGAAGCAGTTGAACTTGCAGGAGAGGCAGGCGAATGGGCCGTGGGTACGTCCTGGAGTAGCATCGCAGCATAGTGGAGTACGTCCGGGGTCGAGGGCGAGGAGAGTAGCGGCATCATATGTTATTCTAGTGGGTTGGGAGCGGCGGGGACCAGGGGGTCGGGCGCTGGGCGCGGTCCAGGCGCCGACGGGCGTAGACGGGCTTACCTTTGGCGCACCTTCGGCGCGGCCGTAGCGCGTGGACGCTGCGCGTACGTCTATTCGACATAAATGGAGGATGGAGGGGGGTGGGGCGAGGGGGGTGTCAGCAGGGAGGCGGGAGCGGGGTGGAGAGGCGGTGCTGGGAGGCAACAACAATCAACAAAATGGTAGCGACCCCTAGCCAAACAGGACGAGGCTGGGATAGTAGTATTTGGACAGAGAGGAAGCGTCGCAATAGGCAGCAAAAAACAATTTACACAGCCAAAAACAATATACACAGTTACCGGCAGCAATGCGCAGGCAAAGTCAATTACAGTTAATTGGTGCGCAGCTCAGCGTCTACAATCGCGCTACGATGCAGTACTAATGAGGCACAATGAATGAATCAATGCAGGGGTCAATGCGAGCAAAGGGCAGTACTTTAAAATGCTTTTTTTCAGTCTGGCAATGAGGCGATACGATACCAGCTTGGGAGCGAGGGAGCGACCGCTTCTGAAGAGGTTCAGGACGGTCACGGTCACGGTTAAAGGGTGGCATGACCTTCCAATTATAAACAATCGCCCAATCCCAGCCCTACTCTACGCCGACGACGCGGTGATATTGGCTCGCACTCCCGTAGATTTACAGCGGGCTCTCGGCAGATATAATATCTTTATGGTCAATCTGGACCTAAACATTAACATTAAAAAACTTTTGTTATGTCTTCGGGATCCAGACTGAAAAAAACGGAGGCTATCTTTTTTAAAAATTTAAAACTCAAGAGCACTGATACATACCCGTATTTAGGGATAAATATTGATCATAAAATTACCTGGAAACCGGCCATCAAGTCCAGGAAACTTCTCTTTATGAGAGCTACCATTGCCTTGGTAAATTCCTCTCGAAGTTTGGGAAGAAGGCCCCCCGTCGAACTCATAGAGATTTGCAAGGCTAAATGCTTAACTGTAGCGATCTATGGGGCGGGTGTGTGGGGCTACGAAAACATTGATGCTCTACAAAAGGTCGAAAATAGTTTTCTGAGGTATCTTCTTGCAGTTCCTCAGGGCATTGCGACCTTTTCGTGCCACTCGGAATTGGGACTTTCTTATTTGGAAGATATTGTCAAAATCCAACCGCTTCTGTTGTGGCACCGTATTTGGTCATCAAATAAAACCACTTTTTCGCAAGAGTCTATTATGGATTGTATTTCCTTGGAAAATTCACATAAGATTGGTTGGATACGTTCCATTAAAAACTCTTTGAACGATCTAGGCTTGGGTAAATATTTCTATTCACCGACCTCAATCTCAGAGATATCTAGAAAGGCATTCCAGGTACAATGTTTATCACACTTGGAGGAATTGCAATTGGCCAAAGAGGCCAGTAAAACATCTGTCAAACATATTTTGTCCATGCAAACCACTCTTACTATTCAACCCTACCTAACATTACGAGCTATGAGAGATTCCTGTTGATTCGATTTAGACTTAACTCTTTCCATCGTTTAGTCACTTTTCCAACAAGAAATAATTGGGCAACAGTTTTACCACCCTGTCCATGTGACGATCTTTCTACCCAGGCCACTATTCATACAATTTTATTCTGTAAGTTTTATAGTGAATCTAGGAAGACATGGCTTATTCCTTTATTAAAATCTATGGGAATTAGAAGATGCCGTCCAGCATTGCTCTCCTTTCAGTTTCTGGAAGAGGAATGGTCAACGAAAGTTAAAATCAAATTTTTAAAACTTGTTGTTTGCCATAGGCCAAACTTAGAGTAGATCAATATCCCTTCGTTCAGGATTCTTAGTATTCTTATCTAATTGTGCAATGATGTCCTTTTTATATTGTCATTTTATAAAGACTGAATATTTGTACAATATGAGTTGTTAATATAATCAGATGAATTTTATTATGAAGCTGTTTTAATGGAATTTGTATAATTATTGAGATGTGAAAAATTGTCTTTTAGAAATTAACTTTTATGGTTTTGCATATGATGAAAACTGAATAAAGTTAATTTTGATTTGATTTGACACCAGATACGACATGTTTTGATAAAGCCATTCCAAAGTTAGCATTAACCGCGAGGATTATAATGCACTCAAGAGTATATGGTATGGCTATATCACAGAACAGCTATGAGGAAGGGATACGAAAGCTGCAGAGGAGCTCAGCTCATGCTAGGGCACCCTCTCACACAAAACCAAGCACTCTGCCTTCAGGATTGTCAAGGCCTGCCATAGGAGTGACTTATAGGTTCATATGTGTCTGTTTCAAAAGGTAGATATAGGTATACTATATCTAAGTAAGGGGTGCTTACACCACCTTACCCAGGCTGCAAGTGCAGACCTGTGGTGCCATTTTGGAAGGCTTCCCAGGGGTGGCATAAAACATGCTTCAGCCCCTGGTAGTTCTCTGGTGTACCTATGCCCTTGGTACCTAAGGTACTATAAACTAGGGACTCACAAGGGTAACCCATTAACCAATCTGGAGTGTACCTAATGTACAGGTAATCAATTTAGAGAGAGAACAGCTAGGCTGTGGTCCTGATTAGCAGGGCCACAGCCAGACTAAAGTCGATAAACCAGTGAAACACAGCAAAAAGTGGGGGTAACCATAGTAAGCAGATCCTTCTCTCCTACAGTGACCACTGGCTAGAGAGGTAAGTTGGGTTCTCGAGGCAGATTGGATCTGGGGGGGTCAGGGAGCGCCATGGATTGACTCCATCATCTAATGGGGGCACTACATAGATGATTGTCTGTTGCTTTGGTCAGGCACACAGGAAAAATTGGAAGAATTCTACAAGCACCTCACCAGTAACTCCTACAACATGAAGTTTACTATGGAATCTAACACATCACGGATCACATTCTTGGATGTAGAACTTTTTATCAGGGAAGATAAATTACATAGCAAACTTTTTCGAAAAGAGACCGCCTGTAACTCAATATTACACGCAGACAGCTCCCATCCTGCACATCAAATTCAGACAATACCTTATGGTGAATTTATGAGGGCGAAAAGGAACTGTAGTGATGAATCGGACTTTCGGACATTTTTCACTGACATGAAACACAGATTCCGGAAGAGAGGATACACTACACAAGTTATTAAAAAAGCAGAGAACAGAATAGAACGCATCACAAGAGCAGACACGTTACAAGCTAAAGCACCCAAACTAGGATCGAAACAACCGGTGAGACTTATCACGGAGTTTAATAGTTTGAGTCATGTAATTCGAAAAAGCCTAGTTAAACATTGGGGGATCTTACGGGCCGATGCAGCCCTGAATGACCATATTACCTCGTACCCACAAATAACGTTTAGGAGAGGCAGGGCTCTTAGAAACAGACTCAGCCCGACAGTCCCATGCAACGCCAGGCAGTCCACCTGGCTGTCCCAACACACTATGGGCTTCTACAAATGCGGTTGCTGTGGAGGCTGTAAATGGGCCGAACATAGCACCTGCAACTTTGAGAGCATGGACAGAAGAAATACTACATCAAACAGAACATCAACTGCTACACCAAATACGTTTTGTACATCATAGAATGTGCCTGCAAAAAACAGTATGTAGGTAGTACTATCCGGCCCCTAAACGACAGTATCAGCAAACATGTAAGAGCGATACATCCGCAAGATGCCAGATACCCAGTGGCATTACATGCTGCAAAATGTCAGTCTCAAGGCCCACACAAGGGCTTTTCATTCTTTGGTATACAAATCATCCAACCAAATGTATGTGGAGGGAACAGAGAATTGAAACTAAGACGCGCAGAGGCCACCTCGATAATGCGCCTCCGGACAGTTTAACATGGCCTAAACTGCGACCAGGAGATGCAGTATTTCCTAGGAGACTAGTCACCCAATATTACATTGCAATTCTGAATAGATTAAGAACCTTTGTTGTTATTGTTCCAATTTACACGTCATGTCAAATGAAGCCACCAGGAGAATACGCCTCAATGCGATGGAACATGGCATAAAACTGCGATCATGAGATACAGTGAATCACAGGGGATTAGTTACCCCATGTTGTATTGCAATTCTGTATGGATTAAGACCCATAGTTTTTAACAATTCCAATTTACTGATCTTGTTAAATGTTACTTGAGGTTTAACATTCCTCCTTTTTTTGTGCAAATTGCTTCAATGGAGATCTCTGCATATCTATAATTATAATTAAGGCTCCCTGTTTTCCGTTTTTGCAGATTTTTACAGATAAATACAGACAGAAAACAATGTGTTTTCTGTCTGTATTTATTTTTAAAAGTGGATAAATACAAAAATATTTGCTTCTTTTAAGTGCCTCTATGTGCTGTCTTTCATGAATTATAGGCCAGCAACTGAGCAGATGAACAGCATGGTTAATTAAAAAACAGGATGACATTTCTTTAAATAAGAAATTTATGGTATAATGCTAGTATTTACCAATGGGTGTATTGTTCTGTAATATTTGGCAGCTTGAATAGCTAAAATATGACAGACATCAAAGTAAGAGGTGCACGTCTATCAGTTAAATAGGTATGGAAATGTACAGTTTTACAACTTAATTTATACGCAAAACACAAAATAAATATGGATAAATACAGCTTAAATAGGTAAAAAAAATGGATAAATACAGACGGAAATGGCCCAAAAATAAATACCATAAAACCGGGAGCCCTAATTATAATACATCTGAGTATAACAGATGTCACTGAAGGTGAACCAGCCATTCTAAAGTAATTCACCATGTGTGTGTAAAGCTATGTTTGTACAATCGATATGTTTAGATTAAGCCACATATCATTTTGATAAACTAGTCCTTCCTATGTGAAGACAGTGTCATCTCATACTCGTGACTAACCCTCTCTCATACACTTTCCCCTTCTATCACATTATACCTATTAATATTCTCATTGAACTCTAATTTTTCTGGTGTTTTGTACGATTTTACTTCTCAGATTTATATGCCAATACATTGATTCCGTCACACCTGATGGAATAGAATGATAATATTTTCAATGTTACCGTGGTTAAAATATAGATAGTATGATGTTACATATAGATTCAACATATAGCATCTTTTCGAATGGGAAATGCTTTTTTTCTCACTAGGGACTGGCGCGCAACTATTAGACATTGGATCAATTAGTTTTGATTTTTGTAGTTTTGATTATGAGGCATTGTCCTGTACACACAGCTGTACGCAACACTTGTTAGTTTACACGCACTCGTTTGGAAAATATTTTGTCCCACGGAACAATTTAGGGTTCGTTTCATTATGCTACAATTTCTGCCAAATACCCGACCTGGTTGTTTGCTGTGGGAGCATCACGTTCGCTTTTGTCAATAAATGTATGCACCACATTTCCCGGTGAGCGCTCTAGTGTTCCGTCACTTAGAGCCTTAAATTCACTTCTGGGTTAGACTGTTTGTGGGTACCCGGGAAACTCTTCTAACATACCTGTTGTGCACCTCAACAGCGTACCCGCTGGAAGGTAAGGAAATGGGCTCTCTGACATTTGCACATAGGCCTCGGGATACCCCCATTTGGTCCTTTGCCAGATTTTGTCATTTTGGCTGAAAACGAATTACTTTAGTTATTTTTACAGAAACACAGACGATTCTATTACAGGACCGGAGGCTTCAGATTATGCTTCTCTTTCTTTACTGTAATTTCACAGCAGCCAATAAACATACAGTTTAGTAAAAATAAACTACAGAGGCCATGATGCTTAGCCTTAGCCACGCCTCCATGAACCCTATAAGAGTCCTGGTAACATTCCCAGCGTCCTCTTTCTTTGCTGCTCACACAGCAAGAGATAAGTGCCATGCTCCTTACACTATCTTTTACTTGAATGGTTATTGCCTGTTAATATACTGCTTATGCAGCGTCTATGACCTGTTTTATCAGCTTGTTCGCTGTGAATTTCTGAATTGTATGCCATTACTGTCTTTTATAGGTTGTGTTTATCGGGGCTCGCGGGTGCATCCCGCGTCTAAAGAGCCGATTACGCGGCTTGCTGTCTGCGTTTGTCATCGCTCTGCTCCGATTCACTTTCTGCTTGTTTAACCAAAGCGCTTCTAGACGCGCCTGTACCGGACCGCATCGCGGTCAGTTTACCTTACCTCCGGTTGCTTCGTTCACAGGCAGGCAGCGCAAGGGCTCTCCCTCATCGCCCGAACGCGCAGTGGAGCCGCGAACCACCCGGCAGGAGCGTGCAGCGTGACGCGCGCCCATTGGCCTATATTTTGGTAGGATTTGGGCGCGCGTTGGGCTGCACGTGCCGTTTTTTGCCATTTCCACTGTTCTTCACCGCGTTTTCGACGAGCTGGTGGAGTGCGACACCTAAACTGGTTGCAAAAATAGTTTATGCCTTATTTGGAGTGAGCACACTCTCCTAGTATTGTTTTCTTGGCTCCGACGTCCTTCTGGGCTGCAATAATTTGACTACAGCACCTGCTGAGGGGGTCTGGTACTGGTTACTTGGGTATTGAACAGTGTGCATTGGGGCTGCCCCCCCCTGACTCCCCTAGTGCCTACCTCTGGTGAACTTGTTCTTACCTTTATTCTTACCCACTGTCGTGATCATGGAGGAGTGGGTGTATTTTGATGAGGAGGCGGGGTAAGAAACTTATGAGGAGCAGCCTGCTGCTGCTGTGGAGGACAAAATTGTTGAGGCTTTGGACGCTTCCGTCCAGGCCTCGGTCAGCAAGGCAGTGGAAAGCGCAGTTCCTGCGACTGTGCATCAAGCATTGGCGGCTGCGCTTAAACCGATAACTAAGCAGCTGGAGAGCTTCGCAAAGCGCCATGGGTTTACTAAAGACAAGTCCACTAAAAAGACTCCACCAGCTCCCAAGACACCTCTTCCTGATCAGTGGCCACACTCAGGCGCTTTAAGTTCCCTCCCGTCTGCGTCTGGGCAGGATCATGCCTACCCGGCCAGTGGCAAGGCTACCAGTAAGCAACATTATGTGGACACTGACACCACTACTACCACTGGCACTGAAACCACGGATACAGATGAGGAACAGCCGCCGAAGAAGAAGGCTAAGAAAGACGGCGCTTCGGCGTCAGATCCTCCTCCTAACACTCCCTTTACCTTCAACCCCTCTGATATTATCCACCCTCGATAGTCAGATTGGGTTCCAGCCCCTGCGGTAGCAGAATACCTTCATCAGAATATTAGGAAGGGGTTTGACAAGGAGGTTCGGAACCGCCTTAGGTCAGAATGCCCTCCTCCTGACCTTGCCCATAAGGTGGCAGAGACTCCGGAAATAGACCCTAGCCTTCTCACATTCCTTAAGAAGTTCGCTAAGGACCCTAAAAAGGGGTTGGATCGGGCCTGGCGCGGTTGCCAGGATAAGATGCTTGATGTCGTAGGTCCGCTGGCCAAAATGATGAGGTGGTGGTGTATGCAGGTGGCGTTCTTGTGGGCTGTGTAGCTTTCCGGTGTTGGTTCACGGATCCAGTTTTTTTTCGAGTTTTCGGCAGGTTCGCTTGGAGGCCTGGTGGTCTTGGCTCTCTTGCTGGTGTGGGTGATGGAGGGCTTCTTGAGCGGGGCGAGGGTGTCAGCGCAGTCGTCGATCCACCGTCTGAGAATACGGGCTGCGGCGTCGGGGTCGGTCGGGTCTGCGGGTGGGCTCTGGGCGAGGGCGGTGGTTAGCTGGTCCTCGGTGACCTTGCTCCAGCGGTGGTGGGGCATCTGCCTTGTGCGGTGGTGTGTGGTGGGTTTCTGGAAGGTGAAGTGGATGCAGCGGTGGTCGGTCCAGTGGAGTTCGGTGGTTCGGTTGATGAAGGCATTGTAGCTTGCTGAGAAGATGGGGTCATGCGTGTGGCCAGCGGAGTAGGTGGGTGTTGTGACGAGTTGTCTGAGTTCGAGGTTGTCGATGTGGGTGGAAGAGTTCGAGTCGTTGTTCTCGAGGTGGAAGTTCAGGTCCCCGAGGAGGATGTAGTCCGTGGAGGCGAAGGCGCGTGTGCTGATGAAGTCGGCGATGGAGTCACTGAACTGCGGTCGGGGTCCCGGGGGGGTCTGTAGACGAGGGTACCTCTGAGGGTGGTGGTGGGGTCAGTGTGGATCTGGAAGTGCAGGTGTTAGGCAGTGCTGAGGGTGTCGTCGGTGTCTGTCGAGATTTCGAGAGTATTTCTGTGGCCGATGGCGATTCCTCCTCCTACTCCATTGGTGCGGTCCTTGCGGGTGATTTTGTAGCCTTCCGGGATGGCTATGGCGATGTCGGGTGCCAAGGAGGGTTCAGCCAGGTCTCCATCAGGAAGGCGACGTCTGGGTATTGGTGTTAAGTAGGTCCTAGAGTTAGACGGCTTGTTTGGGGGCGGAGCGGGTGTTGAGCAGGATGCATCTGAGGAAGTTGGGTTCTTCGGTAGGCGGGTTGGCGGGCCGGATGCTGGTGAAGCTGCAGCTCCGGCAGGACAAGGGTCCTTGGGTGTGCTTCGGGGCGGCCAGGCAGCGGGTGCTTGATCGTCCGGTGTTGAGTGCGTGGAGGGTGTTGGAGTCGTAGCTGAGGCGGGCGTCGTAGCGTTTGCGGGGCCAGGGGTCCTGGCGCTGGGTGTGGTCCAGGCGCGGACGGGCGCAGACGGGTTTGCCTGAGGGGCGCCTGCTGCGAGGCCTCCATAAGAGGGAATGTGGGAGGGAGAAGCAGGCGGGAGCCGGGCGGTGAATGGGAGTGCGGGGGTTGGGGCCGCAGGGACACAGCGGCGGGTTGTTCTACCTTTCCCTGCTCAAGCTTGGCTCAGCAGCAGGAGGGCAGAATTGTATCTGTGGTTTGCAGTAGCACTAGTTTCCTGTTAGACTCAGGAATACAGGGGTGGCTCCCTAGGGGAGCCCCCCAGGACATGGGATCCTACATCCAACACTGTAATCAGTGTTGGGTTAGGATTACAACATGTTTGATACCAAACATGACTGGTTTCGGTGCAGCCAATATATAATCTTGTAATTGACTTGATGTCCACTATATATATATATAAAATGGCTGACTGCACTTCTAAAGCTGGGAATAATCGACTCCTAGGTTTGTAGGGTGTGTCCTGCTCATGCAGGGCACCTTTAAACTTAAAAGCACCCTGCCTTCAGGATTAAAACAACCTACCTTAGGGGTGACTTATAGGTTTTAAGTGCAGTGACCTCAGATATAAGGAAACGTATATCTGTTGTGAGTGGTCCTAGCACCAGCTCACACAGGCTACAATGGCAGGCCTGTAGTCAGAGTATGAGTGGTCTCTCATGGATGGCATAATACATGCTGCAGTCTTGGGAGACCCCTAGTGTACCTATGCCCTGGATACCTGTAGGAGAGTAGGATCTGCTTCTTATAGTTACCCCCACTTTTTGCTGATGTTTCACTGTTTTTCGACTTTAGTCTGGCTGGGACCCTGCTGACCAGAACCCCAGCCTAGCTGCTTCCTCTCTAAATTGATTACCAGTACTTTAGGTACACTCCAGATTGGATTCTGGGGTATCCTTATAAGTCCCTAGTATATGGTACACTATGTGCCTAGGGCATAGGTACCCCAGAGGCCTACCAGGGGCTGAAGCATGTACTGTGCCACCCCTGGGAAGCCTTCCAAAATGACACCACAGGTCTGCTACTGCAGCCTGGGTAAGGTGGTGGGTGCATACACCCCTTACTGTGATATAGGTTCACTATATCTCTCCATATCACTGCACATGTAAACCTATCAGTCACCCGAATGGCAGGCCTTAACATTCCTGAAGGCAGGGTGCTGGGTTTCATGTGAGCGGGTGACCATGAATAAGCAGAGCACCTCTGCAGCTTTTTGAACCGTTATTCTGTTTGTTTGTGATGCAGCCAAACCATATACTCTTAAGTGCATTATGACCTTGCGGTAAATGCTAACTTTGGGATGGCTGCACGGAAACATGTTGTGTTTGGTGTCAAACACTTTGGAATCATACCCCCACACCAGTAACTGGTGTGGGAGTATGATTCCACCCTTCTAGAGGGAGAGACAGGACAGCACCGGTATACCCGGTACCAGCTAACACAGCCCTGGCATCACAAAATGAATGCTGCCAGCCACAGTCTGGCCTCCTGCTGCTGGACTAAACTCCAGGAGGGGAGGCTGTACAATAGGTTTCCTGTCACAGGGAGGTGTAACCACCTCCCAGACAGGCTTTAGTGTATTGGGGCTGGGTGGGTGCACTCCGAGAGTGCTTTGAAGTCTGCACTGGGGGCATATTTGGTGACCCTGTGCGTAGCCCAGTTAAAACCGGTTGCAGGGCTACCAGCCCCTGATCTGGCGCAAAACTGGACAAAGGAAATAGGTGTAGCCACCCCTCTTTCCAACCCCTCCCATAGGTGGGTTCCCAGAGTTTGTCCCACCCCTTCCTTGGGTTTAAAGTAGGAACCCCTGACTACAGGACTTTAGATTTACCTGAACGAAACTCTGATACTGAATCCTGGAACTTCGACGATCTGCAAGGCGCTAGATGACTGAAGGATTTCCCTTGGAGTAAGGGAGTTACTCCCCTGCGTGACCGGCACCAAAGACGCAACTGACCGTTTTTCATCTCCGAAGCTTCCGCCGAACTCCGAAGAATTTGCAACACAGGAGGTGGGTTCCCAGACTTCCCAGAGGCCGACCCGAGCTCCCAGCAAAGCTGAGACCCATAGCCCTCGTGGGGACCGTGGAACCTGAACCCCTGGACACCGTGCACATTTGCAAGTGCATATGCTTCTTGATGATCCTCGAGGCTGTGCTTTGGGTTACTTGTTGCCCAGACCCCGAGCAGCAATTCCACCGAAGTTTGCCGGCCTAAACTCCACGAGTGTTCCATGAGCCGACCCTTTGTGTTCTCTCTTGAGGTACCTTCGCTATCCCTGGTCCGTCGACCTGTGGGTCCCTGAGAAGGCAACTTTAACTTTCCTTGGGCTTTCCTGGTTGCTCCAGACGTGCCCTGACTCCATCGCTTGAGGAGTCCCTCGGACCTTGCTGGTCCACACCGAAGCATCTTTTCTCTTCCTGCATGGGTTGCTATTGCCAAGGCTTCTTGTGTTCAATCCGAGAACTGACGCCGCAGCACTCAACAGCCTTCGTGGGACTGCTCAAATCCAGCTCCTGCTCATCGTCGACACCTCCTGGTCCTCGTGGCTGCAGAGTCAAGCTTCACCTCTTAGCACCTGAGGCACCCCACATCGGTGGGCATTCGTCTATCGTGCCCCTGGTCACTGGCAAGTGACCCAGACTCTGTCCCCTCTGCTTTCAGGTTCTTCACATCTTCGATCCAGGCTTGGATCACACCGGACACTTTTCTTCTTCACGGCAGCAGCACTTTGCAGCAGGTCGGCATTGAAACAACAACGATTCCCGACACCATTTGACTCCTATGCACCCGGCTTCCCTGGGTGAGGTAACTCGAGTACTCCGGTGCTCCCGTGGGTGTTGGCTCTACATCCCCCTAAGTCTAAAGGGGTTTGCTCAAAGTCCTTCCTAAGTGTCCTTTAACTTTAAATTTCCAACCACAACTTTCCCCATTGAAGCTAACGGAGCTCGCTGCTGTTTTCTCACACTGCACACGTCCCCCGTGGGTCCCCTGTGTCACTACCTTGGGTGGTTCCTTGGGGTCCCAGTGATTCTACCTGCTCTAGGCACTGTGTCAAGTCAAGTTGTGGTTCTTATACCACTTTCTTAATATATGGTTGGGTCTCCCCCGGGGCCTATTGTATATTGTGCTATTTACTGAAGTTCTATCATGTTGATATTGTGTATCTTGTTCTCTATACTCATAAAGAGGTTAGTAGAAAGTGTTTAGTAATAAATACATATATTTTATATATAATTGGTGTGGTTCTCCTTTCATTTGGTCATTTAAGAGGTTATAGTCTGGTAAACCAAGCTGCTTTACACTCCTTCAATACTTAGCCTGAAGGCTGCTCTCCATAGCTACCACTGGGATAGCTTTCAATAAAGGTTGCCTTTAAACCTATCATCAATAAGGGTTGTTTGGACTGGTGCAAGGTGCCCATTGTAACTTGTGGACAGCATATGCCTGGCCAACTACTCGCAGTACCTCAGTACCATATACTAGGGACGTAGAAGTGTGGTATATAAATAAATAATACCGGATCTATTTTTGAATGAATGAATGAATAACAGATAGCTCAATAAAATAAGAGTCAAGATTCGAGGTAGTGGGAGTTTTGCAGGTTTATTACAGCATAAAGGACAGGGACAGGATAACCTGCATAGGAACAGAATGGCAAGGACTAGCATGGCCCGGCAGCTGCCGGGGACAGGATCTGGAATGGCTAGCTCTAACATTTAATAACATTACATGAGCATATATACATAACGCAAACACATAGCATTACATTGCAATGGGCGTAGCGGTGGGTGGAGCTGTAGGTGTGACGCGTAGCAGTCGCGAAAGATAAGGGTACTAAGGAGGTATAACAGGGCGTATACATAGACATGTGATGCAGACGTAACAGAATATGTCATGAAATGGGCGGAAATCACGGAGGGGGCTACCTGAGGAGCCGGGACCTCTAACCTAATGGTGCGCGCAAACTGGCAATGACGTGTTACTAGGAGAAGCTGGGGGCTATGAACTCTGTGCTAGGAGCAGAGACTGAAGTCTGGAGGGTCGGAGCGACATGTACCTAAACCCTATCTAGTATCTGATGTTTAGGGAACATGTTGATATAAACTAGAAGTCATGAGGGGAGAAGCTAACTGACTCTAAGACTCTAAGACTGAAGCATAAATTATTCTACATGAAGTGCATTGATGAAGAATATTAAATAACCATTAAATCCAGTATTTCTCTTACATGGAGCCGAATAGGCTAGACAATGACGGAAACTATTGATGCAGTTCAGTAGCTTAGGGATGCAGAGAAGGAGGACTAAACTGATAGCTGGAATCATAACATAGTCTTGGCAGACTCGGAGGCAGAACCAAGCTGCACCGGGCACTGCGAGGCAGGAAGTAAGTGAAAGGTTGAGGATACAGGTGGGGGCTGGATCGCTCCTCAGCGAGGGTTCAGGAGACAGGAGCTGAATCTGATGTCCAGGCCCTTTTGAGGCCTAGAAACGGGGACTTTATAATGAAATAACGTGTACACTGAGAAACGTGGCAACATAACTTTACATAGGCCTGATACTCATATTATTCATGAGGACTAGGAAATGGCATATCAGAGGTGGACACAACTATAATTGCGTCTTTAATCGGACATGGGGAATAACATATGCATATTGGTCATGCACACATAACATATGATGGATGACACGTAGGGACACAGAACATGACAAAATTTACTTTTCCACATTCCCTCCTTGTCACTACGTTTCCATCAGGAAACATCAATATTCATGATACCATCTATCATTTCATACAGTACCATTTGTTCATCTCGAATTGTCTTGGAACGAGATTTAGAACGGGGCTTGGGACTAGGAATACAAGAGGTAGCACACATGCCGCAAATCGCAGGGCCACATTGTATACAGAGACAGCAGCTGAATATGATCGCTACTGCAATACCTAGAAAAGACAGGACTTTCCATCCCCATGCAGAAATTATATTCCAGAACCAACCGGACCATGTCCAGGTGCCTGGATCTTGGTGTAACAGATGGGCAATTTTGTGAAGTCTGGTTATAGCTGAATAAACAGACGGCGCGTTATTTGGAATGAAAATGCAGCAACTGGATCCGAGGACTCTACAGGCCCCGCCCCTATCGGCCAGTATGACGTCAAGGACGAGACGATTTTGGAGCACGACAATTCTCATAAAAGATTGCTCTTCGGTTAAGTTACCTAGAGCGGAGGCAGTCTCATCTACTACAGCTTCAAGGGTTCTTGTTAACCTACGAATTAGCTTACTATTTACAACTGTGCCTAAATAAGGGAAAACACCTTTATCAATATCAATGAATTGCTCTGCAGCAGTCTCAGTATAATCGACAATCGGGAGGTTTCTCTTGTGTCTAGTGTGTACTAGGTAGGAATTCCTATGGTAGTCAGGTGGTGCTAGAAAAACAGGTGGCAGTAGGAAGGCAATGTAACAGGTTCCCTCCCAATCGAGGGGCAGACGGACATATGCAGTATGACCACAAACGAAATAAGAATGACGTGAAGCTTTAAGAATAGATTTCCCATTGTCACTATACTTGACAATAGTAGTACAATCACTATGTCCTACGTGTACAGAACCATAATTACGAACACATAATTCGCCTTTGACTGGTAATACTGAAATAGCAGGTGAATCTGGAGTAGTATCAGACTGAACATTCAGGACCATAAAATTCGACGAATAGTTACTTAAATTGTACACTTCATTTTCTAGATCTAAACCTGTTCTGTGGGGGAGACCTCTCCTGTCTGGGAAACATGTGCTGTTAAGAAAGGACATATCTGTTGAGGATGACGTCAACGTGGACCATGCTCCACACGAACCATTATGGGAAAAAGGATAAGGAAAGAGTGGCAGAACTCCCTTCGATGTCTGGAAAGGGGGGAGTCGACCACACACCCAACAATTAGTGGCATTGCTGGTCTGGTGTGAGTAATGTAACATGCGGATAAAAGTATTGTTACGCATCGCGAGGCGGTATGAATATTCATGAGGAGGCAGATCACTAAACGTGTGTTCTGCTGTAACATTAGAATGCTTATTTACATGAGGAACTGGAAAACACAGGTAAAATGCGTAACTGGTGCAGGAAATCAAAAGGCTGAGAAATAATATGAAACTTAGAAAAATGATACATCGAATTGAGTTTTGACTAACTCTCTCACTATGGGGGTCTATTTTATACATGTCAGAAACAGTCTAACCGTTTCACCTAGGGGAGGACTTATACAATCAAACTGACTGACTTATTTTACTAGACCGGAGTTTTTGCTTATACTCCTGCTGCGGAGTTTTCTCTACCAAGGGAGGGGTTGTATCAATGTCATTTGCGGGACAGTCCTTAGGAACAATGTTTTGACAAGTCTTGATATCCTGGGAAATGTTCTTAGAGACCGGTTTTAATCCGTAGAATTTCTTGACGTGCGAAAGATGCACCCAGCCGCGGCGTCCTTCCAATTTCACGGCTGTACGGGTGGTGAGGAGGACCTGACGGGGCTCCTTCCAACGTGGCTCCAGCGGACTTGATCTGTCGAAGTTCCGTACGAGTACCATCGAACCTGGAACGATTTCATGCGGGGCCACCTCGGTATTGTCTGGAAATGCGGCGGCAACCTGTGAACGACATGAGTTGAGGGCAGACATCAAGGAAGCTAGGTAATCTGTCAGCATATTACATGAAACATCGGTAATACTTCGGGGTCTAGGAGTACCCCACATGTTAGGGGGGCGGCCGAATACGACCTCATACGGGGACAGACCTGATCGGGAATGTGCGACCATGCGCATATAAAACAAAGCAACTGGCAGAGCTACTAGCCAGTCCACACCCTTGTCTTTACATATTTTGGCAATTCGGATTTTCAGAGTCTGATTATGTCTCTCGACTAGACCAGCTGCTTCAGGATGGCGTACACAATGAAACTTCCACTGGTACCCTAACAACAGGGAAACGTGCTTCATGAGTTCAGATGAGAATGGCTGACCGTTATCAGAATATACGACTCTAGGGAGTCCATATCGAGGGAAAAACTCACGAACCAACTGCTTGGCAGTGGTCGCGGCTGTGTAATCTGGGACTGGATATGCTTCTGTCCATCTGGACAAAGCGCATACAACTACAAGAACATACTTGAAACCTCGACATAGCTCCATCTGAATATAATCCATCTGGAGGACCTCAAAAGGGTGGTCAGGGGGCTGGAATCCACCTTGTTCCACCGGGACACTTTTACCTGGATTAAACTGACAACATATCATACAGGTACGGACTTTCTGCTTGGCTGCAGCTCGTAAATGCTTGTTGAACCAAATGTTCTGGATACTGTCTAACATTGCTTTTTCTCCTAAGTGTGCTGGACTATGTGCGGTATTAATAATGACTTGAACCATAGAGTCGGGGAGAAACCATGCGGTTCTTCCCTTCGTCACCCATCCTTGATCTGTCTGGACCCCTCCTTGTTCGGACCATTTCTTCATTTCATCGGGAGTAGCATGTAACTGGATATCTATGACATCTTGTGTAGGGTCCTTAACTGTCATACATGTAGTCGGATCTAGGGTTTGTGTCTGTGTCGGATTAACTTGAATGTCTAGAGTCTGTGCTGTAAGCTTGGCTGTGCGATCTGCTAGATCATTACCCTGGGAAATAATGTCAGTAACTTTCGTATGTGCTTTGCATTTCATAATAGCAATGGAGGTCGGTAAATGTATGGCATCTAACAGAGCTTGAATAAGGAGACCATGCTGAATCTTGGTTCCATGAGAAGTCATGAAACCTCTCTCCTGCCAGAGCACTCCAAAGTCGTGGACGACTCCAAATGCGTAGCGTGAATCTGTGTAAATATTAACTTTCTTTTCCTTGGCGTGTATACAGGCTTGTGTCAGAGCAACTAGCTCTGCTGCTTGAGCGGACAGAGTGTCAATACGGTGTGTCTCAATAACTTCAGTATCAGTAGTCACTGCATATGCGGCGACTAGATCTCCTGTACTTGTTCTCATGCATGAACCATCCACATAAAGTGTCAGGTCAGGGTCTGGTAATGGAATATCTGTCAGATCTTGTCTTGGCTTTGTCGTAATGTTAATTACTTCCACACAGTCGTGTGTGGCAGAATTTGAATTAACTGATGGTAACAGTGTAGCAGGGTTCAGAACGTTGCAGCGTCTGATTTCTATGTGTGGCTGGAACAGTGTCAATTCATAACCTGTTAAACGTGCAATTGTCAAGTGCTGTGTTTGTGTTCTATTTAAAAGAACTTCCACGGAGTGTGGAACGTGTACTGTCAGGGAGTGTCCTAAAACTATGGAATCACTTTGTCTGATAGCTAGTGCTGTGGCTGCAACTGACTTGAGGCACGCAGGCAGAGCCTGGGCGACCGGATCTAATGTGCTAGAAAAGTAAGCACACGGCTTGTATTGTCCTGCTTGATCTTGTGTAAGAACAGATAATGCTGTACCTTTGCGTTCAGTGACGAAGAGTGTAAAAGGCTTACTGTAGTTCGGTGTAGCTAGGACTGGAGCTTGACATAAAGCTTTCTTTAACTCGTTGAAACTAAGTGTATGTTCAGATGTCCAAGGGAGGACAGTCATTGCGGCTGCCTCCTGTGTCGTTAACTGTATCAGTGGCTTGGCTAGAAATGCATACTGTGGAATCCATTGTCTACAATAAGAAGTAAGGCCAATAAAAGCACGCACCTCCTTCTGGGTTCTGGGCTGAGGAAGACTCGCTATCAACTGGATACGGTCTGGTGTCAACTGCCTACCCCTCTTGGACAGTAAGTGTCCTAAGTAAACCACTTGCTGGACACAGAATTGAAGCTTCGAAGGGGACACCTTGTGCCCCATCTCGGCTAGGAAATACAGAACCGTCAGTGACGCTCGCTCGCAGTCACGTTCAGAACGGGCTGTGATCAATAGATCATCGACATACTGGAGCAGGGCAGTGTCAGTTGGCATATGAATGTTGTCAAGTTGTCTCTTAAGTGCTTGGCTGTAAATACTAGGGCTTTCTGTGAAACCTTGAGGAGCTCGTGTGAACATATAGCTCCTTCCATTTAAACAAAATCCGAAAAGAAACTGGCTGTCTGGGTGAATGGGAACACTAAAAAATGCATTCTTAAGATCGATTACAGTAAAGAACATGGCTTCGGAATCAATGGCTGTCAATAGGGAAGAGATATCTGGGACAACTGGGTACTGAGGAATAATACATTTGTTAAGTTCTCGTAAATCAATCACTAATCGATATACTGGGGGTGCATTTGGATCAGTACGTTTCATGACTGGAATGATCGGAGAGTTACATACATTGGAGTCAGTTTCTACAACTACTCCTTGAGCCATGAGCTCGTCTATAATTTTGGATAAGGCTGCTACAGCCTCAGGTGGCAATCTATACTGCCTGATTCGGGGTAACACTACACCTGGTTTGAGAGTCACACGATGGGGTGTGATTTGCATGTAACCTACATCAGTTGGACCTTGCGCCCATAAATGCTGCGGAACTTTAGACAGTCTGGGATCAAAATCTCGTAATACATAGTGACCCTTAAAGTCACGTAGGAACAATCGTATTCCCTCTGGGGAACAACATATAACTGCACCTAACTCTTTCAATGTCTTAATGCCTAATAGGTTTTCCGGACATGACTTAGTAAGTAACAGATCAGTAGTGCGGGACAATGGACCTACTTCTAGAATGACTGGCTTTGAGATCTCATTCACGATAGGCTTTCCTGAAAATCCAAGGGAAACATTTCTAGAGCCTGAGAGCGGAGCCCCTGGAACTTCGGCGTGACTAATTGTGGTCCTACTTGCCCCTGTATCAATCAAAAACTTTCTGTCTTTCCCTAATACTTGACTGTGAACCTAGGGACCCTCTTGATCTACAGGTATCTCGATGAGAGGCAAGCCTACCTCCCTCTCTAGGCTGTTTCATGAATACTGCTGGTACTCTGGATACTCAGACTGTGCATACTGGTACATCTGCGATGTGACATGCTGTGTTGCAGCAACAGGCTGCTGTGCTGTAACTGTCTGTGGTGCATTCTGTGACTGAGGAATCTGCGTAACTTGTTCTTGTCTGGGCGGACGTGGTCTTTCTTTAGTCTTTCCAGTAGCTATGTTATGTTTCAGAACTGTACACTCGTTTATGAAATGACCTGGCTGTTTACAATAATTGCAGTTCCCTTTAACGGGTGCTGCAGGATGACTGGCTTGATTTGGACCCCTCTTCTGACTGTCCTGAGGAACAGATTGTGCAACTAGTACTTTCATTTTCGTATCTTTCATACGTTTTCTTTCGTGTTCTTGTTCTTCTCTGATTCTATTCTGGTGATACTGGAGCATCTGGAGCATCTGGGACGGAGTATTAGCTTGCCAGGTACTCTCGACCTTCAGAACTCGGTTTTTAACTTGTGGGCTTGAATTCTCGACTAATTTAGTAACAAACAGGTGAGGATATGACTCACTACTTGTCTTGAGGCCACTGTTAATACCGAAGCACTTTTCAAACCTAGAATAAAAATCACTAATATCTTCATCTTGTTTCTGTTTACAGGCTGAGATTGCATCCCAGTCTTCCTTTTTCGTTGTCAATAATCTGGGTAAAACTTGAATCAATAATTCTGGTAATTCTTTACATTTATCTCCGAGACCAGTACCTGGTACACGTATCTTATCTTCTGCTTCTAGGACTGCCCAATCTATCTTTTTCTCTCCCACCTCCCATTCTTTCTCTTTGAGCTTTTCATACACCCCTGCGGGCAACAGAACTTTTAACATTTTAATTATATCCGGGTATGTGTATTCTCCCATACGGAGCATGTCTTTTAATTCTCTATGGTACCCTGCTGGATCTTTATCATGACAGGGAATTAATTTCTTCATCTCTAGAAGTTCCATCTTTGTGATCGGAGTGTATACAAACACTCGCTGCATTTCGCCACCCGCTCCTCTGACTGGGTGGACTTCTCGTAATGGATTCTGTCTGTCTATGTAAAACGGTTTACTTTCTGGGGGTGCGACATGGACAAAATGCGGGTTCAGAAACGTTCTATATTTGTGGCGCTGTTCTAGAATGACACTAATTAAATCGGTACCTAGACCTTTCCATCTATACTGGAGTAACTCGTTCAGGATATCATGTAACGGACCTGGATCAGAATGTTGACCCTCATACAGAATAATGAGGTGCTGAATCATATACATACCCACCAGTCGCTGCTCGGCTGGGGGCATTTTCAGAAACATTTGTGCCACTATTTCGTCTGGAAAAGTGGTAGAATCAGTAATCCATCGGACTGCTGACCGAACTATTTCTTGTTCATGCATGGTACTTAACTCACTGTAACCGATTCGTGATTTCAGAATGTGATCGGTAGCTTGGAATACTTGTTCTAGGGAACCTTGTTCTGGTGCTGAATGATGGAAAGTTGGCTTGTGTTCCAGACGTAAATGGCGATCTGGAAATCTAGGTTTTCCTACATACGCTATTCTGGCGGTATTCTCATCGTCTTCCTCTTCAGGATCAGAGATACTTTCTTTCTCGCTTACTTGTGCTGCTTTACGCTGTTCGTGTATCTTTATTATCTCTCTACGGATTTTCTTGTACATACTTTCCATGGCACCAATGGTATTGTGCTTTCCTTCGGCTATATTATCACTCCACTTTGTTAGAGTTTTCATTTCTTCCGGGTCTTTAGACGGGTAATCCTGTTCTCTTATTAGACAGTTAATTAAGAACTTTAATATCATGCGCTGAATCTCGGCTTTCCTTTGAGACATGGCATCACTAATACTTTGTGGGTCATCCCCTGTACGGATGAAACGATGTATCCTGTCTAGATCTTCTTTCATATTTGGTAGGGTGACTAGATACTCGGTCACTCTCCTTACGCGTACGGAATATAAAACCATATTAAACTCGCCTGGAACTGGGTCATAGACACATTCACCAAGGGTTTGCCTGATCTCTGCAACAGACTTATTATTCTTAGGAGTACGCTGTGATGCTTGAGCATGTAATTCGAGTGCTGATAAACGCTTGTATGGCGGCGGGGTTTGAGGAAGACTTCCTCCTGCGGCCCCTAAACTAGAATCATCAACTGATGCTTTTCGTCCTGGCAGGGTGGGTAATTGTAACGTGGGCTGGACTTGTATGGCGGGCTGACCCGGGGGGGCTGTTAAGGGCACCCCGGTATCTGGGGGAGCAGGAATTACCTGGTTTACAGGGACGGGCGGAGTGCGGACAGGATTTGCATATTCTGGGACTGTGTCGTCCAGATAGGACGAAATAAAAATATCAGCTGCGGTCGGTTTGTGACGTAGCTTGGTCGGAACTAATGGTGGCGGAAAATTACTGGATGCCTCCAGGGTCGCTTTTGGCAAGCCCTCGGCAAGAAGAGGATACATACCCTTAATGAGGGCATTCCTCTGTCTGTCTGATTGTTCAGCTTTGACTCGTTCACCTATCTCGATTAATTCTCTTTCTTGGGCTCGTTCTTGGGATTCTCTACTTAGTTCCGACTTTCTGATTTCTTTTTCGGTTCTTTTATGAGCTTCTTTGCGCCATAGCTCGATGGCATCTTTCTGGGATTGTCTGGCTTTCTTTTTCCATAATGCCTCCTCTACTCTCATGATGCACTCGGCATCCCACGTACCTGATACGGGCCATCTATACTTTTCTTCTAGCTCCTTTGTATACTCTACCCATAAATCTAGATACAATATGGCACTTATGCCATGTTTCTGATACATAAAGTGACCTGGACTGTCCCTAGGCGGGACGGGAACTGCTGCTTCCAGCAGACCCTTTCTAGTTTTTAACTGACGTAATTTTGAGAAGAGCGGCATGACTGAACTGTAATCTAGACACAATACAATACACAATAAACACGATACTTATACCCCATTCATACCACGACATTGAAATACATGAAAAACATTTAAAATAACAGTTCGAACAGAATACTACCTGGAATACGGAACGCAGAATACATGAATTTTCTCGAGAACAGAACTGACTAGAACAGGAACTAGATGCACTGCTGAAACAGTACGAAACTTACCGGTCTCTTAATGAGACACGTCAGGACCCGCATCCACCGAAGTGGACACTTCGTTTGTGGGACTGTGTACCACCAACCCACAGACCAGAGTCAATTAGATTGACCCTGTCTAGATACCACCCCAGTAACGGTACTCACCGGGCAGCAGGAACGGAAGGCCTCGGACTGGACTGCACTGCTACGACGATGACGACGAACTTCGGACTTTGGGCTTCAGTTACGGGTGGACCTCCGGATACCTCGGACCTTGGACTCTTGGCTTGGGCTCTGGTCGGGACTCGCCGCGTTCCTCCACCGTCTCGTCTGGATGCTGGACCGCCTCCTCCGTCTCCTCCGTGGGCCTGAGGGATACTTGAGCAGAAATATCTGCCACTGCGCAGAAGAGTTCCGTCACGACTGCAGAGGGTCAGGGGGTCGGCGTGGCTTCACCGACGCGTGGGGAAAGGGCAAGTCCCTGTTCGGGCGCCATTATGTGGTATATAAATAAATAATACCGGATCTATTTTTGAATGAATGAATGAATAACAGATAGCTCAATAAAATAAGAGTCAAGATTCGAGGTAGTGGGAGTTTTGCAGGTTTATTACAGCATAAAGGACAGGGACAGGATAACCTGCATAGGAACAGAATGGCAAGGACTAGCATGGCCCGGCAGCTGCCGGGGACAGGATCTGGAATGGCTAGCTCTAACATTTAATAACATTACATGAGCATATATACATAATGCAAACACATAGCATTACATTGCAATGGGCGTAGCGGTGGGTGGAGCTGTAGGTGTGACGCGTAGCAGTCGCGAAAGATAAGGGTACTAAGGAGGTATAACAGGGCGTATACATAGACATGTGATGCAGACGTAACAGAATATGTCATGAAATGGGCGGAAATCACGGAGGGGGCTACCTGAGGAGCCGGGACCTCTAACCTAATGATGCGCGCAAACTGGCAATGACGTGTT
This sequence comes from Lissotriton helveticus, assembly GCF_964261635.1. Lineage (NCBI taxonomy): Eukaryota > Metazoa > Chordata > Amphibia > Caudata > Salamandridae > Lissotriton > Lissotriton helveticus. The sequence goes on along the minus strand of NC_136057.1, from coordinate 1,502,783,230 downwards.
ACTAGGAGAAGCTGGGGGCTATGAACTCTGTGCTAGGAGCAGAGACTGAAGTCTGGAGGGTCGGAGCGACATGTACCTAAACCCTATCTAGTATCTGATGTTTAGGGAACATGTTGATATAAACTAGAAGTCATGAGGGGAGAAGCTAACTGACTCTAAGACTCTAAGACTGAAGCATAAATTATTCTACATGAAGTGCATTGATGAAGAATATTAAATAACCATTAAATCCAGTATTTCTCTTACATGGAGCCGAATAGGCTAGACAATGACGGAAACTATTGATGCAGTTCAGTAGCTTAGGGATGCAGAGAAGGAGGACTAAACTGATAGCTGGAATCATAACATAGTCTTGGCAGACTCGGAGGCAGAACCAAGCTGCACCGGGCACTGCGAGGCAGGAAGTAAGTGAAAGGTTGAGGATACAGGTGGGGGCTGGATCGCTCCTCAGCGAGGGTTCAGGAGACAGGAGCTGAATCTGATGTCCAGGCCCTTTTGAGGCCTAGAAACGGGGACTTTATAATGAAATAACGTGTACACTGAGAAACGTGGCAACATAACTTTACATAGGCCTGATACTCATATTATTCATGAGGACTAGGAAATGGCATATCAGAGGTGGACACAACTATAATTGCGTCTTTAATCGGACATGGGGAATAACATATGCATATTGGTCATGCACACATAACATATGATGGATGACACGTAGGGACACAGAACATGACAAAATTTACTTTTCCACAGAAGGATACAGCAGTAGCCAATTGTGGAGGTACCAAAGTACTTACCACGGTCCTGTTAGAACTGGGGGTCTCTAGTTGGCAGAGGTAGGTACCTTTGACCAAATAGGGACCCTTGATTCTAGTCCGGGTAAGGGGGTACACTTCTAAAATAACCCTTGCTCACCCCCTTGATAGCTTGGCACAAGCAGACAGGTTTATCTCAGAGGCAGTGTGTAAAGCATTTGTGAACACATACAGTAATAACAATACAGATGGACACCACACAGGTTGTATTACAAAAATAAGTATTTTTATATAGACTTAACACAAATCCAAACGGGGGGGGCGGAGCTAGCTCGAGACCAAGATGGACGCTTGAGTCTCGAGCTCCGTAATGCTGACAAAAGATCCTGCAAAATCCTAAGCCCTGGAGAGGCTGGGGACGTCCCTTCTCAGCTAAGGAGCTGAGTGAAGATCCTGGGCCCCTCCCATCGCACTGCAGAAAGGAGTGCTGGCAGCTGTGTCCGGCTAGAGGGGAAGCTTCTTGCAGTGCGACTGGGCCGAGAAGCACCGGCCTCAATTTGACGGCCCGCCCCGCGACGTCGCCCTGCGTGTGGCTGAAGAAGTGTGATCTACACTGGGGCCCACAGCCTGCCACCCCTGGGGAGTCCCACATCGGGACAATAGGACACGTGCCAGCTGCATTGGGCGCCACACGGCGCTTTGGAAGTTACAGGCGCTGAGAGGAGCTGTGGCCCTTGGGGGGGGGGCCTGCATGTTCGGCCCTGGATGTGGCGCTGGACAATGCGGCAGGAGAGAGACTGAGCACCTTGTGATCTGCGCACTTTCCTGAGGAGCACTGGGGAACAGTGCCTGGGGCTGCGGCAGTGGCGCTGTTTGGTAGCCCAATAGTCTCCGGAGTGGTTGGTGGAGAGCGGAAAGTTCCTAGGCTCGGACCCCTGACGCGGGGCATGATGGGGAAAACGGACTGTGGTCAGTCCAAACTTCCATTTGCACAGAAGAGTGCTAAATCGCAAGACAAGTCTACTGGGGATGGTAGCAGGTCCTCCTCCCCAGTGGAACAAGAGCAGGACATCAAAAGCCTCTTGAGATCCATGGAGATGGGGCTACAGGATGGTATATCGTCGCTGGGGGCTAAGATGGACGCGCTAACGTACAGACTGGACAGAATGGGCGAGCGACTTGATAAGCACCCGGAACGCCTCGACATGTCGGAGTGAAGGATTACAGAGATGGAGGAGGCGCACACCACCATCGATGCTGGTCATAAGCAACTGGGGAAGGTGATACAGCTACTCCAAGATAAGACCGAGGACGTAGAGGCGCGCTCTCGGCGCTGTAATGTACGTATCGTTGGGCTTCCTGAAACGGCCCAAACCGGTAACATCGAAGCCTTTATTGAGAGATTACTTACGACCCTGCTGGGGGCGGAGGTCTTTTCCAACATGTTTATTATTGAGCGGGCGCATCGATTGTTGGCGCCGCGGCCAAAGCCGGGGGCCCCGCTGCATCCCATTATTGCAAAGTTCCTTAACTATAGGGACAGAGATGCAGGCCTACGAGCAGCCCGTGAAAAGCAGACGTTGACATATGAAGGCTCGAACATCTCCCTGTACCCGGACTTCACTGCCAGAGTTCAGTAGGCGAGGAAACACTTTATACCTCTGAAAAAACAACTGCGGGAACAAGGGCTGGACTACGCGATGCTATATCCGGCAAAGCTGAAGGTCAACAAAAACGGACAGTCTTACATCTTCACGGACCCGAGAGCATTTCAGAAGGTGCTGAAAGAATGGGCGAGAGAGCAGAGGAAAACCCCAGGCCGCGAGGTGGTTGTGGAGGCCTCCGGTGGTGGCATGGACGACCAGGACTGAGGGTCTCTGTGGTCAGGTACTCTACAGGGTTATTATGGATGAGGAGGCCCAAGTGAATGCTGGACCGTGTGGAAGTCAGGCGGGGAACTGCCTACGATGGGAGCCGCTCCTAGTGTGGACAGGACACCTATCTGTCGGCTAGAGGAGGCGAGACGGGTGTCAAACACTGGGCTTGACTTTTGACTTTGGCTTTTGGTGTAGAGCAACCTCCACCTGCATGTGGTGACACTGAGTGCGGGAATGTTGGTTGGGAGGGGAGGGGGAGGGAGGGTAGGCCTGGGATTTGGATGCATCGCAACCTAGTTGGGGGTGGTCCGCTGTGGGTGGGAACGAGTGTTGGGGTTCGGGGGGGGGTTTCATGGTTTAAGTTTTTTGATGCCAGACTTTGTCTATTTGATGCCAATAATTTTTTCCAGGGAACAATGTGGTCTACCATGGTTCGATGCATTGGTATGTGTAATTGGCGCTTGATGGCTTGGAAGCAGACAATAGGAAGGAAGCGCTTAGAGCATTGACGTGGAATGTCCGAGGGCTGAACGATTTTAGGAAACTACGTAAAGTCTTGAACTATTTGCAAAGGCACCATATTGACTTAGCAATGTTGCAGGAGACACATTTGCCCGAGAACAGCCCAAGGTTGCAGGCTAGGGCCCTGAAGGGACAGAATAATGCGGCAGGCTTCACAACCCATGCGCGGGGGGTACTGACCTGGGTGAACTCGAAATCGGAGTGTACTTTGAGAATGTTATGTGCTTACCCAGGGGGCCGGTATGTTATGTCACAATTCATGGGCAGGGGGATGGAAATACTAGTGGTCAATGTATATGGTCCTAACTTCGACTTCCCCGAGTTCTACCAGCGGCTAGCTGCAGTGGCGCGGGATTTTCTTGGCCATAATGTAATCTGGTGAGGGGACTTCAATATGACCAGATGCCCGGAGCTGGACAAGTCGTGTGGCCCAGACAGGAGACAAGCTAAAGCGGCCAGGGAGCTGGACAGATTACTAATTAGCGAGGACCTCACGGATGTGTGGCGTAACTTATACCCGGGAAAGGGGGATTCACGCACTACTCTGCCTTCCATAACATACATACACACATCGATTACTGGCTAGCTTCTACGAGACTTCTTCCCCTAGTGCGCAGCTGTCAGGTGCTCCCCCGCACTCTCTCCGACCATTCCCCGATCCTGATGACACTCACAACTCTGCAGAAAGTAATCTCGCCATTCACGTGGAGATTCCCACCCTATTCGCTACAAGACGCACAATTTAGAGAGGAACTCCATGAAGCGATAGAGACATATTTTGCAATTAATATAGGGTCAGTCGATAGCTTCACTATGGTTTGGGAAGCATTTAAAGTTTATATTAGAGGGGTGGCCATGAGTAAGCACTCAGGGGTGCTCCGTTCTATTCGATAACGATTGGCATACCTGGAGCGGCAGGTGTCGGACAGAGAGAGGCGACTGCTAGGCTGTGACACCGACGACACCCGAGAAGAACTTAGGGGGCTTGTGGTGGAGTATCAGGCGGAGGCGGATGCAGAAATTAAACACCTAGGGAAATATGCGACGGCTAGAGTGTATGGGGAGCGTGATCGGCCGGGCTCGGTGCTATCCAACCTGGTGAAGCAACAGAGGCGGAAAATAACAGTTACTGCCATAAAGTCGAAGGAGGGTGACCTGCTCACGGCTGAGGAGGAGATCGTTTCCAGATTTAGGGACTGTTATTCGGATCTCTATGACTCGCTGGGGTCGGGTAGCGAGGAAGATATTCTGGACTACCTGGAACATATTGAGCTCCCGTTTTTATCAGATGTGCATAGAGAATTCTTGATGCTCCCAATAGAACATGACGAGATTCGAGAGGCCTTGGGTGGGATGAAGGCAGGTAGTGCACCGGGGTCTGAAGGGCTCACAGTGGGCTTTTACAAGAAATTTCTGGACGTGCCCCACCTTTCTGCCTTATTTGCTGATATGAGAGAGACTAGTGTGATGCCAGCCTCTATGAGAGACAAAAAACAAAAATACGATGCCAATGCTGATCTGTATAATTTAAACAAACAATGTACTGGCCAGAACAGAAGAATTCAGGAACTGGAATTGCTATTTAATAGCTTTTTATTTCAATATTTTTAGAAAAGATCAATTTCTATTTTTTCAAATAATCAGAACACCAATTTATAAGGAAAGAACACATACAATTAGAAAAAATATTTGCCTTCAAACATTCACTATTACATCCATATCACAGGCATTCAACACACTTACACACCATTTATAGAAGCATACATTGTAATTTAAAAAATATATATATACAGATTCTACTTTACACAAGAACAAAAAGGCCACAATCTGCGAGCAAAAGTTATTATACAAGTGGTCAGAGTGATTTTTTCAAAAGTACATTCTTCAAACAATTGTTTTTAAATTTTTACAAGTTTCTTCGTAATGTACAAACGGAATGGGAAAAATTAATTAGATAACCAAGCCGTTATCGCAGGTATGTTGTGGCCAAGGGCCTACGCGTTTCGAATCCAAATTGTTTCCTAAGGATTCTCTTCAGGGCCTCGAGTAGTATCTACACAAAACACAACCAGGGGTTGAAACACAGAAAAGGTGTGAATTAATAATTTAAACAGACAAAGTGACATACAAGACAGCAAATGAACATGTCTGGAAAGGCTTTTTACATGTAGCTTTTGTTTAGACCACCTGACAAGGAACCTCACCAAGCTACCCAAACCGCACACACAGTGGCTTACCAAATAGAGAAATTACGCCAATTAGATGGAAGATGGTCGTGAATGGGACACAGGAAGGTCGTTTCTACAAGGTAAAATAGACATCTCAATAAGGTGTGTTCAGGGTGCCCAGTGAGAGATCAAGGCCGTCATTGCCTAGATAATACTTGCCTCTGTTAGCTGTAGTATTATTTGCAATATTCGGGTTCAGGACTAGTATATCCTGGTCGCCAAGGTCGAGGTGCTGCTCTCTGTTAATATTTTAAAATGGGTCAAAAAAAGGAAAATAAAGATGATTAGATTAACCTTATTTGAATTCAACAGACGTCACTACACACGAGAGTTGCAAAAGAGATGACTTGCTATCCTGTTGTCAGTTAATAAGCTTATACTGCTTCTATAATGCAAACTGGACAACTCTCCTCGAGCCCAAACTCGGTTGCGTGCATTTGATTACCTGGCCGCTGATGGCGGTGGGGCGGGAAGCAAGCTAGCCGATGTTGCTAATCCTTTTGGGTGTCGGCGTGTGGAATCAAACGCCGAGCTAATGCCTTCCTCTCGATTCCTAAAACAGGTTAAAAAGGTGTTTTAGTGAGACCCAACGGGCTTCAAGGTGGAAGCCGTAGTCGTGTTACATGCAGCGGCTTACCGTAGTCTACATAAGTTGCCGGCTCGGGGGCTCAGTTTAAACGTTCGGAGACGCAGCGGCGGTCACTCTATTTAACTTGCAAAAAAGAGAGAAGGGATACATTTTACCAGGCGCCCTCTTATTCCCATGTCCCTGGAGGTAGTGCTGTCAGAAACGCGAGAGGATTTGCTCCCCGACTTGCCGTCTAAGTAAGTACTGCCAGCTAGATGCACTCGATCCATGCCGATTCCTCAATAAGAGGGCGCCTGGTAAAATGTATCCCTTCTCTCTTTTTTGCAAGTTAAATAGAGTGACCGCCGCTGCGTCTCCGAACGTTTAAACTGAGCCCCCGAGCCGGCAACTTATGTAGACTACGGTAAGCCGCTGCATGTAACACGACTACGGCTTCCACCTTGAAGCCCGTTGGGTCTCACTAAAACACCTTTTTAACCCGTTTTAGGAATCGAGAGGAAGGCATTAGCTCGGCGTTTGATTCCACACGCCGACACCCAAAAGGATTAGCAACATCGGCTAGCTTGCTTCCCGCCCCACCGCCATCAGCGGCCAGGTAATCAAATGCACGCAACCGAGTTTGGGCTCGAGGAGAGTTGTCCAGTTTGCATTATAGAAGCAGTATAAGCTTATTAACTGACAACAGGATAGCAAGTCATCTCTTTTGCAACTCTCGTGTGTAGTGACGTCTGTTGAATTCAAATAAGGTTAATCTAATCATCTTTATTTTCCTTTTTTTGACCCATTTTAAAATATTAACAGAGAGCAGCACCTCGACCTTGGCGACCAGGATATACTAGTCCTGAACCCGAATATTGCAAATAATACTACAGCTAACAGAGGCAAGTATTATCTAGGCAATGACGGCCTTGATCTCTCACTGGGCACCCTGAACACACCTTATTGAGATGTCTATTTTACCTTGTAGAAACGACCTTCCTGTGTCCCATTCACGACCATCTTCCATCTAATTGGCGTAATTTCTCTATTTGGTAAGCCACTGTGTGTGCGGTTTGGGTAGCTTGGTGAGGTTCCTTGTCAGGTGGTCTAAACAAAAGCTACATGTAAAAAGCCTTTCCAGACATGTTCATTTGCTGTCTTGTTTGTCACTTTGTCTGTTTAAATTATTAATTCACACCTTTTCTGTGTTTCAACCCCTGGTTGTGTTTTGTGTAGATACTACTCGAGGCCCTGAAGAGAATCCTTAGGAAACAATTTGGATTCGAAACGCGTAGGCCCTTGGCCACAACATACCTGCGATAACGGCTTGGTTATCTAATTAATTTTTCCCATTCCGTTTGTACATTACGAAGAAACTTGTAAAAATTTAAAAACAATTGTTTGAAGAATGTACTTTTGAAAAAATCACTCTGACCACTTGTATAATAACTTTTGCTCGCAGATTGTGGCCTTTTTGTTCTTGTGTAAAGTAGAATCTGTATATATATTTTTTTTAAATTACAATGTATGCTTCTATAAATGGTGTGTAAGTATGTTGAATGCCTGTGATATGGATGTAATAGTGAATGTTTGAAGGCAAATATTTTTTCTAATTGTATGTGTTCTTTCCTTATAAATTGGTGTTCTGATTATTTGAAAAAATAGAAATTGATCTTTTCTAAAAATATTGAAATAAAAAGCTATTAAATAGCAATTCCAGTTCCTGAATTCTTCTGTTCTGGCCAGTACATTGTTTGTTTAAATTATACAGATCAGCATTGGCATCGTATTTTTGTTTTTTGTTAATTTGGCTCAGCCTTGCTGATTAGAGCCCACCCGTAGTTGTTTTCTATCTAGCCTCTATGAGAGAGGCATTGATTGTGGCACTCCCGAAACCGGAGAAACCCCCAGAGGAGTGTGGCTCCTACAGACCGCTGTTGCTCTTGAATGTCGTGACTAAAATTTATGCGAAAATCCTCGCGACAAGGTTGGCACTGTTGACCCCGGAGTTAGTGGCGCCAGAATAAGCAGGATTTGTGGCGGGTCGGAATATTACGTATAATTTAAGGACTGTGTTTGGTGCTTTACAGCACACTTCCCAGGAACGGAAGGCTCTTGCCGTGTTTTTAGATATGGAGAAGGCATTTGATTCGGTGGAGTGGCCTTTCATGAGAGCGGTACTAACGAGACTAGGACTAGGTCAGGGGTTCCTACAGACGATGGCTGCCTTGTATTCAGACCCGACGGCCCATATTCGACCTGGGAATCGTGTGACGGATCCGATCCCTATCCGAAGGGGCACTCGCCAGGGGTGCCCCTTGTCGCCCACGCTCTACGCGCTAGTTGCGGAACCGTTGGCTTGTGCGATGCGGGAATACCACAGCCATCGTGGGCTGAACTTTCCTAATTATCGCTTGATCATCTCGACCTATGCGGATGATACCCTACTCTATGTCCGGGAGCCAGAACAAAACCTGGCGCCACTCTTGCAGGAGGTGGTGCGGTTTGGGGCCCTCTCTGGGTTAACGGGCAATTGGAACAAGTCCATTGCGTTCACCCTGACCGCGTCTACAAAGCAGTTTGAGATGAAGTATCCTTTGAGGTGGTCCACTGACTCAGTACGTTATCTGGGTATACAGCTGCACACGGATCCGGAGGTAGTTATGCGCAAGAACTACGGGACTGCCATAGCACGGCTAGAGGATAACGTGAATGTTTGGGTGGGTCTCCCTCTTTCTTTGGTAGGTAGGATTTCGATCATGAAAATGATAGTACTACCTAGATTGCTGTCCCTATGGTCTTACCGAAATGTTTTTTTAGTCGTCTTAAATCTTTGATGATAAAGCTAGCGTGGGCAGGGAAGCAAGCTAGGGTGTAGTGGAACGTTTTGGTTCTACCATTCCACCTCGGAGGTCTGGGTGCGCCGGACTTTGAGCTATATTTCCGAGTGGCGCATGCCGCGCATGTCCACGGCTGGATACATGACAGCCGTTCGTACAGCTTGAGAGGCTTTATGCAGCTCCGAAGCCACTGCCAGCTATAATATTTGAACCGGTGGATAGACGTATGGGATTGCTAGACTCATTAAACTCGCCCAGACATGCTTTGCAGGTGATGTTGCAGTATTATGCTGGGGCATTTTTGTACTCCCCGCTGATGCCCATTGAATGGATGGTTTGGCTCCCTCCGTGCACTGAAAAGGGGTTGATCAAGGCCCTGAACGACTTGGGCATAATTACGGCAGGTGACATGTTTGAGGGGGGAGGGCGCTGAAATCACTAGCGGACGCGCTTGCACCGGGGGCTGCACCCACAAGGCTCCAACGCTTCCAATTCCACCGAGTGAGAGAGGCTTGGCGGGAGCAACTTGGAGATGACTTAATAAAACCCACAGAATTGTTCGAACTCACGCATGTGATTAAAACAACCTCGCCGAACAAAATAGTTTCCGCCCTTTATAGGATGGCCCTCAATGGTAGAGCGACAGGGTATAGTAAAGCACGTCTCGAGTGGCAACGAGACTTGGAGACTGCAGTTGACGACGATATGTGGAGTCACTGTTGCACTAATACAAGGCGTATTTCCTTAAATGGAAGACACTGATTAATACATTTTAAATTAGAGTTTATCACGCTCCGGAAAGATTGTGCAGATTTGGTCTGCGTATCGATGCGAATTGTGATCGATGCGGGGCTGGTAACACAGGGTTCTTACACTTAGCCTGGGAGTGCCCGGGGGTGCGACAATTTTGGGGTAAGGTGTTCCGTACTATAGGTAAAATTTTAGATGATGAGATTCCCCCATCCCCCGCCGGATTACAAAAGGCGTCTAGCTGCTTCAGCGGGGGAGGTGGCAGAGAGTGATGAGAGCCACATTGCTGGGCTACCCGTTGATGTCACTTCGGCCCCTGCAGAGGATTGAATCGGAATGGGCGGTTACTGCCCCCGAAAGTGGGAATTGGCATCACGTCAGAGGCCTTCTATCGGTCCATAGCCGATCGGGCGCTAAGAGGATGTATAGGATAGCGCCACAGGTACACGGATTATATAGCAGCAAGTACGGCATCTTTTGTTTTTAGTTGTGTATATTTGTTTGAAATGTGACAGCAATTTTCATGTATGACATGTGCCTCTGGCTGGGGAGAACAGCATTGACTCGCATTCTACGCCACCCGACCTCCGGGTTGTGGGCTGAAAGGCTGTGTTTGTCCAGTGTGAAGTGGGTTTGCTGTGCCCAGGGTGAGGCGCGACTCTCTTTCATTGTATGTACTATTCCTGTCACGGTTAAAAATAAAATAAAAATAAATAAATAAAAAACACATCCAAACAACAAAAATCCACAATACGGTACTCAAAAATAGACTTTAAAATGGTAGAAAATAGCTCAGTTCTCTCCAGTTGTAAATGCAACACTTTACTCTCAATGTACCTTGGATGCGTAACGCAGAACAAACAAAAGGGACACAGGGAAGGTGATGCGTCGGTTCCTTACACTCAGGGGAGTGGATGCGTCTGTTCCTTACTGCTGTGCAGTGGAGTTGACGAGACATCGGGCACTCATGTTATGCCTTAAAATCTTCACGATTGCAGCCAGTTTTAGCAGGGTAGTTTTCACCACAAGCATGTATCCGTAACACCTGACATCCACACGGTTTATCCACCTTTTTAACTTCACGATCCGGGGCGTAGGATCACACCAAACCTAGTCGTTATCCTGTTGAGGCACGATACGTTTGACGGCACACCGGTTTCTTTCCCAGCTCGCGTTTACCGAGCAATGTTTTCAATGGCAACTGAGTTTACCATACGGACACAGGCAACAGTTGTCTAGTCACTATAATAGGTTTGACGGCACACCGGCTTCCCAGCTCGCATCCACGGAGCAGTGTTGTTAACGGCGATGTAGTTCAATATACGTACAGAGGCAACAATTGTCTAGTCACTGTAATATGTCGACTCACCGCGAGATCCCCGTTTTTAATCAAGCCACAAATCACGCACTTTGGGAACCTCGCTTACAGTCAGTCAGCACAGCCCATGTCATCATGCTTGAGCACATCATTACTTGGCACTCTAGATCCCACCACTCATGTCGGATCGCTTCTTGTTTTCAGGTGCTTGCCACGGCGGCCCTGTTTTCCAAGATCTTCCCACCAGCCGGTGTTGAAGATCCAAAGAATAACCAAACGTATGTCTATTATCAACCATACCTGGAAGTGAGACATCCTTTCTAACCAATAGCAGTAACCTGCGATTTAATTAATTACCTCTAGAAATCTGCGCAAACCACACGCTTGGAGAGAGTCGGCTGACCATCTCCATCCTCACAGCCCAGGAATCATCAACTGACACACCCACCCAAATCAAGGTGAGCTGGAAATACCTACGAGATACCAGCTCTTGGCTGTACTTGCACTTTACCTACACAAGTTTCTGACCACACTGTATCTTACATTCATAGGCTGTCCAATTACACCCCAGTCCTGAGGAAGACCCACCCTAGACGCTTACAAATCAGCGCTACACATATAGGGTCGAAACGTCGACGTGCTGTATAGATCCACTTCCACAAAATCCTAATGAACTAAAGAAATAATCGGTATCTAGGATTGCTGCATTCTATAGTGAATTTTCTTGATCATATTGTTTTTTATGTCCAATTGTATGATTTGGATTGTCATTGTCTAAACCTGTTACCCACACACAGTCACCAGTCACGACAGTACCATTTTCATTATATTTATGTACTTCAATTAAAAGCAAGGGAATTTATGGGGGGGCTAGTTGGTAAAGTCTTGTATCCCTGAGACTTCAGGCAGGAGGCAAGCTCAAGTTCAAGCCCTTGGAGATTCTTCTTCAAGTTGATGAAAAGCACACTAAGTCCTTTTCTTTTCTCCTTTCTTTGGCAATGAACCAACCACTGCAGGCCAATCCCCGCACACACAGCACAGAGTTTCCTCCTTCAGCTTCCTGGTTCTTCTCCTCAGCAAAGGTTTGTCTTGATTCCCAGAAGTGATCTAAAGTACTGGTGTCTGGGTCCGCCTTTTTATACCCCAAAATCATTTGTCTCTGAAGGCAGAGAGTGTCTGTACCTAGTCTAAACCAGTTCTGTGCAGTCCTGGAGCACTTTGTTTACAGGACTCCTCCTTTCCTTTGACAGTGTGGGTCAGGGTCATCAGACACATCACTTGAGGTGGAGCCAGCATTGTGGAAGGCAGGCACAGCCCTATTCAGGCCCAGGTGCAACTCCTCCTACCACTCTACATGTAGATAGGTCTAAGTAGCCCTATGCTGACTCACACTGTCTCCTGGAGAACCCCAGCCCCTGTCACTCAAAAACCAGACAGGGAATACGGTATACAACCATTACAACGAAACTTTTACAACGCAACATCCATTACAACGCATGCATTTACAACGCAGTCATTACAACGCATGACACTACAACGCACACCACTACAACGCACACCACTACAACGCACGCCACTACAACACACGCCACTACAACGCATGCCACTACAACGCATGCCATTACAACGCATACCATTACAACGCATACCATTACAACACATAGTACCCTTACACTATCCAACACTTACCCTACTGTTGCACCCCCTGGAGTTAGAATAGTAATTTTTACCCCTACACTATCCAACACTTACCCTACTGCTGCACCCCCTGGAGTTAGAATAGTAATTTTTACCCCTACACTATCCAAAACTTACCCTACTGCTGCACCCCCTGGAGTTAGAATAGTAATGTTTACCCCTACACTATCCAACACTTACCCTACTGCTGCACCCCTGGAGTTAGAATAGTAATTTTTACCCCTACACTATCCAACACTTACCTTACATGTAGTGTAATGTAATGCGTTGTAATGGTATGCGTTGTAAATGTAGTATGCGTTGTAGTGGAATGCGTTGTAAAGGTAGTTTCAAAGAATTTGTTGTAATGGCATGCGTTGTAATGGTGTGCGTTGTAATGGATGTTGCGGTGTAAAAAATGCGTTGTAAAGGTAGGCGTTGTAAAAGTATGCGTTGTAACGTCATACATTCGGGAATACACAACCTAGCAGAGGCAGGCTTGGTCAGTTAGGCAAGAAAATACCTACTTTCTAAACGTGGTGTTTTCAAACACAGAATGTTAAAACTAACTTCACTAAAAGATGTATTTTATCATTCTGAGTTCAGGAATACTAAATTTGTTTTTCTACCATGTTCCTTGAGTCCGTTAGGATTATAACATGTATAATCAAACTGCTCATTCTGGCCTATGGGGAACAGGTAGCCCTGCAATAGTGAAAAACAAAATGGCTGTAATTCACTATCAGGACATGCCACACACATCAGGGAATGTCCTACCTTTTACCTACTATGCACCCTGCCCTTGAGCCTACCTTAGGGGTGACTAATATGTAGAAAAGAGAAGGTTTAGGGACTAGCCAGTGGGTGCACTGGCCTAGTCAGCATGGCAGTACCAGACTACACACAGGCTCTGCAACGGCAGGCCTGAGACACACTTTACAAGCTGCTCCAGTGGGTGGCACAATCAGTGCTGCAAGTCCACTAGCAGCATTTGATTTATAAGCCCTGGGCACACGCTGTGCACTGTACTCTTTTTGATCAACCAGCCTGTGGCCCTCATAATATGCCCCTCTAAATCTCTCTAAAGATACCAGATCCACTATTAAGTGTGTTATTTTTAATTGTAGGTCCCTAGTTAAACACAGTATAGAATGTGCACTTCTCTTAGAAGAACACAATAGTAAAATAGCATTTATCACGGAAGCCTGGACAGAACAAGCCTCCGGGCCTGACCTTGTGAAAGCCACTCCCCCAGGATTTTCCTGCTACTCCTTGGATAGACCCCTGAGGAAAGGGGGGGATAGCTGTTATTTATCACAATTCTCTGAAAGCAGTATTCCATTCCGAATCCAGTACATTCTGCAAAGCACTTTCCTTTAACATCAATGCTCAGTATCATATATCCTCAAAGGGGTTCTTCTCTATCGTCTGCCCGGTCTTTAAATGGTGTTCCTGGAATCGATAGGCACCCTTCTTGAAGATGGTATGAGCTTAAATTCTTTCATGGTACTTGGTCATTTCAATTTCTATCTAGAGGACCTCAATGACCCAGACACCACCTGCCTGAATTGAATAATGGAATCTGGGGAACTCAAGGAGTTGGTTGTGGGTCCCACCCATCTCAAAGGACACACCTTAGATGGGATATTCTCAAACAACCCTCAGATATGTTGTTCTGAGGTATTCCCTCCGGCCTGGTCCGACCACAGTGCGATCATTTTTTAGTTGAAGGAGCCATTAGACCCAATTTCCAAAATGGCTCCATCGAAGACGTTGGAAAAAAGGGCATGGAAAGACTTAGAGGGAACACAAGTAGAGGAGGAGCTGAACAGTACCTTACGTCTTCCCACTCTTGAGATTGATAAAGCTGCTAAGGCTTATACCGTCTGGATAGATATAGCTTGCTAAAAACTGGTTCCAATTATTAAATGGATTCCTAAGCGAGCTCACCCATCGGCACGTGGTACTCTGACAAGCTCAAACTTCAGAAACTGGCCTGCAAAAAACTTGAACGAATCTGGAGAAGTGGATACAATATCACTGACAAAGTGAATTATAAGCACAGTCTTAAATATTATAAAGAGATATTGACGGAAACAAAAAAGAGCTTTTTCTCTAGTAAAATCCTCCTTGCGATATCAAATCCTAAAGAGCCTTTTAAAAAGTGAAAAAATTAGCCTCACCTAATGTTATTAAAAAGGATAGCAGTCCAGAATTGTGTGAAACTCTGGCTACCTTTTTTCTACAAAAAGAGGAAGGTATTTTCTCCATTTTTCCCCGGAATCTCATGAAGTAAGTTTACTTCCAGGGAACTCAATCCAAGAAAATCCAGATTCCGGACTAGTCTTTGACCATTTTTCACCTCTTGGGCTAGAAGAAGCTGTTAAACTTCTTAGCTCCGCTTGCTCAGGTTCCCCCATTGATCCCTGCCCAGTTCCAATACTTAAATCTATTCCGGAAACCATATGCTCTGTTCTAAACCCACTGATTAACAACATTTTTGCCACTGGGATCTTTCCGATAGATTGGAAAAAGGCTTAAATTCTTCCTCTCTTTAAAAAAACCTACCTCAGACCCTTCTGATCATTGCAGCTATCGGCCAATTTCTGGGCTTCCGTTGCCCGCAAAAATGATAGAAAAGGACATGAACATTCAACTTAGCACCTGTTGCAATAACAGTAATGTTTTCGATAAGACTCAATATGTCTTCAGAGCTGATCACAGTACGGAACTTGCCCTAATCAAATCTTGCGAAGAGATAAGGGAGGCTCTGGACTGCGGTGGGAAGGCTGTTTTGATAATGTTGGATTTGTCGGCAGCCTTTGACACGGTCCACCACAAGGTGCCAATGGATCGGCTGTCTGGGGTTGGGGTATGTGGGGTTGCGTGTAAACTCCTTCAATCCTTCCTATCCGATACAACCCAAACTGTTGACCTGGATAACCATAAATCAAAGTCTTTTAGCCTGCCTTGTGGGGTTCCCCAGGGGTCCTCGCTAAGCCCCATCCTTTTTTATTATCTATGTGATATCATTAGCAGCAGTCATCAGTTCCTTCGATTTCCAGCTAACCTCGTACGCTGATGATACACACATTGTTCTATCCCTCAAAAACCATCATGAAAAAGAAACCAGAGCTCGCTTTCATGACTGTATGCAAGCCACAGCAGGATGGATGTCGACGAACTGTCTAAAACTAAACTCAAGCAAGATCGAGGTGATTGTATTTGGAAACAATACTCATATTTGGACCCCGGACTGGTGCCTACCGAGTTGGGAAATCATCATATTCCAACTCTAAAAGTAAAAAATGTAGGGGTCATAGTGGACAATAGATTGAACTTCAATGTTCACATAAGTTCAGTAGTATCTTCCTGCTTCATGATCTTGCGAATTCTGATGAAAATTAAACTCTATCTCTCTGAAATGGACTTTAGGACGGTAGTTACAGTCTTTGTCATGCTTGGACTACTGTAATAGCATTTATCTGAATGCCCAATATCAACATGTCAATAGGCCTCAGATAGCTCAAAATGCAGCCGCCAGGCTATTGACAGGCACAGCAAAATATGTTTCGGTAAAAAGAGAATTAATTCGGCTACATTGGCTCCCGGTTTGTTTTAAGGCCCTGTGCATAGCGTTTAAGGCTCTCAATGGTATTGGCCCTGACCATCTGAGGCAAAGGTTCAAATGGTATGCCCCCGCCAGGACCCTGCGCTCCGAAGGAGCAAACAATGTCTAAATACCCACCATAAAAAAAAAAATTGTTGGGGAGGTAGGAGCTTCATTACCTGCACGTCCAAGGCATGGAACGAGCTACCGTTCTATCTGAGAAATGCCGTACACCTTTCTTTCAGAAAGGGTCTGAAAACCTGGCTCTTTACTCATTGAACCCCTCCGATTATCGTTTAAGCAGAGCTCAGCGCTAGGACACCCGAGGGTAATCGCGCGCTTTTATAAATTCAATTAACATAACATAACATAGGTTGCTTACCTTAGAATTACCCCCAGGTGTCAGACTGGATCCGGCTAATTTTTTCTCAGCAGTACCCCTGCGCGTTGATAGGTGGCCTCGGTCGACCCTGCGTTCGTCGATGGCATCATAATTGCTGGAAGGATGACGCAGTATCTACTTAGACGCCGCCCCTGCGCGCTGATGTCAGTTCTTTCATTTTCCACGCCAGCCTGCGCAGATCCGGAGAGAGCGTGCCCCTTAGTCATTTTTTGACAAACCTTTTTCCGACTTTTGTCGACATCTTTTTCGAGTCTATCGACTCCTGGTAGCACGAAGGATGTCCCATGGTCGGACTGGCTTCAAGCCTTGTGACTCCTGTCACAAACTGATGTCTGTCACGGATCTGCACCTCGTGTGCCTCTGGTGCCTGGAGCGCAACCACTGTGAGAAGTTGGCCTGATATGTGATATCCACTATTCTAGCGGGCACCCTGTATCAGTCCAAACAACCCTTATGGTGATGGTTGTAAAGTCAACCTTATAGACCAGCTATCCTAGTGGTAGCATGGACAAAGTAGTCATAGGCTAAAACTGGAACGTCCCCTGCCCTGCCACAAGCTTTTTACAAAGTGCTTCATGGCATCTTTTGGCATCCCGACTCCACCGGCGCGCCTGAGGGCCCCCGAAGATCCAGGCCTGGATTTAGATTGGCGCCGGTTGACCTCACGGTACCCTCCCTGGCACCGATTCTAGTGACGACGCCCCCGATGCTGGTTGTGCCCTGACCAGTGCCGACCCCACCTCCATCCCTGACTTGGAGCCGGACCAATGCAGGTATGGTCGCCAACTGGTACTTTTGTACCGCTGTTCTTCCCTAGCATTCCCTACCACCCTGAGTGGCAGCCAGGAGAGGGTGAGGATGACTGGGAGGGGTCTGTTGACCCTGTTGCAGACCAGTTGGAAGAGCCATACTGGAGAGAGGAGTTGGGTGATGCAAGTAGACCTTGGTATGCTTTCTCCCCCAACCGTGGCTATGGAGGAGAGAGCTTCCTATGCCGTGGTGTTGTGTAGGGCGGCTGAGGCCTTGGGCCTTGAGCTTCCTACGGTGGTAGGCAGGACTAACCTGGCTGAGGTGCTTCAGCTGGCAGCGGTCTCTTCGGAGCCCCTGCTGCCTTTCAATAAGGCACTCACTGATGTCCTTCTGGGCACTTGGTCCAAGCCCAGTACAGGGCCTCCTGTGAACAGGACAATTGCCCAACGCCACCGCCGGCTCCATGCGACCCACTTTTCCTCTCCCAACACCCTTCTCCCGAGAGCTTGGTGGTCCAAGCCTCATCTACATAAGATAGCACATTCCCTACAGCTCCCTAAGACAGGGAATCCAAGAAGCTGGACCATCTTAGGAAGAAATGTTTTCTTCTGCCAGCTTAGGACTGCGGTTGGTGAACACCGCATGTCTCTTGGGCTGTTATGCACACACGGTGTGAAACACTGTTTCACAGATGCTACCGAGTGTCTGTAGGAGGTCCGGTCCATGCTCACCTGAGCTGTTGCTGAGGGTCGAGACACAGCAAAGTTCGCCATTCGGTGTGGGCTGGATCGCCGACTCGCTGGGTAGAAACAGGTTCCATGTTGGTAGCCTTGAAACGTTACGCCTGGATGAGGACCTCTCCCTTCTCTGGGGATGTCCAATCTAACCTTTTGGACATGCCCTTTGATGGCCGTCACCTGTTTGGTGGCAAGGCTAACTATGCATTCCAGCGCCTCAAGAACTCTAGGTCTACAGCCAGATCCTTGGGCCTCGCAATCTCTTCTCGTCGCATGCAGTCTGTCTTTCGCCTCTTTTGTGGCTACGGAAGGGGTGCCCCACCATCTTCCAACCAGAGCCACAGGCCCGTGCATTTCCGCCTCTACCACTTCTATCCAGAGTGCTGAAGAAGATCAAGTGTGACCGGGGACAAGTCATTCTTGTGGCTCCGAACTGGGTACAAAGAGTCTCTTACCCGAGCTCTTGAGCATGGCCATCAATCCTCCGATGCAACTGCCTCTTCGGGAGAATCTTCTGTCGCAGCATCAAGGTACGGTCCTCCACTTAAACTTGTCCAGTCTCCACCTCCTTGCGTGGAGATTGAGCAGCTGCAGTTGACAGCTTTGGACCTTCCTCCCGAAGTCTGCAATGTCGTCTTGGCAGCCAGGCGTACCTCCACTAAAACGGGATATGCTTGTAGATGCAACAAATTTGTGGCATGGTGCACAGCAAAGGCTGTGAATGTCCTTTCTGCCCCTCTTTCAGAGGTTCTCCTCTTCATTCTCTCTTTGGCCCAGCAGGGCTCTGCACCGGGCACTCTTAAAGGCTTTCTTTTGGCCATTACAGTCTTTTTTCGCCTCCCTTATCAGCCTTCTCTTTTCAAGACCCGAATTGTTAACCATCAATCAATCAATCGATCAATCAATCGTAACACTTGTATAGCGCACTACTCACCCGGAAGGGTCTCAAGGCGCTTGGGGGAAGGGGTCCGCTACTGCTCGAACAGCCAGGTCTTGAGTTGTCTCCTGAAGGCGAGATGGTCCTGGGTCAGCCGAAGGTGGATGGGGAGGGAGTTCCATGTCTTGGCCGCCAGGTAGGAGAAGGATCTGCCTCCGGCGGTGGCTCTTCAGATGCGTGGTGCGGCGAGGGCGAGGCTAGTAGACCGTAGCTGGCGGGTGGGCGTGTAGAAGGTCAGGCGGTCGTTGAGATACTTGGGGCCCAGGTCGTGGAGAGACTTGTGTGCGTGGGTGAGGAGCCTGAACGTGATCCTCTTTTTGACGGGGAGCCAGTGCAGGTCCCTCAGGTGGCCGGAGATGTGGCTGCGTCGGGGGATGTCCAGGATGAGTCGGGCGGAGGCGTTCTGGATTCGTTGGAGTCTTTTCTGTAGCTTGGCTGTGGTTCCGGCATAGAGGGTGTTTCCGTAGTCCAGTCGGCTGGTGACGAGGGCCTGGGTGACCGTCTTCCTGGTTTCGGTCGGGATCCATCTGAAGATCTTGAGAAGCATGCGTAGGGTGTGAAAGCATGATGAGGAGACGGCGTTGACTTGTCTGGTCATCGAGAGGGAGGAGTACAGGATGAAGCCCAGGTTGCGTGCGTTAACAGATTTCTGAAGGGCATTACTCATATATTTCCTCCTTCTCCTTTCGTAATGCCCCAGTGGGACTTGAACCTTGTCCTCACTTAACTTATGTGTGCTTCCTTTGAGCCACTACATACTTGTCCTCTTCGTCTCCTTACTTTGAAGACTCCTTTCTTGCTTGCCATCACCTCTGCTCGCAGAGTGAGTGAGCTTCAGGCCTTATCTTCTAAACCTCCCTTTCTTGCTGTTCATCCAGACAATGTAGTCCTCTGTACTAGGCCCTCTTTTCTGCCCATAGTGGTTACGTCTTTCCACGCAGGTCAGACCATCACATTGCCCACCTTCTTCCTGCCTAAGTACCCTTCCAAAGAGTAGGAGAGACTCCATCGTCTGGACCCAAAAGGTGCACTGTCTTTCTACCTTGACCTCACTAAAGACTTCCGGGTGGACGATCAACTCTTCTTGTGTTATGTGGGCGCTAAGAAACGTCGGGCAGTGCACAAACGTACCATCTCTTGATGGGTTGTACTTTGCATTAACATCTGCTATTCTTTGGCTAAAAAGGAACCTCCAGTGGGTCTGCGCGCACACTCTACCAGGGCGATGGTAGCCAATACTGCTTTGGGACGTGGAGTTTCCTTACTTGATATTTGTCAGGCAGCCACATGAGCATCCTTTCACACGTTTACCACACACTATTACCTGGACAGCCAAGTCCGGGGGTGGCAGCTTTTTTGTCAGTTCTGTTCTCCAGAACTTCTTGGTGGAACTTAGTTTGCAGAACCACCTCCTGGGTGGGTATTGCTGGGGTATTTATTCTAAGGTAAGGAATCTATAACTAATAGTCTCTTTCCGATGAACAAGTTAATTACCTTCAGTAACAATGTATATGTAAGAGACATATATTAGTTCTAGATTCCTTACCGCCCCACCCATCCTCCCTGTTCTGTAAATTGACTTCTAGGGATAGGGACTCCCTTGCGGGGCACTAGATTTGTGCACCAGTGGTCTGTGTCTTGCATAGCTCCGCGCTTCTGATGTAGAAATTCGTGTCAGAACTGATGTCAGCTCACAGGGGCGCCGTCTAAGTAGACACCCCAATGTCGTTCCTACGACCACGGCGCCGACGATGGACGCAAAGTCGACTGACGCCACCTACGAACGTGCAGGGATACTGCTAAGAAAATATTTCTCCGGAATCCAGTCTGACGCCTGGAGGTAATTCTAAGATAAGGAATCTATAACTAATATATGTCTTTCATAGATACATTGTTACCGAAGGAAATTACATCACATCAGGAAAATGTGAGGGCACAGTTTTGCTTGTATATTTTAATCAACTTGACATGCATTTGAGATCTATGACACTTGGCCTGATTGTCTTTCTTACACTGTAGCTTTGCAATTAAGAACATGGTAAAATGGTCTTTTCCATTGTTCCACTCATGTCAGATACATGATCAGTTGCTTTGTGCTGGTAAAAATTAGTCAGCATGCTGCATACGGTGATTGCCATTGAAAACCCACTCGTTATGGCCCTTTTGCTAAATGATTGAAACATGAAGTATGTTTGCTTTTTGAACACTTGCACAGCTGCAAAATGCTGTGGAGTAGCTACATGGAACTTCAAATAGGCTCACCTGTTGCTTTACCATTGAAAATTAGTCTCTGTAAAGGGCAGATATTGCAATGGTGATTGCTTTGCAGCACAAGATCCTGTAGTAGAGGGCTGGAAGTCCCAATCAGGTCCTGAGTTTCTGGGCTCATAATGCTGGCATTGCAATGCATCATGCTCTCCCAAGTCATGCCTAGGTACTTGCTAACAAGTTGTATTGTGGTACCAGAGATGGTTTACATAGGTTATTCATTGTACACCTGGCAGCAGATGAGTTCTGAAGTCACAGGTCTGAGAACTGGAGATATTTACTCAACCTGTGGAAGTCTTCAGATATTTTTTAAATAGTTTAACTCTGGCCAAAGGAGGCATTTTAACCAAAGTCACTTTTTCTTTCAGATAAAATCTTGCCCTGGAGTTTGTTGTCAGCTTTATAATCTGTCGATGCTGCTCAGGCGCTTACTTTTCTTGACGGCCTCAGATCATCAGGTATGTATAAGCCTCACTGTATTAGCTTCACTTGTCTTGAACAAAACAAACTTAGATTTAACCCTTTAACTGATGGGGTGTTTGGGCACCTCTATGCCAATGGGCGGGGGCGGTGTTTGGATTTCAACCAGTGAAACTTCAGTTGGAATAGTTTGTGCCTTTTGTTCCTCAGCCTTTGCCACCTGAAGTACCACCTTTGGCATCAGCACCTCCACCACCTCACCCACCCACCATCATCCCAGGCTCCTCTGGCAACAATGGTGCCATACTAGTGTTTTCTACTCAGCAGTATGTTGTGTAGTGAACGGTTGCTACCTTCCAAAAACCTGTCAAAACATTCTTCTTCTGTCATGCTTGAAAATGGTGAATTCTGCTTCATGTGACTTTCACTTCAGCAGTTTGCTGACATCAGTCATTTATTGTCTGCTGGACTTTTGATCCTGTGGTATCTGATAGAGACATCTAGCCGCAGATTCCTTAACTTAGAATATCCCAAGGCATCAGACTGGATCCAGAATTTTTTTACCCAGAAGTACCTCTGCGCGGAGGCGGCGTCGCCCAGCACCATCCAGATGTCGTCCACAGGTATGACGTCAATGGAGCCATATAAGTCCCTTGCGGTGCGATGACGTCAGGTTTCTTTCTTTTCCTCATCCCAACGTGAATCCAAGAGAAGCTATTCTTCTGGCCAGTTTGTTGTTTTCAGGCCCTCTCTGTGCTTTTTAGCATCCGGGAACAGTGTATGAGCTTTTGAAATAAGACTAAGAGCATCCAGAGAGTGACTCTGATCTTACAGAAGATCAAAATAAAGGAAATGGGATTGATGGTACGAGAAGCACTTCCAGAATAAGAGCTTGCTCTGGAAAGACTAGTCAGGAGAGCAGCTACAGCAGATCAACTCCTGTCTGTAGAGAAAGGAGTTGGGCCTAGGACCCATCTCTGGTGGCAGCCCAATAATAAATAGGGAGAAAATGTATTCTTTTGACCTTAAAATGCCCAAAGGGATTTTCCCAAAATTCTTTGAGGGTGATATCACATCAGTAAGTGGTTTATTGTTTTTGAGAGGGTCTGCCTTAGCAGACAGGTAAACAGAAGCCTGTGGAGTGCTATCTGGAGGAAATGCTCTCAGGAAAGTCCAGGGATAGACTCCTAACACAAATGAGAAAGTGGCTGAATCCTATGATCTCAGGAAGGGAACTCTGATTGAGGCCTTTGGATTCACCTCTGAAGAATATAGTGTCAGGTTCAGGGAGCCTTGAAAAACCAAGAGCCAGACCTGGGTAGATTTTGTAGAATTTTGGAATTCCCCAGTGTCATAGTTTTTCCCAGAACATTCATCGAGGGACACAGTCATAAGTCGCTTTGAAGTCCACAAAACACATGAATATCAGCGTCCAGGTGTCATGTTCTTTTCATTATGAGGTCCACAACCATTAGGTTGGTGGTGGTTCTTTGCTTTGTAGTGAACCCAGTTTGATTCATTGGCTGCCTTTTTGCCTTTGCCGTCCACTCCTGTAGATCTTGCAGTAGTAGTGTTGAGGAATATTTAAGGCACATCAAACAATGATATCAACCTGTAGTTGCTAGGGGGTGTGGCTACCCCACCCTTAAAGATGGGGTGAATCACTGAGCCTCTCCCGCTTTCCGGAATTCTTTCCGTCTGCAGTATTTGCTTGAACATCGTATTCAGGCAATCAGCCCAGGTTGTAGCTAGCTTTGTGCTTTAGGAGTGCAGTCGGTATGCAGTTAGGGCCAGGTGTGCAGTTGGAGGGGGAGTTGCCAAATATTTTTACCAAGGAATCCATTGGATGGTGTAAGGGTTCCTTTGAGTAGTCTAGGATGTTGGTAGCACCATTGATGTTGGTTTTCAGGGTCACTGGCTCATGTGGGCTAATGCTGTGATCTTTTTCATGTGGGGTCGGAGCTCGACCTGGGACAGAATGGTTGTTTGTATTTCCCTTATAAAGCGTACTTTGCTATTTAATCCATTTCGTCTCGCTTATATTGGCATTGTTTGCTGCCTCGGGTCCCTTATCAAGCTTGTTGTTTAGTTTGCAGAGGCTTCTATGATTGGTCCGTTTGGAAAAGTAAAGTAACTTTGCCCACAATGCTTCTGATCGCCTTTTTTACTCTCTTGCACTCCATTCGTAGGCACACTAGTAATACTGAGTCCTGTGGCGCCGCAGTTGATGAAACACTTTGTTTATCCTCGAACTGCCTTCGGCTGGTTGATAAGACTTCTGTGAGGAATGATTTTACCTTTCTCCAGGATTGTTGGCCGGATATGTTACTGCTAGGGTCTCCGATAGGCACTCCCATGCCTTTATCGAGTCATCCTTGCTAGATGATATTTCCTTCAAGATTCCATCGGCCTTGCTTGCCTAGCCTTCAATATTATCTGTGCTCCATTTAAGGCATTTAAACATTTCAGAGAGAGCTTCAGCCTGCACTATCCGCTCCCGATCTAATATGGTTGTGTCGGTGCTTAGACAGAAGTTTTGCAGGTTAATGGTCACTCTCTGGTCAGTGCTAGATTTTAAAATCAACTACTCTACTATACAAACTAGCGCTCACCATCATGTAATCTAGGTAGAAGATCATTTGGCAGGAGTGCCTTGTCCAGGCAGGTGGAATGTCCCCTGAAAGTGTCCATTAAATATTAGCAGACCAGCTGCTTCATATGCCTTCAGGAGCCTTTTCCTAAAGTTGTCATGATGTCTATATGGGGGAGACTTTAAGCTGGTAACACCTCATCTCTACCCTCATGTGTGTCTCGAAAAGGATTCAGTTTCAAATCTCCATTAATTACCAGGTTTGGCATCGGTTTATCTCCTTTCCACTCCAGAAGCAGTTTGATCAGCTTCTCCACAATTTTTTATTTTTGTCTCGGATTTATGCAAATATTAACCAGGACTAGTAGAGTTGCTGGCTGTTTGTCCCATCCCTCCAAATGTAGAGCCAGTAACCAGGGTCCTTCTGTATCCAGTGGCATTACCATCTGATAGAGACATGGAGCCACAGATTCCTTAACTTTTGAATTCTCTCAGGGCATCAGACTGGTTACAGAAATGTTTCAGCAGTCCCTCTGCGCGCCGGGGGACGGCGCCTCACGACGCCGTGATGACAGACTCCGGTTGTGACGTCAGTGTGGTCAAATAACTCCCCTCTGTCGTGCAGTAGTCAGTTTCTTCTTTTCCGTGCTGCAACGTGGACCCGGAGGAGCAGTTCCTAAGGCCTTTTTTTCTGGCCTACTTCAACAGTTTTTGTCGCTTGGAAACAGTCTGTTTTTTCCCCCATGTCATCATACTTTAAGCCTTGTGGGTTGTGTACTCCGCAAATGTCAGCTGCAGACGGCATTACCTTTGTATGTGGTGTTTGGGAGAACACAACGAGTCCAAGGATTGCGGCTCCTGCCAGAGGCTGAAGCTGAAGGTGCTCAAGGAACACCTTATGAAATTATTGGTGGCGCGACTGTTACGGTCCTCGGAGACTTCACAGGCTCAGTATTCATCTTAGAAAACAGAGGTCCGGTTACGTGGCCGTTCTAGGATACGATGCCGATCTCTGGGACTTCACTCTCCCGAGACCTCCAAAGGTAAGTGTAGGCATTTGAAGTTGCGGCACCCCCCGACTTTGCTGCATGGAGACTCAGTCTCCCAAGGCTCCTCCCGCTTGCCGTTTGAGGAGGCCGTACACGACTCCCCCTCACGTCTCCCTGTCTTTCCGGGAGCCGAGGATTGATCTCCCCGGTGAGGGAGTACTATAATTCTCTACATCTCATCTTTGGGCTCTCGCTTTTCTCTGGAATATTCTTGAGTCCCAAGGAGGATGAGTGGAGCTACCCCAGTAGGTTTGCCCTCGGTGGTGCCATCTGAGTCATTAGGTCGGCATTGGCCGAATCCACCTTCGACGTCTGTTCTTCATCAAGCGACTAAGGCATTCCTCCTCTTTTCGGTGTCAAATCGCTGCCTTCTCGGCGCCATGTGCAGAGTCGATAGAGCAAACTGAGGAGAATGTGGCATTTTCATTTCCTTCTCATAGTGAGACTTGGAGTCACCTTGTTGAGGGTGATACAAAGGTGTTTGGGCCATTTCAGGCCATTTCTGAGATTATTCCACCTCTAGTGGAGTAGATTTGGATATCTGCACTTGGTGAGGCGAGTGAGCTGGAGTCTTCTCCAGCCTCTGGGCTACTTTTCCCTCCTAGTCTCGCTACTGAGGCAAGTTCCTCCTTTGCTGATAAGTTGGGGGGAGTGGGTGCAGTTTTGGAGTTGTCACTGGCTACGGTGTAGAAGTCCACTGACCCTCTGGGTGATGTCCTTTATCAAGGTCAGACGGGAAGAACCTGTTCTTCCATACAGTGAGGCCCTATTTGACATATTTTTGGGAACTTGGGCCAAAGCTGATACAGGGGTCCCAGTGGGTTGTGCTATATCTTGCAGGCACCTGCCTGCTCCTGAAGACCCAGTGTGTCTCCTCAGGCATCCTGTCACTCATAGTCTGGTACTTCGGCTGCTACAGCTCCACAGGATATGGATTATTTGCCTAAGACTCCATTGAATAGAGACTCTAGAAGTCAAGATGCATGTGACAAGCACACCTTTTCTTCTTCTAGTTCTGCTTTAAGTTCCACAAACATGTCTTATGTTCTTGGGCATTTTATTCCACCGTTTGTGGGAATCTTTGTAGACTATGTTGCCATCACTACTGGATAACCTGCATTCTGATATTGAGCAGCTGATTAGAGATGGACATCAGGCAGCTAAGCTAATAATTAGATGTGGCATGGATACTATTGATTTAGTAGATCGGGCCATGGCATCTTCGGAAGCACTACAAATGGTGCACGGTTAAGAACTTCAGGTTTTTCGGACGCTGTCCAGGTGACTTTGGTCGATATGCCATTTGACCGCGTCCATCTTTTTGTGGCTCAGACCGACTCAGCATAAAGGTGCTTCCGTGATAGGCGAAGTGATCCAGCGTCTTAATTATTCTTACTCTGTGTTCTTTTGTTGTCCCTATACTTGAGTTGCATAGGTTGTAGGAGGCTGGCTTGGTATATTTAAATGATGCACCTTGCACTAATCTAGGCAACCCTTATGGTGAATTTAGTAGTCTTTGATAGCCATAGAATGTCGTGTGGTTCCTAAAAATTCATCGGATCTGCGTCTTTAGACAGCATAAACTAAGAGATTGGAGTCCAGACTGATTCCAGACACCCCCTAAGGATATGTAAGCCTTTAGACCAGCTAGCTCACAGTTTCACCATAAGCCCCCTAACCTTACTAAGGAGCAAATAGTTTCTGGCAACTATCAAACATGACAACCTTTGATCCTTAAGGGATCGTGGAAACAGTACCGTATCTTTGGCTCAGTCACTTCGTGCTCCCTGGTCTCAGAGAGATACATAGAATAAACGATGGTGACATTAATAAGCCTTTATTGAACTAGGGTCATTCTAGTATAAAACATGTTTGCTGCAACAATCATTAGACTGAAACAAATAAATAAGATTACAAGCACCGACAGAGTAAATAAAAGGTAGAATTCTACCATGGTCCTAAAACAGTAAATATATGCTGGCTTATCAATACATGGCAGTCAGTAACTAAGCGTACTCCTGCGATGCAAGCCCTACTTAAGTGTACCTATCATGTATGTGGGTGTGAAGCCAAGTTTCCCCTAGGAAAGAGCCAACCCCATTTCCTGATGGGAGAGAACAAAGGACCCCGTCTTGGTCTCGAGTTGGACTCCCCGTAAGGGATGTGAGACCACTGCGTGTTGTAGCTTTTGCAGGCCGGGACCTCAGCATCTAGTATCCGCATGAAGCCTCTCTATCTCGGTATGGTGCTTTTATACCATAAAGATAGCCTTGGGATTTCTTACAAAATCAGTGTGTCATGAATATGATTAAGCAAATGAGCCTTGAACAATACCTGCGTTAATGCAAAGTAGTTATTTCGCCCTAGGATGAAGATGACCATGACGTTTACGCAAAGTTTGTTCATGCTGTTATGTAGGTCATGTGCAGGAAATTTTCTAAGAATCCTCATGCATAATAATTTAGGCTAGTTTCCAAGAAACTGATCAGCATTTATTCAGCACATAACTGGGTAAAATGTCAGAGCTAGAACCGTTATGCGGAGCAAGGTAAGACAAATGTAGGTAAAAGGTTGTGCAGCTACCCAAGTCTTTATTGGGGTACATTCGGGCCCATAACACCCACTCATCATCCAAAGGACAGTAAAGTCAACTAATTCTAAAATATACCTGTCTAAAAAGCATAAAGACATTGTTATAAAAACCATAATACAAAACATCTAAAAACATGGTATATGGAAAAAAAGAGGACAAGGTCTATAAGTCCGCTAAATAGTCAATATGTTATTTGAAACTGAGCACATCGAAAGCCATGTTGCTCAGTGAGAGCAGAAAAATTGAAACAAAACAATGTTTTTGCATTCCAATTTGGCTTGATTTGGAAAAGGGGCTGAATTGTTCCCATCAAATGCCGAGCCAAATGTTTGTGTCCTCACTGTTGCTTTTATCCGCAGACGACGGTTCCTGTAACACCTCTTGTATCATGTCAATGGAGCAAAGGTGATCATCTTAAGTTCCCACAGCAGCTGCCAAGGGGATAGCTATAAACCTGTTGCAGAGCTGTTGTCCGTTCCGACAGGAGTGGAAGCATCCCCTGCAGGCTCTAAGATACAGTGTCCTCAGCGTATTCCCACGTTGATGACTGTAACACATGGGCCTTTAAAGGGTCCATTAGTACGTCTACGTCCGGTGGCACAACCGGTGGAAGAGTCAGACATATGTCCAACATGCAGTTGTATCCCCAGAATAGGCAGCGGAGAACTGGCAAGATGCAGTCAATCCAGACTGGTGTAAATGATAGGAACCAATGCTTGCTTAGCTCCCGAAGCTAAGGTGTGTCGAGATAGGGTACCATGTGTTCAAGGCAACGTCACACCAGGAGTGCGTTTCCCATCTCCGGATGAACTGGGCAGTCTGTTGCTTAGCAGAATAATTAAAACCAGGATCTACAAGTAGTAGGACCACTAGAAGCCCTCCAAAAACGCTTCCCAATACGGAGTGTATAAATGCTGGAATAACTTCGAAGATTGTCTGAAAGGTGCTTAATAGTCCAGAACCTATGCTCTTAAATAGGTGCACAATTTCCCTCGTATCAGGCATGTTAAAGATGTCCCCAAAATGGAGTGGGAAGTTCGAACGGACTAGTAGCTGTATCACAGATGAAGACCTTGCAACCTTGAGATTAAATGTCTGTTGGCTGAGGTTAAGGCCACATCCTTTTGCAAAATCATGGCTTTCAGTTTGTTCAGAGAATCAAACCACATATTGGAAACATTCAATGAAGGCCAGCGTCACCTCCCTAACTGTGTGGGTCAGTGAAAACAATACTTGCATACCACAAGTAACCCTGGAACTTACTGTGACTAGATATGTGATGTCTGGGACCATCCCACAACAACCTTGATCATTCAGCATCAAGGGCCCGATGTAGGAGCCCTAATACCGGTCGGAAACGGCCGAATTTGGCCGTTTCCAACCGGTATTACGGTTTTCTTATGTAGGGGGCTACATAAGTACAGATTTGGTGATTTTGCCGGTTCTGTACATTTACCGATTCGGTAAAATACCGAATCGGTAAATGTACAGAATCGGTAAATAGAGCACAGGCCTTCAAGAGTCGGTATTTTACCACCGAATCCAATTGGGTGGTAAAATACCGAATCCAGGTGTGCATGCACATCTGTGCATGCACACCTGTGCCATGTGACACACAGACATGCCCTTAGGGCATGTATGTGTGCCACATGGCACACAAGCCTGTAATTGGGGTGCTAGAGGGTGTCAAAGTGACACCCCCTGCACCCTTGCAAGAATAGGTAATTACCGAATCAGTAAATACCGATTCGGTATTCCACATTGATTCCTATGGGCTTCAAGGCCCATAGGAATCAATGGGGGATACAGAATCGTTATTTACAGAATCGGTAAATACCGAAACTTACAGATTCGGTATTTACCGAATCAGAATTACCTACATTTCCCCCCCTCTAATTTACCACTTCTTAAATACCGAATTGGTATGATTCGGTATTTTAGAAGTGGTAAATTAGATTTACCTACATCGGGCCCCAAATTTCTTCTATTTGAAAGCAGCTTGAACACCGGATGAATCACGGCAACTGGGCAACCCTTCCAGTGACAGGCTAAGTTAGCAACTGCAGCATTACAGGATCCGTGCAGCAAAGAATCCTTGCAAACTAGAGACCCACGTAAAGCAGTTTCACAGTCTGAACCGTTGAGAAAAAGTTCAGTGTCCCCATTCCTGCATCTAAATCTATACAGTAATTACCAGTACTCATGTATATATATATATCCCTCTCCCAACGCTTCATACCGGCCTAACTGCTGGTACTGTAGACTGTATTAAAATTTGAATGTTGTGACTGGCAGGGTAATATAGCCATGGATTAACCATTTTTTGGAAGGTGACTCAGCCACGGTAAAAGGTAATTGGTTCAGTTTTTCATTGTGCAGCATTGAGTATTTTTCATCTCTACATGCCATCGTTGTCCGTCTTTCTGTTAGATTGTATGCAGAAAACAGTCATACTGTTTTTATACTGCCAGGGCATGTGACTAGAACACAATTATTATAGCGTCCAGCTTAATACTGGAGTGGATCGCAATTGTGATTGTCTATGTTGTAAAATAGACTAATCCTGTTCCATTATATCTATTGCATAAGACACAATGTTGCCCAGTGAATAAATCCTGGATGATAGTGTGGTCATGCCATTTTTGACCACTGTCATAGCCTTTTCTAGGTTAATCCTAACAATCTCAACCAATCCTTGAGCAGCCTCCAGTTGAGAGATTTTCCATACTTTGTTGTAAATAGCGTATAGGAAGCACTTTTGATGTGGCTTCAGGGAACCAGACAAAAATCCCTATAATCTAGGTCATCTGAAAGTAAGGATAAGTATTGTTCACCTGGGACAGTGTTGAGGTTCTTAGCCACCCTAGGCATAACTTCCCTATATTGCAAGATGTCACCACCCGAGAGTGCTTTTTGTACATAACGTTGGTCAGGCCTATCAATACTAAACCCTTTGGTGGTACCCCTGAATCGTGACTGTTACCTATTTGTGTCGATAGGCCAAAGTAACCATCCCTCCCAATTGGGGTCAGATGAATTGTACAAACCTTCATGTAGGATGGCATCTAATGTACCCTCACTGTGTTGTGTACAATTTTGCCAGCCCTCAAAGTGTGTAAGTGAGGAAATCCGAGGTGTGTTCAAGTCCTTGATCTTGGCTAGCCCAAGACTGGAAGTTTGCTGCACTGTGTCATTCAGGAATATTATCTGATGTGGGATGAGGCATGCTCTAAGTAAGGTCTCAGTTCTCTGAACTTGCCAATCTTTAGTCCTCATGACAGATTTAGTGTCTATAGTGTACCTCCAAAAGTCAAAACCCTGTAAACACAGTAGGGAAATAAGGGAAGCAGAGTATATCTGTTTTGTAGTAGTGAACATATTTTTCTTTGCAGGTGTAGGTGCAAGCTTATAATATGTCGGGTCTGAAGTGTTAAACCCATAAAATGAGCAAACTTTCGTGCAAATGTTGCTGAACTACCTTTCAGCTGTGTTGGGAAATGTTCCCATTGGTGGTAAGAGAAAATATTATGTGGGATACTTGCTTTGTGCATGAAATGATGACCATAGTGTTGGTAACAACACATGGTGTGAAAATTTGATGTATCATCATACAATTCATCATTTGAGAATGCAGCAGATTGTTCGAAATCAGACAGCATAGCATTTACAATTTCAAAGTCCCAATCATTAGAATGTACTAGAGGTGATGATATCACTTATAGAAATTTTAAATAAGTGTGGTATTTTCAAAAGTTCAGTTGGACCTTAGACATTGTATAAAACTCTGTCCCAAACTATTCTTTCAGGAACTGAAACTGCTGTAATGTTCACCAAGGACAAGTCTAGTTGTTCTCTGTGTGATGATGCATGTGGTTTCAGGACCAAGTTCACATGTGGTACTGTAGAGAGTTCTGGAAGGTAATGTCCATGCAGGAGCAGGAAAGAGACAGTCACTATACTTATCCAGAGGACTAAGGACAGTAGAACAATTGCAATCCAGAGCTGTAGCTAGGGAGAAACGAGGTAAGTCATTTCCAGCCAAAGGTAGAAATTCCAAATCTTTTTTGTGGGAAAGAGGCGGTGGCGGCAACTTGGGTTCACTTGGATCCAATGTGAAAGTATTCAAATCAATGAAGTAGCCAGATGCAGTTCGATCTATATTTGGTAGCTCAGCAGGTTTTGTGGAACTGGCAGATAACTCATGTCTAGACATATTCACATAGATGTTGGAATTAGATCTGTGTTTCATGTGTAGTTTGTTCAATTTCAACATGTACAAGTTCCATCCCGTTGTTGGTGACTCTTTTACTTCGTTGAGTAGAATCTTCTAACGTGATTAATCCTTCTGTCTGAACTTCCTGTATGGTAGCGAGCAGAGATCTGGTGCTACCCAGGAGCCCATGCAGCATACTATTGAGTATTGGCCACATAGTGTGATTGATCAGATCAATTAAGACAAATCTCTTTGCTTTCTTGCTGGCAAGAGGCGGGGGAAGTGCAGATCCTGTTCCTTCGACAGCCAGGACAGGTACAGGTGCTCTGTAGGATGCCCAGATTCTTTTTTTGTCCACAATCTTTTCTCTGACCAGGTCCCCCATCTTCGGGACCCAGGCAGGTCTTGCCATTACAGCTTTCACTTCTCCAGTGGTGGTGCATTGTAATTTTTACGTTGCTTTGTAATGCCAGAATTAATTGAGTTCCTGTAAAACAGCCAAACGATCATTGATGTTGAATGGTTTTTTATCCACCATTGTGCTGCCACAGTCGAGGTCAGGTACCCACATTCTAATCCCAAACAGGACTTTGTATGGAGTAATGCCCCCAGGGAACGTATTGGGATGTTGTTAAGTGCACTCTGGACTAAATATAGATGATTGACACAACTGCCACTGAAGCCTAATACCCTTACTCTCTACAATGGTATTTCCCTCTGGGTGATATGGAAAGAAGTACTGCAGTGCAACACCCAAACTTCCCATGGCTTCTTTGTAAGCCCTTGAGCTAAAAGCAGGGCCACAGACTTAATGTAATGTGGCAATTGCGTATGTCCCTATGAAGACTCACAAAGTCTTTATAACAGTTTGGTCGTCAGCCAAGCGCTGGGACCAAACCCACAGGAATCTAGAGCATGAATTCACTGCCACCAGGATGTACCTATAAGCCCCATCAGATTGGATGGGGCCGCACTGGTCCAAATAGACTCATGCAAGAGGTCTGTCTGATCAGTAATTGTGTTTGTGGTGGACGTGCTATGTTGCAACTTTTAATCTGCTGACAGATGTCGTACTTAAGGACATGCTTGATTGAAGTTAATGGGTAAGTCGCAGTTGCAATTTTAAAGAAAAGGGACCTTTCCCAGACGACCCTGCAGAAACCCCGTGGAAGACAGAAGATTGGAGAGCCACCCACCCGTAGATACCCTAGGAACCAGGAAGGTTGGGTGCATAGGTGTGAAGTGGCGTCGGAAACCACTGTCAAACTCAATGGAGGACTTCAGGAAGATGCTGCTGGCTGTAGGAGAATAGGGTCTGCTTCCTATGGTCACCCCCACGTTTTGCTCTGATATGCTGATTTCTCGACTTTAGTGTGGCTGTGGGCCTGCTAATCAGACCCACAGCCCAGCTGTTCTCTTGTGTAGGAGAGTAGGGTCTGCTTCCTATGGTCACTCCCACTTTTTGCTCTGATATACTGGTTTCTCGACTTTAGTGTGGCTGTGGGCCTGCTAATCAGACCCACAGCCCAGCTGTTCTCTCTCTAAATTCATACCATGTACTTTAGGTACATATCCAAATGGGTATTGGGTCACCTTTGTGAGCCCCTGTATAGTGTACCATAGGTACCCAGGGCATAGGTGCATCCAAGGCCTACCAGGGACTGCAGCATGTATTATGCCACCCCTGGCTGGCCATCCAAATTGACACAACTGGCTGATCATTCAGCTGGGGCAGGGTCGTGTAATCACCCCTTGCTTAGATATAGTATTCCTATATCTAACCTTATATATAGACACATATGCACCTATAAGTCACTCCTATGGTAGGCCCTAACAATCCCGGAGGCAGAGTGCTTGGTTTTATGTGAGAGGGTGCTCTAGCATGAGCTGAGCCTGTCTGCAGCTTTCGGAACCATGTCCTTACAGCTGTTCTATGATATAGCCATACCATATACTCTTAAGTGCATTATAATCCTCGCGGTTAATGCTAACTTTGGTTTGGCTTTATCGAAACATGTCGTGTAAGGTGTCATATGCTTTGGAATACTACCCCTTCGCCAGTCCTGGTGACGGGGGTAGCATTCTACCCTTCTAGAGGGAGAAGACATGTAGTTGTAGCTTTACCCAGTTAAAGTTAACCAGAGCCTCAGCATCACAAAATGGATGCTGCTGCCACAGACACAAGTCTGACCTCCTGCTGCTGGGAGCGGTTCCAGCGAGGGAGGCTTGGACAATAGGTTTCCTGCCTTGGGAGGTGATAGCACGTCCCCAGACAGGCCATAGTGTATTGGGGCAGGGTGGGTTGAATGAAATGACACCCTGCCTGGGGCACACCAGGTGCTCCATGCATAGTCCGGTTCAAACCAGTTGCTGGGGCACTGGACAAAGGGAAAGGGGTGTAACCACCCTCCTCCACGGTCCCACCCATAGGAGGAACCTAGCAGGTAATCCAGCCCCTTTAATTCGTATAACGCTAGGAGCTGAGTCCAGAGACTTTAGATTATCCTGAACTGAAACTCTGAAATGAAACTCTGGACCTTCGACATTCTACTGCAACTAGAAGACTGAAGAATCTCCCTTGTGGTCAAAGATTGACAAACAGGCACCACCTAGCGAATTGCCGGTTTGCTTTGTCGTTGCTCTCGAAGGATCCCGACGACCCTGCTTCACAGGACTGGACTTCCAGACTTCTCCGACCCCGACCCACACCTCCAGCAAAGCTGAGACCCGGGGCGGAGACGAGAGACGTGGGACCAGACACCTGGCCATTTTGCTCTTTGCTAAATTGTGCAGCTTCTGAGGCGTCCTCGAAGTTGTGCAGTGGGACTTGAGAAGCCCCAACACTGAGTCGTAAGTGGACCGAAGCTCAGCCCTCCACGCTCCACGAGTGCCGCGTGGGGCCTGCTCTTGCATTTCCTCTCAACGCGTCTACCCGGTTGCTAGCTCGCTGGCTAGTGGCCATCTTGAAGATTCCATTTTGAAACAATGCTGCTTGCCTGGTTGCTCTGGGCTGGCTCTTGGTTTCCTGTAAAGGGGAAGCTCCACAGACCTTGCTGGTCTGTACAAGAAGCCAATCTTCACTTCCTGCGTGGGTTGCCTTTGCCAAGGCTTGTTGACTCCAATCCGGAAGCCGACACCGCCAACAGCAAGAGCCTTCGTGGCCCAGTCTGTATCCAGCTCCTGGTCATGGTCGATGCCTCCTGGTCCACGTGGCTGCAGAGACAAGCTTCACTTCTTCACCTGTTTGCAGCTCGACATCGCCTTGTTCCTGCCTGGTCACTGGCTAGTGACCCAGACTCTGTCCCCTCTGCTTTCAGGTTCTTCACTTCTCCGATCCACCCTTGGATCCATCCAGACATCTTCCTCCTGGTCGCCTGCAGCATCTTCTTGCAGCTCTCCATAGGAATCAACGACGAAACCTGACACAACTTCACACCTATGCACCCGGCTTCCCTGGGTGAGGTAACTCGAGTACTCCGGTGCTCCCGTGGGTAATAACTATCCAAGTGTCCTGTTCTAACTGGGTTTTCCCGCAAGTCCACCCGGACTGTCTGAAATCAACTAGTTTCTAACTTTTATGTTCCCATTGAAAGTCTATGAGAACTCGCGTGTGTGTTTAGACACTACACACGCATCCTGTGAGACTCCTACTTCCTAACCTGTGGTTGTTCAGTGTAGTCCCAGCGATGCCCTAGGCCTATTCACCTGTTCTGAAGTGGTTCTTATACCACTTATTTAGTATATGGTTTGTGAGGCCCCTAGGGCAGAATTGTATTTGTGCAACTTATAGTATGCTTATTGAGTCACTTGTGCTGTATCTCGAACTCTGACCTCATAAAGCGTGCAGAGGGGTTGTGTTAGTAATAAGTACATATATATTTTATATATACCTTGTGTGGTGTCCTTTCATTTGGTATTCAAGGGGTTATTATTGGTAAAACAATTGGCTTCACATGTTCTCCGAAGTTTTAGCCTAAGACTGCTTTGTCCATGCTACCACTAGGATAGCTGGTCTATAAGGTTGACTTTACAACCATCACCATAAGGGTTGTTTGGACTGATACAGGGTGCCCACTAGAATAGTGGACATCACATATCAGGCCAACTTCTCACAATGGTGTGCTGCGGTTGGGATAAGAGCTTGCTGATTGTTTTACCATAATATCGTGAGATATAATTTGAAAGATCACATTAAGGTACCTTGAGGTACATATAATAACAAGTCTTAAAATACTTAAGTTCTACTGAACTTAGTTGTTGTAGAGCAAAGGGCCTAGAACACCCTGACTACAACTCCTAGAGATGTTTAGTAGGTAACACTTAGTGTAGGTAGGTGCACAAACCACACCTCACTAGATCATGTCTCTGAGAGCAGAACCACATGGATCTCTCCCAGTGGATGTAGATCCTTTAAGGATACCTTCCAGATATGATACCCTAACTTTCCATGATTTAAGGCACTTGTGCACTACAAGAAAGTTAAAACAGGGTTCCAACCCTACTCTCAAGCACCTGATTGAGCTCATGGAAGAATATGATGCTCAGAAAGCCTCTAGTACTGGCCTGTCAGTCAATGCAGATGAGGGACAGCCCTCAACAGAAGATTCCCCTGATCACAACATAGTTGATGAAGATGAGGTAGAAGAGGAGGATTCTGAGGATGATGCTAATAGCCAGGTCTAAGTAGGAGTACTTAGCTAGGCTAACTTAAGCCTACATGGGACTGGAGAGGGCCTAGTACCTTCCAGACCCCTAAGCAGGTTTAACACTGAGCCCAGGAGGAGGAGGTCCATATCCAGGGAATCTCAGCACTCTGGTGCCTCATTAGGGTCATATGTTGTTAGGAGAATGTCTTGCCCTGAGAGAAGGGAACATCAGGCCAGAATGAGAGAAGTTAATCTGAGGATTGAGAGGCAAGAACTTGCCCGAGCCAAAGAGAGACTTGCTCTTGCAAGAGAGCAGAATGTTAAGTGGGTTAGAACCCACTGGTGGCAGCAATATCCTGAAGGATAAGGATAGGTCCTATGATAATAGAAACCTAAGCAAGATTGTTCCCCCCTACAAAGTTGGGGATAACATCCACAAATGGATAACTGCTTTGGCGAGGGCTTGCAAAGTACAGCAGGTACCCCAAAGTCAGTGGGCAGCAATCTTATGGCTCTCCTTTTCAGAAAAAGGTAGAGATAAGCTCCTCACAGTCAGTGATGAGGATGCTAACAACTACACAGTCCTGAAGAGTGCTCTGATTGATGGGTTTGGCCTAACCACTGAACAGTATAGGTTGCTGTTCAGAGATACCCAGAAGACACAGACTCAGGACTGGACTGATTTTGTAGATTGTGCCACTAAGGCTCTGGAAGGCTGGTTGCTGGGCAGTATACAGGATTGTATAATTTGATCATGAGAGAACAAATACTTAAAAGTAATACTCACTGGACCAGTGATTGCACCAAAAAGGAGACAGCTCCAACCACCATTGCCCCTAAGGCAACTGTTCCCCCTAGTGCAGCCAATAGTGGTGGTTCTCAGCAGAAGGGTGTAGTAGGGTTGACCCTGGGAACTGAGATGGACTCTGGCCTAGTCAGAATACCAACTCAAGCTGTTCTTGTCTATGATGTGGACATGACTATGTCCACTACTTTAAGTCCCAATAACTTGGGCAAGTACAGGCAAACACCTTTAATTAACAATACGATGGCTCAGGCCTACAGGGACACATGTGCCAGTATCACCATGGTGAAGCCTAACTTTGTGGACCCTGGACAGATCATACTAGGTGAAAATTACCTAGTGATCAATGCTAGCAATGCCACTACCACCCATAGCATGGCAATTGTTAACTTCTCCTGGGGAGGGGTAACTGGCCTGAAGAAGGTTGTTGTTAGTTCGGATCTCCCTGTTGAATGTTTGTTGGGCAATAATTTAGAATCTTCAGTCTGGTCTGAAGTGGAGTATAGGACTCATGCAGAGATGCTGGGCATATCAGCACATGTCCTTGCTGTGACCATGTCACAGGCCACAAAGTGCCAAACTGAACAGGCACTGGATCCTGAAACTATGGACCAGTTGCCTTCCAAGAGAAAGAGCA
Source organism: Lissotriton helveticus (assembly GCF_964261635.1). Lineage (NCBI taxonomy): Eukaryota > Metazoa > Chordata > Amphibia > Caudata > Salamandridae > Lissotriton > Lissotriton helveticus. The sequence goes on along the minus strand of NC_136057.1, from coordinate 1,502,745,043 downwards.
AAAGGGTTAAGGCAGTGTCTTCCCCCTTGCCTCAGGATGAGAATCAGACTTCACAGGAAGCTGAGTGTGAGACCCAAGAGGGAACTGTCCTAGAAGAACTTGAGCCTGAACAGGTTGAGTTTCATGGGACAGGGGGACCCTCAAGGGCAGACCTGGGGCAGGCGCAATTGGATTGCTCCTCTCTTGAACCCCTCAGATAGCAGGCTGCTGCTGAGGCTGCTGGGACTGCTACAGGTACCCACAGAGGTTATTGGAATGAAGGACTCCTTTATTCAGAGGCTAGAGACCCCAAGCCTGGTGCTTCCAGGAGGTTGGTCATACCTTTGACATTCAGGGGCTTCCTTCTTACCTTAACCCATGATATTCCCTTAGCAGGACATCTTGGCCAGAACAAGACTTGGGACAGGCTTGTCCCTCCCTTTCACTGGCCCCATATGTCAGAAGATACTAAGGAGTTGTGTCGCTCCTGTGAAACCTGCCAAGCCAGTGGCAAATCAGGTGGAACAACAAAGGCCCCCCTTATACCACTACCTGTGGTGGGGGTTCCCTTTGAGAGAGTTGGGATAGACATTGTTGGACCAATGGATCCCCAAACAGTCTTTGGTCACAGATTTATTCTGGCGGTAGTGGATCATGCCACCAGATACCCAGAAGCTATTCCCCTAAGGACCACAACAGCCCCTGTTGTGGTAAGAGCCCTCCTGGGAGTTTTCTCAAGAGTGGGTTTTCCGAAGGAGGTTGTCTCAGACAGAGGTTCAAACTTCATGTATGGGTACCTAGCTGCTATGTGGAAGGAATGTGGTGTGAACTACCAGTTTACCACTCCCTATCATCCACAGTGCAATGGTCTTGTGGAAAGAGTCAACAAGAACTTGAAGGGCATGATCAAAGGTTTACCTGAAAAGCTTAGGCGAAGATGGGACATCCTTCTGCCCTGCCTTCTGTTTGCTTGCAGAGAGGTCCCACAAAAGGGGGTTGGCTACAGCCCTTTTGAACTTTTGTTTGGGCATCCTGTAAGGGGACCCCTATTTCTGGTGAAGGAAGGATGGGAGTTACCTCTCAAAAAGCCTAAACAAGACATAGTGGACTATGTATTTGGTCTCCACTCCAGGATGGCCGAATACATGAAGAAGGCTTCTAAAATCCTTGAGGCTAGCCAGGAACTTCATAATGCCTTTCCAAAGTTTGGTGAACCAAGTCCTTTCTGGGCCGGATGACTCTTGCACAGCTTATCTAGATGATATTGCTGTCTTTAGCTCCACCTGGGAGGATCACCTGATCCACTTGAAGAAGGTTTTGGAGGCCCTACAAAAGGCAGGCCTGACTATCAAGGCTACTAAGTGCCAGATAGGGCAGAGTAAGGTTGTGTACCTGGGCCACCTTGTAGGTGGGGGTCAGGTTCAACCACTGGAGAGTAAGATCCAGATCATCAAGGACTGGTCTCCTCCAACCACTCAGACACAGGTCAGAGCTTTCTTGGGCCTGTCTGGTTATTACAGAAAGTTTATTAAGAACTATGGGTCCATTGTGACGCCACTTAATGACTTAACCTCAAAGAAAATGCCAAAAAAGGTTCAGTGGACAGTAAGCTGTTAAAAGGCATTTGATGACCTGAAGCAGGCCATGTGCTCTGCACCTATTCTGAAAAGTCCAGATTACTCCAAGGAATTCATTGTCCAAACAGATGCTTCTGAGTTGGGAGGGGGAGCTGTTCTTTCACAATTGAATAACGATGGTCAAGACCAGCCCATTGCTTTTATTAGCAGAAGGCTGACCCCTAGAGAGAAACGTTGGTCAGCTATTGAGAAGGAGGCCTTTGCTGTGGTTTGGGCCCTGAAGAAGCTGAGGCCATACTTGTTTGGTACTCACTTCAAGATTCAGACAGACCATAAGCCCCTCTTGTGGCTAAATCAGATGAAGAGTGAAAATCCCAAACTACTCAGGTGGTCCATTTCCCTACAGGGTATGGACTTTACGTTGGAACATAGACCTGGAACTGACCATGGCAATGCAGATGGACTCTCCAGATATTTCCACTTAGAACATGAAGACTCAACTGGTCAAGGTTAGTTTAATGTCCCTGCGTTTGGGGGTGGGGGTTGTGTAGGAAAGTAGGGTCTGCTTCCTATGGTCACCCCCACTTTGTGCTCTGATATACTGGTATCTCGACTTTATTGTTGCTATGGGCTTGCTAATCAGACCCACAGCCCAGCTGTTCTCTCTCTAAATTCATACCATGTACTTTAGGTACATATCCAATTGGGTTTTGGGTCACCTTTGTGAGCCCCTGTGTAGTGTACCATAGGTACCCAGGGCATAGGTGCATCCAAGACCTACCAGGGGCTGCAGCATGTATTATGCCACCCCTGGCTGGCCGTCCAAATTGACACAACTGGCTGATCACTCAGCTGGGGCAAGGTCGTGTAATCACCCCTTGCTTAGATATAGTATTCCTATATCTAACCTTATATATAGACACATATGCACCTATAAGTCACTCCTATGGCAGGCCTTAACAATCCCTGAGGCAGAGTGCTTGGTTTTGTGTGAGATGGTGCTCTAGCATGAGCTGAGCCTGTCTGCAGCTTTCGGAACCATGTCCTTATAACTGTTCTATGATATAGCCATACCATATACTCTTAAGTGCATTATAATCCTCGCGGTTAATGCTAACTTTGGTTTGGCTTTATCGAAACATGTCGTGTAAGGTGTCATACGCTTTGGAATACTACCCCCTAGCCAGTTCTGGCGACGGGGGTAGCATTCCACCCTTCTAGAGGGAGAAGACATGTAGTTGTAGCTTTAACCGGTTAAAGTTATACAGAGCCTCAGCATCACAAAATGGATGCTGCTACCACAGACACAAGTCTGACCCCCTGCTGTTGGGAGCCTTTCCAGAGAGGGATGCTTGGACAATAGGTTTCCTGCCTTGGGAGGTGCTAGCACCTCCCCAGACAGGCCATAGTGTATTTGGGCAGGGTGGGTTGAATGAAATTAGACACTGCCTTGGGCACACAAGGTGCTCCATGCATAGTCCGGTTCAAACCAGTTGCTGGGGCAGTAATCCAGCCCCTTTAATTTGTATGAAGCTAGGAGCTGAGTCTAGAGACTTTAGAATATCCTGAACTGAAACTCTGAAACAAAACTCTGGACCTTCGACATTCTTCTGCAACTAGAAGACTGAAGAATCTCCCTTGTGGTCGAGGAGTGACCACTCTGTGCAAACAGGCACCACCTAGCGAATTGCCGGTTTGCTTTGTCGTTGCTCCCGAAGGATCCCGACGACCCTGCTTCACAGGACTGGACCCCGACCCAAACCTCCAGCAAAGCTGAGACCGTTGGCGGACACGAGAGACGTGGGACCGGACACCTGGCCATTTTGCTCTTTATTAAATTGTGCAGCTTCTGAGGCGTCCTCGAAGTTGTGCATTGGGACTTGAGAAGCCCCAACACCGAGTCGTAAGTTCACCGAAGCTCAGCCCTCCACACTCCACGAGTGGCGCGTGGGGCCTGCTCTTGCATTTCCTATCGACACGTCTTCCCGGTTGCTAGCCCGCTGGCTAGTGGCCTTCTTGAAGACTCCATTTTGAAATAACGCTGCTTGCCTGGTTGCTCTGGGCTTGCTCTTGCTTTCCTGTAAAGGGGAAGCTCTACAGACCTTGCTGGTCTGTACAAGAAGCCAATCTTCACTTCCTGCGTGGGTTGCCTTTGTCAAGGCTTGTTGACTTCAATCCGGAAGCCGACACCGCCAACAGCGAGAGCCTTCGTGGGACAGTCCGTATCCTACTCCTCGTTGTCGTCGACGCCTGGTCCACGTGGCTGCAGAGACAAGCTTCACTTCTTCACCTGTTTGCAGCTCGACATCGCCTGGTTGCTTCCTGGTCACTGGCTATCGACCCAGACTCTGTCCCCTCTGCTTTCAGGTTCTTCACTTCTACGATCCACCCTTGGATCCATCCAGACATCTTCCTCCTGGTCGCCTGCAGCATCTTCTTGCAGCTCTCCATAGGAATCAACGACGAAACCCGACACGACTTCACACCTATGCACCTGGCTTCCCTGGGTGAGGTAACTCGAGTACTCCGGTGCTCCCGTGGGTAATAACTATCCAAGTGTCCTGTTCTAACTGGGTTTCCCCGCAATTCCATCCGGACTGTCCGAAATCAACTAGTTTCTAACTTTTATGTTCCCATTGAAAGTCTATGAGAACTCACGTGTGTGTTTAGACACTGCACACGCATCCTGTGAGACTCCTACTTCCTAACCTGTGGTTGTTCAGTGTAGTCCCAGCAATTCCCTAGGCCCTAGGCCTATTCACCTGTTCTGAAGTGGCTCCTATACCACTTATTTAGTATATGGTTCGTGAGGCCCCTAGGGCAGAATTGTATTTGTGCAACTTATAGTATGCTTATTGAGTCACTTGTGCTGTATTTCGAACTCTGACCTCATAAAGAGTGCAAAGGGGTTGTGTTAGTAATAAATACATATATATTTTATATATACCTTGTGTGGTGTCCTTTCATTTGGTATTCAAGGGGTTATTATTGGTAAAACAAGTGGCTTCACATGCTCTCTGAAGTTTTAGCCTAAGACTGCTTTGTCCATGCTACCACTAGGATAGCTGGTCTATAAGGTTGACTTTACAACCATCACCATAAGGGTTGTTTGGACTGATACAGGGTGCCCCTAGAATAGTGGACATCACATATCAGGCCAACTTCTCACACTGGCGAGAAGTGGAAAGTGTCCAATGGAACCGAAAGGTGCATTTAAGATGGGAAGTACCTGGAAGCAGAGGGGACAGAGTCTATGCCACTCGGGAGTTGACCAGGGGGCACTGAAGACTAATACCTACCAATGTCTGGTGTTGCAGGATAGTTGACGGTGACCTTGGAGCTGGAGCTGTGTGGACCAGGTGATGCTGAGGAAGACAAGGATCCGTTCATGAGCCGTGCTACGTCGGATGTCGAGAGTTGAGGGGTTGGTGGCCGTCGGAAACACCAACAAACCTTGGCAACTACAAACATGGAAGCGAAAAAGGTGCAGTGTCTGGACCAGCAAGGTCCAGGTGACTCGCCACAACCAGGGGAGTCAGAGCAGGCCTGAGCAATCAGGGGAGCCTGCTGGAATCAAAGAAGACCCCCAAGAGGACCCACAGGTTGAAGACAAGAGCCACAGGGGACCTCAAGTAGTTCACAAAAGATGACAAAGATCTTGGTCACAGGAGATGCTTGAGATGGGGGCTACTTGAATCCCGAAGATCTCTGAGGAAGAGAGCCAACAAGCCTTTGAAACGACAAGTCATGCAGTGCACTCCGTTTCAGTTCCTGCGGTTCCAATGACCGATACTGGCCTCCAACTCAGTGAGAAGACAGTGCAGGCCTCGAGGGAGTTGAAGAACCACCACCTGTGTTGCTGAGCATTTCGGAGTCTGTTGGAGCCCAAGGTCGACAGACAGGTAAGCTACATTGTGGTTCCTGCAGATGCAGGGAAGTGACTCCTTCACTTCAAGGAAGATCTCTTTGGGTGTCTTTGGATGTCCACAGGCCTTGGAAGGATCTTGTATGGAGCAAAGGCATGGACGATGCAGCAGACGAGCAGGACGACAAGACTAGGAGCAGCAGCAGTCTTCCTAGTTGCAGCCTTGATGCCCAGAGTGCCAATACCGTCAAAGAAGAAGTGGTGTCTTGATATGAATCCTGTCCCACGATGAATCTAGGGACCCACCTACAGGTAAGCCCTTAAGTACTTTAACGAAAGGGTTGGGACGATTCAGGGTTCCTTCCCAGAGGAGGGGCTGGACAGTGGGGCGGATACTCCCATGTTCTTTGTCCAATTTTGCGCCAGAGCTGGAACAAATGACTCCCTGAGCTGGTTTCAACTGACGTATGCAAGGAGGGCACCAAATGTTCTCCTCAAGCAGATTGACTCGCCCTAACAAGCGCTCCCGCCCTGCTCAATACACTAAACCCTGTCTGGGAGGTGCTCGCACCCCCTGTGACAGGATATCTATTGTTCTGTCTTCCCTTGTTCGAGTTTGGGTTGGCAGCAGGAGGGCAGAAACTTGTTTCTGGTTGGCTGCAGCCCTAGCTTGCTGTCCGTTACTAGAAGACTGGTACCGGAAACACGGAGGGCCTCCCGGAAGAGCTTTACAGTACACAGAATCATACCTCCCACGCCCTTTACGGTGTGGGGGGTATGATTCCAACATGTTTGATAACAACCAAAACAGTGTTAGTTGAAGCCAGTTTAGAGATGGTCATCGTATAATGAAGCATGGCAACTCTGTGTATCATAATGGCTGATGCACTTACAACCCACGGTGATGGACTCCGAGGGTTGTAGGGCTGTTCTGCTCATGCAGAGGCACCCTCACACTTAAAACTGAGCACCCTGCCTTCAGTATAGAAAGGCCTGCCTTGGGTGACTTGTAGGTTTTAAGTGCAGTGATCGCACATATAGGGAAACCTTTATCTGTTGTAAGTGCTCCTAGCACCAGCATACACAGGCTGTAATGGCAGGCCCGTAGTCACAATTTGGGTTGTCTCTCATGGGTGGCATAATACATGCTGCAGCCCATGAGAGACGCCTGGTGTACCTGTGCCCTAGGTACCTCAGTACCATATACTAGGGACATATAAGGGTGCACCAATCTGGGATGTACCCAAGTACTCACCATAACCAATTTAAGGGAAAAACAGAGATTGGGGTCCTGATTAGTAGGATCCCAGTCAAACCATAACAGCACCAGGCAAAAAGTGGGGATAACCATGCAGAAGGATCCTACCTTCCTATATATAGTAGAATGTGTGTAGCCTTTCGGACATTATACCCATGTTTTCCTGAAGAGTCCTCAACATTGGAAGCACTGTAATTAGTATATACAAACAGACACGGGTCAAACTTGTTACTCGCTTATTTAGAGTCTCACAGACAGATACAATGAATGTTGCAATGAGTCCTATGGAGAAATGGAATAATATTTTATCCCAGTCATTAGCAGAGGATGAGTGGTTTACGTGTTGTAAGATGACAGGTCAATTGACTGCAAATGTGAATCTCAGACTTATTCATTCCAAATATATATACCAAATGTATTATACGCCTGCACAGCTTTATAAATATGGTTTGAGAGACTCACATTGCTGTATACGTTGTGGTGAGGATAATGCTGACTTTCGGCATTTGGCTTGGAGTTGTCGAAAGGTACATCAATTTTGGCAACAGGTTACATGTATACTGCCAGAAATGGTGGGCGAGCAGATAGCATGTAATATATAAATATGATTATTAGGCAATGTGCTGAAAATCAAAGCTGCTCATCGCAAACTGGTGGCCATAGCTTTACTCTTAGAAAAACGAAGAGTCTCCATTCACTGGGGAGGCAGACCTGCGCCCAAGCATGAACATTTGTTGAAAGATGTAGCATACTGTCGTGAACAACTCACAGGTTATGCTGAAGAGTTACCAAGTACTTCCAGGCGGCGTGAAAATTGGGGTCCTTTCACTGCATATATGATGACTAGGAAAGAGGACTAATGACGGTCTATATGACATTCCACTACATGCCGTCAGTTACAGCCATGGTCTATATTTTACTGTCACTGCTGAACTGTTGCTGCTATGTATCCACATAATACACTGTATTCTGTAACCATGTGAACATAATGATGTATTTCATGGTTATTATACTATGAAAATCAATAAACAAACCAAAAAAAAAAAGTACGAGGCATGATCCCAATGAATGCCTTCAAATACAGAGTAAGGTGTGGGCCCGATGCATGTTTGCGTGGTCCGCCCTCAAATCTCTTTTATTCCAAAGACACTTTCAGAACTAAGTCCCTCCTTCTCAGACCCTGCCAGGAAGTTCTTTAGTCTTTGTAAATTTGTCACATATGTTTATATTTTTGCTGTACATCCTTTGCTTGCTGTGTTTGAAATTGTTTTCCTTTTGCCTGCGTTGTTTTGATTCTATGGCCTGCTATTGTTCGCCAGGAAGTTCTTTAGTCATTGTAAAATGCGTCCTATTTATTCTTACTTTTGCTTGTGCACTCTGTTTAGGCTATTTTTGTTTGTTCTATTCCTGCAACAGTTCTCTCATGTAACATAACTGGTTCTATTGTACAGTGCTCTGACACCTTCGTGTAAAGTCTGCGATTTATAAAAATGCATTAAATAAATAAATAAATAAAAATCTAGAGGGGAATACCGTTTAGTCCTTTCACGGTGACCATTACCAGTCTGCATTAATACGCGAAGTATGTCTCACGTTTGCACTCATTCAGCATTTAGAGCTGGAGGACGCAATTGAGAGCGCAAGGGACGCCGACACGTACTGTGTGGGTGAAGATTTGTGTTGAGCAGTTATTCAGACGACCTATAGATAGGTGAAGTAAGTGTGGTGCTTTAATATAGTGCTAGTCTCTCATGTTTGATGGGGGATTAGTATTGACAATTACGTGTGTCTCATTTCAGATCCGTTTGAGAGGATTCCCGCTCTACTAAAACGGACATCTTCAGTAAAAAAAGCAGGGGCCTCATTACTGACTTATACTTGGCCAGGTTAGTTGCAGTTAGCTTCAGTACTGATATCCCTGTTATGACATGGGGTACCAGCTCATTTACTCTCTTTTTTATTTGTTTTGGTATTAGTGACCACACGGAAGAGGCCCCCTATTGTTTTTTGTGCCGTACATATCTAAGAAAGACATGTACCCTAGAATTATGTTGGAATGAACGCTCCATAGATTAAGACCTAGGTCTGTATGATTGTGCCTTCCTATTGTTTTATACTGGTGAAGGAACATGGTGATTATACGTTTGGGGTTGTCAAGCGGCCACTGGGTGTTTTTTACACTAGATGTATTTTCCCAAACACGTTGATTTTGGTTTGGTTCTTCAGTCTGACACCTGGGTCATTTAGTCTAAAAAAGCATGGTCATGTCATAGTCTCATATGTCTATTGTTTTGAATTGATACTGATATTCAGTGGTATTGAGTGATGTATATAATGATTTTTTGTAGTTATATTGCCGTTCCTTGTCTCCCCTGTCCTGATGAGGGCTAGACGAATGGGCTGAAACGTGTTGATTCTTCATCACGGAGGAGGCCAACAGAATGTGATTTATCCATAAAGACTATGATTTTGCTTCTTATGTAACAAGAGGAAGGGGGATTAATTCTCGAAATGGTGTACATGACTACCTCACAGTATCTTGGATTGCTGCTGTTAAATATATTTTTTTTAGTTGTAGCAGCAATAGACAAAAACAAAGGGTAGGAAGGACTGGTGATTTTTATATTGTCCATATTTTTGTATATGGTTTGTATGTATTTTTGTGCATGTTCAGTAATATAAAAAGATAAAGATATGCCTGAATAAAAAAAATTGGAGTGTTGATCAGTTTGATATAATGAAAATAAGTGTAGAGATTGATAAGTCCTTGACAGGGATTAATTTGTTTTCTTCCTAGAGACTTGTATATGTATTTGTTCCTCTTCATTACTGTTCTTTACCAGAGTAGTTCCTTTGTCCAGATGCAGCAGGGGAATTTGAACAAATCCCTATGTTTTCCATAGGAGTGCTCTCTTGGCCTTTGTGCCTCCGGATCCCTCAAATACCCTGATGAGAACCTGCATGGAGAGAGGGGAATTTGCCACCCGAGCACGTCCAACACGTCACAGGCCAACCTTGTCCAGTACCTGTGTATCGCCGCACAGGTCCATACCATGTGATAAAAATCTGCCTGGTCAACACCACAGTGGAGGCAGGCTGAGTAGGGATGCCGGCCTGCTGACGTAGGTGGGCTGGGGAGAGATATGCAGTGTAAAGGTAGTAGATCTGGATAAGCCTTAAGCGTAAGGAGGTGGTCGGTTTGCTGGGAGCCAACAGGGCATCATTCTCCACAGACCCAATCCAACTTTCCCAGCGGGTGCGAAGATGGTTTAGCGAGCCGGGTGGGTTAAAAATGTGTATGCAATAAATCTGTGAGATCCCTTCACAGCCCACATTTGCCAAAAGTAACTTAGCTTCCAAGGGGTTTAATTCTGAGGGTGCGTTCATCGACATGGTGTGAAAGTGTACGGAGTGTCGGACTTGAACATATTTATAGAATTGGGTTTGGGTAAAATTATATGTCTGATGAAGATCTTGGTAGGAGCGATGTGGGTCCCCGACCATATGTCTCGTAAACCTGTGATGCCTAGGAGTTCCCAGGTGTGAAAACCTCAAAGCGCTGTCTCCTCCATCAGCCAGGTGCCATGCCAGAGCAGAGTTTGCGCTTTGCGCCTATGCTCCCACTGTACATGCCTCAGAGCTGCCTCCCATGCCAGGAATACCAATCGGGTTACTAGAGGGAGAGAAGGCTATTTATTATACAACACAATCACTATCACATTGGTATATTTCATAGCAGGAGATATCAACAATACACATGAAAATACTCCAAATAAATCAGGTAAGTAGCACAAATATACACTCGTCTCCAGGTGGAAACCAAACCATATACTAAAGAAGTCCAGTGCGAACTGCTAGGTAGAACGGGACTTCGACAAAAGGACTCCGAGGAGCTGAGAGAAGCAGGAACCACCCAACGTTAGTGCTCGGAAGCCCACAGAGGCTGTTTGCAGAGTGAAACACAGCTGCATGCCCAATAGAAGTGAATAGAGAAGTTGTGGTTGCAGTTTTAAAGAAAAAGGACCCTTCCCAGAGGATCCAGAAAACCCCCTGTAGGAGGCTGGCTTAGTATATGGTGCACACTTATTTAATGAAGCACCCTACACTAATACAGACAACCCTTATGGTGATTTTAGTGGTCTAAGACAACCATAGAAAGGTGTCTATGTGGTAGCTGTGGAGAGCAGCCTACAGGCTTAGTCCAGAAGGAGTGCTAAGCAGCGTGTTTTACCTGAACTAATCATGTAAAGTTAAACAAAAAAGAACCACACAGTGTGTTTATAAAAATAGTAATATTTGTTATACCCACTCACTAACACATTGGTATATCTCCTACCCAGTGATATCAACACAATACACACAATATTTCAAGGTAGAACAGATAAGTAACACAAATATACAGTGGTCTCCAGGGGAAGACCAAACCATATACTAAGAAAGTGGAATGCGAACTGCGACAGAAGTCTAGGCTTGATCCAGAAAACTCGGAAGAGCTGGGGACCCAAGGACCCACCCAAGGTAAGTTCCCAGGAAACCAACGGAGGCCATGTGCAGAGTGGAAAACACAGCTGCTCACTCAATGCAAGTCAATAGGGAAGTCATATTTGCAGTTTTGAAGGAGGACCATTTCTAGTAGACCCTGAAGAAACCCCGTGGAAGATGGAAGGTTGGAGAGTCACCCCACCCGTGGATACCACAGCATACCTACACCAGGGAAGCCGGGTGTATAGGTGCAAAGTGACGTCGGAGACCGCCGTAGAACACAATGGAGGACTTCAGTGAAGATGCCGCTGATGAAGAAGGTGAAAGAGTCTGGTGAGAGAAGTATCTGCAAGCAGAGGGGACAGAGCCTATGCCACTTGGGAGTGGCCAGGAGGCACTGAATCTATTTATGTATGTATTGGTTTTTATTAAGTACCTATATCACCCGTAGGTCTCATAGCGCTAGCTGGGAGCCAGGTCAGAACAGAGTGTTTTAAAAAAAGCCATGTTTTTAGGGCTTTACGAAATGTCTTGTGATTTGTTTCAAGACGGGGCTGCAACGGTAAAGTATTCCATGTCTCCGGCGCGGTTCTGGAAAAGGACCTGCTACCGTTTTTCATCGTACGGACCTTAGGAGCGGTTAGGAGATGTTTGCTGGCCGATCAAAGTGTTCTTACTGGTTGATATTTACTCAGTTTCTTTGCTTGATAGGTTGGTCCATTATTGTTGACAGTTTTGTGTACTAGGCAGCATATCTTAAATGTGATCCTCTTTTTTATAGGGAGCCAGTGAAGTGCCTTTAGGCTGGGAGCCGATGGTGAACGTGGAGGAAGATTTAACACCAGCCTAGCTGCGGTGTTCTGCAGTACTTGAAGTTTAGATAGTGGAGAAGTGTGGCTCAATGGTTAGAGCAGGCAGACCCTGAAGCAGAGGTCAGACCCGGGACCAGGGTTCAATTCCCGACGCGGCAGGGTCTTGAGCTCAAATGTCCATGGACTCGATAATTCTCGCTTCGGTGCCTGACCTAATCATGGGTTCACACTCTGCAACTCTGGGCATTAAGCTTGCTTAATCTCCACAACGGCCCCCCTGCGGCGGGATGCCTGGCTTTCACCTTGGGGATGCCCTGTAGGGGCTATCTCACAGGGAAAAGCCAGGACGGGTTCCCAAGGCAAGCGCGGAGATACCCTTTCGGGGGTCGATTCAGGCGCTATATAAGAAACATAATAATAATAATAATAATAGTAGTTTTTCATTTATGGATGCAAACAATGCATTACCATAGTCCAGGCGATTTATAATTAAACCCTGAACCAGGGGTAAGTGAGAGTGCAGTGGAATCCATTTAAAATGTTTCCTGAGGGCTCGCATTATACCGTAGCAGGTACGAGTCACAGTATTTACATGGTCGGCCATTGAGAGTTTATTGTCCATTATGACTCCTAGGTTGCGGACAGCTAACTTTGGTGAGGGGCACAATCCTTGAGAGGGTGGCCACCAATTGGAGGACCAGATGTTTTGAGCATTTCCAAATAGCAGAATTTCTGTCTTGCTCGCATTGAGTTGGAGATGATTTGTGGACATCCACTCATTTATGGTTATCATACATTGTATGAAGTTATGCTGTGTATTGATATGATCAGGACCCAGAGTAATTAGTAGCTGTGTGTCGTCAGCATACAATACTGTATCGAAACCATGTGCTCTGATTATTTGTGCTAAGGGTGACATATAAAGGTTGAAAAGGGTAGGACTCCAATGAACACCGAAGATGCAGCGGAGTTGTTGGTGACCTTGTTGCTGCAATTGTAAGGACAAGACAACGCTGTGGAAGACCAGGAGCCGTTTGTGAGCTGCCCTACATAGGAAGTTGAGAACTAGGGGGTCGATGTCCAGCGGGAGCACTAACAAGCCTTGGCAGCAGCAACAGATGTGGTAAACAAGGAAGGTGTAGTGTCGAGACTCCCCAAATGCAAGAGTGTCAGAGCAGGTCCTGAGCAACCAAGGGAGCCCACTGAAGCCACAGAAGACCCTCAAGAGGACCCACAGGCCAAAGGCATAGAAGTGCAGAGTTTGTGGTGAGGACAAAGATCTTGGAAAGAAGAGATACTGGACGGTGGAGCTTCTTGTAGCCTGAAGATCTCTGGAGGATTGAGTCAATAATCCTTGGCAACGGCAAGTCAAGGCGGTGTATAGGAGTTCTGTTCCAGTGGTTCAGACGAGGGATACTGCCTTCAAACTTGGTGAGAAGACAGTGCAGACCTCAACAGTTACAGAACCACCACCTGAGTTGCTGAGCCTTCCGGAGTCCGTGGGACCTCAGGAGCAGAAGACCGGTCAGCTTTGTTACGGTGCCTGAAGATGGAGGGGAGTGACTCCTTGACTCTAAGGGAGATTACTTTGGGTGTCTTTGATGCCCACAGGCCTGGAGAAGAACCTGGTTGGAGCACATGCACAGACGCCTGACAGGACGACAAGTCTTCCTTGTTGCAGTCTCGGTTCTAGCAAAGTCCAACAAAGTCTAAGGTGCGCAGACTGTTGAATTGGAAGTGGTTTTGGATCTGAATGTTGTCCCATGAGGAATCTGTAGTGCCACCCAGAGGGAAGCTTTAAGTACCCTAAGGAAAGGGTTGGGACTATTCAGGGATCCCAACCAGAAGAGTGGCTGGAGAGAGGGTAGGATACTCCTATATCCTTTGTCCAGTTTCACGCCAGAGTGGGAGCCAATGACAGCCTGAGCTGGTTTTAGCTGGAGTATGGAAGGAGGGCACCATATGTGCCCTTCAAAGCAGTCTGGTGGCGCCGGCAAGCGCCCCCACCCCAGCCCAATACACTAAGTCCAATCTAGGAGGTGATCACACCTCCCTGTGACAGGAAACCCATTGCTCTACCTTCCCCTTCTCAAGCTCAGCTTAGCAGCAGGAGGGCAGAATTGTGTCTGTGGTCGGCAGCACAAGCTTGCTGTTAGACCCTGTAAGTCTAGTACCGGGAATACAGGGTGGCTCCCTGGGGGAACCCCCAGTACTTGGGATCCTACATTGTATTGTATTGTAATTGCATTTATATAGCGCTTACTACCCCTGACGAGGTGTTGAAGCACTTTTTCGGCGAGTGCAGGTTACACCGGGACCCATAGAGGATTAGTGATGAATTAGTATAGTGAAACATGCAAGAAAATTTTAAGTGGTAGATAGGTTAGTCTGGCCTTTGGATTCGGAAGGATAGCAGAAGGATAGAAGAGGAAAAAAAAGGTTGTATTTATATAGCGCTTGTTATCCCTGATGGGGTGTTGAAGCCAGCTACTCCGGAAACCCATAAAGGATTAGTGGTGAATTAGGATGATGAAATATGAAAGTAATTTGAGTGGTGGATATTAGTCAGTTATTTGGAGTGAGAAGTATAGCGGAGGGATAAAAGGGGAAGAAAGGTTTGCATTCATATAGCCCTCTTACCCCTGATGGGTGTTGACGCGCTTTTCTTGCGAGTAGCACGCTACTTCGGAACAAATAAAGGATTAGTGTTGAAAATTTGCATAGTGAAATATGAAGTAATTTGAGTGGTGGATATGTTATTCATTTATTTGGATAGAGAAGGGTAGGTGGCGGAATAGAAGAGGGAAAGAGGTTTGTATTTATATAGCGCTTGCTAACCCCGATGGGGTTTTCGAGTGCTTTTTTTGCGGGGGGGGGGAGTAGCACTCTACTCTGGAACCCATAAGGAATAGTGTTGAATTAGTATGGTGAAACATGAAAGTAATCTGAGTGGTGGATATGTTAGTCAGTTATTTGAATTGAGAAGGGTTGGGGAGGGGTTGAAAAGGGAAAAAGGTTTGCATTGATAATGCGCTTGTAACCCTGATGGGGTGTTGAAACGCTTTATAGGCGAGTAGCATGCTACTCTGGAACCCATAAAGGATTAGTGGTGAATTAGTATAGTGGAATATGGAATTTGAGAAGTGAACATGTTAGTCTGTTATTTTCAGTTTAAAGGATAGTGGGGGGATAGAAGAGTGAAGGATTTGGATTTTATTTTTTTTTAGGTCATAGAAGTAGGAGGAGGCTTTTTGGATGAGTAAAAACAGGTTTTGGAGGGGAGGAGTCAGAGGATAGAGTTTAGAAAGGTTTGTTTTTGGGGATCGGTATAGTAAAAGAGGTGCCAGATGATGCAAGGAGGGGAAGAGTAGGAGAGAGTCCAGAAAGCGTTATTTTGGGGATCATAGTAGTGGTATGGGGTTTGGGAAAAATGAGGGAGTGGATGTAGAGGATATATTGATTGATGTATAGGGTGAGAGATAGGGTAGCGCATTGGAAAGAGTAGTAGAAAGAAGTTTGAGATGAGAGGAGGTTGGGCTAGAAGATATATTCAGAGAAGTACAGGCTGAGAAATAGGGTAGTGCATTGGAAATGCTAAATTAGAAGAAAGTGATACATATATAGATCCATAAGTACATTGAAAGTATGTAGATGCATAAAGGAGGTAAGTATATGTAGATTAAAGAAATTGATAGAGGTACAGGATGAGAAATAGGTTAGTGCATTGGATATACTTTTTCAGGAGAAAAGTAACAGACGCACAGATCCAAGTACATGGAAGGTACGTAGATGCACAATGGAAGTAAGTACATGTAGACCAAAAATATTATTTATTTATTTATTTATTTATTTATTTCAACATAATTATTCTACATGTTTATACAAAGCAATACACAAAGATAGGTACATATCTATAGTAAAAATAAATGCTTATATACAGAGGGATATGCTGTAAATTACTGTTTGCGCATGGTGCTATGTGGGGAAAAGCCAATTCTTGAGTCGTTTTCTGGAGATAAGATGGTTGTCAGTGGATCTTATGTTGGGGGTAAAGAGTTCCATAGTTTGGTTGCTTAAACAGAGAAGGATATGCTACCCAAGTTTTTGTTCTTGTACCTTGGGATTTTGAGGCACCATGTCCCTTTAGAGTGGAGGTTCCTTTGTTGAAGGTGATTGGTGATTTTATTCCTGATGAAGAGCGGTCCCATTCCATGTATTGCTTTGTGGGTGATACAAAGTAGCTTGAACATGGATCTTTTTTTTTAGTTAATTTATTTATTTATTTTATCCTCATTCTGCAACTTTATGTGTAAGGAGTTAACGGGAGCCCGTCGCTGCAACATCTGTGCTTTCACTGCCCCTTAGCAGTCATCCTGGGCGGGGAGTTTCCCTTTGACGGTTGTTTTAGTTTGGGGTCCCCTTGGTCCTTTACCATAATCAATAAGTCTGTTTACTCGTGGGGGGGGGGGGGGAGCTAGCCTTCCTGGCTACTCGGCGGGAATGTTTCCCGTCTGAATTATTGTCATCGCTTAATCATTGGACTTTATTCTTTCTGGAGTCAAATAGAGCATTAAGTGTCTGTTTGGTAGTGGTTTTCTCAGATTTCCCAGAGACTATATTTTTACTGGGTTTTCCTTTCCTATCTAGTTTGTTTGTTTTTAAAATGGAGTTCAACCAGTCCTCATGTGATGGTTTAACCCAGTTTATGCATATCTCTCTCCTTGCCAATAATATCAATACAAACAGCAGTTTTTCCTGTTTTTTTGTTAACTTACCCAGATCATTTGTGGTATCGATCCCAAAGATGATAAGGTTTATACTTACATCCAGTTGTTTTTTCAATACCGTGCTTATCGTCTTACCGACTTCCTGCCAGAAGGAGTCGAGAAGGGGCAATACTGGAACATGTGCATGTTGTTTGCCTTCTCCGTTCCACATTTAGGGCAGGTCTTTATATTGGCTCCCTTGAATTTGGATAGTCTTTTGGGGGTCCAATAGGCCCTGTGTATAGTGAATAAGTGGTTTCTCTTAAAGGCGGACGGTTTTATGGTAGACCAGCCTTTTTCCAGGGATCTTCGCCATATGTTTTTTAAGTCCAACGCTGGCAGATCTTTCCTCCAGATTGCTTCTGGAATCAGGAAGATTTCTTCCCCGGCTGTTATGAGGGCCCAGTACCACCTAGATATTTCTATTTTCATGGGAGGATCTTTCATCATCTCTTTCTCTAGTTCTTCATTTCCCCTTTTTTCTCGGTAAGCGATTTTGCCCAACTAGTAAGTTGGTAGTATTTGAATTTAGATAATGATGCGTTGGAAATTGTTTTTAGTTGGTCCCAGGTGATTATGGAGTTTTCTATCATCAGTTGTCCCCATTCTTTGATTCCTGCAGCTTTCAACGGGGAGGCCAAGCAATCTTTTAGGCAGTCCGGGGTGCCCGGAGATTCCCATATTGGAGCCAAGGTGCTATAGTATGGTATGTTTAGCGTGCTTCTTATTTGGTACCACAATTTTCCTGCGCTGTTTAGGATCTTTAGTTTTATCTTTTTGAAGAATTTAGGGTGTCTAAATTTATATAGAAAGTGATCTGTTCTTCCTGTCATAGTTTGTAGAAATTCGGGTTAGTATTGACAGCTATTCAAGAGAGATCTCATGTTTTTGAAGTGAAATGCTCTATGGTATTCAAAAAGGTCAGGACTGGCTATCCCCCCTTGTTCTTTTTCCTCCTTACTTTAATCCACGTGATTCTCGTTCCTTTGGATGACCAGATGAAACT
Source organism: Lissotriton helveticus (assembly GCF_964261635.1). Classification (NCBI taxonomy): domain Eukaryota; kingdom Metazoa; phylum Chordata; class Amphibia; order Caudata; family Salamandridae; genus Lissotriton; species Lissotriton helveticus. Next base: position 1,502,727,298 of record NC_136057.1, on the reverse strand, counting down.
CGTTATTTCCCTATGAATTTTCTTCAGTGCGTCTCTCTTAAATTCCAAAGGTATGGTATTGAAAAGGTAGGTAAATTTAGGTAAGATGGACATTTTTATTATGTTGGATCTTCCCAAGAAGCTTAGTGGCAGACCACCCCATACTTTAAGTAGTTTTCTAGTTTCTGCAGCGATTCTGTTGAGGTTTATCTGGGGCACTTTTTCCAGGTCTTTAACCAGGTTGATCCCCAAGTATTTTATTTTATCTTTGGAATAAGGGATGTTGGATTGCGTGTTCCAGCTCATAGCCTCTGTCTTTGCCTGATTAGTCTGATACCCTGACACTTTCCCAAAGTTAGTTAGTGTATCTTCTATTGCTGCAATAGAGTTTTGAAAATTGTCTGTAAATGCCATTAGGTCGTCCGCGTATAGGGCCACCTTTTTGGTCCATTCATGGTGTTTAAAGGGCTATATTAAGCTATGATTTCTGAGGCTGCTTGCTAGGGGCTCAATGTAGAGGTTAAAAAGAAGCGGCGACAACGGACATCCTTGTCTTGTTCCTCTTCTAATTTCAATGTTTTCGGTGAGGTTTCCGTTGATTAATATCTTAGCTCTTGGTTTTTTAATATATTTCCTCCACCATGTGACTAAAGCTCTGCCCTAGGTTGTATTTGCTGATGGCCTTGCTCAAGAATGTCCAATTGACTCTGTCAAATGCTTTGGCAGCATCGAAGGTAATTATTGTTAATGGGTTTTTTTCACAGGTGGCTATGTCTATTGCAGCAAAAAGTTTGTGTGTTATCTCTTGTATTTGTCTTCCTTTCACGAAGCCCTTTTGGTATGGGTTAATCAGTTTTGTCATTACTGTTGCTAACCTTTTTGCCATGATCTGCATAAAGATTTTGTAGTCGCAGTACAGCAGTGAAATAGGTCTGTATGATTCACAGATTGTTGGGTTTTTTCCCGGTTTTAAAATGATGCTGATAGTTGCATCATTCCAGGAGTCAGGGATTTTATCTTGACCCTTATAGATTATGTTCAGTAACTCCGTTATTGGTGGAGCCAGGGTCTCCCTCAGGTTTATGTAGAGCTCGTTGGGTAAGGCGTCCGGGCCGGCTGCTTTCCCTCTTTTCAGTCCTCTTATCACGTCTCCTACTTCTTCAATTGTGATTTCTACATTCAGTTCTTCTTTTTCTCTTCCGATAAGGATGGAAGAAGCTGGAGATCTAGGAAGTTTGCAAGCTGTTCCTCAGTAGGGTTTATGTCTTCATTGTATAGATTGGAGAAGAAGTTTGAACTCCTGCCTTATTATAGTGTCCTCAGAGCTTGGTTCTGTTTGATTATGCTGTTGAATGCTAGATACTTTGTTTCTGGTTTGATCCGTCTTCATTTTCCACGCCAGCATTTTGCCACATCCTTCTCCATATTCATGATTCGATAGTTTGCTGGTTTCCCATTTTCTCCTCACTTTACTCTCCAGAAAGTCTGTTAGTCTTTCCTTTTGTTCTTGCCTCTCCTTTTTTAGTTCTTCTTTGGCGCATGAAGTACTCTCTGTTGCTAAATTGATTGTCGTTGCACTCTAAACAGTGTGTACAGTGTTAAGTAACACGAGTAAAACCAAGCAAATAACATAAGTGACAGAATTATCAAAACAAAGAACTCTCAATGCGTAGATCTTGGAGTCTTTAATGTTGCGAACAGCCAGCCGACACGTGTTTCATCGCATTCGCGATTCCTCAGGGCTAATTGGCTGAGATCCAGTCAGAAGGTCGCTCAGCTGGTGATACTTCCAACCCAGCCGGGCCCTTGACCGTGGATACTGCGATCTAGTATCCAATGTGTGGACAATTTTCTTCAAAGACGCCAATACAAATCAGAGTGACGCTCTCAAGTATTTAGGGGTTTCTTTCTAGATGGCCCACGACGAGTCCGGTAATGCTCTTTTGGTATATGGAATACTTGGTAGTCGTGGGAGCTATCTGTGTAAACAGGTCCAAACAGGAACACGGCCGTCGGATCCGGACGCTGTACACGCCGCAGCTTCGCGTGATATAGCTTGAAGCGCGGTTTACACAGATAGCTCCCACGACTACCAAGTATTCCATATACCAAAAGAGCATTACCGGACTCGTCGTGGGCCATCTAGAAAGAAACCCCTAAATACTTGAGAGCGTCACTCTGATTTGTATTGGCGTCTTTGAAGAAAATTGTCCACACATTGGATACTAGATCGCAGTATCCACGGTCAAGGGCCCGGCTGGGTTGGAAGTATCACCAGCTGAGCGACCTTCTGACTGGATCTCAGCCAATTAGCCCTGAGGAATCGCGAATGCGATGAAACAGGTGTCGGCTGGCTGTTCGCAACATTAAAGACTCCAAGATCTACGCATTGAGAGTTCTTTGTTTTGATAATTCTGTCACTTATGTTATTTGCTTGGTTTTACTCGTGTTACTTAACACTGTACACACTGTTTAGAGTGCAACGACAATCAATTTTGTTCACATAGGGGTAGTTTTCTTTCTACTCCATTGAGTGGTTCAAGGTCTTTCCACTCGCCGTTTTGCACCGTAATAGTCAGCAGGTTCTAACTGATGTGCGTTTATACGGGCTGTGCACCCATTTCTCTTACTGATTAAAAGCCTCTTTTTGTTACTCTCTGTTGCTATTAGTATATCGAGTAGTTTTATACCTTTTTCCAGGTCTCCTATTTCTTGCTTCATAGCTTTGGATCTGTATGCTCCCATACTTAACAGCTTTCTTGTATGTATCCCAGGTGATTTGCTTCGAGGTGCCAACTTTGTTATCCTCAAAAAAGTTGACTGTCACAACCCTAAGTTCTTCTGTTAACTGTGGATCTAATAGTATAGTGCGATCGACAGTCCATCTGGGTTGTGCGTTGTTGTTTGTAATTTGCAATGTTAGTTGGACTGCTGAGTAGTCGGACAAGTGAGCCGGCAGATGCTCTATGCTCCTAACATTACCTAGTAGACTCCTATTTATTAAGAAGTAATCAATTCTGGATTTGAGTCCTAATTTTTTGTTGTGAAAGGTAAAGGCTTGTCTTTTGTCGCCCTTTTCTTTCCACATATCCCTCCGGTCCAAATCCTTTTTGTAGTTGCCTAACCACTCCCTCATTTTTGGTAGGTTTGCTTGTCTTCCTGGAGGGGATCTTTCCACTTTAGGATCTAAAATTATATTGTAGTCGCCCGCTACTATTATCGGGGAAGTTGCTGATAGGAGTTCTGTGTAGAGTTTTTGGAGTGGGGTTGGGTCGTCTGTATTTGGGCCGTAGTAGCCTGCTACAGTGAATATATTATTAGATATTCTTATTCTAGTTATTGCCCATCTTCCTTTATTGTCTATTACCGTGTGTTTGATTTTGACTTTGAGCGATTTTTTAAAAATTATTGCTATGCCTTTAATGTTGCAGTGCATACATAGGCATCGACCCAGCTTAGATTTTTCATTATTTGGTCCCATTCTGATCTTAAAAGGTGCGTCTCCTGCAGAATGATTATCTCGCTATCAACTGACTTAAGGTATTCAAGGATCCTCCTCCTTCTATTAGTGGTTCTAAGTCCATTGACGTTCCAAGAGAGTATTTTGAGTTCTTTGGAGTTTGTCATCATCTTCTTATGGTATTTTGGGGAGTGCATGACCTAATTCATGTTTGCAGGCTCTGTATGCTCCTATTGTTTTAGTTAGTGAGGACATTTTTTCTGTTTTTTTCCCTAGTTTGCTCCCCACCCGTGTTCTCTTTTTATTTTGTATTTGTGGTTTTTTGTGAGATTCATCATTACCCACCCTGAGGAAGCCTCCCTTCTTCTTTTTGGGCGGTATTGTTCGCCCTCTTTGAGCTCCATGCTTCGCCTAATTCGCAAGCTTCACCTTTCTTATTTCATGTTGTGGTCCGCAGTTGATCCTTAATTTGCTCTAAATAAGTTTCGACCTCCTTGGGGTCCCTGATATTGTACATTTTGTTTCTCCACATGATCCTCAAGGCTGCAGGGAACTTCATTTGAACTGTAGCACCGAGGGACTTTAGTTCTTGCATGTGCTGTCCCAATTCCCACTGCCTGTCCTGGGTGGCTTTGGACATGTCTGAGCGGATTCTGAAAGAATAGTTATCTTTATTAAAAGTGCCTATTCTTAAGGCCTCGCTTAAGATTCTTTCTTTCAAGGTGTATGTTTTAAAATTAATTAAAATTTTCCTTGGTATCTTCCTCTTTATTTTTGCCAAAAGGGTCGCGGTGAACCCTCTGTATGTCTTCTGCCAGGTCAGCTTCTTTGGCCCAGGGGAAATGCTCTTCCAGGAGTGACACAATTAACTTTTTGGTATTCGTCCCTTCCAGGTTCTCCGGGACATTCAAAACTCTCAAGTTATTCCTTCTCGCCTGATTTTCTAGCGATTCAAGTTTCTCTTTCATGGTTTTATCGCTGTCTCTTAAAGATCTAATCTCCTTTTGGTTAGTTTCCACTTTTCTATTGAGAGCTTCTACTTCTGCTTCCACCATGGTCACTCTTTCTCCTAGTGTGTTCAGTTTGCGGTCAAGTGTCTCGCATACCTCCTGGATCTTACTTTGATTAGCTTCTGATACTGCGAATTTCTCTCTCATTTCTCCCAGCATCTTTTCCATAAACTACTCCATAAGCTTCTCCGATTGACTTAGGGCAGGCTGTTCTTCCCCCAAGTTGCCTACTGGTTGTTCAGCAGATTTAGCCATAGTGGAACCTCCTGGTATCTTGGCTTGTGGGTCTGTATATGTAGCTGTCTCTTTCTCTTTGTTCATGCCCAGGCTATTATCACCTGCTGGTATGGGGTTGGGTTCCACTCCAGTGAGGAAGTTTGTGTTTAGGGTAGAGTCCGCGTTAAGACTTGCAGATTTGCTTTTATCTTGCAAAGCGGGATGGTTACCCTTCGCTTGGACCTGCTGCTGGACTTTGAAGAAGGATCTTAGAGAGGGGGTCACTCTGATTTTCTGTTCTGTCTGGTCTTTCCCCGGGTCTTTCCCCTTTGCTGTTTTGCCTTTTGTTTTATGTGTTTGGAGATCTAAATTAGGAATCCCTCTGGGTTTCCTTTTTGTGCTTCTAGGGGCCCCACTCTGCTTTATAGGAGGGAGGAAGCTTTGTTTGAGGAACTGTCTGTTCCTGAGGCAGTAGCTAGATCTTGTTCTGTTACCCTGTTCGAGTTCTGCTAGTGATTCGATTAGATTTGGCCCTACTGGGGGGTTTGGGTTTCCCCACTTCCCCATGCCTCCAAAATTGCGTGAGGGGCTGCAACTTCTGCCTCTTTTTCTAGCCCTTTACCATCATTAGATCGCTTGCTCCCTCTACAACCATCGAGCAAGTCCAGCGAGGCAACACCTTCTCCCCCCCCCAGATACCTTGTACATAAGCGAGTGTGTGCTCCTCTGATCTAAGCCAGCTGGCTTTTGCCGCTCTCTGGTGCCACCAAATATCCTCACCTTCGCCGGGGGCCTCCGTGTACTTCTCTTCTGTTGCCTCCGGGATCATTGTAGGGCTATCCCTGTTGCCCCCTGATTTTCCTGATTTTGCGGGCTCTACTCCGCCGGCGCTTCCCCATCTCCCCCGGAACTGATAGGACTCAGTTGAGCCGGAGGCGCTTGTGGCAGTGTCTGCTGCGCTCGCGCTGCCACTCTTGCCCCGGAACAGGAAAGGGATTCTTCCGATCGCCTTCCTGCAGTCTCTTCATGCTCCTGACGTGGCCGCCCGGAGTCCGGAGTACGTTGTCAGTGCGCTGTGTATCGCGGCTTTCACCGCGGCTCCGTTCGTGCTGTTCGTGGTGCCACCGGCTGAATTACGAGGTAGGAGGCTTAGCATCCCAAAACCGCCTCAAACGCACTGACAAAATTTGTTATAGTCCTTAAATGTTTTTCCTCCCTTTGCCAACTGCGATTATTATGTGGTGATGTTTCTGATGATTAGTCCGCAGCGAGCATGGTGCTCCCGACCGGACGTCTTAGCCGGCCGCCATCTTCCTCCCGTCCCGGGCTCCTCCTCTGAATGAATCTTGAACATGGATCTTGTGGCAACCGGTAACAAATGCAGGGCTTTCAAGGCAGGTGAGATGTGATTGGTGCTAGCACCAGCTCACGCAGGCTGCAATGGCAGGCCTGTAGTCACAGTTTGAGTGGTCTATCACTGGTCTCATAATACGTGCTGCAGCACCGGGGGGAACTCGGGTGTAACTATGTCTTAGAAGGGTATAGCAGTAGCCAATTAGGAAGGTACCACAGTAATAACCAAAGTCCAGTTTGGGAGAGAGCACAGTGACTCGGGTCCTGATTAGCAGGATCCCAGTCAGACTAGTCAGAAAACAGAATGACACCAGCAAAAAGTGGGGATAACCATGAATACAGTTGCTACTTTCCTACAAACCATTTGGAGGACCGAAGGTTGGAGAGCCACACTACCTGTGGATGCCCCAGGAACCAGGTTACCTGTACCAGGGAAGCCAGGTGCATAGGGGTGAAGTGACTTTGGAACCTCCTGTAGACAACAATGGAATACTTGGGAAGAAAGGCCTCTGGATAATTCTCAACAGGTCCGGTGGAAATCAAGGGTAGATTCTTTAAGAGGAGAACATGCAAATAGAATTTATGCCACTTGGAGATGACCAGGAGGCACAGAAGTACAATGCCCACCCTTGGCAGGTAGCTCAGGAGAGTTGACAAGGACTTTGTTGCTGCAGCTGTGGGGACCAGGTGACACTGAGGAAGACCAGGAGCTGTGCTTGAGCTGTCACACGTTGGATGTCAGTGTCTAGGTGGTCATTTTCCGGTGAAAGCACCAAGAAGCCTTGGTAGCCGCAACTGTCGTGGAAGACAAGATGCAGTCGTTGGGACCAGCAAGGTGCAAGGGACTCACAAATTGCCAGAGAGTCACAGCAGGCCCTGAGCCCATCAAATCCGAAGAAGACCCTCGAGAGGACCCTGGGCCAAAGGCACAGAAGTCACCAGAGGACCTCAGTTAGCTCACCAAGGATGGAGGCCCATGGTGCAGGGGTTGCAGTGAGGATTCTGATGTTCAAGGGATGAGGTGCTGGAGGTTGGAGCTTCTTGTAGCTCAAAGATCTCTATAGTGCTGAGCCAACAAGCCTTGGCAACGGCAAGTCAACTTGGTTCACAGGGGTTTGGTCCAGTGGCTCCTACGAGGGAAATTATCTTCCAACTTGCAGGAAAGAGACAGGTCAGGCCTCTAGAGACACAAATATCAAAAAGAAGGGAGGTCTCCTAATTAATCCAATCAGGGACAAGGAGGAATGAGTTACAGAAACTTAAAAAGTCCCAGTATTCAGTTTTTGAAAAGACCTCTTGTATACGCCCCTCATAACTCAAGAAACCAAAATTGATAACCTCACAATCAAAAAGTGTACAATATTAAACATAAAGTGAAAACATGAATTCAAAAGAGCAGTTTTATAAAAAATTGAACGATTTATTACACATACTTGAATTGAGTATTTGATAACAATAATGCAGTGCCATTCATTAAAAAGTTTTAAAATGTGTCCATACACATGAAGAACAATTTAAAATTACAAAGTTCAAATGTTGTCGACGCAGCGTTTCGGTTTTTTACGATAGCACCTTCATCAGGACAAGGTTCTACGATAATTCATTCAGCCTCTCGTTTGAATTCGAGGTTTTTTTGATACGTGATGCCTCGAGGGATAAAGGCTCTGTTCAGTAAAAAATGCCACAATTTCCTTGCTTTGAATTTCAGGTGTGTCTGTGGTAAGGATGAGATCGGAGGGGGGGCACCGTGTTGTTTTAAGTGTATCTCTATTGTCTTGCGTGTTTATTCATCAAGTGCTAGTCATACACAGCCAAGAATCCGCAGTGATCCTGAAAACAGGGATGTTGAGCCCTCTAGGTAGCGTGACTGGATTCCTTTTAATTCTACCAGTGCTATCCTTTGAGTTGCGGTCTTTTGTTCAATTGACCTTATTCTCGTACATCGGCCTCCCTGCTCCCCTCACGTCTCCTGGTAACTGCGTTTCAATAGCTTGCCCTGAAGGGGGGGGGTTCACAGATCCGTTAGCCGAACAGCCCGGTCTTGATGGCTTTGAAACCATGAAAGCAAATCCTACTTTCCTACAGGACATGAGACTAACCTTGCCAAATTGAGTCTTCAATTTCTAAGTGGAAACATTTGGAAAGTCCATCTGCATTGGCTTGGTGACTCACAGGTCTATGTTCCACTGAAAAGACCATCCCCTGAAGTGAAATGGAGCACCTCATAAGTTTGGGGTTTTCATCCTTCATCTGTTGAAGCCGTTAGAGGGACTTATGGCCTGTCTGAACAATGAAGTGAGTGCCATGCAGGTATAACTTCAACCTCTTCGGGGCCCATACCACAACAAAGCTCTCCCTCTCAATTGCAGACCAACACTTCTCCCTGCGGGGTGAACATTTTGCTGATAAAAGCTACTGGCTGATCCTGGCCCTCTGCATTAAGTTGTGACAATGCTGCACCTATCCCTATCTCCGAAGCATCTGTCTGGACAATGAATGGTTTGGAGTAGTCAGGACTTTGCAGATTTGATGCAGAGCAATAAACTTGATTCAGATGATCAAATGCCTTCTTACAGCTAACTGTCTGCGGAACCTTTTTAGGCATTTTCTTGGAGGTGAGATCATAAAAGGTGTCACTATGGATCCATAATCCTCAACAAATCTTCTGTAGTACCCAGTCAGGCTCAAGAAATCTGTGACGTGAGTCTGGGTAGTGGGAGTAATCCAGTCCATGATGGTCTGAATTTTTCTCTCCAGTGTTTAGAACTTGGCATACACCTACAAGGTGGCTGAAGTACACAACCTTGCTCTGCCCTATCTGGAACTTCCTGGCCTTGATAGTGAGGCCCGACATTTGGAGGGCCTCAAGTACAATTCTGAGGTGGACCAGGTGATCCTCCCAGGTGAAGCTAAAGACAGCGATATCATCTAGATATGGTGAACTATAGGCTTCCAGATCTGTTAGGACTATTTGCCTACCTCTGAAATGCGGCAGCTGCATTTTTCAAACCAAAAGGCATCACAATAAATTGATAATGCTCACTGGGGGTTGATAATGCTGTGTTTGACTTGGCATCCTAGGGAGTCTGATTTGCCAATAACCAGCTGTCAGTCAAATGTACTGAGATACTTGTCAGAGGGCAAAGTATCAATTGATTCATCTGCCCTTGGAATTGGATGGTTGTCAGTCCTAGTGACTGCAATGAGGCCTCGGTAGTCAACACAAAACCTGATCTGTCTCACCATCTTGGGTGTGTAGTTTTGGCACAAACACTATAGGACTAGCCCAGGGGCTGTCTGAATGCTCAATGACCCCCAACTCCAGTGTATTTTGGACCTCCATCCTGATGCAATCTATGACTTGTTCAGGCTGTCTGTACATTTTACACTTCCTATGCAGGTTGTCACCTATGTCCACTTCATCGGTACACCAGATAGTCTGGCTGGGTGTCAAATAAAAGTGACCAGGACACTAACTGAGAACTTGTCTACAATCAACTTACTGTTAATCAGTAAGTCTGTCTGCCAAGAATACTCCGTCAAATGACCCATCAACATGGTTGTGTGAGAGAAGATCAGAGAGAGGGTTACTGTAGGAAGGTACGATCCTTTTAGTATGGTTACCCCCACTTTTTGCCTGGTGTCAGTATGTTTTGGACTAGTCTGACTGGGATCCTGCTAATCAGCACCCCAGGCACTGTGCTTTTTCCCAAAATTTGACATGGTAAGTATTTTGGCACCTCCACTATTGGCTACTAGTGTACCCTTGTAAGTCCCTAGTATATAGTACTAAGGTACCCAGGGCATTCATACACCTGTGATCCCCCATGGGCTGCAGCATGTATTATGCCACCCATGAGAGACCACTGAAATTGTGACTACAGGCCTGCCACTGCAGCATTTTTACGATGGTGCTAGCACCACTTACGACCGGTATACGTTTTCTTATATCTGAGGTCACTGCACTAAAAACCTATGTCATCCCTAAAGCAGCCCTTTCAATCCTGTAGGCAGGGTGCTTGGTTATAAGTGTGAGGGTGTTCTTGCATGAGCAGGATACCCCTACAAACCCCTGAATCGATTACCCAGGCTTTGTAAGTGTGGTCAGCTATTTTAATACATAAATTGGACATCAGTCATTACAAGATGTCTAACTATTTAGTGGGTGTACCAAACCTAGTCATGTTCGGCATCAAAATTGTTGGAATCATACCCCAACACCGATTCCCATGTTGGAAGTATGATACCATGCACTGGGGAGCTCCCTTGGAGTACCCTCTTGTACTCCCGGTTAAAGCCTTTCAGGGTCCGACAGCAAGCTAGTGCTGTTGCCGACCACACACCTGATTCTGCCCTCCTGCTACTGAGCCAAGCTTGAACAGGGTAAGGTGGACACTAGGTTTCCTGTCTCAGGGAGGTGTGACCACCTCTACAGATAGGACTTAGTGTATTGGGCTGAGGTGGAGGCACTTGCTATTGCCACCAGGCTACTTAGAACAACACTTTTAATGCCCTCCTTGCATGTTCCAGTAGGAACCAGTTCTGGGAGCCCTTGGCTGGACAATGGACAGAGGAGTATCCTCTCTTCTACCCAGCCCCTCCCCTGGGGGGGGGACCCCTGAGTTGTCCAAACACTTCCCCTAGGGTACTTAAGAGCTTACCTGTGGGTGGCTCTTCAGATTTGTTGTGGGACAAGACTCAAGCCTGAAACCATGTCACTGTTTGACTGTCTAAACACTTGTCCTTCGCTGTGTTGCATAGTTCCTATAAACCTATATGGTATCTGACGTTTAGACAACATACACTGCAGGATTAGTGTCCAAACTGATTCCGGACACCCCCACCCACACGTGTATCTGACCCAGTATACCAGCTGCTCACAGTGCCACTATAAAACCCTTCCTAACAAAGAGACTAGTTCTTGTCAACTATTGAACATGACAACTCTGTCCCATCAGGGATTGTGGAAATAGTACAGTACTTTTCGCTTTGTTACTCGTGCTCACTTTTGTCTCGGAGTAATACATAGAATAAATGGTGGGGTAGTTTTTCAATAAGCATTTATTGAACCAGCGTCATTCTTGTAATAGTGGTGTGCAGAAACAACAATGAGACAGAAACGGGTGTAAATGATTAGAAGCACCAATTGGGTAAAAGGATGGTATATTCCTACCATAGTGCTATAACAATGAATACAGGCAAGTATATAAAATACATGACAGTAATAAATGCGTACTCCTACGATGCAACCGTATCTAGATTTACTTACGTGTACCTAACATGTATGTAGGTGTATAGCCAAGAATCCCCCTAGGATATAGCCAACCCGGTTACCTGAAGTGTGAGACTGTGAGACCCCGTCTTGTTCTCGAGATGGACACTCCGCAAGGGATGTCAGACCACTGCAAGCTGGAGTATCTGCATGCAGGAACCACAGCGTCTCGCGTCGGTGTCTGAATGGACGTCCTCCTTCTTCTCTCTCTGCTTCAGCAAAGGTATGGTGTTTATAAACCCACAGTGGTACCCTCAGGGGATCTACCATGCTATGTCATGTCGATTAGGATGACGGAAGGAATGATCCTTATACATAGTTATTATGCAGGAGATGGTAGTCCTGCTGAGTTTCCAGAAATGAAGGAATCCAAGAATCCTCATGCAGAATGAACTAGGCTAGTTTTCAGAGAAAACTTCATGTTCTCTAAGCAGTACAGTAACTAGGTAAGAGGTCAGCACCAAGAACCGTAATGTAGTGTAATAGCAAGGGAAATCTAGGTGAAAGGTTTAGTTACTACCTGAGCCTATATCAGGTTACCTGTATGAAACATAACAGCTGGACTTTGTCTGGAACTAAGACTGCATCAAGGAAGACTCCTGCTGCTCCTTGTCTTGCTGCTCAGGAAGTCATCTCCGTCATCTGTGTATGTGCTTCTTCCAGGATTTCGATCCTCTGCATCTATAGGCACCGCAACAAAGCTGACCGGTCTGCTGGTCCTAACGTCCATCAGAATTGGCAAGCCTCAGCAACACCGGTGGTGGTTCTGCAACTTCCTCGAGGCCTGACCTGTCCTCTCTGCAGCCATTATCCCGTGTTAGAACCACTGGGACCGAACCCCTGTGCACCACATCAACTTGCCGTTACCCAGGCTTGTTAGCACTGCACTCCAGAGATCATTGGGTTACAAGGAACTCCAGCCTACAGCATTTCTTCCTGCTAAGATCTTCATCCTCTGCACCGTGGGCCTTCATCTTTGATGAGCACCTCGAGGCCCTCTTGCGACTTTTGTGTCTTCGACCTATGGGTCCTCTCGGGGGTTTTCTCTTGCTTCAGTGGGCTCCCCTGCTTGTTCTGAGCCTGCTCTGACTCTCCTGCACTTGGTGAGTCCCTTGGACCTTGCTGGTCCCAACGTTGTCTCTTCGTTGATTTCCACGTCTGTTGCTGCTGCCATGGCTTGTTGGTGCTCCCACCGGACACCGACCCCCTGGTTTTCAACTTCTGACATGTGAGTGCTCGTGCAAGACTCCTGGTCTTTCTCAGCATCGCCTGGTTCTCACAGCTGTAACGACAAGGTCACCGTCAGCACTCCTGCATCTTCCATTATCCGTGGGCATTGCTCTTCAGTGCCTCCTGGTCACTTCAGAGTGGCATAGACTCTGTCCCATATGCTTTCAGGTTCTTCACTTCAAGAATCCACCCTCGAATTCCACTGGACCTTCCACCTTCTTCACCAGCGGCATCTTTACTCAAGTCCTCCATTGTGGTCTACGGCAGTTTCTGAGGTCACTTCGCACCTATAGACCCAGCTTCCCTTGTGTATATATCGTGGTTCCTGGGGTATCAGCAGGTGGGTTGACTATCCAACCTTCTGTCTTCCACTGGGTTTCTTCAGGGTCTTCTGGGAAGGGTCCTTCTTCCTAAAAATTGCAACCGTGATTTTCCCATTGACTTCTGTTGAGTATGCGGCTGTGTTTCCACTCTGCACACAGCCTCTGTGTGGTTACTTGGGTCCCCAACTCGTCTGAGTCTCCTGGTCCAAGTCTCGACTTCAGTCGCAGTTCGCATTCCACTTTCTTAGTACATGGTTCCCCCCGCCCCCCGGAGACCTCTGTGTATTGTGCTTACTTACCTCTTGCAATTGAAGTATTATTGTGTATTTCTGTTGATATCTCTAGCTAGGAGATATACCAATGTATTAGTGAGTGTTGTGTAATGAATAGATATATTTTTATAATAACACTGTATGGTTCTATTTCGGTGAACCTACACTACATGATTAGAACTGGTAAACCAAGCTGCTTAATACTCCTTCTGGACTAATCCTGAAGGCTGCTCTCCACAGCTACCACTTAGAGAGCTTTCTAAGGTTGTCTAAGACAACTTAAACCACCATAAGGGTTGTCTGGATTAGTGCAAAGTGCTTCACTTAAATAAGTGTGCACTTTATAATAATTCAGCCTCCTACATTGTTGTGCAGCTTTTGGGATTCAAGCCTTGACTGTTTTACCAGCTAATCTAGGTGAGGTTAGATGAAAAAACATCGCTAGCATTAGGCACATATAATTACTTTATGTAAGTAGTACGTTCTATTGAAGGGGTGTAGCACAACCCTTTCTTCAATCCTTTTTATGTTTAGTTTCCCCTTGGGTAGGTAGATGCAACACCACACTACACCTAGTTTACCATGTTTTTAGTTGGAGAATTCAGTGGGTCACAATCTTCTAGATACAGTGGTCTTAAGTTCCAGGAACACAGGACCCTGGCTGCATCCAGGAAGTTAAAGACAGGTAGTAACCCTAACACTCAGCAACTCATTCTGAGCCTGATCAGGAGTAGTCTGACGACTCCACACTGGTGAACTCTGATTACCCAGGAAATATTAGAGATAGTACAGATGGTACAGAGGGTTCCACTAGTGGTAGGACTCCTTTTATTCCTCCTGGGAGGGTATAGTGCATGCAGGGTAAGTCCTCCTCTGCTAATTCCAATGCCTCTAATAACTTCATTGGGGCCTCTATCTCTAGTATGAGGGAGGACTCCGTAGAGAAGGAATACCACCTGCTTAAGCGTGAGAAAGCCAAGCTTAGAGTCGAGCAAGAGCAGCTGGGCCTTGATGAGGAAACCTTGGAGTGGCAGAAGGCTAGCAAGCAATTGGGACTAGAGTCCCATGCTTGCAGCACTAGTGTCAGGGAGCAATATTTTGATACTAGGAACAGGAGCAGGTTAGTCCCTCCTTACCAGGAGGGGGAGATGATACCCATAAATGGAACACTGCCTTGTAGAGGGCCTGTAACGTACAGATGGTCCCTCAAGTGCATTGGACAGCTATCCTGTGGCTATCAAGGACAGACACAAACTGCTCACTGTCAAGGAGGAAGATGGTGACAACTACACAGTCTTGAAGAATGCCCTCGTAGATGGGTTTGGTTTGACCACTTAACTATACATGGTTAATTTTAGGAGATTTAGGGACACGCAGAAGGCACACATCCAAGACTGAGTAGGTTTTATAGACCGTGCTATTAAGGCTCCGGAAGGCTGGCTTCATGGGAGTAATGTGTATGATTACACAGGGTTATCCAATTTACTAGTGAGGGAGCACATCCTTAAAATTGTCCAAATCAGTAACGGCAACAGTACCTAGTAGACTCTGATCGGACCTTTCCCCAGACAAATTGGTATGTACCAGGGTTAAGACTAAGTGTCAAGGTGGTGGTGACCAGAAGAAAGATTCCCCAAGGCCCAAGAGAAAGGTGGGTAAAAATCTAAAGAGAAGTCCTCTAAAGCCCCCTCCCAAAGTCTTCCTCTAGGGGTGGGTCTCAGTCCTCTTCCTCTCCTGGTTAGAAACCCTATTGCTATCTCTGTAAAAGAGAAAGGTCATAAGACAGGGGATTCCACTTGCCACAAGTCCAGTAACAAGGACACCACTACTACTACTACACCCTACACCCCCTAGTAGTCGCACTCTAAGTAGTACTAGTGCACCCAAAATAAATTGTTGGGTTCTGATGGGGGTACTTAGGTGAATCTTTTCTAGCCAGATCCCCTATGCAGGCCACATTAGTATATGATGGCTGTTAGACCTGTCAGCCCTAGGGTGGTCTTCCCCTACATTTTGTTGCCCTCTTTGCCTCCCACTGGACCCCATATTGTTGTTAGACTTAGGACTCTGGGCCCCTTACCACTGCTAAACAGTGCTGAGGTGCAGGTGCTCCCCCTTAAAAGCATGGTGACACTAGTGTATCAGCCATAGGTCCTGTTACTGCAGTGAGGCCTACCCTTCATTTGCATGCCGGTAGTCTGCACTGTCTGGGACTTTTTGCAACTGTAGCCTTGTGTCCCTGTTGACAGACAGGTAGGAGAGAAAGGGAACACCCCAGAGCCTCCTGGGATTTTCCAGAGATTTCCAACCCCCTAGACTCTTCCAGGAAGTGCTGACGCTCCCGGTCACCTGAATTTAGGGTATAATAGGGAGGCAGTGTAACCATCGTGGTTACACTGCTGGACTAGGAAGAATCTCTGCTGGAGTAAGGACTGCTGCTGCCAGGAGGTTTTCCACTTGTGAGGAGGCTGACTGCTCCCAGGAACTGCTGCCCCTCCTTGCTGAGCTGCCCTACTGCCTACTGATCCTGCCCTGTCAGGGAGACTGAAAAAACACCTCCAAAGTGTCTCCACAGCGCACTGACTGGCCCCTTACTAGTAGGGAATTACCAGGATAAGAAGGCCCTAAAGATGGCCTCTACAATGAAGCCCTGAGAACTGCGACCGTCCCAGGGGCTTCAGGATCATCATAACCGCTAGCACGGGTGATTTATCATCCAACCTGCCCCCTGTAATCACTGCCGTTGGCCCATGGGGACTAGTGCTTTAAAAACTGCTCTGGAATGACCACCGTGGGCCAGAGTCAAGATGCTGCTGAAATTACCCCCCGAAGACACCGCAGCCGGCCTGGACGAAGTGCATTAGTTAAGTTACCCCGGGGGGCTGAGAGCGGGTATCTGCACTCCATGGAGGATTGGACTTCACAAGAAACTACCACCGTGAGGAATTGTCCCTGAGTGAAAGCGTATCTGAGACGCTTTTAAAAATCCCCAGGAATCACCACCGCGGGCCCGGGAGCCTCAGGAACTCTGTCCGCGTCACTGCTGACGTGGAGAAGGGGCCGCACTGGGATTGGCTCCTGCCCGGGGTGTTGCCCGGCAGCGAGGGGCTCATCCCGAAGTGAGGCCGCGTAAGGATTGTGGAAGGACTGCCCCGCTCACAACCGCGCAGCGTCGTCATGAAGCAAGCACCCCTGAAGCCTGGAGGAGACCCGAACTGCTACCGGCCCCATCCGTCTCCCAGGTAAAGCCATGTGCCTGTGCAGAGCCTCCCGTGCCTGCTACTGTCTAGGGCAGGATACGGGAGCTATGTGGGCTGTAGTCTGTGGCTCGGTAGCGTGGCCGACAGGAGGGGCTGTCTTGGCCTGCTTCGGCATTCCTCCTGGGATCGGGCCACACTCCTCCTTTCCACGGTGATTGTCCCGTCCCGCATCCGCATGGGCGAGAGGTGCAGTGCCGGGTCCTGCTAATCCTGATACTCTTGGCCCCAAGTAGATTAAAAGCGTATCACCAGCAATACGTTCAGAGCGGAAGTGATACACATTAATAACCCTTCGCACCTACATCACGGATGAACTGTTTGCCCATTGGGGAACTGTTTGCCTTCAAGGAACAGAGACTGGCTTAATCTTCTATAAGTGACTGGGAAATTGTTAATGCCCTAATGTCTTCCAGCTAACGGACTGCCCCTACTGAAATATCTGTAACAGCCATCCCAGTGGACACGACTGAAACTTTTGCTTGTCTATATGTAGAGTGTTACTGTTTTCTTTTGGGTCTTGCATAATTTTTGGGTAAAGATACCTTTAGTTGAATATAAAATTGGTGTAGTGTCCTTTTGTGAGTGCTTTTACTGTGTTACTGTCGGAAAGTGTTGCATGGTTACTTTACATGTTGCCTCATGCGTTTAGCCTACCTGCTTTGCACCAATCTACCCTTTCGGAGGCGGTGGTCCCTACTTGGACGAGGGTACATACCCCTGCCAACTCGAGACCCCGGTTCTAACAATGGTTGTTGGACTTGGCCCTTTTTGCAGGGTCATCCCTGAACTTTTTGTCTTCCTCCTATATTTTTTCTGACCTGTTGGTTGTTTTATGACTCTGGGCACTTTACCACTGCTGATCAGTCCTAAAGTGCATATGCTCTCCTTATTGTAAATTGATGCATGTATTAGTGCTTTCATGATTGGCTGGTTTGGTTTACGTGTCAGACCCTAGTACAGTACACTGAGTATGTCCAGGGATTGTAAACCAAATGCTGCTGGTGGGCTTGCAGCACTGGTTGTGCCACCCACAGAAGAAGCCTGTAAAAGTGTGTCTCAGGTCTGCCATTGCAGAGCCTGTGTGCTGTCTGGTACTGCCATGTTGACTGGGCACGTGCACCCACTTGCCAGTCCCAAAACCCTCCCTTTTTCTTCCAGGGTGTGGTAAATAAATAAATAATACCCTATTTTTGACTAGACATATATCATAACAGATAGCTCAATAAATAAGAGTCAAGATTCGAGGTAGTAGGAGTTTTGCAGGTTTAATACAGCATAAGGACAGGAACAGGACAACCTGCATAGGAATAGGATGACAGGGCCCAGCAGCTGCTGGGGCTGGATCTGGGATGAGCGCGCTGACTTTTAATAACAATACATGAGCATATATACATAACGCAAACACATAGCATTACATTGCAGTAGGCGTAGCAGTGGGTGGAGCAGAAGGCATGACGCGAAACAGTCGCGAAAGATAAGGGCGAAAGTAGGTGTAACTGGGCGTATACATAGACATGTGGTGCAGACGTAACAGAATATGTCATGAATGGGGCGGAAACCATGGAGGGGGCTACCTAAGGAGCCGGGACCTCTAACCTGATGGTGCGCGCAAACTGGCAATGACGTATTACTAGGAGAAGCTGGGGGCTATGAACTCTGTGCTAGGAGCAGAGACTAAAGTCTGGAGGGTCGGAGCGACATGTACCTAAACCCTATCTGGTATCTAATGTTTAGGGAACATGTTGATATAAACTAGAAGTCATGAGGGGAAAAGCTAACAGACTCTAAGGCTAGAGCATGCATTTATTCTACATGTAGTGCGTGATGAAGAATATTAAATGACCATTAAATACAGTATTTCTCCTAACATGGGGCCGAATAGGCTAGACAATGACGGAAACTATTGATGCAGTTCAGTAGCTTGGGAATGCAGAGAAGGAGGACTAAACTGATAGCTGGAATCATAACATAGTCTTGGCAGACTCAGAGGCAGAGCCAAGCTGCACCGGGCACTGCGAGGCAGGAAGTAAGTGAAAGGTCGAGGATACAGGTGGGGGCTGTATCCCTCCTCAGCGAGGTTTCAGGAGACAGGAGCTGAATCTGATGTCCAGGCCCTTTTGAGGCCTAGAAACGGGGACTTTATAATAAAATAACGTGCACACTGAGAAACGTGGCAACGTAGCTTTACATAGGCCTGATATTCGTAGTATTCACGAGGACTGGAAACTGGCATACTAGAGGTGGACACAACTGTAATTGCGTCATTAATCGGACATGGGGAGTACATATGCATATTTAATCATGCACACATAACATATGATGGATGACACGTAGGGACACAGAACATGGCAAAATTTACTTTTCCACATTCCCTCCTTGTCACTACGTTTCCATCAGGAAACATCAATATTCATGATACCATCTATCATTTCATACAGTACCATTTGTTCATCTCGAATTGTCTTGGAACGAGATTTAGAACGGGGCTTGGGACTAGGAATACAAGAGGTAGCACACATGCCGCAAATCGCAGGGCCACATTGTATACAGAGGCAGCAGCTGAATATGATCGCTACTGCGATACCTAGAAAGGACAGGACTTTCCATCCCCAGGCGGAAATTATATTCCAGAACCAACCGGACCATGTCCAGGTGCCTGGATCTTGGTGTAACAGATGGGCAATTTTATGAAGTCTGGTTATAGCTGAATAAACAGACGGCGCGTTATTTGGAATGAAAATGCAGCAACTGGATCCGATGAGTCTACAGGCCCCGCCCCTATCGGCCAGTATGACGTCAAGGACGAGACGATTCTGGAGCACAACAATTCTCATAAAGGATTGCTCTTCGGTTAAGTTACCTAGAGCGGAGGCAGTCTCATCTACTACAGCTTCAAGGGTTCTTGTTAACCTACGGATTAGCTTACTATTTACAACTGTACCTAAATAAGGGAAAACACCTTTATCAATATCAATGAATTGCTCTGCAGCAGTTTCAGTATAGTCGACAATCGGGAGATTTCTCTTGTGTCTAGTATGTACTAGGTAGGAATTCCTATGGTAGTCAGGTGGGGCTAGAAAAACAGGTGGCAGTAGGAAGGCAATGTAACAGGTTCCCTCCCAATCGAGGGGCAGACGAACATATGCAGTTTGACCACAAACAAAATAAGAATGACGTGAAGCTTTAAAAATAGATTTCCCACTGTCACTATACTTGACAATAGTAGTACAATCACTATGTCCTACATGTACAGAACCATAATTACGAACACATAATTCGCCTTTGACTGGTAATACTGAAATAGCAGGTGAGTCTGGAGTAGTATCAGACTGAACATTCAGGACCATAAAATTCGACGAATAGTTACCTAAATTGTACACTTCATTTTCTAGATCTAAACCTGTTCTGTGGGGGGGGGCATGCTTGTCTGGGAAACATGTGCTGTTAAGAAAAGACATATCTGTTGAGGATGACGTTAACGTGGACCATGCTCCACACGAACCATTATGGGAAAAAGGATAAGGAAAGAGTGGCAGAACTCCCTTTGACGTCTGGAAAGGGGGGAGTCGACCACACACCCAACAATTAGTGGCATTGCTGGTCTGGTGTGAATAATGCAACAT
The DNA here is from genome assembly GCF_964261635.1 of Lissotriton helveticus. Taxonomy (NCBI): domain Eukaryota; kingdom Metazoa; phylum Chordata; class Amphibia; order Caudata; family Salamandridae; genus Lissotriton; species Lissotriton helveticus. The sequence goes on along the minus strand of NC_136057.1, from coordinate 1,502,707,300 downwards.
GCGGATAAAAGTATTGTTACGCATAGCGAGGCGGTATGAATATTCATGAGGAGGCAGATCACTAAACGTGTGCTCTACTGTAACATTAGAATGCTTATTTACATGAGGAACTGGAAAACACAGATAAAATGCGTAACTAGTGCAGGAAGTCAAAAGGCTGAGAAATAATATGAAACTTAGAAAAACGATACATCGGATTGAGTTTTGACTGACTCTCTCACTATGGGGGTCTATTTTATACATGTCAGAAACAGTCTAACCGTTTCACCTAGGGGAGGACTTAGACAATCAAACTGGCTGACTTATTTTACTAGACCGTAGCTTTTGCTTATACTCCTGCTGCGGAGTTTTCTCTAACAGGGGAGGGGTTGTGTCAATGTCATTTGCGGGACAGTCCTTAGGAAAAATGTTTTGACAAGTTTTTAAATCCTGGGAAATGTTCTTGGAGACCGGCTTTAATCCGTAGAATTTCTTGACGTGCGAAAGGTGTACCCAGCCGCGGCGTCCTTCCAATTTCACGGCTGTACGGGTGGTGAGGAGGACCTGACGGGGCTCCTTCCAACGTGGCTCCAGCGGACTTGATCTGTCGAAGTTACGTACGAGGACCATTGAACCTGGAACGATTTCATGCGGGGCCACCTCGGTATTGTCTGGAAATGCGGCGGCAACCTGTGAACGACATGAGTTGAGGGCAGACATCAAGGAAGCTAGGTAATCTGTCAGCATATTACATGAAACATCAGTAATACTTCGGGGTCTAGGAGTACCCCACATGTTAGGGGGGCGGCCGAAAACGACCTCATACGGGGACAGACCTGATCTGGAATGTGCGACCATGCGCATATAAAATAGAGCAACTGGCAGAGCTACTAGCCAGTCCACACCTTTCTCTTTACATACTTTGGCAATTCGGATTTTCAGAGTCTGATTATGTCTCTCGACCAGACCAGCTGCTTCAGGATGGCGTACACAATGAAACTTCCACTGGTACCCTAACAACAGGGAAACGTGCTTCATGAACTCAGATGAGAATGGCTGGCCGTTGTCAGAATATACGACTCTAGGGAGTCCATATCGAGGGAAAAACTCACGAACCAACTGCTTGGCAGTGGTCGCGGCTGTGTAATCTGGGACTGGATATGCTTCTGTCCATCTGGACAAAGCGCATACAACTACAAGAACATACTTGAAACCTCGACATCGCTCCATCTGAATATAATCCATCTGGAGGACCTCAAAAGGGTGGTCAGGAGGCTGGAATCCCCCTTGTTCCACCGGGACACTTTTACCTGGATTAAACTGACAACATATCATACAGGTACGGACTTTCTGCTTGGCTGCAGCTCGTAAATGCTTGTTGAACCAAATGTTCTGGATACTGTCTAACATTGCTTTTTCTCCTAAATGTGCTGGACTATGTGCGGTATTAATGATAACTTGAACCATAGAGTCGGGGAGAAACCATGTGGCTCTACCCTTTGTTAACCATCCTTGATCTGTCTGGACCCCTCCTTGTTCGGACCATTTCTTGATTTCTTCGGGAGTAGCATGTAACTGGATATCTATGACATCCTGTGTAGGGTCCTTAACTGTCATGCATGTAATCGGATCTGGAGTATGTGTCTGTGTCGGATTACCTTGAATGTCTGGAGTCTGTGCTGTAAGCTTGGCTGTGCGATCTGCTAGATCATTACCTTGGGAAATAATGTCAGTAACTTTCGTATGTGCTTTGCATTTCATAATAGCAATGGATGTCGGTAAATGTATTGCATCTAACAGAGCTTGGATAAGGAAACCATGCTGAATCTTGGTTCCATGAGAAGTCATGAAACCTCTCTCCTGCCAGAGCACTCCGAAGTCGTGTACAACTCCAAATGCGTAGCGTGAATCTGTGTAAATATTAACTTTCTTTTCCTTGGCGTGTATGCAGGCTTGTGTCAGAGCAACTAGCTCTGCTGCTTGAGCGGACAGAGTGTCAATACGGTGTGTCTCAATAACTTCAGTGTCAGTAGTCACTGCATACGCGGCAACTAAATCTCCTGTACTAGTTCTCATACATGACCCATCCACATAAAGTGTCAGGTCGGGATCTAGTAACGGAATGTCTGTCAGGTCTTGTCTTGGCTTTGTCGTAATGTTGACTACTTCCACACAATTGTGTGCGGCAGAATTTGAACTAGCTGATGGCAACAGTGTAGCAGGGTTCAGGACGTTGCAGCGTCTGATTTCTATGTGTGGCTGGAACAGTGTCAATTCATAACCCGTTAAACGTGCAATTGTCAAGTGCTGTGTTTGTGTTCTATTTAAAAGAACTTCCACGGAGTGTGGAACTTGTACTGTCAGGGAGTGTCCTAAAACTATGGAATCACTTTGTCTGATAGCTAGTGCTGTGGCTGCAACTGACTTGAGGCACGCGGGCAAAGCCTGGGCGACTGGATCTAATGTGCTAGAAAAATAAGCACACGGCTTGTATTGTCCTGCTTGATCTTGTGTGAGAACAGATAATGCTGTACCTTCGCGTTCAGTGACGAAAAGTGTAAAAGGCTTACTGTAGTTCGGTGTAGCTAGAACTGGAGCTTGACATAAAGCTTTCTTTAACTCGTTGAAACTAAGTGTATGTTCAGATGTCCAAGGGAGGACAGTCGGTGCGGCTGTCTCCTGTGTCGTTAACTGTATCAGTGGCTTGGCTAGAAACGCATACTGAGGAATCCATTGTCTGCAGTAAGAAGTAAGGCCAATAAAGGCACGTACCTCCTTCTGGGTCCTGGGCTGAGGAAGACTCGCTATCAACTGGATGCGATCGGGTGTCAACTGCCTACCCCTCTTGGACAGCAAGTGTCCTAAGTAAACCACTTGCTGGACACAGAATTGAAGCTTCGAAGGGGACACCTTGTGCCCCATCTCGGCTAGGAAATACAGAACCGTCAGTGACGCTCGCTCGCAGTCACGTTCAGAACGGGCTGTGATCAATAGATCATCGACATACTGGAGCAGGGCAGTGTCAGTTGGCATGTGAATATTGTCTAGTTGTCTCTTAAGTGCTTGACTGTAAATACTAGGACTTTCTGTGAAACCTTGAGGAGCTCGTGTAAACATATAGCTCCTTCCATTTAAACAAAATCCGAAAAGAAACTGGCTGTCTGGATGGATGGGAACACTAAAAAATGCATTCTTAAGATCGATTACTGTAAAGAACATGGCTTCGGAATCAATGGCTGTCAATAGGGAAGAGATATCTGGGACAACTGGGTACTGAGGAATAATACATTTGTTAAGTTCTCGTAAATCAATCACTAATCGATATACTGGGGGTGCATTTGGATCAGTACGTTTCATGACTGGAATGATCGGAGAGTTACATACATTGGAGTCAGTTTCTACAACTACTCCTTGAGCCATGAGCTCGTCTATAATTTTGGATAAGGCTGCTACAGCCTCAGGTGGCAATCTATACTGCCTGATTCGTGGTAACACTACACCTGGTTTGAGAGCCACACGGTGGGGTGTGATTTGCATGTAACCTACATCAGTTGGACCTTGCGCCCATAAATGCTGTGGAACATTAGACAGTCTCGAATCAAAATCTCGTAATACATAGTGACCCTTGAAGTCACGTAGGAACAATCGTATTCCCTCTGGGGAACAACATATAACTGCACCTAACTCTTTCAATGTCTTAATGCCTAACAGATTTTCTGGACATGACTTAGTAAGTAACAGATCAGTAGTGCGGGACAATGGACCTACTTCTAGAGTGACTGGCTTTGAAATCTCATTTACGATAGGCTTTCCTGAAAATCCAAGGGAAACATTTCTAGAGCCTGAGAGCGGAGCCCCTGGAACTTCGGCGTGACTAATTGTGGTCCTACTTGCCCCTGTATCAATCAAAAACTTTCTGTCTTTCCCTAATACATTCTGTGACTGAGGAGTCTGTGAAACTTGTTCTTGTCTAGGCGGACGTGGTCTTTCTTTAGTCTTACCAGTAGCTATGTTATGTTTCAGAACTGTACACTCGTTTATGAAATGACCTGGCTGTTTACAATAATTGCAGTTCCCTTTAACGGGAGCTGCAGGATGACTGGCTTGATTCGGACCCCTCTTCTGACTGTCTTGAGGAACAGATTGTGCAACTAGTACTTTCATTTTCGTGTCTTTCATACGTTTTCTCTCGTGTTCTTGCTCTTCCCTGATTCTATTCTGGTGGTACTGGAGCATCTGGAGCATCTGGGACGGAGTATTAGCTTGCCAGGTACTTTCGACTTTCAGAACTCTGTTTTTAATTGGTGGACTTGAATTCTCGACTAATTTAGTAACAAAGAGATGAGGGTATGACTCGCTACTTGTCTTGAGGCCACTATTGATACTAAAGCACTTTTCAAACCTAGAATAAAAATCACTAATATCTTCATCTTGTTTCTGTTTACAGGCTGAGATTGCATCCCAGTCTTCTTTTCTAGTTGTCAATAATCTGGGTAAAACTTGAATCAATAATTCTGGTAATTCTTTACATTTCTCTCCTAGACCGGTACCTGGTACACGTATCTTATCTTCTGCTTCTAGGACTGCCCAATCTATCTTTTTCTCTCCCACCTCCCATTCTTTCTCTTTGAGCTTTTCATACACCCCTGCGGGCAACAGAACCTTTAACATTTTAATTATATCCGGGTAAGTGTATTCTCCCATACGGAGCATATCTTTTAATTCTCTATGGTACCCTGCTGGATCTTTGTCATGACAGGGAATTAATTTCTTCATCTCGAGGAGTTCCATCTTTGTAATCGGGGTGTAAACAAACACTCGTTGCATTTCACCGTCCTCTGTCTTAACTGGATGCACTTCTCGTAACGGGTTCTGTCTTTCCATGTAAAATGATTTACTTTCTGGGGGTGAGACATGAACGAAATGCGGGTTCAAGAACATTCTATATTTATGGCGTTGTTCTAGAATGACACTAATTAAATCGGTACCTAGACCTCTCCATCTGTACTGGAGTAACTCGTTCAGGATATCATGTAACGGGCCTGGATCAGAATGTTGACCCTCATACAGAGTAATGAGGTGCTGAATCATATACATACCCACCAGTCGCTGCTCGGCTGGGGGCAATTTCAGAAACATTTGTGCCACTATTTCGTCTGGAAAAGTGGTAGAATCAGTAATCCATCGGACTGCTGACCGAACTATTTCTTGTTCATGCATAGTACTTAACTCACTATAACCGATTCGTGATTTCAGAATGTGATCGGTAGCTTGGAATACTTGTTCTAGGGAACCTTTTTCTGGTGCTGAATGATGGGAAATTGGCTTGTGTTCTAGACGTAAATGGCGATCTGGAAATCTAGGTTTTCCTACATACGCTATTCTGGCGGTATTCTCATCGTCTTCTTCTTCAGGATCAGAGGTACTTTCTTTCTCGCTTACTTGTGCTGCTTTACGCTGTTCGTGTATCTTTATTATCTCTCTACGGATTTTCTTGTACATACTTTCCATGGCACCAATAGTATTGTGCTTTCCTTCGGCTATATTATCACTCCACTTTGTTAGAGTTTTCATTTCTTCCGGGTCTTTAGACGGATGATCCTGTTCTCTTATTAGACAGTTAATTAAGAACTTTAATATCATGCGCTGAATCTCGGCTTTCCTTTGAGACATGGCATCACTAATACTTTGTGGGTCATCCCCTGTACGGATGAAACGATATATCCTGTCTAGATCTTCTTTCATATTCGGCAGGGTGACTAGATACTCGGTCACTCTCCTTACGCGTACGGAATATAAAACCATATTAAACTCGCCTGGAACTGGGTCATAGACACATTCGCCAAGGGTTTGCCTGATCTCTGCAACAGACTTATTATTTTTAGGAGTACGCTGTGATGCTTGAGCATGTAATTCGAGTGCTGATAAACGCTTGCGTGGCGGCGGGGTTTGAGGAGGACCTCCTCCTGCGGCCCCTAGACTAGAATCGTCGACTGATATTCTTCGTGGCGGAGCGGGAAATTGAAATGCTGGCTGGACCGGGGGTACCGTAGCAGGTACTGCATGGGGTGCCCCGGTGTCTGGAGGAGCAGGATGTGCCTGATTTACAGGGGCTGGCGGAGCGCGAACAGGATCTGCATATTCAGGGACTGTGTCGTCCAGATAGGACGAAATAAAAATATCAGCTGCGGTCGGTTTGTGACGTAGTTTGGTCGGAACTAGTGGTGGCGGGAAATTACTGGATGCCTCTGGGGTCGCTTTTGGCAAGCCTTCGGCAAGAAGAGGATACATACCCTTAATAAGGGCATGCCTCTGTCTGTCTGACTGTTCGGCTTTGACTTGTTCACCTATCTCGATTAATTCTTTTTCTTGGGCTCGCTCTAAGGATTCTCTACTTAATTCTGACTTTCTGATTTCTTTTTCAGTTCTTCTATGAGCTTCTTTGCGCCAGAACTCGATGGCATCTTTCTGTGACTGTCTGGCTTTCTTTTTCCATAATGCTTCTTCTACTCGCATGATGCATTCGGCATCCCATGTACCCGATACGGGCCATCTATACTTTTCTTCTAACTCCTTTGTATACTCTACCCATAAATCTAAATATAATATGGCGCTTATGCCATGTTTCTGATACATAGAGTGACCTGGACTGTCCCTGGGCGGGACGGGAACTGCTGCTTCCAGCAGACCCTTTCTAGTTTTTAACTGACGTAACTTGGAAAATATGGGCATGACTGAACTGTAATCTAGACACAATACAATACACAATAAACACGATACTTATTCCCCATTCATACCACGACATTAAAATACATGAAAAACATTTAAAATAACAGTTCGAACAGAATACTACCTGGAAATATTGCGAACAGAACACTTGAAATTTTCTCGAGAACAGAAACTGACTAGAACAGAAACTAGATGCACTGCTGAAACAGTACGAAACTTACCGGTCTCTTAAAGAGACACGTCAGGACCCGCATCCACCGAAGTGGACACTTCGTTTGTGGGACTGTGTACCACCAACCCACAGACCAGAGTCAATTTAAATTGACCCTGTCTAGATACCACCCCAGTAACGGTACTCACCGGGCAGCAAGAACGGAAGGCCTCAGACTGGACTGGACTGCTACGACGACGGACGACGAACTTCGGACTTCGGACTTCAGTTACGGGTGGACCTCCGGATACCTCGGACCTTGGACTCTTGGCTTGGGCTCTGGTCGGGACTCGCCGCGTTCCTCCACCGTCTCGTCTGGATGCTGGACCGCCTCCTCCGTCTCCTCCGTGGGCCTGAGGGATACTTGAGCAGAAATATCTGCCACTGCGCAGAAGAGTTCCGTCACGACTGCAGAGGGTCAGGGGGTCGGCGTGGCTTCACCGACGCGTGGGGAAAGGGCAAGTCCCTGTTCGGGCGCCATTATGTGGTAAATAAATAAATAATACCCTATTTTTGACTAGACATATATCATAACAGATAGCTCAATAAATAAGAGTCAAGATTCGAGGTAGTAGGAGTTTTGCAGGTTTAATACAGCATAAGGACAGGAACAGGACAACCTGCATAGGAATAGGATGACAGGGCCCAGCAGCTGCTGGGGCTGGATCTGGGATGAGCGCGCTGACTTTTAATAACAATACATGAGCATATATACATAACGCAAACACATAGCATTACATTGCAGTAGGCGTAGCAGTGGGTGGAGCAGAAGGCATGACGCGAAACAGTCGCGAAAGATAAGGGCGAAAGTAGGTGTAACTGGGCGTATACATAGACATGTGGTGCAGACGTAACAGAATATGTCATGAATGGGGCGGAAACCATGGAGGGGGATACCTAAGGAGCCGGGACCTCTAACCTGATGGTGCGCGCAAACTGGCAATGACGTATTACTAGGAGAAGCTGGGGGCTATGAACTCTGTGCTAGGAGCAGAGACTAAAGTCTGGAGGGTCGGAGCGACATGTACCTAAACCCTATCTGGTATCTAATGTTTAGGGAACATGTTGATATAAACTAGAAGTCATGAGGGGAAAAGCTAACAGACTCTAAGGCTAGAGCATGCATTTATTCTACATGTAGTGCGTGATGAAGAATATTAAATGACCATTAAATACAGTATTTCTCCTAACATGGGGCCGAATAGGCTAGACAATGACGGAAACTATTGATGCAGTTCAGTAGCTTGGGAATGCAGAGAAGGAGGACTAAACTGATAGCTGGAATCATAACATAGTCTTGGCAGACTCAGAGGCAGAGCCAAGCTGCACCGGGCACTGCGAGGCAGGAAGTAAGTGAAAGGTCGAGGATACAGGTGGGGGCTGTATCCCTCCTCAGCGAGGTTTCAGGAGACAGGAGCTGAATCTGATGTCCAGGCCCTTTTGAGGCCTAGAAACGGGGACTTTATAATAAAATAACGTGCACACTGAGAAACGTGGCAACGTAGCTTTACATAGGCCTGATATTCGTAGTATTCACGAGGACTGGAAACTGGCATACTAGAGGTGGACACAACTGTAATTGCGTCATTAATCGGACATGGGGAGTACATATGCATATTTAATCATGCACACATAACATATGATGGATGACACGTAGGGACACAGAACATGGCAAAATTTACTTTTCCACAAGGGGATCCTCATCAAAGTCATAAGCACTGAATATTCCCGCCCATGTGCGGAGACCCCGGCAATAATAGTTTGCTGTCTGGGTCTAGAAGTACTGGGGACCACCCGGAGGGGCTTTACAGTGCATGGAATCATACCTCCCACTCTGTTTCATGGGGGTATGATTCCAACATGTTTGATACCAAACAGGGCAGGGTTAGTTGCAGCCAGTTTAGAAGTGGTCATCGCGTAATGACGCATGGCCACTCTATGCATTGTAATGGCTGATGCCCTTACAACCTGGGAGAATGGACTACAAAGGTTGTAGGCGTGTCCTGCTAATGCAGGGGCACCCTCATACTTAGAACGAGCACCCTTTCTTCCGGATTGAAAGGCCTGTCTTAGTGGTGACTTATAGGTTTTAAGTGCAGTGACCACAGATGTAAGGAAACCTATATCTGTTGTAAGTGGTATCTGAAAGAAACAGGTTAGTGTTAGATTCATTACCTTAGAATATCCCCAGGCGTCAGACTGGATCCAGAAAGTTTTGCCTAGCAGTACCCCTGCGCATCGGTAGCAGTCGTCTGTGGCTCCGCGTCCGTTGTTGGCGTCGTTGGTGCCGGGATGACGTCGTCGGAGTACTTAGACGCCGCCCTCGCGCGCTGACGTCAGTTCTTCTTTTTTCCGCGCCAGCAAGCGCAGATCCGGGAAGAGCGGTACTCCTTAGTCAATTTTTTACTAACTTTTTCGATCTCTTTTGGATCCTTCTCGAGTCGTTACCAACTCTCGGTGCTGATAGGGATGCCTGGGTTCAAACCCTGCGACGACTGTAGCCGCCTGATGTCGGTTACCGACCCCCACCGTCGGTGCCTTTATTGCCTCGGGGCCGACCACGATGACAAGTCGTGCCCCCACTGCCGGGCCTTGACGTCGAAGGCTAGGCGGGAGCGGTCCCGAAAGTGCCTCGAGATCCGGCAGTCGGCCACGCGCCGCTCGCGGTCCCGGTCCAGGCGGAGGTCGAGGGACCGGTCGCGGGGCCACAGTCATCACAGCTCGGCGAGTCGATACCACTCGTCGGGCTCCAAGTCCTCAGGTAAGTCGAGGCACAAGAAGTCGAAGAAGCGACATCGCTCTGACTCTCCCCGACCCTCGCACGATGCGGCCGGGGGTTCGGGCGACACCGCGTCCAGCTCCATACCCGCCGGTCCCTGGGCTGCACGCGACACCGGAGGAGATAGACGCCTTCCTCATGGCCATGAGGTCTCTCTCTCCTCCGTCGGGCCCCTCCGGGGTGCCTTCGGGCCCCGCGAGTCTGTCTGGGGGCCTGAGCGGGCCGGCGGCCCCGGTGCCGTCGGGTGCTTCGGTGCCATCGACGACTCCGGTCCCGACACCGCAGGGCCCCTCTGGATCCAGGCCTGGATCCGTGCCAACGCCGGTCGACCTCCCGACCTCTCCGCTGGCGCTGTCACCAAGGGTGTAGCCCCCGGCACCGTCCCCGGACAACGCCATTCCCGGTCCCACCCCTGGTCCGGATCCGGAGTCGGACCGGCACCGCCTGGCGCCGTCTTCGACGCCGATAGGTGAGCCATTCACCGATGATCCGGTTCCATCTTTTGACCCTGACTACCAGGAGATGGAAGACAAGGAGGACTGGGAGGGGTCTGAGGAAACTCTGGAACTGCAGTGCCAGTTGTCACAGGAATTACGTTCCGTCTCCTCACCCACGCACACAAAGCCCTCTACGACCTAGGACCCAAATACCTCAACACGCGCCTGACCTTCTACACCCCCACCCGCCAACTACGATCATCCAACCAAGCCCTCGCCGCGGTTCCACGCATCCGAAGAGCCACCATGGGAGGAAGACCATTCTCCTACTTAGCGGCCAAAACCTGGAATTCTCTCCCCACCCACCTCCGCCTTACTCAGAACCACCTATCCTTCAGAAAACAACTCAAAACCTGGCTATTTGATAAGTAGCGATCCCCTCCCCCCCCCTCTCAAGCGCCTTGAGACCCTCTGGGTGAGTAGTGCGCTATACAAATACTTGACTTGACTTGACTTGACTTGACTGGGCAGATGAGTTGGGGAAGGCCAGTGGTCTGGACACTTTGCCCGACACTGGATTTGTCTCCCCTCCTACTGTGGCTACGGAGGAGGGGGCTGCTTACAGTGTGGTGTTGACAAGGGCGGCCAAGGCCTTACAACTTGAGCTCCCTGTCGTGGCCGTGAGGACTAATCTCCTCACCGAGGTGCTCAAACCGCAGGCAAGCTCCTCGGAGCCTCTGTTGTCATTCAACGAAGCCCTCACTCACGTTCTGTTGGGCACCTGGTCCAAGACCTCTACAGGCCTCCCTGTAGATAGGAACATGGCCCGACGCCACCTCCCGGCTCCGGGCGACCCCAGCTTTATGTCCGTTCACCCCACCCCCGAGAGCCTGGTGATCCAGGCCTCTACCTCCCAGACCGCATTCCCAACCGCTCCCCCGGATCGGGAATCCAAAAGGTACAACCAGTTTGGGAAGGAACTGTTCTCGTCCCTGAGCTTGGGGGCGGTCTGTCAACACCGCTTTCCTTTTGTGCCGTTACACCCACTCTCTGTGGGATACGGTTGCGGAGGTGCTGCCCCAGTGTCCGGAGGAGGCCTGGACACGGCTCGCCCAAGCCCTGGCGGAGGGGAGCGACGCAGCACGATATTCCATCCGATGTGGACTTGACACCACAGACTCGCTAGGTAGAGCGATTTCTACGACGGTGGCGGTTCGCCGCCATGCCTGGCTACGGTCCGCCAACTTTCGGGAGATGTCAAGGCCACAGTTATGGACATGCCCTTCGATGGCCGTTGCCTCTTTGGCGACAAAGCGGATAGCGCGCTGGAACTCCAGGGCTACGACCAAGTCCTTAGGCCTCGGCCAACGCCAGCAGACTTCCGCTTTTCGCCCCTTTCGTGGCCAAGGAAGGGGCGCCCCCTCACGTCCAGAGAGTCACAGGCCGCTTAACCAACAGCAGCATGGTCGCAGACGTTGTAACCGCTGTGGCGGTGCCGGGGGACAACGGTTGGGCCAGTCCACATCTACTCCCGTAGCATCCGCCTCAAAGCTTTCCTAGTCTGAGCTTTCAGGCCCATACTACGCCAGTGCGGGGCAGGGTTCGCCATCACCTCCTCCATTGGCGCACCATCACGTTGGACAGGTGGGTGCTGCAAATCGTCCGAAGGGGCTATTCTCTCCCCTTCGAGGCGACCCCTCCAGCCATGCCACCGCAGTACCACCGCTTGTCGGGATATCACTTGCAACTTCTGCAAGAGGAAGTTTCGGCCCTCTTGGCCAAGGAGGCCATCGAGCACGTTCCTGGGCCAAAAGTAGGGTGTGGTTTTTACTCCCACTACTTTCTGGTTCCCAAGGAGGGCAAAGGGGGCCTACGCCCTATCTTGGACCTCCAGAACGTCAACGGCTTCCTCCAGAAGAAGAAGTTCAAGATGCTGACTTTGGCTCAGGTCTTAGCTGCCCTAGACCCTGGAAACTGGATGGTAGCGTTGGACTTGCAGGACGCATATTTTCACGCCCCCGTCCTGCCGGCCCACCGGCGTTACCTGCGGTTCACGGTAGGCCACGAGCACTTTCACTTTACCGCGATCCCCTTCGGCCTTACCAGCGCCCCTCGGGTGTTCACGAAAGTGATGGCGGTGGTCGCAGCTCATCTGCGCAGATTAGGAGTGTCAGTCTTCCCCTAGCTCGACGACTGGTTGTTGAAGGCGGGCTCGCCCCAGACAGTCGTCAGCCACCTCCAGACTACTGCCGACTTCCTGCACCTGCTGGGGTTCTCCATCAATGTGCCGAAGTCACACCTGTGCTCCTCTCAGAAGCTCCTCTTCATCAGAGCGGTTCTGGACTCGGCGCAGTTTCGGGTTTATCCTCCCGAGCAGCAGGTTCGGGATATTCAGCCTCGAATTCCAATCTTTCAGCCTTTATCCCGAATTTCGGTCAGGTTGACGCTGCGGCTTCTGGGGCTGATGGCCTCCTGCATCCTTCTGGTGCATCACGCCAGGTGGCGGATGCGGGCTCTGCAGTGGGACCTGAAGTTTCAGTGGGCCCAGCATCAGGGCAACCTGTCCGACCACGTCCTGACAGTTGCAGTGGTGGCTCACGGACCGCGTTTGGGTAAGCGGCAGATCCCTCTCCCTACCCCAACCGGAGCACGTAGTTGTGATGGATGTGTCCCTCCTGGGCTGGGGGGCCACATGGGAGAGGCGGAGATCAGAGGCCTCTGGTCTCTGGCGGAGTCCCGGCTTCACATCAACCTTTTGGAGCTGCGGGCGATCTGGCTTGCACTGAAAGCCTTCCTTCCCTCTGTCCGGGGAAGTGTTGTGCAGGTGTTCACGGACAACACCACCGCCATGTGGTACTGCAACAAACAGGGCGGGGTGGGGTCGTGGACCCTTTGTCAGGAGGCTCTGTGCCTCTGGCAATGGCTGGAACACCAGGGCGTCACCCTGGTGGTTCAACACCAGACAGGTTACCTGAACGCCAGGGTGGACAAACTCAGCCGTCGGTGCATGATGGATCACGAACGGCTTCTGTACTCGGACGTGGCGCAAGGTCTCTTTCAGCAGTGGGCAGAGCCTTGGTTAGATCTATTCGCCACAGAAGGGAACGCGCAATGTCATCAGTTCTGCGTGTTGGAGTTTCCAAGGCGTCACCCGCACGGAGACGCTTTTCGTCGCAAGTGGAGCTGTGGTCTGTTGTACGCCTTTCCGCCTATACCACTTCTGCCCAGAGTGCTGAAGAAGATCAGGCGCGACCGGGCCCAAGTAATCCTTGTGGCTCTGGACTCGGCACAAAGATTCTGGTATCCCCAGCTACTCAGCACGTCAGTCGATCCCCCGATTCGTCTGCCTCTTCAGGAGGACCTTCTGTCGCTGCAGCAGGGGACGGTCCTCCACCCGAACCTGTCCAGTCTCCACCTCCATGCTTGGAGATTGAGCGGCGACAGTTGAGGCCATTTGACTTGCCTCCTGAAGTCTGTGATGTGATTTTGGCAGCCAGGCGTCCCTCCACAAAATCGGTATACGCCTGCAGGTGGAACAAATTTGTGGCATGGTGCACAGCAAAGGCCGTGGATCCCCTTTCTGCCCCCCTTTCAGAGGTTCTCCTCTTTCTTTTTTCTCTTGCCCAGCAGGGCTCTGCTCTGGGCACTATCAAAGGCTACCTCTCTGCCATTTCAGCCTTCTTAAGGCTTCCTGATCAGCCTTTTCTTTTCAAGTCCTCCGTTGTAAATAGATTCTTGTAGGGCATCACTTACATGTTTCCTCCTGTTCCTTCGTAATGCTTCAGTGGGACTTGAACCTTATTCTGACCTATTTGATGTTCGCTCCATTCGAGCCACTTCACAATTGTCCTCTTCGTCTTCTAACTCTTGAGACTGCATTCCTGGTTGCCATCACCTCTGCCAGGAGAGTGAGTGAGCTCCAGGCTCTATCTTCTCAACCTCTTTTCCTCTCCATCTATCCGGAGTTGTCTTGAGAGCGCTTCCCTCTTTCCTGCCCAAGGTAGTCACGGCCTTCCCCATCGGGAAGTCCATCACCTTGCCCACCTTCTTTCTGCCTCCGCATCCCTCGAAAGAGGAAGAGAGGCTCCACCGTCTGGACCCAAAACATGCGCTCTCATTCTATCTCGACCGCACACGCCAGTTCCGGGCGGACAACCAGCTCTTAGTTGGTTACGTGGGTGCTAAGAAGGGACGGGCGGTGCACAAACGAACCATTTCTCAGTGGGTCGTTTTGTGCATAAAGGCTTGTTATTCACTGGCTAAAAATGAGCCTCCTGTGGGACTGCATGCCCATTCCACTCGGGCCACTGCGGCTTCTACTGCCTTGGGTCGGGGAGTCCCCTTGCAGGACATCTGTCAGGCATCTACGTGGGCCTCGCTGCACACGTTTGCTATACAGTACTGCCTGGACAGCCAAGTCCAGAGAGATATTTTTATTTGGCCGTTCTGTTCTCCATGACTTTCTGGTGTGATCATTGGTTCGCAGACCCACCACCGGGGTTGGTATTGCTGGGGTATCTATTCTAAGGTAAGGAATCTAACACTAACCTGTTTATTTCAGATGCACAAGTTACTTAACTTCGGTAACGATATATCTGTAAGAAACAGTAGTTAGTGTTAGATTCCTTACCGCCCCACCCATCCTCCCCGTTCTGCGAACCGATATCTAGGGTTAAGGTTCTTCCCTTTGAGGGCCCTAGTTTCATGACACCAGTGTCGGTTTTTATCATGGCTCTGCGTTCCTGGCGCGGTAAAGCTATGTATAAGAACTGACGTCAGCGCGCGAGGGGGGTGTCTAAGTACTCCGACGTCATCCCGGCGCCAACTACGCCGACGACAGACGCGGAGCCGCAGATGGCGCCTACCAACGCGCAGGTGTACTGCTACGCAAAACTTTCCGGATCCAGTCTGACGCCTGGGGATATTCTAAGGTAAGGAATCTAACACTAACTACTGTTTCTTATAGATATATCGTTACCGAAGATAAGTAACTTGTACGCTAGCACCAGCTTTCACAGAATGCAATGGCAGGTCTGCAGTCACAGTTTGAGTGGTCTCTTATGGTCGGCCTAATACAAGCTTCAGCCCATGGGATACCCCTGGTGTACCTATTCCCTTGGTACCTTGGTTTCATAATACATGTGTAGGAGAGTAGGATCTGTTTACTATGGTTACCCCCACTTTTTGCTGGTGTTTCACTATTTCTCAACGCTAGTCTGGCTGGGGCCCTGCTATCCAGGACCAAAGCCTAGCTGCTGCCTCTCTAAAATGATTGCATGTACTTTAGGTACACTCCAGTTTGGTTCCTGGGGTACCCTTGTGAGTCCCTAGTGTGAGAAGTTGGCCTGGTATATGATGTTCACTATTCTAGTGAACACCTTGCACCAGTCCAAGCAACCCTTATGGTGATGGTTGTAAGTCAACCTTATGGACCAGCTATCGTAGTGGTAGCGTGGACAGAACAGTCTTAGGCTAAAAGACTCTTGAGGGCGTGTAAAGCCAGCTGTTTTACCATATGTAACCCCTTGAATATCAAATGAAATGACACCACACAGGATATATATAAAATATATATGTATTTATTTACTAACACACTCCTCTGAACTCTTTGAGATCAGAGGCATAAGCACATAACAAGATACTTAGTTAAAAATACGTTAAGTTGCACAATTTACGGTTAGGCCCTAGGGACGAAGCAAACCATATATTAAGAAAGTGGTATAAATACCACGTCACGAGAAAAGGAAAGGCCTAGGGCCTAGGGAATCGCTGGGGCTACACTATCTGAACCTTAGTTTAGGAAGTAGGAGGCCCACAGGCGGCGTGTGCAGTGTCTTTACACAAATGCGTGAGTCAATACAAAGTCAATGGGAACTTAGAAGTTAGATTTAGAAGGATTTAGGACACTTCCGGTTTAGCTAGGAGGAAACAACTAAAAACCTAAACACTTGGATAGTCAATACCCTTGGGAGCACCGAAGTACTCGCGTTACCTCACCCACAGGAAGCGGGTGCATAGGTGTGAAGATGTGTCGGGCTTTGCCGTTGAGTCATATGGAGCCTTTAAAGAAAGATGCTGCAGGCGACCAGGAGGAAGATGTCCGGGTGGATCCAATGGTGGATCGAAGATGAAGAGGACCTGAAAGCAGAGGGGACGGAGTCTGAGTCACTAGCCAGTGACCGGGTGGAACCAGGAAGGAACCAAACGACGTCGAGTAGCAATCAGGTGCTGTCTTGAAGCTTGTTTCTTCAGCCACGCGGACCAGGAGGCGTCGATGACGACCAGGAGCTGGAGGCGAGCTGTCCCACGCAGGATCTCGCAGATGGAGGAGTCGACTTCCGGACTGGAGTCAACAAGCCTTGGCAAAGGCAACCTACGCAGGATTCAAAGAAGGCTTCTGGTGCAGACCAGCAAGGTCTGAGGTGCCTCACCTTTGCAGGGAGGCAAGGGCCAGTCTGGAGCAACCAGACCAGCGATGTGATTCAAAAGGATTGTCGTCACAGAGGCTACTAGCCAACGGGCCAGCAACTGGACAACGCGTCAAGCAGAACACAAGCAGAAGGGCCCCACGCAGAGTGTGGAGGGCTGATCTTCGGTGCAGGTGGAGCTCGGGTTCGGGGTTTCTCAGTCCCCAATGCACAGCTTTGAGGATGCCTCAGGAGCTGCACAGTTAGCAAGTTGCAGGCTTTCCAAGATGTCCGGTTCCACGTGTCTTGTCACCTCCACGGATCTCAGCTATGCTGCAGTTGTGAAGAGAGGGTCAGAGAGGTCTGGAAGTCTGGGTCTTGTCAGGCTCTGTGCTCGGGTTCCGGCGGGAACGTCGACAAAGCAAGCCGTTGATTTGCTGGATGGTGCCTGGTTGCCCAGGGTGGTCACTCCTTGACCACAAGGGAGATTCTTCAGTCTTCAGCTTCAGCAGAATGTCGAAGGTCCAGAGTTTCGTGTCAAGTTTCGGTTCAGGATTAATCTAAAGTCTCAGGACTCAGCTCCTACCTTTATACAACTAAAAGGGGCTGGATTACTTTCTAGGTCCCTCCTATGGGTGGGTCCAGGAGGGGGGGTGGTTACACCCCCTCTCCTTTGTCCAGTTTCGCGCCAGAGCTGGGGCTGGAGTGCCCCAGCAACCAGTTTGACCTGGGATATGCATGGAGCACCTAGTGTGCCCCAGGCAGTGTCTCATTCTATTCAGCCCTCCCTGTCCCAATACACAAAGTCCTGTCTGGGGTGGTGCTCGCACCTCTCCAGGCAGGAAACCTATTGTCCAAGCCTCCCTGACTGGAAGGACTCCCAGCAGCAGGAGATCAGACTTGTGTCTGTGGCAGCAGTGTCCATTTTGTGATGCTGGGGCTCTGGTTAACTTTAACCGGGTTAGTCAGCAACAACATGTCTTCTCCCTCTAGAAGGGTGGAATGCTACCCCTGTCGCCAGAATTGCCGAGGGGGTAGTATTCCAAAGCGCATGACACCTTACACGACATGTTTGGATAAAGCCAAACCAAAGTTAGCATTTAACCGCGAGGTTCATAATGCACTTAAGAGTATATGGTATGGCAATATCATAGAACAGCTATAAGGACATGGTTCCGAAAGCTGCAGACAGGCTCAGCTCATGCTAGAGCACCACCTCACACATAACCAAGCACTCTGCCTCCAGGATTGTTAAGGCCTGCCCTAGGAGTGACTTATAGTTACTGTGAGTCTATATATAAGGGTAGATATAGGAATACTATACCTAAGCATGGGGTGATTACACAACCTTGCCCCAGCTGAGTGATCAGACAGTTGTCAATTTAGGTGGCCAGCCAGGGGTGGCGTAATATATGCTGCAGCCCCGGGTAGGCCTTGGGTGCACCTATGCCCTGGGTACCTATGGTACACTATACAGGGACTCACAAAGGTGACCCAATATCCAATTTGGTATGTACCTTGGTATGTTGTTCCTGTTAATCCTGGTTAAAGTTAACCCTACGAGAGAGCCCAGAGGGACGACCGGTGCACCGACGGAGAGTGCGGTGCATCCACTACCTGAGCTCGTGCCAGGTGAGGTGGAGTTGTTCCTTCCCATCACGTGGGATGAGAAGATGATTACACATACACTTTCAGGTGATATGGTTCACGTTATTTAAATCTAGCAGTAGCACTAATGGTCCTGAGGAAGCAGCAGGAGATCTCGAGACTCCGTTTGTCTGCAGAAACATGTCGACCTTACATCTTTGATTTAGTGGTCATTTGTTATACCACTAATTTGCACTGTTTTTATTGATTTAGGAGTGTGAGGGGTGTATATTAAAATTGTTTTCCCGATCACGACCTAATTTTAGAGCCTTCTTCTCTTTCTTTTCACAACACACTTTTTTCAAAGCACTGCTATTCAGTTCTCCACTAGACACGCCATTCTTTTCACATCTGTATCAACACTGTGGTTTTTCCTGCGCATGGTGTATCTATCTGCCAGCACAGGTTTTTACCCTTGAAATGTGATATATATATGCACAAGAGATCCCAGATGATGAAGGGCGGTCTCGATGGTGGACTGATGGGAACTCGTTTTTGTTAAAACTACTCCCTGTTGTATTTGTATTTTTGGGTACATTGTTCATTTTGGACTCACTGTTAATTCTAGGTTGGTGTTAAAGTTAACCAGAGCCTCAGCATCACAAATCACTGGTCAGAATACCAAGTCAGGCTGTTCTTGTCTGATGTGGACATGGCTATGTCCTCTACTGTGAGTCCCAGTACTCTGGGCAAGTACATGCAAACACCTTTGATCAATGACAAAGTGGCTCAGGCCTACAGGGACACATGTGCCAGTGTCACTATGGTGACACCTAACTTTGTGGACCCTGGACAGATTGTACTGGGTGATAATTACCTGGTGACCAATGCTAGCAATGTCACTACTACCCATAGTGTGGCAGTTGTTAACTTCTCCTGGGGAGGGGTAACTGGCCTCAAAATAGTTGTGGTAAGTGCAGACCTCCCTGTAGAATGTCTGTTGGGCAATGATCTTGAATCCTCAGTCTGGTCTGAAGTGGAGTATAGGACTCATGCAGAGATGTTAGGCATATCAGCTCATGTCCTTGCTGTGACCAGGTCACAGGCCAAAAGGGGACCTTCCCTTCAAGGGCAGACTTGAGGCAGGCGCAGTTAGACTGCCCCTCTCTTGAACCCCTCAGACAGCAAGCTGCTGCTGAGGCTGCTGGGAATGCTACAGGTACCCAAGTTTACTGGGATGAAGGGCTCCTGTATTCAGAGGCTAGAGACCCCAAGCCTGGTGCTTCCAGGAGGTTGGTCATACCTCTGGCATTCAGGGGCTTCCTTCTTACCTTAGGCCATGCTATTCCCTTAGCAGGACATCTTGGCCAGAACAAGACTTGGCAAAACCAAAGGAAATGATGGACGGAGCGTTGACAATACAAGCACTCACCCCCAGTCAACTGATCTGGGTTTAATCCATCACCATTCTTTAGCCCACTCTGCCACCCCAACAAGACTTGGGACAGGCTTGTCCCTCACTTTCATTGGCCCCATTTGTCAGAAGATACCAAGGAGTTCTGTCTCTCCTGTGTGACCAGCCAAGCCAGTGGCAAATCAGGTGGCACAACAAAGGCCCCCCTTATACCCCTACCTGTGGTGGGGGTTCCCTTTGAAAGAGTAGGGATTGACATTGTTGGACCAATGGATCCCCAAACAGCCTCTGGGCACAGATTTATTCTGGTGGTAGTGGATCATACCACCAGATACCCAGAAGCTATTCCCCTGAGGACCACAACAGCACCTGTTGTGGCAAGAGCCCTCCTGGGAGTTTTCTCAAAAGTGGGCTTTCCGAAGGAGGTTGTCTCAGATAGAGATGCAAACTTTATGTCTGGGTACCTGACTGCAATGTGGAAGGAGTGTGGTGTGGTGTAAATTACAATTTCACTACACCCTATCATCCACAGTGCAATAGCCTTGTTGAAAGATTTAAGAAGACCTTGAAGGGCATGATTAAGGGTTTACCTGAAAAGCTTAGGCGAAGATGGGACATCCTTCTGCCCTGCCTTCTGTTTGCTTACAGAGAGGTCCCACAAAAGAGGGTTGGCTACAGCCCTTTTGAACTTTTGTTTGGGCATCCTGTAAGGGGACCCCTATGTCTGGTGAAGGAAGGATGGGAGTTACCTCTTAAAAAGCCTAAACAAGACCTAGTGGACCATGTACTTGGTCTCCGCTCCAGGATGGCCGAGTACATGAAGAAGGCCTCTAAAAACCTTGAGGCTAGCCAGTGGCCCCAGCAGCACTCCAAGACAAATGGTCTGAACCCCACACAATTGTTGAGCAAAAGGGAGAGGTCACCTACCTGGTGGACCTGGGAACTCCCAGCAGCCCCCACAGGGTACTCCATGTCAACAGACTCAAGGCATATGTTGGCAGGGCAGACATGGGCTTGCTCATGGCTACAGATGAGGTGCAGGAGGAAGAGAGTGACCCTCTCCCAGACCTGCTGACTCAGAACCCTGATCATGGTTCAGTTGATGGTGTGACCTTAGCTGGCAGCCTCTGTGGCCAGCAGCAAAAGGACTGCAGACAAGTTCTCCAGTCCTTCAGACATATGTTTTCCTTGACAACTAGTCAGACAAACTGGTGCACCCATGAGGTGGACACTGGTGACAGTCTGCCTGTGAAGAGTAAAATCTACAGGCAACCTGACCACGTCACGGACTGCATTAAGACAGAGGTACAGAAGATGTTGGAGCTGGGAGTTATTGAGCCCTCAGAGAGCCCCTGGGCCAGTCCAGTAGTCCTTGTGCCAAAACCTCACACCCAAGATGGTAAGAAAGAGATGAGGTTTTTTGTGGACTTCAGAGGTCTCAATGCTGTCACTAGGAAAGATGCCCAGCCAATTCCCAGGGCAGATGAGCTCATAGACAGATTGGCTTCTGCCAAGTTTTTGAGCACATTTGACCTGACCGCAGGCTACTGGCAGATCAGACTAGCTGATGATGCAAAAGCCAAAACTGCATTCTCAACCCCAGGAGGACATTACCAATTTGTGGTGATGCCCTTTGGCTTGAAGAATGCACCTGCCACTTTCCAAAGGTTGGTGAACCAAGTTCTCACTGCGTTGGATGACTTTTGTGCAGCTTATTTAGATGATATTGCTGTCTTCAGCTCCACCTGGGAGGATCACCTGATCCCCCTGAAGAATGTTTTGGAGGCCCTGCAGAAGGCAGGCCTCACTATCAAGGCCACTAAGTGCCAGATAAGGCAGAGTAAGGTTGTGTACCTGGGCCACCTTGTAGGTGGGGTCAGGTTCAACCACTGGAGAGCAAGATCCAGACCATCAAGGACTGGGCTCCTCCAACCACCCAGACACAGGTCAGAGCTTTCTTGGGCCTGTCTGGTTATTACAGAACGTTTGTTAAGAATGATGGTTTCCATTGTGACACCACTTAATGACTTGACCTCAAAGAAAATGTCAAAGAAAGTTCAGTGGACAGTAAGCTGTCAGAAGGCATTTGATGACCTGAAGCAGGCCATGTGCTCTGCACCTATTCTGCAAAGTCCAGATTACTCCAAATAATTCAAAGATGGTCAAGACCAGCCCATTGTTTTTATAAGCAGAAGGCTGACCCCTAGAGAGAAACGTTGGTCAGCTATTGAGAGGGAGGCCTTTGCTGTGGTTTGGGCCCTGAAGAAGCTGAGGCCATACTTATCTGAAAGAGACACGTTAGTGATAGATTCCTTACCTTAGAATATCCCCAGGTGTCAGACTGGATCCGGATTTTTTTTGCGTAGCAGTACCCTTGCGCGTCGGTAGGCGTCGTCTGTGGCTCCGCGTCCGTCGTCGGCATCGTGGGCGCCGTGATGACGTCGTCGGAGTACTTAGACGCCGCCTCCGCGTGCTGACGTCAGTTCTTCTTTTTTCCGCGCCAGCAGCGCAGATCCGGAAAAAGTGGTACCTTAGTCACTTTTTGACTAAACTTTTTTGATCTTTTGATCATCTTTTTTCGAGTCTTCGACTCCGAAACGGTGCCGGTAGGGATGCCTGGTTTTAAGCCCTGTGAGGATTGCGACCAACTAATGTCGGTCACGGACCCTCACCGTCGGTGTCTCCACTGTCTCGGCGTCGACCACGACGACAAGGCCTGTTCCGACTGCCGGGCCCTGACTTCCAAGGCTAGACGGGAGCGGTCCCGTAAGCGACTCGAACTCCGGCAGTCGGGCCCGCGCCAAGAGAGGTCCCGGTCCGGACGGAGGTCGAGGGACCGGTCGCCGGAGCGGAGCCATCATAGCTCCGGGAGTCGACATCACTCCTCAGGGTCGAAGTCGTCAGGTAAGCACAAGAAGTCGAAGAGACATCATCGCTCTTCCGACTCCCCCCGACGCTCGCGCGACGCGGCCTGGGGTTCAGGTGGCACCGTTGGAGTCGCGGGTGCCGCGTCTGGCCTCATACCCTCCGGTCCCTGGGCCTAACGCTACGCAAGGGTAGATCGAGCGGTTCCTTATGGCCATGAGGTCCCTCTCTCCTCCGACGGGCTCCGCGGCGCCTTCGGGCCCAGCGGACCCGTCTGGGGGTCCTAGCGGGTCGGGGGCTTCGGCCCCGACGCCGTCGAGTGCTTCGGTTCCGAAGCCGCCGGCGCCGCAGGGCCCCGCTGGATCCGGTTACGGATCCGGGTCGTCGCCGGTGGACTTAACAACCTCCCCGGCGCCGACCCCTCAGGTGTCACCACCGGTGCCGTCCTCGGGCGGCGCCGTCCCCGACGCCTCCCTCGACCCGGTTCCGGCGCCGCTTCAGAAGCCGTTCGGAGAGTTCACTTTCCATGAACCGGCCCCATCCTTTGCTAACCCTGAGTACCAGGAGATGGGTGATGAGGAGGATTGGGAGGGGTCCGAGGACCCTCTGGCACGTGAATGCCAGTCTCAAGAGGACTGGGCAGGTGAACTTTGGGAGGCCAGTGGTATAGACACTTCGCCTTACACTGGCTTTGTCTCACCTCCTACCGTGGCTACGGCGGAGGGGGCAACCTATAGTGTGGTGTTGATGAGGGCGGCCAAGGCCTTGGGCCTTGAGCTCCCCGTCGCGGCCGTGAGGACTAACCTCCTCACCGAGGTCCTTAAGCCGCAGTCATGCTCAGCCGAGCCTCTGCTGCCGTTTAACGAGTCCTTAACCCACGTTCTTTTGGGCACTTGGTCCAAGCCCGCTACGGGTTCGCCGTAGATAGGAACGTGGCCAGACGCCACCGCCCGGCCCCGGGCGACCCATGTTTCCTGTCCACCCACCCCACCTCCGAGAGCCTGGTCCTCCAGGCCTCTAATTCCCAGACAGCATTCCCGTCGGCTCCGCCGGACAGGCAATCCAAGAGTTACGAGCAGTACGGTAAAAAGATCTTCTCCTCCCTTAGTCTGGGACTGCGGTCTTCCAACACCGCATGCCTCTTGGGCCGCTACATCCACTCTCTGTGGGATACGGTTGCGGAAGTGCTGCCAGAGTGTCCGTTGGAGGTACAGGCCAAACTCGGCCAAGCCCTTGTGGAGGGCCGGGATGCAGCCAGATATTCTATCCGGTGTGGGCTGGATACCACCGACTCACTAGGTAGACCGATGGCAACGACGGTGGCGGTCAGACGCCACGCCTGGTTAAGGTCCGCCAACTTTTCGGCCGATGTCCAAAACACACTGATGGACATGCCGTTTGATGGCCGTCGCCTTTTTGGCGACAAGGCAGACCATGCGCTTGAGCGCTTTAAGGACTCCAGGGCTACGGCCAAGTCCTTGGGCCTCTCGGCCACGCGCCAGCAATCGGCTGCCTTTCACTTCTTTTGTGGCCACGGAAGGGGTGTACCCACACGTGCTCCCAGCCACGCTCCGCAGGGTAATACCCAACGCGGTGGTGGCCGTGGAAAACGCCGTGGCGGCGGTCGGGGACAACGGCGAGGTCAGTCCACACCTTCCCCCGCAGCATCCGCCTCAAAGCCCTCCTAGTCCGTGCTTTCAGGCCCATGTGACGCCAGTGGGGGGCAGGGTTCGCCATCACCTCCTCCACTGGCGCACTGTCACGTCGGACAGGTGGGTGCTGCAAATCGTCCGAAGGGGCTACTGCCTCCCCTTCAAAGCGACTCCTCCAGCCATGCCACCGCAGAACCACCGTGTATCGGGGGATCATTTGCGACTTCTGCAGGAGGAAGTTACGGCCCTCTCGGCCAAGGGGGCCATCGAGCGCGTTCCTGGGCCAGAAGTAGGGTGTGGTTGCTACTCCCACTTCTTTCTGGTACCCAAGAAGGGCAAAGGGGGCCTATGCCCTATCTTGGACCTACGGAACGTCAACGGCTTCCTCTGGAAGGAGAAGTTCAAGATGCTGACACTGGCTCAGGTCTTAGCTGCCCTGGACCCAGGACACTGGATGGTAGCGTTGGACTTGCAGGACGCTTATTTCCACATCCCCGTCCTGCCGACCCACCGGCGCTACCTGCGGTTCACGGTTGGCCACAAGCACTTTCAGTACACCGTGATCCCCTTCGGCCATACCAGCGCCCCACGGGTGTTCACAAAGGTGATGGCGGTGGTCGCAGCTCATCTGCGCAGGTTAGGGGTTTCAGTCTTCCCCTACCTCGACGACTGGTTGTTGAAGGCGGCAAGCCACCTCCAGACTACGGCAGATCTCCTGCACCAGCTGGGGTTCTCCATCAATGTGCCAAAGTCACACCTGTGCCCCTCTCAGAAGCTCCTCTTCATCTGAGCTGTTCTAGACTTGGCGCGGTTTCAGGTTTATCCACCCGAACAGCGGGTCCGGGATATTCAGGCTCTGATTCCCATCTTTCAGCCGTTATCCCGGGTCTCGGTCAGGTTGACGCTGCGGCTTCTGGGGCTGATGGCCTCCTGCATCCTACTGGTGCATCACGCCAGGTGGGGGATGCGGGCTCTGCAGTGGGACCTGAAGTTTCAGTGGGCCCAGCATCAGGGCAACCTGTCCGACCACGTCCTGATCTCGGAGGGCACCGCGAGACAGCTGCAGTGGTGGCTCACGGACCGCGATTGGGTCAGCGGCAGATCCCTCTCCCTTCCCCAACCGGAGCACGTAGTTGTGACGAACGCGTCCCTCAAGGGCTGGCGAGGCCACATGGGAGAGGTGGAGATCAGAGGCCTCTGGTCTCCGGCGGAGGCCCGGCTCCACATCAACCTGTTGGAGTTACGGGCGATTCGTCTAGCACTGAAGGCATTCCTCCCCTCTGTCCGGGGGAGTGTAGTGCAGGTGTTCACGGACAACACCACCGCCATGTGGTACTGCAACAAACAGGGCGGGGTGGGGTCATGGACCCTTTGCCAGGAGGCTCTGCGCCTCTGGCAATGGCTGGAACGCCAGGGCGTGACCCTGGTGGCTCAACACCTGGCAGGTTCTCTGAACGGCAGGGCGGACGAGCTCAGCCATCGGTGCATGATGGATCACGAATGGCGTCTGAACTCGGTCGTGGCGCAAGGCCTCTTTCAGCAATGGGGAGAGCCTTGGTTAGATCTATTCGCCACCGAAGAGAACGCGCAATGTCATCTGTTCTGCACGTTGGAATTTCCAATGTGGCACTCGCTCGGAGACGCTTTTCGTCGCGAGTGGAGTTGCGGTCTATTGTACGCCTTTCCGCCTATACCTCTTCTGCCCAGAGTGCTGAAGAAGATCAAGCGCGACCGGGCCCAAGTCATCCTTGTGGCTCCGGACTGGTATCCAGAGTTACTCAGTAAGTCAGTCGATCCCCCGGTTCGTCTGCCTCTTCGGGAGGACCTTCTGTCGCAGCAGCAGGGGACGGTCCTCCACCCGAACCTGTCCAGTCTCCACCTCCATGCTTGGAGATTAAGCGGCGACAGTTGAGGCCATTTGACTTGCCTCCTGAAGTCTGTAATATTATTCTGGCAGCCAGGCGTCCCTCCACAAAGTCGATATACGCCTGCAGGTGGAACAGATTTGTGGCATGGTGCACAGCAAAGCTGTGGATCCCCTCTCTGCCCCTCTTTCTGAGGTTCTCCTCTTCCTTCTTTCTCTTGCCCAGCAGGGCTCTGCTCTGGGCACTATCAAGGGCTACCTTTCTGCCCTTTCAACCTTTCTGAGGCTGCCTGATCAACCTTCTTTGTTCAAGTCCCCCATTGTAAATAGATTTCTTAAGGGCATCACACACACGTTCCCTCCTGTTCCGTTTGTGATGCCTCAGTGGGACTTGAACCTTGTTCTTACATGTCTGATGTGCGCTCCCTTTGAGCCACTTCACAACTGTCCTCTCCGCCTTCTTACTCTGAAGACTGCTTTCCTGGTTGCCATCACCTCCGCCAGGAGAGTGAGTGAGCTCCAGGCCCTTTCTTGTACTCCTCCTTTCCTTTCTGTCCATCCGGATAAGGTTGTGTTGCGTACTAAGCCATCTTTCCTGCCCAAGGTTGTCCCAGCCTTCCACATCGGACAGTCCATCACTTTGCCAACCTTCTTTCCGCTACCGCTAAAGAGTAAGAGCGGCTCCACCGTCTGGACCCAAAACATGCGCTCTCATTCTACTTGGATCGCACACGCCAGCTCCAGGTGGATGACCAACTCTTTGTTGGCTACGTGGGCGCTAAGAAGGGGAAGGCGGTACACAAGAGGACCATCTCCCGGTGGATCATCTTGTGTATCCAGGCATGCTACTCCTTGGCTAGAAAGGAGCCCCCTGTTGGATTGCGGGCTCACTCCACCCGAGCCACGGCAACTACAACTGCCCTGGGCCGGGGAGTGCCCTTACAAGACATCTGTCAGGCAGCTACGTGGGCATCGCTGCACACATTTGCAAGACACTACTGCCTGGACAGCCAACTCCGGAGGGATGGCTTCTTTGGCTGTTCTGTCCTCCAGGACTTTCTGGTGTGATTATTGGTTCGCAGACCCACCACCGGGGTTGGTATTGCTGGGGTATCTATTCTAAGGTAAGGAATCTATCACTAACGTGTCTCTTTCAGATGCACAAGTTACTACTTGTGTAACAATATATCTGTAAGAGACATTAGTTAGTGATAGATTCCTTACCGACCCGCCCATCCTCCCCGTTCTGCGAACCGATATCTAGGGTTAGGGTTACTCCCTTTCAGGGCCCTAGTTTCAATGGCACCAGTGTTGGTTTTTGGCATGGCTCAGCGCTTCTGGCGCGGAAAAGCTGTGTCTAAGAACTGACGTCAGCACGCGGAGGCGGCGTCGAAGTACTCCGACGACGTCATCACGACGCCGACGACGGACGCGGAGCCGCAGACGACGCCTACCGACGCGCAAGGGTACTGCTACGCAAAACATTTCCGGATCCAGTCTGACGCCTGGGGATATTCTAAGGTAAGGAATCTATCACTAACTAATGTCTCTTACAGATATATCGTTACACAAGTAGTAACTTGTGCGTTTGGTACTCACTTCAAGATTCAGACAGACCATAAGCCCCTCTTGTGGCTAAATCAGATGAAGGGTGAAAACCCCAAACTTCTTAGGTGGTCCATTTCCCCACAGGGGATGGACTTTACAGTGGAACATAGACCTGGGACTGACCATGCCAATGCAGATGGACTCTCCAGATATTTCCCCTTAGAAAATGAAGACTCAACTGTTCAAGGTTAGTTTAATGTACCTATGTTTGGGGGGTGGGGTTGTGTAGGAGAGTAGGGTCTGCTTTCTGTGGTCACCCCCACTTTTTGCTTTGCTTTACTGGTTTTTCGACTTTAGTGTGACTGTGGGCCAGCTTATCAGACCCACAGCCCAGCTGTTCTCCCTCTAAATTCATACCATGTACTTTAGGTACATCACCAATTGGATATTGGGTCACCTTATGAGCCCCTGTATAGTGTACCCTAGGTACCCAGGGCATAGGTGCATCCAAGGCCTAACAGGGGCTGCAGCATGTATTATGCCACCCCTGGCTGGCCCTCCACATTGACACAACTGGCTGATCACTCAACTAGGGCAAGGTCGTGTAATCACCCCTTGCTTAGGTATAGTATCCTTATACCTACCATTACATATAGACACGTATATACCTATAAGTCACTCCTATGGCAGGCCTTAACAATCCTGAAGGCAGAGTGCTTGGTTTTGTGTGAGATGGTGCTCTAGCATGAGCTGAGCCTGTCTGCAGCTTTCGGAACCATGTCCTTATAGCTGTTCTATGATATAGCCATAACATATACTCTTAATTGCATTATAATCCTCGCGGTGAAATGCTAACTTTGGTTTGGCTTTATCAAAACATGTTGTGTAAGGTGTCATACGCTTTGGAATACTACCCCCTCGCCAGTTCTGGTGATGGGGGTAGCATTCCACCCTTCTAGAGGGAGAAGACATGTTGTTCCTGTTAATCCCGGTTAAAGTTAACCAGAGCCTCAGCATCACAAAATGGATGCTGCTGCCACAGACACAAGTCTGACCTCCTGCTGCTGGGAGTCCTTCCAGCGACGGAGGCTTGGACAATAGGGTTCCTGTCTTGGGAGGTGCTAGCACCACCCCAGACAGGCCATAGTGTATTGGGGCTGGGAGGGCTGAATGAAATGAGACACTGCCTGGGACACACAAGGTGCTCCATGCATAGCCCGGTTCAAACCAGTTGCTGGGGCACTCCAGCCCCAGCTCTGGTGCGAAACTGGACAAAGGGAAAGGGGTGGAATCACCCCCTTCCCTGGTCCCACCCATAGGAGGGACCAAGTAGGTAATCTGGCTCCTTTAATCAGTATAAAGCTAGGAGCTGAGTCTAGAGACTTTAGATTATCCTGAACTGAAACTTGAAAAGAAACTCTGGACCTTCGACATTCTACTGCAACTAGAAGACTGAAGAATCTCCCATGTGTTCAAGGAGTGACCACCCTGTGCAAACATGCACCATCCAGCGATCTGCGGTTTGCTTTGTCGATGCTTCCCCTTGGAGCCTGAGCACAGAGCCCGACAAGAACTGGACTTCCAGACTTCTTTGACCCCGATCCACAGCCACAGCAAAGCCGAGACCCGTGGAGGTGACGAAAGACGTGGGACCGGCCATCTTAAAAAACCTGCTCATTGCTACTTGTGCAGCTTCTGAAGCACCCTCGAAGTTGTGCATTGGGGATTGAGAATTGAAAAGCCCCAGCCCGAGCTTCTTCTGCACCGACGCACAGCCCTCCACGCTCCACGAGTGCCACGTGGAGCCTGCTGGTACTTTTGTGCTCGACGCGTCTGTCCGGTCACTTGCCCGTTGGCTAGTGGCCTCTGTGTCGACGAACCTTCGAACTTTCACCGCTTGCCTGGTTGCTCCGGGCTTGCCCCTGCTTCCCTGAAAAGGAGAAGCCCCTCAGACCTTGCTGGTCTGCGACAGAAGCCATCTTCGATTCCTGCATGAGTTGCATTTGCCAAGGCCTGTTGATTCCGATCCGGAATCCGATACCGCCAACAGCGAGAGCCTTCGTGGTACAGTCCTTATCCAGCTCCTGGTCGTCGCCGACGCCTTCTGGTCCACGTGGCTGCAGAGACAAGCTTCACGACATCACCTGATTGCTTCACGACATCGCCTCGTTCCTTCCTGGTCACTGGCTAGTGACCCAGACTCTGTCCCCTGAGGTTCCGTGAATTCTGAACCCGTTTAATAAAGGTCATAGTACCATGACGATTTTGGTACCAGCAGACCGAAAATGGTGAGTATACTATGTACGAGTATTTTCGTCATGTTCGAGTGACGAGATCACCATGAAATCAGGGATTCCGTTCTGAACCCTCGGGTTCCATTTTGTGTACGGCAGCCATTTTGTGGTTGCCCTCACATAGGCCGATGGCTAAGGCCGAACGAGTCCTTGGGACACGTACACCTTTAGCTGACTTCTGTGTGACCTGGGCAAGCTGACTCCGTTGCCTGAAGCCAAACCTGTTAGGCCAGTTCCTTTCCCAGTAGCAGGTCGAGATTGAGGATCAAGGCACAGGACATCATATACCCTTTTATTGCACACAACTATGTCTTATCTGACTCACACCTGTCTCTGCTCCTTTCTTTATGGCCTGTTTTACGATGAGGAGGTGCCCGTTTTTATTAGGGGTGCGGTCGTTTTATCTGATGAAGAGTGTTGGGCCTTTCCGGGTAATTGATGGTGGGCTGGACAATGAAATATGGGTTTGTCATACAATGCTTTTATCGTGTACACATGGGATTGGTCAACTGTAAATAAGGAATGTTTGCCTGTAGCACAATATTTGGTATCAAAGGGATGACGCGCTTTGTAAGATAGAGCAGTCTATGAATATACAGCCATTGTACTTCGTGGACCTCTGTTACTGGTTGCAGCCAATACATTTGATCTTTGACGTCACCAAGAAGTTTCTGCGTTTCTGTAACTCTGAGACAGGTGAATCCGGAGACTTCGGGTGTGTCCCCTGGCACCGCTGGGTTCTAAATAACCTGGTTCTTCATTTGGCGCCCAACGTGGGGCCACTTCAGCGGTACCGGTCCAAGCCTGACGATCGTGAGGAGCTTCGTGTGAAAATTCTGGAGGAAGGCCAACCACTTCATCGACCCCTGTATGTCGTCATGGTCCGAAAGTCTTTGCTGCGAGGTTCCCCGCTTTCCGACGGCTATGAAGGACTGCTGCCCTGACTGTCGCCCTGTCTTGGAGCCTTAGACGATTTGTAGAGCGAGACGATAGACGGGTCTTCTGGTGACGTCATCGATACTTCAGTTAAGTATGAGTGGAGCGTCTCCCAGTCCTTAGTTTTGGGTATCCTTTGGGATCTTTGATTTGGGTACTTTGATTTGGGCCTTGCAAGTACCAAAGCCGAGGGACTCGTGTATTCACGAGACTATCGTATTCGATAATCCCTTGAACTTTGAAGCTAGACTAGAGAGCGAACATGCCTGGTCTTAGCAGACTTGGTAAGATATTTTGTTGTGGTTGTAGTAGGGATTCCCGATTGGAGGACTCGTGTCCGGTTCCTCCGATTGGAACTCCAACTTATGAGCTTAATGTGAATGGCGTGAGCCCCATCACGTATAATGAAGTATGGATTTGGTACACTAGGAAGGATGGTGTCCTAAAGTGGCCCCAATATGGTAGTTTTGATACAGAAGTTTTAGATAATCTAGAGGTTAGACTCATTAAGAAGAAAGCCCGGCCTATGGCGAAAGGAAGCCAAACAGAAGGAAATTAAATTAGCGAAGAGAAATAAAAGAGAGAAGGGTATCTCGATAATGCAAGTTGCTATGCAGTTTAAAGATAACGAAGAAGAACAAGCGAGTGAGCAGTTGCACAGGCAACGTAAAATGGCGATTGATAAATGCTATCCAGCTTTGCCGCTTCTTCAGCAAGATGCAGCGAAGGAACTTGAGAAAGACCCCTTGATGTCGCATTTGTTGAGTTCGCCACCCCCTTATGCGCAGAGTGCTACAACACCTCCGCAACCTTTAGTTGTGCAACCTCCAGTTGTGCAGCCTCCTGTTATTCCACAGCCGCCAGCTCCTCTTCAGTTGGCCCCTACTCCTCTGGTCCAGCCTTCTCAAGGGCCACTGACTTTGCTACCTGCTCCGCCTTTCATTCCTGTGACTTTTTCACCTGTTCTTGCTACCTCCCCTACTACTGCTCCTACGTTGACCTTTTCTCAGTCCGCTTTATCTCCTGTCCTGTCGACCTCTCCTTCTGTTTGACAGAGAATGACTAATACTGTTACTAGTCTTTTGTCTGCTTTCTTTGGGTCGCTTAATACAACCCCTGTTTCAGAGCGTAAACAGTTGCGTAGCCAACTGCCTGATTCTCGAGAGAGAGAAATATTGGATCGTTTGGCGCGTAAATGGGTTACTCGTCCTTTGCGGTACGATGTAGAATCTGTTATGGGTGTCTTCCGTCAATGGGAAGAACCGAAGCAGAGATATGTTTTTGATAAGGTGTGTACTTTCCTTCGTGAAGAATGGGAAGATGATGACGTGGGACAGACTCCGTCTGAGTTGTTCCATATACAATCCGAGTTCGCGAAAGGTACGATTGTGGGTTCCGATGTTGAGAAAGCAGTTGCGACGTTGTTGTCGTTTAGGAGCGAGTCTCCTTCTCAGCCGCTGTTTCAGCCTGATGCTTCTGTTAGGAGAAAGGTGCGACAATATCCAATGAGAGAGGTTCCTCCGGTATAGAAGGAAGCAGTTCCGGCTGATGCCGCTCATAATATTGATGCTGTACCGGCTCATTTTCAACGTGTTTGGGTACATGTTCCATGGAAACGTGCTGAAGTTTTGGCTCTTAAGCAGACTTTGCCTGACCCCCGTAAGAATCCTGCAGGGTATTATAAGGAATTATCACAGACTGCAGACTCATGTGTTATGAATCTAGCGGATATAGACATGTTGTTTGGAAATGTGGTCCCCCAGCCTTTATGGGGATTGATTCGTCATACTGATCATGCGCAGGAGTTAGGTGATTCATGGGTTAATATTGCTGCTGCAGATGGCCGACAAGTTGGTGGTGCTAAACCTGAGTCTTTAGTAGCAGAACTCCCTGGTAAGATTGTTACTTACATGAAGACTTTAATGCCTGCGATGCGAGTAAATTGGGATAAATTGTCTGCATGTAAGCAGAAGAAAGAGGAATATGTGTCTGATTTGAATATTGATACTCTGACTCCAGAGTATAAATATTGGATCTTTCCCCAACAAGGGGAGAAGGAGTGCTTAGTCAAAGGGCACAAAGGACAGGGGGCTAGGCAGAGTAGCAGGCAGGTGGAGAGATTCAGGGGAGAGGGGATAGGAGCTAGGTAAGTAGGCAAAGAGAGAAAGAGTACCAAATGGGATCATATTTAATTAATGAGTTATTATATAGCACTGGCTAGACCCGAAGGAATCAGAGTGCTTAACATGAGGAACAATAATGTTGCAATTAACATCATTTAAAAGTTACATAAGTATCAAGAAAAGCATTTAAAGAACATAGGGGACAAGGTGAATGGAGCAAGGAGAGGTAAGGGGATTGGGTAAAGGGGTAGGAGGAAGATAAGACTTAGAGACGAGGGGAAAAACTGCCCAAGGTCCGGCTGGGTAGGTGAAGGCGGGAGTCCATAACCCATCTCCTCTTAGCTATCTGGTAGTTCCACTGGGCATCAGCACATAGGTGAGTCGCAAGGTTTTCTCCCACTGTTTCTCGCTGCTTACATTCACTGGCTTTTACAAACTTGCCAGTTTGTTTCCTTCAATCTCCTGTGACCTTAACAGTTGCGGGCTGAAACCATTGACAGCGCTCTGCCCTCCTAGTGGGATGTGCTAACGACTCCCAGGAAAGGAAACAATAGAGGCCTGCACTGAAGAGAGAGGTTACCTCCTACCTGCAGGAAGCCTCTCAGGTGTTTACCCAAAAGGCAAGTTTCAGAGCTGAAGCCACTTTTTGAAAGGCAAATGGTGAACCCTAGGGAGATGGGCAGCCCAATTGTTTAGGCAGATTAGCTGGCACCCGAGAATTAGAGGATAACCTGTTGTCAAACTGGTTTTCCAGGGGCGTGTAGCTCCCTTGTTAGCCAAGAAAGAGCTTCTGCCATCTTGGAAGTGGGCTGAGTGGTGCATCCTGGAATAGCCTGATGCCACACTTCACAGGCAATGGTCATCAAGAGGGAGGGAACTTGGTAGCGCATTGGCTACCAACCATCTTCTACCCTCTGGTTATTTTCTGTACCTAAATAGCGCACCCCTGGAACTCAGATCGCAACTGGACTGGAAGGACTGCCCTGCCGCACCTAGTTCCCGGTGAAGAAGGACTGTACCTGCTCTTTCCTGCTTAAAGAGAAGTCATCTGAAGAGGCCAGCGAAAGCAAAGAGGCTCCGAGGTTCAGCTGACTGCCATCTTCTTCACGGTGGAGGGAAACATAACAACTGATGAAGCCTGCTAAGGGCGAGTGGAAGCACAGATCCCTGGATTGCCACTCCCCGGTATTGTGCAGCACCAGGGCCCAGGACCCGATGCTCAGAAGTTACATCCGAGAGTGCTGGACTCTGGAGAGTCAGCTGAGTGCAACATGGTCGCCCGGGAAGCAAGCTATAGCTCGGAGAAGGATTTGGCTGTGACCCCTTCACCGGACAACTGGTAGTCCAGTGGCGATTGGACTTTTGCCAGATCAGAAAGGACCCAGTGAGACTTAAAATCCTGTGTCCAGGAACCCCTCATCTTCGTGGACCGTGGAGTCCACGAAGGTGGAAGACCCCTGTTGACCACACCACATCCTTGAGCATCTTTATGCATCCAGTATCCTCAGTATCAGGACCACTTCTTTAGAAATCCATTGAAGGAGGATTAAGTAACTGGAACTGCTTGAAGACTGCTTCTTCTAGTAAGTAAGTAAGTAAGTAATAGTTTATTAGCATAGTTAATTAAAACCATTGCAAATCATCCTTAAAAACACTAAAATGCGCACAATACATTTTTCGTCACTTGAATAAAATTACATTCACATAAAATATATAGTCTAAGTTATAATTCCTATCAAAAATTCATAAGATTTAATATATGTTAGTGAGAATAAAAATAGTAATCATGTTGTTCTAAAATGTCCTCTATAAGTTATGGCAAGGGGGCGAATTCCAGTATTCCCTTTTCTTCCACCATCCTTGATTTGATACTTTATAGACTACCGGTAGGGGATTCTGCTTTGTTTAATGACCTCTAAAAACATGACGGAGGGACAATTTTCTGCATCTTCTAAGGAGGTAACTGTTTCTGAGGGCTTTGCTGGTCCCCCTGACTGGCTCCTGGTTGGTTGCCTAAAGTAACTGTAACCAACCGTATTACAACCTGCCCAATTTTGTGGTTCAAAAAGTTTGTGTCAAAATCATTTAATTTGCCAATGCGTATTCATTTTTGAGGGAAGTTCTTTAATTTACTTTATTTTTTAAATCCTTACCCCTGACTCTCCAGTGGATCTTTCTCTTAGTGGTGTCGATAAAATAATGTCTATTTTGGAATTCCTTTGTGTCTTGTTGATTTCTTCAATTTTTTTGGTGCTGCTTAAACGTTTTACCACTTTGTGTAAGCCTTTCTGCTCAGAGACACAGCTACCCAGATATGAGCTGAAGGTTTGACAAACGAAACGCCCAGGTCCTAACGGGGTTGGTTGGGTATTATCCAGTGAAGTCACACAACCACATCATATAATACACCCACTTCCTCACAGTGACATATCTGGGGGCAGCAACATGGACTCAAACCTGTGTCTTTGTTGTATAATTTACGGAGTGGATACATCTTTCAGAAAAGATGCTGTTATTAGATCGGCTTTTCCACGCAACCTATTACCCTAAGGACTGGTTGTTTGTGCAGTTTTCCTCTGCGCATTTTCGGCTTTGAAATCAGATTGCCAACCACTTTGGAAAGTGGTAGAGATTGGGATGGTCAGTTAAGGAAACGTTATCTTCTGGAACTCCTAGCTTTTTAAAAATGTTTCTCCATTTCGACACATTCTCTCAGAACATTTCCTGCACTTATATCTTGCATGTTCGGACTGGTTCGTGATTCATGGCTAGGGACAGGGTTTGATGAGCAGAAGAACTCTTGCTCTTTGGGCCATCTGAAACTTTTAAAGTTTCAGTCTTCTTTTGTGAGGAATTGTTTCTGACGCTTTCTGTATCAATAGCCAATACCTCTCGTTTCGTAAAGGACAGATATTAAGGATTAATACCATATATACCTGCTAAAGACTATGCGAATTGAAAAATTCGCGCATTCCCATGTAAGTCATCTTGGTTGGAAGATGTTTTTCAATGTGATTTTCTTTTGCATTACTGTGTGAAGTGTTACATTACTGCTAGTTTATTTTGCATGTAAAGCTGTTAAGGTCCAATGGTTTCTCCCTGCAATATATTTGAGGGCATGTCATAGTATTTCTGATTCGGGGTTTACATTAAATGTTGTGATTTAAATAGCCGTTCATCAATTACCATAATGTTTTTGCCATACAACTGTCAACTGCTTCAAAGATCAGTCAGTAGCATCGGGATTATGTCACCTGCTAATTACAGAAGCTAGATTTCAATGTACCGTGTAAACAGTAGGTTTCTGCTGACTCGCTGTTTATCCTCAAAAGCCTTAGCAGCTAATAGTTCTGAAATATTTTTAACAAACAGTGCATATGTTTTACCTGTTTCTTTTAGATTGAATTTATCAGAGAATTTCCCGTCGGAGAGGCTGAAAACATGATTGTATGGCAACATGTATTCCTTAAGGCTTTTAAATCTGAGCTCCGGAAGCAAGTGACAAATGACATGATTAGTGTTGGCATCACTCTGTGCAGAAGGTGGTTGAATGATCATTATGGTTATGGAAACGTTGAGCAGCTGGTAAGATGTTGTGCTGATTTTAAAGCACTGAGCTTTTTCTTCGAATGCTTAACATAGGTTTTATCTTGGATAAAAATATCACAGTGAAAATTAGATTGCGAAGTTTAATGCA
This sequence comes from Lissotriton helveticus, assembly GCF_964261635.1. Classification (NCBI taxonomy): domain Eukaryota; kingdom Metazoa; phylum Chordata; class Amphibia; order Caudata; family Salamandridae; genus Lissotriton; species Lissotriton helveticus. Next base: position 1,502,670,778 of record NC_136057.1, on the reverse strand, counting down.
TTTTAAAAACTGCCATTATCTGTCCCTGGACATGAAGTCCGAACAACACAATTGATCGAATTGTATGGAAGAGTTCCAATGAAAGAAAAAAATGCAAGGCTGGCAAAGAAGGTTTTGCAGTATGATCATAGACTTAAATATTTGAATATCCTCTTATGCTGACGTTCTGCAGCCCTGCACACACAGCTGAAAAACAAAACTGAAATATTACGAATTTGGAAAGCCTAGCACTTTCCATCTTGTAGCCTAAAAGAATAGTTGTTCATTTAAATCTTCGTCCTTTGGGGTCTGTTTCCACTCGTCATATGACATTGTAGAGTGCACTTTTTGGGGCCGTAGCACTGGTAAAAAACATTCTTCTGTGTGCTGTATGGGCATGAAAAAAGTACTCAGATATCCCATAAACGAGGGTAAATATCGATTTCTGGTGAACCGGAAGTGAGGGAAGGGATCGAGCTCGATCGAGGCAAGCAAGTTTGCGCAAGGAGGCCGAGCGCAGAGTCCTAGGAGCACCATGAGGCGGTACCCAAGAACAGCGTTTCTGAAAGGCGTCCGGTAGCATGTATCTCAGCACATGCCACTCTGCCACTGCTGGTGCCACACCAAGAGACAATAAGCATTTGCAATGCAATCGGTAACGCATTGCCGAGAGTTAGAGCTATTGGCATATGTTTTTTGGTTTGGAGTGGAGTGGATGTATGTGGTTTCGAGTGGAATTATGTGTTGGACAAGTTACTCAGTGTTAGAAATGGGGGTCTCTAGTTGGCAGAGGTAGGTACCTTTGTTCAAATAGGGACCCTTGCTTCTAGTCAGGGTAAGGGGGTGCACTCCTAAAATATCATATCCCCTGCTCACCCCCTTGGTAGCTTGGCACGAGCAGACAGGCTTATCTCCGAGGCAGTGTGTTGTAAATCAATCAAATAGTCCAGGAATAGTTGGTACTGGTTTAATAGGAACAGCACAGTACTCTTCACATCAAGTCCCTGCAGGAATCTGCCAGTACAAATACATTCAGGGATAAACAATTCTAAAAGGAATCTTCAGTGACTTGCATGTGCACAGAACTGAAGAACATAGTCTTAAGGGGAAATACACTTTAGAGAAATGATACAGATAAGCATGAATAGAAAATACAACACATTTCCCCTCTTAAGAAATTCAATGATAAAAGGAATTACACTTAGAAACACGTCTGACATTCCAGACTTTACCATCCTGCGTAACAACACTGTTACGATTTACTTTCACAATTTTAATTGGTTTACCAAATTTGATTTCACCTTTAGAGACAAAACCAGGTTTGCAAATTCTCACACAATCACCACACTTAAACATAGGCACCTTTACCTTCCTCCTAACATCATAATCACTCTTGACTTTGTCTTGTTTCATTTGAACTTTACGAGCAACATTAGTAACATCAAGTTTAACATCATGAGGAATGGTACTCTTTTTAAACCACCAGGGACACAATTTAGATGTGGGATCCCTACCCCTTAACAACCGGAAAGGAGAAATCTCAGTAGTCGAATGAGGTGTTATCCGATACAACCAAAGTCTCTCCCTTAACCTTTCTCTCCACAAGCTACCAAAAGTCGAGCCCATAGAATATCTTGTTTGAGAACCCTGTTGTACCTCTCAACTTGTCCATTCCATTGTGGTTCATACAAAGCTGTGGTGATATGCTTGATACCACACTCTTTAAAGAAATCCAACATTTCAGAAGATTTAAACTGTACACCATTATCAGAAATCATCACTTCAGGATAACCTTCCCTGGCAAACAGCTCTTTCAAAAACAAAATCACGTTTCCTGAACTGGGATGAGAAATGAGCTTGACCTCTGGCCACTTAGAATGGTAGTCAACTACCACCACAGCAAACCTGCATTCCGCTGGTAAAAAATTGAAAGGACCAGAAATGTCAATACCCAATTTCTGCCATGGATACTCCGGCCACTTGACAGGTATTAAAGGGGCTGGACTACATTTACAAGCTTTGTCACTTTCTATACAATCTGGGCATTCTCTCACGAACCTATCAACAAACCTATCTACACCCGGCCACCAAAAATTTGATCTAATCAACTGCTTCATGAATGACATGCCCATGTGACACTCATGACTGAGTTTCAATATAAAATCACGGATCCCAAAAGGCGGAATACACTTCCCAGATCTAAAAACCAAATCATCCTCAGAAACTATTTCTTCTTTGATATTTAAAAATGGTACGAGATCAGCAGATACCTCACACCTGGGAGGCCAACCCTTTTTGACATAATCCCTCACTTGACATAGTAAAGTGTCCTCATTCATACTTCTCCTCCACACCTCTTCAGATATCATTTTAAAATTTTCAGAAACAGACTCAGTAATACTAACTACGACTTCTTCATCCCCTGGTTCATCACTCCATCACATGGCAATCTGGACAAACAATCCGCAGTTACATTCAATTTTCCTGGAACATACTCAATGTCGAAATTATACTCCTGGAGACGTGACATAAGTCTGGCTATGCGAGCAGTAGCTCTAACTCCTCCACCTGGCGATAAAATATTCACCAAAGGTTTATGGTCAGTTCTTAACCTGAACCTTGCACCCCAAATATAATTCCGAAAATGTTCCACCGCCTATACGCAACCTAACAGTTCCTTCTCAATGACAGCATATCCTCTCTCAGTGGTAGTGAGAGTGCGGGAAGCAAATGCTACATTCCATTCCTCCTTTCCTGAACGTTGCGACAAAACACAACCCAATCCATAAAGACTAGCATCTACTGTCAATAAACACAATTTATCCAAACAGAAAGGCCTGAGAGTAGGTGCAGCCACAATATCAGCTTTTATACTCTCAAAAGCATCTTGCTGTCTACTGCCCCATACAAATTCTACATTCTTTCTAGCAAGTTCTCTAATGGGTTCCATCTTCGAAGCGAAATCTTTGATGAACTTGCTGTAGTACTCACAAAGACCTGAAAAAGACAGCAGTTTATCCTTACTATCCGGTGCAGGTGCTTTTAAAATAGCATCAACTAAAGATTTCTTTGGAGACACACCATCTTTTGAAATTGTGTGTCCTAAATATTCTACAGACTTCTGAAACAATTTACATTTTTTGCTTTTAATCGTCAGACCAGAGTCACTTAACACTTTACATACACTTCTTAAATGTTCATAATGAATTTCATTGTTCTTTAAAAAAATGAGAATATCATCTTGAAAGCATTTAACATAATTTCCCATTTCTCTGAAAAGATGAAACATTGACCTTTGAAAAACGGACGCCGCGGAAGCTAACCCAAACGGCATCCGCTTAAATTGGTATAAACCTTGAGGGGTAATAAAAGCCGTTAGATGTCTGGATTCCATTGTCAATTCAATTTGATGATATGCCGATCGAAGATCGAGAGTTGAAAACACTGTGGCCCCCCCAAGCATGCTCACAACCTCATTTATGTTGGGTAGGGGATGGCAATCAACAATTATATTAGCATTTAAAGCTCTTAAATCAATGCAAAGTCTCAAACTTTTATCAGGCTTACGAGCAAGAACAACTGGAGAAACCCATTCAGATGACTCAATCTCCTCTATCACTCCATTGTCTAACATTTCCTTAAGTGCTTTTCCTAATTCCTCTCTGACATTGAGTGGCACATTCCTAAGCTTTTGTACCAGAGGAACAGCTCCTTGTTTGAGCTTAATAGCATGTGCAAAACCCTTTAATTTGCCTAAACCTTCTGAAAATACAGTAGGAAATTCTTTAGCTAAACTTTCCCATTTTCTGTCATCTTCTATGGTGACAATAGAACCTTCTTGTGGAAACATATCACTAGATACTATGACAGGCTCTTTACCCCGTGGATTTAACATAATTCCCAACTTCCACTGATCTCTCCACCCAAGTACATCAACTCCCTTTTTGGCCACATGCAACTTAATAATTGCAGATCTCCCTTTAAAATGAATGGTAGACTGTAAATAACCCATAAAATCAATATTCGAACCATTAAAACATAAAGCATTAATATCAGGCGAGCAAAGATCTCTTTCAGATAATTTTGAACCATACTTTTCAACAAAATAATCCCTCGTGATGATGGTCCAGGGAGAACCAGAGTCTGCCATCAATTCAAGATCTACCTCCATAAAGTTTACAATGCATTTGGGTGAATTAAGTACTTCACCATCAACTACACCAATATTTATTAAAGAAACAACCATCCCCCCTTCTCTTAAAATTTCTCCAACCTTTGAGTGTTCACATTGAATACACGAAACGTCATATGAAGGATTTGATCTTATACAAGAAACTTCATTTTTCTTGAAATTACCAACATTGCGATCACTATTCCTTTTTTTATCATCCCTGCACGCTTTAGAGAAATGACCAATTCTTCCACATTTGCTACCTTCTTTGCCAATTGCCGGACAGAATTTAAAAGAGGCAACATGACTATTACTACCACATCTGTAACATACAATTTGATTTCTACCAAAATTCTTATTGGGTTGAACATTGTTTTTCACATTACTTATGGCACACACATCATCACTAGACTTGCCATTATTTCCACCTTTGGTGTTCTCTTCAATAGTTTTCATCCATTTATTGGATTGTTCAAACGCTTTAGCTGTAGATATACTTTCTTTTAAAGTAGGATTCCCCAAGATCCATAACTGCTCTTGTGTTTTTTTACATTTGACATTCACAATAATTTGGTCCCTGATCATTTCATCAGTAATTTCACCAAAATTACATGAAATAACCAATGACCTTAACGCAGTTATAAAATCATCAAAGGTTTCAGAATCCTTTTGTGCTCTAGTATAGAATTTATAACGATTTAAGGCAATACTAGTGGTTGGCTTAAATCTTGTTTCAACTCGTAGCGTAGCTTCATCAAAATTACCTAAATCACCAGGTACTGGAGGAAGGGTTCTGAATATGGCTTGTCCTTCAGATCCCAAACAATGAAGGAAAATATTTTGTTTCCTTTCATTAACCATTCTTTCCCCATCTATAGCTTTAAGATATGTTAGGAATTCTTCCTTCAACCTATTCCAAGGTATAGGAGGATCCCCTTTGCTTTGGAGAAATTTTGAGGGAGGGTCGAATTGCATATTGACAAATATATAATACCAATATAACTTAAACAGTGTATGTCAATATATCATGTCCCAAAAATTAAATAAATAAATAATTAATCTGAACCATGGATGTGTAAAACATATGAAGTGTAAACCACACAAATATGTCAGCAAATGTACTTAACAATGATACCCTATCTAACTAGATAAGATGAAATAATATTAAAACATTTAAAAGTAAGATCGCTAATACAACGACCTTCAATCTACCAAATATTGAGTATTAAAACTTTTCATTCGTTCTCAAAACACTTTGCGAGTGAAATAGAAAAGAAATCGCCTTCAAAAGTCTTCTTCGCCGATCTAATTGTCGTGAAACTGGCTTCCGTGTAGTGTTGCCGCGTTGCTATGGCAACTCAAGATGGCTGCCAATGATGCTGAACGTCATCGTGTGAAGACGCAAATGCGTCACAACGTCGTCGCGTGATGATGCAATCCGTCACGCGTTGTTGCTGGAGCTTCGTAATGGAAGAGAAGTCGGAATTCCAGAAGCAGAAGCAGACAGTATGTACGCGCGGGCTGAAGGAATGTCACACGAGCTCAACGCCAACAGGTTTGAAAAATGCCATAAAATGTTTAAAAATCATATCACAGTGAAGGTTTATGATGGAAAATCCTTATTTCGATAGAAGTATTTACAGGCACTTGTACTCGATGTAGTACCGATGGTAGCAGTGCAGGACGTAAATTTCCTCAAGCCAGCTGGAAAAAACTTCAAATCAGGTGAAATTTTCGTATTCACAAGGCAGCTTCTCATTCCGAAAATTGTACCACTCCAGTGCTGCAAGTAGAGTAGTTAGGTACTGGTTACCGTCGTCGCCAAATTTTGTTGTAAATCCATCAAATAGTCCAGGAATAGTTGGTACTGGTTTAATAGGAACAGCACAGTACTCTTCACATCAAGTCCCAGCAGGAATCTGCCAGTACAAATACATTCAGGGATAAACAGGGATAAACAATTCTAAAAGGAATCTTCAGTGACTTGCATGTGCACAGAACTGAAGAACATAGTCTTAAGCGGAAATACACTTTAGATAACCTTAAAAGAGAAATGATACAGATAAGCATGAATAGAAAATACAACACAGTGTGTAAAGCATTTGTGAACACATACAGTAATACAGTAAAAACACTACAAATGGACACCACACCACTTTAGAATAAAGTAATCTTAAGCTAAACCAAAACAAGACCAAATGACAAAAATACACACTACAGTATCAAAAATATCCTTAAAAATAGTTTATTCACTCAAATAAATGTCCTAGTAAGAAATAACTCCACCTTGAGTTATTACGGCGTCGTGACAGTTGAAAATCCCTAAGAATGGGGCCAACCGCGAGGTGTGCGGTGTAGGGCCTGGATTCGAGCAGACCCTCAAAGAACAGTACCTTGGAATTGATGAAAACAAAGACAGTGCACGGTGTCGGGGATGTGATGCTTTGTTGGCACCTGCAGCGTCGGTTCCTTACGACCCCAGGGGAGGTGAGGCCTCTGTTACTTACCTCAGCGCAGGGGAGGTGAGACGTTGGTTTCTTACTGTGTCGGCGAGTTGACATCACGGATGGCATTTAAAGAACATAGGGGACAAGGTGAATGGAGCAAGGAGGGGTAAGAAGATTGGGTGAAGGGGTAGGAGTAAGATAAGACGTAGAGACGAGGGGAAAAACTGCCCAAGGTCCGGCTGGGTAGGTGATGGCGGGAGTCCATAACCCATCTCCTCTTAGCTATCTGGTAGTTCCACTGGGCATCAGCACATAGGTGAGTCGAAGGTTTTCTCCCACTGTTTCTCGCTGCTTACATTCACTGGCTTTTACAAACTTGCCAGTTTGTTTCCTTCAATCTCCTGTGACCTTAACAGTTGCGGGCTGAAACCATTGACAGCGCTCTGCCCTCCTAGTGGGATGTGCTAACGACTCCCAGGAAAGGAAACAATAGAGGCCTGCACTGAAGAGAGAGGTTACCTCCCTCCTGCAGGAAGCCTCTCAGGTGTTTACCCAAAAGGCAAGTTTCAGAGCTGAAGCCTCTTTTTGAAAGGAATATGGTGAACCCTTGGGAGATGTGCAGCCCAATTGTTTAGGCAGATTAGCTGGCACCCGAGAATTAGAGGATAACCTGTTGTCAAACTGGTTTTCCAGGGGCATGTAGCTCCCTTGTTAGCCAAGAAAGAGCTTCTGCCATCTTGGAAGTGGGCTGAGTGGTGCATCCTGGAATAGCCTGATGCCACACTTCACAGGCAATGGTCATCAAGGGGAGGGAACTTGGTAGCGCATTGGCTACCAACCATCTTCTACCCTCTGGTTATTTTCTGTACCTAAATAGCGCACCCCTGGAACTCAGATCGCAACTGGACTGGAAGGACTGCCCTGCCGCAACTAGTTCCCGGTGAAGAAAGACTGTACCTGCTGTTTCCTGCTTAAAGAGAAGTCATCTGAAGAGGCCAGCCAAAGCAAAGAGGCTCCAAGGTTCAGCTGACTGCCCTCTTCTTCACGGTGGAGGGAAACATAACAACTGATGAAGCCTGCTAAGGGCGAGTGGTAGCACAGATCCCTGGATTGCCACTCCCCGCTATTGTGCAGCACCAGGGCCCAGGACCCGATGCTCAGAAGTTACATCCGAGAGTGCTGGACTCAGGAGAGTCCAACATGGTCGCCCGGGAAGCAAGCTATAGCTCGGAGAAGGATTTGGCTGTGACCCCTTCACCGGACAACTGGTAGTCCAGTGGCGACTGGACTTTTGCCAGATCAGAAAGGACCCAGTGAGACTTAAAATCCTGTGTCCAGGAACCCCTCATCTTCGTGGACCGAGGAGTCCACGAAGGTGGAAGACCCCTGTTGACCACACCACATCCTTGAGCATCTTTACGCATCCAGTATCCTCAGTATCAGGACCACTTCTTTAGAAATCCATTGAATGAGGATTAAGTAACTGGAACTGCTTGAAGACTGCTTCTTCTAGTAAGTAAGTAAGTAATAGTTTATTAGCATAGTTAATTAAAACCATTGCAAATCATCCTTAAAAACACTAAAATGCGCACAATACATTTGTCGTCACTTGAATAAAATTACATTCACATAAAATATATAGTCTAAGGTTCGAGGCATGTGGGCTGCTAAATTCATATCTTATGCATAGATCGCCGCCTAGTGTTGGGTTCGGATGATTGCACATTGTTGTCCTGGAAGAGTCTTCGAAGTATCACGAGATAGGTGACTCCTCCCCTGGACTACAGTGCGCATGGGCATCGACTCCATCCCCAGATTGTTTTTTTCCGCCATTGGGTTCGGATGTGGTTTCGACGTCTCCGTGTCGGAACCGAAAAAACGTTGTTCTTAAGGCCAAAAGGCCTTCGTTACCTGCGTCGGTATTGTTTGCGGACGGTCTCGAGCGTCGTCCGACTCTCTGAGCCGAAATCTACGGAGTCAAGTAACTCTTCGGACATCGAGGCCCTCTTGTCGCAGCAAGACCCGACTAACTTAACATGGAGCGGAGCCCGTTCAAGTTCTGCCCCGTCTGTGGATCCAAATATCCACATATCGATGTGCATCCGGTCTGTAATAAATGCCTATCACCGGACCACAACGAAGAAAACTGCATGGCCTGCTCTAAATTCAGGTCCAAGAAGACGCTCAAGCATCGGCGCGCGGCGCGCCTCGAGGCCCAGCGAGCGGCGCCGGCACCCGACGACATATTCGACGACCCCGCGGAAGAAGGCGGTAGCCATCATCTCCAGATTTCACCACCGTCGACGGAGGTCCAGGCCGATCCCGAGGAACACGTCGAAGGACAGGCCCAGGACCTTGAATACGTCGAGGAGGTAGGGGACGACGAAGAAATTTATGGGGCCGCGGAAGATAGCTCAGAGGAAGAGCTATGCCCCGAAGTCTACATTACTCAGGCTCAGGTCACGGGATCGCCACTCAGCCTTACCCACGACCCTGCACCGCTATCCCCGGCCCCGCCTTCTGGCCCGGCCACGGAAACTCAAGCGGAGCCGCCATCTTCCATAACTAAACCGAAAGCTTCGGATTCAACGGCACCAAAGATGGCCGACGTCCAGCCAAAATCGAAACCGAAACCATCGGATCCGCCAACACCTAAAATGGCCGACGTCCAACAAAAATTATCGAAGCCTGCTCCTTCATCGACTCCGTCGCCCTCCGGCCCACCAAAATCGAAGAAGGCTGTCGAGTCGGCAGCGTCGCAAAAGGTGCGCAAAGAGCCATCCTCTAAGAAGGCCGTCCATCAAGTGTCGAGTACAGTTGCTCCGGCACGGACATCTAAGACTGTTGACGCGCCTTCGGACGCTCCTACGGCGCCATCCAGTAAACGCGCAATCGAATCGAAAGCGACTAAAAGCCACGACCCGAAGGCCGCAGGCACTACGCATCGGCACGTGGATGCCGGATCTGCAGCGCCGGCGTCGGCGCCAAAGACTCCAACGGAGCCGCGACACGTTGCAGACGAAGATTCGTCAACGCACATCTCATCCACACCGAGGGACTCCGACGCCACCGACCATCGGCCGTCGGTTACCAAACCCTCTGCCTCCTTCACGAAGCAGGTGACCGACTCCCTCAAACGTATTCGGGAGAAGACTTTGTCGTCGACAGCTTCCACGACATCGGCTCCAAAATCGGTGGACACACCTCCAAAGGCCTTGTCCAAGCTTCTCTACACTCTGCCACCTAAGGTGGCACCGAAAGCATTTGCACCGCGATCGGTGCCAAAACTCGCTAACACGTCGGATCCTTCGACGCAAAAGGGCCACTCGGATCGGCATCAAGCCTCAGAAGAACAATCTGAGCATTACATCGATGCCCAAACAGGGAAACTGACCCTCTACAAAAGGAAAATCACTTCCCAGCCACTGGAATCCTATGTTATTCCACTAAAGAAGAAAAGGCCGACACAGGACATTCCTGCCCTTGTTGAACCTATTCTGCCTCCACCAAGAACAAGTCTATCTCCTTCACCCAACCAATCAGGTGGAGAGGATGATGAACAAGATGACCAATACAATTTCCCAGTTGACAATGACCCTGATGTTCAGCAGGACTCATATGACGACACTGGGGACCAAGGTGGACATCAGGTGGCGCAAGATCCACAGGGTTTTGGACCACGTACATCTCCAACAGAGGATTCTGCAGCATTTAATGCTTTAATAGAACGGGCAGCAGCTAATCATGATGTGGACATGCATGCTGACCCGGTGGAGGAAGATTTTTTGTTTGACACTTTCTTTGTCTCAGAACGAACAGTTAAAATACTTCCTATGCTCAAAGGTGTCCTTAAACATGCTCCCGAGATCTTTAAAGAACCTACCAGGGCAAGAGTGGTTAACCCACGTATCGAGAAAAAATACAGGCCAGCACCTGGAGATCCTGCATATATTCGAGGACAGTTGCCTCTGGACTCATTGGTGGTCGCCAATGCCCGCAAGAGGGCAAACTCCCAGACAACGGGTGAAGCTCCTCCCCCAGACAAGGAGTCGAAAGTGCTTGAGGCATCCGGCAAAAGGGTGGCTGCGCAGGCTGCCAATGTATGGCGTATAGCAAACACACAGGCACTATTGGCACGGTACGATAGGGCGCATTACGACACCCTAGAACAGCTCCTTCAACACCTACCTGATGAGTTTAAGGAAGCAGCCGAAATGCTCATACAAGAGGGGAAGCTTATCTCAAACGCTGCAATAAAGTGTGCACTTGATGTGGCAGATACAGCAGCTAGGGGAATTAACACTAGCGTCATGTTAAGGCGACAAGCTTGGCTTCGTATATCTGGATTTAAGCCTGACATTCAAACTACAATACTCAACCAGCCCATCAATCCTGACAGACTGTTTGGTCCAGATGTAGACACCACCCTTGAAAAGATTAAAAAGGACAACGAGACTGCTAAGTCCATGGGGGCGCTTCAGTCACAACAATTCAGGGGAAGCACTTTTCGTCGCTCAGGAGCACGTGGTGTTACCAGAGGAAACTTGGGTCAACAGACACAATTCACAAAGGGTGGTGCACATTCCTCGTACCCCAAGCAGGGTAGAGGGGGTTACAGAGGTAACAGTGCCAAGGGCAGAGGCAGAGGGAACAACAACTCCCGTTCCTCTGCCGCCAGCAAACAGTGACTCTCTGTCACTGCCCCCCGACCATACAACACCTGTCGGGGGGAGACTCCAGCAGTTCCTGCCAGTCTGGACGTCCATCACCACGGACAGGTGGGTGAGAAAACTTATCCAGTACGGTTACTGTTTGGAGTTAACATCCACTCCTCCCAACATTCCCCCAAGACACCGTCCTATGTCGGCAGAGCACTTGCACTTATTGCAGCAAGAAGTCCTGGTGATGCTGCAAAAAGGCGCGATCGAGCTCGTACCAGTGGAAGAGGAAGGCACAGGGGTCTATTCCCTGTACTTCCTCATCCCAAAAAAGGACGGATCCCTCAGACCTATTCTGGATCTACGCCCCCTCAACATGTACATACTGTCAGAACACTTTCACATGCTGACACTGCAACAAATTCTTCCCCTGCTCAATCAAGGGGACTTCCTAGCAACATTGGACCTCAAGGATGCTTATTTCCACATCCCACTCCACCCATCCCACAGAAAATACCTCAGGTTCACCATTTAAAACAGGCACTATCAGTTCAAAGTCCTACCCTTCGGGGTGACTACTGCCCCCAGAGTGTTTACAAAGTGTCTGGCGGCAGTGGCGGCGCACCTCAGGAGACAGAACATACATGTCTACCCGTACCTAGACGACTGGCTTGTTCAAGCAAAGTCGGAACAACAGTGCGCCGCAGACATGTCCCACACTATTCAACTCCTTCACAGTCTGGGGTTCTCGCTAAACTACCCAAAGTCGCACCTTCAACCAAACCATGTGCGGCAGTATCTGGGCGCAACAATAAACACCCTGACTGCTATGGCTCAGCCAAACCCAGTCAGAATCAACAGCATTCAGTCGCTGATCCAAAAGTTCAGACCGCAACACTCCCTACCAGCGAGAGTGTTCATGCAGTTGATAGGCATGATGGCCTCCTGCATCTTCATAGTCCCGCACGCGAGGTTGCACATGCGTCCGCTCCAAGAATGTTTGGCAAATCAGTGGACACAGGCTTGGGGACAACTGACAGACCTAGTGTTGGTGACCGGTCGGGCATACAACTCTCTGCATTGGTGGAATCCACACAACCTTTGCAAGGGACGACAGTTCCAAGAGCCAGTGCCACAGATAATCCTAACAACGGATGCATCTCTCCAAGGGTGGGGAGCGCATGTGCTCCACTACACTGTGCAGGGACTGTGGTCCACCCAGCAGCAGACGTTGCACATCAACTACCTGGAATTGATGGCAATCTTCATGGCGATAAAGTCCTTCAAAGTACATTTGTGCAACAAAGTCGTGTTGATCCGGACGGACAACATGACAGCCATGTACTACATCCAAAAGCAGGGAGGTACTCACTCACCACAGCTGTCTCATCTGGCTCAGGACATGTGGAAGTGGGCCATTCAGAGGACCATTTTCCTCATGGCGGAACACCTCCCAGGCAAGGACAATCAGATGGCGGATCTGCTCAGCAGGTACAGCCATCAAATGCACGAGTGGGAGATACATCCATCAGTACTCCACCCGTACTTCCAGCAGTGGGGTCATCCAGAGATAGACCTGTTTGCCACGAGGGAAAACGCAAAATGCCAAAGCTTTGCCGCCAGGTTCCCTCACCCGGAATCGCAAGGGAATGCGATATGGATGAACTGGTCAGGCAAATTTGCGTACGCTTTTCCCCCAGCGCCTCTCATTCCGCTGGTGGCAAGAAAGCTAAAGCAACACTCGATGATTCTCATCCTGGTTGCTCCAACATGGGCACGCCAACCATGGTACACCACCTTTCTAGAACTTTCCGTGGTACCGCATCAAAGGCTGCATCTCACATCCAGGCTCTTGACGCAGAACCATGGCGACATTCAGCATCCAGATCCGCAACAGCTCAATCTGGCGATCTGGCTCCTGAAGTCTTAGAATTTGGCTACCTCAACCTGCCTCCGGAATGCATGGACATCATCCGGGAGGCAAGGAAGCCCACGACCAGAGCTTGTTATGCAGCAAAATGGAAGCGGTTTGTCATTTACTGTACAGACAACAATATCACCCCGCTAGATGCATCCATTCCTAACATCATCTGCTATTTGTTACATCTTTACAAATGCAATCTAGCCTACGCTTCCATTCGGATACATTTATCCGCCATAGCGGCTTATCTCCAAAATAGGCAGCACCTCTCTGTTTTCAGGGTGCCTGCCATTAAAGCCTTCCTAGAGGGACTGAAGCGAGTCATTCCTCCACGAACACCACCGGCTCCAGTGTGGAACCTCAATGTGGTCCTCACTAGGCTGATGGGCCCACCTTTTGAGCCACTGCACTCCTGCGAAATTCAGTTTCTCACATGGAAAGTGGCTTTTCTCATTGCTATCACATCGCTCAGACGTGTTAGTGAGCTGCAAGCACTCACAATCCAAGAGCCGTTCATCCAAATACATTCCAACAGGGTAGTGCTCCGCACTAACCCCAAATTCCTTCCTAAGGTGGTGTCACAGTTTCATATCAACCAAACTATTGACCTGCCTGCATTCTTCCAAAACCCACAAACAGTAGCAGAAAGAATGCTTCATACATTAGACGTTAGGAGGGCGTTAATGTACTACATTGACAGAACACAACACTTTAGGAAGACACAACTTTTTGTTGCCTTCTCAGCACAGCACAAAGGCAACCCCATTTCCAAAGCAGGAATAGCCAGATGGATTGTTAAGTGCATTCAAATCTGTTATCAAAAGGCTAAACGTACTTTAACAATACCCCCAAGGGCGCACTCCACACGCAAATTGGGGGCCTCCATGGCTTTCCTAGGGAACATTCCCTTAGAAGACATTTGTAGAGCAGCCACATGGTCTACACCACACACGTTTACCAAACATTACTGTGTAGATGTGCATTCCAAACAGCAAGCAGCTGTAGGACAGGCTGTTCTCAAGACACTTTTTCAAGCTTCTGCAGCTGGCACGGGCAACCGCCCTTAATGGAGGGACTGCTGTGTATTCTATGCATAAGATATGAATTTAGCAGCCCACATGCCTCGAACTGAATATGCTACTTACCAGTATGCATCTGTTCTTGGCATGTAGGGCTGCTAACATTCATATTGCCCGCCCTCCTCCCCGGTGCCCGTAGCGGCTGCAGATACTCTCTTGCATTCATCATTAGCATGGACATCCTTTACACTATTTCACTCCATCTCTGCCACAATGGCTAAAAACAATCTGGGGATGGAGTCGATGCCCATGCGCACTGTAGTCCAGGGGAGGAGCCACCTACCTCGTGATACTTTGAAGACTCTTCCAGGACAACAATGTGCAATCATCCGAACCCAACACTAGGCGGCGATCTATGCATAAGATATGAATGTTAGCAGCCCTACATGCCAAGAACAGATGCATACTGGTAAGTAGCATATTCATTATAATTCCTATCAAAAATTCATAAGATTTAATATATGTTAGTGAGAATAAAAATAGTAATCATGATGTTCTAAAATGTCCTCTATATGTCATGGCAAGGGGACGAATTCCAGTATTCCCTTTTCTTCTACCATCCTTGATTTGATACTTTATAGACTACCGGTAGGGGATTCTGCTTTGTTTAATGACCTCTAAAAACATGACGGAGGGACAATTTTCTGCATCTTCTAAGGAGGTAACTGTTTCTGAGGGCTTTGCTCGTCCCCCTGACTGGCTCCTGGTTGGTTGCCTAAAGTAACTGTAACCAACCGGATTACAACCTGCCCAATTTTGTGGTTCAAAAAGTTTGTGTCAAAATCATTTAATTTGCCAATGCGTATTCATTTTTGAGGGAAGTTCTTTAATTTACTTTAGTTTGTAAATACTTACCCCTGACTCTCCAGTGGATCTTTTTCTTTGTGGTGTCGATAAAATAATGTCTATTTTGGAATTCCTTTGTGTCTTGTTGATTTCTTCAATTTTTTTGGTGCTGCTTAAACGCTTTACCACTTTGTGTAAGCCTTTCTGCTCAGAGACACAACTCCACCTTGAGTTATTACGACGTCGTGACAGTTGAAAATCCCTAAGAACGGGGCCGACTGCGAGGTGTGCGCTGTAGGGCCTGGAGTCGAGCAGACCCTCAAACAACAGTACCTTGGAATTGATGAAAGCAAAGACGGTTCCTTACGACGGTGCAATGTCGATGGATTCGGGAGTCATCCACGTTGAGGATCGACTCCGCGTTGATGAAGCACCGGCGTCAATGAAGTCAGGGCTGCGGTACGAGTTTGGACGGTGCTTCGTGCATGTCACAAGCAGTGTCCTCGGCTCAGGTGCAGGCAGCGGCCTCGATGACAGCTTCGGAGTCGATGCGGCACGGTGTCAGCAGGCGTCGGGCCTATGGTGCAAGTTGGGGTGGTGCGTCGTGCTCTTCACGAGCGGTGCCCACAGCTTCAGTGCGAGACACGGCGTCGCTCGCCTGTGTCGGTGTTGCAGTGTCCTTCTGTGGCAGCTAAAACAGCAGTTCCAGATGCAGAGAGACAGAAGGGATGAAGTCAGAACAGGAGGCAAGCTCAGTTTTAAGCCCTTGGAGATCTTTTCTTCAAGCAGGTGACAAAGCAAACAGAAAAGTCCTTTTTCTCCCCTCTCCTTGGCAGCAAGCAACCACTGCAGGCCAACTCCAGACAGCAAACAGCACAGGGCCAGTATTCCTCCTCAGCTTATCCGGTGCTTCTTCTCGACAAAGGTTCCTCTTGATTCCCAGAAGTGATCTAAAGTTCTGGGGTCTGGGCCACAATATTTATATCACAAAAACCTTTGTTCTCTGAAGGCACAGAGTGTCTGTACCCAGCCAAAACCAGTTCTGTCCTCACTGGTGCAACTTCTTGGCAGGAGGTGGAGACTACATTGTTGAAGGCAATCCAGGTCAATTAAGGTGACAAGGAAATCTTCTCCCCCTACTCAAGATGCAGCCCAGGTCTAATCAGCCCAGCCCTGACTCATCAGACTTCTGGAGCCACTGCCACTCTCCAGCCCCTGTCATCCAAAAGCCAAACCTAGCAGAGGCACACTGGATGGTTAGGCAAGAAAATACCTACTTCCTAAAAGTGGTATTTTCGAACACTGAATGTAATAAGCATTGGCATAGCCAATAGGTCTTGCCTTTGGGACCTTATAAGTGTTTAGCCATGGAACACTTGATGTTGCTGCACCAAGGATATTGTGCTAGATAACTAAACACTTATAAGGTCCCAAAGGCGAGACCTATTGGCTATGCCACTGCTTGTTTGTTTTTGGAGGAGGGGGTTGGGGCAGGGTGGGAGCAAAAGTGCAACTTAGGTACTTCTAGGCACTGCCCCCTCTCTCCACACTCTTGAAATTTTTGTTCACATTGGCAGGTATGCGACTGACCTGCTAAAAGTTTTAATTTTTTGGATAAACGGAACGCGCACTACATTACAAGTCCTAGATTACTGAGCACCGAAGTTAAGAGTTTTTGAAAGCATTTGGATTTTACTCCCTTATAAAGGGAAGAATCCATAAGCCCAGAAGTCATCACTTTATCTTGTGACTAACTAACTGCTTTGGTGCATCTGTGAAAGCATCACCTTTCAGGAATTGGCAACTCCCAGCAGCACTTAGGACCGTAGTCGTACCCCGTAGCCTGGCGAACATGCCTGTAAACCGAGAGTGCTGTCAGGGAGTTTAGTAATATCGAATATAAAAACCTGATAATAAAAAACATTTTAAAATAGCATCGGCAAAGTCAGTGGCAAGCCTGCAATGATTAATTTTTATTACTTATTTGCAAACGTGTAATAGGCATTAACATGTTAAAAATAATAAGATGACGTGCAGCTCTCTGAAGTAGCACGCATGTTTTAAGAAACGCTTTATATAAGTAAACAAAATGTGGACGCATGCGCACAAGCAAATCTCCGTAAATCACCATGAAGTAGGCCAATGGCTGACGCATACTGTAGTAGGCAGAAATAAAATAAAGTAGGGGGTGAGATGCACTCTGGGTAATCCAACTATTAATCCATATTTAAACCAATGTGCTCTTTCAAAACTCAAGGACGAAGGAACCAGCTTTGGTTCCACCAAGCTGCACTGCCACGTCACTGCCTGAATCCAATGAATTAAATTAATCTGTTTTAAACTGCTTTTTCATTTTTTCGTTTTTCTCCTTTACTTTTCATCATGTTTTTTCTTTTATTCAATTCATTTTACTCAATACATGTTAACCATCACTGTTCGACATCAGCTCAGAAGCATGAGGTGGGTTCCATGTCATGCTTTATTTACCAAGCCCAATGCATTTTGGGAATACATTTCCCTTCGTCAGGGACATCTTGACATGCGGTTGAATCTTAAATTTCAGACATCAATTTCATGGTAACTTAATACACTTATTTAAAAAAAAAGACGTACAATTATTTTCCTCTTTACTAGCGTGCCGAAGAAGAACAATAGTTACTTACCTGTAATCTGTGGTTCTCCAGTATTGGTGTCTTTCATAGTTTCACATGCCTGAATCATTCCTAGTCGTCAGAGTGGGAGACCCACGGTACATAAAAAAGCAATAATATGCCTATAGAAACACAAAAACCTTGGTAATAACAAACCAGGAAGTAAAGTAGCCCAAGTTACAGTACAAAAAACTTCCACACTCCTGACTATCCTAGTCATTTTGTATAGACCAAACTGCAGCCAATCAGGCGACAGCACCCACCAGAATGTTCTCCTCAGAGGCTCAGGCTCTCATATTTTCTCGCACAGGAGTGAAACCAAATAATCGCCCGAAGGATCCTCTGAGGGGAGGTGGGCGGGTGCATGTGAATCTATGAAAGATACCAATACTGGAGCACCACAGATTACAGGTAAGTAACTATTGTTCTCTCCAGTATTGGTGTGTCTTTCATAGATTGACATGCCTGAATCCGAGTAGAAAGCAGTACCCATAATATAAAGCTCATTAGACGCTACCTGCATTACAGTATACATGTATAATCATAAAATAGAAAAAACATGTTATAAGCGTCTAAAAAGAGCATAGAGGAGGAGGGAGAACAGAGGCTCACCTTATTTGAAAAGATTGCGAAGAGCTGCTCTTCCCACCGAAGCATCTGCATCACTGGCCGAGTCCAAACAGTAGTGCTTGGTAAAGGTGTGCCTGCTGGACCAAGTTGCAGCTCTGCAGATCTGAAGAAGAGGCACACCAGCGAAAAGAGCGGTGGAAGAGGATACCGCTCTTGTAGAATGCGCTCTTGGTAAAGACTGTAAAGGTCTTCCTGCTTGTTGATGACAGAGTCCAGTTGCTGAGGAGACCCACTGGGCCATAGTCTGTTTGGATACAGCGCATCCCTGGTGCAGTTTTCCATAGGCCACAAACAGTTGGTCTGTTTTGCAAATAGTGGCCGTTCTTTGAAGGTAGAACTTGAGACATCTCCTGATATCTAAAGAGTGTAAGGCCCTTTCAGCCGCTGATTGTGGATTTGGAAAAAATGTTTTGAGAATTACCGGCTCATTAAGATGAAAGTCAGATGGAACTTTGGGCATATACCTAGGATTAGTACGTAGCACCACAGAATCTAAAGTAAATTGAATTATCCTTGAAGAAAAAAGAGAATTGGATCCGTCCTACCGGAATCTGGAAATGGCTGCCAGAAATAACTTTAGAGTCGAATGCGATAAACCTGATCTAGCCAGATGAAAGAAGAAAGGCATGATCTGTTCTGGCCTAGCATGGATGGGATGCAGATCAGCAGAGCGACACCAGGCACAAAATCGCTTCCATTTGAGCTTGTAGGTTTTAATCGTTGCTGGCGCTCTAGTATTGGCCTGAACTACATGACAATCTGCAGGGATGTCTAAGTGGCGAACTCATTGTGTTGAGGAGCCAAGCTGCTAATTTCAAGGAAGCTGGGTCCGGATGGCACACTTGACCCCCTGAGTGGTCAGGAGATTCAGTATTTGTGGCAGCTGGATTGGACTGCACTCCGAAAGGAGGAGAAGTTCGGTGAACCAATATTGTCAAGGCCACCTTGGAGCAATCAAGATTAGGCGACATGGTTGTCTCTTCATCTTCCTGATGACCTTGGGGACTAAAGGAATTGGTGGAAAGGCGTATGCAAATGTCTGAAACCAGTTCATCAAAAGCGCATCCCCGCACGAGTTCCTGTGGGGAATCCAGCTTGCAAAGTGTGGACATTTCCGGTTCTGATTCGTCGCAAACAAATCCAGGTCGGGGTAACCCCACTCTCGGAATACTCAATCCATGGTCGGCTGATGGATCTCCCATTCGTGATTGGATACAGCAGACCTGCTGAGGAAGTCCGCTAGCACGTTGGGGACCCCTGGAACGTGGATAGCTGAAAGATTGATTTTGTGATCCAAAGCTCAATTCCAAATCTCTTGTGCTTGACGAGATAGCCGGGCCGACCATGTACCTCCCTGTTTGTTCAGGTAATGCATATTGTTTGTATTGTTTGTTCGAATTAGAACCGTGGAACCCTCGATGATTATTTGAAAAGACTTCAGAGCTAGTAAGATGGCTCGTAGTTCCAGGAGATTTATGTGCCACTTTTTCTGTTGTAAGTTCCATTTTCCGTTGATTGTCATTCCCTGGAGGTCTGCGCCCCATCCCTCCAGAGAAGCATCCGTGGTAACAATAAATCTGGGCACCTCTGTCAGGAATGCACATCCCCCTCGTAGGTTGCATCCTTGCATCCACCATTAAATGAAGTTTCTCATCCGAGGAGTTATGTTGACCATGTCTTCGAATGATCCTTCCACCTGCATCCACTGAAGACTAGGCTCTTCCTACAAGGGCATCATCCTGAGACGACAGTTGGGGATGAGAGGGATACATGAAGAGATCACCCCTAGGAAAGATTTGAATTTGCGAACAAAAACGTACTCTTTTTTCAGCAGTATGGAAGCCATCCTGTGGATCTTGATCTGCCTTTCTTTTGAAACAAAAACTTGGGCGAGTTGCATGTCCAACTTTGCTCCCAAGAAAGACTTCCTTTGAGATGGAGTTAAATGTGACTTTTCGAAATTGACTGAGAAACCCAGGCTCTGAAATAGTGACAGGCACCTTTGAACGTGAGCTTCTGCTGTGACTAGAGAACTTGCCTTGATAAGGCAGTCGTCCAAATATGGGTAAATTTGAATTCCTTCCAAACGAAGATGAGCTACCACCGGAGCCAATATCTTCGTGAAAACTCTGGGAGCTGAACGCAGTCCAAAAGGGAGAACTTTGAACTGAAAGTCCCTGCCAGCCACTCTGAACCTTAAAACCCTCCTGTGCCTGGGAAGGATGGGCACATGGAAGTAAGCATCCTGAAGGTTGAGTGTTGCCATGTGATCCCCTTCTGAGAGAAACTGGAGGATTTCTTGAAGTGTTAACATCCGGAGGGATAATTTTTTGAGGTATTTGTTGAGGGCACGCATGTCGAGGATGGGACGCCATTCTCCCGACTTCTTGCGTATAAGGAAAATCTCGAATAAAATCCTTCCCTCTTTGCAATTGAGGTACCTTTTCGATTGCTCCTTTCCGAATCATGGCAAATATTTGGGAGAACAGCTCTTTGAGTTGAGCTGGTGGTGGACCTTTTGGGGGAGAAATTGGAGGGGCTTTGACAAATTCCAGAATGTGGCTCCTGGATACAACGTCCAGGACCCATCTGTCTGTAGTAATCTTGGACCAATTTGATAAGTAGTGGGATATTCTTCCTCCAATTTGTAAATTTGGCTTGGGTAGAAGTGGTGGCAGGTTGTTCATCTCACTTGCTCTTGTTGGTGTCTCTTCCTCGATAAGAGGATTTCCTTCTTGTCTGGGAATAATTTTTCCCTCCCTGACCGTACGTTTTCTGCCTGTACGGTTGGTATCTTTGGTTACCTTGCGTGTTGCTATATGAATGTTGCTGAGAGTAACCTCCTCTATTGGAGAAATTGCCTCTTCCTTTTGCACCACGAAAGGACGACTTACGGAATTGCAGCGTTCCCAGCGATCGTGCTGTTTCCGTGTCCTTCTTTATAGCTTGCAAAGCCTCATCCTCGTAGGATTCCTCCTCCAAATACTCATTTTTTTTCATACTGGAAGGACAGTGAGCAGAAATACGCACTCGTAAACAGGTGGCGCAAAATGTAACAAGAAGGCCCTGAAGTGCCCTGAAACGTGCAGATCCAGTGTGGCGCCGCGGCCAGGGTGACTGACTCCGGAATCTGGGGATCACGGTTCGATCCCTGGGTCCGGCGGCAGATTAGCCCAGCACCATGTGACTCTGGGCAATAGCTTGCTTAATCTTCCCGACGGCCCCCAGCGCATAGAGACCATTACGGGTGATGGTTCGCGCTTTACAAATGTGGATTATATCACCCTTTACAAATGTGGATTATTATTATTATCCGTAAACATAAAACTGTAAGTAACTGCAGCACAAGCAGTCCCTGAACTTGTTTAAAGCAGATATATTTTTAGCAGTGTTTAGCACCAGGAATGAGACGAAGGCTCATGGAAAATGGCTTTTTGTCTGCCACGATTACCTTCATTTTTGATTGGATCGGCATTAGCTTTAAGGCAAAACAGTTTATGCACGAGTTTAACATATCTATGCTAAGCAAATATAATGCGTCTCGGGTCGATCAATAACTAATGGAGAGTTTAGGAAGATTGACTACGAGACTCATTTAAGGCTGCAGCATTAGCCGCAGGTGGAGAAGTCCACAGATGCTGAAATGTTGGAAATGAAATACCGCAACCGGGAGTTGTGTGCGCGCACGCAAAAAGGAAATAAAAAAAACGCAGGCTGGCGAGTGGTGTGCGTGCACCATGACGAGAGAGGAAAGCCATATGGCGCCTCTGCTCATCATTGTGTGTGTAACCTCACGCTCTATGGCAGCCAAAACCATGTGATAGGACTTTCAAAAGCCCACACACTCAATGTCTCACAGTGCAGCGCATGCACTGGCTCAGCGAGACCTAAAAATGGCTGCCAGACTGACTTCTGCCTCTTTTGCATGTTCTGTTGGCAAGACATCTGCGGAGCAGACTAACAGGGCCACTTCCAGCCAGGTTGTGTGGCAGGATGACACTTTTTCTCACAACAAACAATATGTGTATGTAATTCATAATGCACTGTTGCTAAGTGGTCTGTGCCATGTGTCACACCATCTACCATTTCTAGCTTCTAGTTTACAGCACACTGCATTCTGGGATTTGTGGTTTCGCTTTCAAGGGCTCAGAAAACACAGTATAGTAGATATTAGGGCACTTGCCAGCTGGGATTCTTCTTCTTGCGTGACATGTTTTTACGTTTGTAACTTCCAGAGTTTAGTCTGCATCAAATATTCCGAAGCTGTCTTCTGGGATCATGATTAGTGTTACGCGATAATCACTTGAAATAAGTACAGGCTGCATGACAGGTCCTTGATTGTAATGAAATGACAGCCCCTAAAGGGGGGGGGGGGATTCTAATGCCATGAGGGTGAGGGGTCAACAAAGCCAGGTCGAGTGATCTGAAAATGTCATCCAAACCATAGGCTACTTTATAGGCAACTAGCACAGATGTGATTGCTAATTTCCAGTCGATAGTAACTATTTGTGTTATTCATGGTTTCAGTGGTTGCAATACTTGTTATTTACAGGCATGACGTAACTTTTTTTATGAATCGTGGATTTGTAAGCTGTTATTGAGCGTGAAACAAAACACCTAAATTAGGCAATTCTTGTCAACTTCATTTTAGTGCTGCGGACCCATTCTTGCTGGCAGAGGGTAGTGAGGCTTGATTGCTGTCGAAATGTGTCCGATTTAACTTGGTGACCCACAGGCAGGATGTTAACCAACTCTCTTCCGAGTGGAAGAGCCACCCTGTCTCCTTCAGAAAGCAGCCTTAAATATTCATATTGCATGCCACCCCCGCTCGTGACTCCTTTTCACTAGCGGTTAACCTCCTGAAAAACCGAGAAGCAAAGTACAAACTCTGAGAAACATTAGAAGGCAAGCATTTGCACTAGCAATCAATCGTGGCACCCGTAAACATCTTAACCCGTGATGCGCCGTGCTAAGTCTCCTGGTGTGAAATGTAAGACATCTGAGAGCTTAGCTGGTGGTGAAAAGGGCAGCCTGTCATTAGGAGCAAATGATCAAAGCCGAACACCTGCCTCGTGCCTCAAGAGTAAATCTGGGCAGGGTAGCGGCCACGAAGGAATGCGCGCAAGAGTGAGGGGGAGCAGGAGGTGAGCCCGGGAGTGCTGCGTATATACGTGTGCTGTCTGCTCATTTCCACGCACACACTTGTGCTTGTGACGCGCCACTGCGCACTCCCGCAAGGCGTATGCCACCACAAGCACAAGTATGTGCTTCGAAAAAAGTGCTGCTCGATGGCTAAAGGTCTCCTATGCAGCGCATGCGCACTGCGTAGGCAAGACCTAAAAACGGAGAGGGCCAGGCAACAGATCACGAAATGGAAAGGCGGCGAGGGTATTGCCTCTCAGAAATAAGAGGAACTAGGTGATCCTGAAGAAAAAACATAATTGATGAATATATTTACGAGATGAAATGCCTCTATCTGCTTGGATTTGTCAACCTGGTGAATGCTGTTCATATTGTAAATTTTGCGGTTATGGATACAGATCGGATCTAAAAAAAAAATCTTCCTAAAATTCTCGTCCCATTGAGATAAAAGTGTAGTCTGTGAAGTTCTAGAATTATAATGCTAGGTGTGAGAAGTTGGCCTTTTAGATGATGTCCACTATTCTAGTGGGCACCTTGCACCAGTCCAAACAACCCTTATGGTGATAGTTGTAAAGTCAACCTTATAGACCAGCTATCCTAGTGGTAGCATGGACAAAGCAGTCTTAGGCTAAAACTTCAGAGACCATGCAAAGCCAGCTGTTTTACCAATAATAATCCCTTGAATATCAAATGAAAGGACACCACACAAGGTATATATAAAATATATATGTATTTATTACTAACAAAATCCCTCTGGACTCTTTATGAGGTCAGAGTTCGAGATACAGCACAAGTTACTCAATCAGCATACTATAAGTTGCACAAATACAATTCTGCCCTAGGGGCCTCACGAACCATATACTAAGTAAGTGGTATAAGAACCACTTCAGGAAAGGTGAGTAGGCCTAGGAAATCGCTGGGGCTACACTGAACAACCAAGGGTTTGGAAGTAGGAGGCCCACGGGAAGCGTGTGCAGTGTATAAACACACACACGGGTTGCCATAGAGTTTCAATGGGAACGTAAAAGTTACGAAGTAGTAGATTTTTGACACTTCCGGATGGACTACGGGAAAACCCTGTTAAACTAGGACACTTAGATAGTTAATACCCACGGAAGCACCGGAGTTCTCGAGTTACCTCACTCAGGGAAGCCGGGTGCATAGGTGTTCTTTAGTGTCGGGTTTCGTCGCTGTTTCCTATGGAGAGCTGCAAGAAAGTGTTGCAGGCGACCAGGAGAAAAGTGTCCGGGTGGATACAAGAGTGGATCAGAGTCGTGAAGAACCTGAAAGCAGAGGGGACAGAGTCTGGGCCAATAGCCAGTGACCAGGAAGGAACCAGGCGATGTCGAGATGCAATCAGGTGAAGAGGTGAAGCTTGTCTCTGCAGCCACAAGGACCAGGAGGCATCGACGACGACCAGGAGCTGGATTCGAGCTGTCCCACGAAGGATCTAGTTGGCTGCGGTGTCGGTATCCGGATTGGACCCAACAAACCTTGGCAAACGCAATCCAAGCAGGATGGGAAGATTGGCTTCAGTTCAGACCAGCAAGGTCTGGGGAGCTTCTCCTTCGCAGGGAAGCTGGAGCAAGCCTGGAGCAACCAGGCAAGCAGTGTAGTTTCACAAAGAAGTCTAAGGAGGGCTCACAAGCCAACAGGCTAGCAACCGGGAAGACGCAGTGAGCTGAAATGCAGGCGCAGGGCCCACGCGGCACTCATGGAGGGCTGAGCTTCGGTGCAAATGCTGCTCGGGTCTGGGGCTTCACAAACCCCAATGCACAACTTTGAGGGTACCTCAGAAGCTGCACGGTTAGCAAAGAGCAGGTAGTCCAGGGTATCCGGTCCCACGTCTCTCGTGTCCGCCACGGGTCTCAGCTTTGTTGTGGATGTGTATCGGAGTCAGAGAAGTCTGGAAGTCCAGTTCCTGAGTCGCTAAGTCTTCGGGTTCCAGCGGGAGCGTCGACAAAGCAAACCGGCAAGTTACTGGTTGTGCCTGTTTGCACAGGGTGGTCACTCCTTGACCACAAGGGAGATGTCTTCAGTCTTCCAGTCGATATGGAACATCGAAGGTCCAAGAGTTAATTTCAGAGTTTATTCCCAGGATAATCTAATGTCTCTAGACACAGTTCCTATCTTTACACTAAACTAAGGGGCTGGATTACCTGCTAGGTCCCTCCTATGGGTGAAACCGGGGAAGGGGGTCGTCACACCCCTTTCCCTTTGTCCAGTTTTGCGCCAGAGCTGGGGATGGAGTGCCCCAGCAACTGGTTTGAACCGGGCTATGCATAGAGCACCTTGTGTGCCCCAGGCAGTGTCTGGAAAAGCATCTTTCCATTGAACCCACCCTGCCCCAATACACTACAGGCTGTCTGAGCACATTTGATTTGACAGCTGGCTATTGGCAAATCAGGTTAGCTGAGGATGCCAGGGCCAAAACTGCTTTCTCAACCCCAGGAGGTCATTATCAATTTGTGGTGATGCCCTTTGGCTTGAAGAATGCACCTGCCATTTTCCAAAGGTTGGTGAACCAAGTCCTCACTGGGTTGGATGACTTTTGTGCGGCTTATCTTGATGATATTGCTGTCTTTAGCTCCACCTGGGAGGATCACCTGATACACCTGAAGAAGGTTTTAGAGGCCCTGTAGAAGGCAGGCCTAACTATCAAGGCCACAAAGTGACAGATAGGGCAGAGTAAGGTTGTGTACCTGGGCCACCTTGTAGGTGGGGGTCAGGTTCAACCACTGGAGAGTATGATCCATACCATCAAGGACTGGGCTCCTCCAACCACCCAGACACAGGTCAGAGCTGTTTTGGGCCTGTCTGGTTACTACAGAAAGTTTGTTAAGAACTATGGGTCCATTGTGACACCACTTAATGACTTGACTTCCAAGAAGATGCCAAAAAGGTTCAGTGGACAGTAAGCTGTCAAAAGGCATTTGATGACCTGAAGGAGGCCATGTGCTCTGCACCTATCTTGAAGAGTCCTGACTAATCCAAAGAGTTTATTGTCCAAACAGATGCTTCTGTATTAGGGGTGGGAGCTGTGCTTTCACAACTTAATGTAGATGGTCAAGACCAGCCCGTTGCTTTTATTAGCAGAAGGCTGACCCCTAGAGAGAAACGTTGGTCAGCTATTGAGAGGGAGGCATTTGCTGTGGTTTGGGCCCTGAAAAAGTTGAGGCCATACTTGTTTGGCACTCACTTCAAGATTCAGACCGACCATAAGCCCCTCTTGTGGCTAAATCAGATGAAGGGTGAGAATCCCAAACTGCTCAGGTGGTCGATTTCCCTACAGGGGATGGACTTTACAATGGAGCACAGACCAGGGACTGACCATGGCAATGCAGATGGTCTCTCCAGGTACTTCCACTTAGAACATGAAGACTCAACTGGTCAAGGTTAGTCTAATGTCCCTGCATTGGGGGGGGGGGGGGTTATGTAGGAGAGTAGGGTCTGCTTTCCTATGGTCACCCCATTTTTTGCTTTTTGCTTCACTGGGTTTCAACTTAATGTGGCTCTGGGCCTGCTAATCAGACCCACAGCCCTGCTGTTCTCTCTCTAAATTTCACACCATGTACTTTAGGTACATCACCAATTGGGATTTGGGTCACTCTTATGAGTCCCCTGTACAGTGTACCATAGGTACCCAGGGCATAGGTGCACCCAAGGCCTACCAGGGGCTGCAGCATATCTTTTGCCACCCCTGGCTGGCCATCTAAACTGACACACCTGGCTGATCACTCAGCTGGGGCAAGGTCGTGTAATCACCCCTTGCTTAGGTATAGTATTCCTATACCTACCATTATATATAGACACATATGCACCTATAAGTCACTCCTATGGCAGGCCTTAACAATCCTGAAGGCAGAGTGCCTGGTTTTATGTTAGATGGTGCTCTAGCATGAGCTGAGCCTGTCTGCAGCTTTCGGAACCATGTTCTCATAGCTGTTCTATGATATAGCCATACCATATACTCTTAAGTGCATTATAATCCTCGTGGTTATTGCTAACTTTGGTTTGGCTTTATCAAAACATGTCGTGTAAGGTGTCATACGCTTTGGAATACTACCCCCTCACCAGTTCTGGCGACGGGGGTAGCATTCCACCCCTCTAGAGGGAGAAGACATGTTGTTCCTACTAAACCCGGTTAAAGTTAACCAGAACCTCAGCATCACAAAATGGATGCTGCTGCCACAGACACAAGTCTGACCTCCTGCTGCTGGGAGTCCTTCCAGCGAGGGAGGCTTCGGCAATAGGTTTCCTGTCTTGGGAGGTGCTAGCACCACCCCAGACAGACCATAGTGTATTGGAGCAGGGAGGGCTGAATGAAATGAGAAACTGCCTGGGGCACACAAGGTGTCCCATGCATAGTCCAGTTCAAACCGGTGCTGGGGCACTCCAGCCCCAGCTCTGGCGCGAAACTGGACAAAGGAAAAGGGGTGTAACCACCCCCTTCCCTGTCCCACCCATAGGAGGGACCTAGCAGGTAAAGCAGCCCCTAAATTTGGTATATAGGTAGGAGCTGAGTCCCAAGACTTTAGATTTATCCTGACAGAAACTTGAAACGAAAGTCTGGACCTTTGACATTCTAGTCGACATAGAAGACTGAAGAATCTCCCTTGTGGTCAAGGAGTGACCACCCCGTGCAAGCAGGCACCATCAAGCGATCAACGGTTTGCTTTGTCGACACTCCCGCCGGAGCCCGAGCACAGAGCCTGACAAGACCTGGACTTCCAGACTTCCAACAGCCCGATCCACAGTCACAGCAGAGCTGAGACCCGTGGAGGCGACGAGAGACGTGGGACCGGCCATCTTGGAAAGCCAGCAAATTGCTTTCGGTGCAACTTCTGAGGCACCCTCGAAGTTGTGCATTGGGGATTGAGAAGCCCCAGCCCCGTGCATCATCTGCACCGAAGATCAGCCCTCCACACTCCATGAGTTCTGCGTGGGGCCCTTCTGCGTTTTCCTGCTCGATGCGTCTGTCCGGTCACTTGCCTGTTGGCTAGTGGGCTCTTTTTTTTTTCACAACAAATTTTATTTGTAGGATCAGGCAAGTAATACGCGTGGCTCCCCACAATCAGGAGAACACCACCAAGCATTTTGGTACAGTTTCAGCATAGGACCAAGCGTCCAATCAAGGAGTCAAGAGAAAGCATTTATAAAAGAACACAGCTATACCCTCCCCCACCCCTACCAACCCCAACTACCCAACCCTCCCACACCCTCCCCTGTGCCCCACCCTAACCCCGTGCACGTGTGTACAATCAGCTTCGGTGTTTAATCGTGACATGATACTCGTGGCATATTGCAGGGACTTGCATACATCAGGGGACTAAAGATCTTCCTCTAGTTCCGCCGGAGGGTCCAGTGTCAACCCCCTGTAATCAGCCCACCTTTTCCACACCTTAAAGTGTTTGCGGGGGCACCCTCGTGCTTCAAAGATTGGTCGCTCTAGACCCATACAAAAGTACATTCCGGCTCTCCATGTACTCAGGGGGGGGCCCTCACATCCTTCCAAGCCCAAGCCAAGTCTCTTTTGGCCACTACCAGCCCCAGGAGCAACAAATGACGTTTGTGTATGTTTCCACCAACCCCCTCTAGGATGTGGAGTAGGCCCAGGCGAGGAGTGCGAGGAAGAGTCCAACCCAGCACCTCAGATAGGCAGCCCCACACACCCCTCCAGAAGCCAACCAGCCTAGGGCACGACCATACCGTGTGGAGCAAAGTGCCCACCGCAACACCACAGCGCAAACATTCCGGGGATCTAATCAAGCCTGCTTTCCACAGACGCTCACGGGTGTAGTAGACTCTATGGAGAAATTTGAATTGGATTAGTCTAAACCGTATGGCGATGGCTGCCCCCCTAGGGGATTCCAGGGCTTCTCTCCAATCATCTTCATCAAGGGGGCCAATATCGGCTTCCCAAGTCGTCTTTAATGGAAGAAGGGTGGAGGAACAATGAGTGACCATCGTCTGATATATACGAGAGACTTTCTTATCCCCCAGGTCACCCATAAAGACTTTCGCCTCAATTGGACTAAATTCAGGAAGCGAGTCAATGTTGGCAATACTGGGCATTAGTGCGTGTCTGAATTGTAGGTACCTAAAAAATTGGGACTGGGGCATATTAAATTCGGTGCTAAGCGCCTGAAAGGACTTGAGCGTTGTTCCGAACATCATATGTCCCAGCTGTGAGATCCCGATCGCGTCCCAGCCGTCGAATCCTGATAAGGCCGACAATTCGGGTAGCAGGCCGTTATGCCACAGCGGTGTCTCAGCGGTCAGTCGACCCCACCAGCCCATGCGGCGCAAGGCTTGTCGCCATATAGCAAAGACGAGTCTTGTGACCCTCGGCAGCCTCCGGCGCGAACGGGCTGAGTAGAGGATTGTGTGGAGCGTATTGTCGCCCATCATTGTGCGTTCCAGGGCATAGGCCGGATCCCCGCCATCGCCATACCACCATTCGTTCAGGATTAGCAGATGAGCGGCTTGGTAATAGGACAGTAGATCCGAGACGGCCAGGCCTCCGCAGTAAGTGGACAAGAAGCATGTACGCAGTGCTACTCTGGCCGCCCCTCCAGCCCATAGAAAGCGGCCCAAGACCGAGTTGATCTGTCGGAACCACCGGGGTGCAATTGGATAGGGATGATTCTGCAATTGGTAGAGGAGACGCGGGAGCGCGACCATCTTAAAAATCGCAGATCTGCCAAATATAGACAGGGGCATCCGAGACCAAGTTTTGACATCAGTCTGAACTCGGTCCCAAACGGGCACTATATTGCGTTCCCAGGCAATGTTCGCTGACTCCGATAGGAACACCCCCAGATATTTCAGACCATTCGTAGCCACCTGCAGTCCCGATGTCCAGGGACCCGTGATGGTGTCCCCACTCAGCACCCATAGCGTAGATTTACGCAGGTTCAGATAAAGGCCCGAGACTTCCCCAAAGATTCGCATGATTTCCAGTACGCGCGGTCCCGAGCGCTGCAAATCGGTAAGAAAGAAAAGGACATCGTCCGCGTAAAGCGCAATTCTATCCGATAAGTTGTCGTTCCATACAAAGCCCCGCATTTGTGCATCTATACGCACCCAGGCAGCAAGTGGCTCCATGACCAGAGCGAATAAGTAGGGGGAGAGCGGGCACCCCTGTCGGGTCCCTCGTCCAATGCGAAACGTCTCCGACACCGCTCCTGCAACACGCACAGAGGCCGTAATGTCCATGTATAGTAGCCTGATATAGGACAAGAATACCGGCTTAGGTTGAGACGGGGCAAAAGTGCAAAAAGGTATGTCCAACTGACGGAGTCAAAGGCTTTGTTGATATCAGCTAGCAACAGAGCCGCTTGTTCTCCTGTGACTCCCATGGCGTCAATTGCTGCCTGTACGCGTCGGATGTTATGCCGCGTCGCTCTATGAGGCATGAACCCGGCCTGGTCTGGATGCACTAGGTCTGTTATATGCGGGGATAATCGATTCGCCAGGGCCTTAGCCAGGACCTTAGCCTCAATATTGAGTAATGAAATGGGGCGATACGAGTCGTGTCTCTCTGGGGGCCTACCTGGTTTCTGAAATACTACGATTTCGGCATGTCGCCAGTCTCGGGGCAGTGTGCCCTGCTCACGCGCCGTCTCGAGTGCACGGTGGTAATGGGACCCCAGTTGTATATGAAACTTCTTGTAAAACTCACTCGGTAGTTGTCCCAGGGCATCGCCCAATTCCTCAACAGTAAGAGGTGCATCGAGGGCCCCTCTGGTCTCGTCCGACACCGCCTTAGTGGGCATGTCATCGATAAAGTTAGCCACTTCGTCAGCCGATAAATGGTCGCACGGGGCGTACTGAGTTGCGAAGTATGTGGCAAAGCTCGCTGCTAGCTCGGCTGGGTCAGTAAGGACCTCCCCGTCGTCGGACGTGAGGCCCGGCAGTGTAAGCGGCTGGAGGTTATGTTGGCAGAGTCTATGAAGCATTGTACATGACTTATCCCCCCATTGGTATATTCTACTGCGTGTGGCTAGCCACGCCTGTGGCTAGTGGCCTCTTTGACGATGAACCCTTTGATTTACATCATTGGTCTGGTTGCTCCAGACTGGCCCCTGCTTCACTGAAAAGGAGAAGCCCCTCAGAACTTGCTGGTCTGATCCAGAAGCCATCTTCTATTCCTGCGTGGGTTGCCTTTGCCAAGGCTTATTGACTCCAATCCGGAAGCCTACACCGCCGACAGCGAGAGCCTTCGTGGGACAGTCCGTATCCAGCTCCTGGTCATCGTCGACACCTCCTGGTCCACGTGGCTGCAGAGACAAGCTTCACGACATCACCTGATTGCTTCGCGACATCGCCTGGTTCCTTCCTGGTCACTGGCTAGTGACCCAGACTCTGTCCCCTCTGCTTTCAGGTACTCTTCATCCTCGATCTGCCCTTGGATCCAACCGGACACTTCTCTCCTGGTCGCCTGCAGCATCTTTCTCCAAGGCTCCATAGGAATCAGCGACGAAATCCGACACACTTTGACACCTATGCACCCGCTTCCTGTGGGTGAGGTAACGCGAGTATTTCGGTACTCCTGTGGGTATTGACTATCCTAGTGTCCTAGTTTCAAGTAGCTTTTCCATAGTCCATCCGGAAGTGTCCTAAAAGAACTAGTTTCCATTTCTTTCGTTCCCATTCTAACTCTATGGTAACTTGCGTGCATGTAGACACTGCACGCGCATCCCGTTGGCCTCCTGCTCCCTATCCCTTGGTAGTACAGCGTAGCCCCAGCGATTCTCCAGGCCCTAGGCCTTTCCTTTGTTCGTGACGTGGTTCTTATACCACTATTTTAGTATATGGTTCGAAGTGCCCCTAGGGCATTACTGTATTTTGTGCAACTTATTGTATTATAATTGAGTATCTTGTTATGTGCTTGTGCCTCTGACCTCATAAAGATTTCAGAGGATTGTGTTAGAAATAAATACATATATATTTTGATATACAAACTGTGTGGTGTCCTTTCACTTGGTATTAAAGGGGTTACATATGGTAAAACAGCTGGCTTCACATGCCCTCTTGAGTTTAGCCTAAGACTGCTTTGTCCATGCTATCACTAGGATAGCTGGTCTATAAGGTTGACTTTACAACCATCACCATAAGGGTTGTTTGGACTGGTGCAAGGTGCTCACTAGAATAGTGAACATCATATTCCAGGCCAACTTCTCACATTGGTGTGCAGCGGTTGGGATTTATGCTTGCTGTTGTTTTACCAATTGTAATCTTTGAGATATCATTTGAAAGATCACATTAGGTACCATAGGTACATATAACAAGACTTAGAATACTTAATTTCTACTGAACTTAGTTGTTATAGACCAAAGGGCCTAGCACACCCTGACTACAACTCCTAGGGAGGTTTAGTAGATAACACTTAGTGTAGGTAGGTGCACACACCACACCTCACTAGAAAATGTCAACCACAGGTGAACCTAGTGTATCTCTACCTGTGGGAGGTGACCCTATCAGGGTACCCTCAAAATTTGACATACTCAGCTTCAGAGAACTGAGACACTTGTGTACCACAAGGAAGCTGAAACCGGGTTCTAACCCTACCCTTCAGCACCTGTTAGACCTCTTAGAGGAGTCTGAAGCTCTTAAGGCCTCAGGCACAGGTCCTACAGGGAATTCAGAAGGTATACCATCTTCAGAAGATGACCCCCCTGTCCCAGAAGAAGAAGAGGAAGAGGAGAGAGGGCTTAGAGAGCTTTGTACGGTTGTCTAAGACCACTAAAATCACCATAAGGGTTGCCTGGATTAGTGCACGGTGCTACACTTACATAAGTGAGCACTGTATACTAAGCCAGCCTCCTACACTAACTTTTGCTAGACAGTGAACAAAACAATACAGTAGAAGTGCTGCCATTCTATTAACAATGATAGCCTTCTGCGCTCTTTAATATCAAGTACTTCCTTCTTTGGTATATGAGCGTTGTTGGAAAGTGCCCCTTTTTGCATGGTTACCCCCAACTTTCTGCCTACACATGATGCACTTTGACTTGGTGTGACCTGGATTCCTGCCAACCAGGTTCCCAGGGACTGTGTTTTTTCCCAAAGCTGTACCTTTGTATCCCCAATTGGCATCTCTGGCCGGAGGTAAGCCCCTTGTAAAAGATACCTTGGGTACCAAGGGCACTGTGATCATAGAAGGCATCTAGGGGCTGCAGCACCTATTGTGGCACCCTTAGAGGCCCTGCACTTTAACACCCACATACTGCCATTGCAGACTGCGTGTTTTGATGCAGAGAAAAGTGAAGAGTCGACATGGCACATATCCCTGTATGCCATGCCTGCCATCCACTGCCTGTGGACTGGGTAAGTCACCCCTCTAGCAAGGTGCACTGACACCCAGGTGAGGGTACAGTGGCATGAGCCCTGTACCCCTACAGAGTCTAAGTTCCATTCTTAGACATTGTATGTGTAGTACAGCCATAAATAGTATATGGTGTGGGAGTTGATCATTACTAACTCTACAGCTCCATAATGGCTATGCTGAAAACTGTGAGGTGTGGTAGCAAACTTTTCAGCACATTAAACCCACACTGATGCCAGTATGGGATTTAATGTAACATGCACACAGAGGGCATCTTAGATATGGTACCTGAAAAACGACCAGCCCTGGTTTGGTTCCCTAATAGCTACCCACCATTTGCCACCACCATACAGGTTTCTGGATCCCTGGATAGAGAGCCTCCGCTCTCTGGGTCCAGAAGCAAAGCCCATCATGGGCAGTGTGTCACACCTCCTCCACCAAGATGGTCTGGGTCCACGAAAGGGGAAGCTTCAAATGTCTGCCGCCTTTTTAAGCTGTCCCCTGGATCCCTGGATAGAGAGCCTCCGTTCTCTGGGTCCAGAAACAAAGCCCATTATGGGCAGGGGTATCACACATCCTCCACCAGGATGGGCTGGGTCCACGAAAGGGGAAGCTTCAAATGCATGCCGCCTTTTTAAGCTGTCCTTGCCTTTTGCTGCCCATAGCAACTGGCCCCCATCGGTTCTCACACCTACTTTGGGCAAGAGACTCTGCGGGGAAACCATGTTAGAAGGAGAGGTGTGCTCACCTCCTGCCAACCCCACCCCTCAGATGGGGGAAACAAGTTGAAGCACAAATCTCAGTCCCCTCCATCTTGGAGATGAGGGGACCCAGCCAATTAGAAAGAAGCTTATGCCCCCTCCCCACTGGAGGGCAGCATAAGATGTGTACTCACCCCAGGGAAGGGCCATTTGTCCCGACATGCTCCCCCCTATAATGCCCCTACATTTTGTATTTAGAGCAAGACTGAACCTTGCCACCTCAGATTTTAGGGACAAAGAAGGAGGACTGAAGAGCCATGAATAAGGAGGAAGAAGAGGACACCTACTTCTTAGGCTCCAGCCCTACTGGCCTGTCCGGTCTCTGACCTGCCTACAGCAAAGGAACCGGCGTGTCCAGCAGCCACCAGGCCCCCGGAGCCCAGAGGACCTGCTTTGTGGCCATCTTACAGACTCTGTCTCCCATCAGCACCAGATTTGCTCAAGCAAAGACTCACCAACAGAATCCAGATCCAGGCGGCTCCACAATTCTGCACCACTCTGCACCCGGCGCCCGCGGCCCGAGTTTGAATGGCCCCACCTCACAAGGAGGTCGCCCCAGCGATCCTGACCTGTGATCTGGTGTACCTCAACCTCCCTCAAGCTAATGCCTGCAGCCTCAACCTGAAGCTTCCCCCCAACCGCGACTTGAGCTGTTAAGGCGACCCGAAGCCAGAAGACACCCCTGCACCCGTAGCCCCATGGCCATGGGTGGCCCAACCGATGGTGCCTAGGCCTCCCCTAGAACCCAACGTACTTCTCCAGCCGGTGGTCGCCTTCAGGAAGTCTCCCCGCAAGAGTCTGCTGCCTCTTTGCCAAACCGGAGGTCTCCATTGGAACCACAGGGTCCCCGACGTCTCAGCAAAGTATTCCTGGATACCTCACTGGTACATTTCCTAAGAGAAGGGAATGAAGATAATGTTTTGTAAGACAATTACAGTTTTACAGTGTTACTCACAAGGCACTCTTAGTCCTGAAAGAACAAAAATGGGTGTACGGTCCGTGAGTAGGACTCGGTCAATTGGACACTCTGTTCGCAGCGGCACAGAGGCGGCCGGGTGCAGAGTGCAGTGTTCTCCCGTTAACCAACAGGCTAGGCAAGGTCGTCGGTTTAGGGACTGCCAACAAGCAGGCCCTCTGGTTGAGCGAACAAAAAGCTCCTGGGGTTGATATCAGCACTGAAGGACCCAATGACCAGCAGAAGATCTACACCACCGGCAGCACAGAGGTGGCTGGGTGCAGGAGGCGGCTGTCGGGACACCCTGGGTTTCTCAGTGGAGATGTTCGGTCTTGGTCCAAGGCTTGGCACCTCGACCCAGGATGTACTTTGTTTCAGGTCCCTGAGAGCAACAGGTTCTCAACTCAGGGGTCCAGAAACATGTCTGGTGGTGGCAGCTGGTTTATTGTGCTGAGAAGTTTAATATCAAACTTCCCAGTTTTTAGTAAAGGCATTATGGTGCTGTGGAATTCGTAGTGACAAACTCTCAGACCATACACTTGTTATGGCTTGACTGCACTTACAATGTCTAAGAATGGACTTAGACACTGTAGGGGTACAGGTCTCATGGACCTGTACCCTCCTCACTGGTATAGTGCACCCAGCTAGAGGGGTGGCTTACCTATACCAAGGCAGTGGTTTGTAGGCTTGGCTCACAGGGATGTGTGCCATGTCGACTCTTCACTTGGTTCTGCACCTAAACACTCAGCCTGCAATGGCTGTGTGTGGGTGTAAATGTATAGGGCCTCTAAGGGTGGCACAAAAAGTGCTGCAGACCTTGGAGGCCATCCCTGGTCACAGTGCCCTTGGTACCTATAGTACCTTTTTACAAGGGACTTAAATGTGGCCAGAGAGTTGCCATTTGGGTTTTGTAACAGTACAGTTTAGGGAAAGAACATAGGTCCTGGGTACATGGTTGACAGAAACCCAGGGAACACTCAGTCAATCAATTCTTTCTTTATTCGACCTTCCGAAGACCGGTCCTAAAAGGTACACATAATAACAAACATCATTAAGATCAAACACATCACAGAAAGGTAAAATCACATTTTCCATTTAAAATAAGTACGACCACAGACAAAACAGTAATTTGATCTAAAGTGACGGTGCAAATAGACTAGATCCAAAAATAGCAGCACTTATTATCCAATGGATTAAATGTTAAAAGCGGTCATATAAATGGGTTAGCTGCAGAAGTAAATACTTTAGCAGCAATACAAATGCAATATATACAAAAAATGATAAAGTGCATTGATATTAACCCCTTCACTGCGGCGGCTATTCCGCCGCAGTGCTAAGGGGGCGGGGCGGCCGCGCGGCGGCCGCATGCTGGAGACGGAACCGCTCCGTCACCAGCCGTGGTTGAGCTGTGCTCATGACGGAGCGGTTCCGTCACGGCCCCACCCGCTCAATGGAACGCTCAGCGCAGGCGCGGAATTTGCGCCTCGCAGGCGCGCCGAGCGGGCCGTGACGGAACCACTCCGTCATCAGCACAGCGCGACCGCAGCTGATGACGGAGTGGTTCCGTCACCAACAGGGGAAGGGTTAAAACAGCATGCTCCTTCTCTTTGCTAAAGTGCACTTCAGAAAACTCGCAAGGGCAAAACAAACATCACGATCATTGAGTTGCTGAAGGAAAAACAGAGCCGCTTTACACTTAGAAAATGGATGCCTACCCAAAAGTGGTATTAAAAATGTCCTAGTAAATGGAAGATAAAATTGACAGAAAAATACAAAATGTAAAATGGTTTGACATGAATGTTCATCAGAGGGACAAGTGTTAATTGATTCAGAAGAATACTGACCCGGGGGAAGCATATCAACCATCGGAATGACCCCAGCCTAAATCTAGTTAACAAATTCCTTTTGTGCACATTATATACATATAATAAATATGGAACAATGGAGAGAGGTCCTTCTATAAGGCAGTAATCTCTAACAAAAGGTTTAGATACTTCAACTGGACAATTATTTGTGCTTTCGGAAACTATCCAAAACCCTCTAGCGATCCCCTTTACCAATAGAATCTGGGTGCTTAAACATTGAGGCATAACCAAGTTCCGTGTAGCAGGTTTTGATATATTGGAGCCAGGGGATAGGGAGACCTTGAGTACAACTTAGGCAGTCTTTGATAATATAAGAACATCAACTAGAGTGTAAGGGTGTGGACAATCACTCCTATACCCCTATCAAATATTGTTAAACAACTGAAGAGTGACTTAGTGAAAAAAATAAAAAAAATAATTTGTGGAAAAAATATTAAAGTGTATAAACGTATTCTCTTATCTTTAGCCCGCTAAAAAGGCAAACCAGAAGTAATGAAACACCCAAAAAGGGCAACCCTTGCCCTTGTGAATACACAAAGAAAAAGAAAATTCTTTCTCTTTTTAAAAGGACCCTAACTCACCACTAATTGGTGACATGCTTCATCATAGGGTCCCCGCTGGGGTGACCGAGTGCCTCCCCAGCGTGCTACAACGCCTGAATTACAGCGGAGCGGGATGATGGTGTGTGAAACAGTGCTCTAACTAATATGTGAATTAAACTGTGAGTGAAATTAAAAAATACTTGGTTGTAACCCATAACATTTTTTTAATAGAGGTCAACCAGTATTGAGTTAAAATCAGTGCAAGGCGGACAAACCCAGGTTCTGTATTAAGAAACCCGTGTCCTGAATTCAATTGGTCAACATGTTTCTGCTGCTAGAATTGCTAGTTCGCTCAGCATTCGTCAGGACCTAAATATAAAACCTAAAAGGGTCCTCCGGTGGTGTGCGCTCGCTAAGGCGCACCCTCCCGTGAGGATCTAAGTGTGAAAGATAGATTTTTTTCAAAAGTTATACTCACGGATAATACCCGTGGTGACTCACTGAACTTCACAGGAGTAAGAAAAGGGGAATCAGGGGAAAAAAAGGGGAACAAACATAATGACATATAAAGACATAAACTGACATGTAACTCGATTCCTTCTCTGCCAGATAGTCCATAGCAATATGTTCATTTCGCTTTCCATTTGTATATCACATGCATTAATCAAAATTCTGTGTTAGCACCCATAGAGTTGTCCTCTGTTTGCCTTCTTAGAGGATGTGGCCCCTCCTTCTTTATTAGTTGTGAAGGGCCGTATTAATTTTACTGTGGTATCACAAGAGCAGTATATTTACAAAGGCAATACACCATAGGAACTTTCCATTTTGGTCCAAATTTTGTGGTGCACTGAGTAAATGCTCAAATAATAAAATCATGGCAGCAGCAGTACTCAATTGTAAGTTGCAAAAACCCACAATCATGGAGCCTTTGGACTCTAATGCCTCTTACTGGAAGATATTAACTGGTCATGTGACAAATAGAGAGGAGCACTCACTTTGAAGGAGATGAATACTCTCTTCATGGGCTTGAACAGCGCGGGTGTTCTTCACGCCGTGTCTATACTGTATACAAGGTCAAAACAGTGTAAAGATCAGAATGTTAGCAAACGCCTTAGAAACGGCATCCGTTCACGAATAGCATACAAAGGAACCACTCGCTCATGTTCCGTTGTAAAATGAAGTATAAGGGCTGTGGTATATAAATAAATAATACCGGATCTAGGTTTGACTGGACATAGCAATAACAGATAGCTCAATAAATAAGAGTCAAGATTCGAGGTAGTAGGAGTTTGCAGGTTTAATACAGCATAAAGGACAGGAACAGGACAACCTGCACAGGAATAGGATGGCAGCGCTGCCTGGGACAGGATTGGACTGGCGTAACATTTAATAACAGTACACAAGCATATATACTAAAACTGTTGCATTGCAATACATACAATAGGCGGAGCAGTGGGTGTGGTCAATAGCAGTCGCGAAAGATAAGGGTGAAAGTAGGTGTAACAAGAGGCGTATACATAGACATGTGATGTAAACGTAACAGAATATGTCATAAAGGGGGCGGAAACATGGAGGGGGCTACCTAAGGAGCCGGGACCTCTAACCTAATGGTGCGCACAAACTGACAATGACGTGTTACTGGGAGAAGCTGGGGGCTATGACTTCTGCGCTAGGAGCAGAGACTGAAGTCTGGAGAGTCAGGGCGACATGTGCCTAAACACTATCTAGTATCTGATGTTTAGAGAACATGTTGATATAAACTAAGAGTCAGGAGGGGAGAGGCTAACAGACTCTAAGACTGGAGCATGCATTATTCTACATGTAGTGCGTGATGAAGAATATTAAATGACCATTAATACAGTATTTCTCTTACATGGAGACGTAAAGGCTAGACGATGACTGAAACTATTGATGCGATTCAGTAGTTTAGGAATGCAGAGAAGGAGGGCTGGACTGATAACTAGAAACATAACATACTCTTGGCAGACTCAGAGACAGAGCCAGGCCGAGCCGGGCACTGTGAGGCAGGAAGTAAGTGAAGGGTCGGGGATACAGGTGGGGGCTGTATCGCTCCTCAGCGAGGGCTCAGGAGACAGGAGCTGAATCTGGTGTCCAGGCCCTTTTGAGGCCTAGAAACGGGGACTTTTCAATGAAATAACGTGCACACTGGGAAACGTGGCAACGTAGCTTTACATAGGCCTAATACTCGTAGCTTTCACGAGAACTGGGAACTGGCATACTAGAGATGGACACAACTGTAATTGCGTCTTTAATCAAACATGGGGAATACATATGCATATTAATCATGCACATATAACATAAGATGGGGGACACGTAGGGACACAGAACATGGCAAAATTTACTTTTCCACATTCCCTCCTTGTCACTACGTTTCCATCAGGAAACATCAATATTCATGATACTATCTATCATTTCATACAGTATCATTTGCTCGTCTCGAATTTTCTTGGAACGGGATTTAGAACGGGACTTGGGACTAGGAATACAAGAGGTAGCACAAATGCCACAAATCGCAGGGCCACATTGTATACAGAGGCAGCAACTGAATATGATCGCTACTGCAATACCTAGAAAGGACAATACTTTCCATCCCCAGGCGGAAATTATATTCCAGAACCAACCGGACCATGTCCAGGTGCCTGGATCTTGGTGTAACATATGGGCAATTTTATGGAGTCTGGTTATAGCTGAATAAACAGACGGCGCGTTATTAGGAATGAAAATGCAGCAACTAGATCCGATGACTCTACAAGCCCCGCCCCTATCGGCCAGTATGACGTCAAGGACGAGACGATTCTGGAGCACGACAATTCTCATAAAGGATTGCTCCTCGGTTAAGTTACCTAGAGCAGAAGTAGTCTCAATCACTACTGCTTCAAGGGTTCTCGTTAATCTACGTATCAGTTTACTATTCACAACAGTACCTAAATAAGGAAATACACCTTTATTGATATCTATATATTGTTCTAGAGCAGTTTCAGTATAATCGACAATCGGGAGGTCTCTTTTGTGTCTAGTATGTACTAGGTAGGAATTCCTATGATAGTCAGGTGGGGCTAGAAAAACTGGTGGCAGTAGGAAGGCAATGTAACAGGTTCCCTCCCAATCGAGGGGCAGACGAACATATGCGGTCTGACCACAAACAAAATAAGAATGACGTGAAGCTTTGAAAATAGATTTCCCACTGTCACTATACTTGACGATAGTAGTACAATCACTATGTCCTACATGTACGGAACCATTCTTTCTGACACATAATTCGCCTTTAACTGGTAGTACTGACATAGCAGGTAAGTCTGGAGTAGTATCAGACTGAACATTCAGGACCATGAAATTCGAAGAATAATTACCTAAATTATAAACTTCATTTTCTAGATCTAACCCTGTTCTGTGGGGAAGACCTTGCTTGTCTGGAAAACATGTACTGTTAAGAAAAGACATATCTGTTGAGGATGACGTTAACGTGGACCATGCTCCACATGAACCATTATGTGAAAATGGATAAGGAAAGAGTGGCAGAACTCCCTTCGGTGTCTGGAAAGGGGGGAGTCGACCACACACCCAACAATTAGTGGCATTGCTGGTCTGGTGTGAATAATGTAACATGCGGATAAAGGAATTATTACGCATAGCAAGACGATAAGATAGTTCATGAGGAGGTAGATCACTAAACGTGTGCTCTACCGTAGCATTAGCAGACTTATTTACATGAGAAACTGGAAAACACAAATAAAAAGCATAACTTGTGCAGGTAAACATAAGGCTGAAAAACAATATAAAACTTAGAAAAACGATACATCGGATTGAGTTTTGACTAACTCTCTCTCTACGGGGGTCTATTTTATACATGTCAGAAACCGGTCTAACCGTTTCACCTAGGGGAGGACTTAGACAATCAAACTGGCTGACTTATTTTACTAGACCTTAATTTTAGCTTATACTCCTGTTGCGGAGTTTTCTCTAACAGGGAGGGTTTAGTATCATTGTCTTTTGCGGGACAGTCCTTAAGAATAGTACTTTGGCAGTCTTTCAAATCCTGGGAAATGTTCTTGGAAACAGTCTTTAGTCCGTAAAATCTTTTCACATGAGACAGGTGGACCCAGCCCTTCCTGCCTTCCAGCTTGACGGCAGTACGGGTGGCCAGGAGGACCTGTTTGGGCTCTTTCCAGCGGGGCTCCAGCGGACTTGAACGATCAAAATTCCGGACAAGAACCATGCATCCGGGAACGATTTCATGCGGTGCCACCTCGGTATTGTCTGGAAATGCGGCGGCAACCTGTGAACGACAAGAGTGTAGGGCAGACATCAAGGAAGCTAGGTAATCTGTCAGCATATTACTTGAAACATCTGTAATACTTCGGGGTCTAGGTGTACCCCACATATTAGGGGGGCGGCCGAATACGACCTCGTACGGGGACAGACCTGATCTGGAATGTGCGACCATGCGCATATAAAACAAAGCGACTGGCAGAGCTACTAGCCAGTCCACACCTTTCTCTTTACATATTTTAGCAATGCGGATTTTCAGGGTCTGATTATGTCTCTGTACGAGACCGGCTGCTTCAGGATGGCGTACACAATGGAACTTCCACTGGTACCCTAACGAAAGGGAGACATGTTTCATGAGTTCAGATGAGAATGGCTGGCCGTTGTCAGAATATACGACTCTAGGGAGTCCGTAGCGGGGGAAGAATTCACGAACCAACTGCTTGGCAGTGGTCGCGGCTGTGTAATCTGGGACCGGATATGCTTCTGTCCACCTGGACAAAGCGCATACAACTACAAGGACATACTTGAAACCTCGACATCGCTCCATCTGAATATAATCCATTTGGAGGACTTCAAAAGGGTGGTCAGGGGGCTGGAATCCACCTTGTTCCACCGGGACACTTTTACCTGGATTAAACTGGCAACATATCATACAGGTACGGACTTTCTGCTTGGCTGCAGCTCGTAAATGCTTGTTGAACCAAATGTTCTGGATACTGTCTAACATAGCTTTTTCTCCTAAATGTGCTGGACTATGTGCGGTATTGATAATGACTTGAACCATAGAGTCGGGGAGAAACCATGTGACTTTTCCCTTCGTTACCCATCCCTGATCTGTCTGGACCCCTCCTTGTTCGGACCATTTCTTGATTTCATCGGGAGTAGCATGTAACTGGATATCTATGACATCTTGAGTAGGGTCCTTAACTGTCATACAGGTAGTCGGATCTGGAGTATGTGTCTGTGTCGGATTAACTGAAATGTCTGGAGTCTGTGCTGTAAGTTTGGCTGTGCGATCTGCTAGATCATTACCTTGGGAAATAGTGTCAGTAACTTTCGTATGTGCTTTGCACTTCATGATAGCAATAGATGTCGGTAAGTGTATGGCATCTAACAGAGCTTGAATAAGGAGACCATGCTGAATCTTGGTTCCATGAGAAGTCATGAAACCTCTCTCCTGCCAGAGCACTCCAAAGTCGTGTACAACTCCAAATGCGTAACGCGAATCTGTGTAAACATTAACTTTCAGGTTCTTGGCGTGTATGCAGGCTTGTGTCAGAGCAACTAGCTCTGCTGCTTGAGCAGACAGGGTGTCAATACGGTGTGTTTCTATAACTTCAGTGTCAGTAGTCACTGCATACGCGGCTACTAGTTCTCCTGTACTTGTTCTCATACATGAACCATCCACATAAAGTGTCAGGTCGGGATCTGGTAATGGGATATCTGTCAGATCTTGTCTTGGCTTAGTCATAGTATTAACTACTTCCACACAGTCGTGTGTGGCAGGATTCGAAGTAACTGACGGTAACAGTGTAGCAGGATTTAGAATGTTGCAGCGTCTGATTTCTATGTGTGGCTGGAACAGTGTCAGTTCATAACCTGTTAAACGTGCAATTGTCAAGTGCTGAGTCTGGGTTCGGTTTAAAAGAACTTCCACGGAGTGTGGAACTTGTACTGTCAAGGAATGTCCTAATACTATGGAATCAC
This sequence comes from Lissotriton helveticus, assembly GCF_964261635.1. Lineage (NCBI taxonomy): Eukaryota > Metazoa > Chordata > Amphibia > Caudata > Salamandridae > Lissotriton > Lissotriton helveticus. The sequence goes on along the minus strand of NC_136057.1, from coordinate 1,502,626,864 downwards.
TTTGTCTGATAGCTAGTGCTGTGGCTGCAACTGACTTGAGGCACGCAGGCAGAGCCTGGGCTACAGGATCTAATGTGCTCGAAAAATAAGCACAGGGCTTGTATTGTCCTGCTTGATCTTGTGTGAGAACAGATAATGCTGTACCTTCGCGTTCTGTGACGAAAAGTGTAAAAGGCTTACTGTAGTTCGGTGTAGCTAGAACTGGAGCTTGGCATAAAGCTTTCTTTAACTCATTGAAACTAAGTGTATGTTCAGATGTCCAAGGGAGGACAGTCGATAGGGCTGCCTCCTGTGTCGTTAACTGTATCAGTGGTTTAGCTAGAAATGCATACTGAGGAATCCATTGTCTACAATAAGAAGTAAGGCCGATAAAAGCACGTACCTCCTTCTGTGTCTTGGGCTGAGGAAGACTCGCTATTAACTGGATACGGTCTGGTGTCAACTGCCTACCCCTCTTGGACAGTAAGTGGCCTAAATAGATCACTTGCTGGACACAGAATTGAAGCTTCGAAGGGGACACCTTGTGCCCCATCTCGGCCAGGAAATACAAGACTGTAAGTGATGCTCGCTCGCAAGCACGTTCAGAACGGGCTATCATCAGTAGATCATCAACATACTGGAGCAGGGCAGTGTCAGCTGGCATGTGAATGTTGTCTAGTTGTCTCTTAAGTGCTTGACTGTAAATGCTAGGACTTTCTGTGAAACCTTGAGGAGCTCGTGTGAACATATAGCTTCTTCCATTTAAACAAAATCCGAAAAGAAACTGGCTGTCTGGATGAATGGGGACACTGAAAAACGCGTTCTTGAGGTCTGACTGTAAAAAATGAGGCTTCGGAATCAATGGCTGTCAATAGGGAAGAAATATCTGGAACAACTGGATACTGGGGAATAATACATTTATTGAGTTCTCGAAGGTCAATCACTAATCGATATACTGGGGGTGCATTTGGATCAGTACGTTTCATGACTGGAATGATCGGAGAATTACATACATTGGAGTCAGTTTCTACAACTACTCCTTGAGCCATGAGCTCGTCAATGATTTTGGATAAGGCTGCTACAGCCTCAGGTGGCAATCTGTACTGTCTGATTCGTGGTAACACTACACCTGGTTTGAGAGTCACACGATGGGGTGTGATTTGCATAAGACCTACATCAGTTGGACCTTGCGCCCATAGATGCTGCGGAACATTAGACAATCTTGGATCAAAATCTCGTAATACATAGTGACCCTTGAAGTCACGTAAAAACAAACGTATTCCCTCTGGGGAACAACATATGACTGCACCTAATTCTTTCAGTGTCTTAATACCTAACAGATTTTCTGGACACGACTTCGTAAGTAACAGATCAGTAGTGCGGGACAATGGACCTACTGCTAGAGTAACTGGCTTAGATATCTCGTTTACAATAGGCTTTCCTGAAAATCCAAGGGAAACATTTCTAGAGCCTGAGAGCGGAGCCCCTGGAACTTCGGCGTGACTGATAGTCGTCCTACTTGCCCCTGTATCAATCAGAAACTTTCTGTCTTTCCCTAGTACCTGACTATGAACATAGGGACCTTCTTGATCTACAGGAATCTCGATGAGAGGCAAGCCTACCTCCCTCTCTAGGCTGTTTCATGAGTACTGTTGATACTCTGGATACTCGGACTGTGCATACTGGTACATCTGCTGTGTAACATGCTGTGTTGCAGCAATAGGCTGCGGTGCTGGAACTGTCTGTTGTGCATTCTGCAGGTGAGAAGTCTGTGAAACTTGTTCTTGTCTAGGCGGACGTGGTCTTTCTTTAGTCTTACCAGTAGCTATATTATGTTTCAGAACTGCACACTCGTTTATGAAATGACCTGGCTGTTTACAATAATTGCATGTCCCTTTAACGGGAGCTGCAGGATGACTGGCCTGATTCGGACCCCTCTTCTGACTGTCTTGAGGAACAGATTGTGCAACTAGTACTTTCATTTTCGTGTCTTTCATACGTTTTCTTTCATGATCTTGCTCTTCTCTGATTCTATTCTGGTGATACTGAAGCATCTGTAACATTTGGGACGGGGTATTAGCTTGCCATGTACTTTCGACTTTCAAAACTCGATTCTTAACTTGTGGACTTGAATTCTCGACTAATTTAGTAACAAAAAGATGAGGGTATGACTCACTACTCGTCTTCAAGCCACTGTTAATACTAAAGCATTTCTCGAATCTAGAATAAAAATCACTAGTGTCTTCGTCTTGTTTCTGTTTACAGGCTGAGATTGCATCCCAGTCTTCCTTTTTAGTGGCTAATAATCTGGGCAAAACTTGTATTAACAGTTCTGGTAATTCTTTACATTTCTCTCCAAGACCGGTACCTGGTACTCGTATCTTATCTTCAGCTTCTAGAACTGCCCAATCGATCTTTTTCTCTCCCACCTCCCAATCTTTTTCCTTGAGTTTCTCGTATACCCCTGCGGGCAACAGGACCTTTAACATTTTAATAATATCTGGATAAGTGTATTCTCCCATACGGAGCATGTCTTTTAATTCTCGGTGGAAACCTGCTGGATCTTTGTCATGACAGGGAATTAATTTCTTCATTTCTAAGAGTTCCATCTTGGTAATCGGAGTGTAAACAAACACTCGTTGCATTTCACCATCCGCTGTCCTAACTGGGTGTACTTCTCGTAGCGGGTTCTGTCTATCTATGTAAAACGGTTTACTTTCTGGAGGTGAGACATGAACAAAATGCGGGTTCAAAAACGCACTATATTTGTGACGCTGTTCTAGAATGACACTAATTAAATCGGTACCTAGACCTTTCCATCTATACTGGAGTAACTCGTTCAGGACATCATGTAACGGACCTGGATCAGAATGTTGACCCTCATACAGAGTAATGAGGTGTTGGATCATATACATACCCACCAGTCGTTGCTCGGCTGGGGGCAATTTCAGAAACATGTGTGCCACTATTTCGTCTGGAAAAGTGGTAGAATCAGTAATCCATCGGACTGCTGATCGGGCTAGTTCTTGTTCATGCATAGTACTTAACTCACTATAACCGATTCGTGATTTCAGAATGTGATCGGTAGCTTGAAATACTTGTTCTAGGGAACCTTGTTCTGGTGTTGGGTAATGAACAGTTTTCTTGCGTTCTAGGCGTAAATGTCGGTCTGGAAATCTAGATTTTCCTACATACACTATTCTGGCGGGATTCTCGTCGTCTACCTCTTCAGTAGAAGAGTCATTTTCTTTCTCGCTTACTTGTGCTGCTTTACGTTGTTCATGTAACTTTATTATTTCCTTACGAATTCTCTTGTACATACTTTCTATACTACTGATAGTTCTGTGTTTACCCTCGGCTATATTATCACTCCACCTTGTCAGGATTCTCATTTCGGCTGGATCTTTGGTCGGGTAATCTTGTTCCCTTATTAAACAATTAATCAGAAACTTTAATATCATGAGCTGGATCTCAGCTTTCCTTTGAGACATGGCTTCGCCAATACTTTCTGGATCATCCCCTGTACGGATGAAACGATATATTCTGTCTAGATCTTCTTTCATATTCGGTAGGGTATCCAAATACCCGGTCACCCGTCTTACACGGATGGAATATATAACTGTACTATCATCACCTGCAACTGGATCATAGCGGCATTCAGTAAGGGCTCGTCGGATATCTGCAACGGACTTATATTTGGGCGTACGCTGTAACGCACATTCATGTAACTCGACTAACGTTAAACGTTGGTGTGGTGGCGGGGTACCAGGAGGACCTCCTCCTGCGGCCCCTAAACTGGAATCGTCGATTGATACTCCTCGTGCTGGCAGAGTGGGAAATTGTAATGTAGGCTGGACCGGGGGTACCGTAGCAGGTACTCCGGTGTCTGGAGGAGCAGGAATGGCATTATTTACAGGAGCTGGCGGAACAGGATTTGCATATTCTGGGACTGTGTCGTCCAAGTAGGACGAAATGAAAATATCAGCTGCGGTCGGTTTGTGACGTAGCTTGGTCGGAACTAATGGTGGCGGAAAATTACTGGATGCCTCCGGGGTTGCTTTTGGCAAGCCCTCGGCAAGAAGAGGATACATACCCTTAATGAGGGCATTCCTCTGTCTGTCGGACTGTTCGGTTCTGACTCGTTCACCTATCTCGATTAATTCCCTTTCTTGGGCTCGTTCTAAGGATTCTCTACTTAATTCTGACTTTCTGATTTCTTTTTCGGTTCTTTTATGAGATTCTTTGCGCCATAACTCGATGGCATCTTTCTGTGACTGTCTGGCTTTCTTTTTCCATAATGCTTCTTCTACTCGCATGATGCACTCGGCATCCCATGTACCCGATACGGGCCATCTATACTTTTCTTCTAACTGTTTGGTATACTCTACCCATAAATCTAGATATAATATGGCACTTATGCCATGCTTCTGATACATAAAATGACCTGGACTGTCCCTAGGCGGGACAGGAACTGCTTCTTCTAACAGACCTTTTCTAGTTCTTAACTGACGTAGTCTGGAAAATAACGGCATGACTGAACTGTAATCTGGACACAATACAATACACAATGAACACGATAATTACACCACTCCCATACCACGACATTAAAATACATGAAGAACATTTAAAATAACAGTTCGGACAGAATACTACCTGGAATACTGAAAACAGAATACATGAATTTCTCGAGAACAGAACTGACTAGAACAGAAACTAGATGCACTGCTGAAACAGTACGAAACTTACCGGTCTCATAAAGAGACACGTCAGGACCCGCATCCACCGGAGTGGACACTTCGTTTTGGGTCTGTGTACCACCAAAACCCACGGACCAGAGACAATTAGATTGACCCTGTCTAGATACTACCCCAGCAACGGTACTCACCGGGCAGCAAGAACGGAAGGCCTCGGACTGGACGGGACTGCTTCGACGCCAGACGGACGAACTTCGGACTTCAGTTACGGGTGGGCCTCCGGATACCTCGGACCTTGGACTCTCGGCTTGGGCTCTGGTCGGGACTCGCCGCGTTCCTCCACCGCCTCGTCTGGATGCTGGACCGCCACCTCCGTCTCCTCCGTGGGCCTGAGGGATACTTGAAGCAGAAATATCTGCACGTGCACGGTATGGTTCCGTCACGGCTGCAGAGGGTCAGGGGGCCGGCGTGGCTTCACCGGCGCGTGGGGAAAGGGCAAGTCCCTATTCGGGCGCCATTATGTGGTATATAAATAAATAATACCGGATCTAGGTTTGACTGGACATAGCAATAACAGATAGCTCAATAAATAAGAGTCAAGATTCGAGGTAGTAGGAGTTTGCAGGTTTAATACAGCATAAAGGACAGGAACAGGACAACCTGCACAGGAATAGGATGGCAGCGCTGCCTGGGACAGGATTGGACTGGCGTAACATTTAATAACAGTACACAAGCATATATACTAAAACTGTTGCATTGCAATACATACAATAGGCGGAGCAGTGGGTGTGGTCAATAGCAGTCGCGAAAGATAAGGGTGAAAGTAGGTGTAACAAGAGGCGTATACATAGACATGTGATGTAAACGTAACAGAATATGTCATAAAGGGGGCGGAAACATGGAGGGGGCTACCTAAGGAGCCGGGACCTCTAACCTAATGGTGCGCACAAACTGACAATGACGTGTTACTGGGAGAAGCTGGGGGCTATGACTTCTGCGCTAGGAGCAGAGACTGAAGTCTGGAGAGTCAGGGCGACATGTGCCTAAACACTATCTAGTATCTGATGTTTAGAGAACATGTTGATATAAACTAAGAGTCAGGAGGGGAGAGGCTAACAGACTCTAAGACTGGAGCATGCATTATTCTACATGTAGTGCGTGATGAAGAATATTAAATGACCATTAATACAGTATTTCTCTTACATGGAGACGTAAAGGCTAGACGATGACTGAAACTATTGATGCGATTCAGTAGTTTAGGAATGCAGAGAAGGAGGGCTGGACTGATAACTAGAAACATAACATACTCTTGGCAGACTCAGAGGCAGAGCCAGGCCGAGCCGGGCACTGTGAGGCAGGAAGTAAGTGAAGGGTCGGGGATACAGGTGGGGGCTGTATCGCTCCTCAGCGAGGGCTCAGGAGACAGGAGCTGAATCTGGTGTCCAGGCCCTTTTGAGGCCTAGAAACGGGGACTTTTCAATGAAATAACGTGCACACTGGGAAACGTGGCAACGTAGCTTTACATAGGCCTAATACTCGTAGCTTTCACGAGAACTGGGAACTGGCATACTAGAGATGGACACAACTGTAATTGCGTCTTTAATCAAACATGGGGAATACATATGCATATTAATCATGCACATATAACATAAGATGGGGGACACGTAGGGACACAGAACATGGCAAAATTTACTTTTCCACAGGGCACTTACTTCAACACACGCGACTCCCCGCTAATAATCTACGCTAAGAGGTGCCGTCGGCCCGAATCCTAATGAAGTTTGTGGGAATGGCGTATTTTCAATGATCGGCAGTTCCGGTCACGTGACTGACGTGATCGTGCGTCCCTAGACTTGAGCTGGAGAGATTAAAAGGGGACGTTTCCCATTTCCGTATCGAGGCAGGAGTTTGAGCCCCGTCACTGCTATTAATTAATGATTGGTCAAGTGAAATTTGAACCCACCTACAATTCATTATGTTACACAGTTAACAATTGTGCAGCTTTTTGTGTCGTTTAACAGGCGCTCCAAGTGAGGTTCAAATTACCACAACTTTATTCAGCCTGTTAATATGAACAAGAGTTTGGCTCTCAGGAGGGGGGGGGGGTGTTAGTGATAGTCATGTGTACCGTTCATGCAAGAATATTATCAAAGATCCGGTCATTGTGGGGTTCCAGATCAAAAATGTTGGGGTTCCAGATCAAAGATGGTACGGGCCTTGGTCATTTATACTTTTTGGATTCACAACACTCCCTTTTAAAGGGGGTATTACACCTCCTGACACTGAGTGATAGGCACAATCATAGTTGCTATCCTCTCTAAGTAACCGAAGGATTATGTCACATGTCCTCTAGTGCGTCAGATTTTTATGTTATCATAGGCTTTGGAGGGGTATGAGTTTGGCATATCTGTGTCCTAGAGACGAAAGCTCATTTCTCTATTCATAGGGCACTCAAGGTTAGTCATAGGGTACACACATGTGAAAAGTTGTTTTCTTCGTCAGCGCCTCATGACTGTGCCCCAGGGGATATCATCATTTAGGCCTTTCTTATTGGTGGCCAAACGGTAAATCCATCTTTGCTCTTTCTCAAACAACTTAGTCTCAGAACCTGCATCCAGATGTTCTAATATTGTCCAGTGCATATCATTTGGAGTGTGTCTCTTCTCAAGGTAGTGTACAGTCAGCTTAGTTGTTGCTTTTTGGCATCGGATGTTGCTGCAATGCTCGCATATCCTGAGTTTTATGCGCCTGGTTTTCATACCTATATACTGTAGGCTACATGGACATGTTATTAAATAAATAACATTGTTGGTGTTGCAGTTCGTGTGGCTGCGCTGTTCCCATTGTTTGCCTGGTTCAATACTCAATGATTTAGTATGAGTTGTGAGATGGCAGATGTTACAATTCCCGCAGGGGAAATGCCCAATCACTGCAGGAAGACCCCAGGCATTCAGGACTGTTGCTTCTTGTTTTTTTACTGTATTCCTGGGGCGTGTATGAACCAAAGAGTCTTTTAGGTTCGAAGCTCTTTTGTAAGAGAAGAGAGGCTTCTCCCATTTGTATTTATGACTGGTGATTATTTTCCAGTGTTTGGAAATGCATCTACTGACTGCATTGGACAGGGCATATCTGAAAGAGACACGTTAGTAATAGATTCCTTACCTTAGAATATCCCCAGGCGTCAGACTGGATCCGGAATTTTTTTGCGTAGCAGTACCCTTGCGCGTCGGTAGGCGTCATCTGCGGCTCCGCGTCCGTCGTCTGCGTCGTGGGCGCCGTGATGACGTCGTCGGAGTACCGGCTGATGTCGGTCACCGACCCTCACTGTCGGTGTCTCCACTGTCTCGGCGTCGATCACGACCACAAGACCTGTTCCGGCTGTCGGGCCCTGACTTCGAAGGCTAGGCGGGAGCGGTCCCGTAAGCGGCTCGAATTCCGGCAGTCGGCCCCGCGCCAGGAACGGTCCCGATCCGGACGGAGGGACCGGTCGCGGGAGAGGAGCCATCGGAGCTCCGGGAGTCGAAATCACTCCTCAGGGTCGAAGTCGTCAGGTAAGCAGAAGAAGTCGAAGAGACGTCATCGCTCTTCCGACTCCCCCCCGACGCTCGCGCGACGTGGCCGGGGGTTCTGGTGACACCGGCTCCGTCGGAGTCGCAGGCGCCGCGTCCGGCCTCATACCCTCCGGTCCCTGGGCCTAACACGGCGCCAGAGGAGATCGAGCGGTTCCTCATGGCCATGAGGTCCCTCTCTCCTCCAACGGGCTCTGCGGCGCCTTCGGGCCCAGCGGACCCGTCTGGGGGGCCTAGCGGGTCAGGGACTTTGGTCCCGACGCCGTCGGGTGCTTCCGCTCCGACGCCGCAGGGCCCGGAGCCGCAGGACCCGCTGGATCCGGTTCCGGGGGTCGTCGCCGGTGGACTTAACGACCTCCCCGGCGCCGACCCCTCAGGTGTCACCCCCGGCGCCGACCTCGGTCGGCGCCGTCCCCGATGCCTCACTCGACCCGGTTCCAGCGCCGGAGCGGCGCGGCTGGGCGCCGCTTCAGACGCCGTTCGGAGAGTTTACTTTCCATGAACCGGCTCCATCATTTTCTAACCCTGAGTACCAGGAGATGGGTGATGAGGAGGATTGGGAGGGGTCTGAGGACCTTCTGGCACGTGAATGCCAGTCTCATGAGGACTGAGCAGGTGAACTTGGGGAGGCCAGTGGTATTGACACTTCGCCAGACACTGGCTTTGTCTCACCTCCTACCGTGGCTACGGAGGAGGGGGCAACCTATAGTGTGGTGTTGATGAGGGCTGCCAAGGCCTTGGGCCTTGAGCTCCCCGTCGCGGCCGTGAGGACTAACCTCCTCACTGGGGTCCTTAAGCCGCAGTCATGCTCAGCCGAGCCTCTGCTGCCGTTTAACGAGGCCTTGACCGACGTTCTTTTGGGCACTTGGTCCAGGCCCGCTACAGGTTCGCCTGTAGATAGGAACGTGGCCAGACACCACGGCCCGGCCCTGGGCGACCCTTGTTTCCTGTCCACCCACCCCACCCCTGAGAGCCTGGTGATCCAGGCCTCAAATTCCCAGACCGCATTCCCGTCGGCGCCGCCTGACAGGGAATCCAAGAGGTACGAGCAATACGGCAAGAAGGTATTCTCCTCCCTGAGTCTGGGACTGCGGTCTTCCAACACCGCGTGCCTCTTGGGCCGTTACACCCACTCTCTGTGGGATACGGTCGCGGACATGCTGCCAGAATGCCCGTTGGAGGTACGGGCTAAACTCGGCCAAGCCCTTGTGGAAGGCCGAGATGCGGCACGTTATTCGATCCGGTGTGGACTGGATACCACAGACTCTCTGGGCAGAGCGATGGCAACGACGGTGGCGATTGGTCGCCACGCCTGGTTGAGGTCCGCCAATTTCTCGGCTGATGCCCAGAATACACTCATGGACATGCCGTTTGATGGCCGTCTCCTTTTTAGCGACAAGGCAGACCATGCGCTCGAGCGCTTTAAGGACTCCAGGGCCACGGCCAAGTCCTTGGGCCTCTCGGCCCCGCGCCAGCAATCGGCTGCCTTTCACTCCTTTCGTGGCTACGGCAGGGGTGTACCCACACGTGCTGCCAGCCACGCTCCGCAGGGTAATACCCAACGCGGTGGCGGCCGTGGAAACTGCCGTGGCGGCGGTCGGGGACAACGGCGAGGTCAGTCCACACCTTCCCCCGCGGCATCCGCCTCAAAACCCTCCTAGTCCGTGCTTTCAGGCCCATGTGACGCCAGTGGGGGGCAGGGTTCGCCATCACCTCCTCCACTGGCGCACTGTCACGTCGGACAGGTGGGTGCTGCAAATCGTCCGAAGGGGCTACTCCTTCCCCTTCGAGGCGACCCCTCCAGCCATGCCACCGCAGTACCACCACGTATCGGGGGATCATTTGCGGCTTCTGCAGGAGGAAGTTACGGCCCTCTTGGCCAAGGGGGCCATCAAGTGCGTTCCTGGGCCAGAAGTAGGGTGTGGTTGCTACTCCCACTACTTTCTGGTACCCAAGAAGGGGAAAGGGGGCCTACGCCCTATCTTGGACCTACGGATCGTCAACGGCTTCCTCCGGAAGGAGACGTTCAAAATGCTGACACTGGCTCAGGTCTTGGCTGCCCTGGACCCAGGAGACTGGATGGTAGCGTTGGACTTGCTGGACGCTCCTTTCCACATCCCGTCCTGCCGGCCCACCGGCGCTACCTGCGGTTCACGGTTGGCCACGAGCACTTTCAGTATACCGTGCTCCCCTTTGGCCTTACCAGCGCCCCACGGGTGTTCACAAAGGTGATGGCGGTGGTCGCAGCTCATCTGCGCAGGTTAGGGGTTTCAGTCTTCCCCTACCTCGACGACTGGTTGTTGAAGGCGGGCTCGCCCCAAACAGTCGTCAGCCACCTCCAGACAACGGCAGACCTCCTGCATCAGCTGGGGTTCTCACTCAATGTGCCGAAGTCACACCTGTGCCCCTCTCAGAAGCTCCTCTTCATCGGAGCGGTTCTGGACTCGGCGCAGTTTCGGGTTCATCCTCCCGAACAGCGGGTCCGGGATATTCAGGCTCTGATTACACTCTTTCAGCCTTTATCCCAGGTCTCGCTCGGGTTGACGCTGCGGCTTCTGGGGCTGATGGCCTCCTGCATCCTACTGGTGCATCACGCCAGGTGGCGGATGCGGGCTCTGCAGTGGGACCTGAAGTTTCAGTGGGCCCAGCATCAGGTCAACCTGTCCGACCACGTCCTGATCTCGAAGGGCACTGCGAGACAACTGCAGTGGTGGCTCACGGACCGCGATTGGGTCAGCGGCAGATCCCTCTACCTCCCCCAACCGGAGCACGTAGTTGTGACGGATGCGGCCCTCCAGGGCTGGGGAGGCCACATGGGAGAGGCGGAGATCAGAGGCCTCTGGTCTCCGGCGGAGGCCCGACTCCACATCAACCTTTTGGAGTTGCAGGCGATTCGTCTAGCACTGAAGGCATTCCTCCCCTCTGTCCGGGGGAGTGTAGTGCAGGTGTTCACCATGTGGTACTGCAACAAACAGGGTGGGGTGGGGTCGTGGACCCTTTGCCAGGAGGCTCTGCGCCTCTGGCAGTGGCTGGAACGCCAGGGTGTGACCCTGGTGGCTCAACACCTGGCAGGTTCTCTGAACGCCAGGGCGGACGAGCTCAGCCGTCGGTGCATGATGGATCACGAATGGCGTCTGAACTCGGACGTGGCGCAAGGCCTCTTTCAGCGATGGGGAGAGCCTTGGTTAGATCTATTCGCCACCGAAGAGAACGCGCAATGGCATCAGTTCTGCGCGTTGGAATTTCCAAGGCGGCACTCGCTCGGAGACGCTTTTCGTCGCGAGTGGAGTTGCGGTCTGTTGTACGCCTTTCCGCCTATACCACTTTTGCCCAGAGTGCTGAAGAAGATCAAGCGCGACCGGGCCCAAGTCATCTTTGAGGCTCCGGACTGGGCACGAAGGTACTGGTATCCAGAGCTACTCAGTATGTCGGTCGATCCCCCGGTTCGTCTGCCTCTTCAGGAGGACCTTCTGTCTCAGCAGCAGGGGACGGTCCTCCACCCGAACCTGTCCAGTCTCCACCTCCATGCTTGATGATTGAGCGGCGGCAGTTGAGGCCATTTGACTTGCCTCCTGAAGTCTGTAACGTCATTCTGGCAGCCAGGCGTCCCTCCACAAAGTCGGTATACGCCTGCAGGTGGAACAGATTTGTGGCATGGTGCACAGCAAAGGCTGTGGATCCTCTTGCTGCCACTCTCTCTGAGGTTCTTCTCTTCCTTCTTTCTCTTGCCTAGCAGGGCTCTGCTCTGGGCACTATCAAGGGCTACCTTTCTGCCCTTTCAGCCTTTCTAAGGCTCCCTGATCAACCTCAACGTCACACACACGTTTCCTCCTGTTCCGTTTGTGATGCCTCAGTGGGACTTGAACCTTGTTCTTACGTTTCTGATGTGCGCTCCCTTTGAGCCACTTCACAACTGTCCTCTCCGCCTTCTTACTCTGAAGACTGCTTTCCTGGTTGCCATCACCTCTGCCAGGAGAGCGAGTGAGCTCCAGGCCCTTTCTTGTACTCCTCCTTTCCTTTCTGTCCATCCGGACAAGGTTGTGTTGCATACTAAGCCATCTTTCCTGCCCAAGGTTGTCACAGCCTTCCACATCGGGCAGTCTAATACCTTGTCAACCTTCTTTCCGCCACCGCATCCCTCTAAAGAGGAAGAGCGGCTCCACCGTCTGGACCCAAAACGTGCGCTCTCATTCTATTTGGATCGCACACGCCAGTTCCGGGTGGATGACCAACTCTTTGTTGGTTACGTGTGCGCTAAGAAGGGGAAAGCGGTGCACAAGAGGACCATCTCCCGGTGGATCATCTTGTGTGTCCAGGCATGTTACTCCTTGGCTAAGAAGGAGCCCCCTGTTGGATTGCGGGCTCATTCCACCCGAGCCGCGGGGAGTGCCCTTACAAGACATCTGTCAGGCAGCTACGTGGGCATCGCTGCACATGTTTGCAAGACACTACTGCCTGGACAGCCAAGTCCGGAGGGATGGCTTCTTTGGCCGTTCTGTCCTCCAGGACTTTCTGGTGTGATTATTGGTTCGCAGACCCACCACCGGGGTTGGTATTGCTGGGGTATCTATTCTAAGGTAAGGAATCTATCACTAATGTGTCTCTTTCAGATGCACAAGTTACTACTTGTGTAACGATATATCTGTAAGAGACATTAGTTAGTGATAGATTCCTTACCAACCCAACCATCCTCCCCGTTCTGCGAACCGATATCTAGGGTTAGGGTTTTCCCCTTCAGGGCCCTAGTTTCAATGGCACCAGTGTTGGTTTTTAACATGGCTCAGCGCTTCTGGCGCGGAAAAGCTGTGTCTAAGAACTGACGTCAGCACGCGGAGGCGGCGTCTAAGTACTCCGACGACGTCATCACGGCGCCCACGACGCCGACGACGGACGCGGAGCCGCAGACGACACCTACCGACGCGCAAGGGTACTGCTACGCAAAAAATGTCCTGATCCAGTTTGACGCCTGGGGATATTCTAAGGTAAGGAATCTATCACTAACTAATGTCTCTTACAGATATATCATTACACAAGTAGTAACTTGTGCTATATGTAGTGACACATGTCAAAGGAATTTCATTATTGTTTGTCTTGGGATGATTCTCCAAGAGCGTATCCCTTTGCTGATTCCGGGCTCTTTTCTGACTCTTGTCAAGAATTCTCTTGGGATATCCTATATGTTCCAGCTTAGAGGTTAGATCCCCTGCCTGTTGTTTATAATCAGACAGTTCACTACAGTTACGTCGTAACCGAAGATACTGCCCATACGGGAGGTTTTCCCGTAGGGCCAGAGGATGAAAACTTGAAAAGTGCAGTACGTTTTTTTTTTAAGTTGGCTTGTAATAGGTTTTTGTTTGCAGCCGGTCACCCTGTTTTGTGATTTTGACATCCAGAAAGGTAATTGTAACTACTGCATATTCATGCATGAATTTCAGATGTGGGTCACACGTGTTGACCCAAGTGAAGAAGTTGAATAGTAAACTCTCCTCCCCCTTCTAGTTCATGAACACATCATCTATATAGCGCTGCCATAAGATGATGTTCATTGCATAAGGATTGATTGGGCTCAAGATGTGGTTGCACTCAAAGTTGGATACATACAGTCTCGCCACCGAGGGGGAAAATGTACTACCCATCGAGGTACCCGTTGCTTGGAGGTAGATCTTACCCTCGTATTCCCCCCCAAAAATTTTGAGAGCTAAAGTAGCACACTCCACCACAAAAGAGCGAGTCGTCACATAATCCCATGATGTTCTGTCTAAAGCCTCCTTTAACACCTTTATAGTTTCGTCCTGAGGGATGCAGGTGTAGAGGCTTTCAATGTCCAGGGTGACAAGAAAGCATGGTTCGTCTGGTATACTGATTGTTCTTAGCATAGAGAGGAAACTCTTCGTGTCTTGTATATAAGTACTGGTGGCTTGTATAATGGTCTCAGAAAGAAATCACAGTACTTGGAGAGGGGTTCCAAAAGGGAACCAATCCCCGAGACGATAGGTCGTCCAGGAGGTGGTAACATGTTTTTTTATGTGTTTTAGGTAAGATATAAAAATATGGAACCCTCCCTTCAGAAGTTTTCAGAAAATCCGCCTCTTTTTTAGTAATCAGTCCGTCTCTTTCTGCTGTGGAAACCAGTTCGTAGATTTCTTCCTGTAAGTCAGCAGTTGGGTCTACTCTGAGTGGGATGTAATTTATAGGGTTGTTCAGTAGGTGTTTGCACTCTTTATCGTAGTCCACCTTGTCCTGAATAACCACCCCACCACCCTTGTCAGCACTTTTAATTACTATCCCATTGTTCTGTTTAAATGTTTGGATAGCTTGAAATTCCCCAGCTGTCAGGTTCTTGAAGGGAACAGGTTCATTCAGTAATTCTACTTCCTGAAAAACTGCCTGTTCAAACGCTAGAATTTCAGGAGGGACTGTGTGCGGGGGAGGTACAAAAGACGATTTCAATCTGAAATCCGTATCACTCTGGTTAAGTTCAGTCAAGTCACTCTCTTTGTTTTCAAAAAAGCTCTTTAGTCTTAGTTTCCTGAAAAATTCACTCAGTTCACACTGTAATTTAAACCGATCTAGGCGTGGGGTGCGTATGAAACCCAGGCCTTTCTCTAATACATCTTTTTCAGCCACTCTAAGATTGTGAGAGGACAAATTAGTTATCAGGGTTTCGCACTGCTTGGACCCGCCCTCTGCTCGCCTGACTTGATCCGGGTATTGTCCCCCACTGCCTCGGGTTGTTCCCAGTGGACCTGGGTGGGGCCCTTTTGTCTCCCCCTTCTGCCTCTGCCTAAAAAAGGTTGTGGGTGCATATTGTGGTTGTACTGTGGGTGTGGAACATAATGCGGGTTCCAACCCATCATTGGGGGGAATGGCGCCTGAAAGGCATTTTGATGGTATGGCCCCATCCCTTGTTGGTGATACGGGGGCTGCCAACCCTGAAAAGGGTAATGTTGTTGTTGTTGTTGCTGTCCTCGTGGCATGTCGAAGCATGTCACCAATTAGTGGAGAGTGAGGGTCCTTTTAAAAAGAGAAATAATTTTCTCTTTGTGTATGCACAAGGGCAAGGGTTGCCCTTTTTGGGTGTTTCATTACTTCTGGTTTGCCTTTTTAGGGGGCTAAAGATAAGAGAATACGTTTATACACTTTAATATTTTTTCAAAAAAATTGTATTTTTTTTACCAAGTCACTCTTCAGTTGTTTAACAAAGTCTTTGATAATAGCCCGATTGAGATCAGCTTCTTCATTTGTCCAGACAGAACACCAGATGGCTAGAGGTGCCGTGTTTATTATATCTTGAACATAATTAAGACCTAACTCCAGATGGAGGGAGAAGTGCGGCGAGGAAGGGGGAACTCCTAGAACACTGCAACAAAATCTGTTCTCCTCTGTCTGCATAGCAAGTACGTCCCTACATCCCCAACTAATCCTATCCAACTTTTTGCCCTCTATTTTCAGAGTGCAGGTTTTGGTATTTTTTGGGCCACAAATCATTACAAAAGTTTTCTTATAATTTGGCTCCAGTCTCAGGTCCTTCATATCACTGACATAACTGGCAATGAGTTTTTGTAGGTCGTTCACAGTCCTTGCCAGAAGGACTGCATCGTCCGTGTAGAGTAGCGCTGGCACAGCCTTTTTCTCGACTTGCAGGACATCAACCCCAACCGCGACTAAAGTATTCTCCAATTCGTTGGTATACAGGAGGAATGGAATTGGGGCAGGGACGCAACCTTAGCGCACCCCCCGCTTAATGATAAACGACTCTGAACATTCTCCCGCATTGCTATACCTCACTGAAGTGGAAAGGTCATGGTGGAGAAGCCTCAGAAAGGAGACCAAACCCGCGTTGACTCCCATATTTACTAAAATGTCCCACAGCTTAGAGCAAGAGACAATGGCAAACACGCTGGTCAGATCCATAAATGCCAGGTAGGTAGAGGTGCCCTTTGCGTATTTATATTTAGCCAAGAATAAGGTGAATTTTAAGGCACTGTTCGATTGTGCCTAGCCCCTTCATGAACCCATACTTACTGGGGGCCAAAATATGGTTGGCTTTAATCCAGTCCAATAGGCGGTCTAGCACGACTCTCCAAAATATTTTAACGAAAGAATCCAAAAGGGATATCGGTTGATAAAATTTTAGGGTCGTGCATGTTACCATTTGGCACTCCCTCGCTACAAACTGAATTAAAAATTACAGTGAGCACGGGGACCAAAATACTGGTTCTTCCTTAAATAAGTCCAATGGGATTCCATCTGGGCTCGGCGCCTTCCTACCTTTACTATTGTCAATTGCTTTCCGGACTTCCCCTTGATTAAAAACAAGGTTTTGACATGTTAAATTTAGCTGTACTGGGGTCTCCGCAGCGAAAAGTTCAGCAGAATAACGACTAGCATAGTGCGACACCAATGTCTCAGGAGATATATGGACGATTACTTTATCAGCTGGTAAGGTGGGAGATAGAACTGACCAAACAGCTTTTCAGAAGGCTTAGGGATCTTTGGAATGACAGGCTCCCACTATAGAGAACCACTTCTCCTCCTTCAAGGCTGACTTTCTTTTTTTTATAGCAAGCTTATACAGCATCCTTGATTAGAATGTTATGCAAACTATTGTTCAAAGTATCAGTACTGCTCTTTTCTTAATTTACATTCATGATTCACAGATATGTTACCTTGGTACTTGATATGATCCTTTTCTTGCTGCTTTATGAAGTCACTATGTACTGGGATTTAGACAATTGTTTTGGCCATTTCTCAAACCAAGTGCCTATTACAGGCTTATTGTAAACTTACATCCATTTATCTAGTCGGAAGCACTCCTTTGTTTAATTTATTTGAGTTACATATAAGAGATTGACTTAAGCAGCTGCATTTATTTAAATGTTAGATAGCAATATGCACGGTTGCAATGTTTCTTCCACTCACGCGCCACTGATAATGTCCCCCCCCTAGTCAGCCATGTGAACAATTACTTAGCACTAATCCTAAATTACTGTCTCAGTTTATATTGCACTTCTGTTCCCTCCAGTCACGTGCTACAGCAAATGTTTTTCAATGTCTCTCTCTAATTAAGGAACTAGCAGGTACATGCATCATTGTAGTATTTTGCGATTCCTAAATTGCGAAAATTAAGGAATCGCAATTTAGGAATTGCAAAATCCTATGCATCAAGAAATAGCAAAACTTTTTGCGATTCCTTAATTTTCTTTATTTGCGATTCCTTAATTGCGAATAGCAATTAAGGAATTGCATTACATTGATTCCTATGGGCCTAGAGGCCCATAGGAATCAATGGGAAGGCATTCTCATTTTGCGAATTCGCAATTAAGGAATCGCAAAATGAGAATGCAATTTCAAGGGTGCAGGGAGGGGTCCAAAGGACCCCCCCCTGCACCCCTGAAATGTCATGTAAGTACATTTTACTCACACACATGTCCCAAGGGCAGTGTGTGTGTAAAATATCAGTTTCAAAAATGCATTTATTTGCACTTTTGAAACTTTTCGCAAATTACCATGAAGGTTTACTTCATGGTAATTTTTTCCTTACAAATTGCAAATTCGCAAATTAAAAAACAAATCATGCATAGCATTTAAGAAATCGCAAAAATTGCGATTTCATAAATACTATCGCAATTTGAGAAATCGCAAAAAATTGCGATTTCTTAAATTGCAAAAAAAGAAAAAAAAATGATGCATCCCAAAAAAGCTTTTTGCATTCGCAAACGGACGAATTTTGCGATTCGCACCGTTTGCGAATGCAAAACAGCTTGATGCATGTGGCTGTAGGTATCTTATCTAACCAATCGCGCTCACATACCGTTTTTTGATCCTGGTCGATTTCTCTTTTTCCGTAACATTCATTACTTTGTTTCTCCTTTTCACCCACTATGGTTTTTTGCCTATTATTTGTGTGATGTCACCAATATAGTGAACATGTTCTTAACAAAGTCGCTTTTTCACTTCTATAGGGTTTCCACTTATGTGAGGTGTTTTCTCATGCAAATTTTACTTCATGGTAGTTAAAACGTCATTTGTATTTTCCCCACACTGTACTATGTCTTTTATTCTACCCCCAGCCCTGAAAAGTCACGGGTTAACCACCCGCTTGATGAAATATGTGTCGGCTGGTTGTTTTTTCTTTGACGTCACCCTTCCAAGAAGGAAGGTTCAAATACATTTCTGAGTTTGAAAATCATTCAAATGGTTAGACCACATCTCTCTGTGGGGGTTAGAAACCCGCCAAAAGCGAGATTAAGTGTTACATGTTACTTGTGAGCCAATCCATCTGGGCGTACAATGTCGAACCGTCAAACTCACCACAAAAGCCCAAAGCTATGATTAACCAAAGAAATACAAGCCTTTATGTTTGTCATTATATGTAACCTGTAAATACTAATTATTATTATTTTTTTTTAAACTGGGAAAAAAAAATGAGAATCATTCAAATGTGTCTACCTTGTCTCATTGATTACGAACTGTTCCCCACGGTTTGAAAACATTTGTATATACCTACCTTTACGTGTGCCCAGGACTTTTTGTTGTATCTACCAGTGGGCCCTTGCCACCACTTGCAGAGGTTTTGGGGTCTCCTCTGACTGTGTAGCACCGTTCTTTGCTGTTGCTTTTGCTTACATTTCCTACCACTACCAGCTGGGTGCCAATCTTCCTGTACACGTGAAAACCCTTCACAGAACTCTGTTAAATAGAACCTGTCCCCTAGCATCCATCACATTGTGATCCAGCTCATGGGAAATTGGATCAAAGGTGGTTGGGCAAAGGGGCGTAGGAAGCCCCAAATTTGCGCCACAATCATCTAAAAGGGGCGATCCGCACAAGCCTCTCGCTCTGCAAGCGTGTCAATCAGCACAAAAAGGCCCTGGAAGTCACCTTTGGATGTAAAATTGTTGTTATAAAAATGTACCAAGTTCAGCCTAAAAGAATTGTTCCAAGAAAGACAATAAACCTGCGCCTCCCCCTGTTCCTAAAATAACAGAACAATCAGGCCAGCAATTTCCACTTTAAACCAGACCAACAGACCCCCTTTAGCTCTACCTGCTTTAGATGGAGTGGCAGGTAAGCTAAAACATGTGAACCCATCGAATACAATATCCTTGCACTCCCACGTTTCTTGCATGAAAACTATATCATTGGTCATAATGAAAGATTGGCATCCCTCTAATGCGATCTTTGAGGCTACACCCGCTATATTCCAATTTAAGATTTTCAGGCATACATTGTCTATTTGGCCTTCATCGACTCCTAAGCACCCACCCTCCCCTAAAGGGGGAGGGTTCAGTAAGGAACCAGGGGGCAGTTGGAGAAGAAAGATTAAATCAGCATGATCCCCCATAGGATTCACTGTATGAAGTCCTACACATAATTGGTCCTGTGGGAGAGTATTGTTTACTAGTGCAACAGAACTGGGGTTACAAGAAACCCCACCCACCTCCTCTAGACTTGTCACCAAGGGCGAGTGAATATAATGGGGAGAGGGTTGCATTTGGATAACAAGAGCCAGAATAGCCAGTGACCTGTCCACCGCCTGGAGGTCAGGACATTTAAACTCCACCCCAAACCGTCAATCGATGTCTTCCATCCCAACCAATGGGGCAAATCTATTAGACAGGAGGAGTGATTCTGAAGAGGGGGATCAGGCGGCACAGAGACACTGGGAACAAAGCTACCAGAAGTACCAGATTGGCTCACCAAATGCTGATAAAAGAAGCCAAGAGGGACTATCTTAACTGAGCTATTTTTTAACATTCCCATACTTTGCTTTATATAGTACTACCCTGAGCGAACGGAAATTTACCACAACGACATATCCATGTTTTACAAGACCCCTACCCCCGATGTCTTTCACCCTTCTCGCCATCAAAATGTCTTTCAGGGTGTCCCAGTAACGTTGTTATTCAACCAGTGGATGGATTTGTCATTAGGCCTCTGGTAGATTCCATATTGGAGCCGGGGTACATTTGTCAATAAAACGAAATACAGACCAGATGCTGGCGGAAGGTCTATAACAGGAAGAACGACCAGGTCTGGGACACGGGCTCCTTGTTGGATGGCAGGTTGGGATATTGGTAAGATGTCAAATGAATGGGGAGCACCCTTGCTTAGAAAAGAGATGGTAGAGGTAAAGTCAGAGGCCAAGTACTGGGTGCAGGTGGTAAAGGAAGTCCTGAGATCAGGCGACCTTGCCAGGTTGGATTCAATTTTTGTCAGTCAATCAAGAATGGGGCGTAACTTGGAGTCCAAGAGGTCACCTAGGCATTTGCTCAAACCATACCAGGTATTCTAGTTAACCTCAACCGGGCCCCCAGGCGAGACATCATGTACCGCCTTGTTATGCAGAGGAATATTGCTAGTTTTAGCAGAATATCTCGCTTAGTGGATTTTGCAATTTTTCTCACTCTCTTGTGCTTGGTCCACTCTCCCCTTCAGAAACACACAACTGGGCGACGCCGTTGGTGCTTGTTGGGCCAGACTCAAGTCCACCTCCAGGCACAACCCCCACGCAGGCTGAGCCTACACCCCCCCCTATGGACCTGTGTCATAGAGCAATTCAGAGTCCTTGGTCCTTCTGGAAGGCTTGTAACCCCTAGAACGCTCTGAGATGGTAATGGATCATAACAGCTTTGATTAATTTGTGGAAAAGTGATCTCTTCAGTAGTAAGAGAAAGGCAACGTTCTACCAGCCGGATCTCATTTGAGACCATATCCCCAGCTCGGGTTAGATAATTGTCTATTGTTGAGCGCGTATGGGGGGGTTGGTAACATGCTGGAGACACTTGGAGCACCCTTTCTCTTACCCATTGTAAGGACCTAATTAGAAGGGGAACGTAGATCAAACACAGGAGTGGGGTAAGCAGAGTAGACAAGCGTTCCTTATACCAGGCAATCTGAAAGAGACACGTTGGTGATAGATTCCTTACCTTAGAATATCCCCAGGCATCAGACTGGATCCAAAAAGTTTTTTGTCAGCAGTACCCCTGTGCGTCGGAAGGTGGCGTTGTGCGGCTCCACGGCCGTCGCTGGCGTTGTATGCGCTGAGATGACGTCACGGAGGCTACTTAGGCGCCACCCATGCGCGCTGATGTCAGTTCTTTCTTTTTCCGCGCCAGCAAGCGGCGTTACCTACGGTTCACGGTAGGGCAAGAGCATTTTCAGTTTGCCGTGCTCCCCTTTGGCCATACAAGCGCCCCTCGGGTGTTCACGAAAATGATGGCGGTGGTCGCAGCTCATCTGCGCAGATCAGGGGTTTCAGTCTTCTCCTACCCCGACAACTGGCTATTGAAGGCGCGCTCACCCCAGGCTGTTGTCTCCCACCTGAGGTTACGTAGTTTCTGACTCCGCTTCGTATCTAGCCGCCATTTTGTGTTCAGCCGCCATTTTGTGTTGCCTCACACAGGCAGCACGGCAGACACAGTGTTTTTGTATTTTCAGCTGTCTACGTGTTCTTCGTGTCAAGTAAACCCTCTGCCCTTGTTTACGAAACTGATGTCAGGGTCTGGTCGAGTCCACTAATCCATGTCTAGGCTGATTGATCCCTGTCTCGACTGACTGTTTGGCTCCCACCATTCTTCTTGACTTCATTCTATTTGACTGACCTTCGCTATTCTCTTCGTGTATTCTCTTGTCACATAAACTATCCTTTGAAGCATTCAAACATGTTATACCACCTGCAAATTGAATTACGGGCACCAGTGTTGATTAACTTGAAGGGAGGAGAGCACATGGGGTCTGAAAGGAGGGTGTGTTTTGACATTCAATAGCTTGTTTTCGAACTATTCATATTCATCAAGTTTGTATGTTTTGGGAGTGGGCATTGTAAACATGTGTACTATAATACACCATGTCCTTATAGCTGTTCTATGATATAGCCATACCATATACTCTTGAGTGCATTATGAACCTCGCGGTAAAATGCTAACTTTGGTTTGGCTTTATCAAAACATGTCGTTGGAATACTACACCCTCACCAGTTCTGGCGACGGGGGTAGCATTCCACCCTTCTAGAGGGAGAAGACATGTTACTTCTACTAATCCCGGTTAAAGTTAACCAGAGCCTCAGCATCACAAAATGGATGCTGCTGCCACAAACACAAGTCTGACCTCCTGTTGCTGGGAGTCCTTCCAGCGGGGGAGGCTTGGACAATAGGTTTCCTGTCTTGGGAGGTGCTAGCACCACCCCAGACAGGCTATAGTGTATTGGACAAAGGGAAAGGGGTGTATCCACCCCCTTCCTGGGTCCCACCCATAGGAGGGACCTAGCAGGTAATCCAGCCCCTACATTTGGTATATAGGTAGGAGCTGAGTCCCAAGATTTTAGATTTATCCTGACTGAAACTCTGATACGAAACTCTGGACCTTCGACATCCTACTCGACGGAGAAGACTGAAGAATCTCCCTTGTGGTCAAGGAGTGACCACCCTACACAAGCAGGCACCATCAAGTGATCAACGGTTTGCTTTGTCGACGCTCCTGCCGGATCCCGAGCACAGAGACTGACAAGACCCGGACTTCCAGACTTCCTTCAGCCCAATCCACAGCCACAGTGTAGTGTAGTTTCTATATTCCCAATAGGCTCTGCGCATTGGAATAATATAAACAGCAGTGTAGACGTAGGACTGAGGTCGACTAGGTCTCTACTGACTATATTAGACTTAATTAGTTTTGCCAGCTAGCTCAGAGGTCACTAGAAAATTTCTCGAATGTTCAGGAAAGAGTTAACTCTCCTGATTTAGACAAGAAGGGATTAGTTTCTGACAACCGCATAAACATGACAACTTTGCTCCCTCAGAATAAAGAGTGTATCTCTAGAGTCGTGTGAAAACAATAGACGACTATTTCACTCAGTCAATCGTGCATACTTAGTTTCACCAGAGTGCAGAGAAATAGAGAGACTGGCGTTTTCAATAAAAGGTGTTATTTATTGAGCAGTCTTCTTTCTCATGCAAGAGAAATGAATTGCCACAGTTGCAATACTTATCATGAAGTAAAGTGTGTACAGTAAAAGGAGTATTATAAAATAATACTGTAAAAGCATTGATATGGTTTCTTAGCCATATGATACTTTAAAATGGATAAAATATATACATACATAAAAACATTGACTAACGTACTCAACTGGTGCTTTTAAGATACGCCTACCCCGGTGTACCTGACCTAAGCCTAATACGTGGGAAGGAGTAAGCAAGTTGCAGTTTAAGTTAAGTTGTTTTTTTGCCAAGAATCTGAATCAAGAATTCTCTCAAGGGTTTAGTCAGCTCCGTACCTTGGTTCTAGAATGTAGGAGGTCTTGTATCTCTCTCTCAGGACTCTATCTCCCAGCAACCCGCAAGGGTGACTGGAAACACCGGAGCTGGATTTTCTCGGCTGGAGAAAAAGACAGCGTCTTTCTCAGTGCGTCAAAAGGGAGGGGCGGCTACCTTCGGCTCTCGCATCAGCTGGGCTTCGGGCAAGTAGATAGCCGCTCTGCTCCAAACCACTGTGTGTTTGCTTAAGGCAACGTTGGTATATTTATACCTGAAAGGTGCCGGGCTTGACGTAAGGTTGGACATAAGACGTCACTAAGAACTAACAGTTCTTTCTGGACTCCAGGAGTTCTTCTGCAAATCAAAACAAAAGCAGGGGGAATTCCCGGCTGCTGGAGGCTTGGTTTGTTTAAAGAACGCGTTGTACTTTCTAGGAGTCTATTGGAGTAGCCTTGCCGTATTTGGACTGCATGTGCTATTACTAAATATGGATATGATTCTTATGCCTTTATAAGGATACTATTTATTATAACCATATAAGGTCATAAATCGGGAATATCGAATTAGGGGCCTAGATAGAAACACAACACCCACTCACCGTATTAATGTCCATCATTACTAAAAACTAAGCAATATTAAACATATAACGATGCATGTCTGTTTTACAACCAACCCCAAAATACATAATTCGCATTTGAAATGGTATATGGTAAATACACGAAAATGAGTATTGGTACT
Source organism: Lissotriton helveticus (assembly GCF_964261635.1). Classification (NCBI taxonomy): domain Eukaryota; kingdom Metazoa; phylum Chordata; class Amphibia; order Caudata; family Salamandridae; genus Lissotriton; species Lissotriton helveticus. Next base: position 1,502,602,630 of record NC_136057.1, on the reverse strand, counting down.
GTACGCTTTTTAAGCAGTGTTATCATTCAGTTAAATGCATTTTTTATATCAGCTGAATGAATTGCGACAATTACACATGAAATGGCTCTAAATACAGAAAAGAAGGTCGAGACCATTCCATCACATATTTATACAAATGTTGTACATGTGCTAGAGGCTGAGGTAAAATATTGTCTCTAGTTATCCGAAAAATAGAAGCTCTGTTCACTAAGAATAGTTCTACTTTAAGCAGAGTACCATGTGCCAGAAAAAAGGTAAATATTTTGGAAATGGAAAAAATAATTTCGCTTTCAGGGGAAAAATTGTTCCAAATGTTTTCAGTAGCTGTGTTGATCAAAAAACTGAAGGCCAAATTCAGAGTTCAGGGAACGCTGTGTGCTCGTTGTTTTAAAAGCTATTCTCGTTGTTAGGAGAGAACATCATATCAGACAGGCTTGCAAAAAATTGGTCTACAACATCAGGTGAAAGTTCGACCAAGTTTGAAAATGCTGGAATTGTCCATATGTGAGAATGATTGCTATCATCGATGTCAGGATCAGAAATGCTCACAGAAGGTTGTACCTGTTTGGTGCTGCTTTCCTCTCGTACTTCACCGCCACCTACTCGTAGTGGTGAAGTCTCAACGAATGCCGTCATCAGAATAGGTAACCGCTGGGGACAACACGATGCAAGAGTCGTTACCAGACCTAGCAAGGTATCTATATCCATTGGTACTGCTGATGGTAGTGTAAGATAGACGTCCAACATGCATTCTTCTCCGCATAGCAGACATCGAAGCACAGGTAAGATGCAATCTTGCCAGATTGGTCTGAATGAAAGAAACCAGGTTGCACTTAGATCTCTTAGCCGGGCTAATCCGAGGACTTTAGTGATTCGGTCCCGGTAGTGTATTGCTAGGATCGTCTCTTCCATTGTAGCTGGAGTTTTGTCTGTGGCTTGGCTTGCCATATCGGAGCAGAAGGAATAAAATTCCTGCTACGAGTCCCAAAAGAAGAGGCAGGCCGCCGAATACAGAATGGACAAAATTTGGGAAAATGCCCAGAACTGTTTCAAAGGGTGCTAACAGTCCTGAAAAAATTGTCTTAAATACATGTGCGATGCCACTGGTATCAGACATGTTTAAGATTTGACCTAACATTTCTACGAAATGCACGGGGCAATTTGTCGATAATAGGGAATGTATCTCTGCCGCTGTCCTTGCAACTTGCAGATCATACGTCTCTTTGGACGAGGTTAAAGGCACAGTTGTCTGTAAAAGAATGGATTTCATTCTGCTTAAAGTATCAATTTGAATAGAAGAGATATTCAAAGAAGGCCATAACGCAGCCTCCATGTCTGGATTGCTGTGTGGATCCAACACTTGCATACAGCAAATGACCCTGGAAGTGACGGTTACGAGATAGGCTTTTCCTGGCACCATGCCACAACAGCTGTGGTCACTTATTAGAACATAACTGCAGTTGGATGCTGTCTGAAAAATGGCTCTATCTGTTTTGCAGGAGTGCCATGCAGGTGACATGAAAGGTTATTTGAAGACCCTTCGCAGGCTCCATGCAAGTTAATACCATGACACAGAAGTGTACCACTTACCGATTTTTTACAGTTGTTACCACTAAGGAATACCTCCTTTTTTCCTTCACTATAACATTTGTGTGTGTAAGGTAAATCCCAGGTTGATTTGATGTATCCTTTACCCAACCTTTCATACTGGCCTGCTGGTATATACTCTTGGCAATATTTAAACTGGAAAGTTGTTATCGGAATTGTAATTGTTCCGTGTATTATCCATTCAATGACAGGTCTCTCTGACATTGTCAATGGTAATCTCTCAAGTTTTTCAATACTCAGAATCGTATAGTCTGTTCCTTTTTGTGCCAAACTGATTTGTTTATCAGTTAGGTTAAAGATAGAAAATAATGACGTTATGTTGATTAGACGCCATGGCACGTAGCCTGAACGCAGATTTTGCAACGTCCAGCCTAGCTGTACAATAGAACGTAATTGGGACTGACCATGTTGTAACATTAGTAAGTCCTGCTCTATTATATCAATAGCAGATGATACAATACTGTCCAGTGAATATATTCTGGAGGACAGAGTCATTAACCCATTGTCCACTACAGAAAGTGATTTTTCCAAATTTATACGATCAATTTCCCGTATTTTTTCAGTTGTTTCAATTTGTGTTACTTTCCAAGCTTCGTTGTAAGCAGCGTATATACCGGCCGCTATGAAACGTTTTTGACGCTGTTTGCGTGGTCCCAGTATGAAATCACGCAAGTCAGCACCGTCTTTAAGTAAAGTCAAGTGTTGCTTAATTTCAGCCAGTGTGGATTTCTGTAGCCATTCAAGGCAGAGTTTTCGTACACTATATGTTGTAACTATCCCTGGATGTTGTCTCTGGGAGTATCTTGGATCTGGCCTGGTCTGTTTAAACCCCTGTGTTTTGTTCAGGAATCTATCTTGACAGTTATTTGTGTCTATGGGCCGGATCAAACATTTTTTCCAATCAGGATTTGTTCTGTTTTGGTGTAAAATATGGGATACGTCTATCTCCACATCTGTAGTGTTATTACTATCAGGTATGGGGTTCGGAATAGACGGTTTGTTTAAGTCTTTTATCTTGGCTAGACCAAGACAGGATGTCTGTTTAATTGTGTCATTCAAGAATATTATTTGTTCTGGGATCATGCAGGCTCTAAATAATGCTTCTGGACCTTGTACCTGCCAGTCTTTTGCACCCCAGATGGGTTTTATTTCAATGTTGTTTTTACAAAATTCAAAACCAAATGTAGACATTTTTTCATAAAATGTTTCAGAATAAATCAATTTAGTATTTGTCAACATCGTTTTCATTCCTGTCTTATTTAACATTCTAAAATAAAAAGTTTCTGGATCACTGTTGTTAAACCCTGAGAAGTATGTGAATTTCTCATAAAATGGTTTTGAGCTGCCTTATGGCGGTGTTGGACAATGTTCCCATTGATTATTAGTTAAAACATTTCTAGGTTGAGCAGATTTATGCAAATAGTGATGACCATAGTGGTTAAAACAGTACATTTCTTCATAGTTCGATGAACCCTGTAAATAATCATGTTCTGTAAATTTTGCTGACATTACTAAATCTGACATCATATTATTAATATTTTTAAAGTCCCAATCATCAGAGAAAGTACTTGGTGTCACAAACTGGCAGATGCATCAAAGTTATGTTTTGCGAGTCCTTAATAGCGAATTTTAAGGAATCGCTATTAAAGACTCGCAAAACGGGATGCATGTAGGAATCGCAATGTTATTAGCGATTCCTACAGATTCCTTATTAGCGATTCGGTAATAGCTAATCGCTAATAAGGAATGGCATTCCCATTCATTCCTATGGGCCTAAAGGCCCATAGGAATGAATGGGAAAGCCATTCCTTATTAGCGATTAGCTGGCCCATAGGAATGAATGGGAATGCCATTCCTTATTAGCGATTAGCTATTACCGAATCGCTAATGTTCCTCTATTTCAAGGGTGCCTGGGTGTCCAAAGGACACCCTGTTGCACCCCTGAAATGGACCTGTGCACAAATGTCACACACACACATGCCCTAAGGGCATGTGTGTGCGCAACATGTAACTTTGAAAAATGCACAAAGTGCATTTTTCAAAGTTTTAGCAAATTACCACGAAGTTCAACTTCATGGTAATTTGCTCCCCCTATTAGCGAATTCGCTATTTTTTTTGGGTTTCATGCATTGCATTTAAGGAATCTCATTTTGGGATTCCTTAAATGCAAGAGCAATTTAAGGAATTGCTATTGAGAGATTCCTTAAATTGCGACTTCTGCATTTGGGATGTTGCATCCCAAATGCAAAAATAATGGGAGAAAACGGCCAGATTCTGAGAATCTGCCCGTTTGCTCCCGGTATTTTCTTTGATGCATCTGCCAGAAAGTCACTTAAGGAAACCTTAATTTGATGTGGATATTTCAAGAGCTCAATCGGGCCATAGATTTCATAATCTGTTTTGTCCCATGCTACCCCACCGGGTATTGGATTGGCTGTGATGTTCACTGATGACAGTTCTCTTTTCTCGATGTGAGAGGATCTGTGAGGCTTTAGGACCAAGTTGATGTTCTGACTTGCTGTGTCCATTGTACTATATTTTCCATCAATGAATCTACCCAAACATAAAACCATGATGAGCCAAAGCAGGAGGAAAAGTACACCTAACACAATCCAAAATTCAATCCGTGGTGAAATCAGATATGTTTCTTTTAGTTGGTGAAAAAGTTCAGTTACTTTGTCTTTGAAAGTTTTTGTTGCTGGCGTTTCTTCATGCTCACTTGGATCATCAGAAAAGTCATCGAAATTGATGAAGTAGCCAGATGCAGTTTTGTGAATTGTTGGAATTGCTTCCAGATTCTCATTTGCCTTTGGATTTTTCTTTGTTTCATTAGCATAGTCTGAGGCTACATCGTTGTAGACAGGTATTTCTTGACGAACTGTTGCAATTTGGCTTTCAAGAGGCACAAGTTCCATGGCTTTGTTGCATAGTCCTTTTTTATTCACTGCAGGTTTATCAAATGTGATTAGTCTCTCAGTTTGAACCTCTTGGATTGTAGCAAGATTTGGTCTTCTGCTATTTCTTGGGAGTCCACTTGGCCTACTACTTATTATTGGCCACATGATTGTGGTTTCATCAGGTCGATGGATACAACTCGGTTCTCCTTTTTACCAGCAAGGGGCGGTAGTACTACTGATCTTGTTCCACTGACAGCTAAGACAGGTACTGCTTTTCTGTAAGAAGGCCCAAATTCCTTCTTCACCGCGATCTTCTCTCTGACTAGATCCCCAATCTTTGGAATCCAGAGGTCTTGCTGGGACAGGTGGTTTTTCTTCAGTGGCTGTTGGCTTTAACTTTATATTACTCAGACTTCTTCTTGTTTCATTTAAGTCCTGTAAAACAGCCAAACGGTCTTTGATATCAAAGGCTTTTTCTTCCTACCACTGAAGTGTGACAATCTAGATCCTGAATGTGCCTTCTAGTGCCGAACAATAGTTCGTAGGGAGTGAGACCTTTTAGAGAATTTCTTGGCAGATTGTTAAGACTACGTTGGACACTTGTTAAATGTTTGACCCACCCATCACCCGAACCTAATACCCTCACCGTTATAGATTGCTTTATGTCACGGTTTTTTCTTTCCACTAACGCATTTCCCTCAGGATGGAAGGGAGAAGAGTACCGCAATGCAATGCCAATGCTGGCCATGGCCTCTTTGTAAGCTCGAGAGCTAAACGCAGGACCCTGGTCAGAATGTAGCATGCCAATTGCGTATGTGCCGATAAAGACTCGCAAATCTTTTATAACAGTTCTGACGTCAGCCGAGCGCTGGGGCCACATCCAAATGAATCTCGTACAGGAATCCACTGCGACCATGATATATTTATAGTTGCCATCCCTTTATAAGGGACCACAGTGGTCCAGGTAAACACACGCTAATGGTTTATCTGAGATTAGAAGGGGCGTCTGTGCTGGTCGTTTCACTGTTGATACTTTCATTCTTTGGCATATTTCACATTCTAGAACATAGTTCCTAGTTTGTTTTCTCATGTGCGGCCACCAATATCTCTGTTTTAATAACAATATTGTGGCAGAAACACCAGCGTGTGCAGAAGCGAGCCCTTCGTGTGCCGCTAAGATTAGTCCTAACCTGTGTTCCATGTTTGGAATTGCCCTATCCCCCACTCCAGGGATTCGAGCAAAAGGAACATTATTTGCATCAGTTATGTATGAGTACTTTACTGGAAAGCCTTTCGGGAGTGTTTTTCTATCATCTTTTACTGAAGCACTGACAGCTTGCATTATATCGCTGTCTATTTTTGTTTTTGACTGGGTGATACGGCTTCAGCCACGGAAGCCGTTTGCACAGCTGCCTTCGCTGCTTCATCAGCCAATGAATTCCCCGCAACGTGAACGCCATCACGTTGATGACTCAGTGTATGTATCACGTGAGTCTTTTGTAGTTCTTTCTGTAAAAGAACTACTTGTTCCCAAAGCGTTTTATGCTTGATTGTGCCACCTTTTGCATCTTTGAAGCCGTTTTGAACCCAGTTCTGCAAGTATTCATTATAAGACTGAACGCAGTAATATGAATTGCACACTATTAGTGTGGGGAATTCGCGATCGGTATTTTCAAGCGCCATCTTAAATGCTAGTAGTTCAACTCACTGAGCTGTACAATCTCCTAGAGATTGGATTTTAGTGACCAGTGGTCTAAATTTTCCTTCTTGCCAACGACCTTTAACAATCGCGCACGCAGCACTGTAAGCTTCTTTGCCCCCAACTGTGGGTTGTGCTGATCCGTCTGTATATATTATACAGCCGTAATGTTCTAGAGGCAGGATTTTGGTCAGCAGAGGACATTCATATTCATATTGGAGAAATTCTAGTGTTTTTAAATTAGGATCAAATTTGTTTACTTCGTCTGTTGCAGCAAGAGAATTAACCCATTGTATCCATCTCGGATGTAGAGCTTTAGCATTTGGAATGCTTGCTTTTGTTACTGCTTCTAGGGCAGGTACTGGTGTAACGATTATTATTCGTTTACCTTGTGCTAGGGCTCTTTCTTTTGCTACAGCAGTTTGAACCACAGTTAGAATTTTTTCAGTAGAACTGAATTTCATTTCAGCTTGTGTGTACAAGTGAGATTTGTAAACTATTGGTACCGTTTCTCCCTCATTAGAGGTTAGGTACGTGAATCCGAATCTTCCTGGGATGACTCGGATTACAAGGTTGCGTATGTTTTCTCGTGTTTGCAGTTTTGTTTTAGCTAACATGTTTGATTGTAATGATCTTAAAATTTCTGTGTGTTTCTAAGTCCAATTAATTGGTTTGAAATCAGGTTTTATTAATTCATAGAGAGGTTTAACCCTCTCTGCATACTTTAGAATGTATGTTCTTCCGAAATTCAGGAAATCTAGTATTGATTGTAAATTCTTCAGCGTTTTTGGAGCTTGGAGTACAGCACATTTCTTTAAGAAATTGTCTGCTAGGCTTTTGCCTGGACTTGATAATTCATATCCTAAAAACAGGACAGTTAGATGGGCAATTCGTGACTTTTTAAAGTTGATTTGTAATCATCATATATTTGTAGTAACTCTGTTACTCTTGCTGAGAATAATCCTGGGCTATTCTTGAATCCCTGTGGGAGTCGACAGAATTGTTTTTGTGACTCCATTGTTGAGAAAGCGATCAAATACCTGCTTTCAGGTGCAATGTTTTGACAAAAGAATCCATTAGAGATATCTTATGTCGTTTTATACTTTTTACGCACAATGTTATTCATTAGTGCTGCACTTTGTGAGTTTTGTATTACAAATGTTTTGCAGCAGGAGTTTAGGTGTTTGTAGTTGACGATATGAATCATCTGGCTTGGAGACAGGAAAAAAAGGATTGTTCATTTGTGAGGTGCATGTTTCAATCACCCTCTGATATTCAAGTTGATCTAAGATCTCCCTGACTTGCTTTTTAGCTTCTTGTTTAACTGTTTAACTGGGTACTGCCTTTGTGCAGTGGGTTGATTTTTTAACTGGATTTTGTGAGGAGGCGAATCCTCGTCCCATCCTACATGATTTTTATATAATGCAGGGGCTTGGGCCACTGCCCATTTTCTTGCAAATGTATATTTTTTATTAATTGGAATATGATTTGAGAAGGCAGGCATAATCATTTCTTCGCCATGAGGGCACTCCCTGACAAACTCTGGTGGCCAGTCTTTCTCAGCTAAAAGGATGTCACAGCCTTTCGAAAGGTTATCCCAAAAGAGACCCCTTACTTTCCTAGTCTTGTCACCCTCTATACGCAATGTTATTTTGTATAATTTATGGGGTTTGCTAACCCTGGTGTCTGCAGTTTCCACCTGAATGTATTCATTCGTGTCCACGGTCTCCAGAAGATTCATCAGGATCTTGCGAGCTATTGTCCCTTCTGCTGCGCTGTCTAGCATTGTCTGGGCCCACTCTCCGTTTTTCAGTTGTGTCCTCAGTATCCTCGGCATGTTTTATTCTAATACTGGCTACCTTCTTTTTTGGAAATTGTAATTTTTTACTTTGATGAGCAGGTTCCTTGTCTTTGGACTTGATGTGCTCTTCTTTGTGTTCTGACCGTCCTCCTCTTTCCAATTTCTGTGAGGAAGTCTGAAAAGATCGAGAGGGACGTGTATCAATATCTTGATATCTGTCAGGTTTTCTTAATTTATCCCTATCTCTAAGGTTGTATCTTTTCTCAGAGGGCTCCCTCTGGGGGGACTTGCCTCCTCGTTCTGTAGATCTATCTCTCCGTTGAGGAGACCTTCCTCTGTACTGGAATCGTTTTTCTCTGGGAGTGGATTGTTTATTTCCATCCCAGCTCTTTTTTGGAGTGTTTAGATTATTTTTAATAAATGTTTTTTCAGGATTTTCAAGTAGTTGTGGTTTTACTGGTTTCCCACCCAAACTATCTCTACCTAGTTGTTCATAAGATTTTTCTATGATTCTGGCAAGTTCAAATGGTGGTTCTGCTATATCTGTTTCTTTCAATTTCTGGCGGATCGCCACAGATGCTGCTTCTCCTTTTATGTTGGCTAATAATATAGCCGAGACCTGCTTGAAGTCTTTCAGTAATTTCATACCCAAGATTAAAGCAGGTTCTGGACCGTATTCATTTTGAATCTGTCTTAGCACATCTGGTATTACCGCCATGGACGGAACACCATGTGTTTTTGTGTAAATTGAAGCTAAGACTCTGCCCCAAGTGTCACAGTCCTCCACATGTGGTGCAATCCCCATTGGAAGACAGATAGTCAGAATTCTGTGTTTCTCATGAGGTGTAGTATCAGGAAATATCGCCTCTATTTGAATGATTTTTTGGGCTAACCAGAATGGAACTTGTTCCCATTTTGCGGGAATTTTGCCAATGGCTGATTGTTTATTCTGTGTTGTGATTTTATTTGTGTTCCCCTGGTGAGGGGTGGTCTGTGGAATTTTTATTGCTGGTTGGACTGTTGAAGTCTGCATGACATATTGGACCAATTGTCTATGTATCTTAATTAGTTGTTTTAGTTGAGCTAAAAGTTCTCGGTCTGACATTTTTTCAATGTCGGGATGTGGTGTGTAGCTGGCTACAACCGGCCACGTGGCTCCTGGTCTACCTAGTGGACCGAGCCTGGTGATGTGATTTTGATGTTTTAGGGCGCCTTTAAACCAGAGCAGGTGCTCTTGGTATGTTAGTGGGATTTCAACGTCCTCGAAAGCAGTGTATTCATCCGGAGGTTCCTCTATTTTGTAATAGTGGAAGTCTTGTGTTACAGCGTTTGCTGCTGGAAAGTTTATCCATGAATACCTATGTCTGCCGATATTCATGAGCCTCTACTACGAATATGACTGTACCACCTCTTGGTGATAGTCCGTTTGCTATAAGTTTAAGAGTTATAGTTCTTCTTACATTGACCGGAATGAGTGTAACATTCGGGTCATTTTGCTGGATAGTTGTGTCATCCGCTAGGAGTTGAGCTGCTAATCTAGCTTCCTCCCTTTCGTCTTCACTTTCCGTCATTTTTACTAACAGAAAGTTTTTTTGTTGCAGATCAAGTTTCAAGGGAAACAAAGATTAGGTGCACAATATTTTGGAAAACTGTATCCTTCAACGTTGACTAAACCAAAACTAATACATAGGAATCTCTTCCTACTAAGTTCCGGCGGATTTTAACCTTTTACCCACTCCAGACGTCTATTGGAGTTTTTACGGGAAAAGGGTCTGTGTGACAAAGCACGACTGAGTTACTCTAATGTCTTGCATTAGATTATCGCCTTACCAAACGTTGGGCGCCATGTAGTGTAGTTCCTATATTCCCAATAGGCTCTGCGCATTGGAATAATATAAACTGCAGTGTAGACGTAGGACTGAGGTCGACTAGGTCTCTACTGACTATATTAGACTTAATTAGTTTTGCCAGCTAGCTCAGAGGTCACTAGAAACTTTCTCGAATGTTCAGGAAAGAGTTAACTCTCCTGATTTAGACAAGAAAGGATTAGTTTCTGACAACCGCATAAACATGACAACTTTGCTCCCTCAGAATAAAGAGTGTATCTCTAGAGTTGTGTGAAAACAATAGACAACTATTTCACTCAGTCAATCGTGCGTACTTAGTTTCACCAGAGTGCAGAGAAATAGAGAGACGGGCGTTTTCAATAAAAGGTGTTATTTATTGAGCAGTCTTCCTTCTCATGCAAGAGAAATGAATTGCCACAGTTGCAATACTTATCATGAAGTAAAGTGCGTACAGTAAAAGGAGTATTATAAAATAATACTGTAAAAGCATTGATATGATTTCTTAGCCATATGATACTTTAAAATGGATAAAATATATACATACATAAAAACATTGACTAACGTACTCAACTGGTGCTTCTAAGATACGCCTACCCAGGTGTACCTGACCTAAGCCTAATACGTGGGAAGGAGTAAGTAAGCTGCAGTTAAAGTTAAGTTGGTTTTTTGCCAAGAATCTGAATCAAGAATTCTCTCAAGGGTTTAGTCAGCTCCGTACCTTGGTTCTAGAATGTAGGAGGTCTTGTATCTCTCTCTCAGGACTCGATCTCCCAGCAACCCGCAAGGGTGACTGGAAACACCGGAGCTGGATTTTCTCGGCTGGAGAAAAAGACAGCGTCTTTCTCAGTGCGTCAAAAGGGAGGGGCGGATTCCTTCGGCTCTCGCATCAGCTGGGCTTCGAGCAAGTAGATAGCCGCTCGGCTCCAAACCACCGTGTGTTTGCTTAAGGCAACGTTGGTATATTTATACCTGAAAGGTGCCGGGTTTGACGTAAGGTTGGACATAAGACGTCACTAAGAACTAACAGTTCTTTCTGGACTCCAGGAGTTCTTGTGCAAATCAAAACAAAAGCAGGGGGAATTCCCGGGCTGCTGGAGGCTTGGTTTGTTTAAAAAACGCGTTGTACTTTCTAGGAGTCTAGGGAAGTAGCCTTGCCGTATTTGGACTGCATGGGCTATTACTAAATATGGATATGATTCTTATGCCTTTATAAGGATACTATTTATTATAACCATATAAAGGCATAAATCGGGAATATCGAATTAGGGTCCTAAATAGAAACACAATAACAGCAAAGCTGATACCCGTGGATGTGACGTGAGACGTGGGTCCGGCCATCTTGAAAAGTCAGCGAATTGCTTTCCGTACAACTTCTGAGGCACCCTCGAAGTTGTGCATTGGGGATTGAGAAGCCCCAGCCCCGAGCACCAACTGCACCGATGATCAGCCCTCCACACTCCACGAGTTCTGCGTGGGGCCCTTCTGCATTTTCCTGCTCGACGCGTCTGTCCGGTCACTTGCCCGTTGGTTAGTGGCCTCTGTGACGACGAAACCTTCGATTTACAATGCTGGTCTGGTTGCCCCAGACTGGCCCTTGCTCCCCTGAAAAAGAGCAGCCCATCAGACCTTGCTGGTCTGATTAAAAAGCCATCTTCCTTTTCTGCATGGGTTGCCTTTGCCAAGGCTTGTTGACTCCAAACCGGGAGCCGATACCGCCGACAGCGAGATCCTTCGTGGGACAGTCCGTGCCCAGCTCCTGGTCATCGTCGGCACCTCCTGGTCCACGTGGCTGCAGAGACAAGCTTCACGACATCACCTGATTGCTTTGCGACATCGCCTGGTTCCTTCCTGGTTCCATCCTGATCACTGGCTAGTGACACAGACTCTGTCCCCTCTGCTTTCAGGTACTCTTCATCCTCGGTCCGCCCTTGGATCCACCCGAACACTTCTCTCCTGGTCGCCTGCAGCATCTTTCTCCAAGGCTCCATAGGAATCAGCGACGAAAACCGACACACTTTGACACCTATGCACCCGCTTCCTGTGGGTGAGGTAACGCGAGTATTTCGGTACTCCTGTGGGTATTGACTATCCTAGTGTCCTAGTTCCAAGTAGTTTTTCCCTAGTCCATCCGGGATTGTCCTAAAAGAACTAGTTTCCATTTCTTTCATTCCCATTCTAACTCTATGGTAACTTGCGTGCGTGTAAAGACACTGCACGCGCATCCCGTGGGCCTCCTGCTCTCTATCCATTGATAGTGCAGTGTACCCCCAGCGATTCTCCAGGCCCTAGGCTTTCCTTTGTTCGTGACGTGGTTCTTATACCACTATTTTAGTATATGGTTCGAAGTGCCCCAAGGGCATTACTGTATTTTGTGCAACTTATTGTACTTATTGTATTTAAATTAAGTATCTTGTATTGTGCTGGTGCCTCTGACCTCATAAAGAGTTCAGAGGATTGTTAGAAATAAATGTATATATATTTTGATATACATTCTGTGTGGTGTCCTTTCACTTGGTATTGAATGATTGCATCTCTCACTAACGATCAGATCTCCCGAGGCTTCGCCGGGAGCAACAACGCTACCTGGTGTGGCGCAACTTTGTGTTTTTAATTGGCAAGACTTTGTTAACAATTTTACCTCCTCCTGCTCTGGGGCTGCGCTCTGGACATCGCGCACCCCTTGCCGCCACTTCATCCCCTTGGCTCCCGCTGCCAGAGCGCCCCACGCTGATCGTTCTCCCCCCTCTGACGGGCAGGTCACTGGGGCGGGGACGGGCGTGGCCACCATCTTGGGCTGCTCGGTGGTTGGTGGGGCAGTTCCTCTGTCCCTCGCCCCCTGGCAATTTCTTCCGGACTGTCTGAGTCCCGCCCCAGCTCTCACTAACGATCAGATCTCCCGAGGCTTCGCCGGGAGCAACAACGCTACCTGGTGTGGCGCAACTTTGTGTTTTTAATTGGCAAGACTTTGTTAACAATTTTACCTCCTCCTGCTCTGGGGCTGCGCTCTGGACATCGCGCACCCCTTGCCGCCACTTCATCCCCTTGGCTCCCGCTGCCAGAGCGCCCCACGCTGATCGTTCTCCCCCCTCTGACGGGCAGGTCACTGGGGCGGGGACGGGCGTGGCCACCATCTTGGGCTGCTCGGTGGTTGGTGGGGCAGTTCCTCTGTCCCTCCACCCCCTGCCACGCCCCTATTACTTCTGGCGGCTTACTTTATGGCTCTCCTATCCCGGCCGCGCAGCGGACGAGCGCAGCGGGCGCGACGAAGGCGCGCCGAAGTTGCGCCTAAGTTAAGCCCGTCTGCGCCCGTCCGCGACGGGCCGGGACCAGGGGCCACAGCCCCTGCCTCTTCACTCGTATACTCCTCTGCGCAACTTCTCTCCTGCTCTGCTGATGGGCCCCTTCCCCATTCCCTCATGCAGCATCTCACCTCCCTAGGTATCTATGTCCCCCATCCTGACTGTGCCACTTCCCCGTAGGCTATTCCTTCCTTGCCCTCCCAGGTCCCTATGCTTTCTACCACCACACCTCCTTCTCACATTGCCTCTGCCTGCTTCCTTAACACTCGTTCGGCAGGCAAGCATCAACTGCAATTATTTAACCTTCTTACCTCAGATTCCCCTGACATTCTGTTTTTAACAGAAACTTGGTTCTCAGAGGCCTCACTCCCTGATATCCTGGCCATCCTCCCCGATTCCTACTACGCCCTCCGGGCTGATCGCCCTGACGGCAGGATCGGAGGGGGTGTGGCCATGATTGTTCGGGCTAGTCTCCAATTCCAGCTTCTCCCTCAACCTTCCATAGCTGGAGTGGATTTTTTGGTCGCCCGTTCCACTAACCTTCCCGCCCCTCTGACAGTTGTCCTGGTGTACCGCCCACCCCTGAGCATGCCTCTGTTTGTGGCCTCCCTGCAGGAACTCCTTGCTACCCTAGTAGTTAACAACTCCTCGGTTCTCCTGCTGGGAGACTTCAATTACTGGCCTGGTGATCCCAGGGAGGATCTGGCGTCCAAGGACTTCACGGCCACCCTCTCGTGTCTTAACCTCCTGTCTCATGTTTCTGCTCCCACCCACAATCTTGGTCATACATTGGACCAAGGCTGGTCATCTCAGGACATTGTCTCTCCCCCTAGCATTCTTCCTTGCACCTGGTCTGACCACTCCCTTATTTTCTTCACTATTAACCTTGGTTCCCCTCACAAATCCTCTCGCCCCAAGAACATCTTTGCACGCATCTGGAACCGTGTGGACCTCCCTTCCCTTTCCCTCTTCCTGGCATCTTCCCCTCCTGACCTCAACGGCCTTCCTCTCGATCTTCAGGCCGTCGCAGTCAGTAATTGGTTATCTTCTGGTTGTGATCTAGTTGCCCCTCTTAAAATAGTCAAGTCTATTCGCCCACACGAGGCCCATAGATGGTTCAAGTCTGAACTCAAGGCCCTTAAACTGGAACTTAGACGCTCTGAGCGTCTTTGGCGCCGCAGCTATTGCCCCGATCTCAAGGCCAAATATAAACGTCTCCTTAATGATTATAAGAAAGCTATTCTTGTGTCTAAGACCAAGTACTTCTCTGAGCAGGTAGCACTTTCCGCTAATAAATCTAAAGAGATCTTTTCCTTGGTCACTAATCTGGCCACCTCTGATCGTGTCTGCCCCAAGCTCATCCCTTCCCAGGCCCTCTGTTCTTCTTTAAACGACTTCTTTATCGAGAAGATCGCTAAAATTAAATCCAACATTCCTACCACTCCCTTCCCTCCCCTTTATTCTGCCCTTCTTGTGTCTAATTCTTCTTTTGCTTCCTTCCCGCCTATTTCCTTGGACTCCTTTCTAGCCTTACTTATCAAAATCAAGTCAGGCTCCCCTGCCGATTGTGCCCCTGCCCGCGTGCTGAGAACTCTTTTCACCTCTTGCCCTACTACTCCTCTTTCCTTTCTTAATGCTTCCCTTTCAACTGGCTTGGTCCCCTCTTCATTTAAATCTGCGATTGTTTTTCCCATCCTCAAAAAACCTGGTCTTGATTCTTCCCTCCCTTCCAATTTCAGACCTATTTCTCTTCTTCCCTATCTTGCTAAAATTCTCGAAAGCTATGTCACCTCCTGCCTTTCCTCTTATATTGAGCAGAACCATCTCCTCGCTTCCCACCAAGCAGGCTTCCGCTCGGGCCACTCGACCGAGTCAGTGGTGCTCGCGGTTCTTGATGAGTTGAAAGCCAAGGCCGACACCAACTCCCCTCAAGCTCTGGTTCTCCTGGACTTATCCGCTGCGTTTGACACGGTCGATCACACCATCCTTCTTGACCGTGTCAGCGCAGCGGGCATTCGGGGCCCTGCTCTTTCCTGGATCACGTCCTTTCTTTTAGGACGCTCACAAGCTGTTCACCTCTCCGGTTTCTCTGCCTCCCCCCTCCCGGTGTCATGTGGGGTTCCCCAAGGTTCCTCTCTTTCCCCTCTTCTCTTCAATCTTTATATTCGTCCCCTTATTGTTTCTCTTCTCGATCTGGGGGTCTCTGTGTACAACTACGCAGATGACCTCCAGCTCGTCTTTGATCTTTCTTCCTCTCACTCCTTATCTTTCTTTCGCTCCACTCTGGTTTTTATTTCCGGGTGGATGAGCGCCAATCATCTCAAGCTCAATCCAGATAAGACTGAGCTTGTCTTGACTGGTGGCTCATGCAGCCCTTGGTCCTCTGCTTTCTGGCCCCCTATTTTTGGTCCCCCTCCTACCCCTGTTCCTTCTGTCAAAACGCTGGGCATTAAGGTCAGTCATGACCTGTCAATGCACGGCCAGGTCAGTTCTGTAGTGTCTTCTTGCTTTCTTTCCCTCCGTCTGATTCGTAAAATCTCCGGTTTCTTTTCTCTTGATTCCCTCAAAATTATCATTTCGGCCCTCATTACTTCCCGCCTTGATTATGGAAATAGCTTGTTCGTGGGTATCCCTGCCTACGAAACCCGTCGTCTTCAAGCAATCCAAAATCAGGCTGCCCGACTTATTTTTCATTTTCCCAAAACTCATCATATCACTCCTGTCCTCAAATCTCTTCACTGGCTCCCCGTTTTACAGAGATCCCTGTTCAAACTAGGGTGCCTAGTCTTCCGGGCTGTTGATCGCTCTGCTCCGGCGTTCATTAATTCCTTGATCTCCACTCACACCCCTGCCCGTACCCTCCGCTCATCTACCTCTGCCCTCCTCACTGTTCCCCGCTTTCGTAAATCCCGCACTGGTGGAACCAGATTCTCTGTCCTTGCCCCCGGTTCTGGAATTCCCTCCCTCTTTCCATGCGTTCTATTCCTATTTTTTCACACTTCCGCAAAGCGCTCAAAACATTCTTGTTTGCCCAGGCCTACCCCTGCTAACTTCCTCGGCCCTGTCTGTTCTGTTCAGTAGAGCTCTCAGCGCCAGGAAGCCGTTTGGCCACCGTGCGCTCTATAAATACTTTATTTCATTTCATTTCATTTCATTTCATATGGTAAAACAGCTGGCTTCACATGTCCTCTTGAGTTTAGCTTAAGACTGCTTTGTCCATGCTACCACTAGGCTAGCTGGTCTATAAGGTTGGCTTTACAACCATCACCATAAGGGTTGTTTGGACTGGTGCAAGGTACTCACTAGAATAGTGAACATCATATACCAGGCCAACTTCTCACAGCGGGCACACAGGAGAGGCAGAGATCAGAGGCCTCTGGTCTCCGGCAGAGTCCGTACTCCACATCAACCTTCTGGGGCTTCGGGTGATCCATCTTGCACTCAAAGCATTCCTTCCCTCTGTCCGGGGAAGAGTGGTGCAGGTGTTCACCGATAAGACCACCACCATGTGGTTCTGCAACAAACAGGGTGGGCGGGGTCGTGGACCCTATGTAAGGAGGCCCTCTGCCTCTGGACATGACTGGAAAATCAAGGCATATCCCTGGTGGTCCAACAACTGGCAGGTTCACTGAACGCCAGGGCAGATGAACTCATCCACAGGTGCATGATGGATCACGAATGGCGTCTTCACTCGGAGGTGGTGTAAGGTCTCTTTCAGCAGTGGGGAAAGCCTTGGTTAGATTTATTCGCCACAGAAGATAACGCACAATGTCAGCAATTCTGTGCATTGGAATTTCCAAGATGGTACTCGCTAGGTGGCGATTTTCGTCGCTAGTGGGGTTGTGGTCTTCTATACGGCTTTCCGCCTATTCCACTTCTGCACAGAGTGCTGAAGAAGATCAAGCGCGTTCTGGTCCAAGTCATTCTTGTGGCATCGGATTGGACATGGAGAGTCAGGCATCCTGAGCTATTGCACATAACCATTGATCCTCCGATCAGACTGCCTCTTCGAGAGGATCTCCTGTTGCAGCAGCAGGGAACGGTCCTCCACCCGAACCTGTCCAGCCTGCACCTCCTTGCGTGGATAAAGTTGACAGCTTTCGACTTTCCTCCCGAAGTCTGTGATGTTATCTTGGCAGGATGGTGTCCCTCCACTAAGAAGGTATACTCCTGCAGATGAACCAAATTTGTGGCATGGTGCACAGCAAAGGCTGTGGATCCCCTTTCTGCCCCTCTTTCTGAGGTTCTCTTGTTCCTCCTTTCTTTGGCCCTGCAGGTCTCTGCTCTGGGCACTCTTAAGTGCTATTTCAGCCTTTCTTAGGCTTCCTGATCAGCCTTCTCTTTTCAAGTCCTCTGTTGTAAATTGCTTCCTTAAGGGCATTACTCATCTTTTTCCTCTTCTTCTCTTCGTAATGCCTCAGTGGAACTTGGTTCTTGCATATCTTATGTGCGCTCCCTTCGAGCCGCTACATAACTGTCCTCTCATGCTTCTGACTTGAAAAACTGCCTTTCTGGTGGCCATCACCTCTGCGTGCAGGGTGAGTAAGCTCCAAGCTCCTTCTTCCAAGCCTCCCTTTCTGGCTGTTCATCTGGACAAGGTCGTCCTCAGAACTAGACCTTCCTTTCTTTCCAGGGTGGTTACTTTTTTCCACATTGGTCAAACCATCACTTTGTCCACCTTCTTTCCGCCTCCGCGTCCTTCAAAGGAGGAAGAGAGGCTCCACCGTCTGGATCCAAAACGTGCGCTTTCCTTGTATTTGGATTGTACCAACCATTTCCGGGTGGATGACCAGCTCCTTGTTGGCTACGTGGGCGCCAAGAAAGGTCAGGTCGTGCACAAGTGGACCATCTCTAGGTGGGTTGTTTTGTGCAGTAAAGCTTGCTACTCATTGGCAAAGAAGGAGCCTCCAGTGGGACTGCATGCTCATTCCACCAGAGAGACGGCAGCTACCACTGCTTTGGGACGGGGAGTCCCCCTTAATGACATCTGTCAGGAAGCTACGTGGGCATCTCTGCACATGTTCACGAAACACTACTGCAGGACAGTAAGAGGCAAAGATTAGTTATAGATTAGGGGGGTGTGGTTTGACTGGGTAAGCTGGCGGGCGTGCCTCCCTAGAGCTCCGTCCTGCTGCCCTCGCAATCTGCGCTCATCCATGCCGTAATCCTCCCTAAACCCACCAAACTCCCTGCCCACGATGATAATAGCACACAAGCCCCCTGCCGACCCCGAAATAGAAGTCTGAGCGGTGCTCCCCACGTGTATGCAGCCTCTCTGATGATCCTGCAGCGTCTCCAAAATGGTGGCACCCGCCGAGGACTGGGCACCCGCGATGTCGGACGAGAATAAACCCAAGAGCCGCTGCTGGATCCCAAGATGTTTCCTTTTGTTACCTGGCCAGGTGGCTGGAGAGGCGATCCTAAGTGTCCATCCCAATACCTTCACATCTGCGTGGACCACAGGTGAGGGCTCGTCTCCGAGGTAGCAGGCCCGGCTGGCAGAGGCTATCAACCCCCACAATAAAGTGCTAAACTCACCCTTTACCAGCACCCCAGCACAGCAATCTCCTCCTGCTCGGCGTTGGATCTCGAGGCTCGCGGCAGGAGGCTTAAAACACGCCAAGAGCGCCTGTGGTGTAGCCGCCTGCATCAGAGCTTTGCACGCACACGGAAACGCCCAGCGATAGTGCAACCATTGCACCCAACACCGGTGGCAACCCGAAGTGCAGAACCCAACTGGCAGCAATCGGCTATCTCCTGCAGTGAGGTGCTGGATTTGACATTCGCCCGCACCCCAGCACAGCGACCTCACCCCACTTGGCGTTGGGACTCGAGGCGCACGGCAGGAGACGCTAACACACCAGGGGCGTCTGAGGAGTCGCCGCCTGCTTCGATGCAACACACCCGCAGGAAGACACCAAGCGACAGCAAAGCCATAAAACTCACCACGGGCGGCTTCCCGCAATGAGGAATCCAGCTGGCAGCGATTGCCAATCCCCGTGCACGAAGCTGCATTCATCAACTGCCCTCATCCCCGCACACAGACCTCCCTCCGGCCGGCGCTAGGTTTCGAAGCGCGAGGCGGGAGGCCTAAACAAGTCAGAGGCATCGGTGCAGCAGCCGCCTTCATCAACGATTTGTGCCCACAAGAAAACCCTCAATGAAAGTAAGGTCATAACGTTCAATACTGGTGGCAATCCAAAGCGTGGGGTCCGGCTGGCGGCAATCACCAACCCTTCACTAAAGTGCTAAATCTGCCATCAGCCTGCAATACACTACATACCTACATACTACAGCGACCTCCACCCGCTCTGCGCAGGGTCTCGAGGTGCGCAGTGGGAGGCTCAAGAGTGTCAGGGGCATCTGCGAAGCGACTTCCGGCACTGGAGCTTGGCGCCCATCAGAAGACCTAGCGACAGTGAGGCCATAGCAGCAGCCCGAAATGTGAAACGCGACTGGCAGCACTTACCAACCCCCCACCGAGCAGTACCAAATTCGCCATCAGCCTGCACCATGGCAGAGTGATCCCCCCCGCTCGGCGTTTGAGCTCGAGGCACGTGGAGGGAGGCCTAAAACGCGCCAGGGACATCTGGGAAACGGCGGCCTTCATCGGAGCCTCGCACTCATGGGAAGACACCTCACAACGGCAGCCCGCCTCCCTAGCAGGCTCTGACGAGTACAGACTCTTCCTCGGGGCCCAGAACCTGTGCGACACCAGACCGAACCTCCAAGAGCCAATACAACTGGAGCGCCTGGAAGGGGGAAGCCAACCCCCCCCCCCTGCGGCGCTGGGACTCGAGGCGCAGGCTCAGGGGTTTGAGGGCAGCGGGTGACACCCCGGTGGAGCTCTCCCTGGTCTGGGACCACCCGGCCTACCTCAGCAGCAGCAAGAAGGCCCATTGCCGGCTCACCGCAGCCCAAGGTCACGTCCAACCCCCAACATCGGAAGTCAGCCGTAGGCCCTGTGCTTGCATCCCCCTCCTGGTAACCGGGCCGGATCTAGACATCTCCTAGCAATACGGGGCACCAACACATAACGGGGACACCGCAAGTACCAAACCGGAGGCAGAACTTCCCTGTCCCCACGATCACCCACGCAGAAGGAGAACCCTCCCGAGCAGAGTCCATGTCCTGCAAATTGGACAAGGTCCTCGCGGCAATTGAACATTCCAGGATGACCATGGAAAATAAATTCAGTGAATTGGCCACTGACCTCAACCTCCTTCGGGATGACCATCTGAAACTAGCGGACAAAGTTAAACAGGGCGAGAAGACATTCCAAGCTATAGAGACGAAAATACAGACACACCAAGTCACCATATAAAGATCTTCAACTAAGAGTAAAGGCCCTAGAAAGCAAAACAGGCGATTTGGAAGGCTGATCTCGAAGAAGTAATATCCACATTTCAAACCAGCCGGAGGGCTCCGAAGGATCCAACCCTAACCTATACATTGAAACATGGATCAAGATGTTCACCCGAACAACGGACCTAACCCCATATTTCTCCATAGAAAGGGCACACCGAGTACCAGCCCGTAGACCACTGCCGGGTTGACCGCCTCGACCATTCCTTCTGAAATTGCTCCACTACCAGGACAGAGGCACTATCCTTAGAGCCGCCAGACAAAAAATGGGCCACTCAAAGTGGAAGACAAGCAAGTAATACTGTTCCCAGATTACTCCTGTGCTGTCCAATAACAAAGGGCCACCTTTCTAGCAGTCAAACTAACTCTGTTCCAAAAGAAAGTACAATACCCTTTCCTTTTCTCTGCCCGCTCGAAAATCTTGCATGATGGAACTGCACATTTCTTCGATAACCCAGCGGAAGCTAGTGATTGGGTGGAGCAGCGATTATCAGGACCAGACGACCACAGGAACACACAAAGTCATTGGCCCACTGGCCTCCAAAGACATCAACACAGGCGAATCACCCTCACACAGTTGAGCCCGCACTCTGATTATCTTGCACAACGCTCCCCTGACCTGGAGCAAATGATAGCAGAATGCGGGAGAGCACTGCTAGCGGCAGCAGTGGTGCGATCGACAGTGGACAGCTCGAACCCAGAGACGGCCCCCCATTTATTCACATCAGAAGAAGTCAGCGATGCACACACCTCCCGCGATGGATCAGTCACACCCCCAATGGTCACTCCCCAAACAGCAGATACGCTGATATAGAACCCACCCGACTGCGAAGTAATCATAATAGCATACCACACGAGTTGACATCAACCCCAGAACCATGAACGAAGATGCAAGAACACAGGGCGATACACCCAGAATTATGGAGTGGCACCACGTGACATATCGGTCTATGACGTGATGAACGGCCATTGGTGCAAGGGCCTCTTTCGACAACTCTGACTCAGCATCACAAGGCGGGCAGCTGAGACGGAAGATGCCGCACAACCACCCCCCACAAAGAACGACTTAAAGACAGTATATGACGTACAGTTTGGACATATTGTCCCCTAAGACATATCCTATCAGTTGGGAATATTCCCTGTTGCTTAAGTTTAGTCTTCCTTTGTCTCCGGTTCCCCAGATACCCTTAGCTGAGCAAACTTGTAAGATTACAAGCTACAAGTGGGCAGTTGACCCTTGGAGGGGAGGGGATCGGGAGGGGGTTAATGGTCAACACAAAAGCGTGATCTGCTTGTAGTCACTGAACGACATGACCACTAGAGTCGCCAACACAGACATGAAAATCATTACGATAAACGTAAGGGGCAGGCACGCAGCTACCAAGCGCTATGCTGTCTATGCATATATAAAAAGGCAACAAGCACAGATAGCCCTCCTGCAGGAGACACACCTATCGGCGATCAAGGTGGATTGTCTGCGTAGAAAATGATGGGTTATTATCTGTGCCACCACATACTCAGCATTCACCAGGGGCGCACTAGTCTGGATTCGGCCCGGGATCCCCTTCAAGGAACAGTCACGTACCGTAGATAAAGAAGGCAGCTATTCCCTAATAGAAGGGACACTGGAGGGCAAGTCCATACTATTGGGAAGCATATTCGCTCCTAATGTAGACCAGGACAAATACTGGAGGCGCCTCACAGGCGTGCTCACCCAATACATCTCAGTCCCATGGCTCCTAGGGGGTGATTACAATTGCTTTCTGGACATTCATCTTGATAGGTCTTATCCCCCTCGATACACTCACCAGCACATAGGCAGACAGACCAATATCAAACATGGGGCATTGGCAGACCCGAGGCGGGAGCGGAACATAGACATTAGACTTTACTCCTAACCACTCCATCCCACACAACCTACGAGTGCGCCTAGACAGATTCCTATGCTCCACAACAGTGCTCCCAGGAGTACAACATTCAGATTATCTGGGCAGGGTTCTGTCAGACCATGACACACACATAATGACCCCACACCCCCAATACCCACCTGGAAACTACCACATGTTGTCTCACAGACCAGGTGTTCTGCCATGAACACAGATTACATTCAGGAACACTTCACCCTCAACTCAAGTACGGCTGCATCTAGACTAACAGAGTGGGACGCATTTAAAGTCAGGGCTAGGGGGCACTGCATACAACAAATAGTGGAAGTATGTAAGATACTCGAAAGAACACTACAAACATCTGAGAAAGCACTAGCGCCTCTCACGAAACAAAGTGAGACTGCCGATGCCACCCCCAACCAAATAGCAGTGGCCAAAACCTCCCATGCAGAAGCAAAGAAAGATCTACGTAAATACAATTTCCATGCGTACGCCGCTAGAGTACACAAAGAGGGTAACCGAGCGGGAACACGGTTAGCTTGGCTTGCCAAGCAAGACGTAGACGTTACACCAATTACGGAACTGCTTGACAAAACGAGGACCCCTCAACACTCGCAAGTAGAGATTCTGCATATTTTCCACAACTATTACTCGAGTATTTACTGGGCCCCTACACAAACAAATCAACACATAATCACTAACTTCCTCCGCCTGTTGCATATTCCCCGTATACCACCCGCTGACAAAAAAGCGTTAGAGACAAAGATCAAAGCCCCAGACATCACCCACGCCATTAGAGCATTGGCATGAAACAAAGCCCCAGGAATGGACGGCTTCCCGCTTGAATATTACAGTACCTTTTCTGCACACCTGGTTCCCAGGGCGGTAGCCATGTATGAGGATGCGCTAGACAGAGAGGAACTTCCAGGCTCACTCCGAGAATCCATTCTGGTTACTTTTCCCAAACCCCACAGAGACCCTGCCCTCCCTGCCTCGTGCAGACCAATAACGCTGTTAAATGCAGACTGTAAAATATTAGGCAAAATCCTGGCGGATTCTAGTGTGGGCCTGGTCTGCTAACAAAATAGAAAGTGTAAACAGACTATGTATAAAAAAAGGTGAAAAAGCAGTATATTGGAGAATCGAAAATTCTTCCAAAAACCGAAGAATGTGTGACATTAAGAGCAAATTTTTTTCTGAATAAATGAATCGCTCAGAAGCACCTAGAATTGTGCTCAGGTCCTCTTTCTTTGTTCATTGATTGCTTGACTATAAAAAGGGAGAAAGGAGTCAATATGGCCGCCGCTGCCCTTTTCGAAAGATTCCCGCGGACGTGCTACACCCAGATTTTGCTTCATCTCCAGTAAGTAAAATAGACCTTGCTAACGGCCCCAATAGCTTTTACGACTGTCTCTGGTAACAGGAGACAAACGTTTGAACATTTTTAATATTCCTTCTCTTTCGTTTTGTACTCTAGGGACCTATCATAGTCCTGGCAGGGCTGAGCCCCACCCGGCACATTATGTAAGCCATTGTCTATTTTTTGAGTGTACTTCTTAGGAGCACTGTTTATCTGGATTATAAATATAATCTAACATTACACTTTGTTTTTCTTCCTTTATTTTTTGTCTCCAAAGACGTGAATTGTTTAACTAAAGAGACGGGCAAAACTGTGGCCATCGCCTTCTTTTTAAAAAAAACGCATTTCGGACCTTAGTCCCAACCAACAAAACGGCTTGATTATTTTAAGGACTTAGACATAAATTCCGAACTTTTTTTACTCTAATATGCTGCTAATAGACACTTTTACAATGTCTACCAACTGTGAATCTGGTTACGAATACGTTATTGTTTGCTCCGTTATATACTCAAGTTTTCAATGTTGCTGTGATAGCCTCAATACTTATAAATATCCTGTGAAGTGATTTTTAGTACATTTTTAAACCTAATATAAACATTTTACGTTTTGTTCCGGGTTTTCCTGGTATACCAAAACTCTCTATTTACTGAGATCTCTTTCGTTTGTGTTTGTGTTTTGACAGAGAGATTCCGCCTTCCATCATTTAAATCGTTTTACTATCGGGAGTACTAAAAATTTAAACCGGGTGAAACCTGATACCCGTGTGCACCAGGTACAGCGCTTGAGAACCTTACTAAAGCCTGTTCATAATGATTTATCCTTAATATGACTCCATATCAGATAGGTCAGTGCTTTCGATTACCGGCTCTTAACCACCATACTCTTTTCTAATATTAGACTTTAGATCACCGGATGGGATCCATTCCGCTATAATACTCACTATTTGGCATTTCCTATACTTCGAAGCGACTGTCTGAGTGAATGATTATTTACCAGGTACACTATGACATACAATGATCTGACTTTCTTTTCAGACTACTAGAATAAACAAGATTTAAATTCTTAATAGGATTTCTTTGCACTTTTCAGCCATTCTTCTTACAGAGCCAAGAAACGGGGAGAAAATCTATCCAACAGCATTTTACGCTAAAAGAAAGGTAGAATTACTTTGCTTTCCCACCTTTCTCCATTATATGCATTTGCTTTTTAAACAATACCAATCCTTGGGGTATAAGGTATAACTTTTCTATTCACAACAAAATATTTCCTCACGTACTTTGATTTCTTTGTTTTAAAACACTCTTCCAACTTTATATAACTTTAAGAGTACTATTCTCTGCGCTAAAAAGAATATTTCCTTAAACCTTTTTTCATCTCTTCTTTGCCTTCCTGTGCACCTTGAGAGAACGTCAACGTCTATTATTATTGCTCCAGACAAGCCCTGACTCCCCTCCAAAGGGTGAGTCCCTCAACCTTGCTGGTCTGCTCCGAAGCCAATCTTTCCATTCTGCGTGGGTTGCTGTTGCCAAGGCTTGTTGGGTCCAATCCGGATACCGACGCTGCAGCACTCTACATCTGACTTGGGACAGCTCAAATCCAGCTCCTGGACCTCGTGGCTGAAGAGTCAAGCTTCACCTACATCACCTGAAATCACCCGACATCGGCTGGCATCTTTTTGTCGCCTTCCTGGCCACTGGCTAGTGACCCAGACTCTGTCCCCTCTGCTTTCATGTTCTTCAGATCTCCGATCCACCCTTGGATCCATCCGGACACTTCTCACCTGGACGCCTGCATCACCACTTTGTAGCTCTCCATAGGAAACGACGATGAAACCCGATACGAAAAGACACCTATGCACCCGGCTTCCCTGGGTGAGGTAACACGAGTACTTTGGTGCTCCCATGGGTCTTGACTCTCGAAGTGTCCAGTTCTGAATGGGTTTTTACCGTAGTCCACTCCTAAGTGTCCTTATTCTTTAAAATTCGAACTTTAACTTACTCCATAGAAGTCAATGGTGATTCGCGGCTGTTTTTTAGACACTGCATGTGTACCCCGTGATTCTCCCGCGTCCCTACCTTGGGTGGTTACTGGTTGTCCCAGCGGTTCTACAGGCCCTAGGCCTTGTCTCTATGCTGAGATCGGTACTTATACCACTTTCTCAGTATATGGTTTGTGAGGCCCTTAGGGCAAAACGTATACTGTGCTAATTTACTGTGTGCTATTTAAGTTCTCGTATTGCACTTTTGCCTCTAGCCTCATAAAGAGACTAGAAGGGTGTGTTTAGAATAAATACATATATTATATATATATATATACCTGGTGTGGTTCTGCTTTCATTTGGTCATTCAAGAAATTATAGACTGGTAAAGCAAGCTGCTTTACATTCCTTCAAGACTTAGCCCGAAGGCTGCTCTCCACAGCTACCACTAGGATAGCTTTCTATAACCCTAGAGTTTGAAAGAGCAATAAAAAAGATGGGGTTAGAGCCCCATGGTGGCAGTAATGTCCCTAGTGGTAGGAATAGGTCTTATGACCATATAAACCTTAACAAGATTGTCCCTCCCTATCAGAATGGGGATGACATCCACAAATTGATTACTGCACTGGAGAGGGCCAGAAGGTACCCCAGGAGCAGAGGGCAGCAATCTTGTGGCTCTCCTTTGCAGACAAGAGTAGAGACAAGCTCCTCACTGTCAGAGAAGAGGATGCTGATGATTACAAGGTCATGAAGAGTGCTCTAATAGATGGGTTTGGCTTAACCACTGAGCAGTATATAATACAGTTCAGAGATACCCAGAAGACACAGACTCAGGACTGGTTTGACTTTGTAGGTTGTGCTACTTAGGCTCTGGAGGGCTGGTTACTGGGCAGTATAGTGTGTGACTATGCAGGATTGTATAATCTGATCATGAGGCAGCAGATCCGTAATAACTGTCAAAATCAGAGTTGCATCAGCACCTGGTAGACTCTGATCTGACCTCTCCCCAAGAATTGGGAAAGAAGGCAGACAAATGGGTCAGAACCAGGGTGAAGCAGAAGGTACTGAACCAAGGTTGTGACCAAAAGAAGCAAGAACAAAAAGGTAGGGAGAAGGGTAAAGACCAGAAGTCTTCACAAGCCCCCAAAAAGCTTCTAATGGTGGGAATCCCCAATCTTCCAAAAAGAAAGAAGGCCAAAGAAAGCCATGGTGCAAAGTCTATAAGCAGAATAGTCGCTGGACCAGTGACTGCACCAAAAAGGAGACAACTCCAGCCACCTTTGACCCTAAGGCAACTGTTCCCCCTAGTTCAGCTACAAGTAGTGGTTCTCAGCAGAAGGGTGTAGTAGGGTTAACCCTGGGAACTGAGATGGACTCTGGCATAGTCAGAGTACCAACTCAGGCTGTGTTAGTCTGTGATGGAGGCATGGATATGACCTCTTCTGTGAGTCCCAATGACTTGGGCAAGTACAGACAACAGCCTTTAATAAATGAGAAAAAGGCAGAGGCCTCCAGGGACACAGGGGCAAGTGTCACAATGATGACACCAGACTTTGTGAACCCTGAACAAGTAATACATGGTGAGACTTACCAAGTGATCAATGCTAGCAATGTCAGGACCACTCATACCCTAGCAGTTGTTAATTTTTCCTGGGGAGGGGTAACTGGCCTTAAGAAGGTTGTGATCATTGCAGACCTCCCTGTAGAATGCTTGCTTGGAAATGACTTAGAGGCTTCAGCCTGGTCTGAAGTGGAATTGAGGCCCCATGCAGCAATGCTGGGGTGTCCCGCACATGTGTTTGCTGTGACTAGGTCACAGGTCAGAAAGTCTTAACACTGGACAGGCCCTGGATTCTGGAATAATGGGCCCGGTGCCTTCCAAGAAAAGGAGCAGTAGGGTTAAGGCAGTTCCTTCCCCCCTGACTCAGAGTGATGATCAGTCTTTTGAGGAAGATGATTGTGAGCCTGAAGAAGGAACTGTCCCAGAGGAGCTTGAGCCTGATCAGGTTGAGTTCTTGGGGACAGGGGGCCCTTCCAGTGCAGATCTGAGTCAATCAATTAATCAATAAATAACTTTATTCAATTTGAAAACAAATCGTAAAAAGCATATATAAAACCAAACATACATGAAATATCCCTCTCCGATACAATTCAATACATTAGAGCAGGCATTAGGAGGTTGTCACATGATTATTTCAGCCCTGTTAGATCAGATTTTGCATGCCAATAACCCAGGAACCCTTCCTCTCTTCTTTAGTCGCCCCTAGATTTCCTTAATTTAACAGCGACTCAAGAAATTAGCCACACAAAATCGGGTATGTACATCAGAAAAAAGCTTTAAAAACAACAAGGCTACTCACTCCTGTCTAAAACCAGCTTGATTCAATAAATACTTTAAAAACTTTTTCCTGGGAAAAGCATAGTACGGGCAGAGAAGAACCAGGTGAATGGTATCCTGTGGAGACCTGTTGTCGCAGCCACAGGGCCCACTCTCTTCAATATTTTTAACAAAAACCTGCTGGTACCGCTAGTAAGTGATGGAAAAAATGTAACCTAAAACAGGTAATTAAAAATCTATTGTGTGGGTTTGTCATTAACTTTAAATAAGGTTCAATTCCCTGGGTTGTCTTTACTAGTGTATGGGCTCTCACTGTAGGTTTAGCAAGTTCAATAGCCTCTCGGTGTACCATGGCGAACCTTAGATGCAGGGCTTTAATCTCAACCCTGTCCTTTGATCTTATTGATTCTGGTGTATTGAACAAGTCTGCCCGGCCTAACTTGATGAAAAACTCCTTTACATATTTTATCCAGGGAATTCAGATCGAATGGTCCAAGGATAAACTATCCTGGAGTACAATCCTTGTGAAGCCTGCCTCTATGTTTGTCCAGCATTTGAGCCAATATAAGAGGGCTTGACTGCTATCTGGTCAGATATATATTTAACCCCCAATTCTTCATGGACAGAAAATACCGGGATACTTTGAGGGACCTTCAGTAAACCCCTTAAATAATTATTTTCTTCTCTTTGTAAGTCATTAGTCGTAATAAAACCCCAGACCTCGCTTCCGTATAACACCTTGACCTCGCTTCCGTATAACACCTTGGCACAGGAGACTGAATTGTAGATCTTAAGAATCATATCCAGAGTCCCACATCCTAACCTGTGTGCAAAGTCTGTTATAGAGCCTGTAGACTTTTTCAAGGCCAAGCACTTCTCCTTTAATAAATGTTTGAAATTCAAGTGACCATCTATGAACATTCCCAGGTACGCGCAGGCTGGAACTTTGCCCAGAGCGTGTGAACCTATGACATATTTGTATGAGTTTTTTGCCTTTTTCCCCGTCTCCATAACATATGATTTTGTTAGGTTAGGGGACATATCCAAATTTTACATAAACTCAACAAAACCATCTATTAAAAGCTGTAGACCATGTGGGGTTCGAGCAAGGACCACCACATCATCTGCGTAAAGCAGAACCGGGACCGCTTTTTCCCCTATTCTGGGTGAGTCTGCCCTGATTTCACGTAGTGACTTATCTAGGCCATTAATATATACGGTGAACAAAAGCGGCGCTAGTATACAGCCTTATCTTACCCCACTCGAGCAATTAAAATACTCCGTCACCTTCCTCTCCTGCGTATATGATACTGCTGCTGTGGTATTACTATGGAGCACTTGTAGGATATTTATTAATCCCGGGTCTACCCCAAGCTCACCCAATATTACCCACAGCTTACTATGATTCATGCGGTCAAACGTCGCTGTGAGGTCCATACAGGCTAAGTATAGTGCTCCCTCCTTAGCTAGTGTATATTTGGCAGTAATGAGGTATAGGTTAAGGCATTGATCTACGGTAGATTTGCCCGGACGAAACCCATATTGTACGTCTGTGATAATTTGTTTATCCTTCGCCCATTCCATCAACCTGTTTAAAATAGCCCGACCCAACACCTTCGCTAAAATGTCTATCAAAGAGATGGGTCTATAACAATGTGGACTATCCCTATCCCCTTTCTTGAATATGGGCACAATTATTGCGGACGACCAGGAAGCTGGCATAGCTGAGCTTATAGCGGCATTTAGAACCCTAGTTAATAAGGGAGCACAAACGTCCGGGTTACTAAGAAAAAGATCTGGGGGGATCCCATCTGGCCCCCGGTGCCTTATTTCTTGTTAGGCCCTCAATTCCTGCGTTTACTTTGTCCACGAGAAGGTAACCGGGATAAGGCTTGGTACTACTTGTGCTAACTGCGGTTCCCTCGGACTGCAGTGGAAGTTATACAGTCCATGAAAATGCTGCTTCCATGTTTCTGGTAAGATATTGTTACTCAGCCCTGGCTTATCTGGTTCTGCAAAGCAAGGTTTGTTAATTACTCCCCAGAATCGGGTGGAGTCCTTCTGGTCCGCTGCTTCCGTTAGCTCCTCCCATGCCTCACGTTGTAATTGGCCCTTTCGCCCTTTGACTGCTTTTTTGTAACTTACACGACATTCCGCCACACGCTTCCTGTCCCTTGGAATTTGTTTCAGTGCCATTTGAGCCTTCTCAAGGCCTGTGAGCATTGTCTGTCGAACCACTTTGGGTCCCCCCCCCCTTCGAGCTTTGGAAGTGGAGCTTAACAGACTATCCACCGGGTTGGCGACCTTATTAAAGGCTTCTAGTAGATCCACCCCCTCCACTCCCACATCTAGACATTTCATTATCTCCTGATACCCCTTGTGGAATAAAGAAGCATTAAAAGTAGCTATATCCACCAGGCACCATCTGAGCCTCCAAGCTTGATCTATTGCCACAACTGACCCACCACCATCTTGACTATTTACAACTGATAAAAAGGGGTGGGCCGCAAGCTCATGTGTCAGGGGGTTGTGGTCACTGAATGCTCTATGATTTGTATTAAACTGGGATGCACTCCTCTTAACCAAAAAGGAAACAAAAATGAAGTCCATGTAGGAGCAGCATCCTCGTCCTTTAAAGGTGGGAGGAACCACCCTACCCCTACCGCTAGCAATCATATCTATTGTATGTATTAGCCCATAGACGCCTAGTAGACTGGTCAACTCAGTTCCCAACTGCGTGTGCTCCAAATGGGGGCCATCCCTTAGAGGGCAAGATGCCCAATCGCCCTGGGCCACCCTAAGGTGTGGGCACAAATGAAAATTGAAATCGCCCACCAGTATCCGTTGTGATTGAGCCAGCCCTTTGCCATGAGTATATTCCAGGCACCTATTTAATTTGTTAGAACTGCCTACGCCCTGCTCGTTTGACATTGCATTGTAGAAATTCATTATAATAAACCTAAAATATTTGTTTGTGAGTTTCAGTCCTTGGACAACACTTGACTCCCATGCCAAAGATTCCCACCTGCCCTGGATTCTTAAGTCTATAAATATAGTCAAGCCCCCCTTTGCTCTACCTGAGCTCGATCTTACTGCTGCACATGCAAAGGTTTTATATCCTTCAATAAAACAAGTTTTCTCTGTCTCCCACGTTTCCTGTAGACAGATTATATTAAAATGTCTCACGTAGGTAAGCCATTGTGTATCCCCCAGTTTATTAGATAACCCCGCTACGTTCGAGGAGATAATTTTCAGGTCTCCACCGTGTCTTGTGCCTGTGTACGTTGCGGGTGTAATACTGACCCCTCTGGTGGTTGATTTGCCTGGGTGGTTTATATTCTGCGAGACGGAGTCCCTAGTTCGCAGTAGGGGTATTACAGGTGTTCTCCCATGTGACTTCACCCTTCTTTCTACCACCTCTGTGCTAACTGAGTGAATATCGCTAAGACTACCACCCTCCTCCCTGGGGATTAGTCAGTCAATATCATTCAGGTCTCTAAGTGGCGCAAAAACATTAGTAGCTGCCACTGCCCCGGCACGCCTCCCTTCCCCCCAGCAAGGTTACTCTGTATTAAGTCAGTACTGAGCCCTGGTCTATACAAGAAGCCCAATGATAAAGGTTTAATACAAGATTCTAAAGTAAATAAACCATTTGCATGCCCAAAAATCTCCCTTGCCAACTCCGGGTGTCTAAGTGTAACAATAATGCAGTCTCCTGGGAATACTTTCCTCGACTTACCAAGCCAAGACACCCTCCTAGCCATCAGAATGTGTCGGTGATTTTTAATCTTAAATCTAATATATTTGGACAACCAAATGAGCCACTTTATTAATTAGCTGGGTGACCGTCTCCTCCTGCTCATGGTTGTGTCATGGGACTCCTGTCAAGACCACTGTATAGGGGCAATTTTCTGGTGGCAGATCTACTACTGGGGGCTCTCCAGGGTTGAGATGTGGTGCTCTGATTACTTTTCCTTTGAGTTGGGATTGGTCTATACCTCCCCTAGGTTGGCTTTGTCGGCCACCCCTCTGTGCCTTATCTAGCCCCTCCTCCTTCCTTCGGTCAACCTCTTCATCCGAGTTCCTCTCATTTATCCTAGGGCGTGTTTCTACAGCATTGGGATGGAAAAAATCATTTACTTGGTTCGCGGTTCTGCTCACATTTTCAACCTGCTTATGGTGACTAGTTCCACAGTCTGTTCGAGCTACCTTAGGCATCTTTTTTGCGCATTCTAACCCCTCAGCCCCCCCCCTTAGTTACAGGTGGGTCCCCCAAAGGTTGCACCGATTGAATACAGTGACACCTCTCCGTAACCAGCGGGTTGGATGGTATACTTTTGGGCATTTCCAGCGATAAAGGTTTCTCCTCAATTAATGACAATTTACTTAGTAAAGGGGCCAGCAAAATAGACACCCGTGTTTCCAGTCTTTTCCACTGGTCTTCATTTCCAACATCTATGGGCAGGATTGCATTTGGGCATTGTTGTTTGAAGTCCTCTGGCAGCCCTTGGAGTTTCTTCTCGACCGCAAGATCCTGATTTGGGCATTTGGCAGCGAGGGGTTTAGCTCTAGTCTTCTGCTTAGTTTTTTGAGTAACCCTTCTAGCACGCTTAATCGGGGGTTCCTTTACATTATTTACTGGTGGAGATGTCTTTCCGCTCTCCCCCGGGCTTTCCCTAAGGTGTTATTTAGATCTCGTGGCCATTTCTCTTGACCTAGTTTCTGTTTGACTAATAGGACTGGTTACCACGAGGGTTAAGGAAGATGGCAAAGGATGGCTACCTACCTGTTAGGCGAGGGGAACAGTGCAATGGCTGCCACATACTCCTGGCTGGGGGAGGCCTCCATGCTGCTGGGCTGTGGGGAAGGGGGCATGCTGGGAGTAGTGATACAATCCTCCCACACACACACACTCCTCCATTACAGGATGGCTACCTACCTGTTAGGTGAGGGGGAACAGTGCAATGGCTGCCACATGCTCCTGGGTGGGGGAGGCCTCCGTGCTGCTGGGCTGTGGGGCAGGGAGCATGCTGGGAGTAGTGATACAATCCTCCCACCCACACACACTCCTCCATTACAGGATGGCTACCTACCTGTTAGGTGAGGGGGAACAGTGCAATGGCTGCCACATGCTCCAGGGTGGGGGGGAGGCCTCCATGCTGCTGGGCTGTGGGGCAGGAGGCATGCTTGGAGTAGTGAAACAGGCATCCCACCCACATACAGGACTCCATTACAAGATACCTACCTACCTGTTAGGTGAGGGGGAACAGTGCAATGGCTGCCACATGCTCCTGGCTGGGGGAGACCTCCATGCTGCTGGGCTGTGGGCCAGGAGGCATGCTGGGAGTAGTGATACAATTCTCCCACCCACACACACTCCTCCATTACAGGATGGCTACCTACCTGTTATGTGAGGGGGAACAATGCAATGGCTGCCACATGCTCCTGGGTGGGAGAGTCCTCCATGCTGCTGGGCTGTGGGCCAGGAGGCATGCTGGGAGTAGTGAAACAGGTCTCCCACCCCATACAGTGGAGAAGTGTGGCTCAGTGGTTAGAGGCGGCAGACCCGGAAGCTGAGATCAGCCGTGGACCAGGGTTCGATTCCCCGCCTCGGCGGGTCTCGGGCTCAAAAATTCCACGGACTCGACAATTCTCGCTCCGGTGCCTACTCGACTCACGGGGTCACACTCTGCGACTCTGGGCAATAGCTTGCTTAATCTCCACTACGGCCCCTCGCGGCGGGATGCCTGGCTTTCACCTTGTGAATACCCTGCCGGGGTATCTCTCACAGGGGAATACCAGGACGGGTTCCCTAAGCAAGCGCCTTGAGACCCCTGGGTGAAACGTGCGCTATATAAATCGAAATACATTTACATTTACATTTACAAGAATACATTGCAAGATGGCTGGCTACCTGTTGGGTGAGGGGGGACAGTGTGATGGGGTTTATGTTGTGCAAGGGAGTAATTCTCAGTGTGTTGTTTGGCATTTGTTTGTACTTACCAGCCTCCATTCCCCCGCCTACTCCTGTGAGACTCTCAGGATGCAGGATGGCAAGCACCTTCTCCTCCCATGGTGTGAATGTTTTCTGTGGGATGGGAGGGCCACTGCCAGTCTTCTCAGCCAGCATCCAGTTCTTGCTCCTCTTCTCCTTGACAACCCTCTTGAGATCATGCCACCGCTTCATGATCTCCTTCTTGGATCTTGGGGTGTTCCCTACTGCATTCACCCTTTGGACTATCCTTTCCCACATTTGGGTCCTTCTGGCTAATGGTGTCTGTTGGACCAGCCTACCAAACAGTTGTGGCTCTACTCTCACTATCTCGTTGACCATGACTGTCAACTCACTCAGTGAATTTGGGCATTTTAGGTGAGGTCATGGTGTGTTGTGTTAGGATTGTTTGTGGGTGCTGGTGGGTGGGTGGTGGGTGTGATGTTGGTGTGTGAGGTGTGAGGTGTGCTGGGGGATTGTGAGTGCTGGTGTGATGGTGGTGGTGATGGTGGTGGTGTTTGTGTGTGTGTGCTGTGCTCTTTTGCCTCTCCTGTAAGATGTGGTGTATGGCCTTTTCTTCTGGAGTATTGCAAAGGATTGTGGTCAGTGAAGCTGGTGGTTTTATACTCAGCTGTGTGGGTGTGGCCAAGTGGTATTTTCAATGTCAGGTGTGTTGTGGGAGTAGCCCTGTCCTTGTATATTTTTCTTAGCAATGTTTATTGCTATTTGTATTTCTTTCATGGGGGGGGGGAGCCATGGCTACATTGATTTGTTCAATGTTTGTCATCACTGCGGTGTTTTGGATTCGTCCGCCATTTTTTTCGTGTTCATTCCGCTGCGATGGCTATGCTGCAGCTCTTAAGCTATCTCTCCCATTCACTCCTGTGTGCGACCGCGGTGGTCGGAAACAGCGGTTCCGACCGTGGGACACTCGGGGATATCCTAATTTCCCGTGCGGTGTCTCTGCTTTACCTGTGGCCGGTTTTGTCTTTTCCGCTGCTTTTCCGGCCGCCGCGGTCGGAGTTTTGGCATCACCGCACGGGTCGGGTGGTTTTATTTCACCCGCTACCGCCGCGGTCGGTCTTTAGTGGCGGTTGATCCTAAGTTGACCGCCGGTTTATCCGCGGTCCTGGCGGGCGGTTGTTTTCCACCTCCATGGCAGTCGGGGTGATTTTCCGCCCGCTATCCTAATGTGCCCCTATGTCTCTACCAGATAATGCGTTACTGAAGGTAAGTGACTTGTCCTTCTTGCTCAAACTGTTTTAAGATAGATGCCCAGCAAGAATGAGCATTTTCCCTTTGATGGTGCTTAAAGTCTAAGCATAAGATTGTGTTATGTAACATGTGAATCAAACCTTAATTAGGCTTTATGGGACGCTAAATAGTCCACAGTTTAGAGTCCTCCTTGTGCACTTTCTGTCAGCAAGTTTGGTTAACATGCTTTTTGACCGGTAGGGTCTCTTAGGGAAAAGAACTTGCAAAGATTGAAACAAATCTGAGTTGCAGCCTGCACTTAAGGATTATCTTCTCCAGTAAAGATTTTACGCCAGCAGTAGTGACATTTTCACTTGTACTGCCACCAATTCGTCAAATCCTAGTAATTGTCTCTATCCTGCCCTTATCGGGGTATTGAAGTAAAAGCACTAGTTCTCCTCTTCATCCTTCACCAATCCTTCTACTCTGAAAGCTTTGTACAGAAGTGCCACAGTTGAGTTGTTGACAGTTAGCTGACTTGTTGCACAAAAGAAGGGAGGCTACCTCAGACCAATGTGTCCTACAGGTAATTTGTGTGGGGTTCTTCTTCTGCGTGACACAAGCATCCTGATGAAAGAGACTTCCAAATTTCTTGAAAAGGGGTTGAAAGGAAGACTTCCTCTTGAGGAGAAGCATAGAGGTTGCTACTCAAGATACTTTTTAGTATCATAGAAGGCCAAGATCACCACCCTCTTCTTGACGTTAATTCTAAAACAAATATCTTTGAAAAAGATCAAAGATCTCCATGATTCAGCACATTTTTCATGTGCTTTAGAATCATGACTGGGTGGTGTCCCTGGATCTTCAAGAAGCCTACTTCCATATTTTGATTCCAGATTGATAGAGAAAATACTCAATTTTACTGTAAGACCACAATACATTTAGATTTGCCATTTTCACCACCATGATGGCAATATTAGTGGTTCATCTTCACAGAAAAGGGATTAACATATTTCTCAGTGGTAGACATTGTGCTGAGCAAATTACAGATCACCTAGAAATTTGTCTCCGTTTGACCTGTTGTGATCCATTCCATTAACAAAGACGAGTGTGCTTTCTTCATGACACAAATGGTGAAACTCATTGTTGCAGTTCTGTATACCATCCAACGTTTCCCATCTTAGAGTGAGCCTGGTGTTTGCTTAACATGGTAGTCCAGTTCTCCACACATCTTCAGATGACTTGTTTACTAGCAAAGGTTGTTTCTAAATTCTGTTTCTCTCAGAAGATCTTTGAGTCTTCTTTTCAACTCCTCATTCTTCTATGGCAATAACCACCCTCCTAGGGCAATAATGTGAAAGACCACCACTCTTACTTGCACAGAATCCAGCATTTTACGATGGATGGCCTGTTGTTTTATTGGTTTCTTCAGACAAGGTAGAGCCATTCACAGGCAGCCCATGTCTTAGTGGGCCACATTTGTGTAGTAAGGAATATTACTCACAGGAAAGTTAAATAGCTGTGACCGATTAAGGGCTAATTTAATTAGAGGAAACGTATCTACCATAACATTCCTGTTCTTAGCATCTTCATGTGGTCTTATGGCCCTCAGTTGAAGTTTCCATAAAAAATTACTGTTATGGCTTAGAGGTAACAAATGAGTAGCAGTTAGATGAGCACACCTGCAAAGTTTTATAGTTTGATTAGCCTAATCAGCCTGAGCTTTGACACTTTGTTATGATGCTTTGGAAGTGATTTTGGATGAATAAGTTACAGGATGCGACTGTTAGAAATGGGGGTCTCTAGTTGTCAGAAGTAGCTACCTTTGACCAAGTAGGTGACCTTGCTTCTAGTCAGGGTAAGGGGGCTACACTCCTAAAATAACCCCTGCTCCCCCCCTTGGTAGCTTGGCACGAGCAGGCAGGCTTCTCTCAGAGGCAGTGTGTAAAGCATTTGTGAACATATACAGTAATACAGTGAAAACACTACAAATGGACACCATACCAGTTTAGATTAAGATTGAGTAATCTTTATCTAGATTTA
Organism: Lissotriton helveticus; assembly: GCF_964261635.1. Classification (NCBI taxonomy): domain Eukaryota; kingdom Metazoa; phylum Chordata; class Amphibia; order Caudata; family Salamandridae; genus Lissotriton; species Lissotriton helveticus. The sequence continues at coordinate 1,502,565,323 of NC_136057.1, read as the reverse complement.
ACACAAGACCAAACTACACAAATCCACAATACAGTATTCAAAAATATGACTTTCAGATGGTAAATATAGCTTAGTTCAATATAGAGGGTAAATGCAACACTTTACTCTCAAAGTACCTTGGATGCGTAATGCAAAATAAACAAAAGTGCCGCAGGGAAGGCGAAGCGTCAGTTCCTTGTTTCGGGGGAGGCAGCCCACCTGTTCCCTACCGGAGAGAAGGCGAAGCATCTGTTTCTAACTCTGTTCCGGTTACAATGCGACAATATGGCGCCTCGATGTGTTGCGACAATCCGGTGTGATGCGACAAAATGATGTCTTTGATGCGATGCAACAACTTGGAGACAATGCATGCACGCCTGACGGTCGTGCAGCAAAATCAATGTTTCTTGAGCCGCGACTGGCCCTGTGACATGCTTCTCCTGCAATGCGATGGCAACCTCTGTGGGGGCGGCACGCTTCTCCGGTGATGCAACACGCTTCCTTCGGCGAGGCGACGGCAAACAGCTGCGGCAGCTACACGCTTCTTCCTCGTTGCGTCACGCTCCCAGCGACACGCAGTCTCTAGATGTCCTTAAACAACAGCAGGCACCTCTCTACAGGTAGAATTCCCAACAAGGAAATACAAGGGGGCTTGAGGTGAAGTCTTTATGTCCCTGAGACTTCAGAACAGGAGGCAAGCTCAGCTTCAAGCTCTTGGAGATCTTCTTCAAGATAGTCAAAGTACACACAAAGCTCCTTTTCTACTTGGCAATAAGTAACCACTGCAGGCCAACCCCAAACATTCACTATCACAGGGGCAGTCTCCTCCTTCAGCTTCCTTGGTTTCTCTCCTTGGCAAAGGTTTGTCGTGATTCATAGAAGTGATCTAAAGTTCTGGGACCCTAATATTTATACTACAAAATCCGTTGTTCTCTGAAGGCAGAGTGTGTCTGTACCCAGCAAACCCAGTTCTGTCCTCCCTGGTGTAGCTTCGTGGTAGGGGGTGGAGACAGCATTGTGGAAAGCAGACTTGGCCCAGGTAGCTGAAAAGAAATCTCCTCCCTCTACTCTCTGTTCTGTGTAGGCTCAGGCAAGTGAAAGGAAATCTCCTCCCCCTACTCTCTATTCAACCCAGGTCCTATTCACCCCAGCCCTGACCCATCAGACTGGAGCCTAAGCCCTCTCGAGCCTCCTGTCACTCACAAGCCAGACATGGAATACAAAAACCTAGCAGTGGCACACTGGATGGTTAGGCAAGAAAATACCTACTTTCTAAAAGTGGTATTTTCAAACACAGAATGTAAAAATCACCCACACTAAAAGATGTATTTTAACATCCTAAACTTTATTTTCCTATCCTGTTCCTAGGGTCAGTTATGTTTATAAGATTTTATAATCAAACTGCCCTTTCTGGCCTATGGGAACAGATATCCTTGCAATCGTGTAAAATGAAATTGGCTGTAATTGACTATCGGGACATGCCACACACACCAGGGTATGTCCTACCTTTCACATAGAATGCACCCTGCCATAGGTGTACCTTGGGCCTGCCTTAGGGGTGACTAACATGTAGAAAAGGGAAGGTTTAGGGACTGGCATGTGGGTGCACTTGCCAAGTCGACCTGGCAATCCCAGACTGCACACAGGCTCTGCAATGGCAGGCCTGAGCCATATTTTACAAGCTGCTTCTGTGGGTGGCACAATCAGTCCTGCAAGCCCACCAGCAGCATTTGATTTACAGGCCCTGGGCGCTCAAGGTGCACTGTACTAGGGTCTGACAAGTAAATCAAATAGCCAAACTTGATTCACTAATCCATTACAACAATGTACACCAGAGAGCATATGCACTTTAGCACTGATCTGCAGTGGTAAAGTGCCCAGAGTCATAAAACCAACAAAATTAGGTCAGAAAAAATACATGAGGAAGGCAAAAAGTTCAGGGATGACCCTGCAAAAAGGGCCAAGTCCAACAGCAAGCATCCATTAGAGGAACATGATTTCGACCTTTATTGATGGGTAGACATTTATCAGTAGATTCCTAATGGCCCTCCCTCAGCCCTTTTTGCAGAGTGTCTCCTTTTCTTGTATTGGTTCCACTTTTAAGTCCAACATGGCCAATGGAAAATGTGTAAGAAAAAGCAGAATTGCCACCACTGGTAACTATTGGCACCTTGATAGACGTGTTCAATCACTTTCTTCAATGACATTGGGTAGAAATATTGATGGCGCCATAAAATAATCTTCTGGTGGAAATGAGCTTGAATTGATAGCAAATTGGTAAACATTTTCCAGATCCAGACTGAAGACTGGGGTTGTTTCATGGTCAGGAATATGCAGAAAGATGCACATTCCTGAGAAAGAAGGTGAGAAACGTGATCATCTATAGAGGGATTTAGGCACAATTTAATAGGACTTAGGAGTAACAAAAAAAAAGAATGTAAAACATTTTTTTATCACCATTGGCAAATAAGCAACAGTTTAAGCAGGCCAAATTGATAATTTATTATGTGCTTTTGGAATGAAGTGTTTACATTTGAAATCCTGTTAATTCCTCCTATCTCAATATAGTATTTATTTCCAGATAAAAAATAAATGTTTTCAATTTAGAATCTCTTGGTTATTTTGAGCCCCCAAGTAATGCACAGTGATGTTTTTGAAACATTTTGCTTGAATTTGCTTCTAATTTTGACATCTTGTCTTTGGACTTTTATAGAATACCTCTCTGTCTGCATTCCTGGCTATGTGTAATCCCCAGGATAAATATTTGGAGCCTGATCAGCAATATGCGGTATCCGAAGTTATTGGCCACATATGGGCACTTCTTGACCTAAAAAAGGTGATTAAGCTGATTTACTTTAATAATTTACAATTCATTTGACGTTATAGTTGCTTACTGATCTAAAAGCTTGATTCCTCTCTGCTAAATAGATTATCTGAGAGAGACATATAGACGCAGAGTTCTTATCTTTGAACTTCCAGGCATGAGGCTGGATCCAGAAGATTTTTGATAGGAGAACCTCTGTGTGTCGATGAGTGGCGTCTGTCGACTCCGTGTGACTTTGCAGGCGTCGGGTTTGTTGGCATTGCACACACGTGTCATCTAAATAGGTGCCACCCCCGCACGCTGATGCCATTTAATTTCGTTCCGCGCCAGCCAGCGGACATTCGTTGTAGAGTGTTACCCCCTGACACTTTTTGATAGACTTTTTTTGACTTTTTGTTGACTCCTTTTGGTGTATAGGGATGTGTAGTAAAAGACCTCAGGGTTCAAGACGTGCAGCTCCTGTCACCATGCCATGTTGGTTATGGACCCCATTTGGTGTGTCTCTTGTGCCTGGACCACAACCATGAAACGGAGTTGTGCTCCATTTGCCGAACCATTGGCTGAAGACTTTGAGGGAGCTCTCCCTAAAGCTGATCGTGGCCCGGTGTCCCGCACCACGGAGGTCGCCTCGTCAATAGCAGACCTGGTCCCGGTCAAGAGGAAGGTCCAAGCATTGGTCCGGGGGAATCAACTTCTTCTTCCTCGAAGCCATTGCCATCAGGTAAGAAGCACCATAAAAAGCACAAGAAGTCAAAGCGTGTTTCGACTTTGCCCCATCCGTCTCACGACGAGATGGAGGAGCCTTAGCTTTTGAGGCCTTGCTCTGCGGAGCGGATGCCTGGGTCGTCTTCTCATTCCAATAAAAATCATTGTAATGGCGGCCCCACCCTGCCTGCGCACCTTAGGGCTCCGCTGAAGGAGAGCCCCGTGGGTTCCGCGCCTCCGGCTTCGACCACAGCCTCCTTTTGGATCTGTCCCTGGATCCGGACCACCACAAGTTTCACCTCTGCAACCTCAACCGACGCAGCGTCCGATGCAGAGGCCCTCAGCATCACCGGCGCCTCTCCCATCATAATCTTGGACGACACAGAGCAGTTGGACGTCCACCAACGCTGAGACCGGCTTCAACAGAGCCATACGGCTCCACGCCATTCAACCTGCCCTATTCTGAAGGGTTAGGTATAGGGGATGAGGATTGGGAGGGGCAGCTGGATCCCTCAGATATCCTGCAACCCAATCAAGACATACCTGGACTGGTATGAGGACCTGGGTGATGCCAGTGACCTGAACACCTCTCCAGATACTGGTATGTGGTCTTCCCCAAAACCTGGCTACAGAGGAGGGAACCTCATTTGGGATGGTAGTGTGTAGGGCTGCCGAGGTCTTGGCCTCAACTTCCTACTCTGGCAGTCAAGACTAACGTCTTGACGGAGGTCCTGCAGCCTGGTGTCTCCTGCTCTAAACGCTTGCTGCCTTTTAAAGAGGCCTCCACAGATTTTCTACTGGATACCTGGTCCAAGCCCACCACAGGGTCTGCTGTGAATATAACCATTGCCCACCACTCTGCACCAGTGGACCCAGCTTTTCTCTCCACCCATCCCACCCCACAGAGCTTGATGGTCCAAGTCTCTACTTCGCATGGTTATTTCCCTTCCATACCTGTGGACAGGGAATACAAGAGGCTGGACAGCTTTGGGAAGAAGATATTTTCTTCCACCAGTCTAGCATTGTGGTTGTTAAACATGCATGCCTCTTGGGCCGTTACTCCCATTCGCTGTGGGATATGGTTGCACAAGTGCTGCCCAGAGTCTCGGAGGAGGACCGGGCTCTCCCCTCCCAAGCTCTTACGGACCGGAGAGATGCAGCGAAGTTTGCCATATGATGTAGTTTAGACTCGACAGACTCGCTAGGCAGAACTATTTCCTCAGCGGTGGTCGTTGGGTGCCCCGCCTGGCTGAGGAGGTCTTGCTTTTCTGGGGATGTCCAAGCTCACATCATGGACATGCCCTGTAATGGCTCCTGTCTCTTCAGCGACAAAGCAGACGCAGCGCTTGAGCGCTTCAAGGACTTACGGGCTACAGCCAAGTCCCTGGGCCTCTCCATCTCATCCCAGCCTGTGTCTGCTTTTCGCTCCTTTTGTGGCTTTGATGTTTCCAACTGAGACAACCCTACTCTAACCAGAGGACCCCGCAAGTCCAGCAACCTCTGCGGGCCATGGATGCGGTTTACCCTGACCTCGCAGGTCGGGTGGCCAGAAGTTAGGTCAGGCCACAGCCCCCTTCTCCACTGCAAAACCTTCCTAGTCTGATCCCCCTAGATCATGGGCGTCCAGTTGTTGGCAGGATACGCCATCATCACTTCCACTGGCAAGATATCACCTCAGACAGGTGGGTGCTACAAATAGTTTAAGGGGGCTACTCCCCCTCCCCCCTTTGAGACTACCCCTCCCTCTATGCCTCCAAACTACGATCGGCTGATCGAGGATCATCTTGCCTTACACTGCATAAAGCTAAGTCTCTCTTGGCCAAGAGAGCTATAGAGAGGGTACACAGGCCAGAAGTGGGCTGTGGTTGCTAATCCCGCTATTTTCTGGTTCCAAAGAAGGACAGAGGCCTTCGCCTATCCTACACCTCAGGGCCCTCAACTAATTAATCAGAAAGGAAAAGTCCAAGATGCTCAACCTTGCTCAGGTCCTGTCTGCCCTTCACTCTGGAGACTGGATGGTAGCATTAGACTTGCAGGACGCCTATTTCCACATTCCCGTCCTGCCAGCCCATCGTCGCTATCTGCGGTTTATGTTGGGCCAAAAGCACTTTGTTTGCCGTTCTTCCATTCATCCTCACCAGTGCCCCTCGGTGTTCACCAAGGTGATGGTGGTGGTCGCAGCCCATCTGCGAAGATCAGTGGTCCTAGTCTTCCCCTATCTTGAGGACTGGTTGTTGAAGGCGGGCTCGTCCAAAGCAGTTGTCTTCCACCTCCAGACTACGGCGAACCTCCTGCATTTGCTGGGTTTGCTATCAACGTGCCGAAGTCACACCTGACTCCCTCTCAGACGCTCCCATTCATCTGAGCAATTCTGGACACAGTGCAGTTTCTGACTTATCCTCCCAAGCAGCGAGTAAAGTATATTGTAATGGTGTCTTGTAAAGCGCCTGAATCACCCCACATGGGGTATCTCCGTGCTGTAGACCGCTGGGGAACCCGTCCTGGCTTTCCCTGTGAGATGCTCCCTGCTGGGTATCTCCAAGGTGAAACCAGGCATCCCCGGCGTATGTGGGGGGCCGTTGTGGAGATGAGGCAAGCTAATGCCCAGAGTTGCCAGGTGTGATCCCTGGTTAGAGTAGGCACCGAGGCGAGAATTATCGAGTCCGCTGTTCCTGGTCCACGACCCTGCCGTCTCAGGAATTGAACCCTGGTCCCGGGCAGTCCTCTGCTTCCGGGTCTGCCGCCTCTAACCAGTGAGCCACACTACTCCATATTCAGAGTATGATACAGACGTTTCAGCCTCTATACTGGATTTGGGTGAAAATGACCCTGAGGTTGTTGAGCCTCATGGCCTCCTGGATCCTGTTAGTGAACTATGCCAGATGGCACATGCAGGCTCTGCAGTGGGACCTGAAGTATTGATGGGCCCAGCATCAGGGGACATCTCTCCAACCTGGTTCAGAAAGCGGACGGAACTACAACCGACCTGCAGTGGTGGCTGACAAACCACGATTGGGTCCGAGGCAGACCCCTCTCTTTTCCCCACCCAGATCTCACAGTAGTCACCGATGCATCCCTTCTGGGATGGGGCTGCCATCTGGGAGAGGTGTAGATCAAAGAACTCTGGTCACTGTCACTGAAAGCCTTTTTACCATCCCCTCAAAGGAAGGCTAGATCAGGTGTTGACAGACAAGACCAACATGTGGTATTGCAACAACAGTGACGGGGTGGGGTTGTGGAACCTTTGTCAAGAGGCCCTGTATCACTGGACTTGGCTGGAACTATAGTTCATTTCCCTGGTGGTTCAACATCTGGCCTGGCCTCTGAGCGCCAGAGCAGATGAACTCAGCATCTGGTGCCCTGCGGATCATGAGTGGCGTCTCCATCCTGAGGTGGTGCAAGATCTCTTTAAACTGTGGGATTTCAGCAGTATTGCACATTGGAGTTTCCATGGCGGCTCTTGCTCGGCGACGCTTTTCGTCGCGAGTGGAGCACAGGCCTCCTGTTCTCCTTTCCACCCGTACCACTCCCACCCAGAGAGCTCAAGAAGATCAGGCGCGACCGGGCCCCAGCCATCCTTGTGGCTCCAGACTAGGCACGGAGAGTCTGATTCCCTGAGCTTCTGCTAATGAGCATCGATTCTCTGGTCAGGCTCCCTCTTCGGGAGGATCTTCTGTCGCAGCAGCAGGGGAGAGTTCTCCACCTGAACCTGTCCACTCTCCGCCTCCATGTGTGGAGATTGAGCTGCAATGGTTGACAACTGTCGACCTTCCTGCTGAAGTCTGTGAGGGTTTTCTGGCAGCCAGACATTCTTCCATGAAGTTGGTATACGCCTGCTGATGGCAAACATTGTGTAAATACCAAACAGAACGATCTGTTGATCCTTTGTCTGCCTCACCATCAGATGTTCTTCTTTTCATTCTCTCCTTGGCCCAGCAGGGCTCTGCTTTGGGCACTCTGAAGGACTACCTTTTGGCCACGGTCAGTCTCTTAATGGCTCGGCGCATCTGGCATGGAAAGTCGTAAAAAGTACTGACGTCAGTGTGCCAGAGTGGCGCCTATATAGACGCTCGGATGTCGCCACAAATCAGACGACTTCACGCAAAGTTGCCCGACGCCACCTATCGGCTTGCAGGGGCACTGCTATCAAAAGTCTTCCGGATCCAACCTGATGCCTGGAAGTTGAAAGGTAAGGAATCTGAGACCAGATCATATCTCTACTGGATAAGGCGTTACCAAAGGTAAGTAACTTGTTCTTTTAGACAATTATTGCTTTAGAACCCCTAAGACATCTGCTGAAATCTAATGATGTCGGTGTGTGTTTCTTACCTTTCCACCATCATTCTGCAATTCACAGAGAAGCCAGAGACTGAATAAAACTACTGTCTGCTGTAAACAAGGCATTGTTTAAAAAGGTTTAGGTGGTTCAATAATGGCCCTCCAATGCATTGCCTATCCGATACACGTGTGCTGTTACCATACTCTAGAAATTAGAAAGCTGTGTTTCATGTTCTCCATTCAGCCATAGTTGAGACAAATTGACAAATCTCAATCCGATCGGATTGAGAGAAGACTACTTCTAAGATTTCGCAAAGCCAGGGCCCCATGAATTTGAGCTCACAGTCTGTGTAGGTAGGACGCTGGCTGTGTATATACTATACCAAAGTAAGGTAAAGTGTTTGCAGAGAGTCCAGGGAGTCCCCAGAGGTATAGCAGAGGCTAAATTAAATAAGTACTAATAGCTCTTTTTGTGTTAGTGTGGGCGAGCAGTTAGGCTTATCCAGAGGGTGTGTTAAGCACTTATTGTATTCACTCACTCAAGACTAATGGCACACACTCAGAGACTGAATCCAGACCAATTAGTGTTTCATATTTTTTTATTGAGAGTACATTTAACATGCATAGAAACCATGGATACATACAGAATAGCATAATATCATAGAATAACATGAATTCATATAAGGTAGTAATAAAAAGGAAATGCTTCAATATTAAAGGGAAAGTGAATTATAAAGGAGGGAATAAATTTAGTCCATGGAGGAGAAAATGAATAACACGAATTTAAAATTAAAAGAGGGAGGGGAATGTGATATAGAATTCCTAAATGAATAAACAACAGCTCAAAAATTGGCATTTTTACATAAATATATAGGTAATGGAGAAAGGGTATAAGGAGGGGGGAAAAGAGTAGACTTATTGCCTGGATAGAATAGGAATATAGAAAAAAGAGAAAAGAGGAAAGCAAAGACATAGGATTAAAGGGGTATGGGGGAAGTGGAAGGAATTCAGGGATCACGGAGAAAAGGAACCCATACTTGCTGGAAGATTTCCTCTTGATCCTGTAATTTATATATAATACGTCCATGCAAAGCCATGTTCCGTTGTGACCCACTGTGGAGGATCAGTCATACCCGGAAGTAAATAAATTAATTGTGTGAGGTGTAAAGCTAAAGAATAGTGTTCTAAGGATGGTAATCTCAGGCCACCATGAGAGCGGCGAGCCAATAATTTAGAAGCGGCTAGACGAGGGCAAGTGGAACCCCAGATAGATCTAATTTGGGCATTTATTCTACAAAGTGTAGACAAAGGAACAAGAATTGTGAGCATGCCAAGTATATAACTAAAGCAAGGTAACCTAACCATCCTAACTGCTTGCACCCTCCCCACATGGATAAGCCCAGGAGAGACCATTTTGCAAAATCAGTTTCCATTTTCATTATAAGGGGTGAGATATTGCCTGAGATCATATTTGACAAACCTTTATAAACTGAAATTCCCAAATATTTGAATTGGGATGATTTCCAACAAAAGGGATACCCATCAATTGACTCTTTTGTGGTACCAGAAGAAATCGGAAAAGTCTCACTTTTATCACAGTTCACTTTGTAACCAGAGTTGGTCGAAAAACTATCAATGATCTTAAGTAAAACTGGTAAAGATCTTTTAACGTGAGGAGAATATCATCAGCATACAAGTATAGTTTGGAAGTACCACCTGCTATAGGTATACCTTGAACATGTTGTGAATGTCGAATGAGTGAGGCAAGAGGCTATATCGCTAGTAAAAATAAAAGGGGTGAAAGAGGACAACCCTGACGGGTACCTTGTTGGATTGGAAAGGGATGGGAAAGAAACCCACCGCAATTGACTTGGGCTATTGGAGTGTCATATAAGAGACAAACTTTGGAAATAAATTGGTCACCTAGGCCAAAGCGTTTCATAGATGCGAAAAGGTATTTCCAGTCAATACGGTTGAATGCTTTTTCTTCATCCAGTGAACGGGCTACAGCATCTTTTGTCATTTTATTTGCAGACCATGAAGTATGAGCTAGAGTTCAGAGATGATTCCTGGAGGAACGACCTGGGACAAAACCAACCTGTGAGTGATGTATGTGAGAGGGAATAACTTTACGTAAACATGTCGCTAAGATATTTGCAAAGATTTGGACGTCACTATTTATCAGTAAAATGGGCCGATAACTACTACAAGCAAGCAGGTTTTTACCGGGTTTAGGGATAACCACAATCAACGCTTTATTAGAAGTAAGGCAAAGTGATTGTGTTTAAACCGCCTCATGGAAGGCAGAAAATGGGGGGGCGTGGCAGAACAGCCACGATGGCGGACGGTCTCCGCTAGAGCTCCGTGCGCGGCCGGGCTTTCTCCGGTAAATACAGACCAACGGAGACCTTCGACCGGCTGAGAGACACTGACCCAAGGCAGAACCCCACCTGGAGCACGGGACACTGAGCAGAGGCGGGGTGAAACGCCGGTAAAACACTCCTGCGGGTCGCGCTGAAGACCGCGGAGCAGGGAGGTGGAGTGGCGCGGAGACCCGACGGCGGATCTCCGGATCCTGGGACCAGCTCAAGGGTAGATGCCAGGCCTGGAGGGCGGGGCCGGCGCCCTGCGGTTGTCGGCGATTGCTGCCTGCACCCTCGCGGACACCACTGGCTGGCAGTAGAGCCGGCAGCACACGGTGAGAGGGACGAGGGGAAGCGCGCCGGGCCCCGGAGCCCAGGGGCGAGATCCTGGGACAAGAGGAGCCACCATATTGCGGAGACCGGCCGAGGGGAGGCCTAGTGCTGGCGGCCCGGCCCTCACGGTGCGAAGACATTTGGGGTCCTACCGCGGCCCTCATTCTCTCCCCCCCCCCCCCAGTCCTCCTGCAACTGAAGAACTAACCCTGCTGGGGGAAGGGGGAGCACGTCGCCTGGGGGGGCGAGGTGGTCCTGTCGGATAACCACGGGCCCGCGCATGAGGGAGAGGCCGAGATGGGAGGCCACCCCTGGGCTTGTGCTGGCCTTTAGCTGGAAGAGGCATTGCTGGAGGGCGACCCGCTGCCTGGTATAGCCCCGGAGAGAAGTGGAACCCCCTCTGAGACAACCTGGTGGGGAGCCAGAAAACCATGCTGGTCGGCTTTTCCCGCCTGGGGGCCCGGTGCGAAGCCTCCGCAGCAGCCATATAGAGAGCCGGGTCGCATTGGCTGCATTGCTGGACCCGGGGGGCCCGAACGGCGCCGGGACTGCCAGTAAGTCGGGCCAAGCACAACATGGTCAGGAAGGGCCAGAGGAATGTGGACGGCCCAGGAGAGCCGGCGGGGTCCGGCCCGCAGACGGGAGCCGGAGCGAGCGGAGGCGGACCTGGCCAGACCGACCAGACAGGATCGAGCACTCAACAGACTGACAAATTGGACCTCATCCTCCAAGAGATCCGGGACTCCCGACAGGCGCTGGAGCACCAGTTGGGGACCCTCACTAATAACTTCTCCCTCTTGAAGGCGGACCATGGCAAGCTGGCGGATAAGGTCAAGGACCAGGTGCTCGTACTCGCGGACCTTACACCCACTGTGGATGATCACGGCAAATCTATCCAGGACCTCCGAGGTCAAGTGACAGCGCTGATGGAACGGGTTGAGGACGCGGAGGAATAATGTAGAAGTAATCGGCCTGCCGGAAAAATGTGAGAAACCGCGGGCGGAAGAGTTCATGGAACAATGGTTTAGAGACCACGTAGCGACAGACGGACTCTCCCCATACTTCTGTGTGGAACGAGCGCACAGGATTCCGACCGGGGCGCCCTCCTCGCCCTCTCATTGTCCATATCCTTAATTATCGTGATAGGGATACCCTTCTGAGGAAAGCTCGGGAAAGATCCATCATCCATTTTGAGAACCAGAGGGTGTCACTCTACCCGGACTGCACGAACATGGTGCAAAAACAGAGGGCATCCTACATGGAGGTGAAGAAGAAACTGAGAAGTGCGCAACTAAAATACGCTTTGCTCTTCCCCGCCCGCCTGAAAGTCATCCATGGGAAGAAATCACACTTCTTCGAGAGCCCTGCGGACGCTGAGGAGTGGCTAGAGGTGATGGGACTGGGCGGCAGTCAGGAAACATCCCAGGAGGCGGAAGCGAGGACGTCGGACAGGAACTCGGGAGGAAGCTGCCGCTCCTCGTCTGGATCCGGAAAGGGAAATACTGAGCGCGGCCCATCGCGGAATCATCAGAGAGACGAAAGGCGGGAGGCCATCTCCCTTGCTGGCACCTTCAGAGAGGACCCGGCGAAAATAACCACAGACTCTGACGATACCACAGGACACTCGGACTCTGATAACAGTGTGCTGCTCTTTCCTACAATCACTCCTAGAGCCGCGGATGACCTCATGGACAACTGACCTGTCGGGTGACATCCCGAGTCTACGCCTTTGCAGCAGTACATGCACGGTATCCTTTTCTGTTATACTTAGTCCTAGGGTAATAGACCCCGACTGGGTTCAGGGGTGCGCGGGAGGTGGGTGAGAAGAATGATGAGCGGATACTGACTCACTCCCGAATGCATGCCACATCCTTTGGAATTGACACTCTACTGGGTGCCTCGGGGCGAGACTCGAAGCCGCCTATCGCCAATGATACAAACTTTGTCTGTAATTACACTGCACTTCCCCTACAGCATTAAGTGCCCGGCCGGGCCACCGTTGAGCCAGTAGAGACTGGAACTGGTAACAAAATGAATACATGTGTGCTGGGCCGACCCCCCCCCCCTGGCGAAAGCACGACTGTTTGGTTCTTTGTGTTTCTAATGTTAAGGTTGGGCTCGGCTATGTCCAATGGCTGCGCCAAGTTGGTTTTTGAAATGTTAGTATTCTTTATAGGTGCTATCTCCTGGGTTCAGCTCCCCGGTGTCCTAGACACACGACCACCCCCGGAACTGGTTCTACCGCCCACTGATCATGGCTGAACAATCTGGAGTGTACAAGGTTACCACCTGGAATGTACGAGGACTGGGGGCGGTGCAGAAAAGACACAGGGTCCACTCTTATCTCCTTGGACAGCAGACGCAAATCGCCTTCTTACAAGAGACACATCTCACGGTCTCTGAAGCCCAGAAGTTGCGGAAGAAATGGAGAGGGATGATATACTCTACGTCTTACTTGGGCATTTTCAAGGGGGGCCACTATCTGGGTGAGACACGGGACACCATTTACTGCAATAGAGAGGAAAGTAGACGAACAGGGCAGATATAGCCTGGTTAAAGGTACCCTTGATGGCCAATTGATTGTCCTGGGCTGTATATATGCCCCACATTATGAACAGGAACTGTTCCTACAAAGGGTTGGGAGGGCACTCTCCCCGTGGGCAGATATTCCCTGGGTGCTCGGGGGAGATTGGAACGCGGTATTGGATCTGGCCCTCGACAGATCACACCCACCCCTACAGGCTGCCGGTGCTACCAAGCTTACTGACCTATTCAGGTCCTGGGTGGAGGGCTGGAGCCTTAGCGATGTATGGCGGGAGGTACACCCCACACACAAAGAATACTCCTTCTACTCCCCTGTACACGACTTGCACACACAAATCGACTGATTCCTATGCTCCCGAACGATAGTCCCACTGATGAGCTCCCCGGAATATTTAGCAAAGACCTTCTCGGACCATAGACCCCTCAAATGTACTATCTCCTGGGGCAGGGTCCCGACCCCAGTCCCTACATGGCAACTCAACCCCCAGCACTTAGAGGACGGCCCGTTCAAAGCAACTCTTTCAGAGACCCTGACACAGTACTGGGAGGTCAACTGGGATACTGCCTCTTCCAACTTGGTGGTCTGGGATGCGATGAAGGCAGTTGTGCGGGGAGTGGCGATTGGGAAGCTGGTGGGAGCTAGGCAGGAGATTCACCGGAAATTGTGTGAGGTGGAGGACAGACTAGTGTAGCTTGAACGGGAGGCGGGGGAGGACCCGGGTAAAAAACAGACCCTGCAGGAACAACATATTTTACACGCTGAGACACTAGAAACACTGCGCATCATTGACTATAAGGCCTATTTACAACGACAATACACAGAGGCGGACCGCTCTGGGGCACTACTGGCCCGCTTGATACGCGACAAACCTGACACCCCAGTAATTACCCAGATCTGAACACGAGAGGGAGACTTAGTGGGCACACAATCTGACATTAACCGGGCATTCCACGACCACTTACAGACTCTGTACGCCCGAACTGGGACGGACGATCCTACATACATAGCCGATTTCATGCGAGACCTCCCCTTCCCTCAATTGACAGCAGAGGTACAAAAATCAATGGAGGGCCCCATCACCCCACACGAAATACGCGCTGCGAACAAACACTTGAACAGAAACAAGACTCCGGGCATGGACGGACTCCCCGTCGAGTTCTATTCCACTTATGCCGACATATTGGTACCGGTTCTGGAACGAATTTATAAGGAGGCCTTCGAGAGGGGGCATCTGCCACACACAACCATGCAGGCCATAGTGATTTCCATTCCTAAGCCGGATAGGGACAATATGGAATTGGCGAATTATAGACCTTTATCTATGCTGGCCACAGAATATAAAATCCTGAGCAAAGCTATTGCCCTACATATCCAGCCCCACCTGACCACACTTATACACTGCGACCAGTGTGGATTCCTCCCGGGGTGCAGTACTTCCCTCAACATGAGACGCCTCCACGCAATTATGACAGCGTCACCAGCTGAGCTGCAACGAGCGGGATGTATCGCGTTAGACCTCAAACAAGCGTTTGATTCACTCTCTTGGCCCTTTATGTTTGAGGCCTTGGGCCGATTTGGGTTTCTGGCCCCGCTGATACAGTGGATCAGGTTGCTGTAAACCGACCCCACGGCCAGGGCCAGAACCGGACGCCATGTGTCGGCTGCATACACAGTCCATCGGGGCACCAGGCAGGGATGCCCCCTGTCCCCATTGCTGTTCGTACTGGCATTGGAACCACTGGCCATCGCCCTTCGCCAACACCAGAGTCGATGGGAATACCAGTGGCGGGGACGTCACATCTTCTATCCGTATACGCGGATGACATGCTATTATACCTCCGAGACCTGGAAGCTGACCACACGCTATTACATGACACTTTCCGCCGATTTGAAACAATATCAGGACTGGCAATCAACCCAGACAAATCGGTGGGTTTCTACTTCCGCGACGGGCCTAGCCCGTCCTCCCTGCCGTTTGGCACCTATGGGATCCCGGTGGCCCAATCCAGCTTTAAATATCTGGGAATCAGCATCTACAGGAAATCGGTAGACCAGCTGGATGGGAATATTACTAGGGCCATAACTGGTCTCCGGGGTAGTATCGGATTTTGGGCCTCACTCCCCTTATCTGTTATGGGCCGCATAGCGATAGCAAAGATTGTAATGTTACCATGCCTGCTTTACTATTTCGTGAACCTGCCCCTGTGCATTCCGCGCCGCACCTTCGAATCCCTTAAATCCTTATTGACTACCCTTATATGGGGATCGGGCAGACGGCGGATTAGCCTGCGGAAATTACAACTCGGCACCTCTCAGGGGGGACTAGGTGCCCCTGACTTCCAAGGTTATTTTTACGCAAGTCAACTTCAATGGTTGTCTTACTGGCTAGCGGGGAGAAACCTCCACGAAATCGGTTGGACGAGGGGTCGACTGGACCGGGGTGACTTACACGCCTTACTGCTACCCGGAAGTAAGATTCCGCGAGAGTGCCACCCACTGCTCCAAACTGCCCTTAAATGTTGAAAGAAGGCGCTAGCTTACAAGTCCACGGTTCTGCCTTACGCAGATAATATCCCACTGCTGGGTATCCCGACACCACAGGGACGACTTACCAAATACGCCCTTAGGGAATGGACGGCAAACGGAATTGAGGGAGTGGGCAGTTTCTTCGGGGATGACCTATTGCTGGACCACCGCACCTTCGTGCACGTGACTGGGACTTCGGACAGACATTACTTGTTACACGCCACTGTCTCCCATTACATCTGGACGACCTGGGCTCCACAACGCATTCACCCACAGCAACACCAACTGGTGCACCTGGTACACTACATGGGGGCCGGCGGGCACTTAGTACGATGGCTGTACACCGGGATTAGGGCTCATTCTGCAATCTCCCTTGACACACTGCGAGAGGCTTGGTCATGGGATACAGGGGAGGAATTGACAGACACGACTTGGCGATTGGCCTTGGAACACCCAAGGAGGGTCTCCAGAAACGTGAAATTTAAATACATTCAAGCCATGATCCTCCACAGGGCATACCTCACCCGGTGAGGATCCACAAGATGTTCCCCAACGCCTCCCACCAGTGCCCGCGATGTGGGACGGACGAGGCGGACTTCCTCCATATGCTCTGGTCGTGCCCACGGCTGAGAGGGTACTGGAGCGAGGTGTGCCAAACGCTACGAGAGATATCTCAGATACAAGTACAGGAGAGTGCACTGTACTGCCTGGCGGGAGCCCGGCCTCGGCCCAAGCCACTAAAACCCAAGTTGAGATTTCTGGATTTAGCCCTCCTTTTAGCGATTAGAAAACTCACGATGCAGTGGAAGTCCCCGAGAGTGTCTAGGGTGGAGACATGGCGAACAGACGTAGTGAAATGGGGTAGGATAGAATGTGTTGCTCTTAGGAAAGAGGAAGAAGGTGGGAGACGGAAAATTCCGATGGCACTGGACTGGGAGGTCATGCTGTTAGAGCTGGAAGGTATAGACCGGCCCCTTTCCCAGGACGCATGAGCACACAGAGGCCCCGAGGGAACATTGCAGATTACACAGGGCACTGAGGTGAGACGGAGGGGGTCGATAGGACTTCTATTACATAATCCGGGTAGAGAGTGAATGGAGCTGGGGAGCGACTAATGATCTTACAGGAGGGATTGAGCACCGAAGTTAACAGGGTGGGGGAGGGACAGTTGGGGAGCGAGTGGGTGGGTTTACGAATGCATCCTGATAATAACAGAGACATTTCCTACTGCACGCAAGTCTGGATGAGTACGATCTAAGCGATAGAGCTCTGTCCTCTATATGTAGACTGGGGAGAAAATTGGAAAAGCGTGATGTATGACATAACTGATGTGAATTTTGTACACAAATGTAATGAAGATACATTCACGAATAAAGTTTTTTTTTTTAAATGGAAGGCAGAAAATAAAGTAACAACTTTTTCAGTCCCTATCCATTTATAAAACTCCGCAGGGAAGCCGTCTGCACCCGGAGATTTCTGTTAAGGCAGTTTTAGTGATGGCTGCAGCAATTTCTTCCTTGTTAATATCACCACCATGCAGGGCTCTACCTTCATCTGTGAAGCAAGGGAGATTGATATCAGCCAGATATGAGATTATTTGTTCTTCAGATATTGAAGTTTCATGGGTATTTAGTTTTTCATAAAAGGATGCCAAAGTGTCCAAAATATCCTGTGGTCTCGTAAGAATCTCACCTTTTTCTGCACGTAATGTAGGAATGGCCATAGCTGTCTCACGTTGTTTCAATTGTGCTGCTGGTAGATTACCTGTTTTTTATCCTTGTTCATAATGTCTGCCCTTTAGGTGTTGAAGAGTGTACTCAGCTTTGGAGGTATATAAGTTATTGAGCGCTAATTAAGCAAGTTCTAGTTTTCGACGGTTAGGTATTGTGGGATGAGATGTATATAAATGTGTAAGGGAAGTAATTTGAGTCTCCAATTCTGTACTATGTAGGGACGCAGATTTATTGGCCTCAGCAGCGTCTCTCATCAATTTTGACCAGGGATAGTTGCTTTGGCAGCTGCCCAAACGCTTCTATAGGAAGTAACAGATGTCTTATTTATAGCGAAATAATCAGAAATATGTGAACGAAGTAAAACTTTACCTTTGGGAAGGCGGTACCTTTGTATATTCATACGCCATGGTTTACGGCCTGGGGAAGTTAATCCTATTTTTAGAGTAACAAGGATAGGGGAATGGTCTGATATTGCATCTTCTAAGATACGGGATTCAGTGGTACTTGCAACCACTGAATGCAAAATAAGAAAATAGTCTATCCTGGATTGTGTACCATGGGTCGAGCAGAGAAAGGTGTACTCCTGGTCAGAAGGGTGACAAAGACGCCAATGGTCCACTAGTCCGTGATCTGATGTTATGTCTCCCAACAAGGCTCTGTTTACCTCATTACACCTATCCAGGGTACCCGTTCTGTCAATTATAGCATCCAGTGCAAGGTTCCAATCACCGTCAATTATATAACTAGATGCACCAATTTCTACCAGCAAACGGTTCAGACTGAGAAAAAAAATGCATTTAGCTCCCGTAGGAGCATAAACTGAGCCCACACAGAGGACCTGATCTCCTATTTTGAGCATTGCAAAAATATATCTACCATCTGGATCAGTCCAGGTTTTGATAATGGTAACGGGCAAAGATTTGTGAATTAGAATAGCTACACCACACTTCCGTGGATGGATCTCATTAAGTGGGAGTGGTGTCGTCAGTGAATGACTTTTCCCCCCAATCTCGTCGTAACTTAGAGGACTCTAGAGCATCCAAATGAGTCTCTTGCAGAAGAGGAATATCAGTTGTTTTTGCTTGTAGATAGGAGAGTACTTTGTTGTGTTTAATAAAGTGTGTAAGGCCATGAACATTTCACAAAATAATGCATAGTGGATGAGAAGCAGGGGAAATGTTCAAAGACATGTGCATGTTAGCAGAAAAAGTTAATTTAGGTGTTTAGGGTTTAAGAATAAGAAAAGAATCGGTGTTGGGGATAGTAAGGGTGAAAAAAGTAAAGAACAGGGTTCCGGGCAAGAGAGGAGAATGAGTATGAGTCACTTGTTAATGGACAGGAGAATAAATAAAGAAACAAGAATAGAACAAATGAAATAATAAGAGGATTAGGAGGAAAGAAAAAGAGTAATACGAGTAGATGTACTGCACAGGGAAAAAGTACAGTAAAAGGGGAGCGGAACTGTTCTCTACGGGTCCTAGCTTTTGGCTTATACGCACCGGTGGAGCCCCCTACAGCGCGAAGCATGGAAAGAGTACATAAGTATGACAAATTATAAACCGTATTAAATAAACTTCTTAAATCGTATAAGAATTAATTATTTAATCTAAATACAGTGTACAAAAGTAATCAATTAGGCAAGCAATTTTGAGCAATTTTACTTAAATAGAAAAAAGAAAAAGGAGAATGAAAAGGATTGAAGGAATAGCTAAAGAAAAGAAGAACACCGTATTTATGCTTCCAACTATTATGCTATGGAAGAATCTAAAGAAGGAAATCTGATGTATTTGAAATTTGAGATAATATTAGAAATACTTATTGGAAAGAGGAGGAAGAGAGAAAATATAAGAGAAAGGTAAAATGGAATAGTGGAAAGAATGCAATACATGACCATAAGGCAGTAGTTTATATGTATAGACCAATTCTTAATTTATAGCTTTTTAAAGGATCGTAGCAATATTAGTAATACCGAGGCCAACAAGGAAGATAGTAGAGGAAATAAATATTAAATAGTAAATACAACCGCTATGATACTTCATGACAATTAAAAAGTATAATAATTCAATAATTAAGTATTAACGCATTTAGATCTTTTCAGAATTATTAATCTAAATACAGTATGTCAAAATAATCGATTAGGCAAACAGTTTAAAGTATGATTACTTAAATAGAAGTAAGAAGAAGGAAAAGAGAAGATGGAAAGGATATAAAGAATAGTGAAAGAAAAGAAGGATAATGCTTATCAACTTCAACCCTTGTGCTCTAGAGGGAGTTAAAAAAATAAAGGAGATCCAAGGATTTATATTATTTGAAATATAGCCTATGTAAAAATATTAACAGTAAAATAAACATTGATCTAATTAAATAGTATACTATCTAAATTTACAGGATAAAATAAGTAAATGTTATAATAAGGAAGTAATATAAGAAATACTTATTATAAATACTTATTATAAAGAGGGGGAAGAGAGAGAAAGTATAAGAGGAAGGTACAAGAAAGTATTATGAAGAATACCATGCATAGCTGTAATATGTGTGAAAACAAAAAGGGAAAGGATAAAGAAAGGTCGAGAATAAATTAATATATTTTAGTATAGTACAAGCATTATACAGCAAGTACTGTCCAATTGAGTAAATACATATGTAGGTATTTATCAGGTCATAACTTCAATAAGCAGTAGGATATAAGTGTCCTATCTGTTCTTCAGAATTTAAAGAGTAAAGCAATAAATTAAATTCAAGGAACAAGGTCATCAATTGATGTTGGAGGTTTAAGTAGAGAGCGTGATTTGTCTCTGTCCCTTTCCTGCGTTAGAGCAGCCACTTCCTGTAGAACTTGGGCTTTATCACCAATCGAGCATAGGTGTCTGTCTGGATCTCTTCCCCTATTTTGGAAACTATCTGGGTTACGATGGATGGATGTCTGGAGTTTTTTGGGAGGTTGGTGAAGAGCAGGAAGATTGAGTCTCTGGTATGGAGTCAGATTACTCCATATGTTGGGGAGAGATATTGTCCAGGAAGCGTCGAAGGTCATCTTGAATTAAAAGTATTTGGATACTCCATTCTTGGTAATTCGCAGTTGTGCTGGTTCAAAAATACCATATTTGATGTCTAATTGACATAAGCAAGGTCAGAAAAAGAGTAAAAGTTTAACAACAGTCATTTGTTTCTCTTGAAAAGTCTGCATAAATTCTAATTTCATGACTCTCAAATATGTATGGACCATGTGTATGTGCTGCTGCAATTAGCTGTAGAGCTTGACCAATGGGTCCCTATCCTGGGGTGGGTACACCCCCTAGTCTGCTCCTCTCCTGTGGGAGGGGGGCAGGAGCCTAGCTGTGATTGGGCAGGGATCCCCATCTTCAAGATGGCCGGAGCCCGGAGTCGTGCTTCACCTTGACTCTCCCACCTGGAGTGTGGGGTGGCATGGGCTGGCACACGTCCTTTCCTCACTTAGGGTTTCCCGCCATTCTTCCCGCCAGAGCGGGGGTCAGAACCGGTGGGGGCCAGTTTCTGAGTACAGCAAGTGGCCTGGAGAAGCTCACAAAGGCGGTATGCCTTTGAAGCTTCCCCTGCCCATCCTGGGGGAGGAGGCTTGGCACCTCGTCCCAGGATGTGCATTGTTTCAGGCCCCCAAGAGCGGCAGGTTCTCGACCCAGGGGTTCAGAAACATGTCTGGTGGTGGCAGCCTCAGTAGCCACACAGTCAGGACACTGGGAATTGGTTAGTTTTCAGGGGGCATCTCTAAGATGCCCTCTGTCATGCATTTTACATTAAATCCCACACTGGCATCAGTGCGGGTTTAATGTGCCGAGAAGTTTGATATCAAACTTCTCAGTCTTCAGTGAAGCTATCATGGTGCTGTGGAGTTCGTAATGACAACCTCCCAGCACCATATACCCTTAATGGCAGCACTGCACTTACAGTGCCCAGGAATGGCCCTGGGTACTGTAGGGGCACAGGGCTCATGCACCTGTGCCCACACCACTGGCACAGGTCACCCAGCTAGAGGGGTGACTGATGGATGCCAGGGTAGTGAGCTTGTGGACATGGCACACAGCGATGTGTGCCATGTCGACTCTCTATTTAGTTCTGTACTTAGGCACTCAGCCTGCAAAGGCAGTGTATGGGTGTCAGGGTACAGGGCCCCCTAAGGGGGGGCACAATAGGTGCTGCAGCCCTTAGGGGTCTTCTCTGGTCACCCTGCCCTGTGTATCTACTTTACTAGGGGCTGACACGTGGCCAGAGATGCCAATTGGGTTTTTGTTTCAACACAGTTTTAGGGAAGGAACAAAGGCACCTGGTCATAGCGGATTTCACGCTACAGTGGCAGGAAGTAACTCTATGCCATGAACCTTAATAAAAAGCAGATCCTTTGGTGATCAATTGTTGAGACTTGAATCACACAGCCTCTATACTAATTGAATGTAGCCTGACTATGTGAAGGAGACACCGGGCTCCGGCTAAGATAACAGGCTCATCATTGAAAGTCACCCCAATGGTACCCCATGAGCCCTCCTGTGCTTGTTTAGGCTTTCCTGTTAGTGTCCAAGTCCTGATGAGGACCCGCACTGACACCCATAACAGTGCAGACCCTGGGTTGAAACGTCGACAATCTGAACCGTGGACCAGTTGAGATACCCTGCGATGAGACTTATTAATTCAGTCCACAGAGTGTTTTGAAATATTGTGTTCTCTGGCCACCACCCCCACCTTCTTCTTTTCTCCAATCATCTTTGTATATATATTACACAGTCACCACAGCACTGAGCACCAAATGTCAACTTCTGTCACATATTATTTGTGACGATGTATATATTCTTTGACAGCCTTGCAAATGTAAATTTGGGTATTTTTTATGAATAAAGTAATTTATAAAAGCTCTTAAATACCCTACATGGTTTGTGTTTGTATTACAATTAATTTTCTCATTGTAGGTTTAGTCTTTTAAGTAATCCAATTACCTCAAGAAATATTTCGCACCCGACAGAACCATTTGTATTCTAGTACTGGGCACCTGGTTGGCAGGAGCCCAGGGCACACTCAGTCAAAACACATCAGCAATTCAGCAAAAAGTGGGGGCATACCAATGCAAGAAAGATGGCACTTTCTCACAATCTCAAACTGGCATATTCACCTCAATAGAATATATTCTAGTATAGTGGTGGTTACCTCTTAAAATAACATCACTACAGGCAGTGTTCTTTTGCTTCACCAATGTTAGACCTGGCACCATTGGTGTGGGTCTCCCTTCCATTTTTGCTTTTGCCTCATGTGTTTTTCTGGTGTTAGATGCTTTGGGCACTGTGCCACTGCTGTCCAGTGCCACAGTGCGAGTGCTCCCTACTGTAAATTGATGTATTGATTAATGGTTCCATGATTGGATATTTGGTGTACTTGTCAGACCCTAGTGCAGTGCACTGAGTGTGCCCAGGGCGTGTAAATCCAAATGCTGCTAGTGGTCTGGCAGCATTGGTTGTGCCACCCACAGAAGCAGCCTTGTAAAATGTGTCTAAGGTCTGCCATTACAGAGCCTGCGTGCAGTCTGGTACTGTCATGTTGACTGGGCAAGTGCACCCACTTGCCAGTCCATAAACCTTCCCTTGTCTTCATATTAGTCACCCCTCTGGGAGGCCTAAAGGGCAGGGTGCATTGTAAGTATAAGGTAGGACAAGCCCTGATGTGTGTGGCATGTCCTAATAGTGAATTACCGCCATTTTCGTTTCTCACTATTGCAAGGCTACCTGTTCCCCTTAGGATAGAATGGGCTGCTAGATTGTTACATGTTTATAATCCCAGCAGACTCAGGGAACATGGTAGAAATTGAGTTTAGTATGCCTGGACTCAGAATAATAAAATACATCTTTTAGTAAAGTTTATTTTAATATTCTGTGTTTGCAAATACCACTATTAGAAAGTAGGTATTTGCTTGCCTAACCATTTGAGCCCGCCTCTGCTAGGTTGTGGATTCCTTGTCTGGGTTTGTGTGTGACAGGACTGGGGAATTCCAGGATACAGGCTGGGGCTGCCCGGTGGTGAATAGGGAGATCTGCATCCAAGATGGCAGGGAGGAGTTGCACCTGGGACCTGAATAGGGCTGGGCCCTCCCTCTACAACTCTGGCTCCACCCCCTGTGAGGTGTCTGATGTCTCTGCCCTGCACACTGAACGAAGAGAAGGAAGACTGTCAACAAAGTGCTCCGGGCCTGTACTTGCCTTCCACAATGCTGGCTCAACCTCCTGTGGGGCGTCTGATGTGCCTGCCCTGTGCTGTGAAAGGGAAGGAGAAGTCTGGTAAACAGAGTGCTTCAGAACTGGCTTGAACTGGGCACATGCCCCTCTCCCCTCAGAGAACAAAGGATTTTGGGGTATAAGTATTGGGACCCTGAACCCATGAAATTAGATCACTCCTGGAACTGACAAGAAGAAATCTCTGCTGAGGAGAAGGAACCTGAAGAAACGGAGGAAAGACTATTCCCAAGCTGAAGTGCTGCTTGGGGGATTGGCCTGCAGTGGTTGCCTGGCTGCCTAGAGAGGAGAAAGGACTTTGTGGATTGTACCTTTGCTTTTCAACGTGTGCTAAAAAGATCTCCAGGGGCTTGGAAGAGAGCTTTGCCCCCTGACTGAAGTCCCAGGACCAGTGGACTTCACCAGCCTTTGTGAATTGCTACTGTTCCAGTGGCTACAGAGGCAGGGAGCTGTGACCGACTCTCACGACCGGCCCGGTATCCTGTCGGCACCGCACTGAGCAACGTCTGCCTCGAACAACGCAAGCTCTGCGCTCACCGACTCAGTCTGTCCGGACTGACCGACGCCAGCTCCCGAACTCCAGCTCGAACGCCGCACCATAAAGCTGGAAGCACTGCAACGAGCAACGTCCGCCCTGAACAACGCAAGCTCTGAGCTCACCGACGCCGTCAACGAGCCGTAGCCTGCAACGTGACGGAAGGGACACCGTGACCTGCAACGCTTTCTTTTCCTGCACCGCGACGATCACCAGAACCAGCTCGCACATCCGTGCCGGCCGCCCCAAGGAAAAGGTACTGTGTTTGAGTCTATCGACATTTGAGTGGGCCCGGACCGCCGCTGTCCGCTGGATTTGTTAGACTCTGTGTTCTTTCAGCACGCTGTAGGCGGACAAGGCTACCGACTCGCACAGAACTTTGATTTACACCGTTTTAACCAGAACTCTTGAAATTTGAAAGTACTATGGATTCTTTTTGTCGTGTATTGGTCTTGTGGTAACTCTATATAAAGTATAACTTATTTTTGATACAAAACCTTGTGTGGTGTCCATTTGTAGTGTTGTCACTGGGTTACTGTATGTGGTCACAAATGCTTAACTTACAGCGCCTCTGAACTAGCCTTGACTGCTCGCGCCACGCCGCCTAGAGGGTGAGCAGGGGTTATTTTAAGAGGGTAATTGCCTTGCCCTGACTAGAGGAGAGGGTCCCTGCTTGGCACAAGTACCTACCTGTGCCAACCAGAGACCCCCAATTCTAACAACCAAGAAGTCAGTGCAACAACAATATTATAAAGACACCTTGGGTATGTATTCGTCATAGGTTCCCCCTTTGAGCACTATTCATGTGACCAATATTATAATTCTTCACCTGATATATTATATTGATATGAATATTGATATGAATATCCCCTGCACCAGCATTGCGCGGAAATTTTTCCTAGCTCTCCGCGCCGACAAGGTCATCATAGCATCATGGCTCCGCATGACGTCATCGGAGCCATAAGAAGACCTCGTCGGCATGATGAAGTTGGTTCCCTTTTTTCTGCGCTGTCGACGCTAACGTTTTTTTTCTGGGACTCTCCATACTTCATTTGGATACTTTGTATTTTTGATTGTATCTCTCCCTTTCTTTGTCATTTCTGCTCCGAGTAAGTCAGGGTTTAAACCTTGCAGAGAATGCTGTAAACATATGTCAATTACTGACCCGCATGAGGATTGCCTTTGGTGTTTGTCTTCAGACCATGACGTCGAGGGCTGCCCATCGTGCCGGAAGATGAACCTGAAGGCGTTAAAGGAGCGAGAAGCCAAACTTTACATGGCCAAGGCGAAAAAAGAGAAAAGGAGTCGAAAAAGATCAAAGTCTAGTTCTTCGGCGTATCACGACTCCAAGAAGCATAAGAAGAAGAGGAGACATGCTTCTCGACACCGGTCTTCGAAGTAGGTGGTTTTGAGGTCGCCTTCACCTGCTCCTCGATGTCGAGAAAAGCACTTTGTTTCTCCTTTGCCTCCAGTGTCTCGTCAGGGGACTCCAGCTCATTCTCCTTCTTATGAGGGTTATCCAGAGCAGGCGACGCCACCGAGATTCTCACCATCGAATCCGGCTGATGATGATGAAGTTCTTTCGGCTCCGGCTGTTCCACCTGTGGCTCCAGCGGCTACGATACCAGAGGTGCCTCGATCGGATCCGGAACCGGCTTCTTACCCTCAGTTTCTGATGCTGGCTTCTGATCGTTTGTATTTTTTAAATGCAATGTATGGTGTTTTCACCAGGGCCTCATACCCCTCTGGAGCACCTTTGGGTCCCATGGGTCGTTGGCTTATAATTTGGCTGTGCCTCATCAGTATCCTCATATTAACACAACACAATACCTCTAGGACCATAAATCCTTGAATTGCTCATAGCCATGGATCTCGCTTTTTTCCACGGCGGGTTCAATAAGTGAACAATAAAACTTTCAATTTTTTTAACATTTAAGGTAGGTACACAACTACTCAATCACTTTTTCCATTAATGAACAACACAGAACTTTCTTTTCTCTTCAATTGTTGTATTTATCTTTTGTGTTTTTTCTTAGATGAAAATATCATTCAATTTCACAAAAAAACATGGTTTGATTACTTTTTGTATTATATTTGTACATACAATCTTCCTGCAAAGAGAAATTGTAGTCATTTGCAAGGGAGTTATAAACAATAATCAAACAAAGTGCACATCATATATACAGTGAATTCCACATTTTAGCTTGTTTGGTCATAATCCTACATTTTATATCTACCAGGGTACATCTGAATAGTGCTCCTTGGTAAGTTTTACTAAGTGGTCCTTAAAAAATATAGGCTCAGAGAGTCATTATGGAAATGTTCAAAGTTTAGGCCATTCAGCTTTTTTTGCTAAACTTTGAGTCCTTTTTAATACTCCTATGTGCTACTGGTACTCTGAGTCCTGGGAAAGTGAAAGGTGAGTTGTGTGGGTGTGCCAACGCGTTTCGACCTTCGTGCTGGGGACCAGGAGGATTTCAAAGAAGGTCTTCCTCAGGGCTGGGACTGTGTGATAGGATTATTGTCATCTAATGTGGTTCGGGTGAGCGATTCACTGTTCTCCATCTTGTCATTCGAGGCTTACATCTTGGTATTATTTAAAAAGACGATGTGGAATTGCAATCACTCGGCATCGTCTTCCGGCGTCTTTGCTGCCTCTGGTTATAGATTCCAACCTCTTAGGTCCTGAACTGAATATATCCCCTGAGTGTAATCATCAGTATCCTCAGGCCCCCTTTATGCCAGTGATGTCGTCCTGTTCTTTTCCAGCTCTGAGGATGTCGACACAGTATGGGCATTCTCTGGCTCATCCCGTAAACCTTCTCAGATTCCAACGGCGCTGATTATGGATCCACCTTCGATGCCGCTTCCGGAGCCGTCTACACCGCGCCTGGCGCCGCCGACACCGCAACCGAAGATGCGTTCGGCGCAGAGGTTATTGGAAGAAGAGCAGTACCGGGATGAGGAGAGAGTGGAAAGAGAAGTGTATGACACAGAAGATGTGTTTGAAGACTTGTGTGAAGCAAGTGAACTTGACACTTCCTCAGAGTGGGACTTTGTTTCTCAAAAGGCTTCTCCCTCTAAGAATGTTTCTCCATATCACACAGTTATCAGGAATGCTGCAGAACTTTTGGACTTGCAGCTTTCTGTAGCAGAGTATAAACCGAATATTCTCACAGAAGTGCTTCATTCTCCATCTTCAGTGATTAAGCCTTGTTTGCCGTTTAATGATGCTCTAACTGATCCGATACTTGAGGTGTGGCGCAATCCTCTTTCAGCACCTGCAGTTTCGAGGTCAGTCTCAAGAAGATGTAGACCTGCTCCAGGAGATCCGGTTTTCCTATCCTCTCACCCCTCTCCTGAAAGTCTGGTGGTGCAGGCTTCTTGCTTGAAGCAGTCAATAGGGGCATTTTCGCAGGCTCCAGCAGACAGAGACTCTAAGAAGTTGGAGCAGTCTGCGAAAAAGGTCTTTTCTTCAGCCAGTATGGCATTAAAATCTACCAATGCCACTTGTCTCTTGGGCAAGTATATTCATGCTTTAATGGACTCTGCGAAACAGCTTCTCCCTAAGTTATCTGAGGAGGACAAGGGGAATCTGAGTGATGTGTTGGTGGATGCTCAAGCGGCTGCTCAAAAGGTTATCCAGTCTGGTTTGGATACAGCGGATTCTGTTGCCAGAGTCATGGGCTCGTCTATTGCGACAAGGAGGCACGCTTGGTTAAAATCGTCAGGCTTCTCTCCTGACGTACAGGCTGCTCTTATTGATTTGCCATTTGATGGTTCCAAGCTTTTTGGTGAAAAGGCTGACTCTGCCCTGCAGAGATTCAAGGACAGTAAAGCAACTGCAAGGTCTTTGGGTCTGCAGACTCAATCAAGAGGCTATTGATATAAAAGATACCGTAGCTTTGGGAAGTCTTCCTTTTGTGGACAGCCTCCGCAACAGCAGCAATACCCCTTGTATAAGAGCTACAGGGGTTAAGGCAGAGGTCACCTTCATGGAGCCGGGGCGTCAACCCTCTTCCTCTTCCAACTCCCCAAACACTCCTGGGTAATGCCGTAAAGCAGCCTTAGATCCGCCATCCTGGATCATGTGGGTCCCGTGGGAGGCCGGCTTACCCATATTCTACAAGATTGGAACTTAATAACTTCGGACCTTTGGGTTTTAGATCTTGTAGAGAATGTGGGTACGCCCTTCCCTTCAGGGAATTCCCTCCTCCTTACCCTCCTTGCCAGGGGTTTTACACGGAGGATCATTTGCTTCTCCTTCAGAAGAAGGTTCTTACCCTGTTCTAAAAAGGTGCGATAGAGGTGGTTCTGGCGACGCCAGGGCCTCGTACCCCTCAGGAAATGGGTCAGGGTTGCTACTCCCGGTATTTCCTGATCCCCAAGACGGATGGCAGGTTACGTCATATCCTGGACCTCAGAATCTTGAATCTATTTCTCAAGCAGGTTCAAGATGCTCACTGTAGCGCTGGTTCTTCAGGCGCTGCAACAAGAGGACTGGATGGTGGCCATCGACTTGCAGGATTCGTATTTCCACATCCCAATCCTGAAGCCGCACAGGAAGTTTCCCCATTTCACGGTAGGGTCACAAAACTACCAGTTTACGGTCCTTCCGTTTGGTCTTGCTACTGCACCTAGAGTCTTCACCAAGGTGATGGCAGTGGTGGCTGCCCATCTCAGGAGGTTGGGGATTCCAGTTTCCCCCTACCTGGTGAGTCATCATTTGCAGGTTACAACCCAGCTGTTGTACAAATTGGATTTTTCGATAAATGTACCAGAGTCTCACCTAGTGCTCTCTCAGCGCAACCTGCTCATAGGGGCAGTACTGGATACCACTGTGTGTCGAGCATTCCCTCCTCCGCAAAGGATTCTCGACATTCAGGAAATGATTCCCTTGTTTTACAATGGAGCGGTTGTTCCAGTACTGAAGGTCCTTCGCCTGCTCGGTCTGTTCACTTCCTGCATCCTGTTGGTCAACCATGCATGCTGGCACATGAGGGTGCTCCTGTGGTGTCTCCGCAGGCAGTGGTATCAGCACAACGGAGATCTCAGAGAGTCTGTGAGGATCTCCTGAGAAGCTGCAGCGGATCTGTCTTGGTGGAGCGTGGAGGGCAATCTATCTCAAGGAAAGCTCTTCATCTTCCTCCATCGGTGGTGTAGAAAACCACGAGGAGCCAATATAGGAGAGGTAGTATGAGAGGACTTTATTTTAAATCTCTCTCAAGGTATAACACAGCAATCTCTGGCGTGACAGTCTTTTCCTTGCTTCAGGATAACGAATTATGCAGCGTGTCCTGGATCCCTCCTTCTTACCCGAGGTCAGGTGAGGACAGCCGTCATGAAGAGTACAACAATAATGAAAAGAAGAAAAAAATGGTTGTCACGCTTGTGTTCTGGGCACACAACTCAAAGGGGATAGGGTGTGAGGGAGTGACACCGGGACCGTCACCATGGGTAGTGATAAGTGCATAAGGGCTCTTTAGCGTGTTTCTTTCTTAAACTCGTCCCTTCTTCTCAGGGGGCCTAGCGCCCGCTTCCCCTTTTCTCCACCACCCCCTGAGTCGGGCCCGTACCTCAGAGAGCCACACAGAGAGCCACATGGTGTGCTGGCGGTACCGGATGGGGTTCAGCTCCCTTCCACTGGCGTCGGGATGGTTCCTGGAGCCAGATGCTGGTCCCGCCGTGTCGGTCTCTCTACCGGGGTTCGTGTCGGGGTCTCCTTCCTTCGGTCCGGTTCTTGATCCGTTGGACGTTAGGCAGCCCTGGTTCCAGAGGTAAGCGACCCTCTGCTGGGCCGCCGGGCCTCTTATGAGGTGTTCTTCTTCCTCCTCCGGTCTTCCGATTGGGTCATGTGATCCAGTCACATGGACGGGAGAAGCTGCTGGGTTAAAGGGACCCCTACAGACCGGACTCACTAGATCCCACGGTGACTGTAAGTAGAAAACAGGGGAGATGTAAGGGGGCATTAGGTCACAGTTTTCTTCCTCCTCAAGTGCAGGGTCAGGCGCTCCCCGACACACCCCTTCCCCAGACAGTTCACGATTGGGGAACTGAGAGACACGGGATAGTGAGTCAGCGTTCCCATTACAGCTACCCTTCCTATGCCGGGGTAAACAGTCAAAATATCGACTACAAAATATCGAATGGACATAATATCGAGATTTAAATATAGATTGGACAAAATATCGACTGGACAGAATATAGACATCAAAAATATCGTTTTTAAGGTAAGTAATGTAATATCGAATGTTAAAAATATAGACAGTTAAAATATCGAAGTATACAATATAGGTTATTAAAATTATCACATTTTTAATATCTAATTTTTTATAGTGTTTTATGTTATGTGTGTGAAAAGTGTGTATTTATGTTATAATTTATTTTAATTAATGAAATTTGTTTTTTAATTTTTGCGTAATTTCATTCTGTAGCGGGTAGAAAGTAATTTAATTATAATTAATTAAATATGTAAATTTATTTATTGGTATTCATTTTAATTAATTGTTAATTAATTTATATTTGGTAATTAATTACATTTTAATTGGCAAATAATTTTAATTAATTGATTAATTGCTAATTATGTTAATTTTACTAATTTATTTTCTGTAGCGGGTTGTGGGTTTATAGGGGAATAGGGTGGGAAGGTATTTATTTATAATTAATTAAATAAATCAATTTATTTAAATATATTTAATTTTAATTAATTGTTAATTAATTGTTAAATGTTAAATTATTAATTGTTAATTTGCAATTAATTTGTATTAATAGGTAAATATTTGTAATAATTAATTTTAATTTGTAATTTTAATTTATTAATTATTATATTATATTAAATTGGTAATTACTTTTAATTAATTTTTTATAGATATTAATTTATATTTATTGAAATAATATATGAAGTATTTAATTTCCCTACTATTGCACTCTCTGGAGTGGGAATAGTAAGTTTTACCCCTACGCTATCCAACACTTTCCCTACTGTTGCACCCAATGGAGTGGGAATAGTAATTTTTACCCCTACGCTATCCAACGCTTTCTCTACTGTTGCACCCACTGGAGTGGGAATAGTAATTTTTACCCCTACGCTATCCAACGCTTTCCCTACTGTTGCACCCACTGGGGTGGGAATAGTAATTTAAACCCTACGCTATCCAATGCTTTCCCTAATGTTGCACCCACTGGAGTGGGAATAGTAATTTTAACCCCTACGCTATCCAACGCTTTCCCTACTGTTGCACCCACTGGAGTGGGAATAGTCATTTTTACCCCTACGCTATCCAACGCTTTCTCTACTGTTGCACTCTTTGGAGTGGGAATAGTAATTTTAACCCCTACGCTATCCAACGCTTTCCCTACTGTTGCACTATTTGGAGTGGGAATAGTAATTTTTACCCCTACGCTATCCCAACGCTTTCCCTACTATTGCACTCACTGGAGTGGGAATAGAAATTTTAACCCCTACGCTATCCAACGCTTTCCCTACTGTTGCACTATTTGGAGTGGGAATCGTAATTTTTACCCCTACGCTATCCAACGCTTTCCCTACTGTTGCACTCTTTGGAGTTGGAATAGTAAATTTTACCCCTACACTATCCAACGCTTTCCCCACTGTTGCACCCACTGGAGTGGGAATAGTAATTTTTAACCCTACGCTATCCAACGCTTTCCCTACTGTTCCACTCTCTGGAGTGGGAATAGTATTTTTTACACTTCTGCTATCGTACGTTAATAATATTGGATATTATTTAATTATATTATGTTACTATATATATATGTTTTAACAAATATGATTGTAAAAAATTTTTTTTATAACTTTCATTAATTATTTATTATAAGTTAATTTAAGTATTTTTAAGTATATTTTAGTAATTAATTTTAACTATTAATTTAATTTAACACCGTTTTTAATAAAGTCGATATTTTAATAAACTATATTTTTGTAAATGATATTTTGGACTCGATATTTTTGTACTTACCTGTTTGTAGATACAAACTCGATATTCTGCATGTCGATATTTTGGCATAGATATTTTTGCTAGTCGATATTCTGTCCGTCGATATTATGTCCGTGATCCCTATGCCGGATTTCAAAGGAGAAGGGCTGTAAAGAAAGGAACCACCTCAGGACCCTGGTGTTATTCCCCTTGTTGCAGCCATTGTAGGGGAGCATGGTCGGTGTATAGGAGAAAAGGGGTGTGTGAGAAGTTGGCCTGATATGTGATGTCCACTATTCTAGTGGGCGCCCTGTATCAGTCCAAACAACCCTTATGGTGATGGTTGTAAAGTTAACCTTATAGACCAGCTATCCTAGTGGTAGCATGGACAAAGCAGTCTTAGTGGAGTGGTGTGGCTCACTGGTTAGAGGCGGCAGACCCGGAAGCAGAGAACAGCCCGGGACCAGAGTTCAATTCCCGACGCAGCAGGGTCGTAGACCAGGGTCAGCGGACTCGATAATTCTCGCCTCGGTGCCTACTCTAACCAGGGATCACACTCGGCAACTCTGGGCATTAGCTTGCCTCATCTCTACAACGGCCCCCCCACATTCGCCGGGGATGCCTGGTTTCACCTTGGAGATACCCAGTAGGGACCATCTCACAGGGATAGCCAGGACGGGTTCCCCAACGGTCTACAGCGCCACGACGCCTCAGGGCAGCAGTGCGCTTTACAAGACACACACATTTACATACACACATTTACATACACACATTTACAGGCTAACACTTCAGAGAGCATGTGAAGCCAATTGTTTTATCAATAAAAAACCCTTGAATATCAAATGAAAGGACACCACACAAGGTATATATCAAATATATATCTATTTATTTCTAACACAACCCTTCTGCACTCTTTACGAGGTCAGAGTTCGAGATACAGCACAAGTTACTCAATAAGCATACTATAAGTTGCACAAATACAATTCTGCCCTAGGGTCTCACGAAGCATATACTAAAGAAGTGGTATAAGAGCCACTTCAGGAAAGGTGAATAGGCCTAGGGCCTTGGAAATCGGTGGGGCTACACAGAGTAGCCAAAGGTTAGGAAGCCGGAGTCCCACAGGATGCGTGTGCAGTGTCTAAACACACATGCAGGTTCTCATAGACTTTCAATGCGAACGTAAAGTTTATAAACTAGTTGATTTCGGACCTTCCGGGTGGACTACGGGAAAAACCCAGTTAAAGTAGGACACTTGGATAGTTATTACCTACGGGAGCACTGGAGTACTCGAGTTACCTCACCCAGAGAAGCCGGGTGCATAGGTGTGAAGTCGTGTCGGGTTTCGTCATCAAATCCTATGGAGAGCTGCAAGAAGATGCTGCAGGCGACCAGGAGGAAGATGTCCGGGTGGATCCAAGGGTGGATCGAGGAAGTGAAGAACCTGAAAGCATAGGGGACACAGTCTGGGTCACTAGCCAGTGTCCAGGAATGCACCAGGACGGAACCAGGGGATCTTGAGATGCAATCAGGTGAAGATGTGAAGCTTGTCTCTGCAGCCACGTGGACCAGGAGGCGTCGATGACGACCAGGAGCTGGATACGGGCTGTCCCACAAGGGATCTCTCTGTTGGCGCTGTCGGCTTCCGGATTGGAGTCTACAAACCTTGGCAAAGGCAACCCACGCAGAATGTGAAGATCGGCTTCTTGTACAGACCAGCAAGGTCTGTGGAGCTTCCCCTTTACAGGAAAGCAGAAGCAGGCCCAGAGCAACCAGGCAGTAGGATGTCTCCAGGAGGGCCACTAGCCAATGGGCTAGCAACCGCAAAGACACGTCGAGAAGAAATGCAGGCACAGGCCCCACGCGACACTCGTGGAGTGTGGAGGGCTGAGCTTCGGTGCAATTACTGCTCGGGGTTTGGGCTTCTCAGGTCTCAATGCACAACTTCAAGGACACCTCAGAAGCTGCACAGTTAGCAAAAAGCAGGTATTGCAGGTTGTCCGGTCCCACGTCTCTCATGTCCGCCACGGGGCTCAGCTTTGCTCTGGATGTTGGTCGGGTTAGAGAAGTCTGGAAGTCCAGAGGCTGCGTCGCTAAGTCTTCGGGCTCCGGCGTGAGCGTCGACAAAGCAAACCAGCAAGTCACTGATGGTGCCTGTTTTCACAGGGTGGTCACTCCTTGACCACAAGGGAGATTCTTCAGTCTTCTAGTTGCAGTAAAATGTCGAAGGTCCAGAGTTTCATTTCAGAGTTTCAGTTCAGGATAATCTAAAGTCTCTAGACTCAGCTCCTAGCTTTGTACGAATTAAGGGGGCTGGATTACCTGCTAGGTCCCTCCTATGGGTGGAACCTGGGAAGGGGGTGGTTACACCCCTTTCCCTTTGTCCAGTTTCGCACCAGAGCTGGGGCAGGAGCGCCCCAGCAACTGGTTTGAACCGGGCTATGCATGGAGCACCTTCTGTGCCCCAGGCAGTGTCTCATTTCATTCAACCCACCCTGCCCCAATACACTATGGCCTGTCTGGGGAGGTGCTAGCACCTCCCAAGGCAAGAAACCTATTGTCCAGGCCTCCCCTGCCATAGTTTCGTCCAGCAGCAGGAGGTCAGACTCGTGTCTGTGGCAGCAGCATCCATTTTGTGATGCTGAGGCTCTGTTTAACTTTAACCGGGTAAAGCTACAACTACATGTCTTCTCCCTCCAGAAGGGTGGAATGCTACCTCTGCCGCCAGGACTGGCGGGAAGGTAGTATTCCAAAGCGTATGACACCTTACACGACATGTTTTGATAAAGCCAAACCAAAGTTAGCATTAACCGCGAGGATTATAATGCATTTAAGAGTATATGGTATGGCTATATCATAGAACAGCTATAAGGACATGGTTCCGAAAGCTGCAGACAGGCTCAGCTCATGCTAGAGCACCATCTCACATAAAACCAAGCACTCTTCCTCCAGGATTGTTAAGGCCTGCCATAGGAGTGACTTATAGGTATATATGTGTCTATATATAATGGTAGGTATAGGAATACTATACCTAAGCAAGGGGTGATTACACGACCTTGCCCCAGCCGAGTGATCAGCCAGTTGTGTCAGTTTGGATGGCCAGCCAGGGGTGGCATAATACATGCTGCAGCCCCTGGTAGGCCTTGGATGCACCTATGCCCTGGGTACCTATGTTTACGAGTTTCACATATAATGAATTCGAATATGTACAAAATGTAAATATTATCCACTTATTTATACAGATATAAATGAAAAGAAAACTAATGACAAAAATTATAATCATGAAATATAACATATTTTTGTATTTGATGTGTCTTTGCACCTAGATTTAATCACTGATTTGTCGAAGAAAAAGTATTTGTTTGCTATATCTTTTTTACAAATTCAGTTTTTCTTCCCTATGTATAGCAATGCAATTTGTCTGAGTAGGGGTCCCCATGTTTCTCTAAAAAAAACTAAAAAAAAAAAATACTTATGGTACACTATACAGGGGCTCACAAGGTGACCCGATTGGAGATGTACCTATAGTACATGAAGTCCATTTTACAGTGAGAACAGATAGCCTGGGGCCCTGAATAGCAGGATCCCAGGCCAACTAAGTTGAAAACCAGCTAAACACTAGGCAAAATGTTGGGGTAACCATATAGTCAGATATCCACCTTCCTACAGGGTGCCTTCCAGATAATATTGTAGCTTTTCCACTGCCCATTTGACCGCGAGGCATTCTTTCTCGATCACTGGGTAGTTCTTTTCACGGGGTAAAAGTTTGCGGCTAATAAAAGCCATAGGCTGTTCAACCCCCTTGTCCGTCTCCTGGGAAAGAACAGCCCCCAAACCAGTTTCCGATGTGTCGGTTTGTAGGATAAATGAACTCGTGAAGTCTGGAGGGATCAGCACTGGACTAGATGTTATAGATTGTTTTAAATCAAGGATGGCTTCGAGGGCTCTTGGAGAGGGTGTTAGACGATCCCTTTCCTTGACGTTCTTTTGCAGGAGATCGGTCAGGGGCGAGCCAATCTGGGAATAATGAGGGGTAAACCTACGATAATAACCTAGTAGCCCAAGGAAAGCCCTATTCCTTTTTTGGTGGTGGGGAATGGGGTATTTGTGATGGCCTGTATTTTGTCCTGCTGGGGATTGATCACACCATCCCTCAGAAGGTAACCAAGATACTGGACTTTATGGTAGGCAACCCTGGATTTTTTTGAGTTGATATGTAACCCTGCTTCTTGGAGTGTTTATCCCAAGTGGAACTGTAGATGACGATGTCATCGAGATAAGCAGACGTAGAAGCCTGATGTTTTCTCAGTATCACGTCTATTAAGCGCTGGAAAGTAGCAGGTGCCCCATGAAGCCCAAAAGGGAGAACTGTAAATTCATATAAGCCTGATGGAGTGGAAAAGGCAGTTTTGTGTTGATCTTGAGGGGAGAGAGGGACTTGCCAATAACCTTTAATCTGAAAGAAACAGGTTAGTATTAGATTCCTTACCTTAGAATATCCCCAGGCGTCAGACTGGATCCGGAAATTTTTGCGTAGCAGTACCCTTGCACGTCGGTAGGCGTCGTCTGGGGCTCCGCGTCCGTCGTCGGCGTCGTGGGCGCCGTGATGACGTCGTCGGAGTACTTAGACGCCGCCTCCGCGTGCTGACGTCAGTTCTTCTTTTTTCCGTGCCAGCAAGCGCAGATCCGGAAAAAGTGGTACCTTAGTCATTTTTAGACTAAACTTTTTGAGATCTTTTTGATCGTTTTTCGAGTCATCGACTCCGAACGGTGCCGGTAGGGATGCCAGGTTTTAATCCCTGTGAGGACTGCGACTGACTGATGTCAGTCACCGACCCTCACCGCCGGTGTCTACATTGTCTTGGCGTCGACCACGACGACAAGACCTGCTCCGACTGCCGGGCCCTGACTTCGAAAGCTAGGCGGGAGCGGTCCCGCAAGCAGCTCGAACTCCGGTAGTCGGCCCCGCGCCGTGAGAGGTCCCGGTCCGGACGGAGGTCGAGGGACCGGCCGCGTGGTCGGAGCCATCACAGCTCCGGGAGTCAACATCACTCCTCAGGGTCGAAGTCGTCAGGTAAGCACAAGAAGTCGAAGAGACGTCATCGCTCTTCCTACTCCCCCCGATGCTCGCGCGACGCGGCCGGGGGTTCGGGTGACACCGCCCACGCGGCTCCGTTGGAGTCGCGGGCGTCGCGGCCTGCCCCATACCCTCCGGTCCCTGGGCAGCATGCGACGCCGGAGGAGAATGAGCGCTTACTCATGGCCATGAGGTCCCTCACTCCTCCTGCGGACTCCGCGGCGTCTCCGGGCCCAGCGGACCCGTCTGGGGGTCCTAGCTGGTCGGGGGCTTCGGCTATGACGCCGTCGGGTGCTTCGGCCCCGACGCCGCCGGCGCCGCAGGGCCCCACTGGACCCGCTTCTGGATCCGGGTCGTCGCCGGTTGACTTAACGACTTTACCGGCGCCGACCCCACAGGTGTCACCTCCGGCACCATCCTCGGGCGGCGCCGTCCCCGATACCTCCCTCGATCCGGTTCCGGCACCGGAGCGGCGCCGCTGGCCGCCGCTCTCGACACCGTTTGGAGAGTTCTACTTCAACAAACTGGCCCCATCCGTTTCCAACCCTGTGTATCAGGAGATGGGTGATGAGGAGTATTGGGAGGGGTCTGAGGACCCTCTGACACGTGAGTGTCAGTCCTAGGAGGACTGGACAGGTGGGCTTGGGGACGCCAGTGGTCTGGACACCTCACCAGACACTGGCTTTGTCTCACCTCCTACCGTGGCTACAGAGGAGGGGGCAACTTACAGTGTGGTGTTGACGCGGGCAGCCAAGGCCTTGGGTCTTGAGCTCCCCGTCGCGGCCATGAGGACTAACCTCCTCACTGAGGTCCTTAAACCGTAGTCATGCTCAGCTGAGCCTCTGCTGCCGTTTAACAAGGCCTTGACCGACGTTCTTTTGGGCACTTGGTCCAGGCCCGGTACAGGTTCGCCTGTAGATAGGAACGTGGCCAGACGCCACCGCCCGGCCCCGGGCGACCCATGTTTCCTCCTCCCAGAGTCTGGGACTGCGGTCTTCCAACACCGCATGCCTCTTGGGCTGCTACACACGGTCGCGGAAGTGCTGCCAGAATGCCCGTTGGAGGTACGGGCTAAACTCGGCCAGGCCCTTGTGGAAGGCCGAAATGCAGCACATATTCTATCCGGTGTGGACTAGATACCACCGACTCACTGGGCAGAGCGATGGCAACGGCGGTGGCAATTCGTCGCCACGCCTGGTTGAGGTCCGCCAACTTCTCGGGCGATGTCCAGAATACCCTCATGGACATGCCGTTTGATGGCCGTCCCCTTTTCGGCGACAAGGCAGACCATGCGCTAGAGCGATTTAAGGACTCCAGGGCTACGGCCAGGTCCTTGGGCCTCTCGGCCCCGCGCCAGCAATCGGGGTGCCTTTCATGGCCAAGGAAGGGGTGCCCCACACGTGCTGCCAGCCACACACAGCAGACTAACATCCAACGCGGTGGCGGCCGTGGAAACCGCTGTGGAGGCGGTCAGGGACAATGGCGAGGCCAGTCCACACCTTCCCCCGCAGCATCCGCCTCAAAACCCTCCTAGTCCGTGCTTTCAGGCCCATGTGACGCCAGTGGGGGGCAGGGTTCGCCATCACCTCCTCCACTGGCGCACTGTCACATCGGACAGGTGGGTGCTGCAAATCGTCCGAAGGGGCTACTTCCTCCCCTTCGAGGCGACCCCTCCAGCCATGCCACCGCAATACCACCACGTATCAGGGGATCATTTGCGACTTCTGCAGGAGGAAGTTACGGCCCTCTTGGCCAAGGGGGCCATCGAGCGCGTTCCTGGGCCAGAAGTAGGGTGTGGTTGCTACTCCCACTACTTTCTGGTACCCAAGAAGGGCAAAGGGGGCCTACGCCCTATCTAGGATCTACAGAACGTCAACGGCTTCCTCTGGAAGGAGAAGTTCAAAATGCTGACACTGGCTCAGGTCTTAGCTGCCCTGGACCCAGGAGACTGGATGGTAGCGTTGGACTTGCAGGACGCTTATTTCCACATCCCCGTCCTGCTGGCCCACCGGCGCTACCTGCGGTTCACGGTAGGCCACGAGCACTTTCAGTTTACTGTGCTCCCCTTCGGCCTTACCAGCTCCCCATGGGTGTTCACGAAGGTGATGGCGGTGGTCGCAGCTTATCGGCGCAGGTTAGGGGTTTCAGTCTTCCCCTACCTCGACGACTGGTTGTTGAATGCGGGCTCGCCTCAAACAGTCGTCAGCCACCTCCAGACGACGGCAGACCTCCTGCACCAGCTGGGGTTTTCCATCAATGTGCCGAAGTCACACCTGTGCCCATCTCAGAAGCTCCTCTTCATCGGAGCGGTTCTCGACTCGGTGCAGTTTCGGGTTTATCCTCCCGAACAGCGGGTTCGGGAAATTCAGGCTCTGATTCCACTCTTTCAGCCTTTGTCCCAGGTCTCGGTCAGGTTGACGCTGCGGCTTCTGGGGCTGATGGCCTCCTGCATCCTTCTGGTGCATCACGCCCGGTGGCGGATGCGGGCTCTGCAGTGGGACCTGAAGTTTCAGTGGGCCCAGCATCAGGGCAACCTATCCGACCATGTCCTGATCTCGGAGGGCACTGCGAGACGACTGCAGTCGGGGCTCACGGACCGCGATTGGGTCAGCGGCAGATCCCTCTCCCTTCCCCAACCGGAGCACATAGTTGTGACGGACGCGTCCCTCCAGGGCTGGGAAGGCCACATGGGAGAGGCGGAGATCAGAGGCCTCTGGTCTCTGACGGACTTCCGGCTCCATATCAAAGTTTTGGAGCTGCGGGCGATTCGTCTAGCACTGAAGGCATTCCTCCCCTCAGTCCGGAGGAGTGTAGTGCAGGTGTTCATGGACAACACCACCGCCATGTGGTACTGCAACAAACACGGCGGGGTGGGGTCGTGGACCCTTTGCCAGGAGGCTCTGCGCCTCTGGCAGTGGCTGGAACATCAGGGCGTGACCCTGGTGGTTCAACACCTGGCAGGTTCTCTGAACGCCAGGGCGGACCAGCTCAGCCGTCGGTGCATGATGGATCACGAATGGCGTCTGAACTCGGACGTGGCGCAAAGCCTCTTTCAGCAGTGGGGAGAGCCTTGGTTAGATCTATTCGCCACCGAAGAGAACGCGCAATGTCATCAGTTCTGCGCGTTGGAATTTCCAAGGCGGCACTCGCTCGGAGACGCTTTTCGTCGCGAGTGGAGTTGGGGTCTATTGTACTCCTTTCCGCCTATACCACTTCTGCCCAGAGTGCTGAAGAAGATCAAGCGCGACTGGCCTCAAGTCATCCTTGTGGCTCTGGACTGGGCACGAAGGTACTGGTATCCCGAGCTACTCAGTATGTCAGTCGATCCCCCGGTTTGTCTGCCTCTTCAGGAGGACCTTCTGTCGCAGCAGCAGGGGACGGTCCTCCACCCGAACCTGTCCAGTCTCCACCTCCATGCTTGGAGATTGAGCGGCGACAGTTGAGGCCATTTGACTTGCCTCCTGAAGTCTGTAATGTCATTCTGGCAGCCAGGCGTCCCTCCACAAAGTCGGTATACGCCTGCAGGTGGAACAAATTTGTGGCATGGTGCACAGCAAAGGCTGTGGATCCTCTCTCTGCCCCTCTTTCTGAGGTTCTTCTCTTCTTTCTTTCTCTTTGCCAGCAGGGTTCTGCTCTGGGCACTATCAAGGGCTACCTTTCTGCACATTCAGCCTTTCTGAGGCTGCCTGATCAACCTTATTTGTTCAAGTACCCTATTGTAACTCGTTTTCTGAAGGGCATCACACACATGTTTCCTACTGTTCCGTTTATGATGCCTCAGTGGGACTTGAACCTTGTCCTTACCTTTCTGATGTGCGCTCCCTTTGAGCCACTTCACAACTGTCCTCTCCGCCTTCTTACCTTGAAGACTGCTTTCCTGGTTGCCATCACCTCTGCCAGGAGAGTGAGTGAGCTCCAGGCTCTTTAATCCAAACCACCTTTCCTTTCTGTCCATCCGGACAAGGTTGTGTTGCGGACTAGACCCTCTTTCCTGCCCAAGGTTGTCACGGCCTTCCATATCGGACCGTCTTATCACCTTGCCCACCTTCTTTCCGCCACCGCATCCCTCAAAAGAGGAAAAGCGGCTCCACCGTCTGGACCCAAATGTGCGATTTCGTTCTATCTAGATCGCACACGCCAGTTCCGGGTGGATGACCAACTCTTTGTTGGTTACGTGGGCGCAAAGAAGGGACGGGTGGTGCACAAGAGGACCATCTCTCGGTGGGTCGTCTTGTGTATCAAGGCATGTCACTCCTTGGCGAAGAAGGAGCCTCCTGTTGGGCTGAGTGCCCATTCTACTCTGGCCACGGCGGCTACTACTGCCCTGGGCCGGGGAGTCCCCTTGCAGGACATCTGTCAGGCAGCTACGTGGGCCTCGCTGCACACATTCGCACGACACTACTGCCTGGACAGCCAAGTCCGGAGGGATGGCTTCTTTGGCCGTTCCGTCCTCCAGGACTTTCTGGTGTGATTATTGGTTCGCAGACCCACCACCGGGGTTGGTATTGCTGGGGTATCTATTCTAAGGTAAGGAATCTAATACTAACCTGTTTCTTTCAGATGAACAAGTTACTTACCTTCGATAACGATATATCTGTAAGAAACAGTAGTTAGTATTAGATTCCTTACCGCCCCACCCATCCTCCCCGTTCTGCGAACGATATCTAGGGTTAAGGTAATCCTCTTTCAGGGCCCTAGTTTCATGGCACCAGTGTTAGTTTTTATCATGGCTCTGCGTTTCTGGCGCGGAAAAAGCTATGTATAAGAACTGACGTCAGCGCGCGAGAGCGGCGTCTAAGTACTCCGGCGACGTCATCCCGGCGCCAACGACACCGATGACGGACGCGGAGCCGCAGACAACGCCTACCGACGCGCAAGGGTACTGCTACGCAAAAGTTTCCGGATCCAGTCTGATGCCTGGGGGTATTCTAAGGTAAGGAATCTAATACTAACTACTGTTTCTTACACATATATCGTTACCGAAGGTAAGTAACTTGTGCTTTTGTTACAGGGCCGTTTATGCAGCATAGCTGCAAAATAGGCCCTGGAACAAAATCGTCCGAAAACCGTCCGCGGCAAAGAGCTCAGACCTCCCCCCGGGGGCCGGCGAGCACTTTGCTGGGGCCGATTTTGGTTCTCGTTTTCAAGATAGCATTTACCATGAGGTTATGATGCACCTTTACCTATATGTCATTGATTGGAGTGTCATGAAATGGAGTATGGTGGAGTGTCATTGAGTAGAGAATTGTAGGATGGCATAGAATGTAGCAGAATGTTGTAGAGTGTAATGGCATACAGTGGAGGTCAGTGGAGTCAGCGCCCAACGCCAGATGGCGATCTATGCACAAGTATACTATCTACAGCTCATATGCCTTGTACAGATAGTTTAAAGGATTATTCCGATAAATTACAAGAATATAACTGAATAAAACAGACCTGGTTCCAATGGAGTCCTGCTTTTGTGTTTCCATATCCAGTCTGATCCTTGGAGGAATATTCACAATGTAAGGATTCTGTGGGAAAAAACACTCACCAAAATGTTTAATTTACAATAGAAACATAATAGCGTAGTTATTCTTTCGGAGAAAGGTGGTTACAAAAGAACAAAGCGCTACATTTTTCAACCGCAATTAAAACAGCTTCATGACAACTTTGTCAGTACAGGACAGGCTTCTCCATCGAGTAGCTCAGAAGCTACTGGTAGCCCTCGAGCTACCTGTATGTAGCTCTCCTGTGTGCAGTTCAGCGAATACTAATTTAAAAGCTTTTGCTTGGGTGAATATATGTAGACGAACATTGAAAAGTGTTCATTATTGAAAAAAGGTATGTATTTTTAGAACTCATAAGCTGATGCTTAGAGAAAAATGGACTACTGTATGTAAAGCTTATATGCGAGTAATAAATCATGTGGCAAGTGAGAGACTTATTACACATTAGTTTGCTGGGAGCGGTGTGAGAAGTTGGCCTGATATGTGATGTCCACTATTCTAGTTGGCACCCTGTAT
This sequence comes from Lissotriton helveticus, assembly GCF_964261635.1. Lineage (NCBI taxonomy): Eukaryota > Metazoa > Chordata > Amphibia > Caudata > Salamandridae > Lissotriton > Lissotriton helveticus. The sequence goes on along the minus strand of NC_136057.1, from coordinate 1,502,522,238 downwards.
CATTCCAAACAACCCTTATGGTGATGGTTGTAAAGTCAACCTTATAGACCAGCTATCCTAGTGGTAGCATGGACAAAGCAGTCTTAGGCTAAAACTTCAGAGACCATGTGAAGCCAGCTGTTTTACCATATGTAACCCCTTGAATACCAAATGAAAGGACACCACACAGGTTATATATCAAATATATATGTATTTATTATAAACACAACCCCTCTGAACTCTTTATGAGGTCAGAGGCTAAAGCACATAGCAAGTTACTCAATTATCATACAACAAGTTGCACAAAATACAGTCGAGCCCTAGGGGTGCTGAAGACCATATATTAAAATAGTGGTATAAGAACCACGTCACGATCAGAGGATAGGCCTAGGGAATCGCTGGGGCTACGCTGAGCTAATGAGAGTTAGGAAGTAGGAGGCCCACGGGATGCGTGTGCAGTGTCTAAACACACACGCGAGTTACCATAGGGATACAATGGGAATGTAAGAGTCACAAACTAGTTGATTTAGGACACTTCCGGATGAACTAGGAGAAAGTTAATGAAAACTAGGACACTAGGATAGTCAATACCCACAGGAGCACCGGAGTGCCCGTGTTACCTCACCCACAGGAGCCAGTGCATAGGTGTCAAGTTGTGTCAGGTTTCATCGCTGAATCCTATGGAGACCTGTAAAAAGATGCTGCAGGCGACCAGGAGAGAAGTGTCCGGTTGGATCCCAGGGTGGATCGAGGATGAAGAGTACCTGAAAGCAGAGGGGACAGAGTCTGGGTCACTAGCCAGTGACCAGGAAGGAACCAGAAAGGAACCGGGCGATGTCGGGTGTGAACAGGTAAAGATGCGAAGCTTGTCTCTGCAGCCACGTGGACCAGGAGGTGGCAATGATGACCAGGCACTGGATACGGACTGTCCCACAAAGGATCTCGCTGTCGGCGGTGTCGGCTTCCGGATTGGAGTTAACAGGCGTTGGCAAATGCAACCCACGCAGGAATCGAAGATGGGCTTCTGTTCAGACCAGCAAGGTCTGGGTGGCTTCTCCTTTTCAGGGAAGCAGGGGCCAACCTGGAACAACCAGGCAGGCGGTTCAAATTCAAAGGTTTGACGTCACAGAGGCCACAGCCAACGGGCAAGTGACCGGACAGACGCGTCGCGCACAAAAGCACTAGCAGGCCCCATGCGGCACTCGGTGAGTGTGGGGGGCTGTGCATTGGTGCAAAAGGTGCTCGGGCTGGGGCTTCTCAATCCCCAATGCACAACTTCGAGGATGCCTCAGAAGCTGCACAAGTCGCAAGGAGCAGGTTTTTCAAGATGTCCCACGTCTCTCGTCGCCTCCACGGGTCTCAGCTTTGCTGTGGCTGTGGATCGGGCTCAAGGAAGTCTGGAAGTCAAGGTCTTGTCAGGCTCTGTGCTCGGCTCCGGCTGGAGCGTCGACAAAGCAAACCGCTGATCACTGGATAGTGCCTGTTTGCACAGGGTGGTCACTCCTTGACCACAAGGGAGATTCTTCAGTCTTCTAGTTGCAGTAGAATGTCGAAGGTCCAGAGTTTCGTTTCAAGTTTCAGTTCAGGATAAATCTAAAGTCTCTTGACTCAGCTCCTACCTTTATACCAATCAAAGGGGCTGGATTACTTGCTAGGTCCCTCCTATGGGTGTGACCAGGGAAGGGGGTGGTTACACCCCTTTCCCTTTGTCCAGTTTCGCGCCAGAGCTGGGGCTGGAGTGCCCCAGCAACTGGTTTGAACCGGACTATGCATGGAGCACCTTGTGTGCCCCAGGCAGTGTCTCATTTCATTCAGCCCTCCCTGCCCCAATACACTAAGGCCTGTCTGGGGTGGTCCTAGCACCTCCCAAGGCAGGAAATCTATTGTCCAAGCCTCCCTCGCTGGAAGGACTCTCAGCAGCAGGAGGTCAGACTCGTGTCTGTGGCAGCAGCATCCATTTTGTGATGCTGAGGCTCTGGTTAACTTTAACCGTGATTAAAAGGAACAACATGTCTTCTCCCTCTAGAAGGGTGGAATGCTACCCCCATCGCCAGAACTGGCGAGGGGGTAGTATTCCAAAGCGTCTGACACCTCACACGACATGTTTCGATAAAGCGAAACCAGATTTAGCATTTCACCGTGAGGATTATAATGCACTTAAGAGTATATGGTATGGCTATGTCATAGAACAGCTATAAGGACATGGTTCTGAAAGCTGCAGACAGGCTCAGCTCATGCTAGAGCCTCATCTCACATAAAACCAAGCACTCTGCCTTCAGGATTGTTAAGGCCTGACATAGGAGTGACTTATAGGTATATATGTGTCTATATATAATGGTAGGTATAGGAATACTATACCTAAGCAAGGGGTGATTGCACAACCTTGCCCCAGCTGAGTGATCAGCCAGTTGAGTCAGTATGGATGGCCAACCAGGGGTGGCATAAGATATGCTGCAGCCCGTGGTAGGCCTTGGATGCACCTATGCCCTGGGTACCTAGGGTACACTATACAGGGGTTCACAAAGGTGACCCAATTCCCAATTGGTAATGTACCTAAAGTACATGGTATGAATTTAGAGAGAGAACATCTGGGCTGTGGGTCTGGTTAGCAGGCCCACAGCCACATTAAAGTCGAAAACCAGTAAAGCAAAAAGTGGGGTGACCCATAGGAAAGCAGACCCTACTCTCCTACAAACGGTATTGCAGTTCTGGTTCTTATCTTCATGTTTAGGTCTCACCTACAGAACGTTTTACCTGTCTAGTGTTGCTGACTAATTGTCTACAATACACAGAGTGTGCTTTGGGTGTGGCACTTGTTCATAACTGATGACTTCCTGTACATCACAATTCTTTGTTCCTTTCGCTATGGCTTTCCTCCATATTCTTGTGTTTGTTCCGCCCCTGGAAATGTCTGCTTTACATTGCTTCTAAAAGCATTAGTTATATCCTTCCACTGCTGACTTTATTGTACTCGTGTGTTGCCTTTCAGCACTCTTGAAGTGTATGTCTTTCTTTGGTTTATTCCCCACTCTCTTGGTCCTCCACATATGCCCATCCACTGTGCGTTCTGCTTTTTCTTCCTCTTTTGTTCTTTCCCTGCTTTTTATGTTGACATGACTTTTTCTATTTAAGTACTAGTGCTCCATTTGCTAACCCTCTGCTACTTGTGTGTTGCTCCACCAGATCCTTCCACCCCATCAGATATTTTATAATTTCATTTTTTTTAATGAGATCCCAGCACCTGAAAAGGGGAACAGGGGGTCTTGCTTCTTTTTTTCATGCTCCTGTGCACTCCTGTTTCTACTTGTCATTCTAAAATTGCGGTTGTCCATGTTGGAGTGAATAATCAAAAATATAAAAACAGCCATTAGCGTGTCATAAGTCTCATCCCATGTGCCGCATGTACACACATGGGATGCATCAGCAGGCATTTTGACATAAGTTAATGCTGGTACAATCAAGGATTGTAAACACCAATAGATTGGTCTTTTAAATGTGAGAATGTATTGGCTTTAGCAATCCCTCTTAACGAATGCTACGTCCACTGTAATGCAGTAGCAGACCTAAGGTTCCATTTTGCATGACCTGTCATGGGTGGCATAATACATGCTTCAGCCCATGAGGCCTCTGGGATACCTATGCCCTGGGTACATGTGTACCATATACTAGGAACTGATAAGGATACCCCAGTATCCAATCTGGAGTTGTACCAAAGTACATACATATAGATTTAAGGGAGTAAGCAGATAGACTGGGGTCCTGAATAGCAGGATCCCAGCCAGACTAGTCAAAACAATGGGTGCAAAAAAAGCAAAAAGTGGGGGTAACCATAAGAAGCAGATTCTACTTTCTTACAGTAGGGCTAAAAAAATATTTGCTCATTAAATGTTGCACACACTCAAGTTTTGTTCCACATAGGAGAGGTTAACTAGTTCATGTTGTGGTCAGAAAAGACTAACAGGAGATTCAGAACGTGTGCTCTGATTTGCAAATTATAAGCAACATAGAATTACATGTTGTAGAGTAAGTAGCTTCATGGAACACATCTAATGTATGGGTCGGGCACATAGAATTGTACATGCAAATTCAGATTAGTCATATGTCGAGGGGTGAGGAAAGTAGCCTAGAATTGTATTTACCCTATAGATGTAGTTTTAGCTTACCTGCATTCAACCTTAGAGACAGCATGTTTCCATCATTTAATGGAGATATACTCACAAGAATTTCTGAGGGTACTTAGCAGTAGTAATCACAACATTACTAATGACTGCAACGGGATACCTATATTATGGCCTATATTGACACTGTTAAGGTGAAGTAGTCAGTGGTTCTCTCTTTACGGTAGGTTATTGTGTCTGTTCTTTACTTGTGATAGGCTTTCTGACTTGTATTTGTATTTTGTATTTGTATTTATAGAGTGCAATTATCACCTACAGGTCTCTAAGCGCTATAGAAGGAAAGAGACATGGACCAAGCCTTCCAGCACAGGGACGGGAGTTATCCCGATCCCAAGCCTCTTGGCAAAGAACCGTTTTCAACTTCTTCCTAAACGGAAGGAGGGCAAGCTCTTTACGCACAGTCTCTGGTAGTTTGTTCCATAAAGGGGGAATGGCGATGGAAAAGGCTCTGCCCCCTTTGGTAACCAGCCTGAAACGCTGACACTTCAGCAGACACCTCCCACCATGTGCCATAAGCTTGGACTTATTATGCTCACCTTGTGGTCATATTGTTGAATGTTGTGGTGCTAAATGAGAATTAACACGGTACGCATTGTCCACATTTATAGGAAGCTCTCTGGGTAAGCTCCAGCAGCAAGACAAGGAGAATGTGTGTGATTTGTATGCTTTCACTGCCTATTATCTGTTTCCTTTACATGTAGACATCATTTTTTTCACGTTGAAATCCAAGTTACTCAGAGTCAGTAGTGTCTGAATATTATTTATTCTTTTGCTCAAAGGTCTTACGGGAATGACATATGCATGGTTTTATTACTTAGTTTTTTGTTCTTGGGTACAAGTAGATAATCTTTTGACCATCAATTTTTCTCCTCGAGAGCCCACTCTACCTGTCAATATTCCTATTTCATGTTCAGGGTGAAGAATATTACTTGAGGGTGCAGCTCACCCGGTATCAGTATTGCTGCTGATATTTAGTGAGCTACTTTGCAGTTTTATTGTGATCCTTATTATTTGCAATATCCTGTGTGTATTTGAACTTTTGAGTTTGTGCTAGGGGGGTGAGCGTCACTCTGAGATGTGGCCATTCCTTGTCTGAATGTGAATTTTGTGTTGCCACCCTGGCAATGATTTTATTTATGCTTCAAGGACAGAGTAAGAGAAACAGAAAATGTAAATGTATATAGATGGCTTACGCATTTTTAGCATGTGGCATTCCATTTTCCTTTGTGCTAACAACTGCATGGCAGGTGAAATGTGACTCCTTATGTCGGCAACTGTAGCACTGAAGAGGTTACACCTAAACATGATTGGGGTTTTTGTTTGTTCTTTCATCATTTGAGTTTTATACATTCCTATCATTCACCTAGATAAAATGTACAATCCCAATTGGTATTGCTGTCTTCAGTTTCATGATCCCATACATGTATACCCTTTTGGCTGTTTGTATGATAGCGTTGTTTAATTTTTTACCTTGTCACTTGGTTTTTCTCTTTCAGGTGTTTTGTCAACCCTACCTCCATCAAACTGTGTCCTTGCTTGTTCCTCTTTTGGGAAATTATACACAATTCTTAGAATCTCACATAAGTATTCAGGTAAGTAGGGCAGCATTGTTTCTTGTGCAGAAGATGTTAAGTAGTTGTTTTCTTACCATATGTAGAAACATCCCAGAAAGTTACCGCTTTTCGCAGGCCCTTATTTAAACATTTAGGATTCTCTACAGGAGGTGAAGATTATTAATCATACTCCCTTTACTTCTGGATTAGTAGGAAATAGTATAAGGCTTTCAAACATACATGATTCAGACGCTTGGCGCAAACATATACAAAAAGTATCAATCCCTAACTGCTTCCCAAATTAGTTCATGCAGCCAAAGAGAATGAGCTTCATTATTTGCTCCTGTTTTAGTAGATAGATCTCTTTGAGGGAAGGGAATCTTGGTGGTCAAGGTGAGGGTCTTATTGGTACGTGTGTCATAGTTGTGTAAATGGTGTTTGCTGTTATGTTGTATCATGTGTGGATTTTTGAAATTCATGTCTTTATTTACTAGTTTTTCCCAATCTCTAAGGCGGTGAGCATCAGTGCTGTTTTCACCCCATAGGTTGTCTCTACCCTGAGTGTGGGTCATAAGGCATAGGTTCTTTGTTTGGTCTGTTTTCAATGTTTCTCCCTTTATTTTCTCGTCGATTGGACTGTCACTGCGGAAAGGGCCTGCTCTGTCCTCTCACGTGTGCACCATGAGGCGAGAGGCAGGTGAAGCCTGTATGCAAGGATCCATAGTAGAGAGTGGTTCTCTTGTTGGGCTCCATTTTCTCTCGTCTCTGCGCCAGCAGTGGTACAGGGAACTCCTGGTGTCCCACTACTCTAATGTATTCAGCTGTTTGAACTTATGTGAGAGGCCGGGCTCCAGAGATTTGATGCAGGTATTATCCATGAAGCTGGCATTATATATTTTCCCACTGCAGGCTTGGTCCTTCCCTGGATCTTTGATCACCTAACTCATCTGAGTGCTTACACAATATAGTTGCAATGGGCGCTAGGGGTGAAGGATTGTAGGCCCCGTACCTCAGGATCTGAAGGTATTATCTGTATTTTGGTTTGCCCCTGGCTGGAGATGATGCTAGTGGAAGACAGCACATTTGTTGGGGTTATATGCTTGTATGCCCATGGTATGTTTATAGCAGACACTGTTAGAAATAGGATTTCTGGTTGGCTAGGTCTTGCGCCTAAGCCAGGCAGAAACGACCACTCTAGTCAGGGAGAGGGAGTTACACGCTGAAGATAACCCCTGCTCACCCCCTTGGTAGCTTGGCACGAGCAGTCAGGCTTATCCCAGAGGCAATGTGTAAAGCGTTTGCGCAACACAGTCATACAGCAGCAACACACTTGGCACACTACAAAAGAAACTCCACACAAGGTTATATAAAAATAGCCTTTGTATTATCCAAAACATATTAGAATCATAATCGCACATATACACTATGCTAACTGGCACCAGGTGTTTTTTACAGGAGATTATATACAAGACAGAGCCAATCAGGCCACTGTCGGAACCATTACAAAGCACAAGTACAAAAGTAAAACACAACCAGTAACTACTGGTAAAATAATGAACTTAGCAATAGCCCTAGCAACATAAACGCATTATGTCTGCATCACTTTAGACAAAAACATCATAGCATGCAATATCAATCACATACATAAACACATTATGCAGTAATCATGGTGTATAAATCACATTTAGCAACAATCAGACTAGGCCTAAACACATTATGCAATCCTGGTAGAGCCTTGCGCCCTCCCCATATCACCAAGATGTCCCCAGACCAACTGGCCTTTCTCTGGGGCTCAAAATGACCTCTGTCCCAAATGTCAGGGCTTGAACTGGGGCCTTCCACTGGCCCCTCGACTGCCAATGCAGCAAAGACACTGTGTGCAATGCGTGGGGGGTGAGGGGCGCATCTCACCCCTTCCTTACTCTCGAAAGGAACATGCCCCACGTTGCAGCTGCCCGCGACCTTGCGGTACAGCTGGGAAGACCAGCACCAAAAAGTGCCTTGAGAGCCCCTCCTTCCCGGGGTTCCGCTCTCTAAAAAACGCCCCCTTTATCAAATGAGGCTCCAAAACTTGGCCCGACAAGGAATCAGCCAGCCGGTGCAGCTGTCCGCAACTTCGTGGTGCAGCTGAGGAAAGCACTGGCACCAATCATGCTCGGGGAGCACCAACAAATGCTCCCGCTACAGCCCCACTCACCGGGACTCTTCTTTGATCGGTCTGGCACGGACCTGGATCGGGTCTTGTTGCAGAACACGGCGGCAGCAGGTTACACTGAGCGAGGTCTCCGTTGGTATCGTCTCCTCTGCCGGTCCTTCCTAGCAGCAGTCAGGCACACCGGCATCCGGACTTCTGGCGACTTCCTTCCTGGCGGCATGAGGCTCCGCCCACAACCAGGTGGCACTTGCCAGGCTTCCGGGTCGCTTTGAGGCGGCTCCTCTTCTCCGGCCAATGTGAGGTGGGCTCCCGCTGTTGTATAAAGAAATGCTGGGTGGGCTCCCCCTCTCCACAAATGCGGGGTGGGCTCCTGCTGTACCAAGGGTGGCACCAACATGCGGGGTGGACTCCCGCTTCCTCCTGGAGCAGCACTGGGGAATCTGTATGCCGGGATTCCCTCCAAATCCTTCGCAGCCCAGGGCTGTAGAGCACACCACACTCTTGAAATTAACAATATAGCGCTCACAAGGCGCTAGTCCCCCAAAAGGTCCAGGGCAAAGGCTGGGCCCAGGCAGGCCAGCTCCCAGGGCCCACCAGCAGGGAGGCAGTCCCTCATGGCGGTTCCTCCTGGGGCCCAGCAGCAGAGAGGGCAGCCTCACAGCAGTGAGAAACCAAAATGGCTGTTTGTCACTAACAGGACATGTCACAGACTTAAGGTACACGTCCTACCTTTTACCTACAATGCACCCTGCCCATAGAGTTAGCTAGGGCCTACCTTAGGGATGACTGACATGCAGCAAAAGGGGGGGTCACAGACGTGGCACACACTTTGTGTCACGTCACAGCGGCCGTAACACTGCGCGCACAGGCCCTTCAATGGCAGAGGCCTGAGATAGGTTTGAAAGGCTACTTTGGTGGGTGGAGCAATCAGCTCAGCAAGCCCACCAGTAGCATTTAATTACTGGCCCTGGGTATCTGAGATACCACTTTACAAGGGTCTGACAGGTAATTAAATACCTCAAACAGGTGTGGACCAAGCTTATCATGTTTACCACAGAGAGCACACACACTTTACATTGGACAGCAGTGGAATAGTGTAGGGAGTCCTAAAACCACCAACACCATATCAGAAAAAAAGGCTAGGAGGAAGTCAAAAAGTTCAGGGATAACCCTGCAAAAAGGGCCAAGTCCAACACCTACCCAAAAGGTATTGGAGCTATGTACAAGATCAAAAGCAAAGATGCTGTCAATCAGTGATTGGAGCACATGCGTAGTTTTGAAAGTGGAGATGGACTGTTACTTCATCATGATGTAGAGTTCTTGAATGAGGTGTTTTTTCAGTTCTTTCATGAATTGGAGCAGGTTTCGGGTAGTTGTGATGGGTAAAGTGATGTTAATCCAGTTCCTGTATGCTTTAATGGAGAAGGCCCTTTTATTCGTTTTTGCTTTCTTAATCTCTAGTCTGATGGTATTCTGGTTACAGGAGTACTGAAGCACTCCGGGGGCGGTGAGCTTGTCTGCCAGATATGCTAGGGTACCAGTTGTAATGGCTTTGTAGGTAGTTTTGAAAATGGTGAATGCTCAGGGGAGCCAGTGGAGTCCCATCAGGGTGGGAGAGGTGTGGTCAAATGTCTTCAAGCCTTTGAGGTATGTAGAATGCATTTAAGGCCGTTAAGGAGTCTGAGAGTGCTTGAGCGGGTGAAACCACCATCCAGATGCAGAAATATAAAGACTTTTATGACTATTTTAAAGTTGCTTTGTGGGAGTTATGGTTTCACTTTCATCAGTAGGGATAGATGGCAATAGGCTTGATCTTCTTCGCAATGTGTTCCTTGAGGTTGGTGAAAATCAGAGTGACTTGGCACTGGTTGAAATTTGGGTTTGAATACTTCCAGGTTAATATTGCTGATCCAGGTTTGGAGTAGATATGTTTGTGGTGAATAGTAGATGGATAGATAATCTCTTTATTCCGTTAAAATAATTACATTCAGTTCAATTCAGTTGTATTTGTATAGCACATGGCAACCCAAACAGACCTCCGAGTGCTTGATGCAAAACAACCCCTCCCAAAACTGAGATGAACTATTTCCTCAAGTCATGCGTAAAAAAGGTGGGTTTTTAGCATTAACCAACGAAGATCGTAGCGCTAGCGCTTGACTGTGATAAGGATTACTGCAAGCATTTATTTCGTTTTACAGACTTTTAAAAACCTTTTGATTGTACTAATATGTGTTTTTAAATACATTTCTGAGCTCTCACTTGCATTCTGATTACTGCAAGCATCTATTTCGTTTTACAGACTTTTAAAAACCTATTGATTGTACTAATATGTGTTTTTAAATATATTTCTGAGCTCTCACTTGCATTCTGGTCGCTACTCCCCGGTCCACCACAGCTTCTGTGCTGATTGTTGTGGAGGGAGGTTCAAGCGACACCACTTCCTGGTTGCTCCATCCTGGGCAGCCATCTTGGGGAGGTTGACGGGCTAGTCTCCCCCATCGCCCTCACTATTTTAGGGCGGGAGTCAATCGCGCACGATCATTAACCAACGAAGATCGTAGCGCTAGCGCTTGACTGTGATAAGGATTACTGCAAGCATCTATTTCGTTTTACAGACTTTTAAAAACCTTTTGATTGTACTAATATGTGTTTTTAAATACATTTCTGAGCTCTCACTTGCATTCTGATTACTGCAAGCATCTATTTCGTTTTACAGACTTTTAAAAACCTATTGATTGTACTAATATGTGTTTTTAAATATATTTCTGAGCTCTCACTTGCATTCTGGTCGCTACTCCCCGGTCCACCACAGCTTCTGTGCTGATTGTTGTGGAGGGAGGTTCAAGCGACACCACTTCCTGGTTGCTCCATCCTGGGCAGCCATCTTGGGGAGGTTGACGGGCTAGTCTCCCCCCTCGCCCTCACTATTTTAGGGCGGGAGTCAATCGCGCACGATCATTAACCAACGAAGATCGTAGGGCTAGCGCTTGACTGTGATAAGGATTACTGCAAGCATCTATTTCGTTTTACAGACTTTTAAAAACCTTTTGATTGTACTAATATGTGTTTTTAAATACATTTCTGAGCTCTCACTTGCATTCTGATTACTGCAAGCATCTATTTCGTTTTACAGACTTTTAAAAACCTATTGATCGTACTAATATGTGTTTTTAAATATATTTCTGAGCTCTCACTTGCATTCTGGTCGCTACTCCCCGGTCCACCACAGCTTCTGTGCTGATTGTTGTGGAGGGAGGTTCAAGCGACACCACTTCCTGGTTGCTCCATCCTGGGCAGCCATCTTGGGGAGGTTGACGGGCTAGTCTCCCCCCTCGCCCTCACTATTTTAGGGCGGGAGTCAATCGCGCACGATCATTAACCAACGAAGATCGTAGCGCTAGCGCTTGACTGTGATAAGGATTACTGCAAGCATCTATTTCGTTTTACAGACTTTTAAAAACCTTTTGATTGTACTAATATGTGTTTTTAAATATATTTCTGAGCTCTCACTTGCATTCTGGTCGCTACTCCCCGGTCCACCACAGCTTCTGTGCTGATTGTTGTGGAGGGAGGTTCAAGCGACACCACTTCCTGGTTGCTCCATCCTGGGCAGCCATCTTGGGGAGGTTGACGGGCTAGTCTCCACCCTCACCTAATCTATATGACCTCTTCCTACCTCGCGCAGCGGTGACGCGCAGCGGTAGCGCCGTATACGCGCCGAAGAGGCGCCAAAGAGAAGCCAGTCTGCGCCAGTCCGCGTTCAGACGCTTCTCGCTGGCCCTGGCTTGGGAGCCGCCCAGCACTATGGTGGGTCTTCGTATTTCCTACAACTCTTTGTTGTTACACTCCCTACGTCCCCCCACCAGTCCCTCCTGTCGCCACTCTTTTCCCCCAGCTAACCTTGAACATTACTGTAAGCACTGTACATGGAGCACCCCCCGCCCATACAGCTAAACTCTCCCCCCGGGAGAGATTTGGAGATTGTATCTCCTCAACTGCCGGTCACTACCTAAACACTTCACAGAGCTGCATCTGATGATTGAAGAGCTCAATCCTGACGCTCTATTTTTAACGGAAACTTGGCTCCAGATGGACAATGACCCGACTACAATATGGGCCACACCTCAAGGCTATACCCTCAAGCGCCTCGACCGCCAGTCGGGGAGAGGCGGGGGCCTGGCCATCATATATAGGGACAGTTTTAAGTGTCGTGTCATTCCCAATTCCTCGCCGACCTGCGAGAGCTTACACTTTGCGCTTGATTTTTCCCCCACCACCACTTTCTCCGGTATCTTACTCTATCGCCCACCTGGTTCCCTTAACAATTTCATTACGCAAATCACGGACCTCACTGCCAACACAGTTTTGACCTCATCTAACTTCACCTTGCTTGGGGATTTTAACATCCATTTAGATGACCCCCATGATACGTCAGCTAATAACTTACGTGTCAACATGCAAGCGTTAGATCTTTGCCAGAGAGGCCATCAGGCAACCCACAAGAAGGGACATCTTCTTGATCACATATACAGTAACACCAACCTTAATGTAGAGTCCCCAGTTCCACTACCCTGGACCGATCACTTCCTGATACCTTTTACCTGGCTTTCCAACTCCTCTTCCCCTTGTGATGTTCCTATCAAGTATCTGGGCAGGAAATGGTCCTCTCTTTCTCTCACTGACTGGACAACTGCTCTCGTCCAAGATCCCCAGAGGAAGGCTACGACTCCTGCCTCTGCCTCTAACGATTTTGATCACTGGATTTCCAGCACCCTAGACCTAGTTCTTCCCAAACGCCCTTGTAAACTCATTAGAAGACCTAAAGTCGCACCTTGGTACACTCCTGCTCTAAGGTCATTAAAACTTGACGGCCGTAAACTGGAGAGAGCGTGGAGGAAGGACCATTCTTCGTCTAGGAAAGATGATTATAGGTCTGCAATGAACCTCTACAAATTAGAGATTAAAAAGGCGCAAGCCTTTTTCTATGAAGGGAAAATTAATGCAGCAGCCAATGCCCCTAGGGAAATCTTTAGGATAGCTAAGTCCCTTATTTCACCCCCGGCTGAGTGTCCCACTGCCGAAGGTGCACAAGATCGCTGCAATGAGCTGGCTGCCTTCTTTTCAAAGAAAATTTTGACCATATACTCCTCCTTTAGCAATTCTATGGTCATCGCCCGCTCTGCCCCACACAAACCAGCTGACTCTCTGGCTCTCTGTAAGCTGGACACAATTCCGCTTCTTGATGCCTGTAGTCTGGATAGATTAATCTCCAAAGTTACTTCCGGGTCACCCAATGACCCGGCACCCCCCCGGATCCTTGTCAAGGCCTTGGACGTTATTCGTCCAGTTATCTTGGAAACCTTAAACACTTCCATTGTGTCCAAATCGGTCCCACTCTCCTGGAAATGTGCCATGGTGAGGGCACTTCTCAAAAAGCCCACCCTGGATCAGAGCAACCTGTCCAACTACCGTCCCATTTCGTTGCTCCCCTGGTTGAGTAAACTGCTGGAGAGGCACGTCAACAGCATCTTAACAGACTATTTGGAGTCCAACTGTCTGTTGCGTGCCTCCCAGACAGGATTTCGTCCTCAACATGGTACCGAAACCGCTATGTTAGCGGTTACAGAAGAAGCAAGAGCTATTCTTGATCAGGGAGGAAAGGTGGCCATTATCCTGTTAGACCTTAGCGCCGCGTTCGACACGGTGAACCATGCCACGCTATTACATCGACTGGCTGGCATGGGCGTGTCGGGCGCGGCCCTGGATTGGCTTGCCTCCTTTCTGAGCGAGCGTTTCTTCCAGGTCTTTGAGGGTGAGACAGTCTCTCCCAAACATCCTCTCAGGTGCGGGGTTCCTCAGGGCTCCTCCCTGAGCCCGACCCTTTTTAACGCCTACATGGAACCTCTGGACATGATAGTCCATCCCTTTGGTGTGCGTATTGTCACCTACGCGGATGATACGCAGCTGGTGGTCTCGCTAGACCACGCAGATGGATCATCCAACACCTTAGGCCCCTATCTAGAGGCTGTTGCCAGATGGATGCAAGCCTCCTGTCTGAAACTTAACGGGGAGAAGACAGACATCATTCTCCTTGGAAATTCCTCCCCGTCTGTTCTTGCACCCGTCTGGCCACCATGTCTTGGCGTTCCCCCCGCCCCCAGGTCCCAGATAAAGAGCCTCGGGATCTGGCTCGACACCGCTCTTGATTTCTCGGTCCAGGCCACTAAGACCGCTGCCACTTGCTTTGGACTAATGAGGATGCTCCGGCGGGTGCTCCCTCTGCTCCCTCTCCAGACGAGGAGGATCATGGTCCAGGCCCTGATTCTCTCCCGCCTGGACTACGGGAATGCTCTCTATCTGGGAGCACCGGCCTCGGTACTTCAGAAGCTCCAGGTCACACAAAATAGTGCGGCCCGCCTACTGTTTAATCTGCCCCGTCGGCAGTCGGCGAGGAAGGCTCTGAAAGACCTCCATTGGCTCCCAATGGCTGCCAGAGTGCAGTTCAAGGCTTTGTGCATCCTGCACAAATCCTTCCATCGTGTAGGCCCAGCGATTCTGCACCCCTTGGTTACGCCCTATGTTCCAGCTCGCTCCCTTCGTTCTGGCACCCTGCAGCTGGCTACCTCCTCTAAGATCAATAAAGCCCGGTGGGGTGGCCGCTCTTTTTCCCACTCGGCGGCCAGACTCTGGAACGCCCTTCCCTTCACCATCCGAGGAAACAGCAACCTCTTGTCTTTTAGAAAGGCCTTGAAAACGCATTTGTTTGCAAAATCCTGCTGATCTGCCCTGAGCCTGCGCTAAACCATTTAATCTTCAAGCGCTGCGAGGCCTCAGGGCAGTTATGCGCTATACAAATGCAATTTTTCATTTCATTTCATTTTTCATTTTCCTGAAACAGACTTTTGAAGGCTGACTTTTAAGGGAAGCGGGAAGAGCATTCCAGAGCATGGAGGTGATAAAAACAAAAGAGCTGCCTCCACTTCGTGCTCTTTTAATCTTGGGCACCACCAGAAGTCCCGGTTGCTAGAGCGAAGGGCCCCTCATGGAACCTAGAGAGTAAGCAGGGGTTGAATAATAGGTGGGCCTTTTCCATGGATGGTCCGATGTGCGAAACAGAGAGCCTTGAAGTGAATTATTTTTTTAACTGGATGCCGGTGCAGGGCTACGAGTGCTAGTCTGACTGATTGATCCTTCTGTGGTTTTTGAAGAATTCTTGCTGCAGCATTTTGTGCCACTTGAAGCCTTTTGATCACATAGTTAAGGCTCCCAAGATACAGGGAGTTGCCGTAATCGAGGCGAGAGTTTATAAAACTCTGCAACACTATCTTTCTAATAGGGAAAGGTAGCATCAGCAAGAATTTCCTTAGAGATCTTAAAATGCCAAAGCATTAGCCAGCCAATTATTTTACTTGTATCTCCATCGTGAGCTTGTCGTCTATCCAGACCGTTAGGCTTATCTGAAAGAAACAGGTTAGTGTTAGATTCCTTACCTTAGAATATCCCCAGGCGTCAGACTGGATCCAGAAGGTTTTCGTCAGCAGTACCCCTGCGCGTCGGTAGGCGTCATCTGCGGCTCCGCGTCCGTTGCCGTGATCGCTGGGATGACATTGTCGGAGTACTTAGACGCCGCCCTCGGGCGCTGACGTCAGTTCTTCTTTTTTCCGTGCCAGCAAGCGCAGATCCGGTAGGAGCAGTACTCTTAGTCATTTTTCGCCTAACTTTATGATCTATTTTGGATCTCTTTTTTTTTTTTTCGAGTCGACTTCGACTCCTGATGCCGTAGGGATGCCTGGCTTCAAGCCGTGCGATGCTTGTCACCGCCTGATGTCGGTGACCGACCCCCACCGTCAGTGTCTCTACTGCCTCTGGGCCGACCACGACGACCAGCCGTGCCCCGACTGTCGGGCCTTAACGTCGAAGGCTAGATGGGAGCAGTCCCGTAAGCTACTCGAGGTCCGGCAGTCGGCTCCGCGCCGCTCTAGGTCCCGGTCGAGGAGTAAGTCAAGGGACCGGTCGCGGAGCCGCGGTCATCACTCGTCGAGCCATCACCACTCGTCGGGTTCCAAGTCCTCCGGTAAGTCGAAGCACTCCAAAAAGAAGTCGAAGAGGCGACTTCGCTCTTCCGACTCCCCTCGCTGGTCTCGCAACGTGGCTGAGGGTTCGGGTGACACCACCCCGGCGGCTCCGCAGGAGCTACTGGCGTCGCTTCAGGCCTCATACCCTGGGCTTCAAGCGACGCCGGAGGAGATGCGTGATTTCCTAGTGGCCATGAGGACTCACTTCCCTCCATCGAGGCCTGTCGGCGCGCCTTCGGGCCCGGCAGACTCGACTAGGGGCCCCAGCGCCGTTGTCGACTTCAGTCTCAACGCCGTAGGGCCCTGGGGGATCCAGCCTGGATCCCGGTCGACGCCATTTGACCTTACGACCCCTCCGCTGGCGCCGACCCCATTGGTGTCACTCCCAGCGGCGTCTTCGGACGACACTGTCCTCAGTTTCAGTCCGGGTCTGGTGTTGGAACGGCACCGCTCTGCGCCGTCTCCGGCGTCGATTGGTGAGGCCTTCACCTACGACCCGGCTCCGTCATTTCTGCTTGTTTACCAGGACACGGATGAGGGGGAGGACTGGGAGGGGTCTGAGGACCCTCTGGCACAGCAGTGCCAGTTGAGCCAGGACTGGGCAGATGAGCTAGGGGCGGCCAGTGGTCTGGATACTTCTCCTGACACTGGATTCATCTATCCTCCCTCCGTGGCTATGGAGGAGGGTGCTACCTATGGTGTGGTGTTACGCAGGGCAGCCAAGGCCTTGGCTCTTGAGCTCCCTGCTGGGCCTGTGAGGACTAACCTTCTCACTGAGGTGCTTCAGCTGCCAGTAAGCTTCTCGGAGCCTCTACTGCCATTCAATGAGGCCCTCACGGACGTTCTGATGGGCACTTGGTCCAAGCCCTCCACAGTGCCCCTGTGGATCGGAACATGACCCGATGCCGCTGCCCAGCTCCGGGCGACCCTAGATTCCTGTCCGTGCACCCCACCCCCTAGACCCTGGTGATCCAGGCCTCTACGTCCCAGACCGCATTCCCGACTGCTCCACCGGTTCAGGAATCGAAAAGGTTTGACCAGTTTGGGAAGAAACTGTTCTCCTCATTAAGTTTGGGGTTGCGTTCTATCAACACTGCTTGCCTTTTGGGCCGTTATACCCACTCTTTGTGGGACATGGTTGCGGACGTGCTGCCTCAGTGTCCGGAGGAGGCCCGGGCCAGGCTCGCCCAAGCCCTTGTGGAGGGGCGGGACGCAGTGTGTTATTCAATCAGGTGTGGACTGGATACCACGGACTCACTGGGCAGAGCGATTTCCACGACGGTGGCGGTTCGCCGCCACGCCAGGATGAGGTCCGCCAATTTCTCGGGGATGTCCAGGCCACGCTCATGGACATGCCCTTCGAAGGCCGTTGCCTCTTCGGTGACAAAGCAGACAGTGCGCTTGAGCGTTTCAAGGACTCCAGGGCTATGGCCAAGTCCTTGGGCCTGTCAGGCCATCGCCAGCAGCCTTCTGCTTTTCGCCCCTTTGGTGGCCAAGGAACGGGCGCCCCCACATGTCCAGCCAGCCACAGGCCGCAGAACCAACCTCAACGCGGCCGCGGACGTGGCAACCGCCGTGGCGGTGCCGGGGGACAGTGGCAAGGCCAGTCCACATCCACTCCCGCAGCATCTGCCTCAAAAACTTCCTAGTCCGAGCTTTCAGGCCCATACGACGCCAGTGAGGGGCAGGGTCCGCCATCACCTCCTCCACTGGCGTACCATCACGTCAGACAGGTGGGTGCTGCATATCGTCCGAAGGGGCTACTCCCTCCCCTTTGAGGCGACCCCTCCAGCCATGCCACCACAGTACCACCGCATGCCGGGAGATCACTTGCAGCTTCTACAGGAGGAAGTTACGGCCCTCTTGGCCAAGGGGGCCGTCAAGTGCGTTCCTGGGCCAGAAGTAGGACCTGGTTGCTACTCCCACTACTTTCTGGTACCCAAGAAGGGCAAAGGAGGCCTACAACCTATCTTGAACCTCCGGGACGTCAACGGCTTCCTCCGGAAGGAGAAGTTCAAGATGTTGACTTTAGCTCAGGTCTTAGCTGCCCTAGACCCTGGAGACTGGATGGTGGCGTTGGACTTGCAGGACGCTTACTTCCACATCCCTGCCCTGCCGGCCCACCGGTGCTACCTGCGGTTCACGGTAGGCCACGAGCACTTTCAGTTTACCGTGCTCTCCTTGGGCCTCACCGGTGGTCGCAGCTCATCTGCGCAGATCAGGGGTTCCAGTCTTCCCCTATCTCGACGACTGCCTGTTGAAGGCGGGCTCGCCCCAGACAGTCGTCTCCCACCTCCAGACTACGGCCGATCTTCTGCACCTGCTGGGGTTCTCCATCAACGTGCCAAAGTCACACCTGGGCCCCTCTCAGAAGCTCCTCTTCATCGGAGCGCTTCTGACTTGGCGCAGTTTCGGGTTTATACTCCCGAGCAGTGGGTTTGGGTTATTCAAGCTCTGTTTCCGATCTTTCAGCCTTTATCCCGAGTCTCAGTCAGGTTGACGCTGCGGCTCCTGGGGCTGATGGCTTTCTGCATCCTGCTGGTGCATCACGCCAGGTGGCGGATGCGGGCTCTGCAGTGGGACCTGAAGTTTCAGTGGGCCCAGTATCAGGGCAACCTGTCCGACCACGTCCTGATCTCGGAGGGCACTGCGAGACAGTTGCAGTGGTGGCTCACGAACCGCGATTGGGTCAGCGGCAGATCCCTCTCTCTACCCCAGCCGGAGCACGTAGTAGTGACGGATGCTTCTCTTCTGGGATGGGGGGCCACATGGGAGAGGCAGAGATCAGAAGCCTCTGGTCTCCGGCGGAGTCCCGGCTCCATATCAACCTTCTGGAGCTGCGGGCAATCCGGCTTGCACTGAAGGCATTCCTTCCCTCTGTCAGGGGAAGTGTAGTGCAGGTGTTCACGGACAACACCACCGCCATGTGGTACTGCAACAAACAGCGTGGGGTGGGGTTGTGGACCCTTTGTCAGGAGGCTCTGCGCCTCTGGACATGGCTGGAACACCAGGGCATCACCCTAGTGGTTCAACACCTGGCAGGTTCCCTGAACACCAGGGCAGACGAACTCAGCCGCCGGTGCATGATGGATCACGAATGACGTCTGATCTCGGATGTGGTGCAAGGTCTCTTTCAGCAGTGGGGAGAGCCTTGGTTAGATCTATTCGCCACCGAAGAGAACGCGCAATGCCATCAGTTCTGCGCGATGGAATTTTCAAGGCGGCACTAGCTCGGAGACGCTTTTCGTCGCGAGTGGGACTGTGGTCAGTTTTTTTTCCCCCTCATTTGCCTTTACCCCCATGTAGGAAACACCGACCACCACTGCGTGTCTACGTGAGCGAGCCCAGAAATCTAGGTTTTATTTCACACCAGGACACAGATAGCTTATTGGCGGAAGAGGGAACCCACAAGTTAAGGGCTAGCTGATTGACTCCATCAAGGTGTATTACCACCTGTTGGACCTCAGTTGTGACCATAGGAGACCCGTAGAAAAAGGTCCATGGAGCAAAAAAGGCATAATCATAGGACCCGGGGAAAAAAAAAAAACGGGGATCCTATCTTCACTGTACCAATAAGTCCCAGAATGCTAGCTTTTTTTTGCTACAAGATCTAGCCATGTCCACCTTAGAAACCTCATATAGGGACGTCAGCCAGCCCGAATGTGTTGGTGGGACGATGTCGACCCAAAACTTGCTAATTTGTCTCCTTGCCAAAAGGATTGCATAAAAGAGGAAGGATCTCGCATGGCCGGAAATATTTTCGTCAATGCCAAAAATGATTAATGGGAGAGTGATATTCAGTGAGAAGTTGGCTTGATGTATGATGTCCGCAATTCTGTGGTCACCTTGTATCAGTCCAAACAATCCCTTATGGTGGTTGTAAAGTCAACCTTATAGACAAGCTATCCTAATGGTAGCATGGACTAAGCAGTCTTAGGCTAAACTCAAGAGGGCATGTGAAGCCAGCTGTTTTACCATATGCAATCCTGTAAAATCAAATGAAAGGACACCACACAAGTTATATATTATAAAAATATATGTATTTATTACTAAAATAATCCTCTGTACTCTTTATGAGTCCAGAGGCACAAGCACAGTTAAACATACACAAGTTGCACAATTTTGGATGAGCCCGGTGGCCAATCTAACCATATACTAAAATAGTGGTATAAGAACCACCTCTCGAACAATGGTAGGGCCTAGGGCCTTGTGAATCGCTGGAACTACTCTGGACTAACAGTGATGAAGTCGGGAGGGGCCCACGGGACACGGGTGCAGTGCCTAAAGCACACGCATGCACCAATGCAAAGTCAATGGCGCGTAAAAGTTACAAAGTTACTGTTTTGGAAGTCTTTTGACTGGAATAGAATTAAACCACTTTAAACTAGGACACTAGAGGTGTAAACCACTACAGGAGCACCGGTGTTAGATCGTTACCTCACCCACAGAAAGCGGGTGCATAGGTGCCAAAGTGTGTCGGGTTTCGTCGTGGAGATCTATGGAGCCTGCAGATGAAGATGCTGCAGGCGGCCAGGAGAGAAGAGTCCGGTTGGATCCAAGGGTGGATCGAAGAGTACCTGAAAGCAGAGGGGACAGAGTCTGGGTCACTCAGCAGTGACCAGGATGGAACCAAGAAGGAACCCGGCAATGTCGGGCGCAATCAGGTGGTTGTCGAGAAGCTTGTCTCCGCTGCCACGTGGACTGTGGGGCATCGAGGATGTCCAGGAGTGGATCACCAGCTGTCCCACGAAGGCTCTCACTGTCGGCGGTATCGGCTTCCGGATCGGAGCTAACAGGCCTTGGTAAATGCAACCCATGCAGGATTCGAAGATCGCTTCTTACTCGGACCAGCAAGGTCAGAGAGGTTGCTCCTTTTCAGGGGAGCGAGGGCCAGTCTGGAGCAACCAGACTAGCAGAGCAAATTGAAAGGTTCGTCGGTACTGGGGCCACTAGCCAACGGGCAAGTGCCCGGACCAACGCGTCGAGCAGGAAAATGCAAAAGGGCCCCACGCAGCACTCGATGAGTGTGGAGGGGAGATCTTCGGTGCACAAGCTGCTCGTGGCTGGGGCTTCTCAAACCCCAATGCACAGCTTCGAGGGGCCTCGGGAGCTGCACGGTCAGCACTTCGCAGTCTTTTCAAGATGGCCGGCCCCACGTTTCACGTAGCCTCCACGGGTCTCAGATTCGCTGGGACTGTGGATCGGGCTGTTAGAAGTCAGGGATGCTGGGTCTTGTCGATCTCTGTCGCTCGAGTTCCGGCGGGAACTGCAACAAAGCAAACCGTTGGGCGCTGGATGGTGCCTGTTTGCACAGGGTGGTTACTCCTTGACCACAAGGGAGATTCTTCAGTCTTCCACGTCGAGTGGGATGTCGAAGGGTCCAGAGTTCTGTATCAAAGTTTGTCAGGATAATCTAATGCTACTGGGCACAGCTCCTACCTTTATTCCAAATCAAGGGGCTGGATTACCTGCTAGGTCCCTCCTATGGGTGGGACCAAGGAAGGGGGTGGTTACACCCCTTTCCCTTTGTCCAGTTTCGCGCCAGAGCTGGGATTGGAGTGCCCTAGAACTGGTTTGACTGGAGTGTACATGGGACACCTTGTGTGCCCCAGGCAGTGTCTAGTTTCATTCAGGCCTCCCTGCCCCAATCCACTATCTCCTGTCTGGGGTGGTGTAACACCTCCCTGAGACAGGAAACCTTTTGTCCAGGCCTCCCCTGCCGGAGTTTCGGTCAGCAGCAGGAGGCCAGACTCGTGTCTGTGGCAGCAGCATCCATTTTGTGATGCTGAAGCTCTGGTTAGATTTAACCGCGTTTAAGTAAAGTAACATGTCTTCTCCCTCTAGAAGGGTGGAATGCTATCCCCGTCGCCAGAACTGGCGAGGGGGTAGTATTCCAAAGTGTATGACACCTTACACCACATGTTTTGATAAAGCCAAACCAAAGTTAGCAATAACCGCAAGGATTGTAATGCACTTAAGAGTATATGGTATGGCAATATCCAAGAACAGCTATAAGGAAATGGTTCCGAAAGCTGCAGACAGGCTCAGGTCATGCTAGAGCACCATCTCACATAAAACCAAGCACTCTGCCTCCAGGATTGTTAAGGCCTGCCATAGGAGTGACTTATAGGCATATATGTGGCCAGATATAGGTTTAGATATAGGTACACTATATC
The DNA here is from genome assembly GCF_964261635.1 of Lissotriton helveticus. Taxonomy (NCBI): domain Eukaryota; kingdom Metazoa; phylum Chordata; class Amphibia; order Caudata; family Salamandridae; genus Lissotriton; species Lissotriton helveticus. The sequence continues at coordinate 1,502,500,122 of NC_136057.1, read as the reverse complement.
TAAGCAAGGGGTGATTACACGACCTTGCCCCAGCTGAGTGATCAGCCAGTTGTGTCAGTTTGGATAGCCAGCCAGGGGTGACAAAAGATATGCTGCAGCCCCTGGTAGGCCTGTGATGCACCTATGCCCTTGGTACCTATAGTACACTGTACAGGGGCTGATAAGGTGATCCAATTCCAATTAGTTATGCACCCAGGGTACATGGAGTCCATTTTAAGGAGAGAGCAGATAGCCTGGGACCCTGATTAGCAGGATCCCAGGCCAACTAAGTCGAAAACCAGCTAAACACTAGGCAAAAAATCTAGGGTAACCATAGTCAGGTATCCACCCTCCTACAGTGCAGTGTTGAGTATTGAATCCAGAGAGACCTTCACCTCCTCCCAAAAGCGAGATATGGGAGGACAATCTTTAAACATGTGCACGTCAGATGCTTCTGGCAGGTCACATTTGTTGCAATTTTTCCCGGGCTGGAATTTTGATAATTTTAGGGTAGATAAATATGCACGGTGTGCCGTGAAGAGGTGATTGCGCCTCAACCATGCTGGTTTTACTGTTTTGTGGAGAAGATTAAAAGAGTCCATCCACAGCTGCTCGCACTGGAAGCCCAGTTCGCCTCCCCATAACTCATCGGCGAGTTTGAAGTCCCAATCTATCTCCTCCAAGATCATCCAATACCAGAGTGAGACCTCTTTGCCGCCCCCTGGCCTTGTCACCAGCTGATTTTCCAAGTTACTGTCATTTCCCAGGGGGGCACCCTTCCTGCACATCGCCTGAGCCAAACTATTCAGCTGCATATGTTTAAACCTTGAAAGGCCCGGCCCAACTCTCTCCCGTAACTCGTCCCACGACAGAATTGAACCCCCTGCCAGCAAGTCTCCCCATTTCGAAATCCCGGCATCCCTCAAGGGACTCGCCAGTCTGTCCTGGAGTACCTGGGGAGTCCCACAAAGGTGCAAGGTTTGAAAAATAGCTAAGCCCTATTTTGTTTCTAATTATTGACCAACTTCTGGCCAAAGATTGAAGACTTTTTAATTTTACCTTTTTGAAGAATTTTTGGTCTCCAAACTTAAAAAGGAAGCCGTCAGGTGGTAGATCAGCACCTTCTAGCATGGCCCGAAACATTTCTCCTCTCGGTGTATTTGAGGGTGTTTTTAAAAGCATTCTGGAATATGAGAGCTGAAACGCCCATGCATAATATTGCAGGTCAGGTAGTCTAAGCCCTCCTTTATCCCTCCTACGCCTCAACTTCTTCCAAGCTAGTCTAGTGGCTCTATATTTCCAAATAAAGGAGTTTATTTCCCGTTGACATTTGTCTATCTGTTTAGTGTCAAACGCCACGGGGATGGAGTTGAAAAGGTATGTGTATTTAGGCAGGATAGACATCTTCACTAAATTTGTCCTGCCAAGGATGGATAAGGGGAGGTAGGCCCAAGACTTTAACTGTTTCTGACATTCTTTAAAGACCCGTTCAAGATTGTATTCTGCGATATTTCCGACCTCCTGAATAATTCTAATTCCAAGATATCGCATGGAGGGGGCCACGTCAAGTTGTGTACTAGTGATGTTCCAGGCCATAATTTCAGTTTTGTTGCCGTTTACTTTGTACCCGGACAGCTTGCCGAACTCCTCCACCCTCTTGATAACTGTGGGAAACGCGAGGTCTGGATCGTATGTCAAAATAAGGATGTCATTGGCGGCTTGGGTGCGGATGGATGCACAGTTGCGTGGCGTGGAATGGGTGGGGGGTCAGACCGACAAAATCGCGCTATATGCCGATGATGTTCTTTTCTTTCTTACGGACCTGAACAGATCGGGGCCAAGGGTCCTTGACATAATGCGTATATTCGGCGAGATGTCCGGCCTCACTCTCAATGTGCAGAAATCGAAATTGTGGGTCCTGGGAGGCAGTGGAGACCTGGGTCCTTGGGCTTCGGCCCTCCAAGAGGCGGCGGGAGGCCTTAAATATCTAGGCGTCTTTTTGATAGATGTGCCGGGAGTCTCGTGGTCCCGCAATGTGCTACCCGTGTGGGACAAAATACGATCAGACATGCAAGTATGGTCCAGGATGCCCTTGAACATCTATGGCCGCTCGGCCATCTTTAAGATCGTAGCTCTACCCCGTATTCTGTACCAACTTCAAAATCATCCGTATCCTATTTCACCGCAGTGGTTTAGGCAGGTAAATTCGGCACTGGGTCGGTTCTTGTGGGCTGGGGGGGCAGTAAGGGTGGCACTCCGCACCTGCTTCCTCTCGACCTATTGTGGGGGGCTGGCCACATCCGATGTCCAGTCCTACTATCAAGCGTCACACCTACTAGTCCTCAATGAGTGGTGGTACGGGGATCGGGGCGACCCGGCCTATGCCCTAGAGAGATATCTGATGGACCCGGACACGCTGCATACTATCTTATACTCGGCAGGCATCCTGAAAAGGCTCCCAATGGTCACTCAGGTAGTCTTCCGGGTGTGGCGCGACGCTCCCCGTCGTATGGGATGGTGGAACAGGCTGACGGGGGAAACCCCGCTGTGGCACAATGGGAGGTTGCCGGCACTGGCTTCCCTGCGGGGATTCGATGGCTGGGACGCTATCGGCATCTCGGCACTGGGCCACGTCATGAAGGGCTCGGTCCTTAAGTCCTTTCGGGCTCTGCGGGACGAATATGATATGCCCCAATCTCAATTCTTCAGATACTTACAGCTCCGACACGCCCTGACCCCCGCGATAGCGGGATTGACTTCATTGCCGGAGTTCAGCCCCCTGGAGGCTAAGCTATTTATGGGGGAATTGGAAACCAAAAAAATATCTAACATATATCAAACGCTTGTTACCCACTGCTCCCCTTCTCTTGATAAACTGCGGTCGGTCTGGGAGGGAGAGTTGGGGAGCTTGGAAGAGGAGGACTGGAGAGAAGCCCTGGAGGCCCCTAGGGGAGCAGCGATTGCGGTGCGCTTGCGCTTCATTCAATTTAAGTACCTACATAGGGCGTACTTTACGAGGGAGCGACTGTGGAAGGCGGGGCTGATAGCCTCCCCGGATTGCCTGAGGTGTGGATGTGCAATAGGCTCCTTTCTGCATACGGTGTGGGAGTGTGTGAGACTGCAGAGATTCTGGACCGGAGTGTGGGATTGCCTGGCGGAGGTGTTGGGCTGGGATCTCCCCCGCTCACCGAAGTTAGGCCTCCTCCATGTCATGGAACAAGTGGGGGGAAATATATACAAACGTCATTTGCTTCTCCTGGGCCTTACGGTGGCTAAAAGGGACATAGCTCGGGCCTGGAAGGCTCCTAGAGCCCCATTGGTGGAGGTGTGGAAACGGGGCATGGACTTTAACATGGGGCTAGAACGCCCAGTATTTGAGGCCAGGGGTTGCCCCAAAAAACATTTCCAGATCTGGAAGAGATGGGCGGACTACAGGGGCCTTCTGCTGGACCCTCCAGCGCCACGGGCCACCGACGCAGATCGCTTACATACTGACTCTGGGTGAACTGCTACACACGCTGCTACTGAGCTCGCTAGGCTCCTCTTTATGGACACTGTAGACACCGTGCGGGGTGGAGGGTGGGCACCGGGTGGGGAATACTGAGGGTGGGAATATGGGGGAATGTTGATTGAATAATTGGAATACGATACTTTTATATGCACACTGCCTCTCTGAATCTTTGGGAGCGGTGTTTCTTTGTATTGTGTCAACTACAAAACTATAATAAAATTTTGTTCTGAAAAAAAAAATAAGGATGTCATCTGCGTAGAGGGATACACAACTTTCCCACCCGCCAAATCTAAAAGATGGAATATTAGCCTCCTCTCCAAGGACCTGAGCAAAGGGCTCAATATAGAGGTTAAAAAGGAGGGGGGAATGCGGGCAACCCTGCCTTATACCCCTTGTAATTTTAAAGACCCTCCGTCAGAGAGTTATTAACGAGGAGTCTAGCTGATGGAGCTTTATAAATCAGTGCTATCACTCGGCAGAAGCTGTCCCCTAAATTGATTTTTTGCATAACCGCTGCCAGATAGGCCCAATTGACCCTATCAAAGGCTCTGGTTGCGTCCAAAGTAAGGGTGGCCAAAGGAAGAGAGAAAGTAGAAGTGATGTCTATGGCCCCAACTAGGCCTTGCGTGAGGTCTGCTAATTGTCGTCTTTTTATTAATCCTTTTTGATCTTGGTGGATAATCGACTCTGCAACACCCCCCAACCTTTTAGACAAAATGGCAGTGAAGATTTTATAATCAATGTTGAGGAGTGATAATGGGCGGTAAGACCCGTACTCTGTCGGGTCTTTCCCTGGTTTGGGAATTAAGACTACCGTCGCGTCACTCCATGACTTGGGGGAGGGGGGGGTCCACTCCCTCCAGGAGGATACTGTTAAAGACAGTAGCCAAGATTGGGATAACCTCCTCACTGAGAGCCCAATAGAGTTCCCCTGGTAAGCCGACGGGGCCGGCCGCCTTGCCTCTCTTCACCTGTCTGATGATAATACTCACTTCTTCCTCCGAGATCTCTACCTCAAAATGCCTACTTTCCTCAGATGAGAGCCTAGGCATGGAGACTTTGTTGAGCCAGGAATTTCTAGCTGCGTGGTCTTCACACATGTCTTCCTTATAAATAGCTTGTAAGAAGTCCTGAAATGCATTTCCGATATCCGAGTTCGAGAGCCGGGGAACTATTCGCCCTCCACCCTTATCTCTCTGATATAATTTGCGCCGCTTGGTCAGCTTTTGTTTTCCAAGCGAGAATCTTGCCTGCTGCCTCCCCAAATTCAAACTGGGAAATTTTGCTTGCCTCCCATCTCCTGGCAACCCTAGCTTGTAAAAGATTTTCAAGTTGGTTTTTCAATAGGGCTAGCTTTTCTCGATCTTCGCTTAATCCTATGTGGGCGCCTAGTTTTTGTTCGATAGCCTTCATATCTGCCTCAAGACTATTAATATTTTCCCTGTATGACCTTGTTCTGTGGGAGGCTCTACTGGTAATACAGCCCCTCCAGAAGGCTTTCAGAGCATCCCACACAGTTGAAATATTTGCAGACTCTAAATTAGCCTCAAGGAAATACTGAGTCTCCGATCGAAGGGAGGCGATTTCGTCCTCCTCTAATAAGATGGTGCGATCGAAGGACCATGAAGCATGTCTAGGCTGCTGGTCGGATTTTAAGCTGAAAGAGATAGCCGAATGGTCGGAGAGATGGGAAGGGAGATATACTATGTCCTCCAGTGAGTCTTTAAGACTATAACTAAACAATGCATAGTCTATTCTTGACAGATGCTTGTATTTTAGGTTCCGAAATGAGAACCCCAGCTTAGCCCCTGCCCTTTCCCTCCATATATCTGCGAGCCCCAGCTGCGTCATTATTGTCACAAGGACTTGCCTAGATTTAGAAAAGACACAGGCTCTAGAGTTAGATGATTTGTCGAGTTTAGGGTTTAGAACGATGTTAAAGTCCCCGACCCAAATTACAGGATCTTGAAAGGCTAGCAGATGGCCACGGATAATTTCTAAGTAAGAAGGATCTTCCTGGTTTGGGCCATAGTATCCTACCAAGAAACACAACAAGCCGCCCAGCGAAACCCTCAATAAGAGCCACCTCCCGCTATGATCTTCCCTGTACTCCACAATTTGGGCCTTTGCCTGTTTTTTAAAAATAAACAAGACCCCTCTGATATTTGCAGATTGATCTGTACACACAAAGTGTCTATCCATTTCTGTTTCTTTAATAGGTCGGAGGTCTCAGATTTAAGGAGATGTGTTTCCTGTAAGGCAATGACCTGTGCCGGGGAATCTCTCAAATATTGAAGAATCCTGTCTCTTCTACCCCTCGAGCTCAGGCCATTGACATTCCAGGATAGGTACTGTATCAACGTCATACAGTTACATCTCCCTTCACATCTACCTCCACCTTCCCCAGAAACCCCTTATCAAATATTCCTAATTCTGTCCTGGACCTTATTGTCAGAGTGCTCTGAACTCGGTAGCTTGAACCCTGGCGGCGACCTAAACTAAGCCTTATAGAAAGCTGCAAGGGTACTGACCTATGAGGAATTTTTACAATTTCACCCCCACCACCCCGCGTGGCACTGCCTCCCCCCCCACCCCCTGGAAAACCTATCCCTACTTACACTGGCCTGATGTATTGCCAGTTTTACGCCATCAGTCCACCCCCCTTCCTCTACCCACCATACTACGTGTCTGTGCAGGGAAGAAGTGCATTCTCTTATTTGTGTATTTTCCTCTCTATTTAAAAAAAAAAATGTATAAGACCATTGAAAACCGTTTAATTTTATATATAGTTTTTTTTTCAAATTGTGAATTTATATATTTTTTTCCTTTTATTATTATATATATATATATATATATATATATATATATATATTTTTTTTTTTTACATAGTTAATTACTATACAAAACCTACCTCTGGACACAATTGGACCTTGTGCCCTAAAAAATAGAAGGGGATTGATTTACATGTTCTGGAAAGGAGGGACATACTCTTTCTCTAACCTGGCTTATATTCCTATCAAGTTTCCCCCCCCCGTCGTGAGAGATCCCTTCGGGATTCCAACATCTCATCAGCCTCAAAAGGGGATCTGATATTGTGCATCTTAATATTGAATATAACTCGTAGAAAGGCAGGAAATCTCATCTGCACCGTAGCGCCCAGAGCTCTAAATTTCTCCATCCTCTGGCCAAGTTCCCATTGCCGATCCAGAGTGGTCTTCGAAAGATCTGAGCGAACCTCAAACGGGAATTCCGGACCTTTTAGTGTTTTAGCTTTCAAAGCCAGGTTTAGGATATTTTCTTTTAGTGTATACGTGAGGAAATCGACTAGTATTATCCTGGGTTTAACTCTGCCAGGATTCAAGAGAAAAGGGTCCCTGTGAATCCTTTGAATGTCTTTCTCCAGGATGTCAGATGATTCCCCAAGGTTTAATGCTTCTTTTAAGAGAGCTGCCACGAAGGTCTTGATATCACTCCCTTCCTTCCCCTCCGGGACCTTCAGAAGCCGGAGGTTATTCCTCCTTGAGTAATTTTCTAAGGATTCCACTCTCTCCCATATAGCGTCTCCCTCTCTTTGCAAAGTTTGAATTTTTAGCTGTGCTGAACCCAAGTTTGCTTTAAGCACCTCTACAGAAGCCTCCAAGGATTCCGTCCTTTCATGCAGTCGATCCACTTTTTTTCTCAAGGACGTCGCATGCTGCCCTGATCTCAGTCTGGTTTTCTGCCGAAACCAAAAACCCATTTCTTATTTCCGCCTTTATTGATGTAAGAAGGGCCTCAATTGAAAGACAGGCTAAACTCTCTGCCCCTCCAGAAGCACCAGCCTCTGACTGGGGTGATGAAGGCAGGGCAGGGGTTTGGGTTAAAACCAGCACACCCTCCCCCGAAAAGTCGGTATCTGCTAGTGTGGTCAAGAGGCTGGCTGACCCAACCGTCTGATCTGTGAGCACTACTGCGTTTACCGGAGGGGCCAATTCAATTCAAAGATGCTTTATTATAATAATTAATATTAATTATTAATAGATTCTTGAAAGGCATCACACACATGTTCCCTCCTGTTCCTTTCGTGATGCCTCAGTGGGACTTGAACCTTGTACTAACTTATCTGATGTGCGCTCCTTTCGAGCCACTGCATAACTGCCCTCTTCGTCTTCTGACTCTTAAGACTGCATTCCTGGTTGCCATCACCTCTGCCAGGTGAGTGAGAGAGCTCCAGGCTCTATCTTCTAAGCCTCCTTTCCTCTCTGTCCATCCGGACAAAGTTGTTTTGAGAACTTGTCCTTCTTTCCTGCCCAAGGTGGTTACAGCCTTTCATATCGGGCAGTCCATCACCTTGCCCACCTTCTTTCGGCCTCCACATCCCTCAGAAGAGGAAGAGAGGCTTCACCGTCTGGACCCAAAATGTGCGCTCTCCTCCTATCTATACCGCACACGCCAGTTCCGGGTCGACGATCAGCTCTTTGTTGGTTACGTGGGTGCTAAGAAGGGATGGGCGGTGCACAAACAGACCATCTCTCGATGGGTCATTTTGTGCATCAAGGTCTGTTACTCTTTGGGGAAAAAGGAGCCTCCTGTGGGGCTGCACGCCCGTTACACTTGAGCCACGGCAGCTACTACTGCCCTTGGTCGGGGAGTCCCCGTGCAGGACATCTGTCAGGCAGCTACGTGGGCCTTTATGCACACGTTTGCTAAGCACTACTGCCTGGACAGCCAAGTCCGCAGAGATGGCTTTTTCGGCCGTTCAGTTCTCCAGGACTTTCTGGTGTGATCTTGGTTCGCAGACTCACCACCGGGGTTGGTATTTCTGGGGTATCTATTCTAAGGTAAGGAATCTAACACTAACCTGTTTCTTTCAGATGCACAAGTTACTTACCTTCGGTAACGATATATCTGTAAGAAACAGTAGTTCGTGTTAGATTCCTTTCCGCCCCACCCATCCTCCCCGTTCTGCGAACCGATATCTAGGGTTAAGGTATCTTCCTTTGAGGGCCCTAGTTTCGGTTTCTTGCATGGCTCTGCGTTCCTGGCATGGAAAGCTATGTACAGAACTGATGTCAGCGCGTGAGGGCGGCGTCTAAGTACTCCGACGACGACCGACGCGCAGGGGTACTGCTGACGAAAACTTTCCGGATCCAGTCTGACGCCTGGGGACATTCTAAGGTAAGGAATCTAACACTAACTACTCTCTCTTACAGATATATCAATACCAAAGGTAAGTAACTTGTGCTTCACTGCTTGAGCTGGCTTAGGGCTGTCGCCCAGACAGTATGGCCATGAGAGTTCCTGCCACCTAGAGCTATTATTGCCTACCACCAGAACCTCACTTTTCTCACCATTAAGCTTTAGCCTCCTGCTAGGCATCCAATCTGTGACCTCTCTGAGGCAAACGTTTAGTTGGGAGGTCGTTTGAGTGGTGTTGGGTGTAAAGGCCAGGATAACTTAAATGTCATCAGCATATGATGCTAGGTCTAGCCCATGTGAGTGGACAATTCAGCCAGGGGGCATACATGCAAGTTAAACAATGTGGGGCTAAGCACGGAGCCCTGTGGGACCCACACAACATGTAAAATAACCATAAAAGATATATAAAAAAAATACATAAATTGTACAAATCCATTCGCATTACAATTAAAATACAAGATACATGATACTTGTGTCATAAATAGTGACACATGTACAATTCTACATATACAGTTATAAAATGGATTGAATAAACACATGATGTCAATACAGACAGTAAAATACCAGAGGGTTAAGACAAGGCCCCTCTGATCTTAACAATACTACTTTGTGCCCGGGTTAGGCCCAAATAACAAAATTACACATTTTCTTACATTGCCCTAATTTTGCACAATAGCATTTCTGCTGTGACCTTTTGCAAATATTTACGTGTGTGACAATGTTGGATTTGTTTCTCTGAAACTACTTCTGTTTACACATCTAGCTTCGCATAACATTAGCACGATGCCTCGAACACCATGTACAAGGCCTTTTTATGCATAATGTACAAATGTTGTTTTATCTTCATCCATGGGGCGACTGGGCTATCTACATGTCCATAACATTGCTAATCTATAAACACATCACAAGGATGCTTTCTATTACAAATAATGAGCATCCCAAAAGATTTGCAGAGGAGGCACTTTAGCTGACACCGAGGGTCCCTGCATGCTGAGACTTCACAACGCAGAGTTCTGACATCTCTGTGAGGGGTGTCCAGTAGGTTACCAAGACGTGCACTTACATTCTCTCCAACTAGGTAATGGGGTTGGAACGTCCCTTGGGGGGATTCTTGGCTTCACACCTACACACACTCTAGTTACATGCATAGTATGGTTTGCATAGTAGGAATACGCCTGATTACTGCCTTGTTTAAATATCTGCATAGATACACTGTTCTAGCACCATGATAGAACTATATCTACTATTCACTCTTTCCGTGCTTGTAATCACTTTCATCTGCTTTGGTCTACTGATTATCACAGCATATGTATTGTATACAAGACTAACTTTGCTTCAATTATTATGTTAAAAATGTCCCCCTGAATATTCTTTATATATTTCGCAGACCATAAGTAAGCACAAGTGACTGAGTGAATGGTTCTGATCTGTTTCCACGATCCCTGAGGGGTCAGGGTTGTCATGTTGAGTGGTTGCTAGAAACCACTCACTAAATAATCACAAGAGAATGAGGGGTGAGAGGAAGTCGTCCCTTCTCGACCTCCCGCACAATATTTCAATCACAATCTGGAAGAGGGACCGGAAATAGGACAATAGAAAATCCGTGTGGGGGAAATACACAAAAGTGATTAAAACTGCCCTCACACACAGCAAGCTGTGTCATGCTTCATCTTGGGCTGCTAACACACTTCCGCGCAGACCAACGCTGGAGGTGGAGCAATAGGGAAGGGGAAGACAATACTACATAAATTGAAAGAAACAGGATCACACGTGAAAACATGTGCAGATATAGTGGTTTTAAAACTGGTCTCAGGGAGTCCCTATTACAATTTTAATACTTGGTATCCTATCTAGATTAAAAATAGACTTGTGGATGCTGGGTTGGGGAGCTTATAATGAGACACCAATTCCTCCACTCTGCAAAACCGTCGACATGTTTTAGCTAGCAAAATGTACTGCCCAAGGGAGTGAGCACTTCTACACGGCGCCGGGAGAGACCAAAGGTCTGGGCCACAGCTACCCTTAACGAAAGTGTGACTATAGGGAGCTGTGCTCACTCCCCCGCCAGTTCAAGTCTAGATTTTAAATTAACTTGGTTCCTCTCGGAGAGCAAGGGGCTCTACCACATTAAAAATGAGCAGAGACTCAGTGGGGTGACTTGTCCTTTACACCTGGATCAAAAGGAGATAGGGTCAGTACCATTAGGGGTCAGATTGTTGAGAGTCCTGATGAAAGCCGGGGTAGTACATTTTGCTATTTCTCCACTGTGAGAAAGTGCCATCTTTCTTGCATTGGTATGCCCCCACTTTTTTCTGAACTGCTGATGTGCTTTGACTGAGTGTGCCCTGGGCTCCTGCCAACCAGGTACCCAGGGCCTGTGTTCCTTCCCTAAAACTGTGTTGAAACTAAAACCCAATTGGCATATCTGGCCACCGGTCAGCCCCTTGTAAATGGTACCCAGGGCATGGTGACCAGAGAAGACCCCTGAGGGCTGCAGCCCTCATTGTGCCACCCTCAGGGGCCCTGTACCATGGCACCCACATACTGCCTTTGCAGGCTTAGTGACTAAGTACAGAACTAAACAGAGAGTCGACATGGCACACATCCCTGTGTGCCATGCCCACAGAGCACACTGCCCTGGCCTACGTCAGCCACCCCTGTAGCTGGGTGCCCTATGCCATTCCTGGGCACTGTAAGTACAGTGATGCCATTAAGAGTATATGGTGCTGGGAGGTCGACATTACGAACTTCACAACACCATAATGGCTGCGAGAAGTTGGCCTGATATGTGATGTCCACTATTCTAGTGGGCACCCTGTTTCTGATCGATACATCTACCAGTGGATTCCTCACCTTGTCAATATCCCCTGAGCAGCAGCCAGTCGGAAACTTTTGTAGCTCTCCACGCCAGCGAGGTCATGGACGACGTCACAGAGGGTACGACTCCGCTCGCGACGCCGCTGACGTCACTGGATCCATAATAGGGCCTTGTCGGCGTGATTACGTCAGTTCCCTTTTTTCCACGCCGTCGACGCCAACGTTTTTTTAAGACTCTGTATTTACTTTGTAATTCCTAGTATTCTCGTCTGTTCTTCTTGTTTCCTTTCTAAAATGTTGGGAAGAAAGTCTGGTTTCAAGCCCTGTAGAGAGTGCAGGAAGCAAATGTCCATTACTGTGTTTGGTGCTTGTCTTCCGATCACGACGTCGAAGAATGTGCGTGCTGTAGGAAGATGAACCCGAAGGCATTGAAAGAAAGGGAGGCGAAATTGTTTATGGCCAAGATGAAGAAAAAAGAAAAGAAGGCGAGTAAAAGAAAATAAAGATCGAGGTCGAGGTCTCGATCCGAATCCAGGTCGGGTTCGAAGTCGGCTTCGGGGCATTCGAAGTCGAAGAGGCATAAGAAGAAGAAGCATTCTTCGAGGCGCCACTCTGATAAAGAATCGGCGCCGAAGTCATCTTCTCCTCGGCGTCACAGAGACGACGTCGGTCCTTTGCCTTCGAATCCGGCTTCACCAGTGAAGGTTGTAACTTCTGAAGTCGAGGTCTCTCGATCTTCGACGCCGGCTCCCTCGGATTCCGTTCACTCTCTGAATCTTGATGAGGTTGAGCCAGAGCATGAGGATCAGGAGGAGCCCGAGGAGGTTCCTTTATCGGCGCCGGCTGGCCCGACTCCAGGAGCACCCGCTTCAGTGATGACGCTGTGTAATTATCCTCCATTCCCGGCTCCAGGTCAGGACCCATCACATTACCTTAACGCAATGTATGGCGTCTTTGCGAGGGCTATGTACCCATCCGGTGCACCTGTGGGTCCCATGGGTCCTTTTGCATTTAATTTGGGTCTTCCCCAAACTTATGCCCAGGCTCCGTTTATGCCCTTTATGCCAGCGACGCCGTCCTGGAACTTTCCGGCGCCGACAGCCCCGATGCCGTATCGAGAATCTCCGACGCCGTATCGCGATTCTCCGGCGCCGTCTGGTCGTCCTCGTTTGGAGTCTGTGGCGCCGTCGGATCCGCGTTCGACGCCAATCCTGAGGCCGACGGAGTCGGTAGTGGAGCCTTCGACTCCAGTCCCCAGGATCCACTCCAGGAGGGAAGCCCAGGGGGCTGTGGAGGAGGAACGCTATCGGCAAGAGATGGAGGAAGGTGAACTTCCTGAATCTGAGGACTATTTTGCGGAATTAAAGGACGCACGTGGCCTTGATGTCTCACCTGAGCGGGATTTTTCTCATTGGCCGGATGCTCCCTCTAAGGATGCAGCTCCCTATCATATGGTGGTGAGAAAAGCTACGGAGTTACTGGACATTACTCTGCCTACCACGGAGTTTAAATCCAATCTTCTGACTGAAGTGTTGCGTTTTCCCTCATCTGTGTCTGAACCTCTTTTACCATTTAATGAGGCAATTTTGGAGCCAGTGTTGGAGGTTTGGAAGAAGCCTTTATCTGCCCCTGCGGTCTCCAGGACTGTGGCACGGAGGTATAGGGTGGCACCTGAAGATCCAGAGTTTCTGTCGGCTCATCCTTCGCCTGAGAGCCTAGTAGTTCAGGCGGCTTGTTCAAAGAAGTCTTCAGGGGCTTTTCCTCAGGTTCCGGCTGACAGAGATTCAACGCGCATTGACCAGTCTGCCAAAAAGGTTTTCTCATCTGCAAGCATGGCGCTGAAATCTACAAATGCTACTTGCTTGATGGGAAGATATATCAATGCCTTGATGGATTCCTCTAAGCAGTTGCTGCCAAAACTGTCTGATGAAGATAAGAACATTTTTCAAGAGGTTTTGGATGACACCCAGGCTGCAGCTCGTCAAGTCATCCAGAGCGGCCTAGATACGGCTGACTCAGTGGCAAGGATAATGGGCTCTGCAGTAGCTACGAGAAGGGGGGCTTGGTTGAAGTCTTCGGACTGTTCTTCTGATGTGCAGGCTACTCTATTGGACTTACCATTCGATGGAACAGGACTCTTTGGTAAGAAGGCGGATGCCGCTCTTGAGAGATTCAAAGATTGCAAGGCCACAGCAAGATCTCTTGGCTTACAGACTCAATCTAGAGGATCTTTCAGAAGGTATAGAGGATTTGGAAAGTCGTTCTTTCGTCCGCAAGGACAGCCTCGACAGCAGCAACAAAATACGCTGTACAAGTCCTATAGGGGAAAAGGCAGAGGTCGTCCTCGAGGTCGCCAACCCTCCTCCTCCTCTTCTTCTACCTCTCCCCCTATCACCGCGGCAAAGCAGCCCTAGATTCCCCATTCTCAATCATATTGGCCCTGTGGGGGGTCGGCTTACCCATTTTTTGCGGGATTGGGAATCGGTCACTACAGACCAATGGGTTCTCAATCTTGTGGCGAATGGGTATGCTCTTCCCTTTTGGGAATTTCCTCCGAATTACCCTCCTTACCAAGGGGCTTGCTCAGAAGAACATCTCCGTCTCCTACAGGAGGAAGCTCTGACCTTGTTAAAGAAAGGCGCGATAGAGGTGGTTCCAGAGCAGGAAAGGGGTCAGGGATGCTACTCCCAGTATTTCCTGATTCCCAAGAAGGATGGCAGGTTGCGTCCAATCCTGGATCTCAGGATCTTGAATCTTTATCCGAAACAAGAAAAGTTCAAGATGCTCACCCTTGCGCAGGTACTTCAAGCGCTGTTGGAAGAGGACTGGATGGTGTCGCTCAACTTGCAGGACGCATATTTTCATATTCCGATCCTGATGTCGCACAGGAAGTATCTCCGTTTCACGGTGGGTTCGCAGCACTACCAGTTTGCGGTCCTTCCGTTTGGAATTACTACTGCACCTCGAGTCTTTACCAAGGTGATGGCAGTGGTGGCAGCGCATCTCAAAAGGTCGGGGATTCCGGTTTTCCCCTATCTGGACGACTGGCTGATCAAAGCAGAGTCTCCAGAGAAGGTGCTACATCATCTGCAAGAAAACAACTCAGTTGTTGTACAGGTTGGGTTTTTCGATAAATGTACCCAAGTCTCACCTGGTGCCCTCCCAGCGCAACCTGTTCATAGGTGCGGTACTGGACACATCTGTATGTCGTGCATTCCCTCTTCCTCAAAGGATTCATGACATACAGGTAATGATTCCCTTATTTTACAATGGAGCGGTTGTTCCAGTCCTGAAGGTCCTTCGCCTACTCGGTCTGTTTGCTTCCTGTATTCTCCTGGTCAACCATGCACGCTGGCACATGAGGGCACTCCAGTGGTGCCTCCGCAAGCAGTGGTATCAGCACAATGGGGATCTCAGGGAGTCTGTGAGGATCTCCAGAGAAACTGCAGCGGATCTGTCTTGGTGGAGCGTGGAGGGCAATCTGTCTCAAGGAAAGCCCTTTCATCTGTCTCCATCGGTTGCCACGGTGATAACGGATGCATCCACTCTAGGTGGATCTGGAGATCAAGGGTCTTTGGTCTCCGGAGGAAAGGTTGCTTCACATCAACCTTCTGGAGTTAAGAGCGATTCGTTTGGCACTCAAGGCCTTCCTCCCTTCCCTTCGCGGTCTGTCAGTTCAGGTCCTGACGGACAACACGACCGCGATGTGGTAAATCAAGAAGCAGGGAGGAGTGGGGTCGCATCTTCTCTGCAGAGAAGCTCTGCGTCTCTTGTCCTGGGTTCAGGACCACCAGATTTGTCTGGTGGCAAATTATCTGGCCGGAGTTCTGAATGTTCGTGCAGACAGTCTCAGTCGGCAGTTCTCAGCAGATCACGAGTGGAGGCTCCATCCGGAGGTGGTTCGTCACGTCTTTCGGATGTGGGGAACTCCTCGGGTGGACCTGTTCGCCACTCACGAGAACGCCCACTGCCTGTCATTCTGCAGCCTCCAGTATCCGATGCAGGAAGCCTTGGGGGACGCGTTTCAGTTGAGTTGGGGCTCACAACTCCTTTATGCGTTTCCTCCCATACCCTTGATTCCTCAAGTTCTGAGGAAGATTCGCCAAGACCGGGCCCAAGTAATATTGATTGCTCCGGATTGGCCAAGAAGGGTGTGGTACACCGATCTTCTCCACCTCTCCTCGTGCCCGCCGCTCCATCTCCCTCTCAGGGCAGATCTCCTCTCTCAGATGGAGGGGCAGGTTCTACACCCCCACCTCCAGACCTTACACCTTCATGCCTGGAGATTGAACGGCGCAAACTGAATTATTTTTCTCTCCCACACGATGTGGTGGATGTCATATTATCGGCCAGGCGTGACTCCACCAAGTCGATCTATTCCTATAGATGGTCCACATTTGTTTCCTGGTGTGGAGAGAAGTCTATTGACCCCTTGAGGTCTCGTTTGTCCAACATTCTTCATTTTGCTCTTTCTTTGGCCCAGCAGGGTTTTGCTGTGGCGACTGTAAAAGGCTATTTGTCGGCCTTGTCGGCATTCCTTTGTTTGCCGGACCAGCCGTCTTTATTTAAGTCACCTATTGTTTTACTTTTTATCAAAGATCTTACCAACAAATTCCCACCAACTCCATTTATTGTGCCTCAATGGGACTTGAATCTTGTCTTGACTTACTTGATGGGTTCACCCTTTGAACCCTTACATAAGTGTCCCATGAGACTTCTGTCTTTCAAGACTGTTTTTCTTGTAGCAATTACCTCGGCAAGGAGGGTAAGTGAGCTTCAAGTTCTAAGTTCGAAACCCCCATTCCTGACCATTCATGCTGAGAGAATGGTACTTAGGACCAGGGCTGCTTTTCTGCCTAAGGTGGTAACTCCTTTCCATCTGGGGCAGTCCATTACCCTCCCTACCTTTTATCCTCCCCCTCACCATTCCAAGGAGGAGGAGCGGCTTCCCCGTATAGCCCCTAAGAGGGCGGTGAGTTTCTACCTCGATAGGACTAAAGACTATCGTGTGACGACCAGCTTTTCGTTGGATTTGCTGGCTCTAAGAGAGGAAAAGCGGTGCAGAAGCGCACTCTGTCGAGATGGATAATCCTGTGTATAACGATCTGCTACGCCCTTGCTGGTAAGGAACCTCCTGAGGGTATAAGGGCTCACTCCCGAAAAGGTATTTGCGCGCTGATTCGCGCTTTTCAGTACAGCGCTATTGTTGTTTTTAATCTGACCTGGTATCCATTTGCTTTATTTTTAGTTTTATTCTCCCCTGGTTTTAACAGGACGCTTTGCACCCCCCTTACCTGCACTGTAATCGGCTCCTCACCGCTATTCAGGTGGGTCCGGTTCCTGGGGTGGGATTTTTGTTTGGGCGCCATCTTGGAGTGGTGTTCTCTCGGTGGGTGTCACTCACGAGCGGTCTAGCGCTCCTGCTGAGTGGAGGGACGCCTATTTAAAGCTCCCTTCGCCGCGCAGCGGGGGAGCCCTCGCTGCGCCTGAGTCGTGCCAGAGTCCTGCCCGACTGCGCCCGTCCGCGCTAAGGAGGCGCGGGTCGTGGCAGTACTCTGGACCTGGTCATCATGACTCTGTTCCCGAGAATGTATAGCAGGGCCGATTTATTGGCCATTCGGGATCGCTCTACACGCTGTGAGTTCCCGCCCGTGGCCCCTCTCAGTGGCCCGTATTGTTGCAGTTGTGCTGCTTGGTCATTGGAACCCCCTTCTCTTATTCGCTCCCTGGGGCTTTTAACTCCTGCAACAAAGAAGGTAGGACAACGGGACGTGAGTATCTGGAACTTAAACGTCAGATCATTAGTGAAGCACTTTCAGGAGGTTTATGATCTCCTCATTGATGGCTCCCCTGATGTGCTTTTCCTGACTGAAACTTGGCTCCAGGACCCTGATTCCTCGATAATTAATTTAGCCATCCCCCCAGACTATGCTATCTTTACTTTTAATCGGGCGACTAGAGGTGGAGGCATTGCGATGGTCACCAAACGCTGTTATCCCTGTGAGTGGAAAGCCGCTGATATTTCGGGGTGTGAAGGCGCTCGTTTTAAAATTGCATTTAGTCACCAGTGTACCTTTTCTGGTTTATTAGTTTACCGGCCTCCGGGTTGTGACTCTGTTTTTAGGGCTGCTCTCCCTGAGTATATTAGCATAGAGGCACTAGGATGCGCTAATTGTAATGTTATGGGAGATCTTAATCTCCATCTCGACTGCCCCTCTTTACCTTCCATTGGGAGCTTTCTGGCGGATCTTGAGGCCCTTCAGCTCTCGCAGATGATTACCTTCTCCACACATAGAGGTGGTCATATTCTTGACCCTTTTTTTACAAACTTAGAAGGACTCAGAGTTCTTGGCTCCTCCCAGCTGGTCTGGACAGACCACATGCTGGTGAAAACGGCATGTTCCCTGTCGAATTCTCCTTTTCTATCTCAGGACAGACTTGTCTTTAAACGACATTGGAACAAATTAAGATTGGAGGATTTTTACCATCTGCTCGATGAGAAGCGTGGCTCAGTGGTTAGAGGCGGCAGACCCGGAAGCTGAGATCGGCCGTGGACCAGGGTTCGATTCCCCGCCTCGGCGGGTCTCGGGCTCAAAATTCCACGGACTCGACAATTCTCGCTCCGGTGCCTACTCGACTCACGGGGTCACACTCTGCGACTCTGGGCAATAGCTTGCTTAATCTCCACTACGGCCCCTCGCGGCGGGATGCCTGGCTTTCACCTTGTGGATACCCTGCCGGGGTATCTCACAGGGGAATACCAGGACGGGTTCCCTAAGCAAGCGCCTTGATACCTTCGGGTGATACGTGCGCTATATAAGTCGCAATACATACATACATACATACATGCTCCTTTAGGCCCTCTCACTGAGGTTATTCGTGGATACGATTCATTCTGTGAGTGGATCTCTGGGGCCCTCGACTCTCTGATCCCCATGAGGTGGTCCAAGTGTCGTAGGGAGGAGCCGAGCCCTTGGTATGATAGTACCTTGGCATCTCTTAAAAGGGCCTGTAGACAGGCCGAAAGATTATGGAGGAAGTCATATGATCCAGACTTGAAGATCTGCTATCTTGCCAAGGTTAAGATTTACCATAGGGCAGTGTGTCAAACACGTGCTTCCTTTTATGCTCATGAGTTTCAGCATTCTGCTAATCCATCGAAACTTATTTTTAAAGTCTTAAAAGACCTGATGGCTAAGAGAGCAACTGCGGTGGAAATATGCTCAGATACCCATTGTGAGGGTTTGGCCTCCTTCTTCCATGAAAAAGTGCAAGCCATCTATCGCACTTTTCCAACGGGTTCCCCGACGCTAGAGCAGGTTGGTTGCACCTTAGGTGAGGGGGAGTGTCTCTCCATCTTGCCCCCCTTATCTATGGAGGTGTTTGACTCTCTCAGCGTAAAGATCAAGTCGGGATCTCCGGCAGACCCGCTGAAACCGGCCCAACTTAAGATCTTGGTGCCGGTCTGTCGCACCCCGGTGCTGTCTTTGATCAACCTGTCTCTCTCTTCCGGAGTGGTTCCCGTTAGATGGAAGCAGGCGGTAGTCACGCCAATTTTGAAGACGGCGACCCTCGACCCCCTTAAACCTGAAAACTACCGCCCTATCTCCCTTCTTCCCTGGGCCACGAAAGTCGCGGAGGCCCATGTGAATGCCACTCTTTCAGACCATCTTGGTAGGTTTAACATTCTTGACCCTACTCAGAACGGGTTTCGTGCGGGTCATAGCACGGAGACGGCCCTGCTCTCTGTGGTCGAGCATCTGCGTTCCGTGCTGGACGGTGGTCGGACGGCGGCACTATTGTTATTAGATCTCAGTGCCGCCTTCGACACTGTCTCGCACGGGATTCTGCTTCGGCGACTTGAGGAAGTGGGCGTCTCTGGCCTCGCCTTAAGCTGGTTTCGATCCTTTCTTACGGATAGGTCATTCTAGGTGGCGATCCAACCCGGAAAGTCTTCATCTTACCCGTTGGACCAGGGGTCCCACAGGGGTCATCACTGAGTCCCACCCTTTTCAATCTTTATGTGAGACCGTTGGCTGCGGTCGCTAAGCGGTGGGGCCTGACAATGGTCTCTTACGCAGATGACACGCAGCTGGCGGTCACACTGAGTGGGGACTCAGGTTTGGAGGCTCCCAGGTTCTGTGATGGTCTGCGGGAAGTGGCTAACTGGATGAATTCCAACCGTCTCCAGTTAAACACCAAGAAGACGGAGATTATGGTGGTTGGTAAACAGGTGGCTTTGTGGGGCGACAAATGGTGGCCTTCGGATCTTGGTGTGACTCCCCTCCCAGCGTCAGAGATAAAAAAACTTGGGGGTGTGGTTTGATTCGTCTCTTAGCTTCATCTGTCATACCAAGAAGGTGGCAGCTTCTTGTTATGGCATTATTAGAGGACTTCGACCCATCCTCAAGTTCTTTGATGCACCCACAAGACAACTGATAGTCCAAGCATCAGTGCTGTCCAGGCTGGACTATGCCAGCTCACTACTGGCAGGGGTTAACCAGTCAGAACTTTCTCGACTGCAGCGGGTTCAAAACGCCACGGCCCGACTGGTGACAGGTCCGCCTAGGCGATGCTCGGTGTCCAAATCCCTGCGCTCTCTCCACTGGCTTCCTGTGCAGCAGAGGATTAAATTCAAGGTTCTTTGCCTTGCGTTTAAAATTCTCAAGGGCACTTCCCCGCAAATTCTGGAGAATCTACTGATTGCTTATGTCCCCTCCCGCACTCTTAGATCTTTAGGCCAGAACTTAGCAGTGGTCCCGCGCTTTAAACTAAGCAGAGTTGGTGGCCGCTCCTTCCGGGTCCTGGCGGCGAGCTGGTGGAATTCTCTTCCTCTGCAAATCCGGGCCATTGACGAGATCCTTAAGTTCAGACGGGCCATTAAGACCTTTTTATTTGTTTAGCTCTTTTATGGTGTCTCTTTTCTTCTTCGCCTTCTTTTAGTGCTGTGTTGTGTTTACCTTTTTGAAGCGCCAGGACGCCCCTTTGCTGGGGCAGCTGTGCGCGGTACAAATAAAAATAACATAACATAACTCTACTAGAGCAAAGTCCTCAACGTCTGCTTTATCTAGGGGTGTACCTGTTGAGGATATTTGTAGAGCCGCAACTTGGGCCTCCCTCCACACTTTCGTGTAGCATTACTGCTTGCATTCCGAGGTGAGGAGGGATGGCCACTTTGCGCTCTCTGTCCTCCAAGATTTCTTGGTATAACAGAGTAGACACCCTCCTCCGGGAGTGGGGACTGCTGTGGGATTCTATTCACAAGGTGAGGAATCCACTGGCAAATGTATCTATCAGAAGAACAAGTTACTTACCTTCGGTAACGCTTTTTCTGGTAGATACAGTATCTGCCTGTGGATTCCTCACTAACCCACCCGCCTCCCCGTTGTTCACTCTTCTATTCCTGCTAAGTGTATATTTGTTTATACATTTTAAATAGATATATTTATATGTTCATGCATATTGCATTGGTTTCACACTGTGCGTGCTGTTTTGAATACTGTGTACTATGTATACTATTACTGTTATGTCGGTCCGTCCGTGTGCCTCGGGGGCACGGAAAAAAGTCCGGAACTGACGTCATCATGCCAACGAGGCCCTATTATGGATCCAGTGACGTCAGCGGGGTCGCGAGCGGAGTCGTACCCTCTGTGACGTCGTCCATGACCTCGCCGGCATGGAGAGCTACAAAATTTTCCGATTGGCTGCTGCGCAGGGGATATTCACAAGGTGAGGAATCAACAAGCAGATACTGTATCTACCAGAAAAAGCGTTACCGATGGTAAGTAACTTGTTCATCAGTCCAAACAACCCTTATGGTGATGCTTGTAAAGTCAACCTTATAGACCAGCTATCCTTGTGGTAGCATGGACAAAGCAGTCTTAGGCTAATACTTCAGAGAGCATGTGAAGCCAATTGTTTTACCAATAATAACCCCTTGAATACCAAATGAAAGGACACCACACAAGGTATATATCAAATATATATGTATTTATTACTAACACAACCCCTCTGCACTCTTTATGAGGTCAGAGTTCGAGACACAGCACAATGACTCAATAAACATACTATAAGTTGCACAAATACAATTCTGCCCTAGGGGCCTCGCGAACCATATACTAAGTAAGTGGTATAAGAACCACTTCAGAACAGGTGAATAGGCCTAGGGCCTAGGGAATCGCTGGGACTACACTGAACAACTACAGGTTAGGAAGTAGGAGTCTCACAGGATGCGTGTGCAGTGTCTAAACACACACGCGGGTTCTCATAGGCTTTCAATGGGAACATAAAAGTTAGAAACTAGTTGATTTCGGACAGTCCGGGTGGACTTGCGGGGAAACCCAGTTAGAACAGGACACTTGGATAGTTATTACCCACGGGAGCACCGGAGTACTCGAGTTACCTCACCCAGGGAAGCCGGGTGCATAGGTGTGAAGTTGTCTGGTTTTGTCGTCGATTCCTATGGAGAGCTGCAAGAAGATGCTGCCGGCGACCAGGAGGAAGGTGTCCGGTTGGATCCAAGGGTGGATCGGAGAAGTGAAGAACCTGAAAGCAGAGGGGACAGAGTCTGGGTCACTAGCCAGTGACCAGGAAGGAACCAGGCGATGTCGAGCTGCAAACAGGTGAAGAAGTGAAGCTTATCTCTGCAGCCACGTGACCAGGAGGCGTCGACGACCACCAGGAGCAGGATACAGACGGTCCCATGAAGGCTCTCGCTGTTGGCGGTGTCGGCTTCCGGATTGGAGTCAACAAGCCTTGGCAAAGGCAACCCACGCAGGAAGTGAAGATCGGCTTCTTGTACAGACCAGCAAGGTCTGTGGAACTTCCCCTTTACAGGAAAGCAAGAGCAAGCCCAGAGCAAGCAGTGTGTTTCAAAATGGAGTCTTCAAGATGGCCACTAGCCAACAGGCTAGCAACCGCGAAGACGCGTCGAGGAGAAATGCAAGAGCAGCCCCCACGCGGCACTCGTGGAGTGTGGAGGGCTGAGCTTCGGTGCACTTACGGCTCGGGGTCGGCGCTTCTCAATCCCCAATGCACAACTTCGAGGACGCCTCAGAAGCTGCACAGTTTTGTGGTACTGAAAATTCTGGACCCGTGTCATAAACATCGTCGTATCATGACGATTTTGGTATCAATAGACCGAGAATGATGAGTATATTATATACGAGTATTTTCGGCCTATTCGAGTGACGGGATCACCATAACATCATAGTTTCCGTCCTGAAACCCCGGGTTCCATTTTGTGCACAGCAGCCATTTTGTGGTTGTCCTCACATAGGCCGATGACTAAGGCCAAAACGGGTCTTAAGGACACGTACACCTTTGCTGACTCCTCTGTGACCTAGGCAAGCTGACTCCACTGCCTGAAGCCAAACCTGTCCGGCCAGTTCCTTTCCCAGTGGCCGATCGAGATTAGCATCAAGGCACAGCATACCATAAACCTTTCATCGCATACAAACACTGCCTAATCTTACACCCACCTGTCTCTGTTTCCTACTTTATGACCTGCTTTATGATGAGGAGGTGCCCGTTTTTATTAGGGGTCCGTCGATATCTGATCGAAAATGTTGGGCCTTGCCGGGTAATTGATTGTGGGCTGGACAAACTGAAAAGAAGCTTGTCATCATGATTCTGCTTTTTCTTTGTCGTGAAAATATGTGAATGGTCTACTGTAAAATAAGGAATGTTTGCCTAAAGCATAATATTTTGTATAAAAATGGATGGCTGGCTTTGTAAGTTGAGCAGTCTCCTGAGAATATACACCGTGTTGTACTTCTAGGATACCTGTTACTGGCTGCAGCCAATAAATTCGATCTTTGACTTCACCTAGAAGACTCTGTGTTTCTGTAGTCTGAAACAGGAAGGACTCGAGGTCATAGGGTGTGTCCCTGGCACTGCTGGGTTCTGAAAAACCCAGTACTTCAGTTGGCGCCCAACGTGGGGCGATTTCAGCGGTACCGGTCCAAGCCAGAGGTTCGTGAGGAGCTTAGTGTGAAAATTCTGGAGGAAGGCCGCCACTTCATCGACCCCTGTGTGTCGACGTGGTCCGAAAGTCTTTGCTGCGAGGTTCCCCGCTTCCCGACGGCTACGAAGGACTGCTGCCCTGACTATCGCCCTGTTTTGGACCCTTGATGATTGGTAGAGCGAAACGATAGACGAGTCTTCTGGTGACGTCATCGATACCTCAGTTAAGTATGAGTGGAGCGTCTCCCAGTCCTTAGTTTGGGTATCCCCTTGGGATCTTTGATTTGGAACTTGCAAGTACCAAAGCCGAGGGACCCGTGTATTCACGAGACTATCGTATTCGATATCCCCTTGAAGTTTGAAGCTAGACTAGAGAGCGAAGATGCCTGGTCTTAGCAGACTTGGAAATTTGTTTTGTCTTGGTTGTAATAGGGATTCCCGATTGGAGGACTCATGTACGGTTCCTCCGATTGGAACTCCAACCTATGAACTTTATGTGAAACATGGCGTAGGCCCCATCACATATAATGAAGTATGGATCCGATACACCAGAAAGGATGGTGTTTTAAAATGGCCCCAATATGGTAGTTTTGATACGGAGATTTTAGATAATCTAGAGGTTAGACTCTTTAAGAAGAAAGCCCGGCCGGCGATGTTTGACTCTTTCCGCCTATGGCGTAAGGAAGCCAAACAGAAGGAAATTAAATTAGCAAAGAGAAAGAAGAGAGAAAGGGGTATTTCGATAATGCAAGCTGCTACGCAGTTTAAAGATAATGAAGAAGAACAGGCAAGTGAGCAGTTGCACAGGCAATGTAAAATTGTGATCGATAAATGTTATCCAGCTTTGCCGCTTCTTCAGCAAGATGCAGCAAAAGAACTTGAAAAAGATCCTTTAATGTCCCACTTATTGAGTTTGCCACCCCCTTATGCGCAGAGTACTACAGCACCTCCGCAACCTTTAGTTGCGCAACCTCCGGTTGTGTTGCCTCCTGCTCCTCCACAACCGCCAGCTCCTCTTCAGGTGGTTCCTACTCCTGTGGTCCTGCCTCCTCAAGGGCCACTGACTTTGCTACTTGCTTCGTTACCTGCTCAGACTTTACCTCCTGTAAATTTTTCGCCTGTTCTTGCTACCTCTTCCACCGTTGCTCCTACGTTGCCTTTTTCTCAGTCTGCTTTTTCTCCCGTCCTGTCGACTTCTCCTTCTGTTCGACAGAGAATGACTGATACTGTCGCTAGTCTTATATTTCCCCTCTTTGGGTCAGGTGGTGTGACCCCTAGTTCGGAACGTAAACAGTCACGCAGCCAACTGCCTGATTCTCGAGAGAGAGAAATGTTTGATCGTATGGCGCGTAGATGGGTTACTCGCCCTTTAGGATATGATTTAGAATCTGTTATGGATGTCTTCCATCAATGGGATGCACCAAAGCAGAGATATGTTTTTGAGAAAATGTGTGTTTTTCTTTGTGAGGAATTGGAGGACAATGATTTGGAATCCAATCCGCCTGAGTTGTGCCGTGTACCGTTCGAGTTTGCAAAAGGCACAATTGTGGGTTCCGATGTTGAGAAAGCAGTTGGGACATTATTATCGTTTAGAAGTGAGGAAGGTACTTCTCGGTCGTTGTTTGAGCCTGATTCTTCTGTTAAGAAAAAAGTGCGACAGTATCCAATGAGAGAAGTTCCTCCGGTATTGAAGGAAGGAGTGCAGGCTGATGTAGGTCTTGGTATTGTAGCTGCACCGGCTCATTTTCAGCGTGTTTGGGTGCATGTTCCATGGAAGCGCGCTGAAGTATTGGCTCTTAAGCAGACATTACCTGACCCCCGTAAAAACCCTGCAGGGTACTATAAGGAATTATCACAAACTGCAGGCTCATGCATTATGAATCTAGCTGATATAGACATGTTGTTTGGAAATGTTGTTCCACAGCCTTTATGGGGAAAGATTCGTCATGCGAAACAGGAAGGACTCGAGGTCATAGGGTGTGTCCCTGGCACTGCTGGGTTCTGAAAAACCCAGTACTTCAGTTGGCGCCCAACGTGGGGCGATTTCAGCGGTACCGGTCCAAGCCAGAGGTTCGTGAGGAGCTTAGTGTGAAAATTCTGGAGGAAGGCCGCCACTTCATCGACCCCTGTGTGTCGACGTGGTCCGAAAGTCTTTGCTGCGAGGTTCCCCGCTTCCCGACGGCTACGAAGGACTGCTGCCCTGACTATCGCCCTGTTTTGGACCCTTGATGATTGGTAGAGCGAAACGATAGACGAGTCTTCTGGTGACGTCATCGATACCTCAGTTAAGTATGAGTGGAGCGTCTCCCAGTCCTTAGTTTGGGTATCCCCTTGGGATCTTTGATTTGGAACTTGCAAGTACCAAAGCCGAGGGACCCGTGTATTCACGAGACTATCGTATTCGATATCCCCTTGAAGTTTGAAGCTAGACTAGAGAGCGAAGATGCCTGGTCTTAGCAGACTTGGAAATTTGTTTTGTCTTGGTTGTAATAGGGATTCCCGATTGGAGGACTCATGTACGGTTCCTCCGATTGGAACTCCAACCTATGAACTTTATGTGAAACATGGCGTAGGCCCCATCACATATAATGAAGTATGGATCCGATACACCAGAAAGGATGGTGTTTTAAAATGGCCCCAATATGGTAGTTTTGATACGGAGATTTTAGATAATCTAGAGGTTAGACTCTTTAAGAAGAAAGCCCGGCCGGCGATGTTTGACTCTTTCCGCCTATGGCGTAAGGAAGCCAAACAGAAGGAAATTAAATTAGCAAAGAGAAAGAAGAGAGAAAGGGGTATTTCGATAATGCAAGCTGCTACGCAGTTTAAAGATAATGAAGAAGAACAGGCAAGTGAGCAGTTGCACAGGCAATGTAAAATTGTGATCGATAAATGTTATCCAGCTTTGCCGCTTCTTCAGCAAGATGCAGCAAAAGAACTTGAAAAAGATCCTTTAATGTCCCACTTATTGAGTTTGCCACCCCCTTATGCGCAGAGTACTACAGCACCTCCGCAACCTTTAGTTGCGCAACCTCCGGTTGTGTTGCCTCCTGCTCCTCCACAACCGCCAGCTCCTCTTCAGGTGGTTCCTACTCCTGTGGTCCTGCCTCCTCAAGGGCCACTGACTTTGCTACTTGCTTCGTTACCTGCTCAGACTTTACCTCCTGTAAATTTTTCGCCTGTTCTTGCTACCTCTTCCACCGTTGCTCCTACGTTGCCTTTTTCTCAGTCTGCTTTTTCTCCCGTCCTGTCGACTTCTCCTTCTGTTCGACAGAGAATGACTGATACTGTCGCTAGTCTTATATTTCCCCTCTTTGGGTCAGGTGGTGTGACCCCTAGTTCGGAACGTAAACAGTCACGCAGCCAACTGCCTGATTCTCGAGAGAGAGAAATGTTTGATCGTATGGCGCGTAGATGGGTTACTCGCCCTTTAGGATATGATTTAGAATCTGTTATGGATGTCTTCCATCAATGGGATGCACCAAAGCAGAGATATGTTTTTGAGAAAATGTGTGTTTTTCTTTGTGAGGAATTGGAGGACAATGATTTGGAATCCAATCCGCCTGAGTTGTGCCGTGTACCGTTCGAGTTTGCAAAAGGCACAATTGTGGGTTCCGATGTTGAGAAAGCAGTTGGGACATTATTATCGTTTAGAAGTGAGGAAGGTACTTCTCGGTCGTTGTTTGAGCCTGATTCTTCTGTTAAGAAAAAAGTGCGACAGTATCCAATGAGAGAAGTTCCTCCGGTATTGAAGGAAGGAGTGCAGGCTGATGTAGGTCTTGGTATTGTAGCTGCACCGGCTCATTTTCAGCGTGTTTGGGTGCATGTTCCATGGAAGCGCGCTGAAGTATTGGCTCTTAAGCAGACATTACCTGACCCCCGTAAAAACCCTGCAGGGTACTATAAGGAATTATCACAAACTGCAGGCTCATGCATTATGAATCTAGCTGATATAGACATGTTGTTTGGAAATGTTGTTCCACAGCCTTTATGGGGAAAGATTCGTCATGCGGATCATGATCAGGAGTTAGGTGATACATGGGTTAATATTGCTGCTGCTGATGGCAGACAAGTTGGTGGTGCTAAACCCGAGCCCTTAGTAGCAGAACTTCCTGGTAGGATCATTACTTATATGAAGACTTTAATGCCTGCTATGCGAGTGAATTGGGACAAATTGTCTGCGTGTAAGCAGAAGAAAGATGAAAGTGTATCTGATTTCTTCACCAGGTTTGAAGAGACGTTTATCGACCACGGTGGTCAAGACATGAGTACAGAAGGTGGTCAACGGTTGTTCGTTGACAAATTTGTGCACAATTTGCTTCCCGAGTTGTGTAAGAAATTAAAAGATTCAGAGAGTTCTTGGGCCGTTTCCTCTTCAGCACAGATATTGGCTACCGCACAGTACTACGAAAATCGGGATAAAGATGCAAAGGATAGAGCAGACAAGAAAACTAAAGAATTAAAGACGAAGGTTCTTTTACAACAGGCGTATCCACCACGTGGTGGTCAGAGTAACTATCAGCAACCTCAACAGTTTCAGAGAAACTCGCCAATAGTCGAGTTTTCTCAACCACGTGTTCCTGTAGGCCCCAATCAGTGTTCATATTGTAAGGAAGAGGGTCATTTCAAATATAGTTGCCCTATTTTGTTACAACGTATGAATGGTGCTTCTGGTGCAAAAGGTCGAGGTGTTCAACAAGCTCCTAGAGGTAGAGGACGTGGAAATTTCCCCCAGAACGCGCGTTCCCTTCCGCCTCAGAATTCAATGAATAGTTTTGATCAGCAGAATAACGCGTCTGGTAGGACGACTCAATACTATGCTGATGACTACTATGCAGAAGATGAGAATATGGAAGGTAATGATTGCTAGGACAGCCATAGACAAAGAGAGGGAGTTGTTTCAGTTCCAGTAGATCAGAGTGGACCTTACGTTGAGGTGATTACATCAGGTGTGTCAGAGCCTTTTCTGTTGGATACTGGTGCTACAAAGAGTTCTATTATGCACTCTAAACTCCCTGGCGCACCTTTGTCTGGTGAAACTAATGTTTCAGTAGGTTTTTCTGGCGCCCCGGTTCGAACCCCGATTTCTAGTCCTATGTCCCTTTCTGTTGGACCTTGTGAATTGGAAGCACCCCTTATTCTGACGACAGGTTGTGGTGAAAACTTGTTAGGATTGGATTTGTTGAAAAGATTGTATGCGACATTGTATTGTTCTCCTTCGGGAGTACAACTTACTGAGCCTGTAACAATGCACATCCTGGGCGAGGTGCGAGGTGCTAGGTCTCCCCCCCCCCCCCCCCTGCCCTTCCCGGATGGGCAGGGGGAAGCTTTAAAGGCATGTAGCCTCGGTGTGCTTTCCCAGACCATTTGCTGTACCGAGCAACTGGCTCCCACCAGTCCTGACCCCCACTCTAGCAGGAAGACTGGTGGGAAAAACTACGTGAGGAAGGTGGGTGTGCCAGCCTGTGCCAACCCCACCCCTCAGGTGGGGGAGACGAGGCGAAGCACGACCCCGGGCCCCGGCCATCTTGAAGATGGGGAGCCCTGTCCAATCACAGCTAGGCTCCTGCCCCCCTCCCACAGGAGAGGAGCAGGCTAGGGGGAGTACCCACCCCAGGACAGGGACCTATTGGTTCCTGCCCTTGCCCTACCTCTAACGCCCCTAAATTCAGTATTTAGGGGCTCCCTGAACCTTCCTTCCTCAGATCCCGATAAGAAAAGAAGAAAGAAGATCAAGAAGAAGAAGACCCGCCGTGCAGCTGCTAACAACAGGATGACCATGTGAAAAGTTGGCCTGATGTATGATGTTCACTATTCTAGTGAGCACCTTGTATCAGTCCAAGCAACCCTTATGGTGGTGGTTGTAAAGTCAACCTTATAGACAAGCTATCCTAGTGGTAGCATGGACTAAGCAGTCTTAGGCTTAACTCAAGAGGGCATGTGAAGCCAGCTGTTTTACCATATGCAACCCTGTAATATCAAATGAAAGGACACCACACAAGTTATATATTATAAACATATATGTATTGATTACTAGAATAATCCCCTGTACTCTTTATGAGTCCAGAGGCACAAGCGTTTAAACAAAAGCACAGTTAAACATACACAAGTTGCACAGTTATGGATAGGCCCGGTGGCCACTTAAACCATATACTAAATAAGTGGTATAAGAACCTCTTTACGAACAATGGTAAGGCCTAGGGCCTTGGGAATCGCTGGGACTACACTGGACTAACTGTGGTTAGGACGGGAGTAGCCCGCGGGATTCGGGTGCAGCGCTAAAAGCACACGCATGCACCAATGCAAAGTCAATGGTGCGTAAAAGTTACAAAGTTACTGTTTTGCAAGTCTTCCGACTGGATTAGAATTTAGCCACTTAAAATTAGGACTCTAGAGGTGTAAACCACTACAGAAGCACCGGTGTTTGATCGTTACCTCACCCACAGGAAGCGGGTGCATAGGTGCCAAAGTGTGTCGGGTTTCGTCGTGGAGTTCTATGGAGCCTGGAGATGAAGATGCTGCAGGCGGCCAGGAGAGAAGAGTCCGGGTGGATCCAAGGGTGGATCGAAGATGTAGAGTACCTGAAAGCAGAGGGGACAGAGTCTGGGTCACTAGCCAGTGACCAGGATGGAACCAGGAAGGAACCAGGGGATGTCGGGCGCAATCAGGTGGTTGTCGAGAAGCTTGTCTCCGCTGCCACGTGGACTCTGGGGCATCAACGATGACCAGGAGTAGAACACGGACTCACCCACGAAGGCTCTCGCTGTCGGCGGTGTCGGCTTCCGGATTGGAGTCAACAGGCCTTGGCAAAGGCAACCCACGCAGGATTTGAAGATCGCTTCTTACTCGGACCAGCAAGGTCAGAGCGGTGGCTCCTTTTCAGGGGAGCGAGGGCTAGTCTAGAGCAACCAGACCATCAGAGTAGTTTCAAAGATTTGTCGTCGTAGAGGCCACTGGCCAACGGGCAAGTGACCGGACAGACGCGTCGAGCAGGAAAATGCAAAAGGGCCCCACGCAGCACTCGATGAGGGTGGAGGTGTGATCTTCGGTGCACAAGCTGCTCGGGGCTGGGGCTTCTCAAACCCCAATGCACAGCTTCGAGGGTGCCTCGGGAGCTGCACGGTGAGCACTTCGCAGTCTTTTCAAGATGGCCGGTCCCACGTCTCACGTCACCTCCACGGGTGTCAGCTTTGCTGTGGATCGGGCTGTTGGATGTCTGGGAATCCGGTTCTTGTCGATCTCTGTTGCTCGAGCTCCGGCAGGAGCTGCAACAAAGCAAACCGTTGTCGAAGGGTCCAGAGTTTCGTTTCAAAGTTTCAGTCAGGATTATCTAAAGTCTATGTACACAGCTCCTACCTTTATTCCAAATCAAGGGTCTGGATTACCTGCTAGGTCCCTCCTATGGGTGGGACCCAGGAAGGGGGTGGTTACACCCCTTTCCCTTTGTCCAGTTTCGCACCAGAGGTGGGGCTGGAGTGCCCCAGCACCGGTTTGAACTGGGCTATGCATGGGGAGCCTTGTGCGCCCCAGGCAGTGTCTAGTTTCACTCGCCCTGCCTGCCTCAATCCACTATCTCCTGTCTGGGGTGGTGTAACACCTCCCTGTGACAGGATACCATTTGTCCAGGCCTCCCCTGCCAGAGTTTCGGTCAGCAGCAGGAGGCCAGACTTGTGTCTGTGGCAGCAGCATCCATTTTGTGATGCTGAGGCTCTGGTTAGTTTTAACCGCATTTAAGTAAAGTAACATGTCTTCTCCCTCTAGAAGGGTGAAATGCTACCCCCGTCACCAGAACTGGCGAGGGGGTAGTATTCCAAAGTGTATGACACCTTACACAACATGTTTTGATAAAGCCAAACCAAAGTTAGCAATAACCGCGAGGATTATAATGGACTTAAGAGTATATGGTATGGCAATATCCCAGAACAGCTATAAGGACATGGTTCTGAAAGCTGCAGTCAGGCTCAGATCATGCTAGAGCACCATCTAACATAAAACCAAGCACTCTGCCTCCAGGATTGTTAAGGCCTGCCATAGGAGTGACTTATAGGTGTATATGTGTCCAGATATAGGTTTAGATATAGGTATACTATATCTAAGCAAGGGGTGATTACACGACCTTGTCCCAGCTGAGTGATCAGCCAGTTGTGTCAGTTTGGATGGCCAGCCAGGGGTGGCAAAAGATATGCTGCAGCCCCTGGTAGGCCTGTGATGCACCTATGCCCTGGGTACCTATAGTACAGTGTACAGGGGCTCATAAGGTGATCCAATACCTAATTGGTGATGTACCTAAAGTGCATGTATGTGAATTTAGAGAGAGAACAGCAGGCTGTGGTTCTGATTAGCAGGCCCACAGCCACATTATGTCGAAAACCAGTGAAGCAAAAAGCAAAAATTGGGGTGACCATAGGAAAGCAGACCCTACTCTCCTACAGACCACAACTGACTTGGCCCCAACCCTACTGGCCTGTCGATACTGGAACCTGCTCCTGCCTAAATCCTGGTGACTCCTGCGGACAGCAACTTTGGGACACCCAGAGGACCTGCTTGCCTTGACCCTCTTAAAGACTGGGACTCCCATCAACAGAGGCTCTTCTGCAACACCCCCTGGTGCCAGCAGGAAGCTCCGGACCAATCCACACTGCACCCGCCGAGCCCGGCCCGTGTCCCAGAAATCCAAGACCACGAGGACTCCCCCTGGCGACTGGGACCCGAAGTCCAGTGCCCAAAGACCCTCCTCGACGAACCAGACGACGCCTGCAGACTCAGAACCAGGGGCCACCCCAACCGAGACCACCTGAGGGTAAGCTTTTCCGACACCCAAAGACACCCCTGCATCCGGTGCCCTACAGCCCCCTGTGCCTTCCTTTGGGGTACCTACCTGTGATCCCAGATCCCAACTTAACTCTTGAAGTGGTGGTCGCCCCTGAAGAGTCTCCGTCCTAGAGCCTGCAGCCTTTGTTCGCTTGTGACCTTTCCCATTGGATAACATTGAGCGCCCGACAGCTCAAAAGCACCCTTCACCCAGCTGCCCGAGTACCGCTGGCCGTGCCACCTTTGTCCTATCTCACTTCCCCCTTTGCCCTGAATAAGTGACCAGGAGCCCCGCTCCCACAGCCGCGTGGCCTGCTAGCCAGCAGCCACCAACCGGAGGCCCCCTTTCCCTCATTGGATAACATTGGGCCTAATTACCTCCGCACCCGGCTGCCCTGTGCTGCTGCGGGTGAACCAACTGTACTTACCTGACCCTGGGAGACCCCTGAGTCGATGCCAAGAACCTTAACTTCACCAGCCAGGTACTCACCTGGAAACCGATAACTCACTTACCTGCCTTTGGATAACATTGACTGGTTTGACTTGAAAAATCTTCTAAGTGTCTACTTTTGAAAAATTTAAATATTCATACAAAATCGATCGAATTCCGAAATACTCACCTGGGTTCAGGAGAGAAGCCAGCACTGTACCTTGTAGCCCAGTACTGAACCACAAAAGTAATCCTTTTCGCGTTTTTCATAGTAACCTTTATTTTCTCCACAGGAATCCATTGTCTGCTTTTCTATGAAATTTCTTCTGTCTACTTTTGAAAACTTGGAATATTTTTTAAAAATCATACGAAATACTGAAACGCAATAACGCACCAGTTTTAAGTTGAGACCCCAGAGCTGGACCCAGGAGCCCAGTACTGGATTACAAAAGTAACTGAGGTACTGGGTTTTTAAGAACCGGCACAGAACCGGTAACGCAGCGGTGCCAGGGAATCAACACCCAGAGACCTCGGGTTCTCCTGATCCAGACCTACAGAAACTCGGAGTCTTCTAGGTGAAGTCAAAGATTAGTTTATTGGCTGCAACCAAGGTAACAGGTGTCCTAGAAGTACAATACGGGTATGTTCTCAGGAGACTGCACACTTTCATGAAGTCAGGCTTCTCTTCTTATACACAGTTTTGGGCCTTGGGCAAAACATTCTTGGTTGTAAAGTAAATAGTTAACATATTTTGGTTCAAAGAAAAAGCAGAGTCATGATGGCATGTCCATATTTCACTTCGTGCTGCCGACAACAAATCATTTGGCAAGGCCCAACATTTCATCAGATAACATTGGACCCCTAATAAAAACGGGCACCTCCCCACCATAAAGTAAGTGAAGCAAAGGATTGAAAAAGATGTAAGCAAGATATGGCAGGTGTGCGCGCTGAAATGGTTTTATGGCTGGTTGAGCCTAGATGCTATCTTGCTCGGCCACTGGGAGGGAACTGACCTAACAAGTCCAGCCTGGGGCAATGGTTCTAACTTGTACTGAGGTCAGGGAAAAGTCGATTAGGGAGTACGTGTCCTTGTGGAATCAAATTCAACTGGATTAAGGCCTATGTAAAGGGCAACATATAAATGGGAGCTAAGGGTTCAGAATGTAAATGATGATTTCGAGGTGAAATCGTCACTCAAACACGCCGAAAATACATGTACATGATGTACTCGCCATTCTCGGTCTTTTGATACCAAATTCGTCATGTTTCGACGAAGTTTTATTTCTCGAGTCCCGACCTATTATATGAATCCAGATTTTCAGAACCACAAACCCTCCTTTTGCCCTTACATAGGCAATTAATCTATCCTCATGTTAGTCTGAGTCCAGATCTATATTCCTAAAGTCATTGAGATGTTGCTGTAACATCATTCTAGTGCTTAGTTCATTTCTTGACACAGGCTTCCTTACACATAATGTAGCACAGAGGCCACATATTGCAGGAGCACACTGTATGCATAGACAGAACAGAAAAAGAATGGCTAAGACCATCCCAATGACCATCAGAATTTTCCATCCCCAGGCAGATATCAGTTCCCAGAACCATCCCATTAACGACCAATCTCCTTTATCCACATGAATGGATTCAGAAATTTTATGTAGTTTGGAGATGGCCCTGTACACGGTTGGAGCATTATCTGGGATGAAAATGCAACAACTAGACTGGATCAATTTGCATACTCCACCTCGGTCCGCAAGTATTACATCCAAAGCGACCCGGTTCTGAAGGGTCATGAGTCGATCCGACTGGAGCTCAGCAGTCAGGTTACTAAGGGCACCAGCAGTTTCAATCACGGTGTATTCAACTACCCTTGTTAATTGCCTTATGTTTCTACTGTTAGCCATGGATCCCCAGAATGGCAGAAAACCCTTTGCAAAGTCCCCAAATTCTTGACCTGCAGTGTCTTCTTTACTCAAAACACCTCTAACTACCCTTGTCCGATGGTAATCCGCCGCTGCTGTGTAGGTGGGAGGTAACAGGAATGAAACAAAACATGAGCCCGAGAAGTCAGGGGGCAACCATGTATAGGCTCTATCATGGCAGATGAAATAAGTACCCTTAGCAGCTAAAAACGCAGGGGAAGTCTGAGATCCAAAAACATACGTTTCTGTACAGAAACTCTTCCCTAGCTGAGCTCTGGGATTCTTGCCAATACCTTGCAGACACAGGTGACCTTGATGGAGTGCGATCCAGATAGGGGACGATCTTTTGGCTTGCTGTTTCTTACTTAATGTAGTGCCATATCCGGTCACGTTCCAACCTACATATGCAAGTATCTCATCATCCGGAGTATTTTCATAGGAAGTTACTTCCTTGATCATGTCAACTATACCTTTGACTAGGGCGCTAGTCTTGAGGTTGTCTTTTACAGAACGTAGGGGTTGGATTTCTCGTGCGTATATGAACATTGTCCTATATGCCCATACTGAACCATTGTGACTAAATGGCAGGACCAAATAGGGGATACCTTTATCTGTTGTGTGAGGCATGAGACCACACACCCAACAGTTACTTGTGTTCAACAAGTTGGTGTTGGTGTAATAACTGAACGAAGGAGTTATTGATGAATTCTAACCTTCTATTGGATTCGTGGTCAGGCAGAGGGTGGAAAGAATGAGAGGAAACAGTAGGAGGAGGTATGGGGGATGCAGTAGGCGCAAATGTTACATGGAAAGAGAATAAAACATAACTTATCAAAAAGATCATTACGCTTGATAGCATGAAAATACACAATATTATAAAACTTTTCTTTGTCATCGTGTTACATAGTCTCTGCTTAAAGTTCATTTGTTTGGCAGGTCTCTCCACATCAGGAAACTCCATCCTCTCTAAAGTGCTGCCCGCGACGAGGAGGTTGTTTCTGCTAAGGAGTGCTTCTGTCAGTCTAGGGCAACTCCCTTGGACCAACCAGAACCACCGACCTAACGTCGTTGGCTGCACTTTCCGAAGACTTGAACCAATCGCGGCCCTAGCAGCGGAACCCGGATGGCGGTTCGAAAAACAAAAATAAGCAAGTTTCCTAAATGGGAGATCTGCACTTTCAAAAAAATAGTACTTGGGAGAAAAAAACTTTCGCTTGTCCATAGGTCTTGGTCTCAAATCATAAAAGGAATTACTTTATTAGTCTGTTTTTCTCGGCCTTAGATTGTAGCGTCTTCTTCCTGGTAGTGTCTGGTCCTGAAACAGCAGTTCAGGCTCCAAAAAGTTCAATTGTTCTGGTGGTGGCACAGTTTCTTGAAAAATGTTCTCGCTTTCACAATCAGGGTTAGTTTCTTTTACACGGTCATCAGTTGAGAGCTCTGAGTCAGTGACACCCTTCTGGATCCATTGGTCATAGGGCAGAGGGAAGGGTACTTTTTTACAATGGATCCCGTGGACCCAGTTGGCCTTCCCCTCCACCCGGACGGCTGACCTCGTGGATAGAAGGACGAGGTGAGGCCCCGTCCACCTCGGCTGGTCGTTTCTTGTTCTTTGGAAGTTGCGGACGAGGACCCACGAACCGGGGTCAATGGCGTGACCCGGAGTCTCAGAGACCGGAGGCAGGGTGTTGTGGACCTGTTGATACAAAACACGCAATTTAGCCGTCAATTCATACAAGTAATCAAGCAAAATAGGGTGTTGCAGCTCGCTGAATTTCGTGGGCCTAGGCACTCCCCATATGTTGGCTGGCCGGCCAAAGACGATTTCGTAGGGGCTGAGTTTCACTCGCGAATGCACAGTCATTCTGGTGGATAGGAGTGCTAAGGGTAGAGCGTCAGGCCATTTAAGACCTGTGCTCGCTTGGAATTTGGCCAATTTAAGTTTTAGCGTGCCATTGTAACATTCTACTAATCCAGCTGATTGGGGGTGATTTGCAGCGTGGAACTTCTGCCTAATGCCTAGCCCTTCACACACTCTTTTCATCACACGACCCACAAATTCACTTCCGTTGTCAGACCAGACCATTCTAGGCATTCCGAACCTGGGGAAGTACTCTTTTACAAGGGCTTTGGCTGTGGACAAGGCAGTATTGTCTTTTAGGGGATAGGCTTCTACCCATCTTGAGAAGGCACAAACAACAACGAGCACGTATTTTAAGTTGTTGCACCTCTCCATGTGTATAAAATCTAGCTGCAAAACCTCGAACGGATACGTAGGAGGTGCAAAATGACCAGCTGGAGTTGGGGTTCCCCTACCGGGATTGTGCTTCAGACATACCATGCAATTCTTGACAACATTCTCTGCACACTTGGGAATCCCTGAATTCTTCCACACTGGGGCCAACAACTCGCAAATCCCTTTCACGCTGATATGAGCCATTCCATGAGCCATTGTAACCACTGCAAGCACATATGCATCGGGTAACAACCATCTCTGATGCTCTGTCAATTCAACCCAACAACCATTTGCATCCATTCTTCCTGTACTCTCTCTCCACGTGCTTAACTCCTTCTCTGTGGCCTCAGCTTGGATGGACTTCACACTTTCTATCGTGTCCTCACATATTCCAACCTCACCAGTCCATCTTTCAGGGCTTGCAACATACATTCGGCTCCTCACATTCTTTGCAGTTTCTTTAGCGGTCTCATCAGCAAATGCATTTCCACGACCAATATCATCAGTCACCTTCTTGTGAGCACTACATTTCACAATCGCCATTTGCAGGGGCAAGGTCAGTGATTCAAGAAGCTCATTCACCAACTGACCATGCTGAATCTTAGTTCCATGCGAAGTCAGGAACCCACGTTCTCTCCACAATCGTCCAAAACTGTGAGCCACTCCAAACACATACTGACTATCAGTGTAGACAGTCACTCTCATTCCTTTAGACAACACACATGCTCTCGTAAGTGCGACTAGTTCTGCGGCTTGAGCTGAACCATGTGGTATTCGCGCAGTTTCAACGACTGTGTGTAAAGTTGTGACAGCATATGCTGCAGTCACATTCCCATTTGGGAGCTTAAAGCATGAACCATCTACCCATAATGTACCATCACATTCAGCAAGAGGAGTGTCAAATAAATCCACTCTCCCTGTTGTCTCTTCCTCAGTTGTGAGGAAACAGTCGTGCTGTTCTAAAGCATCCGACTCTTCTGCAATTGGTAACAACGTGGCTAAATTCAAAGTACTGCACCTTTTTATATGCACATGGCTCGCTAGCAGCGTCAATTCGTAACTGGACAGTCGAGCACTAGTTAAGTGCTGTGTCTTGGTCCTATTTAACAATGTGTCTACTGCATGCGGGACCATCACGATTAGTGTATTATTCATTACTAGACCTGCAGACTGTCGAATAGAAACAGCTGCTGCTGCTGTGACCCTTAAACAACTTGGTAATGCTCGTGCTACCGGGTCCAAAGTTGACGAAAAATAGGCGCATGGCCGCTGTCTACCTCCGAATAACTGAGTCAGCACAGACAATGCACAGCCCTCCTTCTCGTGGACATACAATGTGAAAGGCTTACTGTAGTTGGGGGTACCTAACACAGGGGCCGAGCATAATGCTGTGCGTAATTCGAGAAAACTTTTCTGACAATCTTCAGACCAAGGAATGGGATTGGGTGTATTTTTACACGTTAATGCCACCAAGGGTTTGGCCAATAGCGAAAAATTTGGAATCCACTGTCTACAGTACGATGTAATGCCCAAGAAAGCACGCACTTCTCTCTGTGTTCTTGGCACATTCAATTTCGCTATTGCCTGAATTCTTTCTGGGGTCAGTTTCCTTCCCTCCTTCGATAAGAGGTGACCTAAGTAGGTTACTTCTTGTCGGCAATATTGAAGCTTGGAAAGTGACACTTTGTGATGCAGATCACACAGATGACGCAATAATGTCAATGTGGCCTTTTTACAAATTTTCTCAGTATCTGCAGCAATGAGCAAATCGTCCACATACTGTACAAGAGTGGCACCTTTAGGCAAACTAATCGTGTCGAGCTGTGTTTTCAGAGCCTGACTGTATATTGAGGGGCTCTCACAGTAGCCTTGAGGAGCGCGTTTAAAGCGGAAGCTTCGACCTCCTAAACTAAAGGAAAAAATATCCCTGCTCTCCTCAGCAATTGGAATGCTGAATAAAGCATTCTTTAGGTCAATCACTGAAAACCATGAAGCAGAAGCTGGAATCATAGTCAATAATGTGGTAATGTCGGGCACAACTGGGAATTGTGGCACGACTATCTTATTTACTTCTCGAAGATCAATCACGAATCTGTACACAGGTGGCTGAGAAGGGTCAGTTCGTTTTAAAACAGGCAGAACAGGACTATTGCAAACATTGCCTCGTGTTTCCTCAATCACATCCTTTTCAATCAATTCGTAAACAATCGCTAGCAAAGCTTTTTCACCCTCATTAGATATTCTGTATTGGGGAATTCGTGGCATTTTGACATTCGACTTCAATGTTACAACATATGGTGGAATTTCTAAAAGACCTACATCATTAGGACCAGTAGCCCAAAGAATATCTGGGAGAAGTGCTAATTCTGCTGGAAGTGCATCTCTCGACAAATACATGGGAGAAACCACTTTCTTACCTAAAGTGAGTTGTACTCCTGAAGGAGAACAATACAAAGTCGCATACAATCTTTTTAGCAAATCTAATCCTAGCAAATTTTCACCACAACCTGTTGTCAGTATGAGGGGTGCTTCGAATTCGCAGGGACCAACAGAAAGAGACAAAGGGTCAGAAATCGGATTCCTAACTGGGGCGCCAGAAAAACCTACAGAAACGTTCATTTCGCCAGACAAAGGTGCGCCAGGGAGTTTGGAGTGCATAATAGAACTCTTTGTAGCACCAGTATCCAACAGAAAAGGTTCTGACACACCTGATGTAATCACCTCAACGTAAGGTCCACTCTGATCTACTGGAACTGAAACGACTCCCTCTCTTTGTCTATGGCTGTCCTAGCAATCATCATTCTCCCACTGCTCATTTTCTGTGTAATATTCATCAACATAGTATTGAGCGGTCCTGTCAGATACGTTATTTTGCTGATCAAACCTGTTCATAGAGTTTTGTGGTGGAAGGGGACGTGTGTCCTGTGGGGCGTTTCCACGCCCTCTACTTCTAGGTGCTTGCTGACTGCCACGACCTCTAACACCAGAAACTCCATTTGCACGTTGTGATAGGGCAGGACAATTATACTTGTAATGACCCTCTTGTTTGCAATATAAACACTGGTTGGGACCTACACGGGGTTGAGTGTAATCGAATCTTTGCGAATTTCTCTGATACTGTTGAGGCTGCTGAAAAGTATTCTGGCCATTATGTTGATTACCACCACCACGTGGCGGATAGGCTTGCTGTAGCAAAACCTTCGTTTTGAGTTCTCTAGTTTTCTTTTCTACTGTATCTTTCTCATCTTTGTCTCTATTTTCGTAATATTGTGCAGTAGCTAATATCTGGGCTGAAGATGAGACTGCCCACGAACTTTCTGAATCTTTTAATTTTCTACACAATTCTGGAAGCAGATTGTGCACGAATTTGTCGACAAACAATCTCTGACCACCTTCTGTGGTCATATCTTGACCGCTGTGGTCAACAAATGTTTCTTCAAATCTGGTGAAGAAATCTGAAACAGTTTCTTCTTTCTTTTGCTTGCATGCAGACAACTTATCCCAATTTACGCGTATTGCAGGCATTATCGTTTTCATGTAATCTACTATTTTACCAGGGAGTTCTGCTATCAAAGGCTCAGGCTTGGCACCACCAACTTGGCGGGCATCTGTAGCAGTAATATTAGCCCACGTGTCACCTAATTCCTGGTCGTGATCTACATGACGAATTTTACCCCATAAAGGCTGTGGAACAACATTCCCAAATAACATGTCGATATCGGCTAAATTCATTATACATGACCCAGCAGTTTGTGACAATTCTTTATAGTATCCTGCAGGATTTTTACGCGGATCTGGTAATGTTTGTTTGAGTGCTAAAACTTCAGCTCGCTTCCATGGGACATGTACCCATACACGCTGGAAATGTGGCAGAATAGGTGGGTTAGCGTTCGTGTCACCCTCTCTCCACTGTGGGGGAACTTCTCTCATAGGGTATTGTCGCGCCTTTTTCCTACTGGATGTATTAGATTCAGATGGCGACCCAGAACTGTTTCCCTTACTCCGATATGATAACAACATTTCAACTGCTTTTTCCACATAGGGACCGACAATCATACCCTCTCCGAACTTAAACCGTACACGACACATCTCTTGTGGGATGCATTCTTGATCATTATCTTCTAAATCCTCGCCAAGAAAAACACACATCTGTTCGAAAACATATCTCTGTGTCGCTGCTTCCCATTGATGGAAGACTTCCATGACAGACTGTACGTCATATTTTGCAGTGTCCATGACCCATTTCCGAGCTAAACTATTCAGTGAATCTCTCTCTTGATAATCAGGCAGTTGACTTCGCAACTGTCTTCTTCCTATGTTAGGGGTCGTAGCAGGCGACCCGAAAAGAGGTAAAAGAAGATTAGTAACAGTGCTGGCCATTTTCTGCCGAATTGAAGGTGAAACTGACGGACAAACAGATGGAAAAACGGGGTGAGATAAGGCAGGGGTAGAGATAGCAGAAAAGGTATCAGAGGAAATCGAGGGGGCACTAGGCAAAATCGTAGAGGGAGCATTAGGAGACGTAAAAAGTACAGTAGCCAAAACCGTAGAAAACACAGGTGAAACAGAAGTGGTCGGTGGGCCTGGAGGAGGCTGCACCGAAGAAGTAGGAGCCAGCTGAAGAACAGCTGGTGGGTGCTGTTGAAGAGCAGGAGGCGCAGCTTGTGCAACTAAAGGTTGCGGGGGTGCTGTGGCATTCTGCGCATAGGGGGGTGGTGAATTTAGCAAATGGGACATTAATGGGTCTTTTTCACGCTGTTTTGCTGCCTCTTGCTGAAGAGACGGCAAAACTGGATAACACTTATCTATTGCCAGTTTACGTTGCCTGTGCAACTGCTCATTTATCTGCTCTTCCTCATTATCTTTAAACTGCACAGCAGCTTGCATTACTGAAAGTCCCCCTTCTCTCTTATTTTTCTTAGCTAATTTAATTTCTTTTTGTTTGGCTTCTTTGCGCCATAAGCGGAAAGAGTCAAACATCGCCGGCCGGGTTTTCTTTTTGAAGAGTTTAACTTCAAGGTTGTCTAAGATTTCAGAATCAAAGCTACCATATTGGGGCCATTTTAAAACACCATCTTTCCTGGTGTTTTTAATCCATACTTCGTTGTAGGTGATGGGGCCTACCCCATGTTTTACATACAGTTCGTAAGTCGGAGTTCCAACTGGAGGAACCGGACATGAGTCCTCCAATTGGGAGTCCCTATTATTACCACCAAGACAAAACAAATTCCCAAGTCTAAGACTAGGCATCCTCGCTCTCTAGTCTAGTTCCAAACTTCAAAGGATTTATCTATTACGATATTTCTCGTGAATACACGAGTCCTTCGGTTATGGTGCTTGCAAGTACCAATACAAAACCTTTTGTATCCCAAAGATACCACAAAGTAAGTCCAACTAAGGACTGGGAGACGCTCCACTTATACTTAACTGAAATATATCGATGACGTCACCAGAAGACTCGTCTCAGTGTTTCGCTCTCCCAAAAACTTCAAGGGTCCAAATCAGGGCGATAGCCAGGGCAGCAGTCCTTGTAGCCGTCGGGAAGCGGGGAACCTCGCAGCAAAGACCTTCGGACCACGTCGACATGCAGGGGTCGATGAGGTGGTTGGCCGTCCTCCGGAATTTTCACACGAAGCTCCTCACGATCTTCAGGCTGACTGGTACCACTGGAATCGCCCCAAACGTTGGGCGCCAACTGAGGTACTGGGTTTTTAAGAACTGGCACAGAACCGGTAACCCAGCGGTGCCAGGGAATCAACACCCAGAGTTCTCCTGATCCAGACCTACAGAAACTCGGAGTCTTCTAGGTGAAGTCAAAGATTAGTTTATTGGCTGCAACCAAGGTAACAGGTGTCCTAGAAGTACAATACGGGTATGTTCTCAGGAGACTGCACACTTTCATGAAGTCAGGCTTCTCTTCTTATACACAGTTTTGGGCCTTGGGCAAAACATTCTTGGTTGTAAAGTAAATAGTTAACATATTTTGGTTCAAAGAAAAAGCAGAGTCATGATGGCATGTCCATATTTCACTTCGTGCTGCCGACAACAAATCATTTGGCAAGGCCCAACATTTCATC
The DNA here is from genome assembly GCF_964261635.1 of Lissotriton helveticus. Taxonomy (NCBI): domain Eukaryota; kingdom Metazoa; phylum Chordata; class Amphibia; order Caudata; family Salamandridae; genus Lissotriton; species Lissotriton helveticus. The sequence goes on along the minus strand of NC_136057.1, from coordinate 1,502,457,200 downwards.
AGATAACATTGGACCCCTAATAAAAACGGGCACCTCCCCACCATAAAGTAAGTGAAGCAAAGGATTGAAAAAGATGTAAGCGAGATATGGCAGGTGTGCGCGCTGAAATGGTTTTATGGCTGGTTGAGCCTAGATGCTATCTTGCTCGGCCACTGGGAGGGAACTGACCTAACGAGTCCGGCCTGGGGCAATGGTTCTAACTTGTACTGAGGTCAGGGAAAAGTCGATTAAGGAGTACGTGTCCTTGTGGAATCAAATTCAACTGGATTAAGGCCTATGTAAAGGGCAACATCTAAATGGGAGCTAAGGGTTCAGAATGTAAATGATGATTTCGAGGTGAAATCGTCACTCAAACACGCCGAAAATACATGTACATGATGTACTCGTCATTCTCGGTCTTTTGATACCAAATTCGTCATGTTTCGACAAAGTTTTATTTCTCGAGTGCCGAACTATTATATGAATCCAGATTTTCAGAACCACATAACGAGATCGTACTTTACCTGTAACCTGAATTTTCTCCCATTGGATAACATTACCAGATTGTCATTGAAAAGTTTCTAAGTGTGAATTTTAAAATAGCTGTATATTCATGAAAAATCACCACAACAACTAAAATGATTTTACTAAATTGGTTTCAGCTTAGCCCCCGGGACTGAACCTAGGATCCAGTCCTGGCACTACCAAAGTAATCGACAAAGTAATCAACTGTACTTATATGATGAAAACCCTTTGAGCTCAATGCTGTAGTGTGTTTAGAATTGTGTCGCCTACTGCATCCCCTGTATCTATTGTGTTCACAAAGTTTATTGCCTTTATGCAAAGTAATTACATGAGAGTATGAATGAATTCTTTATTGTTTGGTTACTCAAAACCATTAAATAAAAATATAATAAGAGGTTATACAATTACAAAAGTTAAAACCAAAGAAGTTTGTGGTGCCCAGGGGGCGGGGTTGCGGTGGGTGAGGATCATGTTGAAGCATAGGTCAACAAAGTCTCTATGAACGGAGGCCCTCCCGGGCCATCAGCAGAGTTCGTGTCTGGTAAATGAACTTTCCAAAGGAGGCCATGTACTTTACCGTTGTCAGGGTATAGAGGTAGATGGTCGCCTCCTTTGCAGTGCGGATTCCTGATTGTCTTAGAATTGGCCTAAGGTAGAGGCTGCGGGCCATGCGCAGGGCCGGGCAGCAGAATAGTAGGTGGGCCAATGACTCACATTTGTACCTGCAGAGCCTGCATTCCCAGGCTCCTGAGCCGGCCGTGCCGAAGGCGTATGGTTCCTTAAGGGGCAACGGGTGTAGTCTGTACGCTAGGATCTTGTGAAGGGCTGCGCGGCCCACGGCCTGCTTGAGATGGTGTTTGGGATTATGCAGGGTGTGTGGTAAGGACAAGGACTCGTGTAGATCTTTTTTTACCAACGACTCCAGATCCAGTTCTCTTGACCGTGCCCGCACTTGTTTTTTGATGGATTGTTTGATGGCAGTATAGCTGACATGTTCTGGATTCCAAGACTCAATGGCGAGATTGAGATGGTCCTTCGCCGCCTTGAGAGTGGCCGACCAGGGGTTCTCTGGTTCTCTGAAGATGCAATTCAGTGTTGCCTTAAGTGTGTTCTCCTTGGCTGTCGTTGTTAAGAAGTAGTATTTGCTTAGGGCGGCCATCTCTTCCAAGTATTGTTGATGGAGTGAAAACTCCAAGCGAACCAGAGTGTTTCTGGTACACCTCGGAAGGTGAAATAGTCTCTTGTAGGCTCTGCAATGGATTTTTTCTAGTTCTTTATGCAATTTGCCTGGAAATGCTTGGAGAGCATAATTTAGGGCCGGCATTAATTTTGCTTTGAGTACTCGTTGGATGGCCATTGTGGACGGGCTGTATAAGGAGGCGTGCAGCTTGCAGGTAGCGTAAGTTATAGTTTTGCCTTTGCCTTGGATGGTCTTTAGGTGCGCGCTTGAAAGCCCCGACTCCTGAAAGCAAATTCCCAAGTAAGTGTACCGCTGAGTAATTTCCAGCAGAAGGTGGCCAAGCCTCCATTTTATTGATTTTTCCTTTGGGTACTTTGCAAAGATAATAATTTTGGACTTGGATGAGTTTCCTACGAGCTTATTTTTGTCGTTGTATGCGACAAGTGCAGTCAGCGCCTTTTGTAGCCCAATTCTTGTATGGTCCAAGAGCACCAGGTCGTCGGCATATTGCATAAAGTGGATTTTTGTCCTGCTGATTTTTGGAATAAGCAGTGCCGCCCCAGACAAGGCCCTCTCCATGTCCGCTGTGTATAAATTAAATAGCATTGGAGCTAGCACGCACCCTTGTTTTAGGCCACGGTCCGTGTTGAACTTTACGGATGCGTGGTCCCTCGAGAGTTTGATTCTTACCCACGTTTTATGATACAAGGATTGGATCGCCCTCAGCAGAGCTGGGTTGATGTTCCATTGGGCCAGCTTTCTCCACAGGATTGCACGGTCTACCCCGTCGAACGCCGCCGAGTACTCAATAACTATACAAAAACAAAGGTCTTCAACCCCTACTTTCTTTAGAGTCAATCAATACTTTCTCACAATTCACTCAGTTATGGGATATGTCTCACAGATCAACCCTGTACATTCAATGTAATGTAGCGCATACAAAATCCAAAGGGAGCAACAGCCTCCAATACAAATTCAAGGGCAATTTTTATTCATTGCATTCAACATTATCTCTATACAAATAAGTTTTCAAGTTGCCCAAAGCGAGCGTGCATAAGAAGAGAAAGTTAAAGTGCTTGATTGAAATGGAAGAAAAAGAGAGAAGATTTTTACAAGTCTATTTACAATTATTAATAACACAATGCAGTATTAATTGTATAGCCTGGTCTGTGATATAAGTTCTATACACAATTTTCGTTAGATGGAGACATTGCTTCCAAAAATTATCTTGCACAAGAAAATGTGTTACACAATCCAGGTGAACAAATGAGCGTCGACGTTTCGACTCGTCTTAAAGCCTAAAGGTAAGTTGGACCGTGGCCATGCGAGTCTTCATCAGGACTAGAACTATGAGCAACCAGGGGAGTAATGTGAGCCCTGAAATAGAGTAAATATATACATCAGGCTGTTGCAAAAGACTTGCGACAAAAGATAATGTCGCAATCAACTGGGATGGGGGTAAATTGCTTACCCAGTAGAAAAGGTGGGCCAAGAGGAATTCTTCACTCTGTATCCCGAGGTTACTGAATAACACCTGAAAATATAACAAGGTGGTCATATGACTCACTCTCTATGGGTTCTTGAACAATTGTATAAACCAAAGGTAAACCAGACATGTCATTACCTTTGTCCAGCGGGCGGAGATGTTGGACTAAGTTATCTTGAATGTAGCAGGCTCACAGTCTCTGCATACTCAATCTCCAAACAATTATTTATGCGGCTGGTCCTATAATCAAATAAAGGACGCTTTTGATATGATCAATCTAGTTTCACATTCCATGATCAAGGGCTAAACAGTAACCCCTATTTCATAATAAAAACTAGGCGTCATGCCCCAGCGTCTAAAAATATACGAGCAAGTCCTCTTACCAGATTATGTTGGTTGTGGAAAATCAAAAGTGACTCAGCCCGAAAAATTCGTCAACCGGACTTAATCCGCTGTAAAAATTAAAATTACAAATGAGTCCAAATTGAAAAAGGACTGTCACTGGTTTTACTCTCTCCCGAAGAACCGGAGACTTACCAGTGACCGGCGTTTCTATTCCCCAAGAATCGGCGTTCAGCAGCAACCCATGCGTGATCGCCATCTTAATGTCCGTATACAAGGTTATAGAAAGCAGACTGCATTAGATTGGCCCCACCGAATCACAACTCATTGACAACCAGTTCTAAAAATACGGGCATATTAAATGAGGAAATCTAAATAGATGCAAACGAATCTCAACAGTTTTTATAACATTATTAAGCGCATCACGGAGTTTTTTAAGGAGGCATTCAAACTTTTGAGAGCCGCCATCATGGATTGGGTATTCTTCAATACGTCCGGATGAACGCTGTCCGATAATATTTGAATCATAATTGAATGCATCAGTATTTTAATCGATTACAATAAGGGCAGTATTTATAGGCATCATAGGTAATTTACAGCTCTCGTGTGCCCGGTGCATTAAGATTGACCACATGGCATGTTATGTACACAACCCTCATTATATGCCTATTTAACAATAAGGGAATAGGGCCACAGTATTGATATACCCACTCGTTCAGAACTCAATCGCATGGCCAGAGGGTTCCTTAGTAACTCCATGCGAGGGTAACATTGAGTTTGGCAAACATCCCTTGCCTTTAAAGTGTTCCCTCATACAGATCAATGTTAACAAAGTCACCTAGTGTCAACCAGAATCAGTGTAACATGCTTAACATTAGTCTGTTTTGTGAATATGGACTAAGTCGCAATCCGTACATCTATATGCAACATATCATAATTCCATACAAACAGAGTACCTAGAGGTTATACATATTGGTATCGTCACCTAGTGACAAACAGAGTCAGTATGACCTGCTCAACAATAGCTCATTTAAAGAATATGGCCTCTGTCACAATCCGTGAATCCATATGTAACATATCCTAATTCCATTCAGACAGGACATTTTAACATTAAGACAGAAATTTTCAAATTCCAAGAGATACTCAGCTTGTCTAGGACTTAAGGAGGGCCACCTGTCTGTTAATCTCCTCCTGTTCATTTAGTCCTTTATTCACTGTATTCAGATAATATATCCATTTACACTCCCTTAAATTGAGTAAATTCCCGAAGTCACCTCCACATGAGTGAATTTCAACTTTCTCTATCACCCACCAACGGAGGCTGTCGCAGTTGTGACCAAAAGATGTAAAGTGTTCCACCAGAGGTGCTCCAGGTGTCTTACAGCGGATACAACTACAATGTTGTAGGATTCTACATTCGACTCTTTGTATGGTTTGACCTACATACAGGAAGCCACATGGGCACAGAATCGCATAAATGACACCTGCGGTGTTACAATTACTGTGTTGTGTCAGAGTATATGTTTTGTCATTATAGCTAAATGTGGTACATTCATCCGTAAGTGGACATGCTTTACAAGTGCCACATTTGGTATGTCCCTTAATCGGGGGAAGACCCCAAAGGGTGGTCTGATTCACAGTTTGTTTTATGGATAGAAGTGATCGAACAAGATGGTCTCTAACATTCATTCCTTTACGGAATACATGCATAGGAGGTGATAAGCCTCCCAATTCCTCACTGACCAGGTGCCAATGGCGGTTAATCGATTTTTTTATTGCGCTGCTTTTAGTATTAAACGTAGTGACACATACAAGACGATCCTCATTCTCTTTCTTGAGTTTAGGGGCCAATAAGTGTTCCTGGTGATTATGCCAAGCCCTTTTGCGAGCCTTTTTCAAAAGACGCATGGGATAACCACGTTCATTCAGTCTGGCAATGAGTAGGGAAGATTCATCAAAGAAGTCCTCCTTTTTGGTACAATTCCTCCGCAACCTCAGGAATTGGCCAAAGGGCAAATTATCTCTGAGGTTGCGGGGAATATGACTCGTATACCTAAGCAAAGTATTTCTCTCACTGCTTTTGCGATATAGGGTGGTGTTCAATTTACCTGAATCTGACTTGATCTGAATGTCAAGGAAATTGATTGAGGCCCTATCATGTTCCATAGTGAATTGAATGTCCTCCGAACATGTGTTAAGCCACTGATGAAATTTCGTCAAATCTTCATTGTTTCCTTGCCAAATTAAAAACACGTCGTCGATGTATCGTGCCCAAAGGGCGACATGCTTTTGGTACGGGTTTGATTGGTTGAGGACATGGCAATGTTCAAAGTCACTCATATATATTATGGCTAGGTTTGGGGCAAAGCTTGCCCCCATAGTCACACCTTTTGTCTGTATGTAAAATCGGCCTAGAAACATAAAGAAATTTTGTGTCATAGCCACTCTGAGCAACTGGATAATGAAATCCGTCGGGACACGATGTTAACGCTGCCTGTTGTGGGATATTTGTATAAAGAGCCATAATATCCATTGTGGCTAATATATTGGTCGCAGGGTCATAAGTCCGCCCATCTACCAACTGGATGACATTCGTAGTGTCCCTTAAATATGTCGGAGTGGATATGGCTATGGGTCTCAAAAATTTATCTATGTATTTACAAAGGGGCTCCAGCAATGACCCGCACCCTGAGATAATAGGTCTTCCTGGGGGGTCCTCCATCCGTTTATTTGTATAGATATAATGTTGAATGCAATGAATACAAATTGCCCTTGAATTTGTATTGGAGGCTGTTGCTCCCTTTGGATTTTGTATGCGCTACATTACATTGAATGTACAGGGTTGATCTGTGAGACATATCCCATAACTGAGTGAATTGTGAGAAAGTATTGATTGACTCTAAAGAAAGTAGGGGTTGAAGACCTTTGTTTTTGTATAGTGATAACTGCCCAGGTCTTTGACTTGTTGGGCCACCCCATTTTTGATAATGAGTACTCAATAAAGCAGGCGAACAAGGGAGGGCTTTTGCGTGACCGAGCGTGATGGACCAGATAAGAGAGTGCAGTGATGTTATCGACTGTGGAGGACCCTGGTCTGAATCCAGTTTGACAGAATGGGAGGAGACCTTCAGCGTTCGTCCTGTCTGTGAGGTGCCTCAAGATTGCACTGGCGTAAGCTTTTCCCTCGATGTCCAGAAGGGCAATCAGGCGATAGTTTGATGGTTCAGATTTGGGGCCCTTTTTGTGAATGGGCTATAGGAGCTAGCCTCTCCATGAATCAGGGACATCACCCAGGAGCCAGCATTCATTATACAGGTGGGTCAAGGTCTTTGACCAGAAGTCGGTGTTTGCCTTAAATAAGTGTCCGGGAAGGCCGTTTGGCCCCGGGGCACCATTTTGTCTGATGTTTTTTAGAATTTTGGACACCAACAATCTTCCCGGCGGGGCAGTCAACTCGGTGATTGGGTCTGAGTCGGCTCCAACGTTAATTGTTTCATTTTGCTTGGTGTCAGTCCCGGTTTCAATGTAGAGGGCTTTTACATGGGCGACCCAAGTGGGAGCCTCGAGGGAGTTTTCTCTATGGTTTGTACTTCGTCCGAGGGTGCTTAGGTAGTGCCAGAACTCCTGCGATTTTCAGCCATTGTGCTTCACAGTGATATCGTTTTGCCTCCCAAACCTTCTTGGAGTGACTTTTGCTGGCCTCTTGGAGTTGTTTCTTCATTGTGCTTGTGCCATGTTTGTAGAAGAGTTTACGTTTCTTACTCAGTTGTTTGGCGCTGATTTTAAGTTCCACCTTGTGTCCGTATGTGAGTGGGGAGTCCCTGTTAGATGTGTTAGAGGTTCCACGAAGGATCGCAGCCAGGGTCCCAGTGATGGCATTCCAGGTGGCTATTGCGCCCATGTTTTGTTCATTCGGTGGCCAGCCTGGCCACTGGTTTGCCCTGTTGTTAAAAGATGTGATAGAGGTATGTACCCATTTAATTCTTCTGGGCAGTTTTATCAGATCTTCGCCGTTAGATGCACCAATGTATTCGAGCCTGTGACGAGTGTCCGCTGTGAGATTCAATGTGATGGTTAAGGCAGCGTGGTCGCTATCACTTCGCGGGTGAACTGTGAAATTTGACATGAGAGGTTGTAGTTTTTCGCTGAGGATGATGTAATCGATCGTTGTTTGGTTATTATATGTATGGCCAACAAAGGACCCTGGGCTAAGATTTAGGAGGACCGAGTGCGCTGTCGCCAGCTTGCAGGTTTTTGATAGGTCATTCAGGGCAATGGTGGCCCCAGGCTGAAGTCGTCGTGTAGTTGATATCCCTATATTATGGGTATTGAAGTCACCAAGAATGATGCATTCCAAAGCCGGATGTTGGAGCATTAAGGACTCAAGGAGTGTTGTCAACGTGGCCAAATTGGGTATGGGCCCATGTGAATTATAGTAAAGATTGATTAATAAAAACGAAAAGTAACCATTTGTCAGGCGGCAACCTTTCAGGATGCCTGCCTGGAGATTGTCTGGAAGATTGGGAATTGCCACGAATTCCAGGCTGAGTGAATGCTTTATGTAGACACATATCCCCCCCGACGGTCTTCCGAATATGTTAAGCTTTTTTGCAGGTTTTCCATATTCTGCATATCCTCTTAATGAAAGCGGGTGGAGCTGCCAGGATTCTTGTATGCAGATGATGTCTGCCTCTTCCATGAATGTCAAGGCATTTTTGTTAAGAAGCAGCCTCCTAAGCCCTGCGACGTTCCAAGTCATGATTTTCAGGCAATCCAGGGATTGTACCTGTCTGGAGGATTTTGTTGAATGATGGTCATTTTGCTGTCGGGTGGCTCGGGGCATCATGGCTGTGTTAGGGTCTTGAGTTTAATGCTAGCGGCAGCCAGGACCAGTCTTTACTTGCGCGTCCCGAGGTTGCGCATATGCGTGTACCCTGATTCATGTTGGTTGTTATTTTGATTGGGGTGCTGATGGTTAGACCAGTGTTTGTGGCGCCTTTGGTCCCCTGGAGGATGGGCGCCGCGTGAGGCGCGTCGTTGGGGTGGGCATGCAGACATGGGTTCCCTCCAGATCGCTGATCGATGTTTCCCATCTGGGAATGTGCTGATTGAGTTTTTAAAAGGAGTGGGTATTTATTGATGCGCGTAGGTTTTATTTTTATGCCCCAGCTTTCTAATAGCTTGTGCTGACTTTTCAGGGCCTCGGCCTTGTGTGGGCTCACGAAGGTTAGCTCCGTGGGTTCGTTTTTCCCATCCGCATCTGGCGGGAGGAAGGAGATGGTTTCAATGTCTGTAGTATTAGTTCCCTCCAACCCTGGGATGTTTGCAAAAAGTTTTAATAAATTGCTATGGTTGGGAATGTCCCACGACCCCTGGGAGACGTAGTCAGGATACAGCATTATCTTGCGATCCTGGGGGTGGGTTATCCGACAGGCTGAGTCTGCCCCATGGCCTCCTGTTTTTGAAATTTGTACTGTGTCCAGATGACTGTCATTTGCAAGCCTGTTTGACCCCAATGGCCCCAATTGCCGCCAGTGGGCCTCCGTCTGTGGCAGGCTGGGCGCGCTTATGGTTAGTGGCAGCTGTTCAATTTCCCTGAGGTCTGTAACAGTCAAAGGCGCATGCGATGCGCAGCCCTTCACGGGCATTGATAGAACAGCGGCCTGGGGATCTTGTCTTTTTGAGTTTGCTTGAGTTGCTTCAGCTGAACTTTGGCCATAGGGGTCCATTACTTGTTTTAAGTGTGGTGCTGTTAAAACTTGCTGGGGGGGTTGCAAGTGAGGTTATTGCTAAGTTAGTAGACTGAGTGTCTTCGACGTTTGGCTCGATTATTTCCAGTATTTTAGCGGTTGCTCCCAGTTTGGCCGTTTCCTGGTCGCTTTGTGGGCAGGCATCTCATTCTCAGGCCGTAGCCATTCCCGGATGGTTCTGGGAGCGAGAGGTTTATTCCGGTTTGCCTTATTGTTTTTTTTTTGTTTTTTTCTTATTTTTCCTAGATTGGGTGTGGAGATCTGGGCTGGTTGGTGTGGTAATGCACTGGGGCTTATGATTTTGTGTTTTGGTCGTGATAGCGTCTGGCCTGCTCATGCTGAGCATGGGTAGTGACGCCTCCCAGGCGATTTTGTCTTCTTTGTTGATCTGTGTCGAGTGATTTGTTAGGTTTATTAAGCCTTCTGTTTTTGGAGGGTGCGGGGTTAGTTCCTGAGTGTTCGGGTCCTTGATCTTGCCAACTTCGTTCTTAAGATCCTCAACTAATGTGGTCATGATGGCCGGAAGTTTTCCTAAATTGTTCAAGATTGGGCTGCAACTACAAGACTCGGGCTTGAAGTGTGTGCTGTCCTGTGCTCTACGAATCAGGGAATTCAGATGGTCCAGTTTACAGTCAATTCCAGATATTAGGTTTGCGACAGTTTGTAATATGTTTATCTGGGCATCAAGCTTGTCGGCGTGCATTATTGCCGCACCTGTCATAGAAATGAGTGTCTCGTTGATCAGAGCTAGGTGATCTGTGATCACTGGGGAACTCTCCCCCCTATCCGAGCTTCTGCTCATTGAAGATGGTAACAGGTTCGTTTTATCTTGTTCACGGGGGCTCTGATACATCAAGTTCGAAGGTGGGGGGTGCCGGGCCTGTGTTTCTGTGATGCCTCCTCCTTCATAACTTTCGTGTGTGTGACTGGTTGCGTCAAGCGTGTACTCCCCTGTTGCTGGGGTTGCGCTACATGTGCTGATCAATATGTCAGCCACCAGGATCCCATTTAAGATCGAGTTCGAGTGAGTGTCTTCAGGTGAGTGGTGTAAGGGAGTTGTTAGACTACCCGGGGCCTCTGGCTTAAGGGGTATGCCACCCTGTGGCGTGATTATTATAGGTAAGGCAGTGGGACTGGGGGGTAGGCTGTCCTCTATGGCTTTGTTGGGCGGAGTGCAGCTTAAAGATCTAATTGGTGCAGCTGGACTTGTAGCCAGGGGATGAAAGAAGCTTCTTATGTCTCTGTTTCCTAGGGAGAGGTTTGCCCCAGGACTGGGAAAAAGGTGTGCTGGGTTGTAGGGCCTCCCATCTTGCCCTACTTGCGACGATATCAGTACTGGGTACGCAGATGGTAATCCTGAGGTCGTTGGCGTTGCACCGGTGGCACCAGGTGTTCCCGGGTTTCTCCCCTCCGACAGCCCAGGTCCGGAGTAAAGGCCACCCACCCCTGGAGGGTAGAAAAGTTTTGCCTTCCATCTCCTGGCTGTTCTGTGTGGTCAAGGTTTTTCCTGCGCCTGCAGTAAGGACGAATTTCTGGTCCTCATTGTTCTTTCCCTGTTTTGGCTGTCACTTTTTTCCTATTGCAAGGTAGTCGCTGCGGAGATTCAATGACCGTCAATTAGGCGTTTTCCCCGGCGTCTGCGTCCTTCTGTTGGGGGCCACTTATGGACTAGCTGGAGCGAGCGGGGCACGCAGGGGGGAGCCGCTAGCGAAGTCGGACCTAGTCAGACCAGCCTAGGCCACCACCCCCGGGCTCTTACTTCGCAGCTGCCTCTAACGGCAGCCGCGCTCACAGACTCTTGATCAGCTGAACTTCCCAGAGTCAGTTTAAGGCGTCTCCTATGCGCGTGGGTCTCTCCCTGTTCGCCCCTGCTTGTCGTTTACCTCTCTCCGATTGGTTCTCAGTGCTGGGCACTGGGTGCTGAACTCCGAGCTGAGGCTGCCAGAACCCGCCTTCCGCCTAGTCGGGGCGGCGCTCGGGGTACGCCGTTTTCATCCCCTCCTCGCCACCAGGTCTCCTTGTCTCCCCTTCTGCACGTGGAACAATGCTCGCTGGTTGCTGGGTCTCGCTCGCTGCTGCACTCGTCAGGGCACTCGACAGGGCACCAATGCTGCAAGCCCCGAGCACCCCTACACTGCAAGTCCCACAATGCACAGCACAGCTCGGCAATGCCACGGGGAGATTGTCTTTTGGGCGGCGCCTGCCGCGTTCGTTTTGCCAATTTCACAAGCTTTTCACTGCTTTTCACAAGCTTCGTTTTATTCAGGCATTTTATTCATGCGGAAACTGCCTTAAAGTTTAAACGGAGGCGCCTGCGTTCACTTTACATCAGTCGTTTTGGTGTTTAGGATGCACGGCGAGGCGAGGTGAGGGGAGGGGAGGCGGGGGGCCAGCGGGACCACGGTCTCTCCGCTCTCCCACCTCCGCCTTCACCTCTTGCTCACCTCTCCTCTTCCACCGCCGCTGGTGACCGCCGCCGGTGCTGCACTAGGTGCACTAGATGCAGGGTGCTGATTGCTGATTGCCGGGTGCCAGGGGCTGACGCTGTTCCCCCCTGCTGCTCCGCCCCTCCTTGGGCGTGCCCCACACCCCCTCACGGCTCCTCGCGGCTCCTCACGATTTCGTCCACACCTGCGGCTGCGACTACGGCTTTACTCTAATTGGGAAAGAGCAATCATTACATGAGAGTACTCATATCGAGAAAAGTATGTTTTTATCCCTATTGTGAGAAGTTGGCCTGATATGTGATGGCCACTATTCTAGTAGGTACCCTGTATGAGTCCAAACAACCCTTATGGTGATGGTTGTAAAGTCAACCTTATAGACCAGCTATCCTAGTGGTAGCATGGACAAAGCAGTCTTAGGTTAATACTTCAGAGAGCATGTGAAGCCAATTTTTTTACCAACAATAATCCCTTGAATACCAAATGAAAGGACATCACACAAGGTATATATCAAATATATATGCATTTATTACTAACAGAACCCCTCTGCACTCTTTATGAGTTCAGAGTTTGAGATACAGCACAAGTTACTCAATAGGCATACTATAAGTTGCACAAATACAATTCTGGCCTCGGGGCCTCACGAACCATATACTAAGTAAGTGGTATAAGAGCCCCTTCAGTAAAGGTCAGTAGGCCTAGGGCCTAGGAAATCGTTGGGGCTACACTGAATAACCAAAGGTTAGGAAGCAGGAGTCCCACAGGATGCGTGTGCAGTCTCTAAACACACATGCGGGTTACCATAGACTTTCAATGGGAACATAAAGTTTACAAAGTAGTTGATTCCGGACACTTCCGGGTGGACTACGGGAAAACCCAGTTAAACTAGGACACTTGGATAGTTGTTACCCACGGGAGCACCGGAGTACTCGAGTTACCTCACCCAGGGAAGCCGGGTGCATAGGTGTTCTTTCGTGTAGGGTTTCGTCATCGAATCCTATGGAGAGCCGCAAGAAAATGTTGCAGGCGACCAGGAGGAAGATGTCCGGTTGGATCCAAGGGTGGATCAGAGAAGTGAAGAACCTGAAAGCATAGGGGACAGAGTCTGGGTCACTAGCCAGTGACCAGGAAGGAACCAGGCGATGTCGAGATGCAATCAGGTGAAGAGGTGAAGCTTGTCTCTGCAGCCACGTGGACCAGGAGGCGTCGTCGACGACCAGGAGCTGGATTCGAACTGTCCAACGAAGGATCTAGTTGACTCTGGTGTCGGTATCCGGATTGGACCCAACAAGCCTTGGCAAACGCAATCCACACAGGAAGGGAAGATTGGCTTCAAATCAGACCAGCAAGGTCTGGGGGGCTTCTCCTTTGCAGGGAAGCTGGGGCGAGCCTCGAGCAACCAGGCCAGCAGTTTAGATTCAAAGAAAAATCTTCAGGGGGCTAACTAGCCAACGGGCTAGCAACCGTGAAGACGCGTCAAGCTGAAATGCAAGAGCACTCATGGAGTGTGGAGGGCTGAACTTCGGTGCAAATGGCGCTCGGTTCTGGGGCTTCTCAAACCCCAATGCACAACTTCGAGGGTGCCTCGGTCATTGCACTGTTAGCAAAGTGCAGGTAGTCCAGGGTGTCCGGTCGCACGTCTCTCGTGTCCGCCACGGGTGTCAGCTTTGCTGTAGATGTGGATCGGAGTCGGAGAAGTCTGGAAGTCCAGTTCCTGAGTCGCTGAGTCTTCAGGTTCCGGCGGGAGCGTCGACAAAGCAAACCGGCAAGTTACTGGTGGTGCCTAATTGCACAGGGTGGTCACTCCTTGACCATAAGGGAGATGTCTTCAGTCAGTAGAAGGTCCAAGAGTTTCATTCCAGAGTTTCAGTCCAGGATAATCTAAAGTCTCTAGACTCCGCTCCGATCTTTATACCAATTTTAGGGGCTGGATTACCTGCTAGGTCCCTCCTATTGGTGGACCCTGAGAAGGGGGTGGTTACACCACTTTCCCTTTGTCCAGTTTCACGCCAGAGTGGGACTGGAGTGCCCCAGCAACTGGTTTGAACCGGGCTATGCGTGGAGCACCTTGTGTGCTCCAGGCAGTGTCTGGAAAAGTAGCTTTCCATTGAACCCACCCTGCCCCAATACACTACAGGCTGTCTGGGGAGGTGCTAGCACCTCCCTCGACAGGAAACCTATTGTCCAGGCCTCCCTTGCCGGAGTTTCGTCCAGCTGCAGGAGGTCAGACTAGTGTCTGTGGCAGCAGCATCCATTTTGTGACGCTGAGGCTCTGTTTAACTTTAACTGGGTAAAGCAGTAACTACATGTCTGCTCCCTCTAGAAGGGTGGAATGCTACCCCCGCCGCCAGGAGTGGCGGGGGGGGGGTAGTATTCCAAAGTGTTTGACACCTTACACGACATGTTTTGATAAAGCCAAACCAAAGTTAGCATTAACCGCGAGGATTGTAATGTTCTTAAGAGTATATGATATGGCTATATCATATAACAGCTATAAGGAGATGGTTCCGAAAGCTGCAGAAGGGCTCAGCTCTTGCTTGAGCACCCTCTCACATAAAACCAAGCACTCTGCCTTCAGGATTGTCAAGGCTTGCCATAGGAGTGACTTATAGGCATATATGTGTCTATATATAAGGGTATATATAGGTATACTATATCTAAGCAAGGGGTGATTACACCACCTTGCCCAAGCTGAGTGATCAGCCTGTGGTGTCAGTTTGGATGGCCAGCCAGGGGTGGCATAATACATGCTGCAGCCCCTGGTAGGCCTTGGATTCACCTATGCCCTGGGTACCTATGGTACACTATACAGGGGCTCACAAAGGTGACCCAATACCCACTCAAGTATGTACCTAAAGTACATGAAGTCCATTTTACAGAGAGAGCAGATAGCCTGGTGCCCTGAATAGCAGGATCCAGGCCAACTAAGTCAGAAACCAGCTAAAGACTAGGCACAAAGTTGGGGTAACCATATAGTCAGATATCCACCTTCCTACACCCCCCCCCCCCAATGAAAGGAGATAAGGCTATCCTTGGCCAGGTAAGCCTATATTGCCTAAGTGGCCATATAAGGAAGTACCTGCACTAGCATGGTTACCCCCTGTCTCATGGTCCACTAAGCAATCCCTCACCCTAAGGGTATCAGAGGGTCTCCACCATAGCGAATCTCTACCTCTGGTGTGTTTTGGCAAAGTAAAAGGCTGGTGCTGAGATGAAGTACTAAAGTGAGGCTCCACTAATGTAGGGCTCAGCTTCCTCCAATCACTTTCCACCATGTATGCCTTTCTTTCCATGACTGAGTTGCACTGTGATCTCAGGGTCAACCTCTCGCTACCTACAGCTGGAGACTGGGTCCCTTTTGTTGGACCACTGGAGGGACAGGTCAGATTTGGGGCACTAGATCCCAGGTTTGTCGGTGCCCAACAGATTCCCTCTGGGGGAGGTTCCTACCTAAGGGTAAGGGACATCCCTCAGAAGTTTTATTAATTTTCACCTGGCTAGGGCTGCTAGACTTGGTGCCCCTAAACTGCTGATGGGGGGGGGGGTCCTTTGGACAGGGGGCCCTTTGGGGTCCACTGGCCTCCCTGAACTCTACAGCCCTGGGCTGACTGAGGCAGGGTAGAGAGGGGCAGGTTACCTGCTCCAGACTGGATCCCACCTTGGAAGGGTCCATTGACATCAGGGGCTCTGCCAAGCTAGGCAGTTCCTTCACAAGGGGTAGGGTCTAATCCCTGAGGAGGCTGACCCTCACCTAATGTCTGGTGGGAGGGAGACTTTTCCTCCCCCCCAATAGTCTCTGTCTGAGTGGAATGATCCATAGTTTCAGGCTTCACAACACAAAAATCTGTTTGAGTTTGGGTTGTGACCATCACAGCCCTACCAACCTTTTTAGGAAGGCCTTCCATTTGGAATAGATTTCTATTTCTGTCTCAGCCCAGGCTGAGATCTCTAGATCATTTCCCAGTAGACAATCTACAGGCAAGTTTGTAGACAATGCCACTCTCTTTGGGCCAGTGACACCTCCCCAGCTGAAATGTACTACTGTCATGGCATGATCTTTCTGCACTCCATCAATATTGATCACCTGGTATGTGAACCCAGGTAAAAGGTGTTCTGAGGGGACTAGTCTCTCAGTCACCATAGTGATGATAGCCCCTGTGTCCCTATAGGCCTCAGCTTTCTGACCATTGATGAGGGGCTCCTGTCTGTACTTGCCCAAGGTATTGGGACAAGCAGTGAAGTTGGAAACCCCATGCCATTCTCACAGACTAGAGTTTCTGTAATAGGGGACCTGGTTAGGCCAGTGTCCACCTGAGTTCCTCAAGTATACCCAACCACAGTTTTGGGGGTACTCCCACCACCTGGGGGATTACTACTAGTAGTAACAGTAGGTTTTGGAGCATTACTTGGAGGACTATTTTCCTTATTGTTAGCTTTTGGGCAACTGCTGTCAGTTGTCCAATGGCCAGGTTGCTTACATATATGACAATAAGGTTTCATGATATTAGAGGAAGGATTTTGGGACCCACCCCCCTCAGAGGATTTTTGGGGACCTGTAGTGGATTGGTCCTTAGATTTATTCCCACCTTTCTCTTGAGGCTTGGTAGAATCTTTCTTCTTGTCACCTCCCTGATTTGTAGGCCTAATCCTGGTTCTGACCCATTTGTCTGCCTTCTTATCCAATTCTTGGGGAGAGGTCAGATCAGAGTCCACCAGGTGCTGGTGTAGAAGCTGGATTTGACAATTATTAAGGATCTGCTCCCTCATAATCAAATTATACAATCCTGTATAGTCATGTACTTTGCTGCCCAGTAACCAGCCCTCCAGAGCCTTAGTAGCACTATCTACAAAATCAGTCCAGTCCTGAGTCTGTGTCTTCTGGGTGTCTCTGAACAGCAACGTATACTGCTCAGTGGTTAAGCCAAACCCATCTATTAGAACACTCTTCAGGACAGTGTAGTTATCAGCATCCTCATCACTAACTGTGAGGAGCTTATCTCTGCCTTTATCTGAAAAGGAGAGCCATAGTATAGCTGCCCACTGACTCTGGGGTACCTGTTGTACTTTACAGGCCCTCTCCAAAGCAGTTATCCACTTGTGGATGTCATCCCCACTTTGGTAGGGAGGGACAATCTTACTTAGGTTTCTATAGTCATATGACCTTTCCCTATCTCTAGGGGTATTGCTGCCACCAGTGGACTCTAGTCCACACAATTTTCTTTCTCTCCCAAGAGCCAGGGTCTCTTTCTCAAGGGCAATTTCTTGCCTCCTGATTCTAAGCTTGGATTCCTTCATCCTAGCCTTATGTTCTCTTCTCTCAGGGGAAGTCATTCTCCTGAGAACTGAGGCATCTGACCCTATTGAGTCCTCAGAATGGTTGGAACCACTAGAAAGTGATCTTCACCTTCTGGGCTCAGTGTTAGGCCTACTTTGGGGTCTGGATTGGATCCTTACTTCTCCAGTCCAAGGTAGCCCCAGGTCAACCTGGTTCTGTTCTCTAACTTGCACCTGGTTATTATCCACTTCAGCATCAGCATCCCCTTGGTTTTCACTAGTGGGATGATCTGTTGAGGGATAGCCCTCCTCTGTACTACCTGATGGACCTGGGTTAGATGCTCTAGCTACATCATATCCCTCTAGTATCTCTATCAGGTGCTAAAGAGTAGGGTTTGACCCTTGTTTCAGCTTTCTAGCTGTACATAAGCTTCTCAGCTCATGAAAGGTAAATGTGTTGTATCTAGAAGGTGCCCTGGGAGGGTCAACTTCTGTTGGGGGAGGCACACTAGGCTCTCCACCCAAGGACATTTTCTAGTGAGGTGTGGTGTGTGCACCTACCTACACTAAGTGTTATTTACTAGAACCTCTGTAAGAATTGTAGTCAGGGTGTGCTAGGCCCTTTGCTCTACAACAACTAAGTTCAGTAGAATTTAAGTATTATAAGACTTGATTTATATGTACCTCTAGGTACCTTAATGTGATCTTTCAAATGATATCTTAAGATTATATGGTAAAACAACAGCAAGCTCTTATCCCAACCGCTGCACACCAATGTGAGAAGTTAGCCTGGCATATGTTGTCCACTATTCTACTGGGCACCTTGCACCAGTCTAAACGACCCTTATGATGGCGGTTGTAAAGTCAACCTTATAGATTAGCTATCCTAGTGGTAGCATGGACCAGCAGTCTTAGGCTAAAACTTCAGAGAGCATGTGAAGCAAGCTCTTTTACCAATTATAATCCCTTGAGTACCAAATGAAAGGACACCACACAAGGTATATATCAAATATATATGCATTTATTACTAACACAACCCCTTTGATCTCTTTATGAGGTCAGAGATCGAGATACATTACAAGTTACTCATTAAGCATACTATAAGTTGCACAAATACAATTCTGCCCTAGGGGCCTCACGAACCATATACTAAGTAAGTGGTATAAGAGCAACTTCAGGAATAGTGAATAGGCCTGGAGCCTAGAGAATCGCTGGGGCTTCACTGGACAACCAAGGGATTGGAAGTAAAGGTACCACGGGAGACGCGTGCAGTATCTGAAAGAGACACGTTAGTATTAGATTCCTTACCTTAGAATATCCCCAGGCGTCAGACTGGATCCGGAAATTTTTGCGTAGCAGTACCCTTGCGCGTCGGTAGGCGTCGTCTGCGGCTCCGCGTCCGTCGTCGGCGTCATGGGCGCCGTGATGATGTCGTCGGAGTACTTAGACGCTGCCTCCGCGTTCTGACGTCAGTTCTTCTTTTTTCCGCGCCAGCAAGCGCAGATCTGGAAAAAGCAGTAACCCTAGTCATTTTTTGACTAACTTTTTTGATCACTTTTTGATTGTTGTCGAAGTTTCTCGACTCCGAACGGTGCCGTAGGGATGCCCGGCTTCAAGCACTGTGATGATTGCGACCGTCTGATGTCGGTCACAGATCCTCACCGCGTGTGTTTATCTTGTTTGGGCGTCGATCACGACGACAAGGCCTGCTCCGACTGCCGGGCCCTCTCTTCGAAAGCCAGGCGGGAGCGGTCCTGTAGGCGCCTCGAACTCCGGCAGTCGGTCCCGCGCCGTGAGAGGTCCCGATCCCATGGGAGGTCGAGGGACAGGTCGCGGGCTCGGAGCCACCACAGCTCCGAGAGTAGGCTGCACTCCTCCGGGTCGAAGTCGTCGTCAGGTAAGAGGCACAAGAAGTCCAAGCGGCGTCATCGCTCCTCGGACTCCCCCCGACGCGCTCGCGCGATGCGGCCGGGGGTTCGGGTGACACCACCCACGCGGCTCCGTCGGAGACGCGGGCGCCGCGTGCGGCTCAACACCCTCCGGTCCCTGGGCTGAACGCGACGCAGGAGGAGGAGGAGATCGAGCGTTTCCTCATGGCCATGAGGAAACTCTCTCCTCCGACGGGCTCCGCGGTGCCTTCGGGCCCAGCGGACCCATCTGGGGGCCCTAGCGGGTAGGCGGCTCCGGCCCCGACGCCGTCGGGTGCTTCGGCCCCGACGCCGCCGACGCCTTCGGGCCCGGCGCCGCAGGTCCCCGCTATGCCGCCGGCGCCTTCGGGCCCGGCGCCGAGGGGTCCAGTTGTTCCGACGCCGCCGGCGCCTTCGGGCCCGGCGCCGCAGGACGCCGCTGGTCCTCCTTCGGGATCTGGTTCGTCGCCGGTGGATCTCACGGCCTCCCCGGCGTCGGACCCTCAGGTGTCCGTCCTCGGGCGGCGCCGGCCCTTCCTTCGTTCCTGTTCAGCCGTCTGGACGGCCCCGATGGGCGCCGCTCCAGACGTCGTTTGGTGAATTTCACTTTTATGAACAGGCCCCATTGGTTGGAGATGGGTGATGAAGAGGACTGGGAGGGGTCTGAAGACCCTCTGACCAGAGAGTGTCAGTCTCATGAGAACTGGGCAGGAGACCTTGGGGAGGCCAGTGGCCTGGACACCTGTCCAGATACTGGTTTTGTCTCCCCTCCTACCGTGGCTTCGGAGGAGGGGGCAACTTATAGTGTGGTGCTGATGAGGGCTGCCAAGGCCTTGGGCCTTGAGCTCCCCGTCGCGGCCGTGAGGACTAACCTCCTCACTAGGTCCTTAAACCGCAGACAAGCTCGGCCGAGCCTCTGCTGCCTTTTAATGAGGCCTTGACCGACGTTCTTCTGGGCACTTGGTCCAAGCCCGCTACGGGTTCGCCCGTAGATAGGAACGTGGCCAGACGCCACCGCCCGGCCCTTGGCGACCCATGTTTCCTGTCCTCCCACCCCACTCCCGAGAGCCTGGTCATCCAGGCCTCCAATTCCCAGACCGCATTCCCGTCCGCCCCGCCGGACAGGGAATCCAAGAGGTATGAACAGTATGGAAAGAAGATATTCTCTTCCATCAGTCTGGGTCTGCGGTCTTCCAACACCGCATGCCTCTTGGGCCGCTACACCCACTCTCTGTGGGATACGGTCGCGGAAGTGCTGCCAGATTGTCCGCAGGAGGTACGGGCAAAACTCGGCCAAGCCCTTGTGGAGGGCCGGGATGCAGCAAAATATTCAATTAGGTGTGGGCTGGATACCACCAACTCGCTAGGCAGAGCGATGGCAACGACGGTGGCGGTCAGACGCAACACCTGGCTGAGGTCCGCCAACTTTTCGGCAGATGTCCAGAACACTCATGGACATGCCGTTCGATGGCCGTCGCCTCTTTGGCGACAAAGCAGACCATGCGCTCGAGCGCTTTAAGGACTCCAGGGCTACGGCCAAGTCCTTGGGCCTCTCGGCCCCACGCCAGCAAACGGCTGCTTATCACTCCTTTCGTGGCCACGGAAGGGGTGCGCCCACACGTGCCGCTAGCCACGCTCCGCAGGGCAATACCCAACGCGGTGGCGGCCGTGGGAACCGCCGTCCAGGCGGTAGGGGTTAACGGCGAGGTCAGTCCACACCTTCCCCCGCAGCATCCGCCTCAAAACCCTCCTAGTCCGTGCTTTCAGGCCCATGTGACGCCAGTGGGGGGCAGGGTTCGCCATCACCACCTCCACTGGCGCACTGTCAGTTTGGTGCTTGTTTATGTAGGCAGGATGCACACCTTATCTTAAATTTATTCAACCACTTTATCCTGATTTGTCCATAGGTGCGTGCAATTTTCTGTAGTGGTGTAACTTGTTAATACAGCCGGTAGCCATGTGCATGAAATGGGGGTTCGAATATGGGGTTAACATTTTTTGGTTTGCATATGTAGATGAATTGGAGTATTTTGTGACTTATGGTTTTTAAAATCATTGAATGATAGATGTTCTAGTACAGAATTTGACAATGTTAAAATTGGGGGAAACAGTTCAGTAATCATGTTGTATTTTTATAATTCACAGTGACCCCCCGAAGAAGGGCTGGGCGCCCGAAATGCATTGGGTTATGTGACATCATGAATAAACACTGCCTGAAATGAATTTTACGTTTCACTCATATTCTTGGTCTAAATCCTCAGTGATACCATGTGAATATTAGAAATCTGAAAATTTACGTGCACACGACGTGCGTGCTCTCGTTTGAAGAACTTTGGAATATTGATGATAAATATTTTGGATTACTGTTGAAAACGTGGAAAAAAGGTTCGAATACAGGTACAGCCCACAGTGGCGGTTTAGCTGTGCATTTCTGGGGACTGGAGACAGTCCCACTTCTGATGATGCACTGTCACTTCGGACAGGTGGGTGCTGCAAATCGTCCGAAGGGGCTACTCCCTCCCCTTCGAGGCGACTCCTCCAGCCATGCCACCGCAGAACCACCGTGTGTCGGGGGATCACTTGCGACTTCTGCAGGAGGAAGTTACGGCCCTCTTGGCCAAGGGGGCCATCGAGCGCGTTCCTGGGCCAGAAGTAGGATGTGGTTGCTACTCCCACTACTTCCTGGTACCCAAGAAGGGCAAAGGGGGCCTACGCCCTATCTTGGATCTACGGAACGTCAACGGCTTCCTCCGGAAGGAGAAGTTCAAGATGCTGACACTGGCTCAGGTCTTAGCTGCCCTGGACCCAGGAGACTGGATGGTAGCGTTGGACTTGCAGGACGCTTATTTCCACATCCCCGTCCTGCCGGCCCACCGGCCCTACCTGCGGTTCACGGTTGGCCAAGAGCACTTTCAGTTTACCGTGCTCCCCTTCGGCCTTACGAGCGCCCCACGGGTGTTCACAAAGGTGATGGCGGTGGTCGCAGCTCACCTGCGCAGGTTAGGGGTTTCAGTCTTCCCCTACCTCGACGACTGGCTGTTGAAGGCGGGCTCGCCCCAGACAGTCGTCAACCACCTCCAGACTACGGCAGATCTCCTGCACCAGCTGGGGTTCTCCATCAATGTGCCAAAGTCACACCTGTGTCCCTCTCAGAAGCTCGTCTTCATCGGAGCGGTTCTGGACTCGGTGCAGTTTCGGGTTTATCTGCCCGAACAGCGGGTCCGGGATATTCAGGCTCTGATTCCCATCTTCCAGCCGTTATCCCGGGTCTCGGTCAGGTTGACGCTGCGGGTTCTGGGGCTGATGGCCTCCTGCATCCTACTGGTGCATCACGCCAGGTGGCGGATGCGGGCTCTGCAGTGGGACCTGAAGTTTCAGTGGGCCCAGCACCAAGGCAACCTATCCGACCATGTCCTGATCTCGGAGGGCACTGCGAGACAGCTGCAGTGGTGGCTCACGAACCGCGATTGGGTCAGCGGCAGATCACTCTCCCTTCCCCACCCGGAG
This sequence comes from Lissotriton helveticus, assembly GCF_964261635.1. NCBI lineage: Eukaryota > Metazoa > Chordata > Amphibia > Caudata > Salamandridae > Lissotriton > Lissotriton helveticus. The sequence continues at coordinate 1,502,434,806 of NC_136057.1, read as the reverse complement.
CACGTAGTTGTGACGGACACGTCCCTCCAGGGCTGGGGAGGCCACATGGGAGAGGCGGAGATCAGAGGCCTCTGGTCTCCGGTGGAGGCCCGGCTCCACATAGACCTGTTGAAGCTGTGGGCGATTCGTCTAGCACTGAAGGCATTCCTCCCCTCTGTCCGGGGGAGTGTAGTGCAGGTGTTCACGGACAACACCACCGCCATGTGGTACTGCAACAAACAGGCGGGGTGGGGTCGTGGACCCTTTGCCAGGAGGCTCTGCGCCTTTGGCAATGGCTGGAACGTCAGGGCGTGACCCTGGTGGCTCAACACCTGGCAGGTTCTCTGAACGCCAGGGCGGACGAGCTCAGCCATCGGTGCATGATGGATCACGAATGGCATCTAAACTCGGACGTGGCGCAAGGCCTCTTTCAGCGATGGGGAGAGCCTTGGTTAGATCTATTCGCCACCGAAGAGAACGCGCAATGTCATCGGTTCTGCGCGTTGGAATTTCCAAGGCGGCACTCGCTCGGAGACGCTTTTCGTCGCGAGTGGAGTTGCGGTCTGTTGTACGCCTTTCCGCCTATACCACTTCTGCCCAGAGTGCTGAAGAAGATCAAGCGCGACCGGGCCCAAGTCATCCTTGTGGCTCCGGACTGGGCGAGAAGGTACTGGTATCCAGAGCTACTCAATATGTCAGTCGATCCCCCGGTTCGTCTGCCTCTTCAGGAGGACCTTCTATCGCAGCAGCAGGGGACGGTCCTCCACCCGAACCTGTCCAGTCTCCACCTCCATGCTTGGAGATTGAGCGGCGACAGTTGAGGCCATTTGACTTGCCTCCTGAAGTCTGTAACATCATTCTGGCAGCCAGGCGTCCCTCCACAAAGTCGGTATACGCCTGCAGGTGGAACAGATTTGTGGCATGGTGCACAGCAAAGGCTGTGGATCCTCTTGCTGCCCCTCTCTCTGAGGTTCTTCTCTTCCTTCTTTCTCTTGCCCTGCAGGGCTCTGCTCTGGGCACCATCAAGGGCTACCTTTCTGCCCTTTCAGCCTTTCTCAGGCTACCTGATCAGCCTTCTTTGTTCAAGTCCCCTATTGTAAACAGATTTCTTAAAGGCATCACTCACACGTTTCCCCCTGTTCCGTTTGTGATGCCTCAGTGGGACTTGAACCTGGTTCTAACATTTCTGATGTGCGCTCCCTTTGAGCCACTTCACAACTGTCCTCTTCGCCTTCTGACTCTGAAGACTGCTTTCCTGGTTGCCATCACCTCTGCCAGGAGAGTGAGTGAGCTCCAGGCTCTTTCTTGTACTCCACCTTTCCTTTCTGTCCATCCGGACAAAGTGGTGCTCCGTACCAAACCTTCTTTCCTGCCCAAGGTTGTCACGGCCTTCCACATCGGGCAGTCTATCACCTTGCCAACTTTCTTTCCGCCACCGCATCCCTCTAAAGAGGAAGAGCGGCTCCACCGTCTGGACCCAAAACGTGCGCTCTCATTTTATCTGGATCGCACACGCCAGTTCCGGGTGGATGACCAACTCTTTGTTGGTTACGTGGGCGCTAAGAAGGGGAAAGCGGTGCACAAGAGGACCATCTCCCGGTGGATCATCTTGTGTATCCAGGCATGCTACTCCTTGGCTAGGAAGGAGCCCCCTGCTGGATTGCGGGCTCATTCTACCCGAGCCACGGCGACTACCACTGCCCTGGGCAGGGGTGTGCCCTTACAAGACATCTGTCAGGCAGCTACGTGGGCATCGCTGCACACGTTCGCAAGACACTACTGCCTGGACAGCCAAGTCCGGAGGGATGGCTTCTTTGGCCGTTCCGTCCTCCAGGACTTTCTGGTTTGATTATTGGTTTGCAGACGCACCACCGGGGTTGGTATTGCTGGGGTATCTATTCTAAGGTAAGGAATCTAATACTAACGTGTCTCTTTCAGATGCACAAGTTACTACTTGTGTAACGATATATCTGTAAGAGACATTAGTTAGTATTAGATTCCTTACCGACCCACCCATCCTCCCCGTTCTGCGAACCAATACCTAGGGTTAGGGTTGTCCCGTTCAGGGCCCTAGTTTCAATGGCACCAGTGTTGGTTTTTGACATGGCTCTGCGTTTCTGGCACGGAAAAGCTGTGTCTAAGAACTGACGTCAGCACAAGGAGGCGGCGTCTAAGTACTCCGACGACGTCATCACGGCGCCCACGATGCCGACGACGGACGCGGAGCCGCAGACGACGCCTACTGACGCTCAAGGGTACTGCTACGCAAAAATTTCCGGATCCAGTCTGACGCCTGGGGATATTCTAAGGTAAGGAATCTAATACTAACTAATGTCTCTTACAGATATATCGTTACACAAGTAGTAACTTGTGCGTCTAAACACAGTTGCAAGTTACCATAGAGTTATAATGGGAACGTAAAAGTTACAAAGTAGTTAATTAAGGACACTTCCAGATGGACTACGGTAAAACCCTTTTAAACTAGGACACTTCGAGAGTCAACACCCACGGGAGCACCGGAGTACTCGAGTTACCTCACCCAGGGAAGCCGGGTGCATAGGTGTCTCTTCGTGTCGGGTTTCGTCGCTGTTTCCTATGGAGAGCTGCAAAGAAGTGCTGCAGGCGACCAGGAGAAAAGTGTCCGGGTGGATCCAAGGGTGGGTAGAAGATGTGAAGAAGCTGAAAGCAGAGAGGACAGAGTCTGGGTCACTAGCCAGTGACCAGGAAGGAACCAGGCGATGTCAAGTGTTTCAGGTGAAGAAGGTGAAGCATGTCTCTGCAGCCACGAGGACCAGGAGGCGTCGACGATGACCAGGTGCTGGATTCGAGCTGTCCCACGAAGGATCTAATTGACTGCGGTGTCGGTATCCGGATTGGACCCAACAAGCCTTAGCAAACGCAATCCACGCAGGAAGGGAAGATTGGCTTCAGTTCAGACCAGCAAGGTCTGGGGGGGGCTTCTCCTTTGCAGGGAAGCTGGGGGGAGCCTGGAGCAACCAGGCCAGTAATGTAGATTCAAAGAAAAGTCTTCAGGGGGCTAACTAGCCAACGGGCTAGCAACCGGAAAGACACGTTGAGCTGAAATGCAAAAGCAGGACCCACGTGGCACTCGCTTAGTGTGGAGTGCTGAGCTTCGGTGCAAATGGCGCTCGGGCCTGGGGCTTCTCAAACCCCAATGCACAACTTCGAGGGTGCCTCAGTCGTTGCACTGTTAGAAAGGTGCAGGTAGTCCAGGGTGTCTGGTCCCACGTCTCTCGTGTCCGCCACGGGTCTCAGCTTTGCTGTGGATGTGGATCGGAGTCAGAGAAGTCTGGATGTCCAGTTCCTGAGTCTTCGAGTTCCGGCGGGAGCGTCGACAAAGCAAACCGGCATGTTACTGAGGGTGCCTGTTTGCACAGTGTGGTCACTCCTTGACCACAAGGGAGATGTCTTCAGTCTTCTAATCAATATAGAACGTCAAAGGTCCAAGAGTTTCATTTCAGAGTTTCAGTCCAGGATAATCTAAAGTCTCTAGACTCAGCTTCTATCTTTGTACCAATTGTAGGGGCTGGATTACCTGCTAGGTCCCTTCTATGGTTGGACCCTGAGAAGGGGGTGGTTACACCCCTTTCCCTTTGTCCAGTTTCGCACCAGAGCGGGGCTGGAGTGCCCCACCAACTGGTTTGAACCGGGCTATGCATGGAGCACCTTGGGTGCCCCAGGCAGTGTCTGGAAAAGCATCTTTCCATTGAACCCACCCTGCCCCAATACACTACAGGCTGTCTGGGCTAGCACCTCCCTCGACAGGAAACCTATTGTCCAGGCCTCCCTTGCCGGAGTTTCGGCCAGCTGCAGGAGGTCAGACTCGTATCTGTGGCAGCAGCATCCATTTTGTGATGCTAAGACTCTGTTTAACTTTAACTGGGTAAAGCAGTAACTACATGTCTTCTCCCTCTAGAAGGGTGGAATGCTACCCCCGCCGCCAGGACTGGTGGGGGGGGGGTAGTATTCCAAAGTGTTTGACACCTTACACAACATTTTTTGATAAAGCCAAAGAAAAGTTAGCATTAACCACTAGGATTATAATGCACTTAAGAGTATATGGTATGGCTATATCATAGAACAGTTATAAGGAGATGGTTCCAAAAGCTGCAGAAGGGTTCAACTCATGCTAGAGCACACTCACATAAAACCAAGCATTCTGCCTTCAGGATTGTTAAGGCCTGCCATAGGAGTGACTTATAGGCTACTATGTGTCTATATATAAGGTAGATATAGGTATACTATATCTAAGTAAGGGGTGATTACACCACCTTACCCAGGCTGTGTGAACAGACCTGTGGTGTCAGTTTGAAAGGCAAACCAGGGGTGGCACAATACATGCTGCAGCCCCTGGTAGGCCTAGGGTGCACTTATGCCCTGGGTACCTAGGGTACACTATACAGGGGCTCACAAGGGTGACCCAGTAACCAATCTGGTATGTACCTAAAGTACAAGGTATCAATTTAGTGAGAGAACAGTTAGGCTGTGGGCCTGATTAGCAGGGCCACAGCCAGACTAAAGTCGAAAAACAAGAGAATCACAGCAAAAATTGGGGGTAACCATAGGAAGCATACCAGACTCTCCTACAGGCAGGAATGGCTTCATTGCCAGACAAATGGCCTGCAACTCCAACAGATTGATATGGAGCAGTTGTTTCATCAGAGACCAGAGTCCTTTGATCCCTACCTCTCCCAGATGACAACCACAAACCAGCAGTAGGTTTCCTGCCCAGGGAGGTGCTAGCACCTCCGCAGACAGGACTTTAGTGTATTGGGACAGGGAGAGCTGCATTCAGTGAATGCAGCCTGCCTGGGGGCACACAAGGTGCTCAATGAATTTCCCAGTTCAAACCAGTTGCTGGGGCGCGCTGCCCCAGCTCTGGCGTGAAACTGGACAAAGGAGAAGGGGTGTAACCACCCCGTCCCCAGGTCCACCCATAGGAGGGACCTTAGACATAGTCCACCCCCTAAACTTAGTATAAGTATAGGATCCCAGCCCCTAGGACTTTAGATTACCCTGGACAAAACTTTGAAACATACATCCTTGATCTTCGACATTCCATTTCGACTGGAAGACGGAAGACATCTCCCTTGTGGTCAAGGAGTGACCACCCTGTGCAAACAGGCACCATCAGCAACTTTGCCGGTCTGCATTGTCGAGGCTCCTGCCGGATCCCGAAGACTCTGCGACACAGGACATGGCTTTCCAGACATATGTGATGCTGCTTGACCATCCCAGCAAAGCTGAGACCAGTGCTGGACACATGAGACGTGGGACCGGAACTCCTGGACATCCTGCATTTTGCTAACTGCATCGACTCCTGAGGTAACTTGCAGTTGTGCATAGGGGTACGAGACGCCCCAGACCCAAGTACCATTTGCACTGAAGCTCAAGCCTCCACACTCCACGAGTGTCCCGTGGGGCCCGCTCCTGCATTTCAGCTCAACGCATCTTCCCGGTTCCTAGTCTGTTTGCTAGTCAGCCCCCTGAAGACTTCCTTTTAAATCTATCTTGTTTTCCCGGTTGCTCCAGCTTCCCTACAAAGGAGAAGCACCACAGACTTTGCTGGTCTGCACCGAAGCCCATCTCGACATCTTGCGTGGATTGCGTTTGCCAAGGCTTGTTGGGGCCAATCCGGATACCTACAACTCAGTCAACTAGATCCTTCGTGGGACAGCTCGAATCCAGCTCCTGGTCATTGTCGACGCCTCCTGGTCCTCGTGGCTGAAGAGACAAGCTTCACCTTTTCACCTGAAATCAATCAACATCACCTTGTACCTTCCTGATTCCTTCCTGGTCACTGGCAAGTGACCCAGACTCTGTCCCTTCTGCTTTCAGGTTCTTCAGATCTTCGATCCACCCGGACACTTTTCCTCTGGTCGCCTGCAGCACTTCTTAGCAGATCTCCATTGAAATCGAAGACGAAACCAGACACCAAAAGACACCTATGCACCCGGCTTCCATGGGTGAGGTAACACGAGAACTCTGATAGTCTTGAGGGTCTTGGCCCTCCTAGTGTCTAAGTCTAAAAGGGTTCCATCGTAGTTCTATTAGAAGTGTCCTTAAATTGTAACTTTGTAACTTGTTCGTTTTCCAAAGAAAGTCAATGGCAGCTCGCGGCTGTCTTTAAACACTGCACGTGTCTCCCGTGGGTCTCCTATTTCTTAACCTTTGGTTGTTTAGAGTAGCCCCAGCGATTCCCCAGGCCTGCTTTCTATCTCAGACATGGTTCTTATACCAATATTTTAGTATATGGTTTGTGAGGCCCCTAGGGCAAAACGTATACTGTGCAACTTATCGTATGCCAATTAAGATTCTTGTATTGTACTTTTACCTCGGTCCTCATAAAGAGTGTTTAGAATAAATACATATATATTTGATATATACCTTGTGTGGTGTACTTTCAAGGCATTATAAATGGTAAAACAACTGGCTTAATGCGCTCTCTGAAGTCTTAGCCTGATGACTGCTGGTCCATGCTACCACTAGGATAGCTTTCTATAAGGTTGACTTTACAACCACCATCAATAAGGTCGATTAGACTGGTGCAAGGTGCCCACTAGAACTAGTGGACATCATATGCCAGGCTAACTTCTCACACTGCCAACCATCAAACAGAAGCTGATACAGGTTCTCACTGAGACCACCGCTATGTGAAACTGCAATTAGGTAGGTGGAGTGGGGTCCTTGGACCTGTGCCAAGAGGCTCTGTGTCTCTGAAATTGGCTGGAGCATCAGGGCATCTGTGATCGTGAACCACCTGGAGGGATCCTTAAATGCCAGGGCGGATGAGCTACGCCATTGACACCTGGCAGATCACGAATAGCAACTGCATCCTGAGGTGGTACAGGGCATCTTCCGACAGTAGGGGGAACCCTGGCTAGATCTTTTTACTAGTGCTAAAAATGCACATTTTCGAAATCTTTGCAAGCTTGGTTTCCCCACGAAAACTCCTGATAGGGGTTGAATTCCTGCTGGAGTGGTGCAAAGGATTCCTGTCAGCCTCACCCACTCAGTCTCTTCTGCCTCCCTCTCTGGAGGTTAGGAACACGAGGCCCAATTAGTCCCAGTGCTCCAGATTGGGCCAGGAGAATGTTCTACCCAAAAACTCTGGGCTCTGGGCATGAGCATCTGTGCAAAGATCAGGTTAACATTCAGAATTTTCTGTTGCATTAGTAGGGCATGGTTCTGCACTGAAACCGGCACAATCTGCACTTCCATACATAGTGATTGAGCAGCTGCAGTTGACTACTTCTGATCTACCACCTGTGGTTGTGAATGTCATCCTTGCCAGGCATTAGTCTAGGATGTCCATTTATGCTAGGCGCTTTAAAAAATGTGTTGCCCGGTGTGGGGTCTGCACAACAGACCCTTCACAAGCCAAACTATTATATGTTTTATTGTTTTTGTCTTTAGAATGGTAAGGCCTTGCAGTGCTCAAAACGGTTATTTGTTTGTTTTTTCAGTCTTTTTGTGTTTGCCGGACCAGACGTCCTTGTTAAGTCTCCTATCCTATTGTGATGCAGTTTATTAAAAGTTTAACACACATTTCTTTCCAACCCCTTTATATTGCCACAGTAGGACCTTAACTTGGTTTTGATATTTCTCGTATGTACTCTCTTCAATCCGATGCATAGCTGCGTTTTCCATCTTCTGACCTTAAAGACCGGCTTCATCATTGTAATTACTTCAGCTCGTCATGTGGGTTAACTCCACGCTTTAATGGTTCAACCGCCCCACACACTCCTTTTTCCAGAAAAGTAGTTTTGAGGAGTTGGGCAGCCTTCTTTCTGGCTGGTTTGGTATGTGGTGTACACTCTGAGTGATGCCCCTTGCACTAATCCAGGCAACCCTATGGTGATTTTAGTGGTCTTTGATAACCATAGAAAGCTCTTAAAGTGGTAGCTGTGGAGAGCAGCCTTTTGGCTTATCTTAAGAGGCATGTAAAGCAGCTTGTTTTACCACATTTAATCAACAGTGTAGATTAGATGAAAACAAACAACAGTGTTTATAAAAAATACATCTATTTATTATGCAACACAATCACTAGCACATTGGTATATTTCCTACTCGGAGATATCAACCATACACACAAGGATACTTCAAAATAATTAGATAAGTAGCACAAATATATACTGGTCTCCAGGGGGAGATCAAACCATATACTGAAAAAGTGGAATGCGAAATGCAAAGGAGAACGAGACTTGGACTAGGAGACTCATAGGAGCTCTGGTCTTAAGGAACCACCCATCGTAAGCACCCAGGAACCCCATGGAGGCTGTGTGCAGAGTGGATCCAAAGCCATATGCTCATTAGTAGTCAGTAGAGAACACAGTTGCAATTTTAAAGAAGGACCCTTCCAAGAGGACCCCAAAGAAACCCTTTGGAAGATGGAAGATCAGAGAGACACCCCACCTGTGGATGCCCCATGAACCAGGCTACTTGCACCCGGTAAGCCGGGTGCAAAGGGGTGAAGTGACATTAGAACCTGCTGTAGACGACAATGGAAGACTTTGAAGAAGATGCCTGTGAAGGAGTCTGGTAACCCAAGAGTGGATTCTTGAGGAGGAGAACCTGGAAGCAGAGGCAACAGAGTCTATGGCACTCGGAGGAGACCAGGAGGCACAGCAGCGCAATGCCCACCAATGTAGGGAGGTTCAGGAGTTAAGATTGTGACCTTGTCGCTGCAGCTGTGTGGAGCAGGCGATGCTGAGGAAGATCAGGGGCTATGCATGAGCTGTCCCACATCGGATGTCAGTGTCTAGGTGGTCGGTGTCCAGCGGGAGCACCAACAAGCTCTGGTAGCCGCAACTGGCGTGGAAAGCAAACGCTGGGACCAGCAAGGTCCAAAGGACTTACCAAGTGCAGGAGATTCAGAGCAGGCCCGAACAAGCTGTGGACCCTATTGAAGCAATAGAAAATTCTCAAGAGGACACACATGCTGAAGGCACAGGAGTGGCAAGAGGACCTCAGGCTGCTCACCAAAGATGGAGGCTCACGGTGCAAGTGATGCAGTGAGGACGATGATCTTTGAGGGATGAGGTGCCGAAGGAGGCTGGAGCTTCTTGTAGCCAAAGTTCTCTGGAGTGCAGAGCCAACAAGCCAGCTTGACACATTGGTTTGGTCCTAGTAGCTCCGACGAGGGATACTGTCCTCAAAATTGCAGAGAAGGCAGGTCAGGCCTATAGGGATCTGCAGAACCACCACTTGGGTTGCTTGATCTCCGGATGTCCGTAGGACGAAAGGAGCAGCAGACCAGTCAGCCGTTGTGGTGCCTGCAGATGCAGTGGAGTGACTCCTTCACTCCAAGGGAGATTTCTTTGGATGTCCTTGATACCCAGAGGTCTTCTGGAGAACCTGGGTAAAGCACAGGCACAGGCGAGACAGAAGACCTGTAGAACAGCGAGACCAAGAGTCTTCCTTGATGCCGTCTTGGTCCCAGTTGAAGTCCAAGTGCCCAGACGGTCGAAGAGTGTCTTGGTTTACAGGTGAGTCTTTTTTCATGATGAATCTGAGGGCTCACCTACAGGGAACCCTTAAGTAGGAAGGGGTTGTAATGACTCGGAGGTCCCTCTCAGAGGCGGGGCTAGACAGAGGGGAGGATACTCTCCTGTTCTTTGTCCAGTTTCGTGCGAGAGCGTGAACCAAGGGTTATTGAACTGGCTTAAATGGAGTATTCAAGGAGGGCATCACATGTGTCCTTCAATGCAGTTTGCTGGTGCTGCAAAGAGCCCCCACCCCAGCCCAAAATACTAAGTCCTGTCTGGGAGGTGATCAGACCTTCCTGTGACAGGAAACCTATTGTTCTACCTTCCCCTGGTTGAGCTCAGTTCAGCAGCAGGAGGGCAGAATCGTGTCTGTGGTCGGCAGCAGCACTAGCTTGCTGGCAGACCCTGAAAGGCTGCCATGAAAAGGCAGGCGGAAAGTGACTGTGGGTGGCCCCTAGCAGGGCCCCCTTCCCCCTGGCTCACTGCTATGGGGCCTGGTGGGCACATCCATGCATTGTGTGGTAGGCACCGCATGGTGCCTGCCACATGGTATATGGATGTTTTGAAAGTGTATATTTTCTATTGTGGCTTGCGCTGCAGTCAGCACTATTTAAACGTTGCTGTGTCAACTGCATAAATTAATGTTTACAATTGAGAAAAGGGGTTTTTATTTGATCTTTAAGACATTTAGAGGATTTTTGAGGTGGTATAGTAAATAGATATCTGAAAGAGACAATTAGTTATGTATTTACCTTATAATTACCCCCAGGCGTCGGACTGGATCCGGAGAATTTTTCTTCAGCAGTACCCCTGCGCGTCAGCTGTCCTGACCACATTGCTTCAACCGGCAGCGACCTCTTCGGAGCCCCTGCTGCCGTTGAATGAGGCCCTCACGGACATTCTTTTGGGCACTTGGTCCAAGCCCATCACTGGGGCTCCTGTGGATAGGATTATTGCTCGATGCCACCGCCTGGACCCGGGCGACACCATTTTCCTCTCCCAACACCCCACCCCTGAGAGCTTAGTGATCCAAGCCCTCACTTCCAAGGGCACATTTCCTACCACACCACCTGATAGGGAATCCAAGAAGCTGGACCATCTTGGGAAGGATATGTTTTCTTCCTCTAGCTTAGGGCTGTGGTCGGTGAACACCTCATATCTCTTGGGCCGTTAGTCCCATTCTGTGTGGGACATGGCTGTGCAAGTGCTGCCTCAGTGCCTGGAGGAGGCCATGGTCGTGCTCTCCCGTGCAGTGGCCGAAGGGAGAGACATAGCGAAGTTCACCATACAGTGTGGACTGGACACCGCCGACTCACTAGGCAGGACAGTTCCAATGTCAGTAGCCCTATGACGCTACGCCTGGCTGAGATCCACTGGCTTTTCAGGTGATGTTCAAACTACACTTATGGACATGCCCTTTGATGCCTGTCGCTTGTTTGGCGACAAAGCAGACTACGCGCTCAAGCGTTTCAAGGATTCCAGGGCTACGGCCAGGTCCCTGGGACTCGCTTCCACCTCTCGCCCGCAGTGTCTACTTTTCGCCCCTTTCGTAGCTACGGAAGGGGTACCCTGCCAAGTTCCAACCAAAACCACAGGCCTGCTCAAGCTGTCCAACGTCTGTGCGGCAGGGGACATGGGATCCATCATTGTGGGTCTGGGGGCAGCGGGCGGGCCAGTTCACCAGTGCCCCCCCCTGCAGCAGCCTCCAAGCCCTCATAGTCCGACCTTTCATGCCACCTTTCGCCAGTGGGCGGCAGGATTCGCCATCACCTCCCCCACTGGCTCACCATCATGTCGTATAGGTGGGTTTTGCAAAGAATCCGATGGGGCTTCTCCTTCCCCTTCAAGACTACCCCTCTATCCATGCCACCTCAATTTCATTGTATGTCAGCGGATCACTTGGCCCTTCTCCAACAAGAAGTTACGTCTCTCTTGGCCAAGGGAGCCATCAAGCAAGTTCCTGCCCCAGAAGTAGGCCGTGGATGTTATTCCCACTACTTTCTGGTACCCAGGAAGCACAAGGGCCTGCGTCCTATCTTTGATCTCAGGAACGTCGACCGTTTCCTCCGAAAGAAGAACTTCAAAATGTTGATACTGGCTCAGGTCCTGTTTGCCCTCGACCCTGGAGACTGGATGGTAGCGTTGGACTTGCAGGACGGCTATTTCTGACTCTCGGAACTGCCATAAAGTTTTCTGTGCCGGACCGGAGGTCTCTCTCCGCTTTGTATGGAACTAGGATTTCTGTGAGAAGGGGGGGGCCGTTTTTGTTGAGGGTTTTATGGGCCAGGCACAAGGCCTTGAAAGTGACCCTTTCCCTGACTGGGAGCCAATGGAGAGACTTAAGAGCCGGCCTGGCGGAAGATCTTCCTGGGGTGCCCGTAAGTAGGCGGGCGGCGGCATTTTGGACTTTTTGCAGTGAATTCAGGGTGGCTTCAGGGGCTCCTAAGTAGATGGCATTACAGTAATCCAATCTTGCCAGGATTAGACCCTGAATGAGGAGCCTCCTTGCGGTCTCAGGGAGTAAAGGAAAGATCTTCCTACAGGCTCTGAGTAGTCCAAAACAAATCCCAGCCGTTCTTTTAGCCTGGGTTTTAAAGCTCATATCTCTCTCAATCCACACGCCCAGGCTCTTGACCTCTTCCTTGGGTGTAGGAGGGTCGCCTAGGCAGCTAGGCCAGAGGTGAGATGGTAAGGATGGCCCCTTGTGGCCCATCAGAAGGATCTCAGTCTTAGACCCATTCAACTTGAGTGAGGAGAGGTTCATCCATCGGTGGACTTCGGAAAGGCAGCCGTGGAGGTCTGATGGGGCATGGTGGGGATGTGAGAGGGTTACGACCAGCTGGGTGTCGTCGGCGTAGTTGATAATTGACACGCCGAACGAGCTGACCCTCTTCTCCAGTGGAGCCATGTACACGTTGAACAACGTGGGGCTCAGGGATGAGCCCTGTGGCACTCCACACCGGAGGGGGAAGGTGGATGAGCAGCTGTCGTTTTCCCGTACCTGAAAGGTGCGTCCTGATAAAAAGGACTCTAGCCATTTCAGGGCCATCCCCTTTAGTCCGATCTCTCCCAGACGATGGATTAGGGTTAGGTGGTCTACAGTATCGAAGGCCGCACTAAGATCCAGGAGGATCACTGCCACTGAACCTCCTGTATCCAGAATGCTTCTGGCCTTCTCTACTGCTGCCAGGAGGGCGATGTCCGTGCCCTGGCCTGGACGGAACCCTGTCTGGGAGATCGCTAAAAGGTTGTTGCTTTCTAGGTAAAACGATAGTTGTTTGTTTACCAGCTTCTCTGCGATCTTGCTGTTTCCAGGAAGAAGGGATATGGGCCTGTAGTTGGTAAGGTCCTGTGGGTCTAAGGAAGGTTTTTTTAATAGACCTTTAACAGCTGCCGCTTTCCAGCTGGGGGGGACTATGCCCTCCGCGAAAGATGAGTTGATCAGGGCCGTGAGGGGAGGGATGATGGTGCTCGACACTTTTTTTAAGAAACGGAGGGGTGCGGGGTCGAGGAGGGAGCCGCTTTTAATTGAGGTAAACGTTGCTCCTACTTCTTCCGTAGTTACGGGTCCAAAAGCATCCAGGGAGGGTTGGGGGTGGACTGGCAACAGGGGGGGATGGGTGAAGATGGAGGTGAGGTCCTGCTCTGTGTCGGTCTGATCAGGGGGAGGTATGGTGAGAAGAATCTTTTGAATCTTCTCGTCAAAGAAGGTGGCTACGTTTTTACATTTAGTTTCAGCTTCTTCGGGGTCGAGGGGTTTGAGAGGGGGGTCAGGGGCGTGGAGAAGTTCTTTGAGTACTGAGTAAGTTTCATGGGCCGAGCAGGCAGCATTTTTGATTCTGTTCTCGAAAAAGGTAATTTTGGTGTTGCGGAGCTCTTTTTTGTAGGTTTTGACAGAAATACGAAATGACTCTCTTTGTTCCATGGTTTTTTCCTTCCTCCAGATCCGTTCGTTTTTTTTGCAAATCTTGCGAAGAAGGTTCAGTTCCGGGGTGTACCAGGGTGAGGGGTTGACTCTCTTGATGTGTTTCAGAGAGTGCGTTTTTGGCAGAATGGCGTCGAGCGATTGGGTGATCCAGGTACTGAGTTCTTTGTCCCCTGCTAAGGTGTCGTGGGGGGGAGGCGGGGCATTTTCCCTGAGTTTGGCTGCCCACACGTCTGGGTCCAATTTCTGCCAGCGTCTGCTATACGTTCTGGTCTTTGAGGATGAAGGGGACGAGGTGAAGATATCCCATACCAGGGAGACCAAAAAGTGGTCCGTCCAGGGAAGGGGGATATGGTCGATCGTTCTTAGATTGGGGATGTTAGAGAGGATAGGGTCGAGCAGTTGTCCTCTTTCATGTGTGGCCCGTGGGTTTTTGAGATCAAGGCCCATTGAGGTGAAATCCTGGAGTAGTTCACTGGCCTGCTTGTCCTCTGGGTCCAAGAAGTGTACATTTAGGTCTCCTAGTAGTAGGTAATTGGTGGTGGAGGTACATTTGATGGACGTCTGATCAATAATTTTGTTTGAGAAGTCTCCTAGATTTCCTGGTGGGCGGTATATCAGTGTCCCTGACAGCGACGTTGCTGGAGATATTTGTATTGTGTAGTGGCAGCTTTCGTATCCCTTGATGTTGCCATCAGATGTTCTGCAGGTAAGGGTGTCTTTAAGGATTATCCCTAGTCCACCTCCCCTCCCTTCTGGTATGTTCTGTGAGCACATAATGTACCCGGGGGGGAGAGCCAGAACGATATCTGGGCCGCTGCTGGGGGTAAGCCAGGTTTCTGTTAGAAACAGAATGTCTATGGCGTTGTTTGTAATTAAGAGGTTCACCTCGTGTGAATGTTTAACGAGCGACCTGCAATTAAGTAGGCCTAGGTGTAAACCCTTAGGTGCCGAGTGTTGGTTGGCGGGATCGCAGATGTCACAGCCAGAGAAATAGGTTTCTCCATTCAGGATACGCGCACAGGCGGGCTGTTTGTTAGGTTTTAAGGATAACAGATCCGCGCGTGTGTAAGTCCGGTCGTTGCAGGCCGGTGGGGACAGAGTAACTGGGCCTGGGGCCGGCTGGGCCCGGACGGGCCCAGACGGGCTTGCCTTTGGCGCGCTGACGGCGCGCCCACTGCGCCCGTCCGCTGCGCGTCCGGTATAAGCACATGCTTATCAAGGGGATCGAGGTTTAGGGGGCGTGGCCTCGAGGGGGCGTGGCCTCGCGTCTCGCGGTCGATGGCGGCGAGAGGGATCAGGGAAGTGAGATGCAGCAACAGCGTTCAGTCAGCTGTGCAGCGCGTGATTTTCCCCAAAGGTTCCCTAAATGCCAAGAGCGGCGTGCGTTTAAAAGTACAGGTAAGAGTGACACAGAAATTTTTAAAATGAAAGCAACACAACTCCCGGCTATTTTGCCTCAGGAGGAAAGCAGGTTCTGGCTCTGGCGCTAGTGATCAGCGCTTTTAAGGCAGGTTTAGGGGGCGTGGCCTCGAGGGGACGTGGCCTCGCGTCTCGCGGTCGATGGCGGCGAGAGGGATCAGGGAAGTGAGATGCAGCAACAGCGTTCAGTCAGCTGTGCAGCGCGTGATTTTCCCCAAAGGTTCCCTAAATGCCAAGAGCGGCGTGCGTTTAAAAGTACAGGTAAGAGTGACACAGAAATTTTTAAAATGAAAGCAACACAACTCCCGGCTATTTTGCCTCAGGAGGAAAGCAGGTTCTGGCTCTGGCGCTAGTGATCAGCGCTTTTAAGGCAGGTTTAGGGGGCGTGGCCTCGAGGGGGCGTGGCCTCGCGTCTCGCGGTCGATGGCGGCGAGAGGGATCAGGGAAGTGAGATGCAGCAACAGCGTTCAGTCAGCTGTGCAGCGCGTGATTTTCCCCAAAGGTTCCCTAAATGCCAAGAGCGGCGTGCGTTTAAAAGTACAGGTAAGAGTGACACAGAAATTTTTAAAATGAAAGCAACACAACTCCCGGCTATTTTGCCTCAGGAGGAAAGCAGGTTCTGGCACTGGCGCTCTGGCTCTGGCGCCCTGCGTACCCTGTGGTACTGGAATCTGCTCAGCAAAGTGCCTGCGCCCTCTGCACCCTCCACCTGCTCCCTAGTCTTAACCACTCCATCTTGAAAAAGATCTCCAGCCACTACTATCGACAGAGTGGGTAACGCCTGTACCACTCCCCTATCCCTACATGGCCCTATCCAAAGCGTCCACTCAATTGGCATTGCAGGGGAATACAATAAAACTCTGTCTTGCTGCTGCAATATATTGTACCAGGCATGTCTAGTAGAATTTATAGAGTCTAAGATGCCAGTTCTACGGTCCAAAGGCTCAAATATAATAGCCGGCAGAGGGAGTGGTTCCGCAAACATTCTCTCCATGCGGAAGAAGGGTAAATCAGCCTCCCCATGTATCCAGGCGTGTGCATGAGCAGCCTGCGCTACCCTATAATATAATTCGAAATCCGGCGCCCCAAGACCACCCAAATAATATGGCAAGGTGAGGACATTCCACTGTACCCTCGCTTGCTTGCCAGCCCAGGCCAGCGTTATCATGGACTGACGAAGTCTTAAATAGGAGTGAGGCAACACTATTGGTATGTTCGTAAATAAAAACAGTTGTCTGGGCAGAACAACCATTTTCATGATCGAAATTCTACCCATCAGGGACAAGGGGAGGCGGGTCCACAGCTCCACATCGTCCTCAAGCCTGTCTATGTCTGTCCCATAATTTTCCCGAAACACAATCCCTGAATCAGTGTGCAGCATAATGCCTAAGTATCTAATAGAGTCGGTAGACCATTGCAGTGGATAGTCCATTTCAAACTCCACCGTAGCTGGAGTGAGGGGGAACACTATCGATTTTGCCCAGTTAACCTTCAGCCCCGAAATCTCGCCAAAGTGGGCGACCTCCCTAATAATGGAGGACAGGTTGTTTTCAGGGACCCGAACATACAAAAGGGTATCATCCGCATAGGTCCACTATCTGGTACGCCGGAAATCTGATCCCCTCATTGCCATGATACTCCCGTAGCGGACATGCGAATGGCTCCGCCACAAGGGCATAAAGTAGTGGTGACAGAGGACAACCTTGCCTAGTTCCTCTAGTTAAGGGGAAGGGGTCAGTGATCATGTCACCCAGGTGGACACGTGCCGTGTGTTTGTGATATAAAATTCCAATCAACTGTAAGAAGACCGTCCCCAGTCCCATTCTCGTCAGTACCTGCCTCATGAATGCCCATTCCACCCAATCAAAGGCCTTTTCCATATCTAGGAAAACCGCAATCACCTTATTTTCCTGTCTCACATGTTGCATTGTGCCGAACACAGTGCGAATGTTATATGGATATACCTATTTGGTATGAATCCAGCCTACTCTGGGGCAACAAAAATATTTGTCATAAGGGCAAGTCTATTGGCTAAGACTTTAGAGAATATCTTAGTATCCACATTAAGCAGAGAGGGGGCGGTATGAGCTGCACTCATCCGGGGGTTTCCCTGGTTTGGGAATGGCGACCAAAAGAGCCTCCCTCATCATCTGAGGCAGCGTGGCCGTAACACACATATCCTCGAATAGGGTGGCCAAGTGAGGGAGCAGCAGATGTATAAAAGCCTTACAGAAGGTAACCGTTAGCCCGTCCGTTCCCGGGGCGCTGTTGGATCTCATACCCGCCAGGGCCACTGTGATCTCGTCTTTCGCAATAGGATGCATTAGAAGTTCCCTGTACGTGTCTGGTAGAAACAGTAATTTAATATGTTCAAGATAATCCAATATTGGCTCCTCAACCCCATCTGATCGGGAAATGTACAGGTCTGATATAAATTGCTTAAAGCGGTCTGCAATTTCCGTCTCCTCCGTCAAAAGCGCCCCAGACATTGACCTGATCTGCGATATCTGCGTCCTATCCCGCCTCGTCTTCATCAACCGGGCCAATACCGATCCCGTTCTGTCGCCTTCTCCGTAAGATCTGGCCGTTGCATGCTTACCCATATGCTTCACTTCTCTGTCTGCAGCGTCGTGATATTCCCCTATCAGCGTTTTAATCACCCCCCCAGCAACCTGTTGTTGCTCCAAGTCTTTCAGCTGTAGTTCCAGATCCGCTAACCTTTTCTGTATGGCCTTAAGCACACCGAGTGTTTGGACATTGCAATGGCTCTAATATGTACTTTAAATGTTTCGCAAACTGTCTGAAAGTTATCCACTGAGCCAATGTTGGTGGCAAAGAAGATTTCTATGGCTTCTGCAAGCTCCTCCTTGAACAGCGGATCCAACAGGGAGTAGGGGGGAAGCGCCACGTGAACGGAGGCAAAGTCTTTTTTGGTACGGTGAGCACCAACAGAAGCGGAGAGTGGTCAGAGAGTGTGTGGGGCAATACTACGCATTGGCAAACCTGGTACAGTAGCGAGGAGGAGGAGGCAAGCCAATAGTCTATACGCGTGTGAATATTGTGAAATGCAGTGTGTGTAGACACCCTAATCACTGTTACGAGCCCGCCACATGTCGCGTAGGTCCAAACTAATCATAAAACTGTCCAGCCATCTCGCAGCCGCCGCTGGCTTTCTAGAAGGGCCTGTCGACCTGTCTAAATCTGGATTATGTACTAAATTGAAGTTGCCACCCCACAGGAGCCGTGTATTTCTGTATGGTTTGGTAACAGTAGCTAACGTCTCAAAGAACTCAGGACTGTGGTAGTTGGGACCATAGACATTAACCATATTCAAATCAAAGCCCCGGCCCTGGCAACTAGATATGACATATCGGCCATCAGCGTCCGCATGTAGTACATGGTGTTTTATGATTAATCCAGGTCAGCACCCCTCTGCGTGTGATGTGAATCCCGCTGAGTTAATGTTACCTAACAGTCCCCTACTGCGCAGCATAGAGCTCAGTTGCGGCAGGTGGGTCTCCTGCAGCAGTGCAATATCCACGTGGTGTCTATTAAGGTAACTGAGCACTTTCCAGAGTTTGCGGTGGTCGTTGAGTTCCCTGACATTCAAGGACACAGCCCGCAAACAATCTATCAGGCCACCAGAGTCATGTGCACTATGTGACATCATAACTGTGATCTGCTTTCGTCATGCATTCTATGTCCGTGCCTGCTCGTGTGTAATGTACCATTCACAACAACAGAAAACAACCCCGACATCTCTTACTCAAAACTATCTTCCCCCCTCACCTCCATCCACCTCCCACAGCAGACCTCCCCCAACTTGGCCACAGGGAGACCCAAAAGACCCCCCCTCCACCCACACCTCCCTCCCATGGTCTCCCCCAACTTACAACAACAGTGCCAGGCAATCGTGGGGGGAGGTAGCTCCTTGTGCCAGCCTCCATTTCTCAACATCATACACACTATCTAGCCCAGCCGTGTGTGCGTCTTCAGTGATTGTTTTCAGTGTTCACCAATAAGCATATTCCGCCTGTGGGACATTACCCCTCCCCAGGCCACTGTTAACACTATCCAGTACCCACTCTGGGTATTTGGCGCTCAGTCTGCCAACCCCTTTAGCACAATGTCACCACATGCAATACTAGTCCAATTGTGCGTCCAACATAACCAAATTAACACTGTGCTCCGATACCTGGTGCATCAAACCTACCATCACCTTCAAGCCTCCCAGTTTTACAATGCACTCTACAGGAAATCAGGCAATATCCCAAGCCATCTCCCTCCACCCTCACCCCCCCTCCCGAACACCTTACGTCCTTTGCCGCCGTCCACTCTCAGCTTTTAGTCTTGCTCATCATGCGTGCCACCCGCTGCTTCATTCAACAGTGGTCTCTCTGGACTCTTGCGTTGTTCCATTGACCCAAGTTTTGATCGCCTGTTGCAGAGCCTTGGGGTCAGTAAAGATATGAGACCGACCTTGCGTATTGACCCTCAGCTTCGCCGGGTACAGCATGGCATAGTCAATCCCTAGGTCTCGGAGCTGCCTCTTCAGCGGTACATAATTTATGCGGGCTTCCTGAACCCGGGTGGTGAAGTCCGGGAACAGCGATAGTTCAAAGCCCTCTAAACTCAAAACTTTCTTCTCACTGGCCACTCGAAGCGCAGCGTCCCTGTCACGGTAATTAAGAAGCTTTGCGATGATCGGCCGTGGAGGGGCTCCCTCTCCACCACAAACATCGCTGAGAAAACCCCCACTCCCAGGAGTTTCACCAACAACTGCTCCACAAACTTCTCCATGTTTCCCGTGGGAGTGATGTTCGGCAGGCCAGTGATGCGGAGGTTGCACCGCCGAGAATGCGCCTCCAAGTCCTCCGTCTTGTCCTGTAAGACGTGCAGTACCTTTCCAAGTTGTTTATGATCAGCGTCCAAGGTCGTGTGTGCTTCCTCCACCTTAGTGAGCCGCCTCTCCGACATATCAAGCCTTTCCGCCTGTTTATCGAGTCGGTCAACCATTCTGTCCATTCTGTATGTAAGGGCGTCCATTTTTGTGCCCAGAGCGGTGATGCCACTTTGCAGTGACTTTTCCATCGATTTGAGGAGACTGCGTATATCCGAGTCTGAATCGTCGCTCGCTGGGGGCGGCCTCCAAGTATCCTCACTCGTGGAGGCGTCTTGGGACTTTGATGGCTTCTGATCAAAGGTGAGCTTGGATTGCGTCTTGTCCCCCCTACCCATGGTGCCAGGAACGCAGCAACCTCAACAGTTGGGTAGGGACTTGCGTGACTTGTGTCTCGTGGAAGCGGCGCTACAACAGCGGCGCACTCTCCTGTGGCCCTGTCGCTGTCACTCCTGTACGCTCCTATATGGATCTATCCGCCTATCCCTTCCAGAGGGCCAGATACAATAGGCTCGGGACCAGCGTCGCTCTGCTGTGCACACCCCATGGGCCACTGCTCAGATTGGGTCACTGATGTATTGGTTCAGGCACCAGCCATCACCGGGTGAAATACTGGCGCCCACTGTTTCCCCCACGACACTAACAACGATGGGGACCACCAAACCACATTGCCACTAGTCCTTGCGGGAGAAGCGGGAATGCCCCGGAGTGGGGGGGGCGTCAAACCGACTCTCCAGGCCTTAGTCCACGTGTGTGTCAGTGGGAGTCCCTTACAGCGCGGCGGCCACCCAGGACTCACCTTAGCATGCCCAGTTGCACAAGGCGCATAACTGCCTAGGTTCCAGAGCACGCACTCCCCAGCAGGGCAGGGACACCACTTCAATTAGGCAGGCAATGGGTTCTCTCCACTACCAGCCGCCACCGCTCCTATGAAGCCCGCTCAGCTGCACCAAATCGTTCCAGGGCTGTTGGGCAAAGCTCTCGTGCACTCGCCAACTCCAGGGAGCTCCCACAATGGCGACGATCTCTCTCCATGTCGGAGCGCCGCGCAGGATCACAGCGCTCCACCTGCCTGCCCGGGGCGTTGTAGCGTGGTCTGAAGGTATGCGGCCTGCAGGGGAACAGCGCACTCCCCACCCCCCTCAAAGCGCTCCAAGCTTCTGGACTCCGCCGCCTGTCCACGTCCCACTGTGCCGTCACCTCAGGCTTCACAGTATGACACCGTGCTCCCGGGTGAGGAGCGGGCCGCCCCGCCCCCGGGCGCGATGACCTTCCGCAGCGAGGCACCCCCAGGCATGAGAGTCCGCCGCATGCAGAGCGACGCAAGGCAGATGTCGCTCGTACGCCAGACAGGGGATCAGCGGCCCGCCAGCCTCACTGCAGCCACATGTCTTAAGTGCCACAGCAGTTGTCCAATGACCGATCCAAGCAGGTCGACAGCACCCGCTCCCCCTGCGACAGCTAAGGCATCGTTGTGGGCAAAAAATAAGCGTGAACACAGCAGGATAGATGCAGGATTATCGAACATCGCAGCGGAGCTCTGGCGCTCAAGCGGCCATCTCGGTCGCGAGCTAGTTCCGCCCACATCACGAACACTTTCAGTTGACTGTGCTCCCCTTTGGCCTTATGCAGCCTCGGGTGTTCATGAAAGTAATGGCGGTGGTCACAGCTAATCTGTGCAGATCAGGGGTTCCAGTCTTCCCCTATCTCGACCACTGGCTGTTGAAGGTGGTCTCGCCCCAGGCTATTGTCTCCCACCTCCAGATAACGGCCGACCTCCTGCACTTACTGGGGTTCTCAATCAACGTGCTGAAGTCATACCTGATTCCCTCTAAGAAGCTCCTGGTCATTGGAGCTGTTCTAGACACAGCGCAATTTCTGGCTTATCCTCCTGAGCAGTGAGTCCGGGCTATGATTCTGATCTTTCAGCCTCTATCCCGGGTTTTGGTCAGAATAACCATGAGGCTACTTGGTGTAGGAGAGTAGGGTCTGCTTCCTATGGTCACCCCCACTTGTTGCTGTAATTCCCTGTTTTTTACTTTAGTGTGGCTGTGGGCCTGCTAATCAGACCCACAGCCCAGCTGTTCTCTCTCTAAATTGATACCATGTACCTTAGGTACATACCTAATTGGGTATTGGGTCACCTTTGTGAGTCCCTGTATACTGTACCATAGGTACCCAGGGCATAGGTGCACCCAAGGCCTACCAGGGGCTGCAGCATGAATTATGCCACCCCTGGCTGGCCATCCAAACTGACACCACGGGCTGATCACTCAGCTTGGGCAAGGTTGTGTAATCACCCCCTGCTTAGATATAGTATTCCTATATCTACCCTTATATATAGACACATATATACCTATAAGTCACTCCTATGGCAGGCCTTGACAATCCTGAAGGCAGAGTGCTTGGTTTTATGGGAGATGGTGCTCTAGCCTGAGCTGAGCCCGTCTGCAGCTTTCGGAACCATGTCCTTACAGCTGTTCTATGATATAGCCATACCATATACTCTTAAGTGCATTATAATCCTCGCTGTTAATGCTAACTTTGGTTTGGCTTTATCAAAACATGTCGTGTTAGGTGTCAAACACTTTGGAATAGTACCCCCACTGCCAATCCTGGCAGCGGGGGTAGCATTCCACCCTTCTAGAGGGAGAAGACATGTACTTACTGCTTTACCCGGTTAAAGTTAAACAGAGCCTCAGCATCACAAAATGGATGCTGCTGCCACGGACACGAGTCTGACCTCCTGCAGCTGAACGGAACTCCGGCCAGGGAGGCTTGGACAATAGGTTTCCTGTCGAGGGAGGTGCTAGCACCTCCCCAGACAGCCTGTAGTGTATTGTGGCAGGGTGGGTTCAATGGAAAGATGCTTTTCCAGACACTGCCTGGGGCACACAAGGTGCTCCATGCATAGCCCGGTTCAAACCAGTTGCTGGGGCACTCCAGCCCCAGCTCTGGCGCGAAACTGGACAAAAGGAAATGGGTGTAACAACCCCCTTCCCAGGTTCCACCCATAGGAGGGACCTAGCAGGTAATCCAGCCCCTTAGTTTAGTATACAGATAGGAGCTGTGTCTAGAAACATTAGATTATCCTGGAAATAAACTCTGAAACAAACTCTTGGACCTTCGATGTTCCATATCGACTGGAAGACTGAAGACATCTCCCTTGTGGTCAAGGAGTGACCACCCTGTGTAAACAGGCACCATCAGTAACTTGCCTGTTTGCTTTGTCGACGCTCCCGCCGGGACCCGAAGACTTAGCGACTCAGGAACTGGACTTCCAGACTTCCCTGACTCCGATCCACAGCAAAGCTGAGACCCGTGGCGGACACGAGAGACGTGGGACCGGACACCCTGGACTACCTGCTCTTTGATAACGGTGCAGCTTCTGAGGTACCCTCGAAGTTGTGCATTGGGGTTTGAGAAGCCCCAGACCCAAGCAGCATTTGCACCGAAGGTCCACACTCCTCGAGTGCCGCGTGGGGCCTGTGCCTACATTTCAGCTCGACGCGTCTTCGCGGTTGCTAGCCCATTGGCTAGTGAGCCCACTGAAGACTTCTTTGTGAAACTACACTGCTTGCCTGGTTGCTCAGGGATTGCTCCAGCTTCCTTGCGAAGGAGAAGCTCCCCAGACCTTGCTGGTCTGAACTGAAGCCAATCTTCCCATCCTGCGTGGATTGCACTTGCCAAGGTTTGTTGGGTCCAATCCGGATACCGACACCGCAGTCAACTTGATCCTTCGTGGGACAGCTCGACTCCAGCTCCTGGTCATCGTCGACGCCTCCTGGTCCTCGTGGCTGCAGAGACAAGCTTCACCTCCTCACCTGATTGCATCTCGACATCGCCTGGTTCCTTCCTGGTTCCTTCCTGGTCACTGGCTAGTGACCCAGACTCTGTCCTCTCTGCTTTCAGGTTCTTTACTACTCCGATCCACCCTTGGATCCACCGGGACACTTTTCTCCTGGTCGCTGCAGCACTTTCTTGAAGGTCTCCATAGGAAACAGCGACGAAACCCGACACGAAAGAACACCTATGCACCCGGCTTCCCTGGGTCATGTAACTCGAGTACTCCGGTGCTCCCATGGGTGTTAACTATCCAAGTGTCCTAGTTTAAAAGGGTTTTCCCGTAGTCCATCCGGAAGTGTCCAAAATCTACTACTTTGTAACTTTCACGTTCCCATTATAACTCTATGGTAACCCGCGTGTGTGTTTAGACACTGCACACGCTTCCCGTGGGCCTCCTACTTCCAATCCCTTGGTTGTTCAGTGTAGCCCCAGCGATTGCCTATGCCCTAGGCCTACTCACCTTTCCTGAAGTGGTTCTTATACCACTTATTTAGTATATGGTTCGTGAGGCCCTAGGGCAGAATTGTTTTTGTGCAACTTTTAGTATGCTTATTGAGTAACTTGTGCTGCATCTCGATCTCTGACCTCATGAAGAGTTCAGAGGGGTTGTATTAGTAATAAATACATATCTATTTTATATATACCTTGTGTGGTGTCCTTTCATTTGATACTCAAGGGATTATTATTGGTAAAACAGCTGGCTTCACATGCTCTCTGAAGTTTTAGCCTAAAACTGCTTTGTCCATGCTACCACTAGGATAGCTGGTCTATAAGGTTGACTTTACAACCATCACTATAAGGGTCGTTTGGACTGGTGCAGGATGCCCACTAGAATAGTGGACATCATATACCAGGCCAACTTCTCACAATTGGCCTCCTGCATCATGCAGGTGGACTATGCCAGCTGGCATATACGGGCTCTGCAGTGGGACCTGAAGTTCCAGAGGGCACAGCATCAGGGGCATCTTTCCGATTACGTCCACATCTTGAAGGGCACTGCACACCAATTGCATTGGTGTCCAACGAGCCAGGATGGGGGTCAATGGCAGATCCCTCTTCCTTCCCCAACCTGAGTTCACAGTGGTGACAGATGCATCAGTTCTGGGGTGAGGCAGCCACATGGGAGAGGTGGAGATCAGAGGCCTCTCGTCTCTGGCGGAATCCAGGCTCCACATCAACCTTCTGGAGCTTCAGGCGATTCTTCTTGCACTGAAGGCATTCATTCCTTCTGTCAAAGACAGAGTAGTGCAGGTGTTCACGGACAACACCACCCCCATGTGGTACTGCAACAAACAGGGCGGGTGAGGTTGTGTGTAGGAAAGTAGGATTTGCTTCTAATGGTTAACCCCACTTTTTGCTTGATGTTGCACTGTTTGTGACTAGTCTGGAGTCCTGATTAGCAAGATCCCAGTCATTCTATCTGCTTTCTCCCTTAAATTGTCATACATGTACTTTGTTACACTCCAGATTGGATACTGGGGTACCCTTATACGTCCCTATTATATAGAACCCATGTACCCAGGGCATAGGTACCCCAGAGGCCTCCCTTGGGCTGAAGCATGTATTATGCCACCTATGAGAGGCCATTCAAAATGGTACTACAGGTCTGCTACTGCAACCTGTGTAAGATGGTGCTTGCACCACTTACGTTAGATATAGGTTCACTATATCTATGTGACTACACTTAAAACTTATGTCACCCCTATAGCAGGCCTTATCAACCCTGAAGGCAGGGTTCTGAATTTTTAGTGAGAGGGTGCCCCTGCATGAGTAGAGCCTCTCTGCAGCCTTCGGAGACCATTCTCCCTGTTTGTCTGTGACTCAGCCGGACATATAGGTAGAGGTGCATTATAGCCTTGTGGTAAATGCTATCTCGAAAACGGCTGCATAGAAAAATATTGTGTTTGGTATCAAACACCTTGGAATCATATCTCCACACCGGTAAATGTGTGGGAGGTATGATTCCACCATTCAGAAGCAAGCTTCTTGGGGTCACTGGTCTAACTGGTGCCAGCTTTCTCGACTCAGACAGCTCAAAATGAATGCTGCCGACCACAGACACGTTTCTTCCCTCCTGCTGCTAAACAAAGCTCTAGCAGAGGAAGGCAACACAATAGGCATCTTGTCACAGGGTAGTGTTACAACCTTCCAGACAGAATTTAGGTTATTGGGGTTGGGTGGGTGAACTCTGAGTGTGCCTGAAAGTCTGCACTGGTGGCACATTTGGTGGGACCAGTGCATAGTCCAGCTCAAACCAGTTCTGGGAGCCATTGGCTCCTGCTCTGGCGTGAAACTGGACAAAGGACATGGGTGTAATCACCCCTGTGTCCTGACCCTCCCCTAGGAGGGTCCCCCGAATCTGTCCAACCCTCTCCTGTGGGTACAAAAGGGCTTACCAGGCGGTAAGACTTTAGATTTTATGTGGATAAGATTCTACAAGAAGAAACCACTGATATACGACTGTCTGGACATTCTGGACTTCGACTGGGCCTGACTTTGTCTCCCTCTTCGTCCAAAGCTTTGTCTGTGCCCTTGTTCCATATAGGCTCCGTGCAGGACCTGTGGTGCACTAAGGACAACTGAAGAATCTCCATTGGTGTGAAGGAGTCACACCCCTGCAACTGCAGGCACCTTTTCGCACCTGACTGGTCTGGTGTTCCTGAGCTCCTGTGGACTCCGAAGATTTCGCAACACAGGGGATAAGTTTTCGAAGGGCCCGGAGGTCGATCTGCCCTCTCAGCAAGTTTGAGGCCAGTATCCCTTTTGGGGACAGCATACCTGAACCCCTGTGCACACGTCCATTTGCGGTTACTTATGCTTGTTAGTGATTCCCGAGCTTGTGCATTGGACTCCTTGTAGTCCTGATCCAGAGCAGTATTTGCACCAAAGAACTCCGGCCTCCTCGCACCGAGTGCTCCTTTGGCTGGTACTTTGCAATCTTGCTCGAGGTCCCCTCGCGACTCCTGGTCATTCGGCCTGTGGGTCCCCCTGAGGGTCATCTTAACTTCTGTTGGCCTTTCCTGGTTACTCTAGACATGCCCTGACTCCCCATTGCTTGGTGAGTCCCCTGGATCTTTCTGGGCCACACTGTAACCTGCTTGACCTTCCTGCATGGGTTGTTTTTGCTAAGGCTTGTTGGTGCTCCAGCCGGACACCGACCCTTCAACACTCGACATCCTTAGTGGGACAGCTCACCTCCAGCTCCTGGTCTTCCTCGACGTCTCCTGGTCCTCGTAGCTGCAGAGTCAAGCATCCCTTCTTCGCAACTGAAGCACCCGACATCGGTGAGCATTCCTCTACCGAGCCCCTGGTCACTCTGAAGTGACCCAGACTCTGTCCCCTCTGCTTTCAGGTTCCTTCCTTCCAGAATCCAGGCTTGGATTCCTCCCGACACTTTTAACCTTCACGGCAGCAGTACGTCTTCACGGCCCTCCATTGAGAACGACAGCGGTTTCCGACACCACTCCAGACCAATGTACCCGGCTCCTCTGGCATAGGTAACTCGGGTACTATGGTATCCACGGGTGGGGTGGCTCTCCAACCTCTTAAGTTCCAAAGGGTTTGCTTGAAGTCCTCCTAGAAGGGTCCTTAAACTTTAAAACTGTAACCATGACTTCCCCATAGAATTGTATGGAGCCCGCAGTCGTGTTAGCACACTGCACCCGTCCTCCCTGGGGTCCCTATCTATTCACCTTGGGTGATTCCTTGGGGTCCCAGTGATTCTACATGCTCTAGACTGTGTCTTGACTCAAGTTGTGATTGTTATACCACTATTTTAGTATATGGTTTGGTCTCCCCCTGGAGCCCACTGTGTATTGTGCTACTTATAACTGTTCTATTGATCTCGTATTGTGTGCTTTGTGTTCTGTTGTGTAGAGGATACTCGAGAGTGTTATATTAATAAATACATATTTTTATATAACTACTGTGTGGTTCTCCTTTCATTTAGTCAATACATGAGGTGATCTGGTAAAACAAGCTGCTTTACATTCCTTCAAGATTAAGCCTGAAGACTGCTCTCCACAGCTACCACTAGGATAGCTTTCTAAAGGTTATCTTTGACCGCATACATCATAAGAGTTGTTTGGACTGGTGCAAGGTGCCGACTGTAAATAGTGGACAGCATACACCAGGTCAACTTCTCACATCTTGGACCCTATGTCAGGAGGCACTTTGTCTCTGGAAGTGCCTGGAACATTAGGGCATGTCCCTGGTGTTTCAACACCAGGCAGGTTCTCTGAACGCCAGGGCAGACTAACTCTGCCGCCGGTGCATGATGGATCACGAATGGCATCTTCACTCTGAGGTGGTGCAAAGTCTCTTTCAGTGGTAGAGAGAGCCTTGGTTAGTTCTATTCACCACTGAAGAGAACTCGCAATGTCAGCAATTCTGCGTGTTGGAATTTTCAAGGCGGCTCTCGCTAGGCGACACTTTTCGTCACAAGTTGAATTGCGGTTTTCTATACACCTTTCTGCCTATACGACTCCTGCCCAGAGTGCTGAAGAAGATCAAGCGCGACTGGGCCCAAGTCATTCTTGTGGCTTTGGTTTGGGCATGGAGAGTCTGGTATCCCGAGCTCTTACACATGGCCATCGATCGTCCGTTCAAACTGCCTCTTCGGAAGGATCTTCTGTCACTGCAGCAGGGGGCGGTCCTCCACCCGAAACTGTCTAGCCTCCACCTCCTTCTATGGAGATTGAGCAGTGACAGTTGACAGCTTTCGATCTTTCTCCCGAAATCTATAACGTTCTCTTGGCAGCCAGACGTCCTTCCACCAAAATGGTATACGGCTGTAGATGGAACAAGTTTGTAGCATGGTGCGCAGCAAAGGCTGTGAATCCCCATTCTGCCCCCCTTTCAGAGGTTCTCCTCTTCATTCTTTCTTTGGCACAGCAGGGCTCTGCTCTGGGCACTGTAAAAGGCTACCTTTCAGCCATTCTTCGGCTTTCTGACAAGCCTTCTCTTTTCAAGTCCCCTACTGTACATCGCTTCCTTAAGGGCATCACTCACACTTGTAGGAGAGTAGGATCTGCTTCTTATAGTTACCCCCACTTTTTGCTGATGTTTCACTGTTTTTCTGCTTTAGTCTGGCTGGGACCCTGCTATCCAGGACCCCAGCTTAGCTGCTTCCTCTCTAAAATGACTGCAAGTACACCACAGATTGGATTCTGGGGTACCCTTATAAGTCCCTAGTATATGGTATCCTATATACCCAGGGCTTAGGCACCCCAGAGGTCTCTCAGGGACTGCAGCATGTATAATGCCACCACCTGAGAGACCACTCAAAATGACACAACAGGTCTGCTACAGCAGCTTGTGTAAGGTGGTGTATGCACCCCTTAATTAGATATAGGTTCCATATATCTGTCTTATATCACTGCACATATAAACCGACCAGTCACCCCATTGGCAGGCCTTATCAATCTTGAAGGCAGGGTGCTGGGTTTTGTGTGAGAGAGTGCCCATGCAGCCTTCGGAATCTATTCTCCGTAGTTGTTCTGTGATGCAGCCAACCCTATACTGTTAAGTGCAGTATAACCTCGCGGTAATTGCTGTCTTTGAAATGGCTGCAAGAAAACATGCTGTGTTTGGTGTCAAACACCTTGGAATCATACCTCCCCACCAGTCCTGGCGGGGGAGGTATGATTCCACCATCCCAGAGGGAGAAATACGACTGCACCGGTACACCCGGTACCCGCTTCACAGAACCCTGGCATCACAAAATGGATGCTACCAGCCACAGGCACACATCTGCCCTCCTGCTGATGGACGAAACTCTTTCAGGGGTGGCTGGACAATAGGTTTCATGTCACAGGGAGGTATGACCACCTCTCAGACATGCTTTAGTGTCTTGGGGCTGGGTGGGTGCATTCCAAGACTGCTTTGATGTCTGCACTGGGGACACCTTTGGTGTCCCTGTGCATAGTCCAGCTCAAACCGGTTGCAGGGGCACTCAGCCCCTGCTCTGGTGTGAAACTGGACAAAGGACATGGGTGTAGCTAACCCTCTGTCCTGACCCTCCCATAGGTGGGTCCCCAGAGTTTGTCCCACCCCTTCCTTGGGTATAAAGTAGGAACCCCTGACTACAGGACTTTAGATTTACCTGGACGATACTCTGCTATAGAATCCCAGAACTTCAACTATCTACACTTCATTGGATGACCTAGGAACCTCCCTTGGAGTAAAGGAGTTACTCCCCTGCAAGGCAGGCCCCAAAGACGCATCTGTCTGGTTTGCAACTACGCAGCTCCTGAAGGACTCCGAAGACATTGCAACACAGGAGGTGGGTTTCCAAGCTTCCCAGAGGCTGATCCGTGCTCTCAGCAAACCTGAGATCCAAAGCCATCGTGGGGACTGTGCAACCCAAACCCCTGGACACTGTGCAAATTTGCAGCAAAATATGATTTTGGGCGATTCCGGAGACTGTGCTTTGGGTTACTTGTAGTCCAGACCCCGGGCAGTGATTCCACCGAAGATTACTGGCCTTAACTCCACGAGTGACCTGTGGGCTGGTATTTAGTGATTCCTCTTGAGGTCCCTCGCGATCCCTTGTCTGTCGATTTGTGGGTCCCTGAGAAGGGTACTGTAACTTTAAACAGGCTAACCTGGTTGCTCTAGACGTGCCCTGACTCTCCATCGCTTGGGGAGTCACCAGGACCTTGCTGGTCCACACCGAAGCCTTTTTACTCTCACCGCGTGGGTTGCGGTTGCCAAGGCTTGTTGGTCTTCGATCCAGACACCGACCCCTCAGCACTCTACTTCCTTCGTGGGACAGCTCGCCTGTGGTCTCTAGTCAATGTCTCCTGGTCCCCGTGGTAGCGGAGTCAAGCCTCACCTCATCGCACCTGAAACACCCAACATTGGTTGGCATTGGTCTACCGTGCCTCTGGTCACCATGAAGTGACCCAAACTCTGTCCCCTCTGCTTTCAGGTTCTTCACAGCTCCGATCCAGACTTGGATCACACGGACACTTTTCCTTTCCACGGCAGCGGCACTTTGCAGCAACTCGCCATTGAAGATAGCAACGATTTCCAACTCCATTTGACACCTATGCATCCGGCTTCCCTGGGTGAGGTAACACGAGTACTCCGGTGCTCACATGGGTGCTGGCCTTAGAACCTTCTAAGTATAAAAGGGTTTGCTCCAAGTCCCCTCCTAAGTGTCCCTAATCTTTAAAATTCTAACCGCGACTTTACCATAGGATTGTACGGAGCTCGCGGCTGTGCTCTCACACTGCAGGCGCCCCCAGGGGTCCCCTGTGTCATTACCTTGGGTGGTTCCTTGGGGTCCCAGCGATTCTACGTGCTCTAGGCACTGTCTAGTCAAGTCGTGGTTCTTATACCACTTTCTTAAAATATGGTTTGGTCTCCCCCTGCGGCCCATTGTATATTGTGCTATTTACTTGCGTTCTAGTGTGTTGATATTGTGTATCTTGCTCTCTAATCTCATAAAGAGGTTAGTAGAGAGTGTTTAGTAATAAATACATATATTTTAGATATACCTTGTGTGATTCTCCTTTCATTTGGTCATTCATGAGGTTATAATCTGGTAAACCACTCTGCTTTACACTCCTTCAAGTCTTAGCCTGAAGGCTGCTCTCCATACCTACCACTAGGATAGCTTTCAATAAAGGTTGTCTTAAACTTATTCATCAATAAGGGTTGTTTGGATGGGGCAAGGTGCCCACTATAACTATTGGATAGCATATACAAGGCCAACATCTCACACTTGTGTCCTCAAATTCCTTTTGTAATGCCTCAGTGGGACTTGAACTTGGTTCTGACCTATCTTATGTGTGTTCCCTTCGAGTTGCTACATAACAGTCCCTTCGAGTTGCTACATAACAGTCCTCCCAGACTTCTCACACTTAAAACTGCCTTTCTAGTGGCCATCACCTATGCTCGCAGGGTGAGTGAGCTGCAGGCTCTTTCTTCAAATCCTCCTTTCCTAGCTGTGCATCGGACAAATTGTCCTTCGCACCAGGCCTTCTTTCCTTCCCAAAGTGGTTACCTCTTTCCACATCGGACAGATGATCACTTTGCCCACCTTCTTCTCGCCCTCATCCTTCTAAAGAGGAAGAGAGGCTCCACCATGTGGATCTTATACGTGAGCTTTCATTCTATCTGGATCTCACAAAACAAATCCGGGTGGATGACCAGCTCTTTGTTGGTAATGTGGGTGCCAAGAAAGGTCGGGTTGTGCAAAGATAAACCGATAAACCATCTCTCGATGGGTCGTTCTTTGCATCAAAATCTGTTACTTCTTAACGAAAAAGGAACCTCCAGTGGGGTTGCGTGCCCATTCCACCAGGGCTACGGCAGCCACTACTGCTTTAGGACTTGGAGTCCCCCTTCATGACATCTGCCAGGCAGCTACGTGGGCTTCATTGCACACATTTACCAAACACTACTGCCTGGACAGCCAAGTCCGTAGAGACGGCGGCTTTGGCTGTTCAGTTCTCCAGGATTTTCTGGTGTGAACTTGGTTCGCAGACCCACCTCCGGGGTTGGTATTGCTGGGGTATCTCATTCACTCATTGAAAACCATAAAAATACATTTACAAAACATTGGTTTTACCATAAAAATACTTAAAAATGTTTCTATGGGGGGGCGTGTCCAAGATGGCGGCGGAGTAGGACATTTCTCCAGGTCCCTCCGGCGCCATGCTATCTATAGCATTGACCAGCGTCCTCTCGGGGGCCTATCTAGACGTTGGACTGGCTGGGGGAGTCCCGTGAGGTGATCCGGACCTGAGCGACACCTTTTCAGTGTTTCCAGCTGCCTGGAGTGCGGAGTTAGCGGGAGCGGCCGCTGCGGGCCTTGGAGCTCGGAAGCCCTGAAGCGGGAAGAGCGGAGAAGAATCAGGGGCACGCCGCCAGGTCCCGCGGGTCCTGCCCCGTGGGGCACGGGAGGAATTGCAGCACAAACGCAGAGAGCGGCAGTGGAGTAGTGCTACGCCGGGACGACCTGGGCCGCGCGGCCGGGGCGAGAGGTGGACACCGGCAGCCTGAACCACCCGAGGCTGGGGATTTGAGGCCTAGTCGGCGTGGGGCACTGGAGGCCTTGCTGCCCCGCAGCAGAGAGCGGCGGTGGAGTATCGCTGAAGCCGAGCCCCCGCAACCGGGGCGATCTGGGCGGCGTGACTGGCAGCGTAAGGTAGGAACCGGCAGCCTGATCCACCCGAGGCCGGGGTTTAGGGGCCTAGTCGGCACGGGGACTGCCGCGTGGGACGTCCCGGACCCCTGCGGGATACATTACGGACACGGCGACGGACGGTGGGGGCATTCACACACCAGCACCCAGCTTTCCCCACCGGGAGCGGCGGCTTGTCTGGGGCGGACTTCGAGCGCAAACGTGAGCTACCTGGGTCCCCTGAGGTGAGCTCCCCCTGGACCTGGTCAGGGGTTGAGTTGGCGGCGGGGAGTGGAACTTTGGCGGGTCGGGACCCGCAATCGTGACCTACGGCTTTGGCACGTGGCCTTGTGGCCCGCGGCTTTCCCCCCCGGGACCTGCGGGGCTCGCAGAGTGACTAGGGACAAAGAGTTCATAGCGCTATTAGGACTTGCCTCCACTTACCTGCGACTGCAGCCTCCCTGAGACTTGGTCTTCCCGACGCGGGGATCTGTGGGGCTCTCTGCCCAGAGTCCCTCACCTGAAAGGGCCACGTGGTGGGGTGCGGGAAGCGTCTTGCCTGGAGTGACCTGCCGGAGATTGCGGAATCGGTACAAAAGGGGGTGGAGATTGCGGAATGGCAGGCAGGATCCGCAAAGAGAAGGATAAGCCCGGCAAAGATGGCCAGCCAGGGGGGAACTCATCGTCGACCCCACTGGGTCCCAGTAGCTCGCCCAAGCAGAAGGACGGCGATGCCCCGGCCACCAAGGCCTTTATGGTGGAACTGTTTGCAGCAATGAAAGAAGATATCTCGGAGCTACGCACCCAGCTTGCCTCGGACCTCCGTGAGGTGCGGAGGGACGTGGATGGCATTGGTGAGCGGGTGGCGACGCTCGAGGAGCATGACCTGGGCCTAGCTGGCGATGTGCATCAGCTGCAGCAAGACATACTCAGGCTCACAGAGCAGAACCTCGATCTCCAGGCTCACGCTGAGGACTTGGAGAATCGCTCCCGCCGGAATAACATCCGCATTCGGGCAGTGCCGTGCGAGGGGGAGGCCGGGGACCCGCGGGGCTACGTGGAGGCCCTTTTCCTGCAGATTCTGGGTGAGGGTGACCTGCGAGAAATCCGCATTGACAGGGTCCACAGAGTGGGCCTGCCGAGAGGGGCTGGGGCTCCACCTCCGGACATCCTGGTGTGCGTCCATGATTTCCAGCTCAAGGAAAGGATATTGCGGAAGGCTAGAGGGATCACCACTCTACAATTTCGAGGCCATCGGCCCCAGCTATACCAGGACTTGGCGGCCTCTACGCTCCAGAAGCGGCGTGCCTTCCGGCCGGTGACGGCCTTCCTCCGTGAGCAGAATGTGTCCTACTCCTGGGGCCACCCATTCAGACTCCTCTTCAGGTGGCAAAACAGGCTGGTCCAGATCAGGTCCTTGCAGGCTGCCAAGGACCTCCTTGGCCTGGATGACGCTGCTCCCTCCCCGAGAGATGGGAGCCCCCGGCCGCGGCGATCTTCATCTTGGCGGTGAGTGGGGGGACCGCCGGCGAGATTGGATCCCACAGCAGGTCTACAAGAACGTGGGTCAGCAGTTGCAGCGGTGGCATCGGCGACAGTGACTCCCTCGCTGCACGGCTCTTCGGCGGCCTGATCCTGAGAGGGGCACCGATTTGGCGCCGGGGGGGGCCCCCTCCCCCCCTTCAGGTACTGTGGGTCATTATGTTCTCTGTGGGAGAGCGCCACAGTAAGGGGTCCTGGAAAAACATTGACTGCGGACTAGACCCATGGGTTTCGAAAGAGACTAGTGTAATACGCTACCTGGGTCCTTTGACATTTTTTCTATTTCTGGTTGGGGAAGTTTTGTTTTTGGGGGTAGGGGGGATGGGGAGGGGGGCAATGGGGGAAGGGGGAGGGAGTGGTGGTAACCGGGGTTGGTGTGTTTGCGTGCGATTCAACACTGTGTCCGAGGTGTGGTTGTGGCTGGCCGCGAACTGGTCTCTTGGTTGTACTGTGAGCTCCAGTGGAGTGACCCCCATACTGATAGCGGAGGCTGTTTTGAAGCGGGGGTGGTTTGGAGTGGGGATGGGGGGGGTGGGGGGACTCACCTGGCTGCCCGGGGCTGATTGGGGAGGACTGTGGGGCGGGGAACAGAGGGAGAATCGTGATCTGACACATGGGCTTTTCCCTGCGGCTGCGTGTACGAGGCTGGAGAATGACAGGCATGGTCTGATCTGGGGGGACGTGCGGCTTGCCTGTCCTGGGTGGAGTGGTCATGTGTGTATTGCTGTGGACCGTCTGGAAGAGCTAGGGGGGATGACTGCTCTGTAATGCCATTGGTCATAGGCACGTGGAACGTGAAGGGCCTGAATTCCCCACAGAAGCGCCAGAAGGTCTGGAAGTATATAGTTGACCATCACTTAGATGTGGTAGGCCTCCAGGAGACACACCTTGCCCGCAAAGATGAATCTAGGCTGAAGCATAAACAATTCCCCCTCATCTACCGATCCTCGGCTGCTACGAAGCATAGAGGGGTGGCCTTACTGTTTCGCTCCGCCCTCCATTTCCAACCTGTGGGAGTCCGGAATGACAAGGAGGGACGTTGGCTGATGGTCAAGGGAGTGCTCCTTGGCAGGCCGTGCACGTTCCTGGTCCTCTACGCCCCAAATGTGGGTCAAAACGGGTTCCTGCGAGATCTTCTACGAGAGGTGGAGGATTTTGTAGAGGGAGAGCTCGTGGTCCTGGGGGACTTTAATTTAGTCTGGGACAGAGACCTGGACTGTTCCCATCGCCTGAGGTCCGACACCGGCATCTTTGCCGCGGAAACCCAGGACAAATTTGAGGACCTAGGCCTTGTAGACGGGTGGCGTGCCCTTCACCCTCAGACTAGGGACGACACCTTTTTTTCCCATGTCCACCACTCTTACTCTCGACTGGACCATATCTTTGTGAGTCAATCATTACGGGACGATCTCCGAGAGGGCAGCATATTCCCTCTATCGGTATCGGACCACAGCCTACAGGCACTCTGTCTGACATGGTCCCCCAGGACGACGGACTATCGCAAGTGGTACTTCCCACCGTCCCTAGTTCGGGACGACATATACTGCAAGGAATTGCGGAAGAGCATTCGCGATTTCTTTGACCTCAACCGAGTGGAAGACACTTCCGTCTTCACCGTATGGGACGCCTTCAAGGCCACCATACGGGGTAAGTGTATAGCACTCAACTCCGCGCTTAACAAAATGCGACGAACTGAACGGGAAGACCTGGAGCGGGAACTAACATCACTCGAACAGGCGCACAAACAGAACCCCTCTAGGGTAACGCTTCGCCCCCTGACGGCCGTTCGGAGTAAACTCAGGGCTCATTACAATAATCGGGCGGAGTTTACCCTACTGCGGCTAAGGCGCCTATCCTACTCCCAGGGGAACAAGGTTGGGAAACATCTGGCCCGCCAACTTAGGGACAAGAGGGAGAAGGAGTACATCGGAGGGGTCCGGGACCCATCGGGCGCCCTGACATACCGCGATGGTGATAAGGCAAACCTCTTTGGGGACTACTATGCCGCACTTTACTCGGAGGAGACTCTATCCCCGAACGCTCAGGAGGATTACCTGCGGGCGCACCCGCTCCCCCAGGTCTCCGCGGAGTGGAACGATCTTCTTGCGGCCCCCATAACGGAGGAAGAGGTTAGAGAGGCAATAAAGGCGCTGAAACCACATAAGGCACCGGGCCCGGACGGTTTCACCGCGCTGTTCTATCAGACCTTCACGTCGGACGTTAGTGGCTTCTTGATGCGGTTATTCAATACCATGGGCGAGACAGGATTGACTTCATGTTCCATGGCGGAGGCGGCTATATCGGTCATCCCTAAAACCTGGGAAGGACCCCGCCGCTTGTTCATCATACAGGCCCATCGCCCTGCTCAACGTAGATGCCAAGCTGTACTCATCCATTTTAGCATGTAGACTGCAGGATTTAATGCCGGCCCTAATCCATCCGGACCAGTCCGGCTTCATCACGGGCCGTCAGACGCATGACAATACCAGGAGAGTGGCCCACCTCATTGAGAAGGCCACCCGCTTCAAGATCCCGGCAGTCCTAGTAGGCCTCGACGCCGAGAAGGCCTTAGATCGTGTAGATTGGAACTTCATGTTCCGGACCTTGGAGGCATTTGGCTTTTCAGCTAAGTTTCTTACGATGCTCAGGGCAAACTACAGCAGCCCCCGTTCGAGGGTCACGGTGAACGGTCACTGCTCTGCCTTCTTCCCACACTCCCGTGGCACGCGGCAGGGCTGCCCCCTCTCGCCCCTGCTCTTTGCCCTCAGCATCGAGCCTTTGGCGGTGGCGGTGAGAGAGAACCCGGACATCCGGGGATTACCCTTCACGGGGGAACATCATAAAATCTCTCTTTTCGCGGACGATATTCTGCTGTCCCTGGCGGATCCTGCCCACTCCCTTCCTTGTGTCCAGGAGGCCCTGGAGAGTTTCGAGAATGTTGCGGGATTTAAGGTCAACCTGTCTAAATCCTATATTCTCAACCTTACGCTCTCCACTGCTGAGGGCGACCGCCTTCGACCCTTGTCGCCACTCCCATGGTCCCTTACTTCCATAGTGTACCTAGGGGTCCACCTGACCCCCAACATTGGGAAGCTATATGCCGCCAACTTCCCCCCACTCCTGACGAAGATTCACGGTGACCTAGCCCACTGGAAACCTATGTATATCTCGTGGCTAGGGCGGATCCACGCGATCAAAATATCCCTCTTACCTAAACTGCTATACCTCTTCCAGGCCCTCCCCATAATCCCCGAGAGCGATTTCTTTGGCCGCCTCCGGTCCATGATGCTTCGCTACATCTGGCAGGGTGGCCGTGCCCGATTCTCCTTCCTCACCCTCCGGTGCCCGCAGAGGAGGGGAGGAGTGGGTCTTCCGGATATGCACTTGTATTATAAGGCGGCACAGCTCCGGGTCCTTGTGGAGTGGTCAAAGCCCATGTCCGAGAAGCATTAGCTACATATGGACCGTTCGGTGGCGGGGCGGACGATCTGAGACTTGGCGTGGAAGCCAAAAGGGGATAGGCCCAAAAATGCGTACCTCAGTACCCCAACGAGGACCACATTGAAGGTAAGGGACTCAATCTCCCATGATGAACGATGGACGTCCTTCCCGTCCCCATATACGTCGATTCATTTTAATCCCGCCTTTCCTCCTGCGGAGCGTGAGGGCCCTTTCGACATCTGGAGGGCCGGGGGCTGTTACGCCCTCACACACCTATTCAATGGGGATGCGCCACTCACGTTCGCTAATTGTATGCGGGACTACTCGGTCCCACCGCTGGAGCGATTCCGCCATGCCCAGATGCTTCACTGGGCGCTATCTCCATCAGTTAAAGACGCGGCTACCAGGCCACCTACTATTTTTGAGGCATTTCTTGCAAAAACTTCCAGCATGCGAGGTACCATCTCCTTCTTGTACGACCTCCTGCTTTCTACTTCTATATCTCCTAGGCCACGATATATGAGCCTTTGGGAGGACCTCCTGGGCCACCCCATATCGGACGAAGAGTGGTCCCACCTGTGGCATGACATTGCGAAACACAACCACTCACTGGATCTCCGGGAGGCCCATCTTAAAACCACGATGGACTGGTACATGTACCCGGCGAAATTGAAGAGGATTTTTCCGAACTCTTCAGATAGGTGTTGGAGGGGCTGTGGATTGCTGGGCGATTTTCGCCACATTTGGTGGGATTGCCCGATCATCCGCCCTTACTGGGTGGAAATCCTCTCCCACATCAGAGATCTTGGGCTACCCTATCAAGGACACGCTAGACCATGTTCTGCTAGGCCTTCGAGACCCTGACCTCGAACACCAAACACGAGCTGATAAAAAGATCCTTTGGCTATGTACGGGAGCTGCCCAGTTAACATTAGCGGCAGCTTGGAAGACAAAGGAGGCCCCAGCGCTCGCCCTATGGCATGCGCGGCTCTGGAGGCTGCTAAGTATGGAGCGGATGGCAGACATTTTTCGGGGCGATTTCAAGAACTTTTCCTTCCGCTGGGGTCCTCTGCTCCGCTTCCTATCCAGCGGCTTGCCTTCTGCGGTTTGTCCTCCCTCCTTGCGAGGTCTTCACCTATTCCAGACCTGAGTTGCTCTGACTGTCTGATTCTGTGAATGACTGTACGTTACCACCACTGGGGAGCGGGGTGGGAACGGGTGGGGGGGCGGGCGGGGAGTTGGGGGGAAGTTTTGGCGACGACCGCAAGGTAGATAAGCGGAAGGGTAGGGGA
This sequence comes from Lissotriton helveticus, assembly GCF_964261635.1. Classification (NCBI taxonomy): domain Eukaryota; kingdom Metazoa; phylum Chordata; class Amphibia; order Caudata; family Salamandridae; genus Lissotriton; species Lissotriton helveticus. The sequence continues at coordinate 1,502,395,817 of NC_136057.1, read as the reverse complement.
TACAGACTATGGCTGCCAGGCTATCTACTCGGCGAGCTAGCGGTACGCCGCCCTGAACTGAAGCCCACTGCAGACCTTGGGCCCTTGCGGCCGATCTGAGCTATGCTCCTGTGCTCGATACGTAGCTTGCGGGCCTTGGGCCCGGGTTTACTACTCAGCCGAGTTCATTGACGTCTGTATACCCGATACCGTACCCCCCTGCGAGGGAAGTTGAGCGGGATTGTCGCTTTCTGTGGTTTTATACTTTCACACTGTCAATAAAAACAACTTTTCCCCCCAAAAAAATTCTATACACGAGGTAAAATTGATACAATTTTAACATCTTATAAAATGCAGATAATCAATTATCACTAAAAACGTCTGGATCTTAAAAAACATCAAATGGACAGAAATATGAACATAATCAAAATTTAGATTTTGTGGTTTACTCAAGATTTGTCCTATGTCTTAGTACAGAATTCAGAAATCTGGCAACTTCTTTCGCAATATATTCTTCCTCTAAAAATTGAAGACGAAGGAATGCCGGTCGGTATCTTCGGAGGCTCATGATTTTTAGGATGGGAATTATCCAGCGCTTTCTTGGCTCAATAAAGAACCACCAAAACAAAACAGTGTGCATTGTAGTTTGACTAGAGAGTTCATCGCAGGGACAAGCTGGTAAACATTTTGCCCAATCATTAGTTCGCGGGAAGGTGACAAAACGATGGAAGATGTTAATCCTAAACCTTGTTAGTAATAACCTCTCGTAGCTGGTTAAATTAAAAGTTGGGTATGGTTGGATGATCAGGGTTGTTTGAACTGTTAGCGTGTGTTGCACAGTTATTTTGATGACCTCGTTACTCCGCCGCAGTTGCTCTAGTTGTCTCATGCAGATTGTTTTAAACGCTTTTCTTGATAGTTCTGCAATTGCTGTAGGTGAGTGGAAGTATTCTGCCATTCCCAGATCGAATAGGAAGTTTTTAATATAAGCAATCCACCCTATCTTATAGGCGTTTTCTAGCAAAAGACAATCCTGAATGAGATCTTAGCACAAGATTGTTTTAGTGGATGTCCATATGCTGTGCCATAAAAGAAGTGGTTGGATTTTGACTATGTCTGTCAAATATGACAGACCCAGTTTTATATGGCCCGAATAAGTAGCAGAACCCTACGGTAGGGCAAGGATGTACCTTAAAAACAATTTTCCACGTTTTGGATGGAATCCACCTTTCTGTAACCCCACACCCCGGCCCCATAAATTGCTGCACTTATACATTTTGACTGGTAAATTTGGATAAGTTCAGTAGGGGGCCGTTTTCCTAGTCTTCACGAAAAACTAAACAATGCAGCTGTTGCCCTCATAAATAACAGTTTTCTGGTCTCGATTGCTTGTTTCCAAGTGTGCTTGTTATCTATTACAATTCCTAAGTAGGGGTATGTCTTTGTACTTCCAAGCTTTGTGTTGTCTATTAAAATTGCCTTTGATCTCTGTGTTTTGAAACCTGATGACATGACATATGTTTTTTTAATGTTAATTTTCAAATTTAGGTTGGCCATAAAAGTATGGTATCTTAGAAGAGCACGCTGCAATTCCAGGGGCATACGAGCTAAAATCACTGCGTCATCAGCGTAGAGCAGGGCAGGTATAGGGCGCTTGTTGATTAATGGTAGGTCCTGGCACCCTTTCACCATGTCCTGTTCAAGGCCATTGGTATAAAGTGTGAAAAGAAAGGGTGCCAGGACACAGCCCTGCCTTACTCCCCGCTCCACACTGAATGGCGCCGTTAATTGCCCCCCCAAGACCATACCTCACTCGGGCTTATGCGCCTGAATATAATTCACTTAAATTTTTTTACTAAAGGTAATTCTACCCCCATAGCCAGTAGAATGGACCATAGCTTACTGTGGCTGACGCAGTCAAAAGCTGCTGATAGGTCAACATATGCCATATGCAGGGCCCCTCCCTTCGCATATACATATTTGCCTGTCAATAGGGTCAAGTTAAGGACTTGTTCTGTGCTATCAAGACCCTCTCGGAACCCAAATTGGAGGTCCGATAGGATCTTATTCTCATCAGCCCAGAGCTGTAGGCGCTCGAGGATGATTTGTCCGGCCACCTTACTTAAGGAGTCCAGAAGCAATATTGGGCGGTAACAAGAGGGGGATTGTCTGTCCCCCTTTTTAAAGATTGAGACCAAAATGCTTTCGGACCATGAGTCTACCAACCCTACCGCACATGACGCTTCCAAGACTCTGGTTAGAATAGGGGTCCACAGTTCCGGATTGTATTTATAAAAATCTAATGGGACCCCGTCGGGGCCTGGAGCCTTCCCACTATTACTGGCTAGAAGAGCTAGCTCTACTTCCATGAGTGTTATATTGAGGTGAATGGGAAAAGAGGTTGTGTTGGTTACCACGTTTATTCCGTCCTTCTCATCTGTCACCTGGTCATCTTCAGGTGACAGACCAAATATCTGTGCAAAATAACCGACCCATGTTTGCTCGTCAATAGCCACATCAATTTTAGGTTTATCGTTATTGTCCGCTAAAAAGGGGGATTTCATTATTGCCCAGAAGGCAATATTATCTTTCATGACGCAACTTTTATGGAGTTGGGCCCATAGTTCATTTTTAAGATCCTTTTTCCTTAGTTCTAGTGCCTTTTTATACTCTCTTCTAAGGATGGCTATTTCCTTTTTGTCTCTTTTTGTTCTGTGGAGGGCTATTTTCAATTTAGAATAGGCTTTGGTACATAAATTATTGAACCAGCCTTTAGATTTAGAGGTCCTATTTTTTAAATTAACACAGAGGGCTTCTTTTAATGTTTTTGTTATAGCCACAAAGTTACTCAGGACCTCCTCGTGTCAAGTAGAAAGATCAAGACATTTTTCAATTGCTGTAAACAAGTTTTTTACTACTTTCTTGGTGATCTCTGCTGAGTCTACTTTAGCCCACTTTAACGTAAAACCATTTAGTCTGTCGAGAGACAAAGCCGCCTGCCCAAGAATCCTCATGGAGTTGCCTCCGTCTACTTGGTGTGATAGGAATAAGGTAACACTATTGGGATAGTGATCGCTTATCGCATGGTCATGAGTGGAAAAATTGCGCATTCGAGAAGAAAAGTTACTAGAAATAAAAATAAAGTCAATAGTACGGAGTAATCCTCTACCATTGAAAGTACTGGTAAGGGGGATTGGAGGGTTAATCACTTCATTGACCAAACCCAATTCCAACCCAAATAGTATCTCATTTAGACAGTTCCCCGTCATTGTGTGGGGGAAGTGAGTTAATGGAATGTTATTTTTGTCACAAAGACCGCAGATTGGATTGGAGTTGTACCCACATACGGATTGGTTAAACCCCCCCATATGATTACCAGGTCCTTGGTTACATTGTTCCTTAGATCCTGCAAGCATGACTGAATTTATTTTAGTACTCTGACTATTTCGTCCTGTTTTAGGTTATTATAAAAGTTAACCAGCGCGAAGGGATTGCTTTTTTCCACCCTCAACATTATGATTTGGTCATTTGCCTCTATTTTAACTTGGGCAATTTTCTCGAATTTGACAAGATTGTAAATAAAAATCGACAAACCTCCCCTAGCTGTCCCTGAAGGTGAAGGAAGTGCTTGAAAAAATAGGTTTTGTAGCCCTCTATGTGTATTGCACATGTGGCCCATGTCTCCTGTCGGCAAAGGACGTTGAATTTTTGTATTAAAATAGTCCAAATTTTGTTATTAGGTTTGAAACCCAAACCTGCGATGTTCCAGAAAAGTAAACTAAGTACAGATTTTTCTAGATGGCCTAATTTTGAAGTGGTTTGGGAAGTGGACCCATTATGTGAATCAGAAAGATTTAAGATTGACAATTCCTCGTTGACATTTTGATCTAGGGTTCTAGGTAATTCCTGTACCTCCGGGCAATTGGGGGTTGTCATAAACAGTCAATCTAATTCTTCCAAACCTGAGAGCGGGTTAAATCTGTTAGTAGTTGATATCTCATAATGTACATCCTGGGTCTTTGTGTTATCAAAGTTAAGTGCGTTTTGCAAAGAATTCGGAGGGGGATAAAAAAAAACCTAATGGAAGTATGTTGATCTCGCCCCTTTCTAAGTGGTTATTTCCCATTTCCCGCAGGATTTTCTTGACCAACCCGGGGGATCTAAAGGTAAGTACAATGTAATCTCCCCAGAGAATTTTCCGGCGATTTCCCACCCATTGGACCCTCCTGGCCATCTTAAACTCCCTGAAGAGATGGTCGGTTAAGCCTGTTTCGTGACCTAACCAGTGTAACGACTTGTTTCTCAATGTTTCCCACCCCTCTAATTCTAAGGGAGGCTTTTTTGGAACATTTGCCAACACAATAATGTAAGGAGTGGCGGCAGGTCGTAGGTCGAGATGTTGACCGGGTCCTAATTTTGTCCAAACTTGACTTTCAGGAATAATGAGTGAATATGGATGAGCCTGGGAGGAGTTGGAAAAAATTTCAGCTCCCAGAGTATCTAAAGTCCTCTTTTTGAGCCCGTGTCCCTCACCCGGGGCCAGAATTGGAATGGGATTTAGGGTCAAAATATTAGACGTCGTGGCAACTGTTGGCTGTGTTTTTGTGTGCCCTTTATTCAAATTTTTACCCTCAGTTATCAGTTACCACTTCGTGCTTGCTAGCGAGGGACTGGCCTTCCTCTCCCAATTACCTGGGTTTGGTGGATATAATGTGTTCTATATGAGTCAGTCTGGTCTCCATTTGATCCAGCCTGAGTCGCAGGTACATATCTAACCTTTCCACCAATAAAGTGAAATTGTTAATATCAATAATATGGACCTCCGTGTTTCTGCCATTTCCAATTTTAACTTTTGTGGAGGTTTTTCGTGAGCGCACTTTTCTTTTACCTTGTTAAGTGTGTTTCATTTTTAAATTTGTAACACACAAAGAGCATCCACAAGTCTAACTCATTATTATATATCCTGTACAAATCCAAAGCATTGCCAAATTAAGAACAGTGTCGCGCAAACTCGAGAAAAGTCTTCTAGAAAATTACGGATTCCCATCACTCACCAAGCCTGGTGACATGCTTCATCGTCTGGGTCTCCTCATTTTCTAACCACACTCGTGGTTCTAAGGGCTACAACCATATCAGAAGGATAGGGAGCCCGAGGATGTTTTGATCTAATTCAAACAGATGGTCTAACCAGATGAGTGATTGTTCTATATGGGAATAGAGTGCAGTTCTTGGGTGTAAAAGTGAGGTTAAAATTGATGTATGAGAAACCTAAACTTTATTGATGTGTCGCATAATTCAAGTTAAAAACAATGCAAAGATAGTGTTAGCAAATTACTATCTAGAGTCTTGTTGTGGTCAACATGTTTCAGCACGCTTGGTTATAAGGTCTAACCGTGCTTTCATCAGGACCCACCCAGGATTATGCTACTGCAAAAAATTAAAAGTGAAAAAATGTGAACCAAACAATGTCTTCAATAATATTACAAAATGGTTGGAAACGATACAACCATAGTCACCTATCTCTTGGTGTTTATTTTCCTTCCTTTTCAAGCATCCTTTGACAGACGATGTCTGCAAGGGGAAATGAAGTGAACGTACATGTCTCAGTGTAGATATATTACAGATCATACAGGAACACATAATAAACAAGAAAATAGTGTCTCTCCTAGTCACCAGCTACTTGTCCCAACCAATGGGCCATAAGCTCATGATTCTCACCTTGATGTTCAAAGGGAGCTGCCTCACCTTACCTGGCAACGGCTCAGTAAAAAGAGGAGGCACCGCTCTAAAAAGTGGAAAGAAGAGCCATAAACACGGATGCTTCTCTCACAACTTTAACATCATTCTAAAAGTGCTACCAAGCCACACATAGACGCACCTTATGCTACTGAAGGATCAGAATCCAAAGCACACATAGTGTAATTAGCATTGTCATTTGTGATGTTTCTATCTCAGTAGAATCCAGGGGCGGCTGGTGACATTTTACAGTGGTGGGGCGCAAACTGATTTTCAAGTGCAGGCCCCAGGCCACTCAGGCCGGCGGCGACCCCCCCACATACACAACACTCAAAGAAATGTATTCACACACGCAAACACACAAACACATCCATTCACAACACTCTCCACCAAACATTCATGCATACACGCACGCTCGCACCAAACACTTTAAAATTAAAGAAAAACACACACTCTTACCTTGCTGCCGGTCCCGGTCCGCCCCACCTCTGGGCTCTGCTCCCCACACGTCACAGGCTCACAGCGCCCCTGGCCAATCCTGGTGCCAGGGGCACAGGTACCTTCTCGCCCGCAGCACGCCCATTAGGGCTCCTGATGGGCATGCGCAACGCCGCAAAAACACAAGTACGCATGCGTGGGCACGGGTAAAAATTCACCCTCCGTCCCCACGCATGCGTACTTGTGTTGCTGCCTATACAATCATGTCAATCAATCAACATGACGCCACCCGGCGGTCTGACGTCATGTTTATTCATTGACATGATTGTCATGAGGGAGCTGCGGGCGTCGTCGGGCAGGGGGGGCTACGCCCCCACGCCCCAATGGACGAACCGCGCCTGGTAGAATCTTAGTAAACCCGCTTTTCATCTATATCGCATACCATGTACACGCCTGCACAACAACAGTGATACCAAGAAGCATATTATATGGTCATCATCAATCAAATGATTTCTACGTGTCATATGGCTACAAAGTATTATCCTATATTCAAGCCAATACGACAATTTTACACATTCAACTTTTTTGCGAGCCTTAAGAGCAAACTGATGTTGAAACTTATTTCTACAGAGACCGATGGTCTTATTATTATGCCAGATATCAATTCATTGGATTGTTTTAGATTTTTTATCATGTCCGTAATGTCTTGCATCAAGTTCACCAGAGAAACAACCAAAACCAGACCTTCCACGGTATGGGCTGCATACTAATGCCCCATTTAGCTGTGATAATTCCTTATCTCATTATCAATTCTCACCAACAAAATATTCAGTCGCTTACATGCTTGTTGTTTACTTAATGAGATATAGCGGGAGCATGCAAACCCAGACGCCAAATACCATGGGGCAGATTTATGAGGCCCTTGCGCCTCCTTGCGCCGCAATTGCGTCACGTAATGTGACGCAACGGCGGCGTAAACAATGCGCCCTATTTACAACGTGACGCATCTAGGAGATGCGTCACGTTGGAAACCCCTGCGCCATAAGGAGGCGTTCCTGCGCAGTGGGGGGCGTTCCTGCGCAGGAACGCCTCCTAAAAGTGGCTGAGTGAAATCTATGAGATTTCACTCAGTCACTTTCTACGTCAATTCCTTACGCCTGCTTGAAGCAGGCGTAAGGGTGACGCACCATGCATTGAAGAGGTGGCCCCTGTGCATTGCAGGAGTCATGTCGCACTTGCGACATGACTCCTGCAATGCGCCGCCCGTACGCCGAGAGATGCGTCACGCATCTTCACTGCCTTGCACCATGGTGCGCCGTATTGTAAATGCGGCGCACCATGGGTGGCGGAGCAGTGGCGCACTGTGGTGCACATTAACTGGCGCATCCCTGGGGATGCGCCAGTTAACATAAATCTGCCCCTAAGTATCTAAAATTCAAGTACTGGAATGATATCGATCAAACTTATAATAAATGTACTGCTGGGATAGCGCTGTCACACTATTCAGCAAGAGCACAGCCCCTATCTAAATTAGCGGTATTCCATAACAACAATACGAGCCCAGTCCAGTCGGTCTCAGTACTTACCTGACCGTCGGTACCTCGAGACGGACAACCAAACCATCGGGAAGGTGCCGATGTGTCAGGAGCACTCGTATTTGTTAGCGTGCCGGGCTCTGCAATTCTGTGTACGTCGCGCTAAGGATTAGTGTGACGTCATCTGAAAATGACAACCGGCATGATGGGAATTATAGTTCGGGGGGGAAAATTACGTAAATTATCATCAAACCACCCGTGTAACCTTCCTATTTTCCATAGTATCATGTAGTGTAATATTTCAACGGATACTATGTCCGAATTGAATGACGGACTACGGTGGAAAGGTCCAGACTCAATAAAAAGACCTCGCAATGTCAAAACTATTACACCGGCACAATACCTCACAATTAAGGAGTCATTTAGATCACATCTGTCGACAAACTGTTTATGTATGTTTAGAATAAGAGCCACATATGTAGCCTGCAGTAAACAGATAGCCATATACAATATAGCCAGTAAGGATTATGGATGTTGTGGTCCACGCTGTTGATATTAACAAGCAATAAGAGTAATTTCCTGCCGGAAAAAACAAAAGCAGAGGTCATATAAATAGTCGTGTACATGTATATTACAAACATACGTGTACTCAGTTACAACCATCTTGTTCAGGATATATAATGCCTTAAACTTCGAGATTGCTTGGATGAACAGAAAACTAGACCACCATCGACCAACTATGTATAGATCTACCATCTGAACCTTACATGTATCTTATATGTGGTCTATTCATACCGTTGTTGCATGAATACCCTGTCTAAACCTTCCTATATGTGACATACTCACAGTGTTGTTACAAGGGTCATATTACAGGATGCACCCCCATGAAAACATCGTTCATTATAGAACTACCCAGGGTATGGCATCATTCAAGCCCAGCTTATCACTCTTGAGTTTAAACACCCATTTCTGTTCTCTCAATAAGAGAAATTTGGTGATATATGTTACATGTCCTGGGATATATGGTTGTTCTCGCACCGTCCAAGTGAAATCTGTAGGGTGGTGATTGGCTTCCAAAATGTGACTGGTTAGTTTTGTGGCTTGTCTCTTACACCTTACCATACTATGTTCCATTATTCTTTGTTTAACCTTACGTGTGGTCATGCCTACATAGTTAAGCTGGCAAGGGCAGGTTATCAAGTACACGACCTTCTAATTTTTAAATTTACCATGTCTGCCTCATTGACTGGTTGACTATTTTTTACAGTCTTGGTTGTACTATTCTCTGGAACTGTGTTATCGGCAGAAATCGGAGTTTTATGTTTCTTTTGGGGCGGTTGTAAGGAAGAATCTGAGTCACTTAAAGTGACTCTATCTGATTTGTACTGGACACAGCCGTTAGGGGCGTTTTTTTGGGGTGGAACTTGTCTTGGGCTCTCTGGAGCTTCTGAATGATTGGACTCCGGATTAGATCGTGAGGAACTAGCTTCAAGGGATTCCTCTCCTGAGCTTATCTGTTTATCTAGAGCCCCCATCGTACTTACTAGATAACTTAATAGAGTTTTCTGGGAATCTGTACTGATTTTCCGTCTTGTATTAGGTTTTGGACTAAGTAACTTCCTTTTCCCCATAATTGCCAAAGTCACTGCAGTCCTTTACTACATACAATATGTAAAAATACAAATTTCAAAATTTCGAACCGACCCCTAGATTATAAAAACAGCTCTTACCTGCACTCTGCAAATAATTGGTACATAAAGAACTTAAAATTCAGGTGTTTGTTCAGCAAATATGATTTTAAGCTTACTAATTGAATGTTCTTGCTGGAAGTTTAGGGCCAAGGAAGTGGGACCAGCCCGGCCTCAGTCGGTCACAGACGGGCAAGGACGAGCCTGCCCTTTGCCCGGGCGAGCCCACTAGCGTCCCGTGCCGTGGGAGCCCGCCGTGAAGTTTATGGGCCTGCCCCCTCCTCCTCTTGCGAGACTGTGCCGCGCTCCCTTCTGGGTGTTGTGGTTCGGCAGCCGGCAGTCCGCGTCGGGTACGGGGGCAGGAGCTGGAGGTCAACAGGAGGTCTGCAGGGCACTACAAGAGGGCAGCGAAGAGTTCCAGGCAGCAGGAGTTAGTGGCCAAGAAAACAGGTAAGAGCGTCCCGCGCCACGGGAGCCCGCCGTGAAGTTTATGGGCCTGCCCCCCTCCTCCTCTCACAAGACCGCGCCGCGCTGCCTTCTGGGTGTTGTTGTTCGCCAGCCGGCGGTCCTCGTCGGGTACGGGGGCAGGAGCTGGAGGCCAACAGGAGGTCTGCAGGGCGCTACAAGAGGGCAGGGAAGAGTTCCAGGCAGCAGGAGTCAGTGGCCAAGAAAACAGGTAAGGGCGTCCCCTGCTGGGGTATCTATTCTGAGGTGAGGAATCCATAACTAATTGACTGTTTCAGATGAGCAAGTTACTTACCTTCAGTAATGACATATCTGTAAAAGGCCTAAAATAGCTATGGATTACTCACCGCCTCACCCATCCTCCCCATTCCGCGAACTGACTTCTAGGGTGAGGGACCTACCTGCAGGGCCCTAGTTTTGTTGACATGTTGTCAGTGCCTTGTATGGCTCTGCGCTTCTAACGTGGAAGGTCGTGAAAAGAACCGACGTCAGCTCCTAGGGGTGGCGTCTAAGTAGATACCGCGACGTCATTCCGGCGACCACCACGCCAATGACGAAAACAGAGTCGACTGACGCCACCTACTGACGCACAGGGATAGTGCTGAAGAAAAATTCTCTGCATCGAGTCTGACGCCTGGGTGTAATTCTAAGGTGAGGAATCAATAACTAATCTATGTATCTTACAGATATATCTTTACTTGAAGGTAAGTAACTTGTTCGTTATGGAGATGAAATTATTTCCACAGAAGCCACTGTACTTACTGGCACTTAAAGTTAAGCAATGTCGAATTGTAAAAACTCTAGGTATTTCCTCTTGTGTGCCTCTTTGGGTGAGTTGAGAGTTGTATATAAGTTCAGCAGGTGTCATTTTGCAGATCACAAGGGTCTACATGCAGATGTGGTGCTGGGAATCTTTGCTTTGTTGGTTGTGCCCACACTAAATCTTCTTGCCACCTCCGAAAACACTCGTTGTCATTCATCTGATAGAGACGAATAGCCGCAGATTGCATACCTTTGAACTTCCAAGCATCAGGCTGGATCCGGAAGATTTTCTTAGCAGTACCCCTGTATGCTGGTAGGCGTGGTGTTCGCTGATGTCAGTTTTTTTCTTTTCTTTTCTCACCAGCCAGCTCAGATTCGGTGAAGAGTTACCCCTGTCCTTTTCTGATAGACTTTTTCAACTTTTTGTCGACTTTTGTTGGTGTGTAGAATGTCTAGTAAGAAGATATTTGGGGTTCAAACCGTGCAGCACCTGTCAGCCCGCCATGTCGGTCATGGGCCCCCCACTTAGTGTGTGTCTGGTTTCTGGAGTGCGACCATGACACAAAATTGTGCTCTCATTGTCGGGCCATGGCGCTGAAGGCTTTGAGAGAGCGTTCCCTAAAGTTAACCGCAGCCCAGCATCCGGCACCACGATGGTTGCCTCGTTGGTCTCCGTCGAGAGGAAGGTCCGAGCACTGCTCCGGTGAATCAAAGTCCTTTAAGACAAAGTCGTCAAAATCAATTAAGAGCCACCACAAAAAACATAAGTTGAAGCAAATTTCGACTTCCCCCGCGCCCGTCTAGCGACGAGGTGGAGGAATTTTGGCGTTCGAAGCCCCACTCTGTAGAGCAAGTGCCTTGGTCGGCTCCAGTTTTTCCTGCCTTTCCGGGTCCGTGAGCGACCCCCGCCCTACTTAAGGAATCTTATGACACCATGTGTGCCATATTTGGGCGGCTTGACCCTGCTGGCGCACCGAAGGCGCAGATGATGGAAGAGTCCCCGTTGGTTCTACTGCTCCAGTGCCACGGCCTCCAACTGGACCAGTTCCTGGGTCTGGATTGGTGTCAGTCGCACCTTTGCAGCGGCTTTTTCCCAGCACCGCCTCTACCGCCAAGGTCCTCATGGTGGCTGGTGCAAACCATGGACTGATATGAGGAATTGGGTGTTATCAGTGGTCTTGACACTACCCCAGATTCTGGCACCTAACCTGGCTACGGAGGAGGGTGCATCATTTGCCATGGTGGTGCGTAGGGTTTCGGAGGTCTTGGACCTGCAGCTCTCTATGGTGACAGTCAAGTTTAACATCTTGGGACACTTTTGCGGAGGTACTGCCCAGGATCTCGTAGGAGGACCGGGCCCTACTCTCCCAAGCTATCACAGATGGGAGAGATGCAGCGAAGTTTGCCATTAGATGTAGTTTGGACATGACAGACTCGCTAGGCAGAGCGATTTCCACGACGGTGGCCATATGTCGTCACGCCTGGCAAAAGTGTCCCAAATCAAATGGGAATAATGGCCTAAAAGGTATGCAGTGTTCACTAACTGCAATACCAGACTGGTGGAAGAAAAACATTTCTTCCCAAAGCTTTCCAGTCTCTTAGACAGAGGTCCTGCAGCCTGGTGTCTCCACCTTGCTGCTTCTAAATGAGGCCTTTACAGACGTCTTTCTGAGCACCTAGTCGAAGCCCAGCAAAGGGGGTCCTGTAAATATGACGAATGCCCTCCGCCATCGCCCTGCACAGGGCGACCCAGTTTTTCTCACCACCCACCCCACCCCACCAAGCTTGGCTAAGGACATATGTTTTTTTGGGGATGTTCAAGTTAACCTTATGGACATGCCCTTTGATGGCTCCCGTCTCTTCGTAGACAAAGCGGATGTTGCCCTTGAGCATTTCAAGGACTTACAGGCTACGGCCAAGTTCTTGGGCCTCACCACCACATCCCTGCCTGTATCTGCTTTTCGTTCCTTTCATGTCTATGGAAGGGGATACCAACCGCACCAACCTTAATCCAGGCAAAGGGCCCCGAAAGCTCAGCAGCCTCTTTAGGGCTCTGGACGCGTTTCCCCCCGACCCCACGGTCATTCGATGGCAGAATACACCATCATCTCCACCACTGGCAAAACATCACCTTGGATAGGTGGGTATTACAAATAGTCCAAAGGGGCTGCTCCCTCCCCTTCGAGACTACCGCTCCATCTATGCCTCCAGTGTACGATCGGCAGATGGAGGATCACCTTGCTCTGCTCCACGTAGAATTCAAGACTTTCTTGGCCAAGGGAGCTATACAGACAGTTCTCGGGCCATAAATAGGCTGTGATCAATATTCCCGCTATTTTCTGGCCCTAAAGAAGGATGAAGGCCTTCGTCCTATCCTCGACGTCAGAGCCCTCAACTACTTACTCAAAAAGGAGAAGTTCAAGATGTTCACCCTAGCTCAGTTCCTGTCTGCTCTAGACCTGGGAGAGTGGATGGTAGCACTCGAGTACATCACAAGTTACTTAATTAGCATACGATAAGTTGCACAAATACAGTTATGCCCTAGGGGCCTCACAAACCATATACTAAAATAGTGGTATAAGAACCACGTCTGGAATAGAAAGTAGGCCTAGGGCCTAGATAATCACTGGGGCTACACTAAACAACCAACGGTCAGGAAGTAGGAGGCCCACGGGAGACGCGTGCAGTGTTTAAACACAGCCGCGAGTTACTATTGACTTTCTATGGGAAACGAAGAAGTTACAAAGTTACTGTTTAAGGACACTTGCGGATGGACTACGACAAAACCCCTTTAGACTAGGACACTTCGAGTGTCAAGACCCACGTGAGCACCGGAGTACTCGTGTTACCTCATCCAGGGAAGCCGAGTGCATAGGTGCCTTTTGGTGTCGGGTTTCGTCGTCGTTTTCTATGGAGATCTGCAAAGAAGTGCTGCAGGCGACCAGAGGAAAAGTGTCCGGGTGAATCTAAGGGTGGATCGGAGATCTGAAGAACATGAAAGCAGAGGGGACAGAGTCTGGGTCACTAGCCAGTGACCAGGAAGGAACCAGGCGATGTCGGGTGCTTGAAGGTGAGGAAGGTGAGTTTGTCTCTTCAGCCACGAGGTCCAGGAGGCATCGACGATGACCAGACACTGTATTTGAGCTGTCCCACAATGGATCTAGATGACTCCGGTGTCGGTATCCGGATTGGACCCAACAAACCTTGGCAACCGCAACCCACGCAGGATGTTGAGATTGGATCTGTTGCAGACCAGCAAGGTCTGCGGTGATTCTCCTCTTCAGGGAAGCTGGAGCAAGCCTGGAGCAACCAGGAAATCAAGTTAAATTCAAGATGGCGTCTTCAGGGGGCTCACTAGCCAACGGGCAAGGAACCGGGAAGACACATCAAGCTCAAATGCAAAGGAAGGGCCCACGGGACACTCGCAGAGTGTGGGGGCCTGAGCTTCGGTGCAAATGATGCTCGGGGCTGGGGCTTCTTGTACCCGAGTGCACAACTTACTGAGGTTTCAGGAAAGGAGTGCAGGTAGCAAAATGCAGGATGTCCAAGATGTCCGGTACCATGTCTCTCGTTTCAGCCACGGGTCTCAGCTTTGCTGTGGATGTGGGTCGGGGTCAGAGAAGTCTGGAAGTCCAGTTCTTGTCTCACAGAGTCTTCGGGTTCCAACGGGAGCCTTGAAATTGCAGACCGGCGAAGTTGCTGCTGGTGCCTGTTTGCAGAGGGTGGTCACTCCTTGACCACAAGGGAGATGTCTTCCGTCTTCCAATCAGAATGGAATGTCGAAGGTCCAAGATATGTCTTTCAAAGATTCATCCAGCTCCTATACTTAGAGTAAGGTTAGGGAATGGACTACCTGGCTAGGTCCCTCCTATGGGTGGACCTGGGAAAGGGGTGGTTACACCCCTTTCCCTTTGTCCAGTTTCGCGCCAGAGTGGGGCTGGAGTGCTCTGCATGGAGCACCTTCTGTGCCCCAGGTAGTGTCTGGAAAAGCATCTGCTGATGCAGCCCTCCCTGCCCCAATACACAAAACCCTGTCTGGGGAGCTGCTGGCCGGGAAACCTATTGTCCAGGCCTCCCCTGCCGGAGTTTCGTCCAGCAGCAGGAGGTCAGACTCTTCTCTGTGGCAGCAGCATCCATTTTGTGATGCAGAGGCTCTGTTTAACTTTAACCGGGTAAACCAGTAACTACATGTCTTCTCCCTCTAGATGGGTGGAATGCTACACCTGCCACCTGAACTGGTGGTGGTGGTGGGGGCGATAGTATTCCAAAGTGTTTGACACCTTACACGACATGTTTTGATAAAGCCAAACCAAAGTTAGCATTAACCGCGAGGATTATAATGCACTTAAGAGTATGGTACGGCTATATCATAGAATAGCTATAAGGAGATGGTTCCGAAAGCTGCAGAGGGGCTCAGCTCATGCTAGGGCACCCTCTCACATAAAACCAAGCACTCTGCCTCCAGGATTGTTAAGGCCTGCCATAGGAGTGACTTATAGGTTACTATGTGTAATAGGTAGTTATAGTTAGGATTGTTTTCCATAGGGAAATTGCAACATTCTATTGGGAATAACTTTGGCGCCGGTTGAGGAATCTGCCTGAAATTTTCCTCAAATTTGCCTCGCGGCTCTCCGCTCCTTCCCTGAACGTTTGGGGGGATTCGTCAATCGGGGGCTGAGATAAAAGGGGGTCCCAAAACGTGTTTTCCCCATGTTAATTTCCATAGGGCGGTCGGACTCACTTTTAGCTCGAACGGCTGAATGGATTTTCACCAAACTTGGCAAAATTGTAGGGACTGGTAGCCCGATGTGCCTTTGCTATGTCTCAAGATATGTGCTCCAGAGGATTTTGAGTAATTTGGGTTTAAAAAATATATATATCTATAGCCGCGCCCCGGTACGCGCACCGGGGAGCGCACCGGGCGCGCTACGCAACTTGCGCACGGAAAGCTGATTGGCTCTCGGGTGTCTGTAAACATTCCAAACAGTCCGGAGCGGCCGCCATCTTGTGTCTCGGTAGGATCGAGACACAAGAGGTGGCAAAAAACAAAGGGGGAAATGACCAAAAGGGGGCAGGGTACACCCCCCCTGACCCCCTAGGTTTGATGTGGGGGCCATAAAAGGGTCCCGCGGGACAAAAAAAAAAGTAATTTTTTTTTTGATTTTCGCGGGGGGAGCGCCCTGTACGCGCACCGGGGAGCGTACCGGGGAGCGTACAACGGGGAAAACCCAGTGAAATAGGAAAATAATAATTTAAATTGCTTAGAGGTAGGGTAGCTCTGCATAGAGTTGTTGTGTTGTTTGGGTGTTTTAAGTACCAACATGTAGTTACCAATGCTGAGTCTTAAATTTAATGTACACCGTTTCCTCTGTAGATATCTTGCATGTTGTTACAGAAGTTATTGTGGTATATGGAATCCATATCATAGTCTGTCAGGAAAGCAGAAAGAACATGGAGGCAGGAGATGAAAAAGAGATGTCAAATACACATTGGAGATAATATAGTGGGAGAAAGGAAGTAACTATGAGTAAAATTACTATGTAACATAGAAAAGTTGCACAGTATACTATAAGTCTGACTTTACATTTTAATCAATTTGGTACTAGTTTATGAATTACATATAAAAATGAATAATGTCTCGAACAATTTTTGATTATTAAATATACATTTATTTTTCTGATTCTTTTTCCAAATTTAACAGAACATTTAGCAACACATTGTCGGAAATGTCCTCATTTTCAATCAGCGAATCTACTGCTTCTACACATTGAACTAATTCGTGGTTTTGTGTTTCAACCATGAAATCTAAGTCATCATTGTCTTCAATAACTTTTTCGGCGTTGTTCTCCAGAACAATTTTGTAGGAAATATTCTGCTCTCCTTCCATTTTCTTGCTGTAATTTGCATAAAAAATAAATATATCAGTAGAGATAGGGCACTGTTGGGTTTAAGTTCAGACAGGTAGTTTTGATTTTTTAACAGTGAAGTTATCTTTGGGCAGTGTATGGTATCAGGCTGGAAGTAGAAATATAAAAAAGTGTATGTCATAAAGCCTAAGTAAATGAGGCCTTTGTGGTCCAAGCTTCAACTCCCTGTAGCGCGTTCCCTTCTGCACCCCTGGACAGATGTCATGAATGATGTCACTGACCATGTCATGAGTGATGTAATATGTGACGTCATCAGCAATGCATTGCACGCGCAAGTTATAGTGAGTCCAACTAACTATAACGTGGGAATTTCAATGGTTTTATGCGAGTAAAACTTCCAGCTAACTATAACTGGTGTGAAACCTATGGTTTTTTCAGTGAATATATATATATACATATATATATATATAGGTAGATATAGGTATACTATATCTAAGTAAGGGGTGATTACACCACCTTACCCAGGCTGTGTGAACAGACGTGTGGTGTCAGTTTGGAGGGCCAGCCGGGGGTAGCATAATACATGCTGAAGGCCTTGGATGCACCTATGCCCTGGGTACCTATGGTACACTATACATGGACTCACAAAAGTGACCCAATACCCACTCTGGTTTGTACCTAAAGTAAATGGTATCAATTTAGAGAGAGAACAGCTAGGCTGTGGTCCTGATTAGCAGGGCCACAGCCAGTCTAAAGTAAAAAAAAAACAGACAACCACAGCAAAAAGTGGGGGTGACCATAGGAAGAAGACCCTACTCTCCTACAGTCCAAGACCACTAAAATCACCATAAGTGTTGTTTAGATTAGTGCAGGGTGCTACACTTTCATAAGTGAGTACCATATACTAAGCCAGCCTTCTATACTCCCCTTTGCTAACAAAGGTAGAGACAAGCTCCTCACTGTTAGAAAAGAAGATGCTGACACTTACTCAGTCCTGAGGAGTTCACTAATAGATGGGTTTGGCTTAACCACTGAGCACTACAGCATTAAGTTCAGAAACACCCAGAAGGCACACACCCAAGACTGGATTGATTTAATAGACAATGCTGTTAAACCTTTGGAAGACTGGCTTCGTGGAAGCAAGGTACAGGACTATGAGGAATTGTGCAATTTGTTGATGACATCCTTAATAATTGTTAGAACCACCAACTGCATCAGTACCTGGTGGACTCTGATTTGACCTCTCCCCAAGAATTGCTGAAGGAAGGTATACAAATGGGTCCGCACCAGGGTTAAGCAAAAAAATCAAGGTGGTGGAGGTGACCAGAAGAAGCTAAATTCTTCTAAACCCCAGGAGAAGGGTTGGGAGAAGGGAAAAGACAAAAGAAAGTCTTCTCAAGGTCCCCAAAACCAAAACTCCAAGAAGGGTAAAAAGAAACATTGGTCTTATTTATATAAGGTAAAGACCCATTGGACAAGAAATGCTGATTGTCCAAAGGCCAAGGAATCTTCTACCACTTCCTCTAAGGCAACTGCTCCCCCTAGCACCAGTACAAGTGATAGTACAGCAAACAAGGGATTAGTAGGGGTAACGTTGGTTTCTGAGGTGGGCTCTGGCCTAGTCAGAACACTAACTCAGGTTTGTCTGTGATGGGGGCATAGATCTTGCCACCTTACTAGTAAGTCCCATTAACTTGGGCAAGTACAGACAACAGTTGTTAGTCAATGGAAAGTAAGCTATGGCTTACATGGACACAGGGGCCAGTGCCACAATGGTGACATAGAAACTTGTGTCCCCTGAACAGATCATACTTGGTCAGATGTGCCAAGTAACCAACGCTAACAATGTCAGGACTGATCATTTATTGGCAGTTGTGAATCTCAGCTGGGGAGGGGTAACTGGCCCTAAAAGAGTTGTGGTATCTCCAGATCTACCTTTAGATTGTCTGTTGGGCAATGATCTAGAAACTTCAGCCTGGTCTGAAGTAGAGTTTAGGACACATACATAGATGATGGGCATCTCTGCCAGTGCATTTTCTGTTACCGGGGCTCAGGTCAAACAGCTCAGCACTGAGTGAGCACTGGATCCTGAAAGAATAGACCAGATTGCTCCTAAGAGAAGGAGCAGGAAGGGTAAGGAATTATCCTCCTCCCAAACTTCCAGTAAGGATCAGTCTCCTGTGGGACATGATCTCAGTATATGTGAAGGAACTGTCCCATAGGAACTCTGGCCTGACAAGGCTGGGTTCTTGGGGGCAGGGGGCCCTTCCAGGGCTGACTTGAGTGTGGAGCAGTGATCCTGCCCTCTCTTAAACAGCTCAGATAGCAAGCTGCTGAGCAGACAGAGAATGTCAGTGGGTCACATAGGATCTATTGTTAAAATGGCTACTGTTTTCTGAAGGTAGAGACCCCTAGCCTGGTGCTACCAGGAGGGTGGTAATACCCCAGAATTTCAGAGGTTTTCCTCTCTCCCTGGCACATGTCATTCCCCTTTCAGGGCACCTTGGCCTAAGCAAGACTTGGGACAGGGTTGTCCCTCATTTTCACTGACCCCAAATGTCAAAAGACACCAAGGAGTTTTGTCACTCCTGTGTCACTTGCCAAGCCAGTGGTAAGTCTGGTCACTACAAAATCCCTCCTAATTCTACTACCAGTATTTGGGATTCCCTTTGAGAACTTAGGAATTGACATTGTTGGTCTCTTGAACCCCCACTGCATCTGGACACAGTTACATCCTAGTGGTGGAGGGCCATGTCACTAGGTATTCAGAGGCTATTCCCCTTAAGACCACTACATCTCCTGTAGTGGCCAGGGCCCTCCTGGGAATCTTTTTTAGAGTGGGCTTTGCTAAGGAATTCTTAACAGACAGAGGTACTTATTTCTTTTTTTTTAGAATTCAATCAATTTTATTAGCAGAGCTCATTGCTTGACAATACAAAGAATTGGTCCCTACAACCCAATGGGCCGGCTGCATAAATACATAAAAGCCCATAGGAGCCATTGAATTACAAGCTTGACATATAGACAGATTACACAGCATGCCGCCTACAACCCATCCTGGGCCGGCCGCGTTCAACAAAAAGAGACATTCAGCGATCCAGGATCCATGTAGGTGGAGCATTGGAAAGGGTCAGCAGCAGTTAATCCATTGGAGACCATTGTAGAAGAAGCTGGGTTATCTCTCTTCTCTTATGCAGATGAAACCCAGATCATCTTCTCTCTTTCCTCCGAGAAGGTGTCCGGGCCATCAGCTCTTCAAGATGGCTTAAGGAAAGTTGCAGCATGGATGCAAACAAACATGCTTAAACTTAATGGCGACAAGACCAAGGTTCTTGTTTTTGGGAATAACAAAGAACTATGGAGCCCCCGTCACTGGCCCACTGAATTGGGTATGGCCCCCAGCACACTCAACAAGTCCGTAATCTGGGCTTCATCGTTGATGACCGGCTGTCCATGAGACAGCAAGTTGTAAAAGTGGCAACTACCTGCTTCACTGTATTGAAGTGGCTGAGAAAAGTTGTCTGGATGCTTCCTTGTTCCACCCAGAAAACGGTGGACCAGGCACTTGTGACCTCGAGAATGGACTATGGCAACGTTCTCTATCTAGGGGCCAACAAAGATATAGTGCGGAAGCTACAGGTAGTGCAAAACGCGGCAGCGAGATTACTATGCCGAATTCCCAAATTCACCATTGGTTGAAAGTGGAAAGTCATGTTAAGTCTAAAGCATTGAGCCTATTATTTAAGATCAAGTCTGGTACTGCTCCTCTGTACCTGCAGGCCCTGGCCCAACCCTACTATCCTTCACAACAACTGCTTTCCACTACTCAGGGAACATTTGTGGTTCCCAGGATTAGACTCTCACGGATGGGAGGTCGTTCCTTTGCCTTTCTCGGTCCTACCTTGTGGAACACTTTGCCTGCATCTCTTCGCCTCGAAACAAATTTAGCAAATTTCCGCAAGAATTCAAAAACATGGCTATTTAACCAATAATTCCATGCTCTGCTTCCAGCCTGGTTGGCGCCGGGAAACCCTTTTTGGGTAGCTGTGCGCCTTACAAAAGCAATTTAATATAACATAACATAACATAACATGCTGAGCTCACAGGTGGCCGATAAGCCAAAGCCTCACCATAGCAAGTCTGGGGCATTAAAGCCTTTTAAGGAAATTAAGAATCACAAAAGGAGAATCATTAACACAACTAAAATGCAAAAACCTGAGAGCCTCCCACCTCCCCCACCCCCCTCTCCAGGTGAGCCAGTAAGCGCACTAACATGCATGGATGTGGTCCAGTATGAAAGTAACACCAACCCTTGGCCCCAAGAGCCCATCTGCAGCAATCGGGTATTAACCACTCCCCTCGCTTTCCGGAATCAATTAAAAAATTTGCAAGTAATCAGGGCGTGTCAGTTCCTGAAACTCTGTAGAGAGGATGGAAATAAAGGGAGCCCATATCTTAGCGTGTTTTGGTTTGCCCCCTAGGGTAGCCATAGAGAGTCTCTCCATTCCCAAAAGGGACCACAGCTGGTGAAGCCATTGTGTGTGGTCCGGAATCCTGTCTGATTTCCAACCAGATAAAAGCAACCGATGTGCAGCATTCAACGCCAGGGTGATCTGTCTGCCCTTGGTAGAACGCAAGGGAAAACTCAGGGCGTCAGGCAGTCCTAAGGTAGTGTATGCAGGAAACCTGGGGATGGTAGTGTCGAAAGCTTTATCAATTTCATCAAGGATCTTGTCCCAATATCTAGTGAGCTTCGGGCAGTTCCACAGCAGGTGAATGAGGTTTCCCGGGCTCCCACAGCCCTGCCAACAGAGGCCATCGCACTATGAGTTCCATTTATTTAAACAAGCTGGGGTGTAGTACCAATAAGATACAATTGTTAACGCTGTTTCGGTGTGGCCCATGGAGTGTGAAGTTTGGTGGGTCCTATAAAAAATATCTTCCCATTCCTTGTCCGACAGGTTTCGACCGAGTTCCGCCTCCCACAGCCTTTGTCCAGCCTTCCTAACCCCACTCGAGCCCGAGAGAGAAATCTGTAGATTTCAGAGATAAGTTTACAATCATCTTTTTTTAGAAAAAGCCACTTTTCAAACTGGAGCATCGGTCTGACCACTAGAGGACGCACTAGAGTCCCAGACAACCAGTGCAGCATTTGCACAGGTAGGTAGCTGTCAGAAACGGTGAGGCCGTAGTCTGCCAGAAGTTGCTTGAAGGGGATAATCCCCTAGAGGTCAAACAAGTGCCCAAAACTCTTGCAGACGCCTGCTATCCATCGCAAACCTGACCCCTTATCCATCCTGGGGGGGGGGGGGGGGATTCAGGATTCGAAAACATGGGGTACATGGCAAAGGGAACGTTGTGAGATTTGCCCGCCTGGCTACTATCCCGAACAAACATGGTGGGTCGAGTAACCTACGAAGTGTAAAGTCCCCAGGATCAGGACGGTCTAGGTAGCCAAACTTCCCTTCAGATGTGTTGGGCAGCCTTGGTCTGGTCCATAAATACCCAGTGTTTCTCCGTCAATGAATGGTTCCATTCCACGAGAAAGCGCAATAGCGAGGCTTGAAAGTATTGAGTGATGTTTGGCAATGCAAGGCCACCTTCCTGTTTAGGGCGTTGCAACAGGGACTTTTGCAACCTAGGGGAGACCGAGCCCCACATGAAACCTTTAATCTCCTTTTGTATGTGTAAGAGCGCATTCGGTGGGGCAGTAAGGGGAGGGTTTGAAAAGATATAGGGCTCGCGGTAAGACATTCATTTTGACCGCAGCTAGTCTCCCGAGCCACGAAAGATGCAAACGTTGCCATTGAGTTAGATCTTTACGGATGCGAGAGAGTAAAGCAGCATAATTTACTTCTTCAGTCTTGCCTAGACTCTTATGAAGGACCAACCCCAGGTATGTTATGCCATCCATCACCCAATCAAAGGCAAATTGGACACGTAAGGTGTCCACCGTTGGCTGCGTTACAGTAAGGTTGAGTACCTGTGATTTCTTGAGGTTAATTTTGAATCTTGAAACCCAACCGAAGGCCTGCAGGTCGTCTACAATGGGCCGGCAAGGAGGTCAAGGGTCACACCACCGAAAAAATGACTTAGTTGGCATAAAGGCTAATTAAATTGCGGTCGGCCCCAAAAGGAATCCCTGGGCGTGTGGGTTATCCCTGAGCCTCTGAGCAAAGGGCTCCATATGAAGAGCGAAGAGCAGGGGGGGAGGGGGCATCCCTGTCTGTTGCCTCTCCCCACCGGAAAACCGCTCGAGAGAATCCCATTCACCCTACTTGCAGCAGATGGGTTATTGTAAATGCTCGCCACCTATTTGCTAAATTACGCGCCTAAACCAAAACTTTCCAGGGTGGCAAATAAGTACGACCAATGCACGCGATCGAATGCCTTTTTGGAATCAGCCGCCAGCAAAAGCGCCTCTTCCTTGGAGTGCTGAACCTTATCAATCAGTTGACAGAGCCATTTAGTGTTGTCCCCGCATTGTCTATTCGGGATGAAACCCGACTGATCCGGGTCAATCAAACCAGGCATCAAAGGGTTCAGCCTGTGGGCCAGCATGCTGGAGAACAGCTTTGCATCGATGTTTAGTAAGGAAATAGGCCGGTAGGAACTCCAAAGCACAGGGTCTTTCCCTGGTTTGGGGATGACCAAAATTGTTGCCTGTAACATGAAATCAGTGAGGGTGCCCGTATCAGCGAATTAATTAAACAAGCGAGTCAGCAGGGGGGCCAGCTTCACGCAAAACTTCTTTAAAGAACAGCACACTGAAACCGTCCGGGCCTGGCGCCTTCAGAACCTTCAGACCGGCAATAGCGGATATCACCTCGTCAATCCTTATAGGGACCTCTAGACTATCTGCGTTGTTGGGGGGGAGCGGGCTGACCCTAGCCCCGTTAACATAGTCACGGGGGTCCGCGAGGATTGAGGACTCAGCAGAGTAGAGATCCCCGTAAAAAGACCAAAAAGCTGCCGCAATGCCCGAGTCGTCCATAATCTCGGAACCCTGTTCTCCGCGCACCGCCTTAACTGCCTGTGCCTGCCGTTTACTGCGGAGTGTGATATCATGCGACCTCCCTTGTTAGATCCCTCGTAGAATTTATGTTTCAACCAAATCACTGCATGATCAGCCCTGTACAGGTCCACTCGCTTCAACTGGAGCCGCTCCTTCTCCAGTTGGCGCCAGACCCGCGGAGCACCTGTGGGCTTATGGATCGTCTCCAGTTCTTTAACTTTGATTCGAGTTACTCTCTTTTGGCCTGCCTAGTCTTATTGTCATTGTTAGACCTGGCACCATTGGCGTGGGTCTCTCTACCATTTTTTCACTGTTGCCTCCTACGTTTTTGCTATGTTTTTGCTGGTCTAGATGCTTTGGGCACTTTGCCACTGCTATTCAGTGCCAAAGTGCAAGTGGTCCCTATTGTAAATTGTTGTATTGGATTAGTGACTCTATAATTGACTGTAAATCAAATGCTGCTGGTGGGCTTGCATCACTGATTGTGCCACCCACAGAAGCGGCTTGTCAAATAAGGCTCAGGCCTGCGATTGCAGGGCATGTGTGTAGTCTGGGACTGCCATGTCGACTTGGCAAGTTCACACACTTGCCAGTCCCTAAACCTTCCCATTTCTACATATGTCACCCCTAAGGTAGGCCCAAGGGCAGGGTGCATTGTATTTGAAACTATGAAAGAAACACGTTAGTGATAGATTCCTTACCTTAAAATTTCCCCCAGGCGTCAGACTGGATCCGGAAAGTTTTCGTCCGCTGTACCCCTGTGCGTCGGTAGGCTCTGTTGTGCGGCTCCGCGTACATTGTTGGCGTTGAAGTCGCCGAGATGACGTCATCGGAGCTACTTAGACACGCCCACGGGCGTTGACATCAGTTCTTTCTTTTTCTGCGCCAGCAAGCGCAGATCCGGAGAGAGCGGTACCCCCAGTCACTTTTTGACTGAGTTATTTTTGGGACTTTTTGTCTCTGTTTTTTGTCTTTTGACTCCTGGTGTATAGGGATGCCGAGTTTTAAGTCTTGCGCGTCTTGTCCCCGCACAATGTCAGTGACAGACCCTCACTTTGAGTGTCTCTACGTCTGGGGTGTGACCACGACTCCGAGTCGTGCCCCGAATGCCGGGCCATGGCTCCGAAAACTTTGCGGGAGAGGTCCCGAAAGTTACTGGAGGCCCGGGAGTCGGCTCTGTGCCGTTCAAGGTCCCAGTCCCGTGGGAGGTCAAGGGACTGGTCGCAGAGCCACCATCACCATCGTTTGATGAAGTCTTCACTCTCTGAGTCAGGTAAGGCGAAGCACAAAAAGTCGAACAAGCGTCATCGCTCTTTGCCTTCCCCATGCCTGTTGAGTGACATGGCTGAGGGTGCCGGTGGTGCCACCCTCGTGGCTCCAGCGGAGCCTGCGCAGTTGCCAATGGCTGACCTGCCCTTCCTGGGTCCTTCGGCGATTCCGGCCCAGCTACAGGACTTCCTGTCAGCCATGGCCTGCCTTTTTGGCCCGTGGGGCCCTGCAGATCTGACTTGGGGTCCTCACTCTTCTTTGTTACCAGCTCTGGTGTCGACGTCGTTGACGACTCCGGTCTCGACGCTGCAAGATCCCCATGGATCCATGCATGCATCCCAGCTGATGTCGGGTGGCCTCACACGACCTCCACCAACATCGCTGTCTATGGCACCGCCACCTGCCAGCTCCATGGCCGACGTTGTCCCCAGCTTCCTCCCCGACGTGAAGACGGCACCGAACCGGTGCCGATCAACGCCGATACCGATTACTCCAGCTATCTCCCTCTTTTCCGACTGCCAGGCAGGTTGGGGAGGAAGGGGAGAAATGGGAGGGGTCTGAGGACCTTCTCACAGCCCAGTGCAAGCTAGACCCGGACTGGGAAGAAGATTTGGAGGATGCAGGTGACAGGAATTTTACTCCAGAACCTGGCACACTGTCTCCTTCTACCGTGGCTACGGAGGAGGGTGGTACATATTCTATGGTGTTGCGTAGAGCAGCCGAAGCGCTTCACCTCGAGCTCCCTACGGTGTCCTTCAGTACTAACCTCCTGACAGATGTGCTCTGGCCAGTGTCTTCCTCTACGGAGCCGCTATTGCCCGTTAATGACGCACTTTCTGGGTCCAACGATGGGACTCCTGTGGATGAGAATGGGGACCAACGCCATCGCCCGGCCCCGTGCGACCCCATTTTCCTCTCCCAACATCCAACCCCTGAGAGCTTGGTTGTCCAAGCCTCTGTGTCTTCAAGCGCATTCCCTTCCGCACCCCCGACAGGGAATCCAAGAAACTTGAACAGTTTGGGAAGAAACTGTTTACTTCCGCCAGTTCAGGGCGGCGCTCTGTGAACACTGCATGCCTCTTGGGCCGTTATTCTCATTCTGTGTGGGACACGGTTGCACAGGTTCTGCCTCAGTGTCCAGAGGAGGCCCGGACGGTGCTCTCCCAAGCTGCTGAAGGGAGAGATGCAGCCAAGTTCACAATTCGTTGTGGCCTTGACACCGCCAACTCGCTGGGCAGGGCGATTTCCACAACAGTGGCGCCACGCCGCCACGCCTGGCTGAGGAAAACTGTCTTTTCCGGATGTCCAGAACACTCTGATTGACATGCCCTTTGATGGCACTCGCCTTTTTGGCAACAAGGCAGACAGTGAGTTGGAGCGTTTTAAGGACTCATGGCTACGGCCAAGTCCTTGGGCCTTTCGGCCATACACACTCATTCCGCTTCTGCTTTCCGCTCCTTTCGTGGCCAAGGAAGGGGGGCCCAAACACGTTTGTTTCAGAGCCACAGGCCTGCGCAGCAACAGTCTCAGCGCACCGCCGACTTGGGACCAGCAGAGGTGGGTCACTGGGCCAGCGGGCGGGTCAGTCCACCACCTTCCCTGCCGCCACTACCGCCAAACTATCGTAGTCCGGTTTTTCAGGCCCACCAAACCCCAGTGGGTGGCAGATCCGCCATCACCTCCCCCACTGGCGCAACATCACCTTGGACAGGTTGGTTTTGTAGATAGTCTGAAGGGGCTACTCCCTCCCCTTCCAGCCTACACCTCCAGCCATGCCACCTCAGTACCACTGCATGTCTGGGGATCACTTGGTACTTCTCCAGCAGGAAGTTGCGGCCCTCTTGGCCAAGGGGGCCATTGACCGCATTCCGACGCCAGAAGTAGGTCGTGGTTGTTACTCCCACTATTTCCTGGTTCCAAAGAAGGACAAGGGCCTGCATTCTACCTTAGACCTTCGGAACATCAATTGCTACCTCTGGAAGGAGAAGTTCAAGATGCTCTCACTTGCTCAGGTCTTGTCTGCCCTAGACCCGCAAGACTGGTTGGTAGCGTTGGACTTGCAGGACACCTATTTTCATATCCCCGTCCTGCCTGCCCACCGGCGTTACCTGCAGGCCACGAGCATTTTCAGTTCATAATGGCCTTACCAGCGCCCCTCAGGTGTTCACAAATGTGATGGCGGTGTTATCAGTTCATCTGCGCAGATCAGGGGTTTCAGACTTCCCCTATCTCGATGACTGGCTGTTGAAGGCGGGCTCACCCCAGGCAGCCGTCTCCCACCTCCATACTGCGGCGGACCTCCTGCATTTGCTGGGGTTCTCCATCAACGTTCCGAAGTTGCACCTGGTTCCCTCTCAGAAGCTCCTCTTTATCGGAGCTGTTCTGTACTCAGCGCAGTTTTGGGTTTATCCTCCCGAACAGCGAGTCCAGGACATTCGGGCAATGATTCCGCTCTTTCGGCCATTGTCCTAGGTTTCAGTCAGGATGACCTTGAGGCTGCTGGGCCTCATGGCCTCCTGCATCCTGCTGACCAATCAGGCCAGATGGCATATGTGGGCTCTTCAATGGGACCTGAAGTTCTAGTGGGCACAGCATCAAGGGGACCTGTCCAAGCATGTCCAGATCTCGGAGGGCACTGCACAGCAGTTGCAGTGGTGGCTCACAAACAAACATTGGGTCAGCGGCAGATCCCTCTCCCTTCCCCAACCGGAGCACGCAGTGGTGACAGATGCATCCCTCCTGGGATGCGGCGGTTATATGGGCGAGACGGAGATCAGAGGCCTCTTTTCTCCGGCGGAGTCCAGGCTCCATATCAACTTTCTGGAGCTCCGTTCGATCCTACTTGCACTGAAGGCATTCCTTCCCTCTGTCAAGGGGAGAGTAGTGCAGTTGTACACAGACAACACCACTGCCATGTGGTATTGCAACAATCAAGGCAGGGTGGGGTCGTGAACCCTATGTCAGGAGGCTCTGCGTCTCTTGACATGGCTGGAACTTCAAGGTATTTCCTTGACGGTTCAACACTTGGCAGGTTCCTTGAACGCCAGGGCGGACGAACTCAGCCGCAGGTGCATGATGGACCACGAATGTTTAATATTTCTTTATTTATCATCATTTATTCTGAAGTCTTATATAGCGCTGGCCAGACCCGAGCGTATTGGAGCACTTTACAACAGTCGTATTGCACAAGATCAAAAATACAGTAGTCGTATGGAACATGAACGGAGAGTTTCAGCAAGTTATGTAACCAAGGGGCAGTGAAGGCTTTGAAATGCCATAGTTTAGGGCCATGCTCCCCTTCCAGGGAGTAATGTCATCAACCCTTTTGATGATCTGTCCTTTACATTTTGCAAAGGAGGGGATAGTTCTGATGTGGGGGGATAGAGTTCGAGATTTTGGGTGCGTTTCCCGCGAAGGACCGGGCCGCGTTTTTTTGTTTGCGTACTTTCAGTGGAATGAGTAGTAGAGTATTCAAGCTCCGGAGGGTCCTGGTCTGACCGGCTTTTTTGAGTTTGGAGGCCAGATATTCAGGTTGCCTTTGTGAAGGGCTTTGTGCATGAGGCAGGCTGTTCTGAAACTGGCACGCAATTCAACTGGGAGCCATTTTAGTTCTCTGAGTGCGAGTGAGACATGTTTGAATTTCTTCACTCCTGTGACCATTCTGGCTGCTGCGTTTAGAGTTGTTTTCAGGTGAGCAAGGTGTGCCTTTGATGTGCCTGAGAGGGCGGCAATCCCATAGTCTAATCTAGATAGCACCAATGCTTGGGTGGCTTGTTTGAGGCCATTGGGTGGGATGAAAGGCTTTATTTTGTTCAGTAGCTTCAGATTAAGGAAGGCGCTCTTGGCGGAGTTCTTAATGTGTTTGTTCATGTTCAGTTTTGGGTCTAGAGTGATACCTAGTGATTTTACAGAGTCATCCAGGGTGCGGTCCCTGTTAGGCGCATCTTTCGCTTTTAGCCATTCTGAAGGGAGTGACCTCTATAGACCAGCCGGGTCACTTAGACCTCCTTATCGTGCCTTCCAATATAATGAGGAATCGGACAAATAGAGAATACAAACCGCATAAGCTTTATTTAAAATCTCTGCTGAGTGAGCCCTGTCAGCTGAGCTTCTGGGTGAATCTGCTGAGGGACTGACTTCACTCCCCGTCCCCCCCCCTCCCCCCACCAGCGGGCGCATAGTAAAACCTCCAGGAGCATGACCCCTCACAGTGGTAAATCACCAGTCCTGGACATCAACGAACAATGGGGCACAGTGGACGGAGTCAACACCTGCAGATACATACTCCCTTCGTCTGCTGTGCAAGGTCACCATGCCGCTTCTCGGCTCATTAGCTCATGGGAGGAAGATTGCTCACAGAGAATGGAATGCTAGAATCAGACAATCGCCTCCTCGTCGAATGAAGCATTCACCTTGGCCTGGAAAACTGTCTTACAGCAGCTCGTTGGAGACAAGGGTTTGCGAGGCCTACGAGCCACTGCTAAATAATACGACTAATACATGGAGCAAACAAGTAGCAAAATGAAACTTAGGAGGCAAGGCTAACATAATATATTAGTATACCTGCATAAGTGAGAGTAACAACAGGGGCATTATGTGGCACAATCTATCAGACCCTCCTTTTAGCCTACTCTGCTGAGTTATGCTTTATTTACTAAAAGACAGGGTCTTTATAATTGCTAGGGGATAAGAGGCATCAGTTTTCAAAGATACCTTCATCGATATTCATGAGGTCTTGAACAACTTGCTGTAAGAGGGCCCTTCCAGAGGAGAATTTTTCCTGGGTAGGAGTGGAAGGGGCTAGCTTAGTAACACAGTATGATGTGCATAAGGAGCAACAGGCTGGGAGGCAATTTATGGATAAAGAACACATCAATATCAAAACAGCTACACCTATTAGTATGGACTAGATCTTCCATCCCCAGGGCCCAAAGACACGCCAGAACCGGCCCGACCAGGATCCATTTCCTTGATGGATGTCGGAAGCTATCTTGTGTAATTTCTGTATAGCAGCATAGACTATGGGGGCAGTATCAGGGATATACACACAGCAGCTACTACTGATGACGCTACAAGCTCCACCTCGATCAGCTAATATAACATCTAGAACCATACGATTTTGGAGAGTTTTAGCTGAGTTCTGTTTAGTTCTTAAAATGCAACACTTTGAGTCAATGTACCTAAAGATGCGACACGCAGGGCAACAAAAGTGTTGCAAAGATGGAAATGCGGCAAAATCCGGTGCAAAGAAATAAAGATGTTCAAGTTCTTCCTGATGCGACATGCTACTCCGATGATGCAAGAAGTTTCGACTGGATGAGTCAGCGGCTACACCCTTGTTCCGTGATGCGTCGACAGCGGCTTTGTCAGCCCCACTCTTCTCCGATGTTGCGAGACGGTTCCGTTCAATGCGACACCTGCAGCGGCGACACCCTTGGTCCGTGATGCGACGACAGCAGCTCTGACGGCAGCACGCTTCTCCGTGGATGCGAGACGCTTTTCTTGATGCGGTGCAATGCGACAACTACAGTGGCGACATCCACGATTCAACGGCAGCAGCAGCGACACGCTTCTACCTCTTGAGTCGCGCTTCCAGCTCCTTGCAACACACAGTCCATCAGAAGATCCAAAACAGCAGCAGGCACTTCCAAAGAACTCTGGGGAGCTGGGGGTTGAAGTCTGTTGTCCCTCAGACTTCAGCAGGAGGCAAGCTCTTTTCTCAAGCCCTTGGAGATCCTTCACAAGTTGAATGAAGTGCACACAAAGTCCTTTCTCCTTTCTTTGGTAGTCAGGAAACCACTGCAGGCCAATCCCCCAAGCAGCACTTCAGCTTAGGGATAGTCTCTCCTCAGTTTCTTCAGGTTCCTCTACTCAGCAAAGGTTTCTTCTTGTAGTCCAAAAGTGATCTAATTTCTTGGGATCAGGGTCCTAATACTTATACCCCAAAATCCTTTGTCCTCTGAGGGCAGAGGGGCCTTTGCCCAGTCCAAACCAATTCTGGAGCACTCTGTTTACATGACTCCTTCTTTCCTTTCACAGTGCAGGGCAGAAACATCAGACGCCCCACAGGAGGTGGAGCCAGCATTGTGGAGGAATGCACAGCCCTGGAGCACTCTGTTGACATCATTCCTTCTCTCCTTCCACAGGGCAGAGACATCAGACACACCAAAGGAGGTGGAGCCAGCATTGTGGTGGGAAGGTATAGCCCTTTTCAGGTCCCAGGTGCAACTCCTCCCTCCCATCTAGATGTAGATCTCTCTATTCACCTCTGGGCTGACTCATCCTGTCTCTTGGAATCCCCCAGCCCTGTCACTCAAACTCCAGACAAGGAATACACAGAGGCAGGCTTGGATAGTTAGACAAGAAAATACCTACTTTCTAAAAGTAAGTAATTTCTTTATTGCCTGATTAATAAAAATCTTTGCAATTGTTCATAAAAAGTACTTTGTGGCGCGCCATTTAAAGTACATAAAACTAGATATAAAAATTAGACATTTCATACAATCACATTAGTATAAAAACAT
Organism: Lissotriton helveticus; assembly: GCF_964261635.1. Taxonomy (NCBI): domain Eukaryota; kingdom Metazoa; phylum Chordata; class Amphibia; order Caudata; family Salamandridae; genus Lissotriton; species Lissotriton helveticus. Next base: position 1,502,364,539 of record NC_136057.1, on the reverse strand, counting down.
TTCTTAATTTGCAATATTAATAAATATGAAAAGGAATCAGTGTGTGCAAAAGTGCATCTTGTGCTATCCTTAAGTAAGGAAAAGTTAAAGACCCAATAAAACCTGTGAGGCACTGTCCTTGAATAGCTTTTGTAATTGCAGTAGCAGGAAAGTCAAAAACTCAGACAAGTACTCGCAAGTGAAAGGTTCTTTACTTGTCGGAGTTTTCCGCTGGTCATGGTTTTCCCAGTTCATGGAGTAACGGCTAAGTTTAGTGCGATGTTTACTGACTTCATGAAGTGAACCAGTCTGCAGGCTAGTTGAATGTCCTCCCCGTTAAAGCAGGCCAGCAATGCCTCTCGGCGAGTTCGCAGGCTTTTTTGGTTCCACAGCTGTGTTAGATAGCTCCTTCTTTCAGTATCTAGGGCTTTACAGCTGCATTACAAATGCAGTACGTCCTCCTTAGTATCCTTGCAGAGTCTGCACTTTATGTTTGAATCCGAGCGTTTCCATGGGGGTAGGTGTTCTTTTGACGGTATTACCCCCATCCTCAACTGCAAGAAGATTTCCTTTGCCGCCCTTGAGAAGCCAGTGCCTAGGTAGGCCTGTGGTTGCAGCCTGGTGTAACTCTGTATCACAAACCATCCATGCATCCTCCTGGATAGAACTGCTTTGTCTTCTTCCAGGGGTAGGATCTTGACAGTTTTATTAACGAGCCGATTGAAATATTTTTGCGTGCAGCTTGCTTCCCAAAGGTCTTTTAGCGCAAGGGTGTTTATTGCTGCCTGGAGATAGGCCATTGCAGGGCTGACCTTATCTCTTTCCAGCTCCTTCCATAGATAAGTATTCAGGGTGCCCAGATCAGCACTCTTTACTTTGTGCCAGCACTTTGCACAAGCACCTTTGCGTGCTAATTGTTGTTGCTGTAGGCCGAACTCAAGCCTTAATTGAGCTGGGGGGGTGTACGATGGTAGACTGAATAGTATTCGCATCGATTTTGCTACAACTATGTCTAAGGTGGACTCATCTTGCCCTCTCATACATTCGCTGCCGTAGGTTATCGATGGCAGTAATCTTGCTTGTAGAACATGTAGCAGGGGGATTAAGTTTGGACCAGCTATTTTGCTCTTAATGCTCTTTAGTGCAATGGCCAGTGATACCCCTCTGTCCTTAATTGCCTTTTTTTGTTGTTTGAAAGAGCCTTTTGAGTCGAAAATTACGCCCAGATATTTATATTCTTTAACAATTTCCATCTTCTGATCTCGCAGAAACCACTGTGGGTGTCGCTTTTTGATTTTTTGGTTTAATATCATCACCTTTGATTTCCCTTGGTTTATTCTTAATCCATTCTTGTCTGAGAAATTGATTGTTGTATCGGTGAGGTGTTGAAGGCCAACAGGAGTTTGGCTTATTAGTATCAAATCGTCTGCGTACAATAGGTTCGATAAAGTCAGGCCCCCTAATTTTGGAGAGTGATGGTTGCATTTGTCAAGGTCTTCGGAAAGGTCGGACATGAAGAGGTTGAACAGGGTCGGTGCGATAACGCACCCCTGTTGCAGACCTTTTGTTGTTTTTATTTTGCTTGATAGACAATTGCCTGCCCCCAGTTTTATTTGGATCCAGGTTTCTGTGTGCAATAAGATTAATAGATTCAGGAGTTTGGGATCTGTGTCCCAACTTGAGAGCTTGGCCCAGAGTTTTCCTCTATCTATACTGTCAAATGCAGCTCAGTAGTCGATGAAGCACACATATAGCATTTTTTTGTATTTAATTATAGAGTCTATTCGCAGGGAGAGGGCCAGAATGTTTGTTGTAGTCCCTATGTTTTTTTGGAAACCGGTCTGATTAATGGGGATTAGATTTTTCTTTGATGCCCAGGCTGTTAGCTCTTCTAGTAGGAGCCCCGAAAAGTATTTAGCATCTATATCACTAAGAGTAATTGGTCTATAGTTCTTGAATTCGTTCATGGAGCCTTTTTTATAGATCGGGGCGATAATAGAACCCATCCAGGAGCTCGGCATTTGCTCCGCCACCCAAATTTTCTCAAAGAGTGGGAGCAATTGCTCGGCCCAGTAATGTGGATCTTGCTTGTAGAGGGCAGGTGGAGTTCAATTTGGCCCAGAGGCTCCCTCTTTCCGGCCTTTCGCTATTCTTCCCTTGATCTGTGTTGTTGAGCCTGGGAAGTTGGTCTCCTTGGATTATAACTTCTGGCCCCTCTTGTTTTCCTCCCCAACTTCTAGGTCTTGTGTTACTTTGTCAGTTGCGTTGTTGAAGTGGTTGGTTAGATGTTCTACCCAGCTCTCCTCCGTTATATGCGAATTTATTCCGGGAGCTTTAGGATTCTCAATTTTATTGACAGTGCTCCAGAATCTCGCGCTGTTTTTACTTCTTGCGTCGTAAAGTAATTTTGCCCATGTTTTTTCTGTGGAGTCCTGCTTTATTCGCCACAAGAGCTTATTCTTGTTGATCTTTAATGACCTCAGATCGATCAATAGGTGTTTGTCACTCACGTTTTTCCTTAGTCCGCGGAGTGTTCTATTGATTGCAGATTTTATTTGCGTTAGTTTCAGAGATATGGGTGTCTGAGAGTGAGTATTTGAATTACATGTCCGCCAGGCTTGTGGGTCATATTTTTGCCTCGTTGGTGCATACGTTTTTTGTAAGGAATTGCACTTTGAGTTAGCTAAGCCGAAGGTTTTCAAAAAGGTTACCCAGGCGGTAATGTTATTGTCATGTGATGGCTTGACACTTTCCCAGCAAGTCTTAGCTTCTCTAGAGAGTTTTTCTGGATCACTTATTTTGTATTTGATTCTTTTGCATTTTGACGTAGTCGTTAAATTTTGCATGCCGGTTGGAGTTGTTAATGCTGTCCCCTGTGCCATCAGTGTCAATTCTTGCGGTAGATGATCACTAAAATCGATGTACCAATTTTGAAATCATATACTAGTGGAAAAAGCGATAGAGATAGAAAGGTGTAATCTATCGCAGTACTAGTGTGGTAAATAAATAATTAATTACCGGTACTATTTTTGAATACATTAAAGAAAACAGATAGCTCAATAAATAAGAGGCAGGATCCGATGTATCTGAGTCTAACAGGCTTTAATCAGACAAAAGGGAAGGGACAGGATCGGAACAGCCTGGAATAGAATGGCATAGAAGGCAGCTGCAACGTTTCATCAACAGTACAAGGTATATATAGTAAGACATTACAATTACATTGCATACAGTAGGCGTAACAAGTGACACGCGTAAGATAAGAACACATGGGCGTGAAAAGAAGGCGTGCACAGGGCGTGCACGTAGACATGTGATGAAAACGTCACAGAAGTGTCATAAAGTGGGTGGATACATAGAGGGGGCTACCTGAGCAGCTGGAACCTTTAACCTAGTGGTGCGCGCAAACGGGCCATGACGTGTTACCGGGGAGAACTGGGGGCTATGACTTCTGCACTAGAAGAGGAGACGAAAGTCTGCGATGTCAGGACGACATGTACCTATAGCATATCTGGTATCTGGTGTTTTGGAGTACATGTTGATAGAATCTAAAAGTTATCAGGGCAAAGGCTACTTGACACTAAGGCTGGTGCATGCATATATTCTACATGTATTGCGTGTGCTATGAATCTTTTATGAATATTAATACAGTAATTCTCTTACATGTAGACAGAAAGACTAGACTATAGCTGAAGCTGTTTATGCGGTTCGTTAGCTTAGGAATGTGAAGACGGAGAGCTGAACTGATAACTAGAGGCATAACATATTCTTGGCAGACAGGCAGGCAGAGCCAGGCCGGGCACCGCGCTGCGCGGCAGGAAGTAAGTGAAGGGTCAGGGATGCAGGTGGGGGCTGCATCGCTCCTCGGAGTGGGTTCAGGAGACTGGAGCTTGAATCTGGTGTCCGGGCCCTTTGAGGCCTAGAAACGGGGACAATTCAATGAATTAACGTGCACACTGTAAAACGTGGCAACATAGGCCTAATACTCGTTGCTTTCACGAGAACTGGAAACTGACATACTAGAGTTGGACACAACTATAATTGCATCTTTAATCGATCATAGGGGGATATATGCATATCGATCATGCACATATAACATAGGATGGGGAACACGTAGGCACATATAACAAGGCAAAATTCAATTTTCCTCACTAGAATGAAAGTTGTGAAAGGTGGCAGCTTGGGGTCGATCCCCCGGAGATCGGCCATTTATTGAAATGAGGCCCAAATTTGTTAAGTCGATGAATAGATTTTTGGATAAAGTTGTTTGTTTACCCCATGAGCATTCTTCCAGTATAGGGATCCCCCTTTCATGTAATTTGTCTTATATTGGGTGGTTGTATCCTTTGCTCTTTGAGAGAAACATGTTAAAATCACCTGTTACAATAAGGTTCGGGGTTTCACCTTCTGTTATATGATTCATCAATTCTGACACCAAGGACTTGGCGCCGTTTTTTTTGCCTTTCCGGTGCAGGTAAGTATTGACCAGGATCAGCTGTTGTTTATTTTTCCCCGCGATTGAGAATCCCAACTGTACTGCATTTATTCCATTGTCTATTCCCGATGTGTTCTTGCTCAGCAGTTCTTTTGCTGTGTTTATTGTTTTTATCGAGATGTATGTAGTTAATCCTCCTTTCTGGTGGCCAAACTTTGAGGTTCTATTGGCTGGAAGATGGTATGATTTAAAGCCGTGAAGGTGAAAAGGCTCTACCAGCCTTGTTTCCTGTAGTAATATTAGGTCAAACTGCTGGAGGTATAACAATCGCATGGGCGTTCGCAGACATTTTTCCAGGGGGGGGGGAGGGGCAAAATGTTAGCATCATCACCATCCTCCGACATGATGTGTGCCAGGTGGGGCACAAGAAACACTGGGGCGCAGAACTGGGATAGACTCAATTAAATGCCAGGAATCCAGGACATGTGACTGACCCTGTCACAGGCCAACAAACACCACCTGTAGGGAAAACGCTAAACTCTCTGACAAGGTGCTTTATCTCGGTCTGCTAGGTGTGCAGACATCTGGGTCCTCGATCCAACACCAATCAAGGCTGTCTTCAGCACAATTCGATTTTTATCAGAATACTTTAAAACAACCTATGATTAAAGCACCAGATTAAATATACTGTATGATGTTAGGGATTATTTGTAGCACACATATTCACCGATATTGGCTTCTTGGTGCTAATATTCATGATAACTTTTATCCAAAGCACAATGTCAAAGTTAGTAATAAATAATGCATCAATCGCACACGCTAGTGATTCGCCAATGGGTGCTCCCTTTACTAGAATTCCCCGGGCATTGCTAAATTTTACACACATTCAATTAATTTATACAAAATAAAATGTATAGGTCCAAATGTTAGCTATATTTTTTAAAAGAAACTAAGCGTACTCAATGTAAAACTGACATAGTGTGCACGTTTAGGGATACAATAATGGCCAGCTCCCTTATGCAGAAGCCCGGCACCGTAAATGTGTGGCACATGCGGCGCCCGCAGCTACGCCACATGCCAGGTTCAGGGATGCTGAGTCTTACACAGTGGTCGAAGTGGGGTAAAATAAGTAGGGGAACAGTGAGCGGAGAATCAGAGGGCGGGAATAACCCAAGGATTGGATCTGTGGGTGGAGCCAGAGGTGTGGCTAGAATGCGCAGACATCCCAATTTTTAGTATTTGTTTGGCATTTCAGTGCCCAGTTTAATCAACCAATGGATACACATGATTATTTAAGGTTATAATGAGTTATTGACATTACAATATATTTACAAAGTGGGACATGCTTCTAATCACAGAATGTACCAAATATGATAAAATGTGGAAAACAAGCCATTTGTCTCCGAGCCATGGAGTTTCTGTCATCAGCACTTCACCCTTTTTCAACAACAGCAGTTCAAACATGAATGGCAATATATCCTAGTTTGCAAATGTTTTCTCTAAAATTATGGCTCTGCCATATTTGCCTCATAACGCAAGATCTGCTGCATGATCTGACCATTTAAACTAATAAATTGTTTGTAGCTCAAACATATCAAAAGTTAATATGAAATGTGACTTGTGTTGCTGCGTAGTGGATGGCCTATTGTAAAGGCTGACTGGTCACCTTTCTCACTGCTGCGTTTGTATGTTACACTGGTACTAATAAGGCAAAATCTTTCCAGAGACTGTTAACATGTGTACACACATCAGAATAATAAAATATCTGAAAATATACTGCATTACGCTGCAGCTTTTTTTTAACCTCTTAACTGCGCCGAACGTTCCGCGCTAGTGCGGAACGTTCTATTGAGCGGGCGGGGCCGCAACGGCCAACGGACGTGCGCAGCACTACCGAGGTAGTGCACATGACGGCCGTTGGCCGTCGGCAGCAGCGATGAGGTTAATGCATAATTTAGTCAACACTACGGCATAATGTTGTCATCCTTTACTGCATAATTAATTCTAGTGGCCCGCAGCAGGCAGCACATGTTAAAAGTGCTTGTGAATGAAGCAGGGAGACTGTGAAGTTTGCGAACTTAGTTTGGTGTGCGTGCAAATCCTGCATTGCCAATCCCTGGTGAGTTGCAGCTACTGCTGCTGAAACAAGGCCAATGGAAGTACCTTTGGGTGAGGCAGATTGGCCTCAAGGGCAGGGCCAGCCATAGCACTGGTGGTGTCCTGTGCATTAATGTTTGTTTGTACCCCCAATGACCACCTCTGCCATGGATTCCCTCACTACCACCCTTTAACTGTGCCCCCCAAGTCTCCATAACCACTCTCTCTCAGATGCATTTAATTTGATTTAAATCCCCACTCATACCATTGTAGGGTGTCAGAGCACTTTACATCACACACATTACACAGAGACAATCAATATGTGTGTAAATCACTGTATAGAAAATGTTACATAAGACTAAGGACTACAAGGTGTAGGAGTCGCATGACAACCATACTAGTAGCCCGTATAGTGTTTTATAGTGATTGGTCTGGAGAAACACAACCCGGAATTTAAAAAGTAATACCATGGTTGGGGGTTTTCCTTAATAATCATAATTGATTTCTGTCCAAAAGTACACTTTTTGGGACATTAGGATAATCAAAGACTGGGGGATGGGTGGGGGGGGGGGGTATAACGCTCTAATTTATACCTTGCAGTTTGTATGCAGCCCTTACATGACAGTTAATAGCTCACTGTTCTAAGTTAGGATTTTAACTTATAAACTGCAAGTAACAAAAGGATCTCTCTGACAAAAGCAGTAGCCCACTGACCTATTTACATTATGTGCACTTTGTGATCTGCATGGCGCATGTTCTTTGCAGCCGGTACATTAACCCTCTGAGCTACCTTTCCATGAGCCAAAACTTCCACTAGATAAAATTCCGATCTCTCTCTAGGAAGAACATTAATCACCAGAGTCATCATGACATTTTTATTGTTGCGGAAAATTGCTGGAGGCCAGGAAAGAGGCAGCAAGCATTTTTAAAACCATAATATACTTGCAAACATGATGCCTTCACCTAAAGTCAGCACCCGGTGCGGTCACACTGGTTGCACCGCCCTAGAGCTGGCCCTTCTCAAGGGTCCTGTGACCTCAGTGACTGTTGTTCTAGGGTGTGCTGCTTCATAGGCCTGCCCGCAAGACTGGAGGTGAACTTCAGTATGGATAGTGGTGGACAAGCCTTGAAGGTTAACCTACACTTGTCATGCTAGGGTCCACCTGCTGGTGCGAAGACACCAGGACTTCTAAGGTGATGCGAAGCCTTCTAAGGTCTAGCATGTGACTGTGCTCTTGCAGGAGAGTGGTCTGGTGGGCTGGTTATTAAGGCTGAACCTGGTTCTCAGTTCCAAATTCAGCAGCTCTGACCATAGTGCCACATCCTCTCCCCCACTGAACACCGTACTGCCCCACTGAGAAAAACTCCCACTGTTTTCAACTACAACCCAATTGTTGCCCGCTATAAACACCTGGATGCGCAATTTAAATTACGCACTAGACCAGAGCAATATGCAGCCTACAAAAAAAAAAAATAATAACAACTTCCTGGAAAAAGCAAACACTTATAGGGAATGCAAAATTTAGCAAACCATGGGAAATGTAAGCACTAACAACATGGTTACCTTAATGCTTTTACACTCACTATTCAGAAATCAGTGAGTGCTTTTGCCTGAAAAGTTAAGGACACGACTACAGGGCCCTGAATGGACCCATTTCAATGGCCATTGCTTATATCCTTACAAAACGTAAGCAGTATGGTAAAAAGACCACATCCCTGGACGCAGATCCGCAGCACACATTTTGTTTTCCAATCCACCCGTTGCAGTACCTCCATGATTGGTGCACTAGTTGCAAGTCCAGGTAAAACAAAGACAAGAAAACAAAAATTGCGCTTCACTGGCAAACTCTGTAAAAGTGGCGCTTATGTGTTTCAGTGTGAATAGAATCAGTTTGGCCAGTTTGCTACCACTCTGTCTTACTTTATTTAGTTATTTATCTATTTTTCATATTTTTAGCCTTTTATTCCCAATGCTGCACTTTGGAATTAAAATGTCAGAAAAATACGACATTGCCAGCAAAAGCGTCTTTCTTTTTTGGATCCATTTCACAGGAAAGCAAATAAAAGAAAAGAGAGGAAAGAGAGTGAGAACCCCGTCTTGAAGTCACAGTTTTCATGGACGTCCGCAGGGGGGCAAGGAGGGCCGCTCCGGGGGGGGCTAGCGCCCCTCCTTGCCCCCCCCCCACCCCCCCTGCGGACGCCCATGAACAATAGGTCTTTATTTGGGGTTTTTGGACATAGTCCATTTATATTCCAAGAACACAGTTTTAGAGATGACTTTATTTTTGGTGCTTTAGTAAGTTGATCTTCGGACTGTCATGGGCCAATATGTCTTGAATTTATGGTTTTTGCTACCCAATCCCAGTCTTGGATTTTGGCCAATTCGCCTATGTTTCCGTGCCATGGAAAATCTCGGGTTTTACGATCAGCTGAGCTTCCTCGAGCTCCTCTTAATATTGATTTTTTCGGGTACACAAGAATAAATATTTTCTTTTGATGGGTTGTTATAATCCTGAAAGTAACGGAGTAGAGGTTCGGGATAGCCAGTATTATGATATGGTTTTATTCGTATGCCCCATGCCTCGAGTTGCCTTTCCTCTTTTAGGATTTTTTCCGCCAAATCTCTTGTAGTCCAGGTGGTTTTAGTAATTTCCTGTTCCGACAAATGCTTGTAACTGACAAATTCTACTGCCTCCAAATCTTGGGTATTTACTCTCCCTAAGTTTGTAATTGAATTTAGTAGTCGAAGAATGTTGCTTCTATTTAGGATATCCTTTCGGCCCTTTGACATGTACTCTGGGATAAATAGTATAGAATTGTGATCGTCAAAATTGGTGTTGCCCAGAGATTGCTCTGGTCTTGTTTCAAATTCTATTCTATGGGGAATCTTGGGAACTTGAGGGACTTGCCCAATCTCTATTAAGGATTCCTTATTAAGAATTGAGATGTGGTTATCATAATTACTGTTGTCCAGTGATTGTGCTGGTTTTGTCTCCTGTTCTGTTTTTTAAGGTATTCCTTTGGTTTGTGGGTCTGGCCCTCTCCGGTTCAGTGATCCAATGTCAAACTTTACCTCGGGATCTATTGTACTTGTTGTGGGGGCCATATTGGTAACTAGTTCCTGGATATCTGAGCCTCCTTTATTTCGTGTGGCCGGTTTTCTAGCTATTTTTGTTTCCTCTTTTTGGACTTCTAGGGAGGTTCTTGCACTCTTGTTGGTCGGCTCTGGACATTCTTGCTTATCATCTTTCGCCTCTGATCTTTTAGTCTTGTTGTCTTGCAATAGTTTGTACTGTAGGGGCATTGTTTCTTGGCCCCTTAGACTTTGGTCCAAAGTGGGGCTTGGATAGAGGATTAAGCTAGGTTCGTCAATAGTACTTCCTTGGACCGTCTTAGATTCCGCCGCCACCTTGTTCGCTTGTTGGAAGAAGGATTTTATGGTAGATGTTTTATTTCTCCCTTTTCTCTTCAATTTCCGTCGTTGTTTTGAAGTTTGCTTCCTGCCTAACCATTGATCTCCTTCTTCTGGAATAATTGGAAGTTCTGTGGAGGTAATCATTTGTTGTTGTTCTTGTCGGGGCAAGTGTATGGAACCCCCTTGCTCTGATCTCGGACTTTTGATCATTGGTTGTATTTGTCCGTCCTGAACGACCTCTTGGACTGTACTTAATTCGTGGCAATCCTTAGAGTGGGTTTTTATGCTGTTAGGTTCCTTGATGATTTCCCTGTGGGTCAATTCCTCTGTTTTTTGCTTAGGGGGGTATTCCACATTTTTTCTTTGTTCATTTCTATTTCCTTTTGCTACTCCATCCCTTTGAGGGTTGTGATTAACATTCTTTATATCTGTTAAAAGATCACTCATTACAGCCGGGAGGGTAGCTAATTTATCGATGATAGCATAGCAAGTACAGCTTGGAAGGTTAATCATAGTTTCTGATTGGGATTTTTTAATCAGCTCGTTCAGGTCTAGTAGCTTGTTGTCGATGTTGATGACATGCGTGGTTAGGCGAGTCAGAAGGGTTAGTTGGATATCCAGCTTGTCTGAATGGTATTCCATTGCTTTTGTGGAAAGATTCATGGTGTTTAGAAGGGATGCCCATAGTCCACTCTCCTCTACTGTAAGATCCTTTGAAGTTTTATTAATCTTATTATCTAAGTCATGCGGTGATATGTCACACTTTCCCTAGGAGTAGGTATCACCCATTTTTTCCCATTCTTCTGTTGTCAGGAAGGACAAATTAATCCCTGCTATACCTGGTGGCAGATCCTGCCGGAAGGACAAATTAAATCCTGCTATACCTGGTAGCAGATCCTGTGGGTTGTTGGTGTTCTTATTTTCCGGGGATAATGTGTTCGCTTGGACCCAATTGGAGTTTATTGTGTTTGTTAAGGATTTTTCTGTTAGTTTTTCGTCTGATAAATGTTGAAATATTCTGTCTCCTTCTCTTTCCAGTTCGACAATATTTTTGCATCCCTCCTGTGCTCCTTTGGTACGATGAGTAGAGGAAAAGACAACAAGGCCATTTGCGGCTGCTGTTACTGGGTTCCTTGTTAAGTTTGTTTTTAACACAAGATTGCTTGGATGAATTATGATGGTTGGCTCCAGTGCCACTCTTGGGATATCGGCGACTCCTAAGTTATGTTTATTTGTGAAATTTTGCATGATCTGATTATAGCCCATCTCTTTGGCTTCTTCATTTTTTGCGTCATCCCAAATTTGGGTCTCCTCTTTGCTGCATTCAATGTTTTCCTTATGCCGCCTGGCTTGGTTCCTTTCTTTTTTGTTAACGTTATCTCTGTTTCCTTCTGTATTGGGTTCAGGCGTTAATCTTGGTGAGTATTTTTTTGTTGTATCATTTAAAGTGCTCCCTATCCCTAGGTCAAGTGTTCCTTGATCTTTTGTGAAAGAAATTTCCGGGCACAGGGGAGAGGGAAGGTCCTTCTGTGTGGAGCTGGTGTGATTCAGTAATGCCCCCGCGTCTTTTATGAAGGAGAATCTTGTGTAAATTTTTTTTTTTTTTGGTTGAATAGGAGTTTTTTTTTGTTTCGTCTGGGTTAACGCCGATTCCTCTGCTTCTATTTCCCTTTCTAAATCCAGGTTCACTAAGATTTCATCCTCCATGTTGCTCACTGCATCTGTTCTTATTGATTTCTCCTGGGTGTTTAAAGGCACCTTGAGGATTTTATTTTTATTTTTTCCATTATTAATTACCGTTGTGACTGACTGCCTTTCTTTACCAGATCTCATGTCTAGACCGTTGCCTGCGGCGTCTGTGATGTTTGTCAATCTGTCTTTCTGTCTGTCTCCGTCCGTCTCCGGAGCACGTTGTTATTCCCGAACCTGTTATTAATATTGTTCCTAAGGAATGTCCTAAGCGATGTTGTGAGACTGCTTTCTATGCTGTTTCTTGTCTCTTGACTGGGCAGGGTGCGATTCGCTAATTTTTGCTAGTGGCTAGTAGCTGACCTGAGTGGGGGTTATGCTCCTCAACCCACTTGGCCTAGCGCCTGGCGCCTATGGGTAGGCACACCCCTACTTGCAGCCCCTTTAGAGGATCATTTAGAGGATCATTTATAAGTCATTTATTGTCTTTTATTTATGTTTTGTGGTGTATTTTTTTTAATGGTTTTTACGCTGCTATATGGGGGTCTTCTATGAGTCTTATGAGTCACCCCCAAGCTCCAGTCTCCCTAAGGGCAAAAGCAGGAGGGATTAATCTTGCCGGCGCCTCTCACCTTGTGCCTTCCGCCGTCATACCGCTGTGTCCTCTTCTGCCTTTCTTTGCCTTTGCCTTTCTTTGCTGTTCTTTGCTTTTTCTTTGTTTTGCCCAATTCTCTTCTTTCCCCAATTGTGTGGAGTTGACGGGGTTAGTGGGATTATTGAGGATAATTAGCCCGATTAGCTGCAAAATCGTCTGGTTTGGATGCAGAAGGGGCAGAGGTGCAGAGGAGCGGAAGAGCGGAGGAGCAGCTCTCCCCTGCCTTCGCCGCTCAACAACGCACACAGCTCTGCCCGGCCCCGCCCTCCACCTACAATTGAGCCGAGGACACCGCAGTCCGTGCTCGACCCTGCCGCTCAACCCCGCTGGCTGTGCACAAAGCGGGTGAGCAGAGCAGATCAGCAGGGGAACAACGGAACGTGACGGGGCCGCGGATAACAAATGTTTGTGGCTGCCGCTGACGATTCTTCTCCGCTCGCTCTTTCTCCGCTTCCACACCGGCTCTGGACTGCTCTGGACTGCTCCTCTGACGACTGCTCACAACAAACCACGTACTGGACTCAGCCTTGTGGACCACAGCCAGAACACAGAAGCACTTTCAACTGTTTTACCTTCAGTGTTCTTCGTGCATTTCCTCAAGACAGCTAAAAGTGATATTTTCAAACACAGAATGTTAAACCCAACTTCACTAAAAGATGTATTTTATCATTCTGAGTTCAGGCATACTAAACTCGAATTTCTACCATGTTCCCTGAGTCAGTTAGGATTATAAAATGTAATAATCTAACTGCCCATTCTTGCCTATGGAGAACAGGTAGCCTTGCAATAGTGAAAACCAAAAATGGCTGTAATTCACTATTAGGACATGCCACACACACCAGGGCATGTCCTACCTTATACTTACAATGCACCCTGCCCCCTTTGGGCCTACCATAGGGGTGTCTGATATGAAGAAATGGGAAGGTTTAGGGACTGGCAAGTCCCTAATGTCCGCATGGCAGTACCAGACTGCATACAGGCCCTGCAATGGCAGGCCTTAGACACACTTTTACAGGCTGCTTCTGTGGGTGGCAAACCCAGTGCTGCAAGCCCACTAGCAGCATTTGGATTACCAGCCCTGGGCACTCCTGGTGCACTGTACTAGGGTCTGACAGGTAAACCAAACCAGCCAATTATGGAGCCACTAATCCAATACAACAAATAACAATAGGGAGCACTTGCACTTTGGCACTGAATAGCAGTGGCAAACGTGCCCAAAGCATCTAGACCAGCAAAAACATAGGAGGCAACATTGAAAAAATGGAAGGGAGACCCACGCCAATGGTGCCAGGTCTAACAATGACAATAAGACTAGTCAGGCCAATCATGAAATCATTAGTCCATCCATTAATTTACACTAGGTAGCACTTGCACTGTGGCACTGGACAGCAGTTGCACAGTGCCCAAAGCATCTAACACCAGCAAAAACACATGAGGTAGCAGCAAAAATGGAAGGGAGACCCACGCAAGGTGCCAGGTCTAACAAGGACATTGCCATTTTCCAATGTAAGGTCATCCAGTTGCCTTTTCAAGGCTTGACTGTAAATACTGGGGCTCTCTGTATAGCCCTGAGGGGCACAACAGTAGCGAAAACTTTTCCCAGCCAAAGAGAATCCAAACAAATATCTGCTATCCGGATGGATGGGGATGTTGAAGAAGGCATTTTTGACATCTATTACTGAGAAGAATTTTGCTGTAGCAGGGACCATGCTTAACAGGGCAGTAATATCCGGTACCACAGGATATTGGGGTATCACTATTTTGTTAATATGACGCAAATCAATCACAAAACGGTATACACTAGGTGTAGCATCGGAGTCTGAGGGGGTCTTTTTTAGAATAGGAGGAATAGGGCTATTACAGATGTTGGATGGTGTCTCTTCTACCACCCCTTTCCAAACCATGTCTTTAATTATTTGAAGCAAAGGTTGTTCCCCATCCTGCGATATCTTATACTGCGGGATACGTGGTAAAATGGCATACTCTTTAACTGTAATGGAGACGGGTGGGATATCAAGGACACCCACATCTGTGTCTCCCATCGCCCACAGCGTAGTTAGGATGTCTGCAAATTCTGGGGGGACGGGAGCATTTTTAGAAAGGCACTGTTTGGTTGTTGCATTATTGGGGCCCAATGTTAAATACACCCCATCTGGGGAACAATAAATGGTGGCACATAGTCTCTTCAACATGTCAAAGCCCATTAAATTCTCATCACAATGGGAGGTAAGTAAGAAAGGTGAATCAACAGTACACGGGCCGATAGTGAAATCGAGGGGTTTGGATATTGGGCACGCAACCGCTACGCCTGAAAAACCCACCAACACGTTATTTCTGCCAGGCAGAGGTGCCCCAGGGACCAGAGATCGAGACACAGAGCTATTTATAGCACCTGTATCAATAAGGAATTGTCGGTTCGCCCCGTTGATATCAGCTGAGACATAAGGTCCCCGTTGATCTACAGGCACTGCAACTGGCCCCTTACTCTGTCCCTTGCTGTCCTAGGCGCGAGGAATCCCTATCTCTGTATCTGTATCAAAATCTTCATGATAATATTGTCTGCTTTTCGGGTCATCAAAGTAGTTATCAGGCTGACTGTCATATGAATAGTTAGGGAAATGATGCCGCCCCCTATCTCCCCCTCTCTCTCTACCCTGTCCGTTGGAACCCCCATCTAACGACCATCTTTCGATAATAGCATGGGACATTCATCCTTCCAATTGCCCTCCTTTCGACAATACCTACACTGATTCGGGCCCACCATCCGAGGGACAGCAGTAGTGTTTTAATCACCATACCAATTCCTATCTGCCTGTGGGGGCCGGCTGCCAAATCTGCGACCCCAACACCTACCTCTTCCTCCTCCCTGGCCGCCTGCTGCATCAACACTTTAGTCTGTAATTCTGGTCTTCTTCTCTACATTGTCTTTATCCTTGTTCTCCCTATGCTTATAATGCTGCGTCATACTTAAGATCTGGGATGGGGAAGAGGTAGTCCACGTACTCTCGGCCGCCTGCATCCGAGCAGTAACTTCAGGTAACAGGTTAGTAACAAACCTATTGACAAAAAGTTGGATACCTCCTTCCAAGGACAAATCTTGCCCACTAAAATCCATGAACACACCCTCAAATTGTGTAAAGAAATCAGAAACGCTTTCAGCTTACATGTCGTCAGCTTATCCCAATCCACCTTCCGAGGTGGGATGAGAGAGTGCATGTAGGTAATAATGCGGCCGGGAAGTGCTAATAATTCCGCCCTAGGCTTTTCCCCTGGCTTGCGCTCCTTTTCCCAAGTCTGTATCTAATCCCAAGTACCCCCCAATTCGGTAACATGGTCCTCATCATGCACTTGCCTCCACACATCGACCGGTACAAGAAGGCCAAAAAACAACTCGATATCAGGTAACGTCATTGATGGGATATAAATGTGATACTTACATGTTATTGGCCTAATATATACAATATAACCTTATAACCGCACATTAGTATTACATTATTATGTTGTATTATTGTAGTCAGAAACGATTCACTCTGGTACTACTTAAACCTATTGGTATGATCAGAGCCATCTTGTTTCGTTTCTCTATGTCCACGTACTGTTTCCCTGAAATCACGTGATCAAGCTTTCTGCATGAAACCACGATGTCAGACTTAGCCGCCTGCTCCACTCGTTACTTTGTAGCACAGGGAAACCCAAGGTCACACCTGCCCTTCTATTGGGATGCGCACATTCTAGCAGAGCCCGTTCCTGTCCTCCCCGAGCTTCAGATAGAAAGGGAGGCACCTTACTGACCTGCCCCCGGAATAGTTTAGGCCGAGCAACTCGCAATCAATTGTGCCTTATATGGGTCTTCCTGCTGGCTCCTTGACAAGTTGTATCTTTCCTTCTAAGGTGACATTGTGCTATGTGTGAAATGTATATATGCTTTGTACTGCTTATGTGAAGTCAGTCTCCTCTGCGCACCTCTGAGGGTCGTGCAGACTGAGGCTCCCCTGTCAGGGCTTATATTTGCTGAATAAACGATTGAGCCTTCTCCATTGCCGACTGACTTATTACCTATGAATAAGATATATGGGCTATTGGTGAGTATGGTCCATTAGTATAAAATCTGGTTCCTTTAGTTGGCGACTCCGCCGGGGCTCCGCGATAGGGTCGTCCCCTCCTGTAAACAGGAGTAAGAGGGACAGGGAGGAGTTCCTGCCGAGTGGGTGGACAGAAAGAGGATCCTGATTTGAGACACTTGTTTGTGGTACGAAAACAAGTGATTCCACTCTCGAGCCCAGTATCCCTCCCAGCTGCTGAAGACCCTACGCCGGAGTCCTACGGGCTTAGCCCGAGAGAGAAAACAGACTGTGCCGGTCCGTTTAGGAGTCTGCAGTGGAGAACTCGCAATCGACCTGAGTGCACCAGGTGAGTGAATTTTGATTGTATTGGATAAGAAATACTTTAAGAAGTGTTTCCTTGGTAGCGGTTAACTGCTTTTGTTGGTGGCCAGGGAAGCCGGACCACAAGGGAATCTGGGGGTCTGACGTTGCGGCGAAGGGGCTGCGCGGGTAGATACTTCACGGACTTGTTTGGTGAAAACTTGAGACAACACCTGGTGCCTTAGCAGAGTACGGAGTTACTCGCTCGGCCGAATCCTCTTCGGGAAAGCCCTGGGAGCAACTGGGTAAGCTAGGGGTTCTGGAGCTACGTGCCCAGATGCCCGGCCCAACCAGAACAAGACCATGGGATGGCCTGTAAGAGGGTTCGTGGTTCGCCTATCAGGTGATCTCAGAACAGTCTGGTGACTGTTCCTTTTGTGTTTGAATTTTGTTGGTCTGGAATTCTTTTGAATCGATTCCCCGAACAGCAATCGGCGGTCTCTGTTCGTATTTTGAAGACGTCATTTGCATAGAACGAGTAACGGCCTTGCGACACTTTACAGCACTTTATTGTGGAAGAATATGAGAGTGTGAGTGGTGAGAGAGACGCGTCCGATGGTGAATGGTTTTTGGAGAATGTGAGTAGAATTGAGTGAACATCATTGTAATGCCTTGTTTTAGTAAAATATGTTTTGGGTGCTGCTGCCGGCGAGGTGCAAGGTTGGAAGAAAGACAGCCTTCCCCTCTCGAAGGCAGTCCCAGTTTCGATATGTATGTGAAACACGGTCTCCAACCGATTTTATTTAACACGCTTTGGCATAAGTATACCAAGGACAATTCTGATTTGCAATGGCCTCTACCGGGGTCGTTCGATGGGAAAAAGATCAATTACATCCAGAATAAACTATTTATGAAGAAAAGCCGCCAGTCGGTGTTTGACTCCTTGAACCTATGGTTGAAGGAGGCAAAACGACGACGGATAAGGGAAGAGAAATTAGGAAAGCTTAAATCGGGACAGACAGTTACGCAGAAAGCTATAGCATATGATAAAGCCAAGGTGGAGGAAAACATTGTACAAATGGATAGGCAGTTCCGTTTAGAAACGGACAAAAGTTATGTAGCCCGACCCGATACTGGAGACGAATTAGAGGATTTATTAGAAGCTAGACCTCCTCCTCCTTATGCCCCTCAGGGCTTATATCCCGCCGTACCCTTGGTACGAGCGGACCAACTTGGGGCAGCATCGGCTGTTGGAGCACCGGTGGGAACGGTTGCCACAGCCCCTTCTGATGGATCAGTACGGAGTGCGTTACTCCCCCCTCCCACTCTCCGACAGACTACCTCACCCTTGATATCCTTACAGCCGGATGCGGCTGTTCCCTCCCCTTCGCACCCTGAATTTCTCTCCCCTCCAATTCAGACTGCTATAGATCCCCGATATACGGCTTGCCTCGATACCACGCCCAAACGCCTCAGATCTGACTTGAGTGATCAGCGAGTCTATACGAGGTCACTGTTGGGTGCGGAAGAAAGGAAGGCTATAGTAATTCAGGCTTCCCAGTGGATGCAAAACGCCATTTACACCTTGGAAGATATTTGGAGTACCATGTAAGATTTTGAACCGGTTGCGCAGCAGCTGGCTTTGGAGAACATGGTAATTCGATTAATTTCACTATGGGAACAGTGTTTCGAGGAGGGATTCCCCCCTCAGATACTACGTGATATAAGAGATCGAGCTCATAAATTCCAATTACAGGCTGATGAGGTATATCAGAATGTAGAAACTCTAGTACATTATCGTGAACGAATGCACCGAAAGTGTGCCGATTGGGGAGCACAGCACCCCATGAGAAAGGTGCACCCCCTCTTTTATCCTGAACTACCAGAAATAAAGGATGCCAATAACGTGGTGACTAGGACTCGCGTGGATGCTAGGCTTCAGGAACAATGGGTTTTACCCCTTGGAAACGAAGCGAGGTCCTCACTTTAAAAGCTCAGCTCCCTGATCCCCGTAAAAATCCCACCGCCTACTATAAGGAATTAACTGAGGCTGCCAATTCGGCTATCATGACAATACCTGATATTGAACTATTTTTCGGTCTCTTGATCCCGGTGGACATCCGGAGACAAATACATGATACTGACCATGCCCCCGAACGAGGAGGGACATGGGGCCAATTGAAAGCTTGGGACAAGGAGCGCAAACCTGGGGAAAAACCTAGAGATGAGGTATTGGCAGTACCAGCTAAAATTGTTACCTATATGCAAACCCTCCTCCCTCCCAGGAAAGTTGATTGGGACAAATTAACGGCTTGTAAACAAAAGAAGGATGAAAGTGTATCAGATTTCTTTACTAGGTTTGAGAAAGTCTTTATAGATTTTAGTGGGCAAGATCTATCTACGGAGGGTGGAATACGGTTGTTTGTCAATAGGTTTGTTACAAATTTGCTCCCCGAAGTGATGTCCTGCCTCCAAGCAGCTGAGAGCACGTGGACTACGGCTGCTCTGTCTGTGATTCTCAGTATGGCCCAATATTATGAACATCGAGAAAATGAAATTAAAGAAAAATCAGAGAAAAAGACTAAGGACTTAAAAACTAGAGTTTTGTTGCAGCAAGTTAGTAGAGGACAGAATGCTGGACGGGGAGTATGTGGTTTATTCCAGAGGGGTGCCTTGACGGGAAGAGGTAGGGGAGGTCCCCCGAACACTGGCATAAATCAGTGTTCATATTGTAAACAGGAAGGACACTGGAGGGCAGATTGCCCTCTGTTGTTAGCCAGGAAAGGTCCTATTAGAGGACGAGGAAGAGGTCGAGGAAATATAGATCGAAACAGCATGCGACGGGAAGAAATGCAATATGAGGACTCTCGGAAAAATTATTTTGACAATACCCAGAATAGACAGTATTATAATGAGACTTATAGGGATGATGGGTATGACCGACAGGATTATGCATGAGATAGCCAAAGACAGAGCGGGGGCCACATTACAGTACCAGTCGACCAAGAAGGACCTTATGTTCAAGGAGAACTGTTGGGAGCATCAGGAAAATTTCTAGTGGATACTGGGGCAATGAATAGTTCAGTTGCCCATACGTTGGTCCCAGGGGCTGCTCTGTCTGGCCAAAATAATGTATCAGTGGGATTCTCTGGAATACCTGTAGTAAGCCCCATTTCTAAGCCTCTGCCTTTCACTATAGGTCCCATTTCTATACAGTCACCTTTTCTTTTGACTTCAAATTGTGGAGAAAATCTTTTGGGACTGGATATCCTAAAAAGGTTAAATGCGCGAATTTATTGTTCCCCGATGGTGTCTACTTGACAATGCTAAAACCTCTTTTAAAAGCCCACTCATTATTTTGCTAAAAACGAGAACCTCCCTCCTGAATTCTCTACAGTCTCTTCTACACTGTGGGCCGCAGGAGACACTGATGTTGGTCTGTTAAGTATAGCTCCCGTGTCAATAACCTTGAAACCTAATGCCCGGCTGCCCCGCATTCCTCAGTATAAAATTTCACCAGAAGGTGAACAGGCCTTGCTGCTCATTATTCGTGACCTCATTCAGAAGGGGGTTGTGGAAGAAACAGCTGCCAATATCTGTAATAGTCCGATTTTGCCGATTTTGAAGAAAACCCCAATTGATGGTGCCCTGGATTATAAAAATACATATCGTTTTGTGATTGACCTTAGAGAGGTGAACAAAATTGTGGTCCCGCAATATCCGGTGGTGCCTGACATTACTGCAATTCTGACAATGATTCCCCCTAGGGCTCAGTATTTTTCAGTAATAGATTTGAAGAACGCGTTCTTTAGCATTCCAATTCACCCTGATAGCAGACATGTCTTCGGATTGTCATTAGCTGGTCGTAGTTTTAGATTTACACGCGCACCTCAAGGCTATACAGAGAGCCCTAGCATTTATAGCCAAGCTTTGAAGACTGTCCTCGATGAATTAATTCTCCCTGCAGGAACCTCGATCATCCAGTATGTGGATGACATCCTGGTGGCCTCCGATACGGAAGAAGGTTGCAAGGAGGCCACGGTTAAATTGCTGACCCATTTGGCTCATAAAGGGAATAAAGTGTCCCTTTCTAAATTCCAGTATTGTCGGCAGGAAGTGACCTACCTGGGTCACTTACTGTCGAAAGCGGGGAGGCGATTGACCCCGGAGTGAATATCTGTGATTACTAACATGTCTGTTCCTCGTACTCAACGTGATGTTCGTGCTTTTCTTGGCATAACCTCTTACTGTCACCAGTGGATTCCTAACTATTCACTCCTCTTTAAACCCTTGTTGTATTTGACAACCAAAGATGTGCATGAACTCCTACCCTGGATGGATGAATGTCAAGAAGCCTTTGATTCTTTAAAGTCTGCTCTTTGGTCTGCACCTGTCTTAGGTACTCCAGATTACCGGAAGCCTTTTTCACTTTATGTGCACGAGGTGGACGGTTGTTCACTTCCAGTGTTAACACAGGGTTTTGGCGGAAAGCAGAGACCCTGTGCTTTCTTTTCATCAGTTTTGGACATTGTTGCCCAAGCCCTCCCGAGTTGCCTGAGGGCCATTGCTGCAGTAGCGATGGCCATCCGACAATCAGAGGGAATAGTTCTGAATATGGATCTCACAGTCATGGTACCGCATGCTGTGGATATTCTTTTGAATAGAACTAAGACCCAGCACCTCACGAGTGCCAGATTGACAGGATATGAGCTAACTCTGTTTGCACCCCATATCACGATCAAAAGATGTGCCACTTTGAACCCAGCCACATTACTGCCCCTTCCTTCGACTGATGTCAAGGACGATGTCCATGACTGAATATTTCGAACAGAAGAGGAAACAACGGGCGTGTAGATCTCTCTGACACCCCTTTATCTGACCCCCAAGGGGAGTTGTAAGTGGATGGTTCTTGTTGTAAGTTACCAGATGGCACTGCGACAGCTGCTTATGCGATTACGACACTAATGACTGTGGTGGAAACAGCAGGGATCTCTCATCACTCGGCTCAAGCAGCTGAACTAATAGCCTTGTTAAGAGCATGCGAGTTGAGTGAAGGATTGAGGGTGAACATTTTTACAGACAGCCAGTTCGCCTTTGGCGTGACCCATAGCTTTGGGAGGCTGTGGAGGGAGAGGGGTTTATTTACTACACATGGTCAGAAAATTCAGCATGGTCCTTTGATTGACCGATTGTTATTTGCCTTAACATTACCAGATAAAGTGGCCATCATTAAGTGTAGCGCCCACAAGAAAGTTGTTGATTCTACTGGAAAGGGAAATGCTTTTGCTGATTCAGTAGCGAAAGAAACAGCCCAAACTAGAATGAACCCCATGTTCCCTAGTACATCGGCCCGATGGGTAGCAGAAACATCCTTGTTTGATAATACTATTGAAAGTGTGAGAGAACTACAGAAAGAAGCAACACTAGATGAAGTACAGAGATGGGAACAGGAAGTAGGAAAACTAGATAAGAATGATTGTTGGATAGACCTATCTGAGAAACAGCGATGGTTACTGCCCAATGCATTGGTATAGGCTGTAGTGACAATGGCCCATAGCCCGGCCCACATAGGCGCGAAAGGTATTTGTGCTGTGTTAGACCCAGTATGGAACAACCCAAAAATTTCCAAAACTGCAGCACATATAGTGAAATATTGCACGGTGTGTTTGCGCTATAATCCAGGAGGTAGAGAATCTGTTTTGAGTGGAAGCTTTGCCCTGCCATCCTCACCTTTTGAGGTAATGCAAATTGATTACATACAGATGGAAAGAGTGAATACCCTGAAGTACGTATTGGTGGTGGTATGTGCTTTTAATAAATGGGTTGAAGCCTACCCCACCAAGGAAGCCACTGCAGTTGCTACTGCAAAAGCCCTGGTAATGGAATATCTGCCACGATATTGCTTGCCCCGCGTTATTTGGTCCGACAACGAGCCTCATTTTAATGCTCTACTAGTCCAGAGTGTGTGTAAAGGATTGCAGATAAAGCAAAAGTTCCATGCCGCAAGACATCCTCAGTCGGCTGGGCTGGTTGAAAAATATAACGGAATTCTGAAGTTAAAGATGGCTAAAATGTATTGTTCATCACCACCCCCTTTTCTGAATCGTTTTTGGCCACTATAGGTGTGGCAGGGTATACTCAGACATGAGTCCCTTGCTCACTGCTCCATCAGGATTCAAGCAAGCCGGGCCGACGAGCCTGAAATGCCAGAAACCGGTCCCCGGTAGCTTGTCTCCTTTCTGGTGAAGAATTGGCTTGGTAGTTTGGTCTGCCCTGTTCCCATGATGCACTGGGCCAGGGACAGACTAATTTGCATATAGCCAGGTTCTGAGCTGGGATGGGGCAGTGAGCTAAATAACGGTGATGGATCAAGCCCTGATCTTTGGACTGGGTAAGAGTGGTCTGCTTAATTCAGACACTCTGTTCATCACCACCCCCTTTTCTGAATCGTAAAATGTATGAGAGCACTGGATTAAAGTGGCCTGATGCACTCCCATTGGTCCTGTTGTCCTTGAGAACAACCCCTCATACTAGAACTGGATTGTCTCCTTATGAGGTGATATTTGGTCGGCCTGCCAATGTGTGGGGAGTCCCCAGACCCCGATCCTTTAGGGATATTGATTTCCCATTGATGACAGATTACCTGTACGCTTTGACTAAAGATTTGCGTTCTATTCATCAACAGGTATCGGACACATTGAAGCCACTACCGGAGGGTCCTGGACATTGTTTGGAGCCCGGCCAGAGGGTGATTGTGAGAAGTTGGCCTGATGTATGATGTCCACAATTCTGTGGGCACCTTGTATCAGTCCAAACAATCCCTTATGGTGGTGGTTGTAAGTCAACCTTAATAGACAAGCTATCCTAATGGTAGCACTGACTAAGCAGCCTAAAGGCTTAACTCAAGAGGGCATGTGAAGCCAGCTGTTTTACCATATGCAATCCTGTAATATCAAATGAAAGGACACCACACAAGTTATATATTATAAAAATATCTGTATTTATTACTAGAATAATCCCCTATACTCTTTGAGTATAGAAGTACAAGCGTTTAAACAAAAGCACAGTTAAACATATGAAAGTTGCACAAGTATGGATGAGGCCGGTGGCCACTCAAACCATATATCAAAAAGTGGTATAAGTATCACTTTACGAACAGTGGTAAGGCTGGTGCCTTGGGAATCGCTGGGACTACACTGGACTAACAGCAGTTAGGACGGGAGTAGCCCGCGGGATTCGGGTGCAGCGCTAAAAGCACACACATGCACCAATGCCAAGTCAATGGTGCGTAAAAGTTATCGAGTTACAGTTTTAGGAGTCTTCCGTCTGGAATAGAATTACCACACTTTAAACGTAGACACTAGAGGTGTAAACCACTACAGGAGCACCGGTGTTAGATCGTTACCTCACCCACAGGAAGCAGCTGCATAGGTGCCAAAGTGTGTCGGGTTTTGTCGTGTAGATCTATGGAGCCTGGAGATGAAGATGCTGCAGGCGGCCAGGAGAGAAGAGTCCGGTTGGATCCAAGGGTGGATCGGAGATGTAGAGTACCTGAAAGCAGAGGGGACAGAGTCTGGGTCACTCAGCAGTGACCAGGAAGGAACCAAGCAATGCCGGGCGCAATCAGGTGGTTGATAGAAAGCTTGTCTCCGCTGCCACGTGAACTCTGGAGCATCGAGGGTGTCCAGAAGTGGATCACGAGCTGTCCCACGAAGGCTCTCGCTGTCGGCGGTGTCGGCCTCAGGATTGGAGTCAACAAGCCTTGGCAAAGGCAACCTGCGCAGGAATGGAAAATCGCTTCTCGTTCAGACCAGCAAGGTCAGATAGATTGCTCCTTTTCAGGGGAGCGAGGGCCAGTCTGGAGCAACCAGACTAGCAGTGTAAATTCTTTGGTTCGTCGGTTCTGGGGCCACTAGCCAACGGGCAAGCGACCGGACCAACGCGTCGAGCAGGAAAATGCAAAAGGGCCCCACGCAGCACTCGATGAGTGTGGAGGGGAGATCTTCGGTGCAAGAGCTGCTCTGGGCTGGGGCTTCTCAAACCCCAATGCACAGCTTCGAGGGTGCCTCGGGAGCTGCACGGTCAGCACTTCGTGGTTTTTCCAAGATGGCATGCCCCACGCTTCACGTCGCCTCCACGGGTCTCAGATTCGCTGGGACTGTGGATCGGGCTGTTAGAAGTCAGAGGAGCTGGGTCTCGTCGATCTCTGTCGCTCGAGTTCCGGCGGGAACTGCAACAAAGCAAACGTTGAGGTGCTGGATGGCGACTGTTTGCACAGGGTGGTCATTTCTTGACCACAAGGGAGATTCTTCAGTCTTCCACGTCGAGTGGGATGTCGAAGGGTCCAGAGTTTCGTTTCAAAGTTTCAGTCAGGATGATCTGAGGTGCATTGGCACAGCTCCTACCTTTATTCCAAATCAAGGGGCTGGATCTCCTGCTAGGTCCCTCCTATGGGTGGGACACAGGAAGGGGGTTGTTACACCCCTTTCCCTTTGTCCAGTTTCGTGCCAGGACTGGGGCTGGAGTGCCCCAGAACCGGTTTGACTGTAATTTCCTGACACCTTGTGTGCCCCAGGCATTGTCTAGTTTCATTCAACCCTCCCTGCTCCTATCCACTATCTCCTGTCTGGGGAGGTGTAGCACCTCCCTGTGACAGGAAACTCTTTGTCCAGGCCTCCCCTGCCCGGTTTCGGTCAGCAGCAGGAGGCCAGACTTGTGTCGGGGCAGCAGCATCCATTTTGTGATGCTAAGGCTCTGATTAGGATTAACCGCGTTTTAAGTAAAGTAACATGTCTTCTCCCTCTAGAAGGGTGGAATGCGACCCCCGTCGCCAGAACTGGCGAGGGGGTAGTATTCCAAAGTGTATGACACCTTACACGACATGTTTTGATAAAGCCAAACCAAAGTTAGCAATAACCGCGAGGATTATAATGCACTTAAGAGTATATGGTATGGCAATATCACTGGAACAGCAGTAAGGAAAGGCTCCGAATGCTGCAGACAGGCTCAGCTCATGCTAGAGCACCATCTCACATAAAACCAAGCACTCTGCCTCCACGATTGTTAAGGCATGCCATAGGAGTGACTTATAGGTATATATGTGTCCAGATAGGTTTCGATATAGGTATACTATATCTAAGCAAGGGGTGATTACACCACCTTGCCCCAGCTGAGTGATCAGCCAGTTGTGTATGTTTGGATGGCCAGCCAGGGGTGGCAAAAGATATGCTGCAGCCCCTGGTAGGCCTTGGATGCACCTATGCCCTGGGTACCTATAGTACACTGTACAGGGGCTGATAAGGTGACCCAATCCAATTTAGTTATGCACCTAGGGTACATGGAGTCCATTTTAAAGAGAGAGTAGATAGCCTGGGGCCCTGAATAGCCGGGTCCCAAGCCAACTAAGTCGAAAACCAGCTAAACACTAGGCAAAAAAATCTGGGGTAACCATAGTCAGGTATCCACCTTCCTACAGTTATGTCGAGGAATTTTCAACGGAAATCGAGTCTGGAGCCAAGGTGGTCCGACCCCTATCAAATCATCTTGGTGACCAGAACAGCGGTGAAAGTGCATGGAAGAAAGCACTGGATCCACGTCAGTCATTTGAAACGTCTTCTGCTGCCCCTGCCATTTGATCTAAGGAATCGAGAAGGAATTCCGAGTCAGGAAGGAGAGCTGAATCAAAGCTTTAAGCCCTTTTCGGATGCTCAAGAAATAGGGCAACCAAGGGAGGTGTTGCCCACAGTAGAAAGTGTGACTGCTAGACCAGCGAAGGCTGTTGTCCCCAGGGCACCACAAGTTTTGAATGCATCAGATACCCTTGCAGCAGAATTGTTTTCTGACCAGGAGCAACCTGGCCGTTGTAAATACGACCTGGGTCCCGAAAACAGCGCGGTGCCCCAGCTTTCATTGATAGGAGCTAGACAGACACTTTGAGTTGAGGAACATCGGATAGAGTTACTGGAGTTACTTGATGCTCTGTTCATGACCGAGACGTGGCTCCTTGATGGTATGGACTCGGTCTGTAACCTAGCGACTCCTGCGGGCTATACCATACACACCGTGAACAGAAGCACGAGAGGGGGAGGGTTGGCGCTCATAATTAAATCACATTTCGACTGTCAATTGATCAAAGTGGACATCAAGGGCAGCGAAAGCGCCCGCTTTTCGATCAAAATCAACCCACAGTTCTGTGCTACCGGTCTTTTGGTTTACAGACCCCCTGGGGCAGACGCCCCCTTCACGAATTCCCTCTTACAATATTTGGGCTCCAACATTATCAAATCGGCTAACTTCACGATCATAGGTGATCTCAATTTACATCTTGATAGAGACACCGAGCCCAAAGTTGCCACTTTTCTTGCGGATCTCGCGGCCTTTCAACTGAACCAACTTGTAATCGGCCCCACCCATAGAGCGGGACATCTTCTTGATCCCATCTTCTCCAACATTACCGGAGGTTCCGCAGGCCTGCCTATACCCATGACCTGGACAGACCATCACCTAGTAACACTGTCTATCTCTTGTAATTTGAGCTCGGCTGAGGTGCCCACTCCGTTAGTTCAGAAGCGGCCTTGGAAAAAACTCTGTCTTGAAGACCTACACAACTTGTTGGTATTGAACCCCCCACCCTCAAGTGATGACCCGGACGTAGGGTATAACCAGTTCTGCCTCTGGATTACCCAGGCACTCGACACCCTGATCCCTGCCAGATGGACCAAGACTCGCACCCACACTGCTAGCCCATGGTATAATTCTGAATTAGCTATGCTAAAAAAGCAATGTAAAAAGGCAGAGAGGGGTTGGAGGAAACACTATGATGCCAACCTCAAACAGGACTATATCCAGCTTAAAAAAATGTACCACCGTAAGGTCTCTAGGACAAGAGCGACATATTATGCCAATGAAATTAGCAATAGCTCCAACACCTCGAAATCGGTATTTAAAATTTTGAAAGACCTTACCTCCAAAAAAACTGTCAATACTATTACCATCTCTCCTGACCTCTGCAATAACCTAGCTAACTTCTTTATCGATAAGATAAAGAAAATCTATAACACTTTTCCAAACTGTCCGCTGCCATCGGCCATTATAGACCCTACCATGCCTTCTCTCTCCTCCCTGCCTACACTTGAGCGAGAGAGTTTCCAAATAATTGGTAGGAAAATAAAATCTGGATCCCCTGCAGATCCCTTAAAGCCGGATACCTTCTGTGTAGCTCACGAACTTATCACAGAACACATCCGAGACATCATCAACCTGTCTCTCTCCACCGCCAGAGTTCCTTCCAAATGGAAGCAGGCTTGGGTTTCTCCCATCCTAAAAAACCCCACTTTAGATCCTTCGCTTCCTGAGAACTTCAGGCCCATCTCTCTGCTTCCCTGGCCCGCTAAAATCATAGAGACACATGTCAACAACATTCTGTCCGATTTCCTTCTTGCCAATAACATTCTGGACGACTCTCAACACGGGTTTAGAGCCGGTCATAGCACCGAGACAGCCTTGCTCAGTGTCTCAGAGGACCTCCGTACCATTCTTGACGCCGGAGGAACGGCAGCACTGGTCCTGTTGGACCTCAGTGCTGCCTTCGATACGGTGTCACACGAGGTCCTCTTGTCGAGACTGGAGGAAGTTGGAGTCACAGGGACTGCCTTGGGATGGATTAGAGACTTCCTGTCTAACAGGTCGTTTAGAGTCTCTACCCCCCCTTACATCTCTAAGGAGCACAGCATTGGACAGGGAGTGCCGCAGGGTTCTTCCCTGAGCCCTACCCTGTTCAATGTTTATGTCCGCCCTCTGGCGGAGGTGGCTAGAAGAAACGGACTGGCATTGGTATCCTATGCAGATGATACCCAGTTGGTGGTGGCTCTTAATGACAACAGTGGTCTGGAGGCACACCACTTTAAGCAGACACTCACTGACATCACCAACTGGATGACGGCGAACTTCCTCCAACTAAACGCCGGGAAGACAGAGATACTGCTCTTGGGGAAAAACATCTCGTCCTGGGGCGACAACTGGTGGCCTGATGTTCTAGGCCTACCTCCCAAGCCTAAGGAATGTGTGAAAAATCTGGGAGTCTGGGTGGACTCTGCTTTAAAGTTCACTCACCACACCAAAAAGGGGGCTGCCACGTGCTTCGGCATCCTACGTAACATCAGACCTATTTTGAAGTTCTTCGACTGCCGCACTCGCCAGCTTATTGTCCAGGCAACCATCCTTTCTAGGCTGGACTATGCCAGTTCTCTCTTACTGGGGGCAAATCTGGCTGAAACGACCAGACTACAGAGAGTCCAGAATGCGGCAGCCAGGGCTCTGGTAGGTCTCCCGCGCCATTCCTCGGTATCCGGAGTCTTGAAAAAACTGCATTGGCTCCCAGTGGGCAAAAGGATCCAGTTCAAGGCTTTGTGCTTAGCCTTTAAAATCCTTAAAACCGCCTCTCCGCCAATGTTGCGCCCCCTCCTGTTAGAGTACACTCCTAGGAGACCGCTCCGCTCAGAGGGACAGCACCTAGCGATTATACCCCGCACCAGACGTGCCAGAGTAGGAGGCCGCTCTTTCAGCTTTCTGGCTGCCAAGTTATGGAATGGTCTACCTGAAGCTATCCGTGGCATTCAGGACCTGCTAGCCTTCAGAAAGGCCGTCAAAACTCATCTTCTCCAATAATTTTTCTTTTTCTCTGCGTCTTTAATTCTCTGCACTTTGTCTGCTCACAGCGCCGGGACGCCCCTTAGCTGGGGCAGCCGCGCGCTATACAAATTACCATAACATTAACATTAACATTAACTGAGCAAGACACTGGACTGAACCCGCTGAGAGCTAGGAACATTGTGTTAAATAGCTCTGTTCACAAAGAAAGACTGAGTTAAGGGCCGCGGTTGTACTACTGGGATATAGAAGTTGGTTCTTTTGATGAACGATAGGAGTCTACCTGTGAGACTCTAACGGACACAGGGAGAAGATCCCTTAGTGGGAAGAAGAACCCTCTGGTGGTGTGCGTGGTTTGTGGATACAAGATTAGTTTTGGACTTTTAGAGAGGATCCGAGTTAGACTTTGGACTTATAGAGAGCATGTTTCCATTTGCCCGATTTGCGATGGAGGATGAACGACCACTTGCCCCTCGACGGTATATGGATAACATGCAATTGTTTTCCGGATGGCCCACCAGAGTGAAGATGGCATTCTTTGCTTTTATTGTTATAATTACAGTGATTTTGATGTGTGTATTTGCGTATTTAGAATTCCAGCATCGTGTGCAGAAACTGCTAGGAACTACCCCTGCCCCGGAGGAACACCTCTTTTATTCTCTACCTCCTCATAAGGCTAGACATAGAGAAACTTATGCGAAGAATGTTTTTATTGAAATGTTACACCAGACCCATAGTACCACGAACAAAACAAATTGTTGGGTTTGTGGGTTACTTCCATCAGTAATGCATCAGCATGAATTGTTCCTTTCCCTACCCTTATCTCACCTAGCTAGCTGTGAAGCATGGTTCCAATTACTGTCATTGATGTATTCTCACTATGTAGCTGAACCCAAGATATATACTGAAAAGGATTATGAGGCCATTTTGAAGTATATAGAGCAGCACCAAGGATTTGATGCCAAAGGAAATGGAGGAGAGGGATCCTTGGATCCAAATGCTTGTATGAATGTGTACACAGATTACAAAAATGCTACCTGGTTACAAGAGGAAATGCAGGATTTTGAACTGTTCAATTACACTATGTATTTTCAGCATTTCAAAGAACGAAATGTCACTAATGACAAAGCCTTGCCGATCCCCATTATTAATACTACCTCCCCATTTTGCATACAAGGACGAGGTCATGTTAAGGTAGGGAAAAGTAAATGTAATTACACCTACACTTTGCAGACATACAGTACTCCTCCCATGATTACTCCTCCCGATGTATATTTTGTATGCGGTCAAAACGCATATACTTGGCTTCCCCGGGGATGGGCAGGGCGTTGTTACCTCTCATTCTTTTACCCTCCAGTTTATATTGCTCCACCTGATTATCACAAGACACATCAATTGGTTCGGAGAGATATAGCAGCTAATCGTAGCATTAGGAGTTTTGATACTGATAGTACTGATCAGACGGACACCTCTTTGCAGCAATTTGAGGATTTTGCTATTTCCTTACCCCTTTTTGGGGACCTATTTTCAATAGGCGTAGTATAAGGCGCCTGTCCAGAATAGTGGAAACCTTGGTTCAGACCACAACTGGGATCCTGACCAACATTACTGTTGAGCTTCAGGTGACGAGGCTTGTTTCGCTTCAGAACCGGATGGTTCTTGACGTCATCCTCGCAGATAGGGGTGGAGCCTGTCACGTGATCGGCAGCTCTTGTTGTGTTTTCATCCCTGATTCAGCCCCCACCATTCACCTTGCAATCCAGAAGTTACACCTTTTAGCTAGTTAAGCACATGTCGACAATGGTACTTGGTCCCTTAGTGGATGGTTCTGGGGTCTTTTGGCTACCTGGGGCTGGAAGATATTTATGATTCTTGCTGGAGCCTTTGGAGTCATATTTACTTGCTGCCTGTGTCTCCATTGCGGCCCGGCTTGTTGTTCTTTCTGTGCAGCTAGGATAACGTCTGCCTTACACGTCTCGCGGCAGGCCAAAGTCGACAAGCAAATGAATCAGAAGGAGGTCTCGGATCTTATGCAGATCGATGAAGGAGTGTTTGTAGAATAGATCTAGTTATATTGGCTATAGTAGGCCAAAAGGGCCGTCTGATGGGATATAAATGTGATACTTACATGTTATTGGCCTAATATATACAATATAACCTTATAACCGCACATTAGTATTACATTATTATGTTGTATTATTGTAGTCAGAAACGATTCACTCTGGTACTACGTAAACCTATTGGTATGATCGGAGCCATCTTGTTTCGTTTCTCTATGTCCACGTACTGTTTCCCTGAAATCACGTGATCAAGCTTTCTGCATGAAACCACGATGTCAGACTTAGCCGCCTGCTCCACTCGTTAGTTTGTAGCACAGGGAAACCCAAGGTCACACCTGCCCTTCTAGTGGGATGCGCACATTCTAGCACATCCCGTTCCTGTCCTCCCCGAGCTTCAGATAGAAAGGGAGGCACCTTACTGACCTGCCCCCGGAATAGCTTAGGCCGAGCAACTCGCAATCAATTGTGCCTTATATGAGTCTTCCTGCTGGCTCCTTGACAAGTTGTATCTTTCCTTCTAAGGTGACATCGTGCTATGTGTGAAACGTATATATGCTTTGTACTGCTTGTGTGAAGTCAGTCTCCTCTGCGCACCTCTGAGGGTCATGCAGACTGAGGCTCCCCTGTCAGGGCTTGTATTTGCTGAATAAACAATTGAACCTTCTCCATTTCCGACTGACTTATTACTTATGAATAATATATATGGGCTATTGGTGAGTATGGTCCATTAGTATAATATTTGGTTCCTTCATCATAACAGTGGCCGCGGCCACCTCAGTAGGCTCTTTATAATCGGCCGTAGGGTTTTTTCGGGGGTCAGGCAGTTGGCCTTTCAGGGAGAGTACCTCACTTCGTTTTCAGGGGGTGGAAACCCATTGCTCCTGGAAACGCCTTCTACATGTTGCCGGGTGATCACATTATTGGCGTCTCGAATCTCGGGCACTTCAGGGTGAAAAATGAGGTGTATCTCCTGCATAGGATACTGTTTAATATGGGGCGGGTGTTACTGTACCTGTTCCTATAATCCACCAATATTGTGATATTGCTGTGCACCTCCCATGGAGCAAGTCCCGCCGCGTAAACCCTATCCCGGATATCATATATCACCAGCGGGGCTATTCCACCTATACACCGTTCCAAGAGCCCAATGAGGGTCGCTGCCATGTGTTGTAGGGCATTGTTGGACTTGGCCCTTCTGGCAGGTTCACCCCTGAACTTTTTGCCTTGAATTATAGTGATTTCTGGTCTTTGCGCACTTTGACACTGTGGCGCAGTGTAAAGTGCGTGCGCTCCCTGAGTGCGTGTGTGAGATAGGCCTGCCCTCCCATAAGAATGCATGGGGAATGTATGTGTCCCTGGTAGTTCCTGATGCGTGGGGTGTACAGGCTCGAGTCTGGTATGTGCGGACTCGTGTGATTGAATGCTGCGAAATGATGTATGCGGCATGAATGTGTCTAGTGTGGAAGTGCCACTTCTAGACATGGCTGTACGTGTGCTGTGAGGGTGCTGGAGTGTGATTGGCTGGAGCTGGCTGGGATGCCAGGCTCCAGGATGTCTGGATGGGTCTGCCCAGTGTTGAGTGCTGAGATTAGCATGCTGATGTGAGGGAGGGGCTGCACCTGTGTCCTGAATAGGGCTGGGCTTTTCCCACACAATGCTGGCTCCGCCCCCTGTGGTACGACTGATGACCCTAGCCTGCCTGTTGAATGGAAATTGTGGCTGAGGTAAACACAGTGCTCCAAAACCAGCTGCGACTGGTTCCCCCCCCACCCTGCACCTGAAGACAAAGGGAAAAGGTGTATAAAAGAGGGGCTGTGACCCCATGAAAATGTTCTTGTTTGTTGCTTGAATCCTGCCAGGGGCATGCTGCTGCTGGGGCCCAGGGGAAGGCTTGCCCTCCCTGGGCCCTGCCCAGCCCCTGGATGCCTGATGTCTGTTCTCTTCCAGGATCCTGCCTGAGGGGGCTGCTGCTGTTGCTGGGCCAGAGGACCGCCACGTGGGTTGCCTCCCTGCCTGGGGGCCCAGTGAGCTGGCTCTGGGCCCAGCCTTGCCCCCCCCCGCCTGCCTGGGAACTTTGCTGAAGCTCTGCCTGGCTCCTAGCGTCTGGGAGCGCTTTATTTGACTCATAGCGCTTGGGAGCGCTCTTTGCTATAATTTCCGTGCTTCCCCGCCCCGCATTTTGCGTGGGGAATAGCAGGTGCCCACCCTGCGTGTTTTGCGGGATTAATTGATTGATCGAGCCGGTGCCCACCCGGCATTTGTCCCGCGCCCTTGCCGCTGTATCTGATATTTTTAATTTACCTCGAGGGAGCCCACCCCTCGGTAAATTCATCCCCCCGCCTACGGAGCCGGAGACGGGCCGCCGCGCTGCCCGCTACGACCTGGAAGCTGCAGCGGTGACCCGGAAGTCCCACCCCCGCAGCACAAGGAGGAGAGTAGGGCGGTGGAAGGTGCAGGCGGGGCTCCATGGCGAGGAGAGCCCCGCTGCCCACGAGAGACGAGCCGCCCGCCGCACCAAGCCGAGGAGCAGCCCCAGAGAGAAGAGCTGCAGCATCAAGAGACCGGTGAGTGCCCGGGAAGGGAGGGGGGCATCGGGGCACATTGCTGGTGCCCGCCCCTCCCCCCTAGTGAAAGGCTCGTGGGGGCCTTACCTGTTGTTGAGCCTGTCGAGGCTCCAGTATCCCGGGGCATTCTTTTACAGTCCCGGAGGGACTCCAACGACGGGCCATTGGTCTCGAGTCCCCCAGAGGGGGGGACTCCCACAGAAAGACGCCAGCGTTGTTTTCGGAGCCTGAGAGGCTCCCGAGAGGCCGCAGTTGTTGTGAAGCCACGAGGGCTTCAGGGGGGCATTTTCATTCGAGCCTGCGAGGTTCTTGCCGGCACATTCTTTTCCCAGAGCCCCGAGAGGCTCAGAGCGCCATATTTGTTTAGAGTCCTGAGAGACTCTCAGGGGGCACTTTTGTTTATTTAGAGCCTGCAAGGCTCCCCCATCGTGTTGGCCCCATCATTGTTCTTTCAGCTGCCCAGCACTTCGTGGGCAGCTGCCACGTTTAGGCCCCCTGACTTTGGACACAGGGCGTCCTAGCCCCAACAAGGCCAGTTCGCCTAGGGACAGTCACAGGTGGTGACTTATGTGATTCTTGCGCAATTGTGTTCTCCTTTGATACACCTCTGAATGTTTTTAGGCATCATGTGTTTTTCCTCCCCTGCCCTCTGAATGTGTTTTTATGCGTCATGTGCCTTGTTCTTACACCTCTGAATGTGTTGTTGATACATCATGTGTTTTCCTTCCCTGCACCGCTGAATGTATGTTATGCATCATGTGTTATGTGCTTATACCCCTACAGGTATTGTGATACTTAGGTGGTTTTTCTCTTAGTGCAGGTGGTGCTAGTGAGGTCCTGGTTACCAGTAGTTACTGGTTGTGTGCTACAGTGATTTACATTCTATGTTCTAAGTGCTATTTCTAAAAGTGTTACTTCTAAAAGTGCTGATTCCTGACAGTGGTCCAGGTGGCCCTGTCTTGTACATATCCCCTGTAAATTCTGCCCGTGCCTGTTGGCACATTGTAAAGTGTGTTTTTATCTAATGTGTTTTGGTGTAATACAAAGGCTATTGTTATATAACCTTGTGTGGGAGTTTCCTTTGTGGTGGGTCTTGGGTGTTGTTGCTGGGGTGCGTGCGCAAATACTTAACTCACATCGCCTCCAAGTTTAGCCTTGCTGCTCGCGCCACGTTACCTAGAGGGTGAGCAGGGGTTATCTTGGCGTGTAACTCCCTTGCCCTGACTTAGGAGTGGTGGTCTCTGACTGACTTTGGCGCAAGCCCTGGCCAGCCAGGGATCCCATTTCTAACAGGCATGTTGCTGAACAAAAGGCTCAAAGTCCTTCATCACACTCCAAACATCATGAGCAGAGTGAATGGGGAGTCGAGCCCTCTGTGCAGCTTGGTTAGCAACCATAGTCTTTTCCTCATTCCCCACATCTGACCGTAATAATACACGTCCCAGTTTATCCCTAGTAAGAACGTCATAGCGCTGCCCAGACCCTCATAACGGGGTATCATCCACGGCACCAAGAGGACGAAAAGGGTTTGTAGGTGAGAGAGCGGGAGCAGAAACAGACACCATAGAGAAAGGTGTCTGCTTGACCGGTGTAGTGAAAGTGGAGCTAGTCGGATCTGAGCTGGGTAGGGCAGGAGACATTACGATCGTCGCAGGCTCTGAGATAGTAGAGGCAGAGGAGGTTGACACCGGGGGTAAAGAGACCGGCCCCGCAGGGGAAGAGACCGGAGCAGTGGGATAAGTTTTCCCCGGAGCATAAGGGGGTGGTGAATCCAACCACTCCTCGACAAAATCCTCTTTTTCCTCCTTCACCACATAACACTTATCGACTTCCAATCTACACCGTCTGTCTTCTCGTTCTATGCCTTTCTCAACCTGATCTTTATCATGAGCCACCGCCTTCTGTACCACAGTCTGAAGCCTATTCCTCCTCTCAGCCTTCTGCACTTTGATACGCTTCTTTCTCGCCTCTTTCTGCCACATTCTCAACACATCAAACATGGACTGTCTACTTTTCGTAAAAAACAACCTATCCCGCAAAAAGTCAAATTTTCGCTCATCAAATAAACCGTTGACCGGCCATTGCAAATCGTAATTGTCCCGGGTATATTTGTGCCACAAGGTGCTAAATATAACAGGGCCAATTCCGTGTTTGATGTACATCTCATAATTAGGGGAGCCCTCCGGAGGCATGGGTTGACTCTCCTCTAGACAGGCATCCACTGAGCCGCAGCACCGGCATCCAGCACAAAACAATTTACTAAAATAAGGCATTTCGAAAGGGAGATGAAAAGAAAAGAAGAACAAAATCCAAACTGCCAACAAGAAACCCACCCTACAATAAATACGTTAACGTTGCACCCTGATTCATCGCCATTCACACATACACATTCAAGCTCAACTCAGAACGCTTCACTTCCAAATATTTCCAAACCAAACAGGTAGGCTTCTCACCCCAGGCCTTTCCCGTAATTAATTCTGCCTAATTCCCAATTGGCCTGTCAGAAATTCTCTGGGCCACGCGGACCTTTTACAGTCAGTTTACAAAATTCCCAATTGGCCCATCAGTCAGCCCAGCGACCCTCCGTACCTGTAGGACCCTCCAGGACCGAGACAAGAGCCTGTCGGCTAGTGCCTCCCAAATCTGAGACACCGCTCTCTAGGGCCTGTCAAACCAAAGCACAGCTCGCCGGCTTGTGCTGAATCAAAAACACAGTGCCACTAGGCTAGTGTCAAACAAGAGTGGTGCCACCACGTTTCACCAAAAACGAAATAAAACTCCACTCACCTGTTACACTCCGGTAAAGCAACGCGATTCTCTGCCTCCGATTCCTTTGACCAACAGGTCTCTTCCAAAGGGCTTCGTCTCTTCAGGACTCTGGCCGGGTGACCACAGTCCGGGAAGCGGTCTGACCAAATGGGCGGGGCGATTGTGAGAACAACGCTCTATTTGGTGGGGTACCCTGGTCCCCCCGTCCAGCTGAATCACTACCCCAGCCCCTCAAACCCGAATACGGGGTGGGGGTTATCCTATATGGTGGAGTCCCTGTTCGGGCGGCATTCTGAAGGGAGTGACCTCTAGAGACCACCCGGGTTACTTAGACCGCCTCATCGGGCCTTCCAATATAATGAGGAATTGGACAAATAGAGAATACAAACCGCAGAAGCTTTATTTAAAATCTCTGCAGAGTGAGCCCTGTCAACTGAGCCTCCGGGGGAATCTGCTGAGAGACTGACTTTACCCCTCCCTCCCCCCCTTCCCCCCCCGCCCCAGCGGGCGCATAGTAAAACCTCCAGAAGCATGACCCCTCTCACCCCTCACAGTGGAAAATCACCAGGCCTGGACATCAACGAACAATGGGGCACAGTGGACGGAGTCAACACCTGCAGATACATACTCCCTCTGTCTGCTGTGCAAGGTCACAGTGCCGTTTTGCGGCTCATTATCTCATGGAAGGAGGATTGCGCACAGGGAATGGAATACAAGAGTCAGACAATCGCCTCCTCGCCGAATGAAGCTTTCACCTTGGGCTGGAAAACTGTCTCAGAGCAGCTCGTTGCAGAAAGGGGTTTGCAAGGCCTACCAGCCACTACTAAATAATACGACTTATACATGGAGCAAACAAGTAGCAAAATGAAACTTAGCAGGCAAGACTAACATAATATATTAGTAAACATGCATAAGTGAGAGTAACAACATGGGCATTATGTGGCACAATCTACCATTCCGCAATTTGGGGTTTCTCTTCTTTTTTAGAGATGAAGAGTATTTCAGTCTTGTTTCGATTCAGTTTTAGGTGGTTACTTGACAGCCAGTGTTGGACTTCTTTAAGCGTGTCATTGAGTCATTGAGTCTCAGAATGTCCTCAAGGTGGTTTCCAGATAGATCTGTGTGTATTCAGCATACAGATGGAAGGGGATATTGGCTTTTCTGAGTAGGGTTGTAAGAGCACTGAACCTTGGGGTACTCCCCTGCTGACAGGGTGTAGATCGGACGTAAAGTTTTTGATTTTTATTCTTTGGGTGTAGTTGTGAAGGAAGGAGGAGAACCAGTGTAAGACCACCTCATCTAGACCTGCCCTTTCTTGAAGCCCCTTAATGAGGAGTTTGTGATCGATAGGTCTAGGAGAATGAGAAGGCAGCATTTGTCCGCATCCAGTAATTTGTGGATATCATCAATGACGTTGAGGATCGCGGTTTCCGTGCTGCAGCATTTTCTGAAGCCCAATTGGTGGATATTGAGGAGGTTGATGGTATCCATGTGTTGATTTAATAGGGGAGCACTTATCTTTCTAAGGTTTTGGATAGAAGAGGTAAGTTTGAAACTGGTTTGAAATTATTCAGATCTTTTGTGTCTAGGCCTGGTTTTTTCAGCAGTAGTGTGACTTGCCCGACTTTGAGGCAGTCTGAGACGACTCCAGATCTCCGGGATCTTGCACCAAAGCAGGGCAAGGGAGAGTTTAAACTTTTTGGTCAGTGGTGGAGGAAGAGGATCTAGAGCATGAGAGGAGGGATTGGATTTGGAGATCAGTTTGACTATCTCAGCTTCCTTTATAGGGATGAAAGATATCCAGGATTTTGTCAGGGGCTTGAATGTGATGTCATTGTTCCCAGGTGGGATGCTCTTGATGAGGAGATTGATGTTAATGTCCAGTGAGAGCTCACTGAGAATGTATTGGGCTTGGAGGTTTGTTGTCTTAATGATGTTAAAGAGCTCCCTGGGCCAGTTCTTTGCGTAGCTCCAGCGCGGTGCAGAAAAAAGATTTTTCTTCGTTCTGGATGTGTTTTTTATATTTCTTGCGGGCTGCTGTAAGTTGCTCGAGAGAATGTCAGAAGGGTTGTTTCTCCAGCGTCTCTCTGTGTCTCTTAGTTGTCTCCTTTCAGAGTTGATGTCAGTGTTAAACCATGATCTCGATGGAATGCTCCTGTTTTTTTTTATTTCAGGGGGGCTATTTGATCAAGAATGGCGTCTGCACTCGGAGGTGGCACAAGGTTTCTTTCAACAGTGGGGAGAGCCTTGGTTAGATCTATTCGCTACCGAAGAGAACGCGCAATGTCATCTCTTCTGTACGTTGGAATTTCCAAGGCGGCACTTGCTCGGCGACGCTTTTTGTCACAAGTGGAGCTGCAGTCTATTGTGCGCCTTTCCGCCTATACCACTTTACACAGAGTGCTGAAGAAGATCAGGCGCAGCAACCAGGCCCAAGGTATTCTTGTGACCCCGGACTGGGCTCGAAGGGTGTGGTATCCCGAGCTACTCAGTATGAGCATGGATCCCCCGATCCGACTGCCTCTTCGGGAGGATCTTCTGTCGTAGCAGCAAGGGACGGTACTCCACCCGAACCTGTCCAGCCTCCACCTACATGCGTGGTGATTAAGCGGCGACAGTTGATTTAGTTTGACTTGCCTCATGAAGTCTGTGATATCATTCTGGCAGCCAGGCGTCCCTCCACTAAATCGGTATACGCCTGCAGGTGGAACAACTTTGTGGCATGGTGCACAGCGAAGGCTGTGGTTCTTCTTTTTTGCCCCTATTTCACAAGTCCTTTTGTTCCTTCTTTCTCTGGCCCTGCAGGGCTCTGCTCTGGGCACTATTAAGGGCTATCTTTCTGTGATTTCAGCCTTTCTCAGACTCCCTGGTCAGCCCTCTCTATTGAAGTCCCCTGTTGTAAATAGATTTCTTAAAGGCATTACACACCTTTTCCCTCCTATTCCGTTTGTTATGCCACAGTGGGACTTGAATCTAGTTCTTACTTATTTGATGTGTGCTCCTTTTGAGCCATTTTACAACTGTCCTCTTCTTTTACTGAATTTAAAGACTGCTTTCCTGGTTGCCATCACCTCTGCTAGGCGCGTGAGTGAGCTCCAGGCTCTTTCCTGTAAGCCTCCCTTTCTGTCGGTTCATCCGGATAAGGTTTTGCCACGCACGCGCCCTTCCTTCTTGCCAAAGGTTGTGTAGTGTAGTTCCTATGTTTCTCAATAGGCTCTGCGCATTGGAATAACATAACCTGCAGCTTAGACGTAGACTTATGTTGACTAGGTCTCTGCCGAATATATTAGACTTAATTGTGAGTGCCAGCTAGCTCAGAGGTCACTGGAAACTTTCTCGAATAAACCGGAAGGGATTAGTCTCTGACAACCATATAACATGACAACTTTGTTTCCCCAGAATGAAACGTATCTCTAGAGTCGCGGAAACAATAGACGCTATTTCACTCAGTCAGATGTGCATGCTTCGTTTCACCAGAGTTGCGTAGAAATAGAGAGACAGGCGTTTTCAATAAAAGTATTTATTGAACAGTCTTATTTCTTAAGCATAAGAAATGCTATGCTACAATTGAAATCCTAGTTAAGAAGTACAAAGTATATAATACGAATAGTATTATAAAATAGTACTGTAAAAGCATGATATGGTTTCTAAGCCATAAACATAGAATATATAAAATGCATAAAATACATACAATAATAAAAGAGTGGCTAAAAGTACTCAACTGGTGCTTCTAACATACGCCTACCCCGGTGTACCTAACCTAAGCCTAGTACAAGGGAAGAAGTAAGGGAGGAGTAGTTTAAGTTTTAGTATTTCTCTGCCAAGAATCTGTTCAAGAATTCTCTAGGGATCTAATCAGCTCCGTACCTTGGTTTTAGAATGATAGAGGGCTGGTATCTCTCTCGGGATTCGATCTCCCAGCAACCCGCAAGGGCAGCTTGGAAACACAGGAGCTGGATTTTTCGGCAGGAGAAATGACAGAGTCTCTCAGTGCGTCAGTTGGAGGGTCAGTTTCCTTCAGCACTTGCAGCAGCAGGGCGTCGGGCAAGTAGTTAGTCGATCTGCTCCTGAACCACCGTATGTTTGACTGAGCAAATGTAGGCATATTTATACCCCTGAAGGTGCCGAGTCTGACGTAAGATTGTACATAATATCGTCACTAATGCCTCAGTTCCTTGAAAACTCCTGGATTTCTTGGATAAATTAGTATTCAAGCAGGGGGAAGTTCCTGACTGCTGAAGGCTGGTTTTACCATGAAATCAATGTGGATTCTCAGAGTTTAGTGGAAGTAGCCATGCCATTTTAGGGCTGCACAGGCTATAACTAAATAAGGCAATGATTCTTTATGCCTATATAAGGACTGGGTGAATTATACCTATATATGGGCATGAATCAGGAAAAATTACACTAGGGTCCTAGATTCCCACATAACAGTTGTCTCTGCCTTCCATATCGGGCAAACTATCACCTTGCCCACTTTCTTTCCGCCTCTGCACCCTTCCAAAGAGGAAGAGAGGCTTCACCGTCTGGAGCCAAAACGTGCGCTCTCATTCTACCTAAATCGCACACAACAGTTTTGGGTGGATGACCAGCTCTTTGTTGGCTACGTAGGTGCTAAGAAAGGCCGGGCTGTACACAAGAGGACTATCTCCCACTGGATCGTCTTGTGTATCAAAGCCTGTTATTCTCTGGGCGACGGCAGCTACTACTGCATTGGGACGTGGTGTCCCCCTGCAGGACATCTGTCAGTAATCCACGTGGTCCTCGCTGCACACTTTTACTAAGCATTATTGCCTTGACAGCCAATTACGGAGAGACTGCTTCTTTCGCTGTTCTGTTCTCCGTGACTTTCTGGTGTGATCTTGATTCATAGACCCACCCCCGGGGTTGGTATTGCTGGGGTATCTATTCTAAGGTAAGGAATCTATCACTAATGTGTTTCTCTCAGATGAACAAGTTACTTACCATTGGTAACGATATATCTATAAGAAACATTAGTTAGTGATAGATTCCTTACCGCCCCACCCATCCTCCCCATTCTGCGAACTGATTTCTAGGGTTAAAGTTATCCCTTTCAGGGCCCTAGTTTTAATGCACCAGTGGTCAGTATCTTGCATGGCTCTGTGTTCCTGGCTTGGAAAGTTATGTACAAAATTGACGTCAGCGCGCGTGGGCGCGTCTAAGTAACTCCGACTGCGTCATCTCAGCGACGACGACATATGATGAGCCGCACGACGACGCCTACCGATGCCTGGGGTAGTGCTGACGAAAATGTTCCGGATCCAGTCTGATGCCAGGGGTAATTCTAAGGTAAGGAATCTATCACTAACTAATGTTTCTTACAGATATATCATAAGGTAAGTAACTTGTTCGGTAACACATGCCCTGATTTGTGTGGCATGTCCTAATAGTGAATTACAGCCAATTTCTTTTTTTCACTATTGCTTGGCTATCTGTTCCCTTAGGCCAGAATGGGCAGTTTGATTATGACATCTTCTAATCCTAACTGACCCTAGGAACAAGATAAGGTTTAGTATGCCTGAACTCGGAACGTTAAAATACATCTTTTAGTGTGAGTGATTTTTACATTCTGTGTTTTACAATACCCCTTTTAGAAAGTAGGAATTTTCTTGCCTAACCATCCAGCATGCCTCTGCTAGGTTTGTGTATTCCATGTCTGGTTTGTGAGCGACCGGGGGCTGGAGAGGGCCTTGGCTCCAGCAGTCTGATGGTTCTGGGCTGGGCTGAATAGGACCTGCATTGAATAGAGAGTAGGGGGGGAGTTTTCCTTTCAGCTACCTGGGGCAGGTCTGCTTTCAACAATGGCGTCTCCACATCCTGCCAGGAAGTTGCACTGGGGAGGACAGAACTGGGTTTGGCTGGGCACAGGCCCCATCTGCCTTCAGAGGACAAAGGATTTAGCAGTTTATATATTGGGTCCCAGACCCCAGAACTTTAGATCACTCCTGGGAATCAAGACAAACCTTTTCCAAGGAGAAGAACCAGAGAAGATGAAGGAAGATTACTGCCGCTGTGCTGTTGCTGTTTGGGGTTGGCCTGCAGTGGTTACTTTATTGCCAAGGAAAGGAGAAAAGGAACTTAGTGTGAACTTTTACTATCTTGAGAAAGAACTCCAAGAGCTGGAAGCTGAGCTTGCCTCAGGTTCTGAAGCCTCAGGACACAAAGACTTCACCACCAGCTCCCCCTGAATTTCCTTGCTGGGAATTCTACCTGCAGTGAGGTGCCTGCTGTTGTTTTGGGCCCTCTGGAGAATGCGTGTCGCTGGGAGCTGGAAGGGTGACTCAACGAGGTAAAATCGTGTCTCCGCAGCAGCAGTTGCTGTCGCATCACGGAAGAAGTGTGTCGCTGCCATAGCTGTTCGCATCACTTTCCCTGCGACCCTTGTGTTTGTTTTGCATGACGAATCCAAGGTACTTTGAGAGTAAAGTGTTGCATTTAACATCTACTTTGAAATAAGCTATTTCTACCATTTTAAATTCTTATTTTTGATTACAGTATTGTGGAGTTTTGTTGTATGTTCTCGTGTTAAGTCTAGTAAAGATTACTTATTTTTCTAAACTGGTGTGGTGTCCATTTGTAGTGTTTTCACGGTATTATTGTATGTGTTCACAAATGCTTTACACACTGCCTCTGAGATAAGCCTGTCTGCTCGTGCCAAGCTACCAAGGGGGTGAGCAGGGGTTATTCAGGAGTGTATCCCCCTTTCCCTGACTATAAGCAAGGGCCCCTACTTGGTCAAAGGTACCTACCTCTGCCAAGTGGAGACCCTCATTTCTACCAGTGTTTACAGAAGCGATAAAGAGTTTTCAAAACGTAATTATTGTTGTACCTTAGATAAAGGTGCAGCCTATTGGGACACTCATGGATGTTTCGTGGGTGAGTTCGAAAGCATTTCCTTATTCAATTAGAATTGAGCTGACCCTGCTGTAGCCCCTTTGTAGGCCTCAAGTCACCTATCATATTGCAGATGTAGTCTTGTGCCCTGGCACTAAAGAGATCACCCTCCATTTAGCACCCCATGTTTCTTTAAAGCCATGCTTGGCAATGCACAGAAAAGCATATGAATTCCCTCAGTTCAAAGACAAGAGTCTGGGGTGGACTGAGTCCCCTCACTAATAAGAGGGGAAACCGTTGTGTTTAGCCCATGGCAGAAGGAAGTTCAGGTATGTCCCTTTTACAACTGTATGAAAACCCATGCATTTACCTAGCATTGTCATTACTGTTCCCAATGGCAAACATATGTGTTAGAAATTTGATTTCTGGTTGGCTAGGGTATGCGCCTAAGCCAGGCAGAAACCACCACTCTAGTCAGGGCACGGGAGTTACATGCTGAAGATAACCCCTGCTCACCCCCTTGGTAGCTTGGCATAAGCAGTCAGACTTATCCCAGAGGCAATGTGTAAAGCGTTTGCGCAACACACACATAGCAGCAACACACTAGGCACACCACAAAAGAGACTCCACACAAGGTTATATAACAAATAGCCTTTGTATTATCATAAACACATTAGATCCTAAGCATACAATATACGCTGCGCCAACTGGCACTAAGTAGTAATATACAGGGGATTATATACATGACAGGGCCAATCGGGCCACTGTCAGAACCATCAGAATGCAAGTAGTGAATCTAAAACAACCAGTAACTACTGGCATTAGCACATATTATGCATCATATTAGGCATAAACTCAGTATGCATCAAATTAGGGCCTTACACCCTCAGGTGCTTCACAGGCCACTGGCCTTTCTCCGTGGGCCCACCTGGGACTTGCCTGTCATGCCCTTTGTCCACCAAATGTTCAAGAGAAACAGGGGAACCCTACTCACTAAGGAACCAGGGTAATAGTTACATAGGAAAAACAGTGGTTCCTGTGGAATGATATACTATGAGGTTATGATACATAAGCACAATTGTAATATAGAGGGTTAGATAATGGCAGAGCGCGAAAGAACTACTAACACACCGATTCCAGTGTAGTATATTTTATGGATTTTTTTAAAGAATAATGTTAGGAGTAAATATTATACATCAAAGCAACATTTGTGTATAGTGTCCCAAGTGACAAAGGGAACCTAAACCTAAGACAAAAGAGAAACCTAATCTTAACAAGATTGTATGTGTCACCACCTTTGGCACACACACCAATCAAGTCCGCAACCTGATAACCAAAAATTGGAATATTATCCAGAGTATTTATCCTACAATAGACATACCTCTGTTTGCCTATAAATGAGGAAAAAATCTAAAAGAT
Source organism: Lissotriton helveticus (assembly GCF_964261635.1). NCBI lineage: Eukaryota > Metazoa > Chordata > Amphibia > Caudata > Salamandridae > Lissotriton > Lissotriton helveticus. The sequence continues at coordinate 1,502,319,593 of NC_136057.1, read as the reverse complement.
CATCTGGTCAGGTCATCACCAGACTTAATCACCAACAGGACAAACACACTGACTGCTACATGGGGCCTACCCAAAATGAAAGGACACCACAAATGTGGCAAATGTGTTTCCTGCAATTTCACGTTCGATACCAACATTTGAACATGTTAGTGTAAAACACGAATCTCAAAGAAACACGTTAGTTAGATTCCTTACCTTAGAATATCCCCAGGCGTCAGACTTGACCTCGAAAGCTAAGCGGGAGCGGTCCGTAAGCTTCTCGAGCTCCGGCAGTCGGCTCCGCGCCGCTCAAGATCCCGGTCGAGGAGGAAGTCGAGTGACCGGTCGCGAAGCCGCAGTCACTGCCGCTCGTCGAGCCATCACCACTCGTCCGGCTCTAAGTCCTCCGGTAAGTCGAGGCATGGTAAGAAGAAGTCATAAAGGCGACATCACTCTTCTGACTCCCCTCACCAGTTGCGCGACCCGGCCGAGGGTTTGGGTGGCACCACCTGCGTGGCTCCGCCAGAGCTCCAGGAGTCGCGTCCGGCCCCACACCCTCCGGTCCCTGGGCTTAATGCGACTCCGGGCGAGATTCGAGATTTCCTCGCCGCCATGAGGACTCTCCGCCATGGAGGCTTCTTGGTGCGTCTTCGGGCCCCGCGGGTCCGACTGGGGGTTCTAGCGTGCCGGCGGCTTCGGCCCCGGCGTCGTCGGCGACTTCGGTCCCGGCGCCACAGGACCCCCCCAGGATCCAAGCCTGGACCCAGGTCGACGCCAGTCGACCTCACGACTCCTCCGCTGGCGATGACCGCTATGGTGCCACTCCTGGCGCCGTGCTCGGACGACGCTGTCCCCGGTCTCAGCCCCGGTCCGGGTCCAACATCAGAACGGCACCGCTTGGCGCTGTCCCTGGTGTCGATAGGTGAGGCCTTCATCTACAACCCGGCTCCGTCCTTTATGACTGTCTATCAGGACACGGATGAAGGGAGGACTGGGAGGGGTCTGAGGCCCCTCTAACACAGCAGTGCCAGTTAAGTCAGGAATGGGCAGATGTGCTGGGGGCGGCCAGTGGTCTTGACACCTCACGAGACACTGGTTTCATCTCTCCTCCCTCCGTGGCTACGGAGGAGGGTGCTACATATAGTGTGGTGTTGCACAAGGCAAGCAAGGCCTTGGCACTTGAGCTCCCTGCTGCCGCCGTGAGGACCAATCTCCTCACCGAGGTGCTTCAACCTCCAGTAAGCTCTTCGGAGCCTATGCTGCTGTTCAATGAGGCCCTCACCGACGTTCTGATGGGCACATGGTCCAGGCCCACTGTGGATCGGAACGTGGCCCGACGCCACCGCCCGGCTCCGGGCGACCCCTGCTTTCTGTCCGTACACCCCACCCCCGAGAGTCTGGTGATACAGGCCTCTGCGTCTCAGGCTACATTCCCGTCTGCTCCCCGGATCAGGAATCCAAAAGGCTTGACCAGTTTGGGAAGAAACTGTTCTCCTCAGTTAGCTTGGGGTTGCGGTCCATTAATACCATGTGCCTTTTGGGACGTTACATCCACTCTCTGTGGGATACGGTGGCGGCCGTGCTGCCTCAGTGTCCAGAGGTGGCCCAGACACAGCTCGCCCAGTCTCTTGCTGAGGGGCGAGAAGTGGCACGGTATTCCATCCGATGTGGACTTGATACCACGGACTCGCTGGGCTGAGCGATTTCCACGACGGTAGCGATCCGTCACCATGCCTGGCTGAGGTCCGCCAATTTTTTCGGGGGATGTCCAGAACGCGCTCATGGACATGCCCTTTGATGGCCGTTGCCTTTTTGGCGACAAAGCAGACAGTGCGCTTGAGCGTTTCAAGGACCCCAGGGCTACGGCCAAGTCCTTGGGCCTGTCGGGCCAGCTCCAGCAGACTTCTGCTTTTCGTGCCCAAGGAAGGGGCGCTCCCACACGTTCGTCCAGCCACAGGCCGCAGAACCAACCTCAACACGGTCGCGGACATGGTAAATGCCGTGGCGGTGCAGGGGGACAATGGCCCGGTCAGTCCACATCCACCCCGCAGCATCCACTTCAAAGCCCTCCTAGTCTGTGCTTTCAGGCCCATTCGACGCCAGTGGGGGGCAGGGTTCGCCACCACCTACTCCACTGGCGTTCCATCACTTCGGACAGGTGGGTGCTACAAATCATTCGAAGGGGCTACTCCCTCCCCTTCGAGGCGACCTCTCCAGCCATGCCACCGCAGTACCACCTCATATCGGGGATCACTTGCGACTTCTGCAGGAGGAAGTTACGGCCATCTTGGCCAAGGGGGTCATCGAGCACGTTCCTGGGCCAGAAGTAGGTTGTGGTTGTTACTCCCACTACTTTCTGGTTCCCAAGAAGGGCAAAGAGGGCCTACGCCTTATCTTGGACCTCAGGAGCGTCAACGGCTTCCTCCGGAAGGAGAAGTTTAAGATGTTGACTTTAGCTCAGGTCCTGTCTTCCCTAGACCCTGGAGACTGGATGGTAGTGTTGGACTTGCAGGATGCTTATTTCCATATCCCCGTCCTGCCGGCCCACCGTCGCTACATGCGGTTCACTGAAGGCCACGAGCACTTTCAGTTTACAGTTCTCCCCTTCGGCCTCACCAGTGCCCCTCGGGTGTTCACGAAAGTGAGGGCGGTGGTCGCTAATCTGCGCAGATCAGGGGTTTCAGTCTTTCCCTATATCGACGACTGGTTGTTGAAGGCGGGCTCGCCCCAGACAGTCGTCTCCCACCTCCAGACTACGGCCGATCTCTTGCACTCGCTGGGGTTCTCCATCAACGTGCGGAAGTCACACCTGAGTCCCTCTCAGAAGCTCCTCTTCATCGGAGCGTCTCTAGCCTCGGCGCAGTTTCGGGTTTTTCTTCCCGAGCAGAGGTATTGGGATATTTGGGCTCTGATTCCGATCTTTCAGCCTTTATCCCGAGTTTCGGTCAGGCTGACGCTGCGGCTCCTGGGGCTGATGGCCTCCTGCATCCTGCTGGTACATCACGCCAGGCGGCGGATGCGGGCTCTGCAGTGGGACCTTAAGTTCCAGCTGGCACAGCATCAGGGCAACCTGTCCGACTGCGTCCTGATTTCGGAAGGCACTGCAAGACAGTTGCAGTGGTGGCTCATGGACCGCGATTGGGTCAGTGGCAGATCCCTCGCCCTAACCCAACCGGAGCACACAGTGGTGACAAATGCGTCCCTCCTGGGATGGGGGGCCACATAGGAGTGGCGGAGATCAGAGACCTCTGGTCTCCGGTGGAGTCCCGGCTCCATATCAACCTTCTGGAGCTGCTGGCGATCCGGCTTGCACTGAAGGCATTCCTCACCTTTGTCCGGGGAAGTGTATTGCAGGTGTTCACGGACAATGCCAACGCCATGTGGTATTGCAACATACAGGGCTGGGTGGGGTTGTGGACCATTTGTCAGGAGGCTCTGCGCCTCTGGACATGGCTGGAACACCAGGGCATCACCCTGGTGGTTCAACACCTGGCAGGTTCCCTGAATGCCAGGGCGGGCGAACTTAGCCACCGGTGCATGATGGATCACTAATGGCTTTTGGACGACGTTGGGTTTACTACGGTGCACTAGGGATAGTACACTAGAAATCACACTGTTTAACACTCCACCAACTACTGGGGCACCGTCCCACCCCAGGTTAAACTAAACTAGTACAAAAAAAGAGCTGGGAGTGCAATATTTATATCTGAAACAATTGGATATTTTAATTTGCAAAGAGAAACACAAATAAATCAATGGTTCAAAATTCTAAATTGCAACCATGAATACAATCAAAATTCTTCTTTTTCTTGTTTTTCTGCAGCCTACTACAACCCCAGTAATAATTTCACAACAAAGATTTTTGGACGACGTTGGGTTTACTACGGTGCACTAGGGATAGTACACTAGAAATCACACTGTTTAACACTCCACCAACTACTGGGGCACCGTCCCACCCCAGGTTAAACTAAACTAGTACAAAAAAAGAGCTGGGAGTGCAATATTTATATCTGAAACAATTGGATATTTTAATTTGCAAAGAGAAACACAAATAAATCAATGGTTCAAAATTCTAAATTGCAACCATGAATACAATCAAAATTCTTCTTTTTCTTGTTTTTCTGCAGCCTACTACAACCCCAGTAATAATTTCACAACAAAGATTTTTGGACGACGTTGGGTTTACTACGGTGCACTAGGGATAGTACACTAGAAATCACACTGTTTAACACTCCACCAACTACTGGGGCACCGTCCCACCCCAGGTTAAACTAAACTAGTACAAAAAAAGAGCTGGGAGTGCAATATTTATATCTGAAACAATTGGATATTTTAATTTGCAAAGAGAAACACAAATAAATCAATGGTTCAAAATTCTAAATTGCAACCATGAATACAATCAAAATTCTTCTTTTTCTTGTTTTTCTGCAGCCTACTACAACCCCAGTAATAATTTCACAACAAAGATTTTTGGACGACGTTGGGTTTACTACGGTGCACTAGGGATAGTACACTAGAAATCACACTGTTTAACACTCCACCAACTACTGGGGCACCGTCCCACCCCAGGTTAAACTAAACTAGTACAAAAAAAGAGCTGGGAGTGCAATATTTATATCTGAAACAATTGGATATTTTAATTTGCAAAGAGAAACACAAATAAATCAATGGTTCAAAATTCTAAATTGCAACCATGAATACAATCAAAATTCTTCTTTTTCTTGTTTTTCTGCAGCCTACTACAACCCCAGTAATAATTTCACAACAAAGATTTTTGGACGACGTTGGGTTTACTACGGTGCACTAGGGATAGTACACTAGAAATCACACTGTTTAACACTCCACCAACTACTGGGGCACCGTCCCACCCCAGGTTAAACTAAACTAGTACAAAAAAAGAGCTGGGAGTGCAATATTTATATCTGAAACAATTGGATATTTTAATTTGCAAAGAGAAACACAAATAAATCAATGGTTCAAAATTCTAAATTGCAACCATGAATACAATCAAAATTCTTCTTTTTCTTGTTTTTCTGCAGCCTACTACAACCCCAGTAATAATTTCACAACAAAGATTTTTGGACGACGTTGGGTTTACTACGGTGCACTAGGGATAGTACACTAGAAATCACACTGTTTAACACTCCACCAACTACTGGGGCACCGTCCCACCCCAGGTTAAACTAAACTAGTACAAAAAAAGAGCTGGGAGTGCAATATTTATATCTGAAACAATTGGATATTTTAATTTGCAAAGAGAAACACAAATAAATCAATGGTTCAAAATTCTAAATTGCAACCATGAATACAATCAAAATTCTTCTTTTTCTTGTTTTTCTGCAGCCTACTACAACCCCAGTAATAATTTCACAACAAAGATTTTTGGACGACGTTGGGTTTACTACGGTGCACTAGGGATAGTACACTAGAAATCACACTGTTTAACACTCCACCAACTACTGGGGCACCGTCCCACCCCAGGTTAAACTAAACTAGTACAAAAAAAGAGCTGGGAGTGCAATATTTATATCTGAAACAATTGGATATTTTAATTTGCAAAGAGAAACACAAATAAATCAATGGTTCAAAATTCTAAATTGCAACCATGAATACAATCAAAATTCTTCTTTTTCTTGTTTTTCTGCAGCCTACTACAACCCCAGTAATAATTTCACAACAAAGATTTTTGGACGACGTTGGGTTTACTACGGTGCACTAGGGATAGTACACTAGAAATCACACTGTTTAACACTCCACCAACTACTGGGGCACCGTCCCACCCCAGGTTAAACTAAACTAGTACAAAAAAAGAGCTGGGAGTGCAATATTTATATCTGAAACAATTGGATATTTTAATTTGCAAAGAGAAACACAAATAAATCAATGGTTCAAAATTCTAAATTGCAACCATGAATACAATCAAAATTCTTCTTTTTCTTGTTTTTCTGCAGCCTACTACAACCCCAGTAATAATTTCACAACAAAGATTTTTGGACGACTAGAAATCACACTGTTTAACACTCCACCAACTACTGGGGCACCGTCCCACCCCAGGTTAAACTAAACTAGTACTCCCAGCTCTTTTTTTGTACTAGTTTAGTTTAACCTGGGGTGGGACGGTGCCCCAGTAGTTGGTGGAGTGTTAAACAGTGTGATTTCTAGTGTACTATCCCTAGTGCACCGTAGTAAACCCAACGTCGTCCAAAAATCTTTGTTGTGAAATTATTACTGGGGTTGTAGTAGGCTGCAGAAAAACAAGAAAAAGAAGAATTTTGATTGTATTCATGGTTGCAATTTAGAATTTTGAACCATTGATTTATTTGTGTTTCTCTTTGCAAATTAAAATATCCAATTGTTTCAGATATAAATATTGCACTCCCAGCTCTTTTTTTGTACTAGTTTAGTTTAACCTGGGGTGGGACGGTGCCCCAGTAGTTGGTGGAGTGTTAAACAGTGTGATTTCTAGTGTACTATCCCTAGTGCACCGTAGTAAACCCAACGTCGTCCAAAAATCTTTGTTGTGAAATTATTACTGGGGTTGTAGTAGGCTGCAGAAAAACAAGAAAAAGAAGAATTTTGATTGTATTCATGGTTGCAATTTAGAATTTTGAACCATTGATTTATTTGTGTTTCTCTTTGCAAATTAAAATATCCAATTGTTTCAGATATAAATATTGCACTCCCAGCTCTTTTTTTGTACTAGTTTAGTTTAACCTGGGGTGGGACGGTGCCCCAGTAGTTGGTGGAGTGTTAAACAGTGTGATTTCTAGTGTACTATCCCTAGTGCACCGTAGTAAACCCAACGTCGTCCAAAAATCTTTGTTGTGAAATTATTACTGGGGTTGTAGTAGGCTGCAGAAAAACAAGAAAAAGAAGAATTTTGATTGTATTCATGGTTGCAATTTAGAATTTTGAACCATTGATTTATTTGTGTTTCTCTTTGCAAATTAAAATATCCAATTGTTTCAGATATAAATATTGCTCTCCCAGCTCTTTTTTTGTACTAGTTTAGTTTAACCTGGGGTGGGACGGTGCCCCAGTAGTTGGTGGAGTGTTAAACAGTGTGATTTCCAGTGTACTATCCCTAGTGCACCGTAGTAAACCCAACGTCGTCCAAAAATCTTTGTTGTGAAATTATTACTGGGGTTGTAGTAGGCTGCAGAAAAACAAGAAAAAGAAGAATTTTGATTGTATTCATGGTTGCAATTTAGAATTTTGAACCATTGATTTATTTGTGTTTCTCTTTGCAAATTAAAATATCCAATTGTTTCAGATATAAATATTGCACTCCCAGCTCTTTTTTTTGTACTAGTTTAGTTTAACCTGGGGTGGGACGGTGCCCCAGTAGTTGGTGGAGTGTTAAACAGTGTGATTTCTAGTGTACTATCCCTAGTGCACCGTAGTAAACCCAACGTCGTCCAAAAATCTTTGTTGTGAAATTATTACTGGGGTTGTAGTAGGCTGCAGAAAAACAAGAAAAAGAAGAATTTTGATTGTATTCATGGTTGCAATTTAGAATTTTGAACCATTGATTTATTTGTGTTTCTCTTTGCAAATTAAAATATCCAATTGTTTCAGATATAAATATTGCACTCCCAGCTCTTTTTTTGTACTGGATCACTAATGGCGTCTGAACTCGGTCTCTTTCGGCAGTGGGGAGAACCTTGGTTAGATCTATTCCCCACCGAATAGAACGCGCAATGTCATCAGTTCTGCACGTTGAAATTTCCAAGGCGGTACTCGCTAGGCGACGCTTTTCATCGCGAGTGGAGTTGCAGTCTGTTGTACTCCTTTCCGCCTATACCACTTCTGCCCCGAGTGCTGAAGAAGATCAGGCGCGACTGGGCCCAAGTCATCCTTGTGGCTCCGGATTGGGCACAAAGGTACTGGTATCCCGAGCTACTCAGTATGTCAGTCGATCCCCCGATTTGTCTGCCTCTTCAGGAGGACCTTCTGTCGCAGCAACAGGGGACGGTCCTCCACCGAACCTGTCCAGCCTCCACCTCCATGCGTGGAGATTGAGCGGCGACAGCTGAGGCCATTTGACTTGCCTCTTGAAGTCTGTGATGTCATTCTGGCAGCCAGGTGTCCCTCCACAAAAACGTTATACGCCTGCAGGGGGAACACATTTGTGGCATAGTGCACAGCAAAGGCTGTGGATCCACACTCTGCCCCTCTTTCAGAGGTTCTCCTCTTTCTTCTCTCTCTTGCCCAACAGGGCTCTGCTCTGGGCACTTTCAAGGGCTATCTCTCGGCCATTTCACCCTTCTTGAGGCTTCCTCATCAGCTTTCTCTTTTCAAGTCCCCTTTTGTGAATAGATTCTTGAAAGGTATCACACACATATTCCCTCCTGTTCCTTTCGTGATGCCTCAGTGGGACTTGAGCCTGGTTCTTACTTATCTGATGTGTGCTCCCACTTCATAATTGCCCTCTTTGTCTTTTGACTCTCAAAACTGATTTCCTGGTTGCCATCACCTCTGCCAGAAGAGTGAGTGAGCTACATGCTCAAATCAAATCAAAATTAACTTTATTTGGTTTTCGTCATATACAAAACCATAAAAGTACAATACTAAAAATGTTTTCACATTTCAATGATTATAAAAATTCCATATCATTAAAACAATTATATAATAAAATTAATTTGAATGTATTAACAGCTCATAATATACAAATATTCAATCTTTATAAAAAGGACGATATAAAAAGGACATCATTGCACAATAACATAGAAATACTAAAGATCCTGGACAGAGGAGTAATGGTCTACTCTAAATTTGGCCTTTGCCGAACAATAAACTTTAAAAATGTAATTATGACTTTCGTTAACCATTCCTCTTCCAGAAACTGTAAGGAGAGCAGTGCGGGTTGGCATCTTCTAATTCCCATACATTGTAATACCGGGATAAGCCTGATCTTCCTAGGTTCACTATAGAACTTACAGAATAAAATTGTATGGATAGTGGCCTGAGTAGAGAGATCGTCACATGGACAAGGTGGTAAAGCTGTTGCCCAGTTATTTCTTTTTGGGAAGGTAACTAATCGATGGAAAGAGTTTAGCCTAAACCGAATCAGCAGAAATCTCTCGTAGCTTGTAATGTTAAAAGTTAGGTAGGGTTGGATAGTCAGAGTGGTTTGTATTCACAAGATGTGTTTGGCAGATGGTTTACTGGCCTCTTTGGCCAGTCGCAATTCATCTAAATGTGTTAGACACTGCGCCTGAAATGCTTTTCTAGACATCTCTAGCATTAGGTTGGGTGAATGAAAGTATTTTTCCAGACCTCGATCATACAAGAAGCTTTTGATGTAACGTATCCACCCAATCTTGTGTGCATTTTCCATAGAAATACAATCCAGAATAAACACTTGGGAAAACGTGGTTTTGTTTGATGACCTTATACGGTGCCACAAAAGAAGCGGTTGTATTTTGACAATATCAGCCAAATAAGAAAGACCCAATTCCAAGTGGCACGAAAAGGTCGCAGTACCCTGAGGAACTGCAAGAAGATACCTCAGAAAACTGTTTTCGACCTTTTGTAGAACGTCTATGTTTTCTTAGCCCCACACACCTGCCCCATAGGTCGCTACAGTTAAACATTTGGCCTTATAAATCTCTATGAGTTCGACGGGGGGCCTTCTTCCCAACCTTCGTGAAAAATTTACCAAAGCAATGGTAGCTCTCATAAAGAGGAGTTTCCTAGACTCAATGGCCGGTTTCCAGGTAATTTTGTGATCAATAGTTATCCATAGATATGGGTATGTGTCGGTGCTCTCGAGTTTTACATTTTTTTAAAAGATAGCCTTGATTTTTTTCGTTTTGGATCCCGAAGACATAACAAAAGTTTTTTTTAATGTTGATGTTTAGGTCCAGATTGGCCATAAAAGTGTTATATCTATCGAGGGCCCGCTGTAATTCTATGGGGGTACGGGCCAATATCACCGCGTCGTTGGCGTAGAGTAGGGCCGGAATTGGGCGATTATTTATGATGGGAAGGTCCTGGCACCCTTTAACCATTTCCCGCTCCAGTCCATTGGTATAAAGTGTAAATAGAAAGGGGGCCAGGATGCAGCCCTGCCTCACCCCTCTCTCTACACCGAACGACGCAGTTAGCTCCCCCTTAACACCATACCTCACTCTGGCTGAAGCATTTGAATATAGCTCACGCAGGAAGTTAACAAGCATCGGCTCTACCCCCATTTCCAGTAAGACTGACCAGAGTTTTGCGTGACTAACGCAATCGAAGGCAGCCGACAAGTCGACATACGCCATGTAGAGGGACCCACCTTTCGCACTAACATACTTGCCCAGCAGAAGCGGCAAATTAAGGGCTTGTTCAGTAGTTCCTAGCCCTTCTCGGAACCCGAATTGTAGGTCAAATAGAATCCTGTTGTCGTCCGCCCACTGCTGGAGGCGTTTAAGGATGACTCGGCCCGCCACTTTGCCTAGAGAATCCAGCAGTGAGATTGGACGGTAGCAGGATGTTAGTTGACGGTCCCCCTTTTTAAAGATGGGGACTAGGATGGATTTTGACCATGACTCCACAAGCCCTACCGCGCAAGATGCCTGCAGGACCGTGGTTGGAATCGGGGTCCACAAGTCAGGATTTGATTTATAAAAGTCGATTGGGACCCAGTGCAAGATCTACTTCATTGTGGGTTATATCAAGGACTATGGGATATGCAGTTGGTTGTTGTTCAGGGAAGGTTTTTTCCTGACAGTTCACTAGTTTGTTTCCCTTCTTGAATATCTTAGCCAAGTGCTCCACCCAAGTCCTTTCGTCTATGGCCACATCGATTTTAGGGGAGTCTCTCAAATCAGAAAGGAAGGGAGATTTAATGACAGCCCAAAAGGCGGAGCTGTTTTTTTGGGTACAGCTTTTATGGAGTTGGTCCCAAAGTTCCTGTTTCAGTTCTGCTTTTCTGGCGAGATTATACTCCCTTCTGAGAATTACAATTTCTTTGGGTAACCGTTCTGTTTTTTGTAAGGCAGTTTTCAGTTTGGAATGCGCTATTGTACACCTACTGTTAAACCAGCCTTTCTTTTTGGGTTTAGTGTTTTTCAGTTTAACAAAAAGTGCTTCTTTTATTAATTTTGTGACCACCATAAAGTTAATTAATACTTCCTCATCAGATGAAGCCATATCAAGACACTTTTGAATAGCTAAATGCGCTGTTTTTACTACATTAGTAGTTATAGCTAACGGGTCGTCTCTCTCCCATTTGAGTAAGAACCCATTTAGTCTATCTAATGTCAGGCTGTTTTGGGTTAGAGTCCTTGCTGTGCTGTGGCTGTCTGGCTTCTGAGACAGTGATAGTATGATACTGATTGGGTAATGGTCACTTATTGCGTTAACGTGGGTCGTGAAGTTTATGACACATTTTTCCGCTTTACAGGAAATGAGAATAAAATCTATTGTGCTTGATCTTCCTCTACCGTTAAAGGTTGCAATAGGAGCAGTTGACAGATTGATCATCTTGTTGGCCAAACCAAGGTCTAAACCAAACAGAGTGTCATTTAGAGCATTCCCAATTATTGAATGAGAAAAGTGGGTTATCGGGCTATCATTCTCATTGATTATGCTGCAGATGTTCTGATCACTGAACTTACACATACGCTGTTTAAAATCGCCTTCCCAAATAGTTATGATCTCTTTCGTTGTTTTGTTTACTATACTCTGTAGTAAAAGATGGATCTGTCGTATTACTATCAGTAGTTCTCCCTGGGGCAGGTTATTATAAAAATTAACTAAAAGGAATTGGTCCGCTTTATTCAGGCAGAGACTTAATACTTGAAAATTAACTTCAAGTTTTACTGGAATTATTTCAACTGCTTCTACCAAATTGGAAACATAAATGGACAAGCCTCCTTTAGCTCTACCGGAGGGTGATGGTTGAGCAGGAGAGAAGTATGTTTTGTAGCCCTCTGTATGGATCATGGTAGTGGCCCACGTCTCCTGAAAACAGGGAATATTAAAATTTTGGGTAAAACTAAGCCAAATATCATTATTTGCCTTTGATCGCTGACCGGCGATATTCCAATAGAGTATTGTGATCGAGGGCTTGTCTTTGGCTAATTCAAGGGCATTGGTCTGGATGGTAGTATCTAAACAGGCATTAATGTCAGTAAAGTTTTCCCCAGCATCATGAGTCTTTCCCAAATCTATCCCCAATTCTAAAGTCAAATTTTCTTGGGAGCTAATGGGCGGGTATGTGTCAGGTTCGTTTGAGTTTGTATCTGAGAGATGTTCAGAGAAAGGATTAGGCAGTTTACGGGTCTGTATTTCCCAGCTCATGGGAGCTTGGTTCCTTTTAGGCCCGAAGTGAAAGGAGCCAGTCAATCAACTTCTTCCAGGCCTGAAAGCAGATCAAATCTGTTTCGTATTGGGATATCGTATGGAGGAAGCTGGGTTGATAAATTCCTACCCATCCCCGGAGCCCTTTGGAAACTTTTTGGTGGGGGATAGAAAAAGCCTAATGGAAGAGTGTTTATTTCACCCCTTGCTATCTCGTGACTCCCACTCTCTTGCAGTACTCTGTTAACCAACTGGGGAGATCCAAAAGCCAGGACAATTGGACCTCCCACAAAAAAATCCCCACGAGAACCCACACTCTTGACCCTTCTAGCCATTTTGAATTCTCTAAACAAGTGTTCTGTTAGGCCCGTTTTCTTGCCCAACCAGTATAGGGATTTGTTTCTCAGTGTTTCCCACCCTTCTACTGCAGAGGTTTCCTTTTTTGGAACATTTGCCATCACTATAACATACGGTGTGGCAGCTGGAGTAACGTCAAGGTGATCATCGGGAGCCAAGGTTGCCCTGTCAGAATTAATTGTTTCAGGGTTCTCGGTGGGATGGAGGCACGAATCTCGAGCAGTAGAGCCTGGAGAATCAATTGCGCCCTTCGTGGAACCAAATCCTCCCCTTGTTGCTGTGGGTTTTAATAGGGAAGGTTTAACAGAATTAGATAAGTGTTCTTTTGTTGTGTGACATGTTGAACACGTGAAAGTGGAGGGCATTGATGTGGTATAGTCCCTATCCCTAGGATTTAGGGGCACTTTATTTTTAGGATCAGGAGGTACGGGTTTCAGGGTCGAGCCAGAGTTAGGAGAATCTGCTCTGGGTACAGATGATCGCGAGTTTATGCTCGGTTGTTTTTTAACACTAGCTAAATGTTCTTCGATGGGAGTTAATCTCAGGTCCATTTGGTCTAGCCTAACTCTGAGATAAAGATCCAACCTCTCCATTAGAGTCATTAAGTTCTTTGGATCTGTACTCTGTGTGTCAGAGGTTTTCCTGGGCCTTGTTCTATCTTTTGTTAGGGATTTTTTGGGACCTCTTTTTTTCTTTCCGTTGTGCGGAATATTTACTTTGGGTGATGTGATTTCAAAGCAGATTATAGGATCTGTGTGTGTCGGATTACTATGGACGAGAAGATTTTTGACAGGTAAGGGGGACCTATGCTTCTTTTGGGGAGGTTGTGATGCTAAGTCTGAATCGTTCGAAGCAATATCGTCAGCGGTATATCGAATACACCCATTTGGGGGATTCTTTATCATTTTGCATTGCCCTGAGGAATCTAAAGCCTCCAGTTGGGCCAGTTCATCGTTGGATCGAGACAAACCTGCTTCAAGGGATTCAACTACTGAGCTGATTTGTTTATCTAGCGCCCCCATAGCTCCGGTAAGATAGCTCAATAAGGTTTGCTGGGTCTCAGTATGGGCTCTTTTTTACTGTATTGAGCTTTGGGCTAAGCAGTTTCCTTTTACCCATACTGACTTCGACTAGCACAATTTATTTAAAAGAAAAAAAGAAAGAAACAGATTAAAATCAATGTCAATCAAAATCAAGATTTCTAGTCTATTCCAACAGGTATAGTTGAGTACACCTCGCTGCTCTTATCGGTTTCTCCTGGATACAGTCGTATGGTGGACAGATTGTAATTCAATGGGCACTCTTTATTCTTGGTAAGACTAAGGGGAAGCGCTTAGGGGTAATAATCAAATAGAGTTAGTTGATTGGTAAAGTTCAATTAAAGTCTCCTTCGTTTTGTTGTCTTACTGGGCTCACGTAATTGAGGGACCAAGAGAAAGGGCCCAGCCCAGCCTCATCCAGGCACAGACGGGCAAGGACGGGCCCGCCCTTGGCCCGGGCTTTGCCGGAGGCTCCCAGCTGATTTTGAAGGCTGGCGCAGTCTCTCGCGGCACCTCTCGCGAGACCGCACTGCCTTCTGAGGGGTGTAGTGCCCCGGCAGTCGGCGGTCTGTGGGAGCAATGAGGGATGGAGGCAGAAAGGAGATTTTGGCCCCGGGCTCCACAGTCAGATGCAACAATGAAGGGCAGCAAAACGGTAAGACCAATGTGCAGGAAGAGCGCATCCCATGCTGCTGGGGCTCTCAGCTGATTTTGAAGGCTGGTGCAGTCTCTCGCGACCCCTCTCGCGAGACTGCACTGCCTTCTGGGGAGTATAGTGCCCCGGCAGTCGGCGGTCCGTGGGAGCGACGAGGGATGAAGGCAGAAAGGAAATTTTGGCCACGTGCTCCACAGTCAGCAGCAACAATGAAGGGCAGCAACACGGTAAGACCAATGTGCAGAAAGAGCGCGTCCCATGCTCTTTCATCTAAGCCTCCTTTCCTCTCAGTCCATCCGGACAAAGTTGTTCTGAGGACTCGTCTTTCTTTTCTGCCCAAGGTCGTTACTGCCTTTCACATCGACCAGTCCATTACCTTGCCCACCTTCTTTCCGCCTCCGCATTCCTCGAAAGAGGAAGAGAGGCTCCACCGTCTGGACCCAACATGTGTTCTTTCCTTTTACCTGAACCGCACACAACAATTCCGGGTGGACGACCAACTCTTTGTTGGCTACGTGGGCGCTAATAAGGGACGGGCAGTGCACAAGCAGACCATCTCTGGGTGGCTCGTGTTGTGCATCAAGGTCTGTTATTCCTTGGCTAAAAAGGAGCCTCCTGTGGGGCTGCGCACCCATTCCACTCGGACCACGGCGGCTACTACTGCCCTGGGTTGGGGAGTCCCTTTGCAGGACATTTGTCAGGCATCTACGTGGGCCTTGCTGCACACGTTTGCCAAGCACTACTGCCTGGACAGTCAAGTCCGGAGAGATGGCTTTTTTGGCTGTTCCGTTCTTTAGGACTTCCTGGTGTGATCTTGGTTCGCTGACCCACCACCAGGGTTGGTATTGCTGGGGTGTATATTCTAAGGTAAGGAATCTAACTAAAGTGTTTCTTTCAGATGCACAGGTTACTTACCTTTGGTAACGATATATCTGTAAGAAACATTAGTTAGTTAGATTCCTTACCGACCCACCCATCCTCCCCGTTCTGCGAAACGATATCTAGGGTTAAGGTATCTCCCTTTGCGGGCCCTAGTTTCATGGCACCAGTTTCGTTGTTTTGCATGGCTCTGCGTTACTGGTGCTGAAAGCTATGTACAGAACTAACGTCAGGGTGCGAGGGCGGTGTCTAAGTACTCCGACGTCATCCCGGCGATCACGACGCTGACAACGGACGCGGAGCCGCAGACGACGCCTACCGACGCGCAGGGGTACTGCTGACGAAAACTTTCCGGATCCAGTCTGACGTCTGGGGATATTCTAAGGTAAGGAATCTAACTAACTAATGTTTCTTACAGATATATCTTTACCCCAGGTAAGTAACCTGTGCTTTACAATCATTCTCTAACTGCAACACAAAGAAAGTTGTTTATTGCATACGGTGTCCATGTGGCTTCCCTTATATTGGACACACACAGCAACCGGTCAAGGCTCGCATTGGCCAACATCGCAGCCGTATACGCAGATCAGTTGAAAACGCACCACTTGTATCTCATTACAATGTAAAAGGTCATACTGCTGATGAAATGAAGTGGCAAGTAATTGAGAGTTCGAGGCATGTGGGCTGCTGAATTCATATCTATTGCATAGATCGCCGCCTAGTGTTGCACATTGTTGTCCTGGAAGAGTCTTCGAAGTATCACGAGATAGGTGGCTCCTCCCCTGGACTACAGTGCGCATGGGCATCAACTCCATCCCCAGATTGGTTTTTTCCGCCATTGGGTTCGGATGCATATTTGATCACTCAAGTTCGGAATCAATAAAGAACTTTCTTTTTGGCCAAAAGGCCTTTCCTATATCGTCGGTATTGTCTTGCGATCGGTGCCCAGTTCTGTTCCAGCTCAGTTCCCGAGTCTGACATCCAGAGGAGTCGCGTGGCTCTTCGGCGCTGAAGGCCCGATCGACGCCAGAGGCCTTATTCGATGAAACATCATGGAACGGAGCCCGTTCAAGAGGTGCCCCGTGTGCAACTCGAAGTATCCTCACATCGACGTCCACCCGATGTGCAACAAGTGCCTGTCGCCGGATCACGATGAAGCCAACTGTATGGCTTGTTCTCGTTTCCGCTCCAAGAAGACGATTCGACTTCGGCGCGCAGCGAGCCAGGAGGCCCAGCAGATGGCACCTGACCCGGTGAACATTTTCGATACCGAGGAAGAAGAGGCAGACGAGCAGGAAGTTTAAGAGTCGATGTCCAATCCGGCAGCGGAGGTCGACTCCAGCTACGACGCTGATGTTGAAATGATCGATACT
This sequence comes from Lissotriton helveticus, assembly GCF_964261635.1. Taxonomy (NCBI): domain Eukaryota; kingdom Metazoa; phylum Chordata; class Amphibia; order Caudata; family Salamandridae; genus Lissotriton; species Lissotriton helveticus. The sequence goes on along the minus strand of NC_136057.1, from coordinate 1,502,303,019 downwards.
GAAGACGTCGTCGACGAGGTAGGAGACGACGATGGGGCCTATGGGGCCATGGAAGATAGCTCAAGCGAGGAGCTATGCCCAAACGTTGAAACGATTCATAAGGCTCAGGTCGAGGGATTGCCACATGGCTTTACCCAAGATCTTACACTTCTACAGCCTCGCCTCCAGGCCCAGCTTCGGACACTTCTAAGGAGCCACAAGTGGTGAAATCGAAACCGAAAGAGAAAGCATCCGTGTCTACGCAACCGAAAGCACTAGAGGCGCCATCGAAACCGAAAGTGCGTGTTGCTTTGGTCAGCTCGAAGTCCTCTGGCCTATCGGTGCCGACGAAGCCTAAAAGTGTTATCGACCCGGTGAGGTCGCTCAAGGGTGTCGAACCGAAGACTGGGACACCGAAAACACTGGTCAAGGTCGTCGACCCGAAGAAATCGGCGTCAAGGACCGTCGACACAGACAAAGGATTCGGAACTCCAAAAGTTGTCGATCCTGCGCGTCGGCCGGACAAGGCCAAAAGCAATCCAACCCTCGAGTCCGCGTCCAGCGGTGGCTCGAAGGAACCAGTCGAGTCGACGCAGCCGCCCACCTCCTTCTCGAAGCAGGTGTCGGACTCGTTGAAAAGCATTAAGGAGAAGGCTTCCACTGTCGGTCCAAAAGATACTTCCCCGCCGAAGCCTGCCACCAAACCTCAAAAGTCGCCGACTCCCATTCAGTTTACGCTGCCACCAAAAGTGGTGCCGAAGGCCTTCGCCACGAAGACGGCCGTCGAAGGGTCCATGAAGGTGTCCACAGCGCCGAAGCATACACCTGCGGTTGTGGGCGCAAAGCATCGACAACCCCCGCTTGAAGAGCAGTCGGAACAATTCATCGACGCCGACACGGGGAAACTTTCTATTTACAAACGAAAGATCGCCCCGGCACAGCCTATGGAGTCCTACACAATTCCATTGAAGAAGAAGAAGGATTCCACGGCTTCACCCGTTCTTGTCGAACTGATAGCTCCACATGGCCAGGACACTGCTCCTATCTCGCCCACTTACTCAGATGTGGAGGCTGGGGAAGGTGACTATGATGAGTACAACTACCCTGTCGACACTGATCCTGAAGATCAACATGAACCATGGGCAGATGCTGCTGATCCAGGAGATCCACAAACTGCCCCAGACACTCAGGTGTATAACGTAAAAACATCGCCTACTGAGGACTCAGCGGCGTTTAATGCGCTTATTGAGAGGGCAGCCAAAAATCACGATGTCCAGCTCCATGCTGACCCTATTGAAGTGGATTTTTTGCTTGATACCTTTTCCACCTCTGAGAGGACTGTAAAGACTCTGCCAATGCTAAAGGGTGTCTTAAAACATTCCGGAGACATTTTTAAAGAGCCCACAAGAGCCAGGGTTATAAACCCCAGAATTGAGAAGAAGTACAAGCCGGCGCCTGGGGACGCTACCTACATCAGGGGCCAGTTGCCGTTGGACTCTCTGGTTGTTTCCAATGCCCGGAAGAGGGCAAACTCACAAACTACTGGTGATGCTCCTCCCCCTGACAAGGAATCTAAAGTGCTTGAAGCATCAGGGAAAAGGGTGGCGGCTCAAGCGGCCAATATCTGGCGCATTTCAAACACTCAGGCACTCTTAGCTAGATATGACAGGGCCCATTACGATACACTTGAGACCCTGTTACAACACTTGCCAGATGAATATAAGGAGGCAGCAGAGATGCTTATACAGGAAGGAAAATTAATCTCAAATGCTTCTATTAAGTGTGCACTGGACGCAGCAGACACCGCGGCCTGGGCCATTAATACCAGCCTGGCTGAGAATCTCCGGTTTCAAGCCGGTGATACAAACCACCATCCTAAATCAGCCTGTAAACCCTGATCACTTATTTGGACCTGAGGTGGACACCACCCTAGAGAAAATCAAAAAGGACACTGAAACTGCGAAGTCTATGGGGGCTCTCCAGTCTCAGCAGTTCAGGGGTGGTTCTTTTTGTCGCTCAGGCAATAGAGGTGTTTCCAGAGGCCAGCTGTCCCAGCAAACACAGTACAATAAGGGTGGCGCGCAAACCACGTACACCAAACAAAGTAGAGGTGGCTATCGCGGAAACAGCGCCAAAGGCAGAGGTCGTGGAAACAACAGCTCCCGATCCTCCGCCGCCAACAAACCGTGACGCCTTGTCACTGCCCCCGACCATACCACACCGGTCGGGGGGAGACTCCAACAGTTCCTGCCGGTCTGGAAATCCATCACCACAGACAGGTGGGTCATAAAGCTTATCCAGTACGGTTATTGTCTGGAGTTAACATCCACTCCACCCAACATACCCCCAAAACACCGTCCTATGTCCACAGAGCATTTGCACTTATTGCAGCAGGAGGTACTCGTCATGCTGCAAAAAGGGGCAATAGAGCTCATGCCGGTGGAAGAAAGAGGCACGGGAGTGTACTCCCTGTACTTCTTAATCCCGAAAAAGGTCGGGTCCCTCAGACCCATACTGGACCTCAGACCCCTAAACCAATTCATTCTGTCGGAACACTTTCACATGCTAACACTGCAGCAGGTTCTTCCGTTGCTCAATCAGGGAGATTTCCTCGCAACATTAGATCTAAAGGATGCATATTTTCACATTCCGGTACATCCGTCACACAGAAAATACCTCCGATTCACCATTCAGAATCAGCATTTCCAATTCAAAGTCCTCCCTTTCGGAGTGACGACAGCGCCCAGGGTGTTCACAAAGTGCCTGGCAATGGTGGCTGCACACCTCAGGAGACAAAACGTTCACGTCTACCCTTATCTGGACGACTCGCTTGTCCAAGCAAAGTCGGCCCAGCAGTGCACCGCCAACATGTCCCACACCATTCACCTTCTTCACGATCTGGGATTCTCACTGAATTACCCAAAGTCACACCTTCAGCCCACCCACGTACGGCAGTATCTGGGCGCGACAATAGACACTCTGGTAGCCACAGCACAGCCAAATTCAGTGAGGATCAACAGCATTCAATTGCTGATACAGAAATTCAGACCGCAACACTCGCTTCCGGCACGAGTGTTCATGCAGTTGATAGGCATGATGGCCTCCCGCATCTTCATAGTCCCGCATGCGAGACTACATATGCGTCCACTTCAGGAGTGCTTAGCACATCAGTGGACTCAGGCTCACGGACAGTTGAAAGACCTAGTGTTGGTAACGGGTCGTGCATACAACTCTCTGCATTGGTGGAATCCACACAACCTTTGCAAGAGACGACCGTTCCAGGAGCCAGTGCCGCAGATCATCCTAACCACGGACGCATCTCTCCAGGGTTGGGGAGCTCATGTACTCCACTACACAGTGCAGGGACTATGGACAACGCAGCAAAAGAAGATGCACATCAACCTCCTAGAGCTGGTGGCTATCTTCCTAGCAATGAAAGCATTCAAAGTACATCTGTGCAACAAGGTCGTGTTGATCCGGACGGACAACATGACGGCCATGTACTACATTCAGAAGCAGGGAGGTACACACTCTCCACAGTTGTCTCATCTGGCTCAGAGCATGTGGAAGCGGGCCATTCAAAGGAACATCTTCCTCATGGCGGAACACCTCCCCGGTAAGGACAATCAAATGGCGGACCTGCTCAGCAGGTACAGCCACCAAATGCACGAGTGGGAGATACATCCATCAGTACTCCACCCGTACTCCCAGCGGTGGGGTCATCCAGAGATAGACCTGTTTGCCACAAAGGAAAACGCCAAATGCCAAAGCTTTGCCGGCAGGTTCCCGCACCCACAGTCGCAGGGCAATGCGATATGGATGAACTGGTCAGGCAGATTTGCGTACGCTTTTCCCCCAGCACCTCTAATACCGCTGGTGGCACGCAAGCTGAAGCAACACTCGATGACGCTCATCCTGGTTGCTCCAACGTGGGCACGCCAACCATGGTACACCACGTTTCTAGAACTTTCCGTGGTACCACATCAAAGGCTGCACCTCACTCCCAGGCTTTTGACGCAGAACCATGGCGACATTCAGCACCCAGATCGCCAGGTTTAGCTGTTGCTAAACCTGGCGATCTGAGGTCTTAGAATTTGGCTACCTCAACTTGCCTCCTGCCTGCATGGATATCATACGGGAGGCATGAAAGCCCACTACCAGAGCATGCTATGCGGCAAAATGGAAGCGGTTTGTCATTTATTGTGCAGACCACAACATCAACCCGCTAGACGCGTCTACGCACAACATCATTTGTTAACTGTTACATCTTTACAAATGCAATCTGGCCTATGCTTCCATTTGGATTCATTTGTCAGCCATAGCGGCTTATCTCCAAAACAGCCAGCATCTCTCACTTTTCAGAGTACCTGCCATTAAAGCCTTTCTGGAAGGACTCAAACGAGTCATTCCTCCACGGACCCCACCAGCTCCTGAATGGAACCTTAATGTGATCCTCACCCGACTGATGGGTCCACCTTTTGAGCCTCTACATTCATGCGAGATTCAGTTCTTGACGTGGAAAGTGGCTTTCCTGATAGCGATTACATCACTGCGACGAGTTAGTGAACTCCAGGCTCTAACTATCCAAGAGCCATTCATACAAATTCACTTCAACCGAGTGGTGCTGCGCACTAACCCTAAATTTCTTCCAAAGGTGGTTTCACAGTTCCATATCAATCAGACTATTGAACTGCCTGTGTTCTTCCAAAATCCTGAGTCGGTGGCGGAGAGAATGCTCCACACTCTTGACGTCAAAAGAGCTTTAATGTATTACATTGATAGAACTAAAGATTTTAGGAAGACGAAACAACTCTTTGTTGCTTTTTCAGCACAACACAAGGGCAACCCCATTTCCAAAGCAGGTATAGCCAGGTGGATCGTTAAGTGTATTCAAATTTGCTATCAGAAAGCAAAGCGCACTTTAACGGTCCCCCCAAGGGCCCACTCAACCCGTAAGTTGGGGGCCTCCATGGCTTTCCTTGTAAATATTCCTTTAGAAGACATTTGTAGAGCAGCCACATGGTCTACGACACACACATTTACAAAACACTACTGTGTAGATATGCACTCCAAACAGCAGGCAGCTGTAGGGCAGGCTGTTCTAAAAACACTTTTTCAAACTGCTGCAGCTGGCACAGGCGGCGGCCGCTAATGGAGGGACTGCTATGTATTCTATGCAATAGATATGAATTCAGCAGCACACATGCCTCAAACCGAATATGCTACTTACCAGTATGCATCTGTTCTTGGCATGTAGGGCTGCTGACATTCATATCGCCCGCCTTCCTCCCCGGCGCCTGTAGCGGCTGCAGCACTTGCAATTACTCTTAGCATGGTCATCTCTCACAGTGTTACACTCCATCTTTGCCACAATGGCTAAAAACAATCTGGGGATGGAGTCGATGCCCATGCGCACTGTAGTCCAGGGGAGGAGCCACCTACCTCGTGATACTTCGAAGACTCTTCCAGGACAACAATGTGCAATCATCCGGACCCAACACTAGGTGGCGATCTATGCAATAGATATGAATGTCAGCAGCCCTACATGCCAAGAACAGATGCATACTGGTAAGTAGCATATTCGTCGCCACTCTTCCAGAAAGAGGAGGTGACATTCTTTAGATACTTCAATGGAATGAATGCTGTTGGATAGACAAGGTTAATTCAATAAATGAAGGGCTTAATTCTGCTGAGGAATGGAGAGGATTTGTCACTACCCTTTGCTAAACAACTGTCTGTGATATAACAATTGTGGCCTGAATACACCTGTATGTCATCTGAAACCCGACTATGCTTGCTCCAACAGCATTATTTAATTCACTTTTGCTGTGACGTTTGAACTGTATATATTAGAGCTACTCTCATGTAATACGTGTTCACTAACTAAGAATTACAACTGTGAAATGTCTGCATGCATACAATGTTCACACTCCATGAAGTGCTCAGCATGCGTGACTGCATATTCCAAATACCAGCGAAATTTGGATTTTTGTAAATATATAAGTTAACTATGTCATTTTACCTGTTCTTCCCTATTTAGTACCCATCAACGATATTGTTCCTTAATTTCCACCTATTAACAGAGAATTCACCACTGTCATTAGCGCAGCAACACCACCATTATGCCACACCTTCTAGTTCTTCACCTTTCAATGAGGTCTGTTTTTCACTCTTTACCGATCACGGAACCGGAGCACTTGGTGCAGTAGTTTTCCCTAGCTAGGTCTACCGGTTTCCCTTGGCCAAAAGAGCGGGAAACCTTGTATATAACAATCCTCTCTGGATGAGGATCTCTGTCATTGTACCCGATCAAGCTGATGTAAGAAAGTAGCTCTGTATATACTGTAAGGTACAGTGTGCACAGAGTCCCCAGAGGTTTGGCAGAGGCTAGAGTTAGATATAACCTTACTCTCTAAAGTGGTTGCTTGTCTGAGCAGTAAGGCAGTATCAAAGGACAGTGTAAAGCATTTGTTGTACACACTCAGTCAGCAAATGGTCTCACACACCCAGAACTGAACTCTAGGCCAATTGTTTGGTATATAAAAATATATTGTTTTATTTTAGAACCACAAGTAGGTATAAAAATAATTTCTCAGAATGAGATGTTGCAATTGAATACTTTCAAATAGCAGTTGACTTTTAAATGCAATCGATACAGTTGTTGCAATAGGCAACACAAGTTAAACACAATTATAACATTGAGCTCAATGGGAAGTTTTAAGTAAATGCAATAAAATCACTTGACAAATGTTTTTCTTACTCAGGGCTGGATCCTGGATTCAGCCCTGGTGCATTTCCTGTAAACAGTTGAAAGAAATCGTTTTTGTTACACAGGCGATTTATAAGGAATATTTGTATGTTTTGAAAATCGAGAATTTCTTGCAAAAAACAGGCAATGTTATCCTATGGGAGTAAATCAGGTCATAGGAAAATCACAGTTTTAATTACTTTTTAGGTTCAGTGCTGGGCTCTAAGATACAGCACTGGGGTCTCTCCTGATAGCAGGTGAGTAATTTTGTTTTCGTTGACCGGATGATTTTTAAGGAATATTTCAAAGTTGCAAAACTCAACACTTAGAAGAATTTCCAAGTGAAAACCAGCCAATGTTACGCTATGGAGAAAAGCAAGCTATTGGCCTTTGGGTAAGTACTCGAATGGCAGAGTTAAGGATCTGGGGTAAGACTCAGGGGTCTCCCAGGGTCAGGTAGGTACAATCGTTACACTATCAGTGGCACAGGGGCAGCCGGGTGCAGAGTGAGTAGGCCCAATGGTTGGTGTCTGCTAGCAGACAGGCCACGTGGCTGTGGGAGCTGAGCTCCTGGTCACTTAAACAGGGCAAGTGGGGGAAGTAGGATAGGACAGATTCTGCACTCCCAGTGGCACTCGGGCACCTGGGTGCAGGGTGCTTTTGGGACATCGGGCACCCGATGTATTTCAATGGGAAAGCTGGAAGTTGAACAAAGGCTGCAGGCCCGGGGACGGAGATTCTTCAGGTGTGACCACCACTTTGAGAGGTAAGTTGGGAAGCTGTAGGTTAGGTAGCCACACAGGAGTTGGGCACAGGAGGCCGTGGGGCACCGGGTGCAAGGGTGTCTTTTGGTGTTGGGAAATCTTACCCTCAGCAGGTCGCAGTTGGAGGGATCCCTTGTTGTGAGGCTGCAGGTGTCAGCAGGAGCATCGAGGAGGGTCCTTGGGTGCTTGATTCGTGGTCACAGTCGCTGGGGGGACTTCCTGGTGGTCTTTATTTACTCAGGCATGGGCCGGGCTCGGCGGGTGCTGGATTCACGGTTCCGGGCTGGCTTCAGGGGTTGTTGGTGTTTGACCAGAACCACTGCTTGTGAGATTCCCAGTCTTTGGATAAACAAGGCAGTCTGGTCCTCCGGGGTTTTTGAGGTTGCTGACCACAAGAGACGCGAGATTTAGCAGGAGCAGGTTCGAGGGTCGACAAGCCTTTAGGGCTGGGGCCAAGTCAGTTGGTGTCGTCCTCTTGTTAGCAGCTGCACGGCAGTGCATCTTTCTTCTTGTTCTTCTTGTAGGTTCGGAATCGGGATCTGAGGAAGGAAGGTTCAGGGTGCCCCTAAACATAAAATTTAGGGGCATTACAGGTATGGGAAGGTCAGGGACCAATGGGTCCCTTCCCTGGGATGAGTACACCCCCTATCCTGCCACTCTCCTATGGGAGGGGGGGCAGGAGCCTGTCTCTGATTGGGTAGGGCTCCCCATCCTCAAGATGGCGAGAGCCCGGAGTTGTGCCTCACCTTGCCTCCCCACCTGAGGGATGGGGTTGGCAGAGGCTGGCACTCCCCCTTTCGTCACTTAGGTTCTCCCGCCTATCTTCCCGCCAGAGTGGGGGTCAGAACTGGTGGGGGCCAGTTGCTGAGTACAGCAAGTGGCCTGGAGAAGCTCACAAAGGCGGCATGCCTTTGAAGCTCCCCCTGCCCCTCCTGGGGGCGGAGGCCTAGCATCTCACCCCAGGATGTGCATTGTTGCAGGCCCACGAGTGCGGATGGCTCTCTACCCAGGGGTCCAGTAACATGTCTGCTGGGTGGCAGCCTAGGCAGCCTCTCAGTCAGGACACAGGTTGTAGGTTAGTTTCAGTGGGCAACTCTAAGTTGTCGTGCATTGTACATTAAATCCCACACTGGCATCGGTGTGGATTTAATGTGATGAGAAGTTTGATACCAAACTTCTCAGTCTTCAGTGTAGCCATCCTGGTGCTGTGGAGTTCTTGATGATGACATCCCAGCCCCATATACTCTTAATGGCAGCACTGCACTTACAGTGCACAGGAGTGGAGCTGGGTACTGAAGGGGCACAGGGCTCATGCACCTGTACCCTCACCACTGGCATAGGGCACCCAGCTAGGGGGGTGACTGAGGTATGTCAGGGCAGTGTGTTGTGGGCATGGCACACAGGGGTGTGTCCCATGTCCACTCTTTGTTTTGTTCTGCACCAAGACACTCAGCCTGCAAAGGTAGGGTGTGTGTGTCAGGATACAGGATCCCTAAGGATGGCAAAATAAGTGCTGCAGCCTTTAGGGGCCTTCTTTGGTCACAGTGCCCTGGGTACCTAGGGTACCATTTACCAGGGGCTGACCTCTGGTCAGAGATGCCAATTGGGTTTAGGCTTCAATACAGTTTTAGGGAAGGAACACCGGCCTGGGCACCTGATTGGCAGGAGCCCAGAGTACACTCAGTCAAAGTACATCAGCAATTCAGCAAAAAGTGGGGGCATACCATGCAAGAAAGATGGCACTTTCTCACAGCTTTCTGAATCTACACACAGAGCGCTGTCCCGCTTATCTGAAAGAGACACGTTAGTATTAGATTCCTTACCTTAGAATATCCCCAGGCGTCAGACTGGATCCGGAAATTTTTGCGTAGCAGTACCCTTGTGCGTCGGTAGGCGTTGTCTGCGGCTCCGCGTCCGTCGTCGGCGTCATGGGCGCCGTGATGACGTCGTCGGAGTACTTAGACGCCGCCTCCGCGTGTTGACATCAGTTCTTCTTTTTTCCGCGCCAGCAAGCGCAGATCTGGAAAAAGCAGTAACCCATAGTCAATTTTTGACTAACTTTTTGGATCGTTTTGATAATTTCTCGAAGTCTACGACTCCGATCGGTGCCGTAGGGATGCCTGGCTTTAAGCACTGCGAGGATTGCGACCGCACGATGTCGGTCACGGATTGTCGGTCACGGATCCTCACCACCTGTGCCTAACTTGTCTAGGCGTCGACCACGACGACAAGGCCTGCTCAGACTGCCGGGCCCTCTCTTCGAAAGCCAGGCGGGAGCGGTCCCGCAGGCGACTCGAACTCCGGCAGTCGGTCCCGCACCGCGAGAGGTCCCGGTCCCACGGGAGGTCGAGGGACAGGTCGCGGGCTCGGAGCCACCACAGTTCCGAGAGTAGGCCGCACTCCTCCGGGTCGAAGTCGTCGTCAGGTAAGAAGCATAAGAAGTCCAAGCGGCGTCATCGCTCTTCGAACTCCCCCCGACGCTCGGGCGATGCGGCCGGGGGATCGGGTGACACCACCCACGCGGCTCCGTCGGAGTCGCGGGCGCCGTGTCCAGCTCCACACCTTCCGGTCCCTGGGCTAAACGCGACGCCGGAGGAGATCGAGCGCTTCCTCATGGCCATGAGGAAACTCTCTCCTCCGACGGGCTCTGCGGCGCCTTCGGCCCAGCGGACCCGTCTGGGGCCTCTAGCGGGTTGGGGGCTTCGGCCCCGACACCGTCGGGTGCTCCGGCCCCGACGCCGCCGACGCCTTCGGGCCCGGCGCTGCAGGGTCCAGCGGTCCCGGCGCCGCCTTAGGGCCCGGTGCAGCGGGACCCCCCTAGACCTTCTTCGGGATCTGGATCGTCGCCGGTGGACCTTACGGCCTCCCCGGCGTCGGACCATCAGGTGTCGCCTCCGGCGCTGCCCTCGGGCGGCGCCGTCCCCGATTCCTCCTTCGCTCCTGTTCCGACGTCGGGAAGGCCCCGATGAGCGCCGCTCCAGACGTCGTTTGGAGAGTTTCACTTCTATGAACAGGCCCCATTGATTGAAAACCCTGAGTATCAGGAGATGGGTGATGAAGGGGATTGGGAGGGGTCTGAGGACCCTCTGACCCGAGAATGTCAGTCTCATGAGGACTGGGCAGGAGACCTTGGGGAGACCAGTGGCCTGGACACCTCTCCAGACACTGGTTTTGTCTCCCCTCCTACCGTGGCTTCGGAGGAGGGGGCAACCTACAGTGTGGTGTTGATGAGGGCTGCCAAGGCCTTGGGCCTTGAGCTCCCCGTCGCGGCCGTGAGGACTAATCTCCTCACTGAGTTCCTTAAACCGCAGTCAAGCTCGGCCGAGCCTCTGCTGCCCTTTAATGAGGCCTTGACCGACGTTCTTCTGGGCACTTGGTCCAAGCCGGCTACGGGTTCGCCCGTAGATAGGAACGTGGCCAGACGCCACCGCCCAGCACCAGGCGACCCATGTTTCCTGTCCACCCATCCCACCCCCGAGAGCCTGGTCATCCAGGCCTCCAATTCCCAGACCACATTCCCGCCGGCGCCGCCGGACAGGGAATCCAAGAGGTACGAGCAGTACGGTAAAAAGATCTTCTCGTCCCTTAGTCTGGGTCTGCGGTCTTCCAATACCGCATGCCTCTTGGGCCGCTACACACACTCTCTGTGGGATACGGTTGTGGAAGTGCTGCCAGAGTGTCCGTTGGAGGTACGGGCCAAACTCGGCCAAGCCCTTGTGGAGGGCCGGGCTGCAGCCAAATATTCTATCCGATGTGGGCTGGATACCACCGACTCACTAGGTAGAGCGATGGCAACGACGGTGGCGGTCAGACGCCACGCCTGGTTGAGGTCCGCCAACTTTTCGGCCGATGTCCAGACCATGCGCTTGAGCGCTTTAAGGACTCCAGGGCTACAGCCAAGTTCTTGGGCCTCTCGGCCCCGTGCCAGCAATCGGCTGCCTTTCACTCCTTTCGTGGCCACGGAAGGGGTGTACCCACAAGTGCTACCAGCCACGGTCCGCAAGGTAATACCCAACGCGGTGGCGGCCGTGGGAACTGCCGTCCCGGCGGTCCGGGACAACGGTGAGGTCAGTCCACACCTTCCCCCGCAGCATCCGCCTCAAAACCCTCCTAGTCCGTGCTTTCAGGCCCATGTGACCCCTTCGAGGCGACTCCTCCAGCCATGCCACCGCAGAACCACCGTGTATCGGGGGATCATTTGCGACTTCTGCAGGAGGAAGTTACGGGCCTCTTGGCCAAGGGGGCCATTGAGCGCGTTCCTGGGCCAGAAGTAGGGTGTGGTTGCTACTCCCACTACTTTCTGGTACCCAAGAAGGGCAAAGGAGGCCTACGCCCTATCTTGGATCTAAGGAACGTCAACGGCTTCCTCCAGAAGGAGAAGTTTACCAGCGTGTGGCGCTATTCATAGAAGTGTGTGTGGAGTGGTAGCTCGCTCGTTTTTAAGCTCCTGTTTTGTATTTCTTTTTTAGTTAATTTAGAATACTTAATCCTCGTTTTAAGATTGCCTGGCCCACTTACCCCCACCTCTGCCATCCTATCTTGCACCCTAATTGGTCAACTCACCGCTCTTTGCGGGTCCTTCGCCCTTCTCGAGGCGGCCATCTTTGTTGAGGGGGAGCAGCGCGCAGTCAGTCCTTTTTCTACCTTGCTGGTTGTGCATAAAGGTAGGCAACCCTGCTCAGTGCGTCCTTTACCAGCGTGTGGCGCTATTCATAGAAGTGTGTGTGGAGTGGTAGCTCGCTCGTTTTTAAGCTCCCGTTTTGTATTTCTTTTTTAGTTAATTTAGAATACTTAATCCTCGTTTTTAAAACTGCCTGGCCCACTTACCCCCACCTCTGCCATCCTATCTTGCACCCCAATTGGTCAACTCACCGCTCTTTGCGGGTCCTTCGCCCTTCTCGAGGTGGCCATCTTTGTTGAGGGGGAGCAGCGCGCAGTCAGTCCTTTTTCTACCTTGCTGGTTGTGCATAAAGGTAGGCAACCTTGCTCAGTGCGTCCTTTACCAGCGTGTGGCGCTATTCATAGAAGTGTGTGTGGAGTGGTAGCTCGCTCGTTTTTAAGCTCCCGTTTTGTATTTCTTTTTTAGTTAATTTAGAATACTTAATCCTCGTTTTAAAACTGCCTGGCCCACTTACCCCCACCTCTGCCATCCTATCTTGCACCCTAATTGGTCAACTCACCGCTCTTTACGGGTCCTTCGCCCTTCTCGAGGCGGCCATCTTTGTTGAGGGGGAGCAGCGCGCAGTCAGTCCTTTTTCTACCTTGCTGGTTGTGCATAAAGGTAGGCAACCCTGCTCAGTGCGTCCTTTACCAGCGTGTGGCGCTATTCATAGAAGTGTGTGTGGAGTGGTAGCTCGCTCGTTTTTAAGCTCCCGTTTTGTATTTCTTTTTTAGTTAATTTAGAATACTTAATCCTCATTTTTAAAACTGCCTGGCCCACTTACCCCCACCTCTGCCATCCTATCTTGCACCCCAATTGGTCAACTCACCGCTCTTTGCGGGTCCTTCGCCCTTCTCGAGGTGGCCATCTTTGTTGAGGGGGAGCAGCGCGCAGTCAGTCCTTTTTCTACCTTGCTGGTTGTGCATAAAGGTAGGCAACCTTGCTCAGTGCGTCCTTTACCAGCGTGTGGCGCTATTCATAGAAGTGTGTGTGGAGTGGTAGCTCGCTCGTTTTTAAGCTCCCGTTTTGTATTTCTTTTTTAGTTAATTTAGAATACTTAATCCTCGTTTTAAAACTGCCTGGCCCACTTACCCCCACCTCTGCCATCCTATCTTGCACCCTAATTGGTCAACTCACCGCTCTTTGCGGGTCCTTCGCCATTCTCGAGGCGGCCATCTTTGTTGAGGGGGAGCAGTGCGCAGTCAGTCCTTTTTCTACCTTGCTGGTTGTGCATAAAGGTAGGCAACCCTGCTCAGTGCGTCCTTTACCAGCGTGTGGCGCTATTCATAGAAGTGTGTGTGGAGTGGTAGCTCGCTCGTTTTTAAGCTCCCGTTTTGTATTTCTTTTTTAGTTAATTTAGAATACTTAATCCTCGTTTTTAAAACTGCCTGGCCCACTTACCCCCACCTCTGCCATCCTATCTTGCACCCTAATTGGTCAACTCACCGCTCTTTGCGGGTCCTTCGCCCTTCTCGAGGCGGCCATCTTTGTTGAGGGGGAGCAGCGCGCAGTCAGTCCTTTTTCTACCTTGCTGGTTGTGCATAAAGGTAGCCATGCCAACGCGCAGCGGTCACGCGCAGCGGGGACGCCGAACTGACGCCGGAGTTACGCCGGAGTTACGCCAGAGTTTAGCCCGTCTGTGCCCGTCCGGGCCCAGACGGGCTCAGGGCCTATCATCATGCCCGACTCTTTGCCATCTTCTACTACCAAGCTCCGTTATGGGAGGGACGCTCTCATCGCCTTACGTCCACCGCACCCAACTGTTTGTAGATTTGCACAGGTGGGGACTAGTCCATTTCTACCGTGTAGAGCCTGTTTCTCTGGCCATAATTCAATGGCTGTGAAACGTGCTCTCTCTATGGCCCTACTTAATTGTCGGTCTTTGTCGTGCCATGCCACTGAAATCCATTCACTTATTCTGGACCACGAGCTCGATGTGTTGTTTCTCACTGAGACCTGGCTCTCCCCCAGTTCTGGCCCTGACATGGTTAGAGCACTCCCTTCAGGCTTTCATATACTCCATCTTGATAGACCGAAAGGGAGGGGAGGAGGAATTGCTGTTCTTTATAGAGACACGCTCGCTTGTAAGATCCAGAATGGAGGGGTAACTGATTGTGAGAGCTTACAGTTCTCCCTTCGGCTGTCACCTACAGTATCTCTGGTAGGCTTGTTGATTTACCGCCCCCCTGGACCCCTGGGTAGCTTCCCTAACTCTCTTTTAGAAACCACCGCACTTCTTGCCTCTTCTACTGCCAACTTTGTTGTCCTCGGGGATTTTAATATCCATCTGGATGACCCTACGAACATTGCTGGAGTCGATTTGATCGACGATTTCAACTCGTTTGGAATCTACCTGGTCAATTCGGGCGCGACTCATGAGAAAGGCCATCTGCTTGATCCCATACTCTCTAATTTGGACCATTTTGTTCCATCTCCGGCTCTTGCCATGCCTTGGACAGACCACTTTTTGGTGTCCGCGACTTGGCAATTTGATAGTCCAGCTGCGGTAGCCCCAAGGGTTCATACCCTTGAGAGAGCCTGGTCGAGGCTCCCAGTTGACACTTGGGCGGTACACCTGGAGGCCACGCGGCCCCCTCAAGGAGCCAATCCGATAGTCGCTGATGCGAATTTATATACCTGGCTCGTGCACTCTCTGGATACCCTCCTTCCCAAAAAGAAACAACTTACAAATGGGAAGAGAATGGGTTCGGCACCTTGGTATTCGTCGGACTTGAGAACCTTGAGGAAGGGGTGCAAGAAGTTAGAGCGGTCCTGGAGGAGAGATTGGAGTGAGGCGAGTCGCAAAGAATATCGTACGGCTCTAAGTAGGTATAAATCCGCTATACGGGTGGCAAAATCAAGATTCTTTGAAGAGCGTATAGGTTCTGCGGCCAACTCTTCTAAAGAGTCATTCAGGGTTATTAAGGAGCTACTTAATGCCCCTGAACCCCGGGTTTTACATGAGGACCCTCGCAAAAAATGCACTGAACTGGCCTCGTTTTTCAAAAGAAAAATTGATAACATACTGGCCTCCCTCCCCCGGCTAGGTGAGGTCCCCGCCTTGGTGGACAATTCCAGCTTTCAATCTAAGATGCAATCGGTGGAGATGGCCTCCCTGGGCCCGGTTACTATGGAGGAAGTTCTGGCGGCTCTGGGCTCAATGAAGAGCGGTTCTCCGAAAGACCCAGCACCTATTAAATATCTCAAACAGGTGTCCTCTGTGATTGGTGGCCCGGTGACGGACTTGATAAACCTGTCCTTTGCCCATGGGGTAGTCCCCCCCAGTTGGAAAGGAGCGGTGGTTAAGGCCCTTTTGAAGAAGCCTAACCTTGATCCCGCTGACCTCGCCAACTTTCGGCCTATCTCCTTGCTGCCGGGTATCAGTAAGGTGGCTGAGAAGCTGGCGAACAGACGCCTCTCGGACTTCTTGGAAGCCAATTCCCTCCTGGGCGATTCCCAAACGGGTTTCCGTCCCGGTCAGGGGACTGACACTGCCCTGTTGGCGGTCGTGGAGAATGCTAGGAGCATGCTGGATGCGGGGGAATCAGTGGCAGTGATCCTCCTGGACCTCAGCGCTGCTTTTGATACCGTGGACCATCAGGTGCTTCTCCAACGGCTGTCAGGGGTGGGGGTCACGGGTCTGGCCCTCAAATGGTTCGCTTCCTTTTTGGAAGATCGTTCATTTGAGGTGTGGGAAGGCCATGAAAAATCATCTTCAACCCCTCTCCAGTGTGGTGTGCCACAGGGCTCATCACTGAGCCCTACTTTATTCAACGTTTACATGGCCCCCCTGGAGAGTGTGGTACTGCTGCTGGGTATTAAAATCATCAGTTATGCTGATGATACTCAGCTGGTGGTAGGCCTTTCCCAGTCGGCGTACCATCCCGACCGGCTGCACACATGTCTTGAGAAGATCTACACGTGGATGTGCAGCTCAGCCCTAAAGTTAAATGGCTCCAAGACGGAACTGATGCTGCTGGGGAACTCCTCTCCATCTTTGTCCCCCAGCAGCTGGCCAGACTGTCTGGGACCGGTTCCCCCCCCCAAACGGGAGATCAAGAGCTTGGGGGTATGGCTGGAGCAGGACCTATCGTTTAAAACTCATGCCAAAAAGACTGCTGGCGTGTGCTTTGGCCTGCTCCGCGCAGCCCAGAAGATTTTGCCTCTGCTCCCAGTGACCACCCGAAGGCTTCTCATCCAGGGACTTATCATCTCGCGGCTGGATTTCAGCAATGCGTTATTCCTGGGTGCACCCGAATCTACCCTGAATAAACTGCAACAAGTGCAGAACGCGGCAGCCAGACTTCTGACGGGTCTCCCTAGGCGTCAATCTGCTCGCCCGGCGTTGAGGGCACTGCACTGGCTCCCTGTGAGAGACAGGGTGAAATTTAAGTCACTTTGTATCGCTCACAAAGTCCTGCACGGGGTAGGTCCACCTATTCTGGGGGAGATGGTCCAGCCCTACAAGGCCCCTCGCTCTCTTCGCTCTGACGATCAACATCTCCTTCAGGTTGGCAGGGTGAAGAAGGCAAGAACGGGTGGCAGAAGGTTTTCAATAAATGTGGCCTCTTTGTGGAACTCGTTGCCCCTACAATTGCGCTCGGAAGCTAGCCTGCTTCGGTTTCGAAAACTTTTAAAAACTTTTCTGTTTTCTGTTTAATCCCTTCATTCTTTAGTAGTGTTATGTTCTGGTAAGCGCTGGGATGCCTATAGGTAACCAGGCGCTATACAAAACTCAGAATAATAATAATAATAATAATAAGTTCAAAATGCTGACACTGGCTCAGGTCCTAGCTGCCCTGGACCCAAGAGACTGGATGGTAGCGTTGGACTTGCAGGACGCTTATTTCCACATCCCCGTCCTGCCGGCGCTACCTGCGGTTCACGGTTGGCCACGAGCACTTTCAGTTTACCGTGCTCCCCTTCGGCCTTACCAGCGCCCCACAGGTGTTCACAAAGGTGATGGCGGTGGTCGCAGCTCATCTGCACAGGTTAGGGGTTTCAGTCTTCCCCTACCTCGACGACTGGTTGTTGAAGGCGGGCTCGCCCCAGACAGTCGTCAGCCACCTCCAGACTACGGCAGATCTCCTGCACCAGCTGGGGTTCTCCATCAATGTGCCAAAGTCACACCTGTGCCTCTCTCAGAAGCTCCTCTTCATCAGAGCGGTTCTAGACTCGGCGCGGTTTCGGGTTTATCCACCCGAACAGCGGGTCCGGGATATTCAGGCTCTGATTCCCATCTTTCAGCCGTTATCCCGGGTCTCGGTCAGGTTGACGCTGCGGCTTCTGGGGCTGATGGCCTCCAGCATCCTTCTGGTGCATCACGCCAGGTGGCGGATGCGGGCTCTGCAGTGGGACCTGAAGTTTCAGTGGGCACAGCATCAGGGCAACCTGTCCGACCACGTCCTGATCTCGGAGGGCACTGCGAGACAGCTGCAGTGGTGGCTCACGGACCGCGATTGGGTCAGCGGCAGATCCCTCTCCCTTCCCCAACCGGAGCACGTAGTGGTGACGGACGCGTCCCTCCAGGGCTGGGGAGGCCACATGGGAGAGGCAGAGATCAGAGGCCTCTGGTCTCCGGCGGAGGCCCGGCTCCACATCAACCTGTTGGAGCTACGGGCGATTCGTCTAGCACTGAAGGCATTCCTCCCCTCTGTCCGGGGGGAGTGTAGTGCAGGTGTTCACGGACAACACCACCGCCATGTGGTACTGCAACAAACAGGGCGGGTTGGGGTCGTGGACCCTTTGCCAGGAGGCTCTGCGCCTCTGGCAATGGCTGGAACGCCAGGGTGTGACCCTGGTGGCTCAACACCTGGCAGGTTCTCTTAACGCCAGGGCGGACAAGCTCAGCCGTCGGTGCATGATGGATCACGAATGGCGTCTGAACTCGGACGTGGCGCGAGGCCTCTTTCAGCAATGGGGAGAGCCTTGGTTAGATCTATTCGCCACCAAAGAGAACGCGCAATGTCATCAGTTCTGCGCGTTGGAATTTCCAAGGTGGCACTCGCTCGGAGACGCTTTTCATCGCGAGTGGAGTTGCGGTCTATTGTACGCCTTTCCGGCCTATACCACTTCTGCCCAGAGTGCTGAAGAAGATCAAGCGCGACCGGGCCCAAGTCATCCTTGTGGCTCCGGACTGGGCTAGAAGGTACTGGTATCCAGAGCTACTCAGTATGTCAGTCGATCCCCCGGTTCGTCTGCCTCTTCAGGATGACCTTCTGTCGCAGCAGCAGGGGACGGTCCTCCACCCGAACCTGTCCAGTCTCCACCTCCATGCTTGGAGATTGAGCGGCGACAGTTGAGGCCATTTGACTTGCCTCCTGAAGTCTGTAACGTCATTCTGGCAGCCAGGCGTCCCTCACAAAGTCGGTATAAGCCTGCAGGTGGAACAGATTTGTGGCATGGTGCACAGCACAGGCTATGGATCCTCTTGCTGCCCCCCTCTCTGAGGTTCTTCTCTTCCGTCTTTCTCTTGCCCAGCAGGGCTCTGCTCTGGGCACTATCAAGGGCTACCTTTCTGCCCTTTCAGCCTTTCTGAGGCTGCCTGATCAACCTTCTTTGTTCAAGTCCCCTATTGTAAATAGATTTATAAAGGGCATCACACACACATTTCCTCCTGTTCCGTTTGTGATGCCTCAGTGGGACTTGAACCTGGTTCTTACGTTTCTGATGTGCGCTCCCTTTGAGCCACTTCACAACTGTCCTCTCCGCCTTCTTACTCTGAAGAATGCTTTCCTGGTTGCCATCACCTCTGCCAGGAGAGTGAGTGAGCTCCAGGCCCTTTCTTGTACTCCACCTTTCCTTTCTGTCCATCCGGACAAAGTGGTGTTGCGTACTAAGCCATCTTTCCTGCCCAAGGTTGTCACAGCCTTCCACATCGGGCAGTCTATCACCTTGCCAACCTTCTTCCCGCCACCGCATCCCTCTAAAGAGGAAGAGTGGCTCCACCGTCTGGACCCAAAACGTGCGCTCTCATTTTACTTGGATCGCACACGCCAGTTCCGGGTGGATGACCAACTCTTTGTTGGTTACGTGGGCGCTAAGAAGGGGAAAGCGGTGCACAAGAGGACCATATCCTGGTGGATCATCTTGTGTATCCAGGCATGCTACTCCTTGGCTAGAAAGGAGCCCCCTGTTGGATTACGGGCTCATTCCACCCGAGCCACCGCGACTACAACTTCCCTGGGCCGGGGTGTGCCCTTACAGGATATCTGTCAGGCAGCTACGTGGGCATCGCTGCACACGTTTGCAAGACACTACTGCCTGGACAGTCAAGTCCGGAGGGATGGCTTCTTTGGCCGTTCCATCCTCCAGGACTTTCTGGTGTGATTATTGGTCCGCAGACCCACCACCGGGGTTGGTATTGCTGGGGTATCTATTCTAAGGTAAGGAATCTAACACTAACGTGTCTCTTTCAGATGCACAAGTTACTACTTGTGTAACGCTATATCTGTAAGAGACATTAGTTAGTATTAGATTCCTTACCGACCCACCCATCCTCCCCGTTCTGCGACCCGATATCTAGGGTTAGGGTTGTCCCCCTTTCAGAGCCCTAGTTTCATTGGCACCAGTGTTGGTTTTTTACATGGCTCAGCGCTTCTGGCGCGGAAAAGCTGTGTCTAAGAACTGACGTCAGCACGCGGAGGCGGCGTCTTAAGTACTCAGACGACATCATCACGGCGCCCACGACGCCGACGACGGATGCGGAGCCGCCGACGACGCCTACTGACGCGCAAGGGTACTGCTACGCAAAAATTTCCGGATCCAGTCTGACGCCTGGGGATATTCTAAGGTAAGGAATCTAATACTAACTAATGTCTCTTACAGATATATCGTTACACAAGTAGTAACTTGTGCTTCTAATCTTCTACCGAGGTAAGAAATGGCTCTTCCAGGCCGCTTAGCACTTGCGCTCAGCCCTTCTTTTAGCATATTGACCCCTATATCATTAATATTTGAATTTCCAGAGAAACTCCCAGTGCATTGTCACTGTTAATCCACAAAAGGATTATACAACGCTACGGCTGTGGCATACAATTAATTGAGCCCCTCTGGCCTACCTACATACCCCATTGGATTGACAGCCTGACCTCACATTGAGGTAAGAACCTCAGTGAAACTTATATTTGATTATACACAGCGCATTGTCCTATTATCAGAAATTGCAACATTCTTCTTTTCTCACAATCATAGTACCCGGACGGGTCCTCATGTGAGTAAACCCTTTTCCTCTATTCTTCACGTGTGGCACATCATTTTCACAAGGCTGCTCAATCATAAATTCAGGTACCTTTTATCCAACTGCCTTTATTTTCTTTTTTTCGCATTTGTGCCGGTATATGGGCCTTATACGCTTTTTATTTCATTCCCATTTAGATGTTCCTTCATCAATAGTCCTGAAGAGACCCCACATTGTTTTGAGGGTCGAAACGCTGTCGACAAACTGAAGAAGCAAAACATTTTCCCAGCATATAACATTGTATATAGCTGCTGTTCACATGGAATTATTTTGATAATGGTCGACTTGTACAAACTGTGGAAACCTTGAATATAAAATTCACATTGTCACTTAGGTTTAGGTTCCCTTTGTCACTTGGGACACTATGCACAAATGTTGTTTTGATGTATAATATTTACTCCTAACTTTGTTTAAAAAATCCATAAAATATACTACTGGAATTGGTGTGTTAGTAGTTCCTTCGCGCTCTGCTAAGTTCACCAAAGTCAGGGCGCTAGGCTGCCACTGCAGCAGGGTGGAGGCCCAACAGGCCAGCAGAAGAAATTGTGTGCGAGGGTGTAATGCACCCTGGTCTCTCTAGAGACCCAAAACAACCAACAGTGCTGTGTGAGCCCCCTTCACTTGGACTCTTCTGGTGCCACTACCAGGCACCCACAATGCTCCTGACAGGCCCCACTCAACGGGCCTTCTCTGCAGAGGCAACTGGGAGCAACAGCAGGCACGGACAGTGCCTTGTGGGTGCCCACTCAACAGGACTCTTCCTTCTCACTCACCCAGTATACGACAGGACTGCAGCAGGGAGCCCGCGAGGGTCTGGTCCCCTTCTTCGGCGTCGGGCAGCAGGCAGGGCTCCCACCAGCACACGTGGGCCGCTTCCAGGCTCACTCAGGCTTGACTTACAGCAGCGACATCCGCCCGGATTGGTCCACAGAACACGGATGCTGGGTAGGCTCCCGCTCTGTTTCTAGGAATCACAGGGAAATCCCCAAGCCTGGATTCCCTGGGAATGCTTTTGCAGCACAGCTCTGCCGGCCTTAAGACCCCGGGGGCACTCCTCACGTCCTCTCCTGTCTGGGCAGTGCCCTCCTCGCGCCGAGTCCGCTCTCCAGGACACACAGTTTACAGTCATCAGGGGCAGAGCTGGGCACAGGCAGGCCAGCACGTAGGGACCCCCAGGAGGCAGCAGGTGGGTCCCACGCCAGTTCCTCCTGTCGTCCAGCAGTCCTTCGCAACGGAACAGGTACCAGCAGGCACCCAAGCACTTTTTTAAGGGGTCTCAGCCTCAATATTTATAACAGGCTGTGTCTTTGTTTTGCCCTGGCACAAGGCTTGGGGATCCAGTCTCAATTGGATCTGGTGGGTATGGGAACATTTTCTATACAGTGCTCACACCCACCTTTGTCAGGTTGAGCTCTGATCTCAGACACACCTCAGAGGGGCGGAGCCAGCATTGAACAAGGCAGGCACAGACCTATTAATGGTCAGGGGCTACTCCCCCCACTACTCCAAATGCAGATCTGCCCATTCAGCCTAGCGCTGACTCACCCAGCCCCTCTGGAGCCACACACCTCATCAGCCCCTGTCACTCCAGAGCCAGACATGCAATACACATCAGGCAGGTACAAAGACGCATAGCACACAGAAATGCCCACTTCTAAAAGTGACATTTCTAAAATAGTGATAATAAATCAGGGCACACCATTACGCAACATTTTTTTCCAAACATACTAAACTTGACCACGCAGCTCCTCTCATATCAGGAATTACCACTAACACCCAGATCAGAAAATTCCCAAAGCATTCCTATGAGAGAGCAGCCTCACAGCAGTGAGGAAACCAAAATGGTTGTTTGCCCCTACCAGGAGAAGTCACACAATTAAGGTACATGTCCTACCTTTTACCTACAATGCACCCTGTCCCTAGAGCTAGCTAGGGCCTACCTTAGGGGTGACTGACATGCAGTAAAAGGGGGGTCACACATGTGGCACATACTTTAGGTGCCACGTCACAGCGGCAGTAAACTGCGTGCATTGGCCCTGCAATGGCAGAGGCCTGAGACAGGTTTTGTGGAAATCGCAAATAATCCCAGCTAGCATAAACTGAAACCATCTAGTTTGTGACATCCATTTTGTCAGCTATGAAATTCTTCCATCCTCTGCTGCTCGTCTTTTTCCCTGCCTGTGCTGTCTATTTTAGTTAACTTCCTGACTCAGCTAAAAGCAATATGGATACTAAAGAGTTTGTAGCTGCCTGAATACCTGGTCTCAGACGCAACTGTCAATCTCTTAGTGCTGTCATAAGCACTCCTGCTCCCCTCTCACTTTGCTGACCAAGTGATTTCCACATTTGCCCATGTTTGTCAGTAGTTATTCCTGTGTAGGTATGTACCTTCTATTTGTAATTACATGCTTACCAGTGCAGAAAATCAAGTATAAAAGTCTCACTCATGAGTGAATAAACTTGTTATTTTGAATGTCAACTCCAGTGTCAATCTCTATTTTGTTGGTCTGAAGGACCTGTGGACAAAGATAATGGTGACCCCTGCCCCGGTGTGCCCCTAAAAAGGCACATTTCCACAGTTTGGCGCACGACTCGTGGGGCTCATCGGAGACGCGCACGCCCGAAGGAGTGGTCTTGACGGAAGAATGGAATCTTGCTGAAGATTCGTCCTGCATGAGGAGACCCTTATCTTTGCAGACCAAAGTGTTTTTCCGGTTTTCTTGATACTGACCCTCCAGGTTTTGGCTGGTCCCGACTGAGATTTGCTTTGGCGCCCGTTTTTGTAGTCACCATTAGGCCGACCAAGATATTGGCAGTTGGAGGTTTGAGACTTTTGTTTGGTAAGGTCGCTGAAGCGGCACTCTTTTTTTTTTTCGATTTGCTTGGACAAGTTTCTGGTTTTGTTTGTTTACCTATTGCAATAGTTAAAGGCAGGTAATGTGAAGATTTTTCTCTACCTTGATATATCTGGGATAAGAAATATTTTACTATAATTTGGTAGCATGCCGACCGGAGGCAAGATGGCGGCCTAGACGCTAGGCTGACTGCAGCACTCTACTGAGCTCCGAGGATGTGATTAATTGGATCGCTCTTGTGACGGATTCTACACGGAGAACTCGTAAATTTTATAGTGTGCTCTAAGAAATGTTTACATGACTCGAGAAAGAAGGCTTGAAGAAAGGAGAGTATCCGAAAACCCCTGATTGTTTGGCTGAGTTAAACTGAGAAGAGACGCTGACATTCTGGCACGCCGACAGCTGAAAACCCTGGGCGCCATGGGAAAAGTCATTCAATGAAAGCGCTGCTTTTTTTCTACACAGAATTGTAATCGACACGTCTAAACTGGGGGTAAGATACAGTTGCAAGTTCCTGCAGCAGCACGATAATGCGATACTGTTACAACGCACTAAAAGCCTTCAAACACTTTGATGTACTTGATACACTTACTCTCTGGTGGAACCCGGCTCCTTTACGCGGCGTCTCCAGGGAAACAGTGTATACACAGTCAGTAGCTCTACGGAAGCCGTGTCAGCTACAGGAATTAGCGCGGCAAAACGCCTGCTCCACTGCTGGCTCCACTGTGCACGGCTCAGTTTGGCGTTTAGAGAAGCTTTTGCGGAGGAAGGCTCCGAGGGAGAAGGACATAGTGATGCCGCCAAAAAGCGCCTCAGCCGCAGCCACCAGAGCCAGGATTGCGAAAGCGGCAAGGGTGCTGCGGAAGGAGGCAGAGAGACAGCAACGAGAAGGACTGATGGATGATGAAGACCAGCTACAGGTAAAAACAGCAAAAGCTAAAAAGCAAGTAGCTGCAAATGGTTCTCCCCTGGGGTCTTCAAGGCAGGAAATTTTAGCAACTCGTAGAAGAATAAGCAGTGCAGGAGGGAGGACTGTGCTTGAGCTAATGCTTAGAAAGACCCCAAATCAGAACAATTCACAATTAGAGACTGAGCTTGAGACCGAGACTGTATCTATTCCAGTAATGAATGGGGATCAGAGTCTTTCAACTGAGGGGCAACAGAATGCTATTTCTGACCCAGAGGAGGGAACATCCAACTCCCTTATTAACCCTGAAAACCCCGAAAACATAACAATTACTGATGTTTTGAATGTGGAGACTCCCAATATGAATAACATTATAATTGATGAGGTTTCCAAAAACAACTTAATTGATGGATCTAAAGTAATAGTGTTGAATGAGGAAAAGCAACCTGAGGCGGGCCGGGCAATGTCTTTTTCGGGTCCTGGGGGCAATATTCTAGGGGTGCAAAATGAACAGACTAATCCTGTGCCTGAAGAGTCTTTTCCTACAATAAACAATAACCAGATCGAGCCTAGCGTAATGGTAACAACCCCAGGATTAGACAAGATAATTACTACTACGGAGGAGGTACCAAGTGTATCCGAGGCACCCCAACGTGTAGTTTCTAAACAAACTATAGCAAATAAAGATGCCGATGATTTGCTTCCAAGTATCACGTTACAATTGCCTGCACAACCGGGACAGCTGCAAGAGGGGGAAAAAGACCTCACTGAGTTCTATTCTTTTTCCGATGACACTGAAGAGGTTAGAGCTGACAATTTAGGAGATTGGTCCGAGAGCCTTGAATCGTCTGAGGATGAAGATGAATCAGAAACACATATATATTCCTCAGAAGACAGCTATGACGAGGGGAGGCAAATGGCTAATACTGTGAAAACTAAGCCTAAAGGTAATACAAGAACTGTATCAAAGAAAATAACAACAGGTCAACTTGAATATAATCAGGCTACTTCCTCAGACATGCCAGGTGATTCAGAGATAACCCCCTCTGCAGTGGAGACCATACTCCAGGCTATAGCAGCTCACAGGGAAGAGACTGCCCAGGACAGCAAAAGATCTCGTATAGCCTTGCGTAAAATGCAGGGGGTGGTAAAGAAACTTTCTAAGACATGCACACGGATTGGGGAGCGTGTAACTGAGATGGAACAAAGGGTAATGGCAGCAGAGAAGGACTCTTCTGAAAATTGTGAGAAAATTAAACTACAGGAAACAGAACTGATGGACATCAAATGGAAGCTTGAAGCTTTCAAAAACAGGCAACGCCGTAATAATCTTCGCATCCTGGGAATACCAGAGAAAGTTGAGGGAGAAAATATACGAGCCTTCATTATTAAACTTTTCAGTGAAGCTATGCCTGAACTACAGAGCTGGAACTGGGAAGCTGAAATTCAAAGGGTACATCGTTTCCCTTTTAATCCTCCACCGAAACCAGGGTTATATCCAAGAGCTGTTCTAGTGTACTTTGGTAATTTCCTACTAAGGCAGGCGGTAGCAGAGAAAGCGAGACCAGACCGGAAGATAGCCTGTAATGGTTTTTCTTTCTTTTCGAGACCTGATTTTTGTCACGTAACCGTAGAAAGATGATGGAGGTTACGAATGCTGATTAAATCTTTTCAAGAGAAAGGTGCTCTGGCCTATCTGAACAACCCTGCTACTCTTAAGATTGTCCACCGTGGTCAGACAACGTTTTTTCAGTCAGGAATAAAGGCAAAAGCATACTTAGATGAAATATCGTAGATAGAATTTAAATCACTTGGGTCATAATACTTTAATAACCTAAGTGAGATATGTCCTTTTCTTTATCTTCTTGACGGGTGAATTAAGTGTGCTCTTCCTTTTTGAGACAGTAACAAAGCAATGGAGGTATAATCCAGGGATGTATGGCATAGACTGTACATAGCTTTGAGATATAATATGATATACTTGAATGTGATGCAGAATCCTTTGTAGAATCCTTTGTCTTTTTTTTTTTTTTCTCTTTTATGACACTTTTCTTTAAAAAATTTGTTAAGGTAGCTCAGTAGAAGTGCAGCAACTTCATCACACAGACTCTGGGTGAGTCTGGAAGCCTCAGCAAGAAGGGAGGGAGTGGAGCAGGGGCGGGCAAGAGGGAGGGACGACGAAGAGGGAGGGGGGAAGGAAAAGGAGAAAATGGGAAAAAATCAGGCATAATAGTAGGAACAGAGTTAATTTTGGAAAATATAAAGCAGGGTATGTACAGGGAATATGACTTGAGTAACATTAATCGACAAAACTACCATATGAATAATGGGTAAGCTTAATATACAAACCTGGAATATAGGAGGTTTACTGACTAGAGATAAACGTGTACGACTTGAAGAATTATTAAAGCTATACCCGGTAGACATTCTATGCCTGCAGGAAACCCATATTCCATGGAGCAAAAGAGCGCTATTAAGACTGAGGGGATATAATCTGATAGTAGCTTCATCTCAAACGACAAACATAAGGGGGGTTGCAATATTGGCTAAGAGTTGTCATGGACAAGGAATACGTTGTGCGTCAGATTCATATGGAAGATGGGCAATTGCTAAATTAGGTAGTGGAATTACGATATGCACTGTCTATGGATCTAATCAGGATGATCCTATAATTTTTGAAAAATTAGAAGCAGAATTAGCCATTTGGCAAGGTCCACTAATTTTTTGCGGCGATCTTAACATTTCTTTAATACCATCCTTGTCACCGTATGTAACTAGATTAAAATATATTGGCCGGAAACCAAAAGTGTATCGGGCTATTAGTAATTTAATTTGTAGCCTTGGGCTAACTGATATTTGGATGCAAAATAGCCCAACAGATTCTGGCTACACGTATTACTCACACCCCCATCAAAAATATGTACGGATAGATTACATTTTTACATCTAAAGATTTAACATCCTCTTCACATATAATGAAACTTCCAAAAACACTATCAGACCATAATCCCCTATTATTATCAATTGACTATAATACTAATTATATTAAAAAAACAACATGGTCCTTTGATAGGAAATTACTATGTAACCAAGAATATATTGATTTTATTAAAGCCTGGACTGAGGAATTTTTTAGCATGAATCGATTTAGTGCCTCAAGAAATATTGTTTGGGATACTTATAAAGCCGCTCTAAGAGGGGAAACCATGAAGTACCAATCTAAAATTAGGAACGGGGAAAAACAAGAATTTGAAGTAAAAATAGTTGCGCTAGCTAAAGCCGAAGAAGAACATATCAGTAAAATTAGGCAAAGACAAGATACAAGTCAGGTGATGATGCAGGTAGCTATACTAAAATCAGAACTAAACTCTAAACTAAGTCAGAAAGCTGCTGAGACATATCAATCACACAGGAAGCAAGTCTATGAAAGTGGAGAGAAAGTGGGCAGACAATTGGCACTTAGTACGCGTCAGAAAATTACAAGAAGGGACATAGTTACTATAATAGAAAACGGGCAGACCTTTACTCATGCAGCTGAAATTAATTCCCAGTTTCAGATGTATTATCAGAAGCTATATACAGAGGATACTAAGAGGTCTGAGATAGAAACAAAAGTTTTCATAAACAATTTTCTTAGTAACTCCGAAGCTACGAAAACATTGGACAATGATACAAGGGAGGATCTTGAAAAAGAAATAACAATTGCAGAAGTTAGGACCGCATTATCATTATTAGCCTCAGGCAAAGCAGCAGGTCCAGATAAGATACCGATTGAGCTATTTAGGATACTTAGCCATCAGTTACTACCGATTCTACATGATTTGTTTCTTGGAATACAATTTAATGGTGTACCTCCAATTTCTTGGGAGGAAGCTAATATAATCGTCTTTCCAAAAAAGGGAAAATCCCCAGAACTTCTCACGTCATATCGTCCTATATCCCTTATCAATTCGGACTCCAAATTATATGCAAAAATCTTAGCACTCAGGCTCAGTGGGGTCATTGAACAGCTCGCTTCCCCATGGCAACATGGTTTCATCCCTGGCAAGGGAACCACTGATCACATCCGTAGGGCAATTGCCTTATTTGACGCCACGATAGCCAGGGGGGAGCGTATGTCAATGATTCTACTGGATGCGGAGAAAGCGTTCGATCGTGTCACCTGGAAATTTCTATGGGAAGTTATGATACGTAATAATTTTGGCCCCAAATTTATTAACTCAATAAAATCAATGTATCACCGCCCCAAAGCCAAAGTTCTCGCGGCCGGACTATTTTCTGAATACATTAATATAACAAGAGGTACTAGGCAAGGCTGTCCGTGCTCGCCTCTGCTATTTGCTCTATATATCAACCCTCTTATCTTGAAACTATTAGAGAGCACTAATATTAAACCGGTTGTCAGTCATCAGTTTGAAACGAAAGTACTGGCATATGCTGACGACATTGCGATCGTCACACCCGATCCAACAGAAACTATTCATGAAATAGAGGTAATTACTTCCGAATTTGGGACTTATTCCGGGTACTCTCTCAACAAAGGAAAGACGATTATAATAAGTACACCCGACACAGTTTGTATGGATCCACGAAGAGTTGAAAAAGCTACTTACCTGGGCATTGAACTCTGTGCAAACACTAAGCTAATCTCACAAATTAATTTTGATCCATTACTGAAAAAAATTAAGAATGATTTTGAAAGGGTCAATAGCCTTCATCTATCCATTATAGGGAGAGTTAATTATGTTAAAATGAATACGCTACCCAGATGTCTCTATTTATTTAGAGCAATACCACTAGCCATTAAAAAGGAGATTTTAATATTGATTACTTCACTTATATCTAAGTTTGTGTGGCAGAATGGGAAAATTAGGAGATCTATTGAACTATTGTCTCTTCCTATTGATAAAGGCGGCCTTGCTATACCTAATATGGTATTATATTATTGGGCAGCACAACTAAAACAGTTTACACCTTTGTTTAAAGGATATAGCGAAGAGAATTCAGAGGGCCGTGTTGAAATACCGTCAATATATGAACTTATAGTCGGTCGGGAGGCAAAAGGCTTGTTATTGCGAAAAACTGAGACAAGAAATTATAAAGATTTTAAAGGTGAAATTATGATTGATGCCTGGAAAAATTGGAGTAAAATTTCTAAATATAGTCAAGTTGAGAAAATTAATCGTTATACACCACTTTTTCATTCTAATCTTATTCAAGGACAGGATTCAGATGCCTTTTTAAAACAATGGGCCAAGATAGGAATTAAGACAATAGGTGATTTTCTAATAAATGACTATGACACAACTTTTCTAGATGTGAAAATTAAATATAAACTACCGAATGGGGATTTTCTGAAGTTTGCACAGATATTTGCTACACTAAAAGCTAAGGAATCACTAATCTGCTTGCATAAGTATGAAATTATGGATGTAATATTTAGAACAAACACTAGAATTGGAACCCTATATAATATTCTTTTAAGCATGAAGAATGATGATCTCGATAAAACGGAAAAAAATGGTGTTTAAAATTGAATAATCCAAATGTGGATCTAAACCAGGTGTTAAATATGAGTCAAAAGTTATTGATGGCAAGTAATCCTAAGGCACAATTGTACAAAACTATCTTTGACCTTTACTTTACCCCTGCTAAACTATTTACTTGGGGCAAACGTGAGAATGATTTATGCCCAAGATGCACTCAAGGGCCGGCAACCCTTACCCATATGTTCTATACTTGTCCTAATTTGGCATTAGTTAAAAGTATGATAAATTCCTTTTGGGAGGAAATTTTTGGACATATAATATCAGAATCCGAAATCTTATTTCTCTTTGGCCATGACCATACCTTAAATCTGGAAAAATCTGAAGAAAGATTAGTTTTTATTGGCATGGCTGTTTTCAGGATACTTCTATCTGCGAGATGGAAAGATGTAGAGCCTCCAAGTTTTCAGATGTGGTTAGCACGCTTTTTGGCAGCTTATAGATATGAATCTGCAATATTTAAAACAAGAGGCATAAGATCTAAATTACGAGGAGATATGCTTTGGTGTCCAATAACTGAATGGAAAAATCGCATTGTCCCTGGTGGTATCGGATGATTGGTGACTATAATTATAATTGACTTTAGAGTTTGTTTATATTGTTGTATAATCTTTATCTTTCTAAAATGTTATTTATGTTGATTTTTAAATCATTTCTGTGAATCTCAAACCCTGCGATTTATTTATTCATAATACTGTATTATTTGAGTTAATTCTGTATTGATGTACCATTGCAATGATATCCTACTTATTATGCCTGAATAAAAAAATTTAAAAAAAAAAAAATTAAAAAAGAATTTGGTAGCATGCCTGCTCCTAGCACACTTAGTTGGTTGTGTTGCTGTCTTGGAGGTACCAAAATGGATTTAGAAAGAAGTCAGCCGGCTCCCGAAGAGGGAACACCTAAAAGGCATATGTACATTAAATACAGTATTTCTTCCATAATGTATAGTACACTGTGGAACCAATATACGAAAATGGATCCTGATCTACAATGGCCAGTAAATGGGTCATTTGATTTTAAAAAGATTCAGTTTGTACAGCAGTGTCTGTTTAAACGAAAGAGTCGACAAGATATGTTTGATTGTGTATGAATGTGGGAGAAAGAAGTGCATGAGAGAGTGAGGAAAGAAGAAGCTATAGCAGAAAAAGAACAGCAAAAAACAGAAAGGCGTAGATCAATAAAGTGAGCAGCAGACTGGCTCTACTTTAACTACTGAACGCAAGGCCACTCTTAGATCCGCTACTCGTAAAACAGCTCCTGGGAGTTCCTCAGCTCCAGAACTCGTAGCAATGGTTCAGCAATGGTCTGATTTAGAACAGTTATATTTTGTAGAGACGTTTACTTGGGAAGTAATACTCAGTTTTAGAAAACATTCGGATGATCTAGAACTTTCTGATATAAATTCTTATTATAAACAGTTAAGTGATGGCACCTTTCTTTCTCCACAGGTGCCCGATTTAATTAGGCGAGTGGTAAGAATATGAATTGACTCATTCCATCTGCGAGAGGAGAACAAAGCAGCTAGCAAAGCTACAACTGAACAAACAGTATAGGCCCCAGTGCAACAAGAAAGAGCTATAGGGATAGATAAAGACACTAGTGGTATTGTAATTACTGTAAAACCGATGCGTGAAGCTGCGCCTTTGTATGTTCCTCCAAAGGGAGCGGGAACAAGGGACGATAAAACTTCAGATGATGCGAAGGGATATTTTATTTATATATATATATATATATATATTTTATTTTATTTATAATTGGGTCTATACCCCTTGGAGTAGAGCTCTTAAGGCTGCTTTGCCTGATCCACGAAAAAATCTGGCCGCTTTTTATGAAGAAGTAGAATGCCCTTTTTGCTCCTGCACTATGAAATTGCCTGATATTGACATGTTTTTTTGACTTATTTTACCCCCTGATTTGTTGAGAACAATTCGGAAGGTAGACAATATTACAGCTTATGGTGATACCTGGACGCATTTAGAGGAAATAGATATGGCTCGCGAACCTTCGCAGAAACGACAACAGGTGATGTTAGATCTTCCCAAAGCTATTGTAACTAAGTTAAAAACTCTTATACCTCCTAAGAAAATAGATTGGATAACGTTAGCTTCTTGTAAACAGAATGCGGATGAGTCAGTTTCTAATTTCTTTACACGATTTGAAGAGACATTCCATGACTTTAGTGGGCAGTCATTGACAGATGACACGGGTAATCATCTGTTTGTCAACAAATTTGTCGCTAACATGTTGCCAGAAATAGCTAGTCGTCTAAAGACCAGCGAGAGTTCATGGACTACGTCTTCCCCAGTCTCCCTTTTGACTATGGCCTAGTATTATGAGCATCAGGAATTGGAAGCAAAAGGCAAGGAGGATAAAAAGTTTAAGGATTTAAAAACGAAAGTTATGTTGGCTCAAGTCTATGGTCGCCCATTCAGAGGTAGTAGAAGAGGTGGACATGCAGTATATACCCCTGGTGTACCCCCTTTCTTTCAAGCAACTTTGTCTTCTGATCAGTGTGCTGATTGAAAAGAGATTGGACATTGGCGTTCTGAGTGCCCCCTTTTGCCAGGTCAGCAGTATCAACGGGGTAGAGGAAGCATGAGAGGACGCCCAGGGAATTCAGGATAAAGGGGGAGAAATAGGAAATTGTACCAGATTTGAGGCAGCTGAACACAACCCAAATTATTCTAATACCTTCGATAGACAAAATCAATATCAAATGTTTGATTATTCGACCGATGGTCTTGAGGATTCTAATTATGCATAGGAATGCCTAGGATGGGGTAAGGAGCCTGTTGAGGTTTCAGTAGATCACAGGGCTCGACAAATCTAAAAAATCTTACCTGACCTGCAGGTCGAGTGAGTAGACTTTTCTACTCGACCTAACATCAATGTACTCGCCCCACAAAATGATCGCACATGAATTTTTTTCAAAACTTTTGCAGCGCCAACAACCCAAGAAAAACGTTGGCCAACCACATTAACAGCAAATTGTATTCATTTATCACCCAGTACCTCCCTAAGATGTGTGTATCAAAGTGCCGTGGTGAACGTTTCTGCGAACATACATGGCAAAAAAATACCCCATAAACTTTAACATGTCACTGAAATAACCTCCATCACAACATATCAGTCTGGCACTTACTTGTTAGTGAAGATACTGATGGTCTGAGCTAAGGGTTGCGTTCTTCAGATGCAACGCTGCCTTCTGTCCTTGCTATTCTGTCTTGAAATAAGTTTGTGCAAAAGGACCAATGTACTTGTATCAATTGAGGGTGAAACAGACTGAGCCATCAGTATTTATGGCCAAAGATCAAGTGCTTGTTCTTTCAAAATAGGGACAGTTTTGCATATTCATGGACCTGGAAGGCTGTGTCAATGTCTCATGATTGTCATTGTCCTGTGTTTCCTATCAGCAAAAGCACTACTGTTCGGGTTGGATGAAAGTGTCAACTTTTGAGCTGTCTACTTGTATTTGTATTTGCATTAGTGCTCCGTCAGCTTTGAGGCAGAATGTAGCTCATTTTGTAATCAGTTTGTGCTGCCAAGTCCTCAAAGTCTCGTTTATATTGCTGCAGCTGTGGCAGTGCTTAATTTGTATTAAAAAAAAGTGCCAGGGCCCTTGTCAGGAGTCCATTGGCTTGGCAGTTCGGCCTGGACTGTTCCCATGAGGCATATGGGTCAAGACTGATTTCCATATAGCCAGTCCTGAACTGGGGTGGCGAACAGTGAGCTAAAGAACGATGATGGATTCAACCCAGGTCTGTGACTGGGGGTGAGTGTCTCCAAAGTAGACAAACAGCTACTCCACCATGGCAAATTGTCAGAAGTATGGTCAAGACTGATTTGCATATAGCCAGTCCTGAACTGGGGTGGCAAACAGTGAGCTAAAGAACCATGATGGATTCAACCCAGGTCTGTGACTGGGGGTGAGTGTCTCCAAAGTAGACAAACAGCTGCTCCACCATGGCAAATTGTCAGAAGTATCTTTGACAGACACCAAACAGTGAACGGTAAAACAACACAACACACACTTGTTAAGGAAAATGGTGCTGATTTGAACATAGAGAGTAGCAATAAACTCAGTCGCTATCTTCTGACTCAGTAACAGTCTTGTTTTGACAAGGATGTTTGTGGCCCATAATATGTCTCGTTCCTGGATTTGCTGAAAGCCAATGCAAAACGACTGGGTTTGGATCAAAAGTGTCTAACTCCGGCCCATCTACTTGGATTCGCATTAAAGCAGACATGGTGTCACTTTTAAGGGACGTACGGAGCTCATTTTTTATTTGGTTCATGCTGCTAAATCCCAGTTCACATATTGCTGTTGTTGGACTGATGGAAAGAGTGATTTTTAAAATTGGAAGGACATGTTTATTTTCTTCTTGGTATTTTTTCAAAAGCTGAGTGAAGAGGGATACAGGCTTATGCGACGTCATCTGATGAAAGACGTACAGTTTAAAATCTAGACACTCTACAGGGGCAGACTGAATTTCTTCATCAGTAAGTACCTTTTTGTGGTACGTAACAAGGTCCTCAAATTCTTGATCCCCAAAACCTCTAATCTTTTCAACAGTGTGGCCACAAAGTAAAATCAAAAATGTTAAACAAAGAATGCGGCTTGCTTGAGATGTGCTTCAGAAAGCGGTCAGTTATAAAAGAAAGAGCATTCCCTATTAACTCAGTAGTGTCTTCCTTGACACTAGTTTCATTAGAGCTCTGTACAAACTACTAAAGGCTTAATATTTGCTCTCCATAATTAATTAAAGATCATGGCTCCAGTTACTTAATACTGTATGATCAGATCTGTAAACTCACTGACACTCTCAGGTTCGCACAAAAGCACCCCAATTTAGGATGCGCTCTAAGCCATAATAATCAATGGTACTGAACGATGTGCAACACAACCAGTGCTTTCCACTGAAATAACTCACTATTCGGACTAGCCGGTCTGCTCTTGAGAAGTGCTGGTTCTAATATGTATTGCAGATGGGGGCAGGGTCTATTATACCTGTAATTTCAGTAAAATGAAAAGGTCTTGCCTAACACTTTAACTAAACTCCGAACTGAAAAGAAATCCACTCTGCTTAAAATTCTTAGCGCTCGCATCAAAAAACACACCAACAGTACTGGCTCCCTTACCCACTGAGAATGAGTAACTTACAGTCAGGATCCCCGAGACAGGAGTGAGGCTTGACATTTTTTCTAATAAATATTGCTACCCTTTCTTGATGAATGGATGCAAAGCGGTGGTGCAAACCCTAAGCAAAGGCAAAAGTTCTCTCAGTACAATTTTAAGATGGTCTAAGCATTGGCATAGCCAATAGGTCTCGCCTTTGGGACCTTATAAGTGTTTAGCCAATGCAACAGTTGATGTTGTTGCACCAAGGATATTGTGCTACATAAATACTTATAAGGTCCCAAAGGCGAGACAATGCTTGTTTAGGGGGGCCGGTTACAGTATATTTGTTGGCCAGTGGGCAATGCAAGTGAGCAAGCTCAAACCACCCAGGGGTCTCTGCAAGAAAAACAGTAAAATTGTGATGTATTCCTATAGGTTCTGTATAGATCCCCCTATTCCTGACCCTATTCTGGTTAACAAATTAACTAGCAGCCATCCCATGATGCAGAAACCGTTATCTGATTAAGCCAGACCACGGCACAGGAGCGCGTTATCTGATTAGGTCATAACGCTTGCCATCTAATTAGGCAAGCAATATTCCTCCAGCCCCTGATAAGGCATACGGAGTTCTCAAAACAAATCAAACCTATGACAACCTGGGAAAATCCCTGCGGCCATTGTTTTGATTTCTCAAAGAACTTCAGTAAAAGAATGTGCTAACGACCAGCTCGTATGACATCCTTATTGACGTATCTATGTCCATCCTTACGTCAATCTCGGCACCTTACAGGTATAAATATTACCGACATTGCCTTAAGCAAACACACGCGGTGGTGACGAGATCGGAGCTGCGAGACTTGCCGAAGCCCAGCAGAGAGCGAAGCCCACTGGCGCTGCCCCGCCTTCCTGACGCGCTGAGAACGAGACGCTGTCTTTTCTCCTGCCGAGAAATCCAGCTCCGGCGCTTCCGAGCAGCCCTCGCAGGCAGCTTGGAATATCGAGACCACAGACGAGAGATACCATCCCTCAACCATCCTAGATCTCAGGTACAGAACTAAATAACCCCTTGCAGAGAATTCTTGAGTCAGTCACTTGGCAAAACAAACTTAACTCAAACTGCTACTTTCTACTCCAGCCCACGTATTAGGCTTAGGTCAGGTACACCGGGGTAGGCGTGGTTAGAAGCACCAGTTGAGTACGATTAGTTAAATGTATATATGTATGTATATATTCTATCCATTTTAAATAGCATATGGCTTAGAAACCATATCAATGCTTTTACAGTATTATTTCATAATTCTGCTTTTATTGTATGCACTTTACTTAATCATAAGTATTGCAATAATATCGATTCATTTCTCTTGTACAAGAAAAGAGACTGATCAATAAATAACATATTTTATTGAACACGCCCGTCTCTTCCTTTTCTCTACAATCTGGTGAAACTAAGAATGCACGTACTGACTGAGTAAAATAAGTTGTCTTTTGTTTTCACACGACTCTATAGATATACTCTTGATTAGGGGAGAGCAAAGTTGTCATGTTCTATGGTTGTCAGAAACTAAATCCCTTCTTGTCTATCCAGGGAGGTTCAACTCCTCCTTGCCTATTCGAGAAAGTTTCTAGTGAACTCTGAGCTAGCTGGCAAACCCAAAATTAAGTCTAATATCGACAGTAGAAGACCTAGTTAACGTCTGGTCTAGGTCTATACTATTGGAGGTATTATTCCAATGCGCAGAGCCTATTGGGATAATAGGAACTACACTACATGGCGCCCAACGTGTTTGGAAAGGCGATAAAACTAACGCAAGACTTTAGAGTAACTCAGTCGTGCTCTTTCACTCAGACCCCTTTTTTCCCATAATACTCCTAAGACGTCTAGAGTGGGTGAGAGGTAAAATCCGCCAAACCTCGCAGGAGGGAACTTCTATGTATGGTTCTTGGTTCAATCAACGTTGAAGGATACACTGTTCCAAAATATTGTGCATCTAATCTTTGTTTCCATAAGGAACCTGATCTGCAAACAAACAGAATAACCTTCCTGACAGTAAAATGTCAGAAAGTGATGATGAAAGAGAGAGAGTTAGATTAGCAGCTGAACTAATTGAAGCTGATAATACTATGCAAGAAGCAGACCCGGATATAAAACTCATCCCGGTCAACATAAGAAGATCTATAACGTTAAAACTTATAGACAATGGACTGACACCAAGAGGTGGTACAGTCATATTCGTAATTGAGGCACACGAATATCGGCAGACAGAGGTATTCTATTCATGGATAAACTTTCCAGCAGCAAATGCTGTAACAAAGGAGTTCCACTATTATAAAATAGAGGAACCTCCTAATGAGTACACTCCTTTCGAGGAAGTGGAAGTACCACTCAAATTCCAAGAGCACCTGCTCTTGTTTAATGGCGCCCTAAAACATAATAATCACATCACCAGGCTCGGTCCACTAGGTAGACCAGGAGCAACGTGGCCGGTCCTAGCCGGATACACACCACATCCAGACATCGAAAGAATGTCTGCAGCAGATGTTTTAGTACAACTAAAACAATTAATTAAAATATATAGACAACTAGTCCAATATCTAATGCGGACTTCAACTATCCAACCAGTAATTAAAATTCCACAGCTGACCCCACATCAGGGGAACACAAATAAAATTACACCACAGAACATACAGTCCTGCCTAGGTAAAGTACCAGCTAAACGGGAACAAATACCATTCTGGTTAGCACAAAAAATCACCCAAATAGAGGCGGCGTTTCCAGACACCACCCCTGTGGATAAACACAGGATTCTGACTATCTGTCTTCCAATGGGAATCGCACCACACGTGGAGGACTGTGACACTTGGGGTACAGTCTTTGCTTCCATTTACACAAAAACACATGGAGTTCCATCCATGTCAGTAATACCAGATGTGCTAAAACAAATTCAAGACGAATACGGTCCAGAACCCGCTTTAAATCTCGGTATGAAATTACTAAAAGACTTCAAGCAGGTCTCGGCAATATTACTAGCCAACATAAAAGGAGAAGCAGCGAATGTGGCGATCCGCCAGAGGTTAAAAGAGACAGATATAGCAGACCAACCAGCTGAAATTGCCAGAATTATAGAAAAATCCTATGAAGAACTAGGTAGAGATAGTTTGGGTGGAATACCAGTGAAGCCCCAACTAATTGAAAGTCCTGAAAAAATATTTATTAAAAATAATCTAAACAGTCAAAAGAAGAACTGGGATGGAAACAAACAATCCAATCCAAAAGAAAAGAGATTCCAGTCCAGAGGAAGGTCTCCTCGGCGGAGAGAAAGATCTCCGGACCAAGGACCCAAGTCTCCCCAAAGGGAGCCCTCTGTGAAAAGATACAACCTTAGAAATAGGGATAACATAAAGAAACCTGATAGATATCAAGATTTTGATACACGTCCCTCTCAATCTTTTCAGACTTCCTCGCAGAAATCGGAAAGAAGAGGACGATCGGAACCCAGGGAAGGGCACGTCAAGTCCAAAGACAAGGAACCTGCTCATCCAAATAAAAAATTACAGTTTCCAAAGAAGAAGGTAGCCAGTATTAAAGTATTCAACAATGCCGAGAATACTGAGGACACAGCTGAAAAACGGAGAGTGGGCTCAGACAATGCTAGACAGCGCAGCAGAAGTGAGCATAGCACGCAAAGTCCTTATGAATCATCTGGAGACAGTGGACACGAATGAATACATTCAAGTGGAAACTGCAGACACCAGAGTTAGCAAACCTCACAAAATATATGAAATAACTTTACGTATAGAAGGGGATAAGACTAGAAAAATAAGGGGCCTTTTTTGGGATAATCTCTCCAAGGGCTATGACATCCTTCTAGCTGAAAAAGATTGGCCACCAGAGTTTGTCAGGGAGTGCCCACATGGCGAATAAATAATTATGCCTGCATTCTCAAATCATATTCCAATTCATAAAAAATATACACTTGCAAGAAAGTGGGCAGTAGCTCAAGCTCCTGCTTTATATAAAAATCATGTGGGATTGGATGAGGAATCTCCTCCACACAAAATCCAGTTAAAATCACAACCTACTGCACAAAGGCAGTATCCAATCAAGCAAGAAGCTAAAAAACAGGTAAAAGAAATTCTAGATCAACTAGAATACCAGGGGGTGATTAAAACTTGCACCTCACAAATGAACAACCCTTTGTTTCCTGTCTCCAAACCAGACAATTCATATCGTCTAGTTTTGGATTACAGACACCTTAACTCATGTTGCAAAACTTTTGCAGTACAAAACTCGCATAGTGCTGCACTAATGAATAACATAGTGCGCAAAAAATATAAAACAACATCTCTAATGGATTCTTTTGTCAAAATATAGCACCAGAGAGCAGATACTTATCAGCGTTCTCAATAAATGGCGCTCAAAAAGAATTCTGTCGGTTACCCCAGGGATACAAGAACAGCCCAGGATTATTCTCAGCGAGAGTAACAGAGTTACTACAAACATATGATGACGAAGCATTATCTTATGTCGATGACATATACCTAACAGATGATGACTTGGATACTCACTTGAAGAGAGTGAACACCATAATACTTGGGTTCGCAGCAGAGGGTTACAAATTCAACTTTAAAAAATCTAGAATTGCCCATCTAACAGTCCTGTTCTTAGGATATGAATTATCAAGTGAAGGCAAAAGCCTGGCTGACAATTTCCTAGAGAAATGTGCCGTACTCCAAGCACCTAGAACACTAAAAAACCTACAGTCAATTCTAGGTTTCCTAAATTTCGGAAGAACATACATTGCAAATTACGCAGAAAGGGTCAAACCCCTTTATGATCTAATAAAACCAGATTTTAAAAAAACCAATTGGACTCAAAAACACACAGAAATTCTGAGATCCTTACAAACAGATATGTTAATTAAAACAAAATTAGAAACACGTGATAACACACGCAACCTTGTGATTCGAGTCATCCCAGGAAGATGCGGATTCACATACCTGACCTCTAACGAGGGAGAAAAGGTACCAATTGCATTCAAATCACACTTGTACACAGAAGCTGAAAAGAAATTCAGCATTAAAGAAAACATTGTTTGTGCAGTTCAAACCGCAATAGCTAGAGAAAAAGATAAAGCTGACAGTAGACACATCACAGTCAGAACAGCAGAATCAGCCTTTGAGGCATTAACAACCCCGTGTAATTTACCAACAACAGCATTGAATCCGGAATGGATACAATGGGTGAATTCCATTACAATGGACAAAGTAAAATACTACTTTGATCCAGAACTAGAGGAACTAAAATATCTAGAATATGAAAGAATATTCCCTCTGCCAATCGACATTCTGCCATTACGACAGTACGCTTGTGTAATCTATACAGACGGACATGCTCAACCATCCGTTTGGGGAGAACAAGTATACAACCCCACATGTGAGATTACAAAAGAAGTGTGGCGCGGAGGTAAACTAAGACCTCTATTAACAAAAACACACTCAGTAGAAACTAATTCAGAACAACAGACTGAAATAATAGCATTGAAAATGGCGCTAGATAATGCAGATCGCGAATTCCCGACACTCATAGTGTCCGATTCGTATTACTGCGTCAAATCATATAACAGCGATTTACAGAAATGGATTCAAAACGGTTACAAAGATGACACAGGTGCAACAATAAAGCAAAAACTGCTTTGGGAACAAATAGTTCTGTTAAAAAAAGAACTACCAAAGACTCAAGTGATACACTCACTGAGTCATCAGCGTGATGGCGTTCACGTTGCAGGGAATTCATTGGCTGAGAAAGCCACAGCGGTAGCAACTGAATCGGCTTCCGTAGCTAGAAAAAAGCGTGCAGTAAAATACATTGACGGTGAAACAATGCTGGCGGTGAAAACGTCATCAAAAGGCGACTGCTCAGCGTTACCGATCAGTTACCCACTCAAATATACATACATAATCGATGCGAACTCCGTTCCTTTTGCTCGAATCCCTGGAGTGGGGGATAGAGTGATTCCAAACATGGACAGGAGAGGCTTGTTAATAGCAGACGCACATATGGGCGAGGGTCTCAGACACCTCAAACTAAAAGATTCTCTGGAAGAATTACAATCAGTGTACTGGTGGCCAGGCATGAGCCTGCATCATACCATTTTTGTAAAAAACTGCCCAAACTGTAACAGAAATCGCATTGGTGAAAGAAACGGTATATTACCTTGGAGTTTCACACCAGAAAGGATCAACAATAAAAAATAAATCCCAATATGAAAAATGCGTCGTATTAACATACAGAGACTAGTTTTCACTTATAATGTAGACCCCAACTTTCGGCTGACGCCAGAACTGTTATATCAAGATTTGCAAGTCTATAATGGCATATACGCTAGAAGCATGCTACGTACTGACCAATATCTTTCTATTTGCCTCTTGGGTATGTAAGGAGTGCTTGGCCAGAATGAGCATTGCATTTGCGGAAATCTTTTCACTTCCTTCCTGAGGGATACGGGATGGTGTAAAGAAAAAACCAAAGGCATAGAGCGATCTATAACAGCTAAGGTATTAGGTTCGGGAGCTGGGTGGGTCAAACATCTAATAAGTGTCCAACGTAGTCTAAACAACTTGCCAAGAAATTCTCTGAAGGGATTCAGTCCGTACGAATTATTGTTTGGGACTAGGATGTTAGTCTTATATCTTGACAGTCAGACTTCAGTGGTGAAAGAAAAAAGCTTTTATATCAAAGATCGTTTGGCTATTTTGCAGGACTTAAACGAAACAAGAAAAGACCTGAGCAACATAAACATAAACAGCCAATAACCACTGAAGAAACGCCGCCTGTCCCAGCAAGACCTGTCTGGATTCCAAAAATCGGGGATCTAGTCAGAGAAAAGATCGCGGTAAAGAAGGAATTTGGGCCTTCTTACAGAAAAGCAGTTCCTGTCTTGTCCATCAACGGGACAAGATCAGTTGTACTACCGCCGCTTGCTGGTAAAAAGGAGAACCGAGTTGTATCCATCGACCTGGTAAAACCACAATCATGTGGCCGATAACAAACAGTAGGCCAAGTGGACTCCCGATAAGTAGTAGAACACCGAGGTTTGCTACAAGTACAGAGGTGCTAACTAAAAGGCTAATCACATTCGAAACGCCTACAGAACAACAACAAGGACTATGCAACAATGCAATGGAACTCACACCTCTGAAAACCCAAATAAAAACGTTTAGTAGAGACACACCAACCTACAATGAAGTAACAAATGAATATGCAAGAAACAGTAATCCTGAAACAATTGGAACAATTGATAGAACAGCATCCGGCTACTTCATAAACTTCAATGATTCCTCTGAAGACCTCAGTGAATCAAAGACACAGCCATCAACAAAAACCCTTAAAGACAAAGCTAAGGAGCTTTTGAAACAGCTGAAAGAAACCTATCTGATTTCTCCATGGATTGAATTTTGGGTGTCCTTTGGTGTATTTATCCTCATACTTTGGCTCATCATGGTACTATGTTTGGGACGCTTCATTGAGGGAAAATATGCAAAAATGAACACAGAAAGCCAGAAAATCAACTTGATCCTCAAGCCACACACGTCTTCACACGTCAAGAAAAGAGAACTTTCTTCAGTCAACTTCACAGCCAATCCTATACCGGGTGGGGTAGCATGGGACAATACTGACTATGAAATTTATGGTCCGGTTGAAATCCTCAAATATCCACACCAAATCAAGATCTCGTTGAGTGACTTTGTAAAACCAAACTCATTTGCTGATGATTGGGACTTTGAAAGTATTAATGACATGATGTCTGACCTAGTGATGTCTGCTAAATTTACCAAACATGATTATTTGCAGGGTTCGTCTAATTATGATAGTATGTACTGCCACAACCACTATGGTAACCATTTTCTACATAAATCTGCACAACCTAGAAATGTTTTAAATTATAATCAATGGGAACATTGTGCAACCCCTCCAAAAGGAAGCTCAAGAACCGTTTATGACAAATATTCATATTTTTCAGGGTTCAATACAAGTAAAGCTGAAACATTTTATTTTAAATTGTCAAATAAGACAGGAACAAAAACCATGCTTACAAACACAAAATTGATATATTCGGACTCATTTTTTGAACAGATGAATACATTTGGTTTTGATTATTGGGACAAAAATGTGGAAGTAAAAAGTGTTTGGGGTACAAGAGAATGGCAAGTTCAGGGTATAGAATCATTGTTTAGAGCCTGCATGATCCCAGAACAAATTATATTCTTGAATGACACTATTCAACAAACTACCTGTCTTGGATTAGCCAAAATCAAAGACTTAAATAAACCGTCTATTCCAAAACCAACAATGAACAGCAATAACTCTGCAGATGAAGAGATAGACGTAAACTATGTATTAAACCAAAACAGAACAAATCCTGATTGGAAACAATGGTTAATCTGGCCCACAGATACTAATAACTGTCAAGACAGATTCCTGAACAAAACACAGGGGTTCACATTGACCAGGCCAGACCCTAGATATTCCCAAAGACAACACCCAGGGATAATCACCACCTACAGTGTGGGCAAACTCTGCCTTCAATGGCTACAAACTTCCACACTGACAGAAATTAAGCAGCACCTAACTTTACTTACTGATGGTGCTGACTTGCGTGATTTCATTATGGGACCGCGCAAACAGCGTCAAAAACGCTTCATAGCAGCCTCTATATATGCAGCTTACAACGAGGCCTGGAAGATAACTCAAATTGAGACAGCAGAAAGTATACGGGAAATTGACCGTATTCATTTGGAAAAATCGCTTTCTGTAGTGGACAATGGGTTAATGACTCTGTCCTCCAGAATTTTTTCATTGGACAGTATTGTGTCTTCAGCAATCGACATAATATCGCAAGACTTACTGTTGTTACAACACGGTCAGTCGCAATTGCGTTCTATTATACAGCTTGGATGGACGTTACAAAATCTGCGTTCAGGCTATGTGCCTTGGCGTTTAATCAACACAACGTCACTATTCCATATCTTTAACCTTACTGATAAACAAATCAGTATGGCACAAAAGGGTGCTGATTATACAATCCTGA
The DNA here is from genome assembly GCF_964261635.1 of Lissotriton helveticus. Taxonomy (NCBI): domain Eukaryota; kingdom Metazoa; phylum Chordata; class Amphibia; order Caudata; family Salamandridae; genus Lissotriton; species Lissotriton helveticus. The sequence goes on along the minus strand of NC_136057.1, from coordinate 1,502,259,111 downwards.
GCATTGAGAAACTCGAGAGATTACCATTGACAATGTCAGAACGACCTGTCATTGAATGGATAATACATGGGATAATTAATATTCCGATATCTACTTTCAGGTTCCAATACTGCCAAAAATATATACAGGCTGGCATGTACGAAAAATTGGGAAAAGGGTACATTAAGTCAACATGGAACTTGCCCTATTCACATGCATGTGTCAGTAATAAAGGACAGAAAGTGTTCCTTAGTGGCAATAATTGTGCAATGTCACTAAGCGGTACACTTCTGTGTAATGGAATTAGTTTGCATGGAGCCTGCGAAGGGAACTCAAATAACCTTTCATGTCACCAGCTAGGCACACCTGCAACACAGATAGAACCATTCTTTAAAAGACTCTATAACGGGAGTTACATCCTAATTGTGGATCGCAGATGTTGTAGTCTACTGCCCGGGGTTCCTTATCTCGTAAGTACGACTGCGAAGGTCATGTGCTGTGGACGCTTATTGTTCCCCAGCTCCTTTACAGGGAGGCAAGGACATGGCCTAACTTGAAAATTACTTCTATTCAAATTGATACTTTAAGCAGAATGAAAACAGTGCTTCTTCAGACGCCGACCAGGCTCACGTCATCAAAAGAAACGTATGATCTCCTAGTCGCAAGTCCGACTGCAGAGATTCATTCATTGTTATCAACTAATTCCCCCATACATTTTGCAGAAATCCTGAATGAAATCTTAAATATTTCTGATACCAGTGGAGTCTCAAATGTATTTAAGACATTATTTTCAGGAGCATTAACACCATTCAAAGCCATACTGGGTATTTTTCCAGACCTCGTCCATTCGATTTTTGGAGGAGTTCCCCTCATTTTGGGACTAATTGCAGGAATCCTATTCTTAGTCCTTATATTTCGTTATGGCAAACCATGTCACAGACAAAACACCTGCGACAAGGGAAGAAACAATCCGAGCCATTGGATACCGGGACCGGATATCAAAAATCCTGGGACTAACCCGGCTTAGAGACCTGAACATGACTTGGTTTCTTTCATTTCGGCCGATATGGCAAAGATGTGTTTTACCTGTATTAAGGTGCATGCTGTGCGGAGAAGAATGCGTGTTGGACACCTGTCTGACGCTACAATCGGATGCGCCAATGGATGCAGAAACATTGTTGGGTCCGGTAACGGCTCATGCATTGTGCTGCCCTCAACGGCTGCCAATCCTGATGACGGCATTCGTGGAAACTTCACCACTACGATTAAGGGGTAGTGAAGATCAAGATGAAAGCAGCATCGATCAGGTACAACCTTCTGTCAGCAATACTACTCAAAACGTCAATGGAGACAATCATGCACATGAATGCATGGTTACATCTTTTTCCGAGTTAGTGGAACTCTCACAGGAAGCTGTTGACAGCTTTTTCAGCAGTCTCAATGATATGATGTTCTCACCAGAGCAGAAATAACGACTCTTGAACAAGCTAGCACACGGCGTTCCCGACACCTTGAATTTGGCCTTCAACTTTAATAATAAAGTAGCAAGATCAACTTTTCCTCCAGTCCACGGACAGCAATTTTTTTAGCAGCCCCAAAATATTTTTATAATTTTTCGGGACACTAATCTTCTGCTTAAAGTAAGAACTATTCTTAGAGAACTAATTTCTGTTTTTAGAAACTTCATAGACATTAGCTGCCCGCTGGTATGTTCATAAATATTTTTTGAACTGTGATGAAGTGGTCTCGAACTTTTTCTTCTGTATTAAGAGCCATTTCATGTGTAATTCTCATATTCGATTACTAATAATGTATACATATGCGTGATTAATTTAGCATTATTCTACTGCTTGAGTGCATATAGTACATGTGAGTATTTTTTTTCCCGTATATTACATAATTTCGAAATGCATTATGTGTATTTTGGGGTGGTAAGGTATACACGATACTCTACAGTGTGTTTTACTATGCCTAGATTCGTAAATATGGCCATAGTTAGCGTGGAGTGGGTGTGATGTATTCCTATAGGTTCTGTATAGATCCCCCTATTCTTGACCCTATTCTGGTTAACAAATTAACTAGCAGCCATCCCATGATGCAGAAACCGTTATCTGATTAAGCCAGACCACGGCACAGGAGCGCGTTATCTGATTAGGTCATAACGCTTGCCATCTAATTAGGCAAGCAATATTCCTCCAGCCCCCGATAAGGCATACAGAGTTCTCAAAACAAATCAAACCTATGACAACCTGGGAAAATCCCTGCGGCCATTGTTTTAATTTCTCAAAGAACTTCAGTAAAAGAATGTGCTAACGACCAGCTCGTATGACATCCTTATTGACGTATCTATGTCCATCCTTGCGTCAATCTCGGCACCTTACAGGTATAAATATTACCGACATTGCCTTAAGCAAACACACGCGGTGGTGACGAGATCGGAGCAGCGAGACTTGCCGAAGCCCAGCAGAGAGCGAAGCCCACTGGCGCTGCCCCGCCTTCCTGACAAGCTGAGAACGAGACGCTGTCTTTTCTCCTGCCGAGAAATCCAGCTCCGGCGCTTCCGAGCAGCCCTCGCAGGCAGCTTGGAATATCGAGACCACAGACGAGAGATACCATCCCTCAACCATCCTAGATCTCAGGTACAGAACTGAATAACCCCTTGCAGAGAATTCTTGAGTCAGTCACTTGGCAAAACAAACTTAACTCAAACTGCTACTTTCTACTCCAGCCCACGTATTAGGCTTAGGTCAGGTACACCGGGATAGGCGTGGTTAGAAGCACCAGTTGAGTACGATTCGTTAAATGTATATATGTATGTATATATTCTATCCATTTTAAATAGCATATGGCTTAGAAACCATATCAATGCTTTTACAGTATTATTTCATAATTCTGCTTTTATTGTATGCACTTTACTTAACCATAAGTATTGCAATAATATCGATTCATTTCTCTTGTACGAGAAAAGAGACTGATCAATAAATAACATCTTTTATTGAACACGCCCGTCTCTTCCTTTTCTCTACAATCTGGTGAAACTAAGAATGCACGTACTGACTGAGTAAAATAAGTTGTCTTTTGTTTTCACACGACTCTAGAGATATACTCTTGATTAGGGGAGAGCAAAGTTGTCATGTTCTATGGTTGTCAGAAACTAAATCCCTTCTTGTCTATCCAGGGAGGTTCAACTCCTCCTTGCCTATTCGAGAAAGTTTCTAGTGAACTCTGAGCTAGCTGGCAAACCCAAAATTAAGTCTAATATCGACAGTAGAAGACCTAGTTAACGTCTGGTCTAGGTCTATACTATTGGAGGTATTATTCCAATGCGCAGAGCCTATTGGGATAATAGGAACTACACTACAAAATAATGGGTGCAAATTGTGCATTTCCAGCCCTTTATGTCAGCGAAACGATCAAAAACTAATTTATGAACATCTGTTACTCATAATAGAGTTGCTTTGTGCAAGCTCAGTCTTCTCAGTTAGTGAGTGTTATGGAAATTTCCCAGCCCTCACAACAAAACTCACTCTCAGACTGCCCCCAGAATTTACTTGCACAAATATACTGCATTTGCTCCTCAGTGATACAGGTGCATTTGTGCCATTTTAATAGTTTTCTCTCATTTGGGACAGCTTTCATTTTGGCACTGGACTAGAACACACCAGTTGTTCCGAATTCCCAAGACCGGATTTCCGCTCCACAAATAAAATTACTATGAAGGTGGACTTACATCACAGCAATGCACCAACAAGACCAACAAAAGAAAAGGAGGCAAAGTTAACTTAACCACCAGACACATGGGATCACCAGCGGGCCAGCTGCAACACTGCTTAAGCCAGGCAGGCACGCACATTGCAGCTAAAACGTCTCTGGTCAGGCACACTTACTGTCACATATTAGAAAATCTTGCTCCCTAATAACCAGCACGCAACAAAAATAAAAGCTACCAGGTCTCTCTGATCTGATGGACACAACCTTCAAATCATTCCAAAAAGTACTCCTGGCATTCAGAAATAGGCACTGACAAAACTAATAGTCTAGTTTTTATGTGACATTGGGGTCTGCCCTATGGATTCTAGCAGCGCAGCTGAGGGTGTTCCCTTTATGTGCCATCTTTTTACGGAAACAACATCTACGATGTCACTAGTGAAGCTCACACTCCCCTCCCAAAGCCTAACTCTGGGCCTAAACTTAGTTTTTGGGGGGAAACTGGGGGTGTGGTAATTAGCGGTCACACAATCGCACCTTAGAGGCAAATGAACGTACTTTGCACACAAATTCACACGTTTTCCGTCGGGCAGACTGGATTTTCGCCCTCCCGTTTTAACTGCAAACAAAATGTGCCCCTCAAATACAATCCTCGAAACGGGATCCCTGGTGCACGTTTTGTCAGGGCCTCAGATGTAAACCTCTATTTGGAGGACACATACAATGGTTTCAACCATTACGCCGTTCAGTCCCAGGGACAGTATCCAATCCGCCTCCAATCCTCTGCAGAGAAACCCTCCCCTCTAGGCACTTCTTCCACCCACTAAAGAATTCTAGTGTCCCATCACACAACCGCTATACCAACACGACAATAAAAACCTCTTGTCGTGACACGGACATGCCTCGGGCACCATTTAGAACTGACATTAAGAATAGTTGTCAAGCCCAGGTTTGACATCTGCGCTTAAAAAAACAAGACCCGGGGCGGCGTGGCCTGGCGGCGGCTAAGATGGCCGCATAGCTTCGAGGCTCGTCCGAGGGTCGGCAAAAGACCCCCTAAATCCGGCCATCATCCTGTCACCACTCTCCCTTCTGCCACGGATCCTGGCAGAGGTCCGGTGCCGGGGAGACTGCTCCGGTCCCTCTCCGCCCCAGCATAACGGAGCGGTGCGGCCCGACGACAGTGGCCCAGCTGGGGTTTGGCTCTGGCCTGTGGAGGAAGTGCAGCCCCGGCCTCGAGTGCGGGCGAGGCCAGGTTTCAGTGAGGGCACGTTGGTGACGCGCAGAAGACACAGGCGGCCTCCCGCGAAAGATGGTGAGCGGGCCCCCCCCCTCCGCTGAGACTCCGGGGGGCGCTGGGTCCTGGAGGAGGTTCCAGTGGCGTGATAGATCGGTGGTGAAGGCTGGGAATGATGGCGCCCGGGGTGCTTGGTTGGATAAATGGCGGCGAGACTGAGAGCTCTGGCAAGCGGGGTGGTTCCACTGGCGCCTCGGGACCTCCATCCAGGACTATTGCCAAACCCAAATCCTCCACTATCACCCAGGCCAACACCATTGACAAATATACGGCCCCGACGGGTGGAGGAGGCGACGAGAACGCGGGAGCTGTGGCGGAGGGGTCTGAGCTGTCGCTAGCTGTCATTATGCAAGCCATCCAGTCGCTGGGAACGACACTGGAGACGAAGATCGATAAGGTGGCCATCGAGTTGGCATTACAGCGAGCGGACCTCAATAAAATGTCGGAAAAAGCCCCTCAGAATGCTACAGACATTGGCGAACACCACCAAACAGCTGCAGCAGCAGGTTCAGCATCTGGCCCACCAGCAAAAGATTAACACGGCACGGCTGGAGGCCCCGGAAGGAAGGGCTCGGAGAAACAACATACGGGTGGTAGGTGTACCGGAGAAAATGGAGGGGCAGAGCAGGGATCTGTTCTTGGAGGACCTCATTTTGAAACACCTCCAGCCCAAGAGACTTTCCAAGTTCTTTATCATCGAACGTGCGCATCGGGCTCCGGTCCCCCTCCCTCGCGGGCCCCTCCAAGCACTATCATCGCCCGGATTTCAAACTTCTATGACCGGGACGCCATTTTGCAGGCGGCACATCAGAATGGCGACCTACGGATAGACAATGCGGTGATAAGGTTCTTTCCTGACTTTACGTACAAGGTCCAGCAGGAGCGACGCTCGTTTGACGGCGTCTAAAAGGAACTACGAGCACTGGGCCTCAAGTACATGATGTTCTTCCCGGAACGCCTCAAAATCTTGGCTGAGGGTAAATCCTTCTTCTTTACATCCCGGAAGAGGCCATGGCGTGGATTGAAGAAACGCAGCGGCCCTCGCATGGCTCACGCCAGGAGGGAGGATGGCGGAATACAGAGGCCCAGTCCCCAACATCTTCGCTGATCTCCGTGGGAGGCGACTCTCGGAGGCAGGGCGCTCCCCGGACGCCGGACAGAGGCGGGATACGCAGCTTATCGGCCTCGCCGGACTTGGGCTGACTCAGACGGTAGGGACGTGGTGCAAGGATATAATCAGACAGTGGGCCCTCCTGGCGGACTCCCATGTGGGTCTGATTGCTGCTTCGTGCTGGGGCTTTGATGGTCTGACGTGAACGAGAACTGAGGTGGAGAGAATCTTGCCCCTGGCGGACATGTGGTAAAGTACTGTGGGGGTAGACGTTTTTGGGGGGGTGGGGGGTATGTGGTGATTGGTCTTCATCTGGACACTTGGACATCGAGTGGTGGCATGAGTTTGTGAAATGTTGTCGGCCATTACCCTCGGACTGGTCTTTTAGTTGACACTTTACCCCTACGTTTTTCGTTTACTGAGACAGGCGCTCTGCTTGTTGGGGTAGGATGGGCCCGTTAGGGTAGCAGGGTGGGGGGGATCTGGGGGTTGGTGGAGGATGGTTGCAAGTTGGTTGATGATTGCAATGTTGGTTTTGCACCAAGTTTCATTGGCTCCAGAGGCACGGTTGGTGGGCAGGTGGATGGTGGGTGATAGTAGAGTTCTGCCTGTCCCTCTACAATATGTAATGATCTATCTTTCTGATGCACATGGCGAAGACACAGACAGTCTCGGTACTATCCTTGAATGTTAACAGCTTGCGGGACAAGATCAAACGCACCATGGTCCTTCAATATTTACACAGGCACGGCCCGATATAGTTTTGCTTCAAGAAACGCACCTGGTAGGGAATCACTATAAAGTACTCAATAGATTTGGCTACACACTTAGGGTACACGCAGGTTTCACCACTGGCTCGAGGGGCGCCGGGATCCTGATTGAGAATTCCATCCCGCTGGTAATAGGGCGACAGTGGTTGGATCCTCAAGGAAGGTACCTGGCTATCACGGGACAGTGGGAGGGGTTAACCCTAAATATTTGCTCGCTTTATGTCCCCCCGAGGTTGCATGGTACCACCCTGCCTGACATAGGGAAACTGCTACTAGACATGCCGACTGGGGTCCTACTCCTAGGGGGTGATATGAACGACGTGATGGCAGGGGACATTGACAGGTCACCAGGCCCATCCCCCAGAGGGAGGGTGAGCCACCTCCAGGATTTTGCACAGGCACTGAGTTTGGTTGACCTCTGGAGGACCCATAACCCCCATACCCGACAATACACACATATATCCGCTGCACACGGCTCGGGGTCCAAACTGGATTACCTATTCACACAAACGGGTAGCATGAACTCCTTCCATAGTGGGTGTCATAAGGCGCGGGGTATCTCAGACCATTCCCCAGTGGAGGTACAGTTGTGGTGCCCTGGGAGGGACTGGAGTGCTCCCCCTAGGCTGGACACTTTCCTGTTTAAAGATCAGGAGTTTCAGACACAGTTCAGGGAGAGCGTAGACCAATATTTTACAGACAACGTCGCCTCAGTTAGATCGCGCAGGATAGTGTGGGGAGGCATACAAGACTGTAGTCAGGGGATTTGTGCAAGCAGAGGTGGGTAAGCGGAGGAAGGAGAAAAGTGCCCAAATAGATAGACTTGAATTGGAGTTTCAGGAATTAGAGAAAGAAAGAGAGGAAACGCAAGAGCAACAGTAGGATAGGCGACACAAACTTCGCCTCCTGGAGAAAGAAATGAGTGATGTGCTTTGTGAACAGGCGAGGTCACGAGCACTAGCTACCCAGAGGCGTGTGTACGATCTGGGTGACAAGGCTAACAAGATGATAGCCTGGCTGGAGAGGAGAGACATGGATCGTAATTGGGTGTCTGGGATTCGAACACAGACAGGGATGATGCGTACCACGAATGTGGACATAGCGGAAGAGTTCACCTGTTATTACGAATCAGTCTATCGGTCCCAAACTCAGCGGAGTGCAAGAGAGTGCGAGGATTTCTTGACCCCCCTACGGCTGCCCACGTTGGAGCCAGCAGATAGAGACATTCTAGACTCCGACATCACAGTGTCGGAGATAGACCATGCCATGGGTGACTTACAGGCGGGAAAGGCGCCGGGACCTTAATGGCTTTACGTCGGAGGCGTTTAGGTGTGTCTCCAGTAGAATCGCACCCCATATGCTGGAAATGTACAAGGAGGCTCTACAGGAAGGGTGGCTGGCGAAAGATCTTCGATCAGCCACGATTGTGGTGATTCATAAATCCGGTAAGCCGCAGGATAGGTGCAGTTCTTACAGGCCAATATCACTCCTAAACTTCGAAACGAAAGTCCTGGGCAAGATTTTAGCCACCAGACTGGGAGCGGTAGTGCAATCTCCGATACACCTGGACCAGTCCGGTTTTATGCCGCACAGGAGCACGCGGCTCAATCTGAGGCGTCTGTATGGAGTGATACAGATGACAGCGACCCGGCCAGACACACCAGCAGCCCTGCTCTCGCTAGACGCTCATATGGCCTTCAACAGCATGGAATGGCAGTACATATATCCTGTCCTGGCCAAGACTGGGTTTGGAGACAATTTTCGAGCATGGGTGAAACTGCTATACTCCGACATTGTCTAGGGAGTTTCGACTAGGGAGGGGCACAAGGCATGGCTGCCCGCTCTCTCCAACCCTGTTTGCGTTGGCATTGGAACCTTTGGCGACGTGGGTGCGGGCGGACTCTCGAGTGTGGGGTATAGATCTGGGGGGAGGCTGGGAGGAGCAAATTTAATTATACGCCGATGATGTCCTCCTGTACGTTCAACGACCAGAGGCTTCCATTCAGAGACTGCTGGAGATCCTCCATAGGTTTGGTACCTTTTCAGGATACCGCATCAACTGGGCTAAATCCCTGGGCCATGTTTTAGCGGGCCCAACGCCGTGCCTCACAAGTGAGTGCGGAGGATGGGTGTGGAAGAGGTCTTCCGCTACCTAGGGATCTGAAATGCGAAGACAGAGTCGGACTACATGCGTATGAACGTGACGGCTCAGCTGGAGCGCCTACGCGACGACGTCGAGCACTGGAGGACTCTTCCTCTGTCCCTAATGGGGCGAGCGGTCCTATTTAAAATGATGGCTCTTCCCCGTCGGCTCTATGTGCTACAGAGCGCACCGTTCATGGTACCGGAACAATTCTTTAGAACGATTGAGTCGGAGCAGCGCTCTTTGCTGTGGATTGGGGGTTGCCCGAGGATTGCTCTGAGGAAATTACAGAGGGGAATGTATGAAGGCGGGCTTGCAGCCCCAGATGTCCGGCTTTATTACTGGGCGACCCAGCTGGTCAACGTTAATGGCTGGGTGTTTGCTCCTTTGGAGGAGCCGGTGTATCGGGTGGACCGCATGGTCCTCGGGACTGACACCTATCTGGCAGCCCTCTACAACAGGGGTAGAGGCCACCGGTCTCTCCCACCTCAAACGGCTGCAGTGGTTGGGGTTTGGAAACGTGCAACGAAGTTGTTTGGGGTGGGGGGGCGAAACTCACAGCTCAGATCCCATTGTGGGCCGGGAACTTTCTCCCAGCATTGGTCCACATTATCTGATATCATGGCAGAGGTAGTGGGGTCGGAGGTCCCCCTGGGAGCTCGATGGCACATCTTGGGAGTTACGAGCGATATCACTTGGCCGAGAGGAGACAAGATCTGGTTGACATTAGCTAGCATGGTTGCAAAACAGAACATAGCGAGACTATGGGGGAATGAGGTGGTGCCAACAGTGAAAGACTGGGAGAGGGACCTGGATTGATGTCAGAGGGCTGAAAGAGTCATTTATAAAAGTAGAGGGCGCCCCAAAAAGTGGGAGAAGGTGTGGACGGCATGGTCAATATAGAGGAGAGCTGGTGATACCCAGGACATGTCTGAGTCTGATTAGTTGCGAGAAAATGTTTGCTTTATGCTCCACACTCTGAGACGGAAGGGAGGGGGGTGGGCGGGGTGGAGTGGGTGAGGCAGAAGTGGCTGTGGTGCCGTAACAATGCCAGTCGAAATGTCCGCCGACGGTGGTTCCACAGTGATGGTGGCCGGCGGGTCCACTGCCAGGGCGGGGGGGTGGAATGGGGGTTTGATCTACCAATGAATGCTGAATTGTTGATGTGTTACACTATGGAGCATTGTCCTTTCTGTATCACTATCCTACTGCTGCTGACTACTGTGCGAATGTATAGAGCCTGTTTATGTAATAAAAAGATGTTTAAAAAAAAAAAAACAAGACCCGCTAAAGAAACCTACCTTGGACGTCATAGCAAATTGCATAGCAAAACAATCTGCCAGGCGGGGGCTATTTGGTCATGTTAAAGAAAATCTCACTGTTCGCATTGTACAAGTCTTGATGCCGTACAAAAGTACGACTCCAGTAATTAGGCAGCTTCAAAATTGCACGACGAAGGGAATAGGCGCAGATGGCACATAAAAGCATACATTCACGCAACCTTATATTACTAATGGCAAACCTTACTTACAGTCCTCAACTTTATTTGTGAAGGCTCTTGCACTGACAGAAGTACGGACGTTTAAGTGCAAGTATACATGAAACCCTGCGCCGCATAAACACAAACAGCCAAAATCAGACTCTCCTTACATGCTGACGCTTCATCCGGGAAAAGCGTCACAAACCTTTTTTTCAACAGTTTCTATATGGGTGCACGCATTGTAAACAATTGGAGGCTCCTACTGCTGGAGAAAGCAATTTGCCATAATTACTATGCTGCCCAAGCATTGTGAAGTTATTAGGAAATACTAAAAACGCACAGGTCAAATGCAGCACTAATGAGAAACCACAAAAAAGGAGCGGACGCTTTCAAGAAGAACAAATAATAATTAAAATGTCGGTCAAAATGCAGTCCTTTAGCACGTTTAGAGAAGGATGTTCCGAAAGGGGGTTAAGCAAAGGGGGGTTCTTGGTCTTTTCTTAAGTTATTATCGGGTCGAGGGAGATGAATATTTAATGTAAGCCTAGCCGGCACAATTATTGGTTCCAACTCTGGTGCCTCACAATATTGTCCACAACTTTATAATTTACTGACAGATTCCACTGTCTGTCAGTTGAGTAGTCTGAGCCAGCGGAGCCTGTCCCAGCATCAAACAAGAACTTCCCCGCGTCTGCCACAAGTGAGGGCTGCTGGGAGATGGAAATATACAAACATGTCTGGTTCTTGGGGCATCAAAACTGACATAAAATATATAATGGAAAAAACTGCTACTCACCTCTCCTGTGTAGACTGCAAGCCAAATCACCCTGCACTTCCGACTCCACTGAAGAGAGTGCGTGGTGGCGTGCTGCGTCACTGTTGCACTTTAAGCAGCACAGCGCGGGGGCAGGCCAAAATGATGTCTAGGGCCGTCATTGGTAGCGCTTTCGCTCGCTACAAGATTGACGGCCCTGGGACCCAAAAAAAGATAAGCAGCGCACATCACCACCACTATGTTAGGTGGTGCATGCACTTGATTGCCTGCTTTCCTGCATTTTCCCGTCGTACCATGCTGCCCCCTAGAGCCTCCAGTGCGCACTGCACCACCACCCTCTATGCTAGGTGGTGCGTGCACTTGATTGCCGTCGTACCTTGCTGCCCCTAGAGCCTTCACCTGCTACTGCAGTGGCAGATAGCACTCGCCAGGCTGGTCAAGTAGGTCTAAAAACTGGCTCTTTGCGAGCTGTTGATTACATTTTTCGAGCCCTGGATCAGAAGGTCCTTATGTTGATGCAAATGTCTTGGGCTCTACTGATCAGTTTCTGGTTGATACAGGTGCTACTCGTACTGCTCTGTCTCAAAAACTGGTTCCTAGGGCTTCCCTGTCTGGCGCAATGATAACATCGATAGGATTCAATGGGACACCTACACTTAGCTCACTGTCACAGCCACTTGCATTTAGTCTTGACAAATTCACTGCAGCATGTCCATTTTTGCTTTCCCCTAACACGCTGGATAACATTGTGGGTATCGATATGCTTAAACATTTCCGTGCTACAATACGTTGTTCACCAGAAGGTGCGTGTGTTATTTTAAATGATAACTATCTAATGATTGAGAGGTCTTGTTTCATTAAAGAGGATGTTGATCTGGCATTGTTACATAGTACTTTGTGGGCTACATCAGATACTGATGTGGGACAAATGGTTATTCCACCAGTACGTATTCAAGTGAAGGAAGGTGCTACGTTGCCTCGACTGCCCCAATATAAAATATCTCGGGAAGGCAAAGAAGCATTAATACATATTGTTCAGGACTTGATCAGAGTGGAGGTTGTGGAAGAAGTCCCTTATAACATTTGTAATAGCCCTATTCTTCCCATTTTGAAAAAAGACACTGACACTAAAATATATAGATTCATCATGAGGGAGAGGTGTGGCGCCGGGGCCAGGGCGACTGACGCTGGAATCTGGGGATCACGGTTCGATCCCCGGCTCCGGCGGCAGGTTAGCCCAGCACCATGTGACTCTGGGCAATAGCTCGCTTAATCTCCCCGACGGCCCCCCAGCGCCTAGAGACCCTTACGGGTGATTGTGCGCTTTACAAATGTGGACTTTACTTTCATTGACTTACGAGAAGTCAACAAAATTGTTGTGCCCCAATATCCGGTAGTTTCTGACATCACAACACTTCCTCCTATAGCAACTACATTTAGTGTCATTGATTTGAAAAATGCATTTTTCTCAGAACCTATACATCCGGACAGCCGTTATGTGTTCGGCTTCACTTTGAATCATCGATCCTTCAGATTCTGTAGAGCTCCACAAGGGTATTCAGAGAGTCCTAGCATTTATAGCCAGGTATTGTAAAAGCAGCTTGGATCTTTCCCTTTGCCAAAAGGGGTGGCTCTTATTCAATATGTTGATTACATCTTGTTGGCGGCTGATACCCCTGAACAGTGTGAAGAAGGTACACTGTCATTGCTCTCATTCCTTGCTTCTCATCATCACAAAGTCTTCCTGACGAAATTGCAATATTGTAGACAGCAGGGTACCTATTTGGGTCACCTCCTGTCTAAGGAGGGACGTGCACTCACACCAGACCGCATTAAAGCTATTTTAGACCCGCCTGTGCCCCGTACTCAGAAGGATGTTTGTTCACTGATTGACCATACTTCTTTCTGTAGGCAGTGGAGCCCTAATTTTTCTCACATTGTTAATCCCTTGTTGGCCCTTTTGACTAAAGACACTCCCATGGACTACTGAATGCCAGAATGCTTTGCAACAGTTTCGTCACGCTTTTTGTTCTGCACCAGTATCAGTATTAGGAACTCCAGACTACACTAAGGCCTTTAGGTACATGAGAAGGACGGTTGTGCTCTCTCAGTTTTAGTATAGACACACGGTGATAAGCAGCGTCCTTGTGCATATTTATCAGCTGGCCTTGATCCAGTTGCTCATGCGCAGCCTGATTGTTTTTGAGCGGTGGCAGTGACAGCTGTGTCCAGACGTCAAAGTGAGGGAATAGTCTTGTCACATAGATTGTTTGTGCTAGTACTCCATTCAATTGATGCTCTGTTAAATCAAACGAAAACGCAACATTTGACTAGTGCCCGTTTGACTGGATATGAATAGACACATTTGGCCCCTCATATCACGTTGAAAAGATTTTTTTACTCTAAATCCTGCTACATTATTGCCATTTGCAGCTACCCAGTCTCAGTTACAAGAGCTACATGACTGTATATCCCTTACTGAAGAACAAACAAAGGGTCGTGTTGATCTACAAGATACATCTCTTTCTAGCGTTGATGGGGAACAGTGGGTTGATCGGTCTCGCCTGAAGTTGCCTTATGGCACGACATCTGCTACTTATGCAATTACAACACTTCAGACAGTAGTTGAGACAGCTCGCATCCCACAGAAGTCAGCTCAAGCAGCCGAGTTGATAGCGCTGACGAGAGCATTTGAGCTTAGTACTGATCTGCTTGTTAACATCTATAGCCAGTGGTCTTCAAACTTTTTTTTCAAACATGTTTTTATTGGTTTTACAACATGTAAAAGAACAGCTGTCTTCATATAAAAAAAAGTCCACATCACATTTAATACGACAAATCCGCAATGACTATACCACTGCAGAGTCACATTTCTGGTATTTAGTAACAATCTGAGGTGCAACAACCCAAATCCCACCTGATTAATCATCCCCCGATTCATCATCATCAGAGTCATCTTGGTCTCCATCAGTAATAGGCTCGCATATGTCCCCTCTATAAGTGTTCCAGGCTGACCACACCTTTGTCCACTTTCCAGGGCAATTCCTGTTTACATAAACCGTTCTTTCCGTGATCATTATGACATCCATGTCCCTACACCAAGACTCCAATTGTGGTGGGTCAATGGCTCCCCATTTTTGTGCTGTGTTGCGTTTTGCAACCATGAAGCCCAGTGTCGCCCAAGTTTGACCATGTCTCGTCATATGTTAAGGAGGCATGCCACCCAGTTGTAGCACAACTGGGTGGCATTCCGCTACCCAGTTGGGACCCCAATGATGAAGCATGCCACCAACTAGGTTGGTGGGTAAGGGTTCTTTTAATAAACCTAATGGTTTTCTGGCACTCATCCAAACCAAAATACGAGTGAGTCGCCTTTTCTAGTGGGTTAGTCCACTTTGTTTGTACTTTACCTTTAGGGAGAGGGACTTACCCCGACATAATCCTCACTCTCTCCATTTGTTTACCTACTAAGCACTACTGCCTGGACAGTCAAGCACGCAGGGATGCCCTTTTTGGCCTCTCGGGCCTGCAGAACTTGCTGGTCTAAATTTGACTGTTGTCCCTCCAAGGATAGTATTGCTGGAGTATCTATTCTAAGTTGAGGAATCTGCGGCTAGAATATGTCTGTTCCAGATAAGGCGTTACCGAAGGAAAGTAACTTGTGCAATGGGGGTTTAATTGACTCTTTTATCAAAATTAAATATGCCTCGTATTGGCGTGCAGGTTTAAAACAAAAATCAGAGTTTCACCTATTTAGTATTATGGCATCTGTTACATAGGCAGAGCTGTTCACTGTTCCTTCAGTGGCAATATTAGAATGTATTCCAACACTGTCATACTGATTATGTTTTAAGGAAGTAACCTAATGCTTCTCAGAAAAGTAACTCTATTTCTCTTTTTTCTTTTTACTATTCTTTTAGGTTGTGTCATTGGCAGCATCTCTATGTCAGCTGGATCCTCCTGATCATGTACTCTTTGCAGTATTATTTTTCTTGGTTTGTGTAGCAAAAGTCTTCATATCACAAGATATGCAGGTAATGACCTGGGAACAATATCTAAGCTACAATGTGATTGATCAGCTAATTACTTACAAGTTTAAGACCTACCTTCCAGTGTTTCATGGCCCCTATCTCGGTGTTCTTTCCCCTCTATCCTGGCACCAGCTTTTCCCAGTGTGTTCAACATGTCTCTCACATGACAACACACGTACAAGTTCACATTTATAATGGCAATCTATTCCTGCATATATTTATCTTTGATGTTTTTTCAGGAATTCAACTGAATGTAGAAATGTTTTAAGAAAACAGTAACTCTCAGTGGGTCCTCGATGATGATGTTGAAACTTCAACCATGGTGTTGTGTAGTTCCTATAAAACCTTTATAGAATCTGCACGTTTAGACAACATACACTGCAGGACTGGTGTCCAGACTAATTCCAGACACCCCCACCAGGTAAGTTAGCCTGTGTACCAGCTAGCTCGCAATGCTACTATAACCTCCTTTTACCAAGGAGAGAATAGGTTTTGGCCACTATCAAACATGACAACCCTGATACCTCAGGACTGTGGAAACAGTAACTTACTTTTCGCTTAGTCACTCGTGCTCACTTTTTCTCAGAGAGATACACAGAATAAATGGTTGGGACGTTTTCAATAAGCATTTATTGAACAGTCATTATTCTAGTGTAAAATAAGTGTACTGAAATCACCAGTAGATCGTAGAATAGATAAATGAGTAGAAGCACTAAGAAAGTAAACAGATGGTAGGTCTCTACCATTTTGCTAAAATCATAAATACAGGCAAGTATATAAAATACATGGCAATAGACTCCGTACCCCATTCTGGTCTCAAGCTGAACACCCCTCAAGGGATGTCAGACCACTGCGAGCTGGAGCATCTGGTTGCAGGAATCTCAGCATCTTGCGTCAGTGTGTCGGCCAGTAAGTCCTGATCTCCTCTGACTATCTCTGCAAGATCTGATGTTTATATACCTTAAGGTATTCCACAAGGTTCTACCTTGCTGTGCCAGTGTCGGACTTAGGATGATGTCGTGACTGAACTTAATACATAGTTATTATGCAGAAGATGATGGTCCTGCTGTGTTTCCAAGAAACTAAGAATCCTCATGCATAATTTATGTGGCCAGTGTTCAGGGAAAAACCCTAGGTACTGTGTGTAGTATTGTAACTAGGTAAAAGGTCAGTCCTTCAAATTCGATATGTATGTTGTAAAGGAGAGAACTTAGGTGAAGGGTTATGATGTTACCTGGACCTATATCGGGGTACCTATATGAAATATAACATCCACTTTTCATCCGACTGGTTAACATGACTAAATTCTAGCCTACTACCAAGGCGTCAAGAGGTTTGTACGCGACTAATAATCAAAATATCCTAGGATAAGTTAAAAAGAATTAAAAAACCCTTTAAAAAGTTTTCTTAAAGAAAAATCACTCAAGCACTGTCTGTTTATATAGTCCAAACAACTACAAGCATCTGAAAGCCATGCAGGTCAAAAGGTGTGAATTTGGAATTTTGTTTAAAAGTGAAAGGCATACTCTTTCTAGCTTGTGACAGGCCAAATGTTTATATGTCCTTGCTAGTAGACGCAACATTGCTGCTGACTGAATACGCAGCTGATGATCCCTGTAACACCTCGCAAAGAATGTCAATTGTACTGCCTGCAGCAGATGCCGGGGCAGCCTGTGCGATATCCAATGCCTGAGTGTTGGCGGAGGACCTGGTATCCATACCAACAGGAGCAGACGTCAGGACGTCGACTGATCCTCGACGTCCACCGCCACATCACTCCACACCTGAAAGGCCTGTACTGGCTCCCCGTCAACAAGAGGATCACGTTCAAACTCCTCATCCACGCACACAAAGCACTAGTTTCAAGTTTCAAGTTTATTTTTATTTATTTGATTTGGTTCTCCACTGAGAACCACAAATATTTAATGCACAGTATTCAATGTTCCACCGTTTTGTTAACATTTTTCATTCTAATACAAAGTTGAAAATGGTTTTAAAAATTTGTAAAAATTATAGAAAACAAATTTGGTTGGCGGAGCATTACATAAAATAATCAGTTCCTGTACTGAATTAATTCTACATTTGGTATAAACTGGTTGTAAAAGCCTCTTTCTTGCCTTTACCGCTATCGCATTTGGGCAGATAAACAACAAATGCTCCAAGTCCTGCTCTCCACCATTACACAAATTACAAATAGTGCTTTCTTTTAGGTGCCACCTAGATGTGACGGTTTTTACAGGAAGTATCCCAAATCGGAGCAGAACAATCGATCTCCTGACCCCATGGTTTAGATTAAAATTAATATACTGCTGAGGTTTCTTAAAAGCTATAGTTTCTGTAACATTCTTATCTAAAGGCAATTTGAAGCAGTACTGAGAGTCAAGGTCAAAACTTAGGGGGTCATTAGGATGACGGGCGGACTTTGTCCGCCCGCCATCCTGTCGGTATGCCATAAGGGCGGGGGTCCCGGGGTGGTATTAGGATGTGCCCGCCACAGTGATGGGCACATCCTGCATGTTAAGCATTGTGGCAGGCGGTGCTCTCAGCACTGCAAGCCACAATGCTTAAAAAGTACTTTTACATTTGCATTATCAAAGCGGCAGGCACCGCGCGGTGCCTTTCGCTTTGATTATGCAAATGCAGGGGGGTACCACAGGTACCCCCCGTGTGCACCCCCTACTCTCCTTCACTCTGGGGGCCCGCAGGGGGCCCCCAGAGTGAAGTCCGCCTGCAATGCCGCCACGGAAAGGCATTGAAAAATGCCCATGATAATATGACTGGCGGTGTCTGATAGACACCGCCACCATATTATTCCTTTTCCGCCCCGGCCGTAAGGCGACCGCGGCGGACGGTCTTCCCGTCCGCCGAGGTCCCCCCGCCATACTAATATGGCTGGGGGAACACGTGAGTGGATGGCGGGCGGATTGCCCCCGCCAGCTTGGCGGGGGCAATCAGCCCGCCATCATAATGGGCCCCTAAGTCTTGGAGTAAAGTGCTTTAAGAAGAGTTTCAGCTGGGCAGGTGTCCAAGATAGTACCAGATTGATGTTAGTCTCTGATAACTTGAAAGCGGATAAAGCATTTTTTGAAAATACATGTTTCGACGAATCACATTCAAATGTTTCGATTTTGAGCAGAGATCGAAGCGTTCCTTCTTCCGCGTGGAGGAGATTGTACGCCCACCTGATGATATTGGCAATTCCTTGAGCATAGGAACTGGTTAATGAGTACTCAAGGTGGAGAGCTTGTACTGGTACCGCCTGAGACAGCTTCGTTAGTTTCCGTAGGATCTTTCCTTCTTTCAGGTCTAAAAAACTCCATTGGCTTATTGGTATATATTCGAGAGCGTATGACAATACTGGTGGAATCTTGGCGCTGTATACCTTAAGCATGGAAGAAAAGTGTCTTTGTCCAGATGCTGCGTATAACCGTGAAAGTGCTCCCACATGCACTTCAGATTTCCAGGTCAGATTCAGAGTATGGGGCCTATTTTGTAAAGACTTGGTGAAAATTCGACCTAAATAGGTATATTCATTTACCTCTTCCACCATTTTTCCCCCTAGGGACCAGCTGAATTTGGTGCTCTTTTTCCTTCCTGAAAATGAAACTATTTTTGTTTTCGCGATGTTAGGTATTAGATAATTTTCCTCCGTATAATTATGAAGTGCCTGTAGGCTTCTTTGCGAACCAAATGGGGTTAGATCTAATATAATACTCACAAAGCACTACACAACACCGGACCCACCTACCTCAACAACCGACTCAGCTTCCACACCCCCACCCGAAGCCTCCGCTCAGCCGCCCTTGTCACAGTCCCCCGGATCCGGAAAACCACAGCCGACGGAAGATCCTTCTTCTACCTCGCCGCCAAGACCTGGAACACTCTACCAACCAACCTACGACAGACTTAGGACCTGCTGGCCTTCAGAAGACTCCTCAAGACCTGGCTCTTCGATCAGTAGCGCCCACCCCAGCGCCTTGAGACCCTCACGGGTATGTAGCGCGCTTTATAAATGTAATGATTGATTGATTGAGACCACATGTGGTGGCTCTAAGAACGATGCCAACAACATAGGAATAGGCTGAGGACACTGAGAACATGGGTCGTTATCGGGTCCAGTAAAGTATCAACATCCGGTGGCGTAGGTGATGAAAGTGTCAGACGGAGGTCCAACGTGCTGTCTTCTCCGCAGAACAGGCATGGGAGAACAGGTAGGACACAGTCCACCCAGACTGGTCTAAATTACAGGAACCAAGAGGCGCTCAGATCCCGTAGGTGAGGTGTACCCAGATGTTGTACCATGCGATCATGGTATTTGCGCTCCGGGGGTACTGTCGCCATTTCTTTGGTGGCTGGGAAGTCCATTACGTAGCAGAAAATTAACAATCAGGATACCTGCTATTAGGAACAGGATCAGCGGAAGCCCTCCAAAAATGCTCCCAAAGACCTAGGACCATCAGAAAGGTGTAGGAGAGTAGGATCTGCTTCTTATAGTTACCCCTACTTTTTGCTGATGTTTCACTGTTTTTCGACTTTAGTCTGGCTGGGACCCCGCTATCCAGGGCCTCAGCCTAGCTGCTTCCTCTCTAAAATGATTGCATGTACTTTAAGTACACCACAAATTGGATTCTGGGGTACCCTTATAAGTCCCTAGTATATGGTATCCTATATACCCAGGGCATATGTACCCCAAAGGCCACTCAGGGACTACAGAATGTATTATGCCACCCCTGAGAGACCATTCAAAATGACACAACAGGTCTGCTATAGCAGCCTGTGTAAGGTGGTGTATGCACCCCTTACTTAGATATAGGTTCCCTATATCTACCTTGTATCACTGCACATATAAACCTATCAGTCACCCCTATGGCAGGCCTTCTCAATCCTGAAGGCAGGGTGCTGGGTTTTGTGTGAGAGGGTGCCCATACATGAGCAGGGCCCCTCTGCAGCCTTCCAAATTTATTCTCCGGGGTTGTTCTGTGATGCAGCCAACCATATACTCTTAAGATAGCACGCAGCCCGGTGGCAGAGGGCTCGCGCGCATGTGTTGCTGCAGTCTTTTTTAACTTTAATTCCACTCGCCCTTGCTGACTACGAGCATCATCGTTTTTTTTACTATTCCCCTACCCGCCCTGCTGATCACAAGTAAGGGCACTCTGTACTTGTTTCCTAGTTTTTAAAATTCGCACCCCGGTGGCTCGCTGATTACAAGCCTGCCCCACTTACCTGCTGGTCTGCCTGAAGCCGGTCGCTTTCGACTGCGGGCGCCATCTTGGGTCGGGTTATTGGTCGGCCTCTCCTTGGCCACACCCCCCTGGCCACACGGCTACTAAGGTCCTTCCTCCCCCTTCCTTCAGTGATAGCACGCAGCCCGGTGGCAGAGGGCTCGCGCGCCTGTGTTGCTGCAGTCTTTTTTAACTTTAATTCCACTCGCCCTTGCTGACTACGAACATCATCGTTTTTTTTACTATTCCCCTACCCGCCCTGCTGATCACAAGTAAGGGCACTCTGTACTTGTTTCCTAGTTTTTAAAATTCGCACCCCGGTGGCTCGCTGATTACAAGCCTGCCACACTTACCTGCTGGTCTGCCTGAAGCCGGTCGCTTTCGACTGCGGGCGCCATCTTGGGTCGGGTTGTTGGTCGGCCTCTCCTTGGCCACACCCCCCTGGCCACACGGCTACTAAGGTCCTTCCTCCCCCTTCCTTCAGTGATAGCACGCAGCCCGGTGGCAGAGGGCTCGCGCGCATGTGTTGCTGCAGTCTTTTTTAACTTTAATTCCACTCGCCCTTGCTGACTACGAGCATCATCGTTTTTTTTACTATTCCCCTACCCGCCCTGCTGATCACAAGTAAGGGCACTCTGTACTTGTTTCCTAGTTTTTAAAATTCGCACCCCGGTGGCTCGCTGATTACAAGCCTGCCACACTTACCTGCTGGTCTGCCTGAAGCCGGTCGCTTTCGACTGCGGGCGCCATCTTGGGTCGGGTTGTTGGTCGGCCTCTCCTTGGCCACACCCCCCTGGCCACACGGCTACTAAAACGACCACTATGTGTCAGCGCAGCGGACGAGCGCAGCGGGCGCGACGTAGGCGCGCCGGAGTCGCGCCAGAGTTAAGCCCGTCTGCGCCCGTCCGCGGCTGGCCGGGGCTAGGGGCCGCTACCCCTGGTCCTCCTATCCGATATTCTTCAGCGGACTTGACCCTATTACAAGGTCATTGGCCCCTCGACCCTCGCACTATTCAACGGACCATCAATATGGGCTGTCATTCTCCCTGTCACGCCTGCCCACTAGGTTGTCCTCTTCCTACGCCTTCCCCGTCAGCTCCCCTCTCATTAACCACCTCTGACCTCCGCTCTCCCCCGTTATCTATTATTCTACTAAACACTAGGTCAGCCATCAAACATCATCAGGAACTCTTCATTCTCTTAGACACGGACAAACCCGATCTCCTGCTGTTGACGGAGACTTGGTTCTCTGAATCTTCTCTCCCGTCTCTACTGGCTGCCCTCCCCTCGACCTACTACGCTATCCGTGCCGACCGCCCCGGCGGGAAAACGGGTGGAGGCGTTGCCCTCATTGCCCGGCATGACTTCCAGTTCCAGATTCTTCCCTCACCCTCCTTGGGAGGAATCGACCACTTGGTGGCCCGTTCCACCTCTCTCTCCCCCCACCTAGCCATCGTGCTCGTCTACCGCCCACCTCAACCAACCCCTTCTTTTCTTCCGGCCTTTCAAGATTTACTCGGCACTCTGGCCGTCAACTATGCCTCGGTCCTAGTCCTCGGGGACTTCAACTATTGGCCGACGGACCCTAAGGAATGCGCCTCATCGAAGGAATTTTCGGAAACCCTCCTCTCTCTTAATTTTACCTCCCTTGTCCACACCCCTACCCACACTCATGGCCACATCTTAGACCAAGTTTGGTCTCTCAATTGTCCCTTGTCTGCACTGTCTGTTACCCCATGCACTTGGTCCGATCACTTTTTAATTTCGTTTTCCCTTAGCCTCTGCCTGACCAAGACACTTACTCACACTAAAAACTCATGGGCTCGCAACTGGGGCAAGGTCAATCTGTCCGACCTTACGACTTCACTTCTGGCCTCCTCTCCCTCTTTATCGGGCCTGGACTCCGCAGCTCAAGCCAAAGCCATCGATTTGTGGCTCACGAATGGAAGCGACTGCTTGGCTCCTCTTCGGCGCACCTCGATTAGGCGCCCTAAAGACGCCAATCGGTGGTTTAGTAATGATCTGAAAGCACTGAAGCTTACGGTTCGACAGGCAGAACGCAGATGGAGATTGGACTATTCTTCCATCTCCAAGTCCCGCTACGTCCTTCTCCTTGGGACTTATAAAAAAAAACATCACAGAGGCCAAGAAAGCCTATTTCTCGGCCAAAATCTTGGCGGCCGAGAATCAACCAAAGGAGATCTTCGCCATCACTCACGACCTGGCTTTTTCCGACAGGACCTCACTCAAACCCCATCCCTCCCAGAAACTCTGTGATTCGTTGAATTCCTACTTCGTAGGAAAAATCGCGACAATTAAATCTAACATTCCCCCCCTCCCCTCTCTTCGTTGACCCCCTGCCACCCCCCGCCCCAGCTTTTTTTCAATTCCCTTCCCCCCCTTTCTGAGGAAATTTTCCTGTCTCTCCTTCCCAAAATCAAATCCGGTTCCCCCTCAGACATCTGCCCGGCACACATCTCACGGCAGGTCTATTCTGTCTGTACTTTGCCTCCTCTCAGCTTCCTTAATGCTTCACTGGCCCAAGGGGTTGTCACTCCATCACTAAAATCCGCCTCCATCGTTCCCATTTTAAAAAAGCCAGGAGCCGACCCCTCCGTGATGGCCAACTATCGCCCCATCTCCCTTCTACCCTTTTTGGGGAAGGTGCTTGAGCGACATGTTACATCTGCGCTCAGCTCCTTTGTCGAGGAAAATGGGAGGTTGGCCCCGTGTCAGGCTGGGTTTCGACCCAAGCACTCGACAGAGTCAGTGGTGGTGTCAGTACTAGATACCCTCAGAGAGGGTATGGATGTAGGCAAATCTCAGGCGCTGGTCCTCCTTGATCTGTCCGCCGCTTTTGACACGGTGGATCATTCCATCTTACTTTCCCGTGTCAGGGCGGCGGGCATAGGAGGCTCAGCCCTTATTTAGCTCTCGTCCTTTTTGAGGGACCGGACCCAGGCGGTTCATCTTGGGGAGTTTTCAGCTACCCCCTGCCAGGTCCAGTGCGGTGTTCCCCAGGGTTCTTCTCTGTCCCCTTTACTGTTCAATCTTTACATTTCGCCTCTTATCTTTGCTCTACAGCAGCTGGAGGTCACGGTATACAACTATGCCGATGACCTCCAGCTCATCTTTAATCTGTCCTCTTCCCCCGACTCTATTTCTAATTTCCAATCTATTCTATCTTTCATCAGGGACTGGATGAACTTCAACCACCTGAAACTCAATCCCGATAAGACGGAACTTGTGGTTACGGGTGGTTGCTCCAGTCCCTGGAACTCTCTATTTTGGCCCCCTTCCTTTGGTTCTCCCCCTACCCCAGTTCCCTCTGTTAAGACTCTTGGCATCAAGCTAAATGACAAACTCACTATGCACTCCCAGATAGGTTCGGTGGTTTCTTCCTGCTTTTTTACTCTCCGTACTATCCGCTCTATTTCTCGCTTTTTCTCCTTCTCTGCACTCAAACTAATTATGTCCGCACTGGTCCTGTCCTGCCTGGACTACGGGAACATCTTGTTCAATGGTATCCCTCAGTACAGCCTGCGTAAACTGCAACTGGTGCAGAACCAGGCGGCCCGCCTTGCCTTCGGTCTCCCCAAATTCCATCATACCTCTCCCCTCCTGAAGACCCTCCACTGGCTTCCCGTTCGGGAACGCGCCCTGTTCAAATTAGGCTGCATGGCGTTTCAGGCCAGGACGGGCCTGGCCCCTCTCTTCATATCTTCAGCCATCAAAGCCTATGTTCCTGGCAGAGACCTCCGTTCCGCGGCACAACATCTTTTAGCAGTCCCCCGCTTCAGGAAAAAGAAACAGGGTGGCTCGAAATTTTCCACTCTTGCCCCCATGTTCTGGAATTCTCTCCCTTTCCACCTTAGGTCTCTCACCCAGTATTCCATTTTCCGCAAATCATTGAAAACATTTCTATTCACTCAGGCTTTTCTGTCTTAACCTCTGTTCCCCTCTTCAGTTTATGCTTTAGCGACTGCCTCTGCCTAGCAGGCTGTTTGCTATCTCAGCGCCAAGAAACCGCTCAGGTGTATGCTGCGCTTAATAAATATTTTAAACTTAAACTTAAGTGCATTATAACCTTACAGTAAATGCTAACTTTGAAATGGTTGCAAGGAAAGATGTTGTGTTTGGTTTCTAACATCTTAGAATCATACCTGGAGGTATGATTCCACCCTCCTAGAGGGAGAAATATGACTACACCGGTACACCCGGTACCAGCTTCACAGAACCCTGGCATCACAAAATTGATGCTGCCAGCCACAGACACGCGTCTGCCCTCCTGCTGCTGGATGAAACTCCGGCAGGGGAGGCTGGACAATAGGTTTCCTGTCAGAGGGAGGTGTGACCACCTCCCAGACAGGCTTTAGTGTGTTGGGGTTGGGTGGGTGCACTCCAAGAGTGCTTTGATGTCTGTACGGGGGGGGGCACATTTGGTGTCCCTGTGCATAGTCCAGCTCAAACCGGTTGCAGGGGCACTCAGCCCCTGCTCTGGTGTGAAACTGGACAAAGGACATGGGTGTAGCTAACCCTCTGTCCTGACCCTCCCATAGGTGGGTCCCCAGAGTTTGTCCCACCCCTTCCTTGGGTATAAAGTAGGAACCACTGACTACAGGACTTTAGATTTACCTGGACACAAGTCTGCTACAGAATTCCAGAACATCAACTATCTACACTTCGTTGGATGACCGAAGAATCTCCCTTGGAGTAAAGGAGTTACTCCCCTGCAAGGCAGGCACCAAAGACGCAGGTTTGCAACTATGCAGCTCCTGAAGACTCCGAAGACTTTGCAGCACAGGAGGTGGGTTTCCAAGCTTCCCCAAGGGCGATCAGTGCTCTCTGCAAACCTGAGATCCAAAGCCCTCGTGGGGACCGTGCAACCCGAACCCCGAGACAGTGTGCACATTTGCAGCAGCATATGCTTGTTGGCGATCCCTGAGGCTGTGCTTTGGGCTACTTGTAGTCCAGTTCCCAAGCAGTGAGTCGACCGAAGATTACTGGCCTACACTCCACGAGTGACCCATGGGCTGGTATTTAGTGATTCCTCTCGAGGTCCCTTTTGTGATCCCTTGTCCGTCGACTTGTGTGTCCCTGAGAAAGGTACTGTAACTTCCAACAGGCTTACCTGGTTGCTCCAGACGTGCCCTGACTCTCCATCGCTTGCGGAGTCAACAGGACCTTGCTGGTCCACACCAAAGTATTTTTACTCTCACAGAGTGGGTTGCTGTTGCCAAGGCTTATTGGTCTCCGATCCGGACACCGAATCCCCCCCAGCACTCAACGTCCTTCGTGGGACAGCTCGCCTGCAGACTCTGGTCATCATTGACGTCTACTGGTCTCCGTGGCAGCGGAGTCAAGCTTCACCTGAAACACCCGACATTGGTGGGCATTTTTCTACCGTGCTCCTGGTCACCCTGAAGTGACCCAGACTCTGTCCCCTCTGCTTTCAGGTTTTTCACCGTTCCGATCCAGGCTTGGATCACACCGGACACTTTTCCTTTCCACTGCAGCGGCACTGTGCAGCAACTCGCCATTGAAAACAGTGACGATTTCCGACACCATTTTACACCTAGGCACCCGGCTTCCCTGGGTGAGGTAACACGACTACTCCAGTGCTCACATGGGTGCTGGCCTTAGAATCTTCTAAGTCTTAAAGGGTTTGCTCCAAGTCCTCTCCGAAGTGTCCCTAATGTTGAA
This sequence comes from Lissotriton helveticus, assembly GCF_964261635.1. Taxonomy (NCBI): domain Eukaryota; kingdom Metazoa; phylum Chordata; class Amphibia; order Caudata; family Salamandridae; genus Lissotriton; species Lissotriton helveticus. The sequence goes on along the minus strand of NC_136057.1, from coordinate 1,502,232,889 downwards.
AATTCCAACCTCGACTTTCCCATAGGATTGTACGGAGCTCGCATCTGTGTTCTCACACTGCACGGATCCCCCATGGGTCCCCTGTGTCACTACCAGGGGTGGTTCCTTAGGGTCCCAGCGATTCTAAGTGCTCTAGGCACTGTGTCTAGTCAAGTCGTGGTTCTTATACCACTTTCTTAATATATGGTTTGGTCTCCCCCTGGGGCCCATTGTATATTGTGCTATTTACATATGTTCTACTTTGTTGATATTGTGTATCTTGCTCTCTAATCTCATAAAGAGGTTAGTAGAGAGTATTTTGTAATAAATACATATATTTTATATATACCTTGTGTGGTTCTCCTTTCATTTGGTCATTCAGGAGGTTATAATCTGGTAAACAAAGCTGCTTTACACTCCTTCAAGACTAAGCCTGAAGTCTGCTCTCCATAGCTACCACTAGGATAGCTTTCAATAAAGGTTGTCTTAAACCTATTCATCAATAAGGGTTGTTTGGACTGGTACAAGGTTCCCACTATAACTAGTGGACATCATATACTAGGCCAACTACTCACATTGAAAGGTGCTTAACATTCCGGAACCTATGGTCGTAAATAGGTGTACAATACCCGTCGTATCAGACATGTTAAAGATAGGACTTACCATTTCTTTGAAATGGAAGGGGCAGTTTGTACCTATAAGTGCATCTATCTCTGCCGAGGACCTTCTGGTCTGGAGATCAAAAGTCTTCTGGTTGAAGGCCACAGGGACGGTTTGATGTAAAAACATGGCTTTCATTCTGCTCAGAGTATCAAACCGTATAAAGGAAACATTTAGCGAAGGACATAACGGCATATTGTGTTTCTATCTAGGACCCTAATTCAATATTCCTAATTTATGCCCTTGTATGGCTATAATACATAATATCCCTATAAAGGCATAAGAATCATATCCATATTTAGTCGTAGCCCATGCAGTCACATTAAGCATGGCTACTTCCCCGGACTCCTAGAAAGCACAACGAGTTCTCTAAACAAACCAAACCTCCAGCAACCTGGGAAATCCCCATTGCTTTTGTTTTGATTTCGTCCTAGAACTCCTGTGAAGCACTGTAAGAACGGGCAGTTCTTAGTGACATCTTTATTGACGTCTTATGTCCAACCTTACGTCAAACCCGGCACCTTTCAGGTATAAATATACCAACGTTGCCTTAAGCAAACACACAGTGGTGGTTTTGGAGCAGAGCGGCTAAACTACTTGCCCGAGAGCCCAGCTGATGCGAGAGCCCGCGGACGCCGCCCCTCCCCTTTGACGCACTGAGAGAGACACTGTCTTTTCTCCTGCCGAGAAATCCAGCTCCGGTGTTTCCAGATACCTTCGCGGGTTACTGGGATATCGAGTCCTGAGAGAGAGATACCAGACCTCCTGCTTTCTATTACCCAGGTACGGAGCTGACTAAACCCTTGAAGAGAATTCTTGAGTCTGATTCTTGGCAAAACAAACTTAACTTAAACTGCTACTTACTTACTCCTTCCCACGTATTAGGCTTAGGTCAGGTACACCGGGGTAGGCGTATTTAGAAGCACCAGTTGAGTACGTTAGTCAATGTATATATGTATGTATATATTTTATCTATTTTAAAGTATCATATGGCTAAGTAACCATATCAATGCTTTTACAGGATTATTTTATAATCCTCCTTTTACTGTACGCACTTTACTTTACTATGAGTATTGCAATTGTGGCAATTCATTTCTCTTGCATGAGAAAGAAGACTGCTCAATAAAATACACCTTTTATTGAAAACGCCCGTCTCTCTTTTCTCTGCACTCTGGTGAAACTAAGTATGCACACTTGACTGAGTGAAATAGCTGTCTATTGTTTTCACATGACTCTAGAGATACACTCTTATTCTGAGGGAGCAAAGTTGTCATGTTTTATGGTTGTCAGAAGCTAATCCCTTCTTGTCTATCCAGGGAGGTTAAACTCCTCGTTTATTCGAGAAAGTTTCTACTGACCTCTGAGCTAGCTGGCAAACCTTAAGTCTAATATAGTCAGTAGAGACCTAGATGACCTCAGTTCTACGTCTACACTGCTGTTTATATTATTCCAATGTGCAGAGCCTATTGGGAATATAGGAACTACACTACATGGCGCCCAACGTTTGGTAAGGCGATAAATCTAACGCAAAACGTTAGAGTAACTCAGTCGTGCTTTTTCACACAGACCTTTTTCCCGTAAAAACTCCAATAGACGTCTGGAGTGGGTAAAAGGTTAAAATCCGCCGTAACTTAGTAGGAAGAGATTCCTATGTATAGTTTTTTGGTTTATTCATCGTTGAAGGATACAGTGTTCCAAAATATTGTGCACCTAATCTTTGTTTCCTTGAAACTTGATCTGCAAACAAAAACCTTCCTGTCAGTAAAATGGGGGAAAGTGACGACGAAAGGGAGACAGCTAGAATAGCAGCTCAACTCCTAGCGGATGACACAAGTCTCCGAGACAATGACCCGGATGTTATACACATTCCGGTCAACATAAGAAAAACTATAACTCTTAAACTTATAGAAAATGGACTGACAACACGAGGTGGTACAGTCATATTCGTGGTAGAGGCCCATGAATATCGGCAGACAGAGGTATTCTATTCATGCATAAACTTTCCACCAGCAAACGCTGTAACACACGAATTCCACTATTACAAAATAGAGGAACCTCCGGATGAATACACTCCTTTCGAGGAGGTGGAAATCCCATTAAATTACCAAGAGCACCTGCTCTGGTTTAAAGGCGCCCTAAAACATAATAATCACATCACCAGGCTCGGTCCACTAGGTAGACCAGGAGCAACGTGGCCGGTTCTAGCCAGCTACACACCACACCCCGACATTGAAACAATGACAGACCGTGAACTTTTAGCTCAGCTAAAAATACTAATTAAAATACATAGACAGTTAGTCCAATATGTAATGCGGACTACAACAGTCCAACCAGCTATTAACATTCCACAGCTGACCCCTCATCAGGGGAACAAAACTAAATTACACCACAGAACATCTACGCCACCGTCTATGGCGATAATACCAGATGTACTAAGACGGATTCAAAACGAATACGGTCCAGAACCTGCTTTAACTCTGGGTATGAAATTACTGAAAGACTTCAAGCAGGTCTCGGCTATATTATTAGCCAACATAAAAGGAGAAGCAGCATCTGTGGCGATCCGCCAGAAATGGAAAGAAACAGATATAGCAGAACAGCCATTTGAACTTGCCAGAATCATAGAAAAATCCTATGAAGAACTAGGTAGAGATAGTTTGGGTGGGAAACCAGTAAAACCCCAACTAACTGAAAATCCTGAAAAGATATTTATTAAAAATAATCTAAACACTCCAAAAAAGAGTTGGGATGGAAATAAACAATCCACTCCCAAAGAATTCCAGTCCAGAGGAAGGTCTCCTCGGCGGAGAGAAAGATCTCCGGACCAAGGACACAAGTCTCCCCAGAGGGAGCCCTCTGAGAAAAGATACAACCTTAGAAATAGGGATAATCTGAAAAAACCTGATAGATATCAAGATATTGATACACGTCCCTCTCGATCTTTTCAGACTTCCTCGCAAAAATCGGAAAGAAGAGGACGGTCTGAACACAGGGAAGAGCACGTCAAGTCCAAACACAAGGAACCTGCTCATCAAAGTAAAAAATTACAATTTCCAAGAAAGAAGGTAGCCTGTATTAAAATAATTAAACATGCCGAGGATACTGAGGACACAACTGAAAAACGGAGAGTGGGCCCAGACAATGCTAGACAGCGCAGCAGAAGTGACCATAGCTCGCAAGATCCTGATGAATCATCTGGAGACAGTGGACACGAATGAATACATTCAGGTGGAAACAGCAGATACCAGAGTTAGCAAACCTCATAAAATATACGAAATAACATTACGTATAGAGGGTGATAAGACTTGGAAAGTAAGAGGTCTATTTTGAGATAACCTTTCCAAAGGCTATGACATCCTTTTAGCTGAGAAAGACTGGCCACCAGAGTTTGTCAGGGAGTGCCCTCATGGTGAAGAAATGATTATGCCTGCCTTCTCAAAGCATATTCCAATTCATGGAAAATATACATATGCAAGAAAATGGGCCGTAGCCCAAGCTCCTGCATTATATAAAAATCATGTAGGATGGGATGAGGACTCTCCTCCTCACAAAATCCAGTTAAAATGTCAACCAACTTCACAAAGGCAGTACCCAATTAAGCAAGAAGCTAAAAAAGAAGTCAGGGAGATCTTAGACCAACTTGAATACCAGGGGGTGATTGAAACATGCACCTCACAAATGAACAATCCTTTGTTTCCTGTCTCCAAACCAGACGATTCATATCGTCTAGTTTTGGACTACAGACACCTTAACTCATGTTGCAAGACATTTGCAGTACAAAATTCACACAGTGCAGCACTAATGAATAACATTGTGCGCAAAAAATACAAAACGACATTAGACATCCCTAATGGATTCTTTTGTCAAAACATTGCACCTGAAAGCAGGTATTTGACTGCTTTCTCAATAATGGGGTCACAGAAATTTCTGTCGACTCCCACAGGGATTCAAGAATAGCCCAGGATTATTCTCAGCAAGGGTAACAGAGTTACTACAAATGTATGATGATGAGGCATTATCTTATGTCGATGACATCTATCTCACAGATGATGACCTGGATACTCACTTGAAAAGAGTGAACACCATAATACTTGGGTTTGCAGCTGAGGGTTACATATTCAACTTTAAAAAGTCACGAATTGCCCATCTAACTGTCCTGTTTTTAGGATATGAATTATCAAGTGAAGGCAAAAGCCTAGCAGACAATTTCTAAGAGAAGTGCGCTGTACTCCAAGCACCTAAAACGCTGAAGAACTTACAATCAATACTAGGTTTCCTGAATTTCGGAAGAACTTACATTCTAAATTATGCGGAGAGGGTTAAACCTCTCTATGAATTAATAAAACCTGATTTTAAACCAATCAATTGGACTCAGAAACACACAGAAATTTTGAGATCATTGCAAAAAGACATGTTAGCTAAAACAAAATTACAAACACGTGAAAACGTACGCAACCTTGTAATCCGAGTCATCCCAGGAAGATGCGAATTCACGTACCTGACCTCTAATGAGGGAGAAACGGTACCAATAGCTTACAAATCACATTTGTACACAAAAGCTGAAATGAAATTCAGTTCAACTGAAAAAAATCTAACTGCGGTTCAGACTGCTGTAGCAAAAGAAAGAGCACCAGCACAAGGTAAACGAATAATAATCGTTACACCAGTACCAGCCCTAGAAGCGGTAACAAAAGCAAGCATTCCAAATGCTAAAGCACTACATCCGAGATGGATCCAATGGGTTAATTATCTTGCTGCAACAGACGTAGTATACGAATTTGATCCTAATTTAAAAACACAAGAATTTCTACAATATGAATATGAATGTCCTCTGCCAACCGAAATCCTGCCTCTAGAACACTACGACTGTATAATATATACAGACGGATCAGCACAACCCGCAGTTGGGGGTAAACAAGCTTACAGTGCTGCGTGCGCGATTGTTAAAGGTCGTTGGCACAAAGGAAAATTCAGACCAAAAATCACCAAAACTGAATCACTGAGAAACTGTTCGGCTCAGCGAGCTGAAATCAGATCTTTAAAGATGGCGCTTGAAAATGCTGATCGTGAATTCCCGACACGAATAGTGTGCGATTCGCATTACTGCGTCAAATCTTACAATAATGACTTGCAGAACTGGATTCAAAACAATTACAAAGATGACACAGGTGCCACAATAAAGCATAAAACGCTTTGGGAACAAGTAGTTCTTTTGCAGAAAGAACTACAAAAGACTCACGTGATACATACACTGAGTCATCAGCGTGATGGCGTTCACGTTGCAGGGAATTCATTGGCTGACACAGCCACAGCGGAAGCAACTAAACAGGCTTCCGTAGCCACAAAAAAGCGTTCAGAAAATTACATAGACGGGGAAACCATGCTGGCGGTAAAAACGTCTTCAAAAGGCGACTGTGCAGCACTACCCGTGATCTATCCACTCAATTATACATACATAATTGATGCAAACTCCGTTCCTTTTGCTCGAAACTCTGGAGTGGGGGATAGAGTAATTCCAAACACGAACAGGAGAGTCTTTTTGATAGCAGACGCACACATGGGATTGGGTCTAAGGCACCAAGGAATCTCTGAAAGAATTACAATCAGAATACTGGTGGCCGGGGATGAGCCTGCAACTTATCAAATTTGCAATAAGCTGTCCAAACTGCAACAGAGATCGCAGTGGCGAACCGACCGGCAAATTGCCAGGACCCTTCTTTTAGATAGCATAAGGCTATCTATACGCGAAAATCCAACAGAAAAAATGCGTCCCATTTATATTTAAGACTAGATTCACTTAAAATGTAGACACCAGCGCTCCGCTGACGCCAGAACTGTTATACAAGATTTGCGAGTCCATATCAGCACATACGCAATTGCCATGCTACATTCTGACCAGGGTCCTGCTTTTAGCTCTCGAGCTTATAAGGAGGCCATGACCAGCATGGGCATTGAATTGCTGTACTCTTGTCCCTTCCATCCTGAGGGAAATGCGGTAGTGGAAAGAAAAAACCGGGACATAAAGCAATCTATAACGGCGAAAGTATTAGGTTCGGGTGATGGGTGGGTCAAACATTTAACAAGTGTCCAACGTAGTCTTAATAATCTGCCAAGAAATTCTCTAAAAGGTTTCAGTCCGTACGAACTATTGTTCGGTACTAGAATGCAGTGGTAGAAGAAAATGCTTTGATATCAAAGATCGTTTGGCTATTTTACAGGACTTAATGAAAAAAGAAAAGGCCTGAGCAACGTAAAGTTAAAACAGCAGCCAACAGCCACTGAAGATAAACCACCTGTCCCAGCAAGGCCTGTCTGGATTCCAAAGATTGGGGATCTGGTCAGAGAGAAGATTGCGGTGAAGAAGGAATTTGGGCCTTCTTACAGAAAAGCAGTACCTGTCTTAGCTGTCAGCGGAACAAGATCAGTTGTACTACCGCCCCTTGCTGGTAAAAAGGAGAACCGAGTTGTATCCATCGACCTGGTAAAACCACAATCATGTGGCCAATAATAAGTAGTAGGCCCAGTGGACTCCCAAGAAATAGCAGAGTACCATAATTTGCTACAATACAATACAAGAGGTTCAAACTGAGAGACTAATCACATTTGATAAACCTGCAGTGAACAAAAAAGGACTATGCAACAATGCCATGGAACTTGTGCCTCTTGAAACCCAAATTGCAACAGTTCGTCAAGAAACACCTGTCTACAACGATGTAGCCTCAGACTATGCTAATGAAAGAAAAAATGCAAAAGCAAATGAAAATCCGGAAGCGATTCCAACAATTGACAGAACTGCATCTGGCTACTTCATCAATTTCGATAACTTTTCTGAAGATCCAAGCGAACCTGAAGAAACGCCAGCTACAAAAACTTTTAAAGACAAAGTAACTGAACTCTTTCATCAACTCAAAGAAACCTATCTGATTTCTCCATGGATTGAATTTTGGATTGTGTTAGGTGTACTTTTCCTCCTGCTTTGGCTCATCATGGTTCTTTGTTTGGGAAAATTCATTGAGGGAAAATACAGTACAATGGACACAGCAAGTCAGAACATCAACTTGGTCCTAAAGCCACACAAGTCATCTCACATCGAGAAAAGAGAACTATCATCAGTGAATGTCACAGCCAATCCAATACCCGGTGGGGTAGCATGGGACAAAACGGATTACGAAATCTATGGCCCGGTTGAGCTCTTGAGATATCTACATCAGTTCAAGGTTTCATTAAGTGACTTAGTAAAACCGAGTACATTCTCTGATGATTGGGACTTTGAAAGTATTAATGATATGATGTCAGATTTAGTTATGTCAGCAAAATTTACAGAACATGATTACTTACAGGGCTCATAAAATTATGAGGAAATGTTTTGTTATAATCACTTTGCACATCACTATTTGCATAAATCTGCTCAACCTAGAAATGTTTTTAATTATAATCAATGGGAACATTGTGCAACTCCACCTAAAAGCAGTTCGAAAACATTTTACGAGAAATTCCCATACTTCTCAGGTTTTAACACAAGTGATGCAGAAACGTTTTATTTCAAACTGTTAAATAAGACAGGGGTAAAAACAATGCTGACAAATACTAAATTAATCTATTCGGAAACATTTTATGAAAAAATTATTACATTTGATTTTGATTTCTGGAAAAATAACATTGAAACAAAAACCATCTGGGGTACCAAAGAGTGGCAGGTCCAAGGTTTAGAAGCGTTATTTAGAGCCTGCATGATCCCAGAACAAATAATATTCTTGAATGACACCATTCAACAGACATCCTGTCTTGGCCTAGCCAAGATTAAAGACTTGAACAAACCGTCTATTCCAAAGCCGACACCTGACAGTAATAGCACTACAGATGTTGAGATAGACGTATCCCATATTTTTAACCAGAACAGAACACATCCTGATTGGAAAAAATGGTGGATCTGGCCCACAGACACAAATAACTGTCAAGATAGATTCCTGAACAAAATACAGGGGATTCAAAATGACAAGGCCAGACCCTAGATACTCCCAGAGACAACATCCAGGGATAGAAACAACATACAGTGTAGGGAAGCTATGCCTTGAATGGCTACAAAAATCCACACTGGCAGAAATTAAGCAACACTTGACTTTACTTAAAGACGGTGCTGACTTGCGTGATTTCATAATGGGACCTCGCAAACAGCGTCAAAAACGTTTCATAGCGGCCGGTATATACGCTGCGTACAACGAAGCTTGGATAGTAATGCAAATTGAAACAGCAGAAAAAATACGAGAAATTGATCGTATTAATTTGGAAAAGTCACTTTCTGTTGTGGACAATGGGTTAATGACTCTGTCCTCCAGAATATATTCACTGGATAGTATTGTATCATCTGCTATTGATATAATAGAGCAGGACTTACTAATGTTACAACACGGTCAGTCCCAATTACGTTCTATTGTACAGCTTGGCTGGACGTTGCAAAATCTGCGTTCAGGCTACGTACCATGGCGTTTAATCAACACAACGTCATTATTCCCTATCTTTAACCTTACTGATAAACAAATCAGTTTGGCACAAAAAGGAGCAGACTATACGATTCTGAGCATTGAAAAACTTGAGAGATTACCATTCACAATGTCAGAAAGACCTGTCATTGAATGGATAATACACGGAATAATTACAATTCCGATAACAACTTTCCAATTTAAATACTGCCAAGAGTATATACCAGCGGGCCAGTATGAAAGGTTGGGTAAAGGGTACATCAAGTCATCATGAAAATGACCTTATACACACACATGTTACAGTGAAAGAAAAAGGAATGTATTTCATAGGTAATAATTGTAAAAGATCACTGAGCGGCACACTTCTTTGTGAAGGCATTAACTTGCATGGGGCCTGTGATGGGTCTTCGAATAACCTTTCATTTCACCTGCATGGCACTCCTACAACACAGATAGAGCCATTTTTTAGACGGCTTTCTAACGGGAGCTATATTCTGATAGTGGACCACAGCTGTTGTGGCATGGTGCCAGGAAAAGCCTATCTCGTGAGCATTAGTTCCATGGTCACTTGCTGTATGCAAGTATTGTATCCAAACAGCACTCCAGATACGGAGGCCACAATTTGGCCTTCTTTGAATATCTCTTCTATTCGAATTGATACTTTAAGCAGAATGAAGTCTGTTCTTTTACAGACAACTGTGCCTGTAACGTCATCAAAAGAAACGTATGATCTTCAAGTTGCAAGGACAACGGCAGAGATACATACCCTTTTATCAACAAATTGCCCGGTGCATTTCGCAGAAATGCTAAGCCAAATCCTAAATATGTCAGATACCAGTGGTATCCCACATGTATTTAAGACAATTTTTTTCTGGACTGTTAACACCCTTCGAAACAGTTCTGGCAATTGTTCCCAATTTTGTCCATTCTGTCTTTGGCGGCCTACCACTTCTTTTGGGACTCGTAGCAGGAATTTTATTTTTGATACTTCTGCTCCGATATGGCAAGCCAAGTCTCAGACAAGACTCCAGCAACGATGGAAGAAACAATCCTAGCTATACGCTATCGGGACCGCATAACTAAAGTCCTTGGATTAGCCCGGCTAAGAGATCTGAATATGACCTGGTTTCTTTCATTCAGACCCATCTGGCAGAATTGCATCTTACCTGTGCTTCGATGTATGCTATGCGGAGAAGAATGCGTGTTGGACGTCTGTCTTACACTACCATCAGCAGTACCATTGGATACAGATACTTTGCTAAGTCCTGTAACGGCTCATGCATCGTGTTGTCCCCAGCAGCTACCCATTCTGATGACGGCATTCGTTGAAACTTTGCCACTACGATTAGGTGGTAGTGAAGTACGAGATGAGAGCAGCATCTCCCAGGTACGACCTTCTGTGAGCATTGCTGATCCTGACATCGATGATAGCAATCATTCTCACGACTGCACTGTTGCAGCATTTTCAAACTTGGTCGAACTTTCACCTGAAGCCGTAGACCAATTTTTTGGGAGTCTGTCTGAAATGATGTTCTCCCCTGAACAGAAAGAATAACTTTTTTAAGCAACGAGCACACAGCGTTCCCTGAACTCTGAATTCGGCCTTCAGCTTTGATAAACAAAAGCTACTGAAAATATTTGGAACAATTTTTTCCCGTGAAAGCGAAATTATTTTTTTTCACTTCCACAATATTTACTTTTTTCTGGCACATGTACTCTGCTTAAAGTAGAACTATTCTTAAAGAACAGAGCTTCTATTTTTGGAACTCTTGAGACAATATATTATCTCAGTCTCTGACACATGTACAAGCATTTGTATTATTATGTGATGGAATGGTCTCGACCTTCTTTTCTGTATTAAGAGCCATTTCATGTGTAAATTTCGCAATTCATTCAGCTGACAAAAATATGCAATCCTTTTTACTGAATGATAACACTGCTTGAAAAGCGTACAGTACCAATAATCATTTTCGTGTATGTACCATATACCATTTCAAATGCAAAAAAATGTATTTTGGGGTGGGTTGGAAAACACATGCACCTTTATATGTTTACTATTGCTTAGTTTTAGTAATGATGGACATTAAATCGTGGAGTGGGTATTGTGTTTCTATCTAGGACCCTAATTCAATATTCCTAATTTATGCCCTTGTATGGCTATAATACATAATATCCCTATAAAGGCATAAGAATCATATCCATATTTAGTCGTAGCCCATGCAGTCACATTAAGCAAGGCTACTTCCCCGGACTCAACGAGTTCTCTAAACAAACCAAACCTCCTGCAACCTGGGAAATCCCCATTGGTTTTGTTTTGATTTCGTCCTAGAACTCCTGTGAAGCACTGTAAGAACGGCCAGTTCTTAGTGACATCTTTATTGACGTCTTATGTCCAACCTTATGTCAAACCCGGCACCTTTCAGGTATAAATATACCAACGTCGCCTTAAGCAAACACACAGTGGTGGTTTTGGAGCAGAGCGGCTAAACTACTTGCCCGAGAGCCCAGCTGATGCGAGAGCCCGCAGACGCCGCCCCTCCCCTTTGACGCACTGAGAGAGACGCTGTATTTTCTCCTGCCGAGAAATCCAGCTCCGGTGTTTCCAGATACCTTCGCGGGTTACTGGGATATCGAGTCCTGAGAGAGAGATACCAGACCTCCTGCTTTCTATACCCAGGTACGGAGCTGACTAAACCCTTGAAGAGAATTCTTGAGTCAGATTCTTGGCAAAACAACCTTAACTTAAACTGCTACTTACTTACTCCTTCCCACGTATTAGGCTTAGGTCAGGTACACCGGGGTAGGCGTATTTAGAAGCGCCAGTTGAGTACGTTAGTCAATGTATATATGTATGTATATATTTTATCTATTTTAAAGTATCATATGGCTAAGAAATCATATCAATGCTTTTACAGTATTATTTTATAATCCTCCTTTTACTGTACGCACTTTACTTTACTATGAGTATTGCAATTGTGGCAATTCATTTCTCTTGCATGAGAAAGAAGACTGCTCAATAAATGACACCTTTTATTGAAAACGCCCGTCTCTCTTTTCTCTGCACTCTGGTGAAACTAAGTATGCACACTTGACTGAGTGAAATAGCTGTCTATTATTTTGACACGACTCTAGAGATACACTCTTATTCTGAGGGAGCAAAGTTGTCATGTTTTATGGTTGTCAGAAGCGAATCCCTTCTTGTCTATCCAGGGAGGTTAAACTCCTCCTCGTTTATTCGAGAACGTTTCTAGTGACCTCTGAGCTAGCTGGCAAACCTTAAGTCTAATATAGTCAGTAGAGACCTAGATGACCTCAGTCCTACGTCTACACTGCTGTTTATATTATTTCAATGCGCAGAGCCTATTGGGAACATAGGAACTACACTACAGGCACCTCCCTGACTGTATGTATTGGTGGAAACAATACTTGCATACATCAAGTAACCCTGGAGCTCACGTTGACTTGATATGCGATGCCCATAAGCACCAACAACATTGATCATGTTCAGCTTCAAGTAACTTCTATTTGAGAGAAGTCTGTATACCGGATTAATCACGGCTGCCGGGATACCTCTCAAGTGACAGGACAGGTTCGCCACAGACCCATTACAAGTTTGTGTAGCATAATATCCTGGCATATGAGAGATCCTCCTAAAGAGTTCTTGCAGTTAGTTCCACTTAGAAGCACGACCAGATCCCCACTTCTGCATCAAAATCTGTATGGTAAATCCCAGGATTTCCTGATGAATTCCTTACCCATTTTTTTCATATGCCTTATTCTACAGCAGATGATTTTTCTGAATGACACTGCACAGCAGACTTCCTGTCTTGGAATAGCCAAGAATAAGGACTTGAACACGCCTCACATTTCAACACTGTTAAACACCAAGGGGAATTTTACATCAGATAGAGGGGCTAAGTTGGATGACATGCCTGTTGTTATTTAGGCAGTACTGAAACTGTAAAGTTGCGAACGGTAATGTTATATGGCCATGGATTAACCATTCTGTGAAGTGTGACTCTGCCACAGTAAAGGGTTGTAAGATAGGGGAACTGAACCCCTATTCTAATGACATGCAACACACAGGGAATTTCTGAGAATATTTATTCCAATGAAACATAGAGGGAATTGCTCGAATATTACTTCAAATAACAAGTAAATAAAAATAACACAAACAAGACATTCAGTCCTTGGGACTCTTCGGTTCCTTCTCCAGTTCCTGGATTGATTTTGGCCTGTTTCTTACAAGGTCCGAGACCGGAGTTCGAGGCGTCCAAATAAAGATACAAAAGAAAGGAAACGCAAAGAAAAGGGAACTTCAGTCAGTGATTGATGTCTTATTGAGGCGTTTTAAGGAGGGGGCCAGTGTGGGAACTGTCACCGTATTTTATATAGAAGTGTGGAGCACCGAGTGAGAAAACGGTGTCCTCCCCCTATTATTTGTGCCCACCCCGTGAAACTACCATATTCAGGATACGCTGACGTACCTGGGTCAGCTACCTTCCTCCAGGAGTGTGGCGGGTCGTCGCGCGTTGTCTCACTCCCACAACATCTTCTCGCAGCTTCACTTCTCGACGAGGACTTTTCGTGCTCATCTCCTCGCTAGGGGGTTTCTTCCAGCTCGGGTCTGGACACGGCGTCTTCCTCTCTTCTTCAGAATCTTCCCTCGCATTCGGTCCTCCCTCGCTTGGCTCTTCAGCATCCTGTTTCAAGGGCTGAGAGTCCTGGGATAGGCTCTCTCATGTTGACATCACGCCGTTCAGGTCCTCCTCGCTAGGGAAATTAAAGGGGCCACCACTGTCGTGTACCTGTGTTAACAGTATAGCGTCAGCACTGTCGTCCCGAGACTCGTCTGCTCCCAGTTCTTCCCGACATACCTCCCTCCCAGGATTTCCCCGATCGGGGGAAATAGGAAAACGAGACAAGAAGTCAGCGTTACCCTGTTCGGTGCCCTTACGGTGATGAACCTCAAATTGGAATGGCTGTGGAGACAAAAACCACCGGAGCACCCGGTCGTTACAACCTTTATTGCGGTGTAGCCAGGTTAAGTGGGCAAGGTCAGTATATAGGACAAAGGGCCGGCCTTCTAAGTAATATCTCAATTTTTCAACACTCCACTTTATTGCCAAAAGTTCCTTTTCAATAGTTGGATATACTTGTTGCCTAGGAAACCTCTTCCTACTGATGTATAGAATAGGTCTTTCCTGGCCCTCATTATCGAGTTGGGACAATACAGCACCTATACTCAGCCTAGAGGCATCTGTTTGGAGAATAAAGGGCTTACTATAATCCGGTGTTAGCAAGACAGGAGAGGTGGTCAGTGCTGTCTTGAGTCTAGAGAAGGCCTGTTGTTCAATAGCAGAAGGGTATCGGATCCGTGAAGAAGTAAAGCTTTTCTTTAAGAGGTTGGGAAGGGGAGCTGCAATGTCAGCAAATTGGGAGATGAAATGCCTATAATACCCCACTAGTCCTAAAAAGGCCCTGAGATCGCTATTAGTAGTCGGAAATGGGGTTTCTTGGATGGCTCTAACTTTTTCTGTCTGAGGTTCTATCAGACCTTTTTCCTAATAGATACCCAAGATATTTTACTTTCTGAAATGCAAAACGGGATTTCTTTGCATTGATATGCAGTCCTGCAGCTTTTAACTCCTTAAGTATGGCCTCTAGGTGTTTCATGTGCTCGCCCCAGGTTTTGCTGTACACCGCTATGTCATCTAGATAGGCCGACGAGTATTCTAGATGTCGAACAAGGGGAGTGTTCATTATTCTCTGGAAACTAGCAGGCACGCAATGAAAACCGAAGGGTAGAACAGTGAAGTGGAAGAGGCCGTCTGGCGTTGAGAAAGCTGTTTTCTCTTGGTCTTTGGGATCCAGGGGAATCTGCCAATACCCCTTGGTGAGGTCGATGGTGGATATGTACTGTGCCTCACCAAGACGTTCTATCAGTTCATCGACCCTGGGGAGGGGATAAGCGTCTTGTTTGGAAATACGGTTTACGGCTCTAAAGTCAATGCAGAATCGGATGCTGCCATCAGGTTTCGGCACTAGAACAATTGGCGAGCACCATATACTGTGGGAGGGGACAATTATCCCTGTTTTATGCATCTGTTTAACCTCCTTTTGAAGTGCCAGCCGTCGGGCTTCTGGGACACGATATGGTTTCTGTTTTACAATGACACCTTCTTGGGTTGGAATTGAATGCATAGTTAAATGTGTCCTTCCGGGTTGATCAGAGAACACATCCCGATAGGATTTTAGGAGGGTGGACAATACTTCTTTGTGATCTTGGGCGAGCTCGTCATTGATTATTGTACAGTTTACTGTGTCTGATAGGTTGTCTACCACAAATATCAAGTGTGAGTTTCTAGGATCAGGACCTAGCCATTTTATAGGCAAATTAATGTGGTACATCTGAGTTTTAGATGCTGTGAGTTGTAATATATAGGTAGTTTTCCCAACCCGGCCTTTAACAGGGAAAGTACCTTGCCATTCCTTTTTTAGCTTGTGGGTAGAAGAAGGAAGTAATACCAGGGCCCATTCTCCTACTTTTAGTTCTCTTAGACGTTTGCCTTTATCATATGATTGTCTTTGTTTCTGTTGTGCAATTTCTAGGGACTCATGGGCTAGGGTTCTCAATGTATGGAGCCTAGCCTTCACTTGGTTAGCATAATCTAGTAAAGATTGGGCTTCCTGGGCACTATCTTTTTCCCAGCTCTCTTTGGTGATTTCTAGAAGGGTGCGAGGTTTTCTGCCAAAGAGTAGTTCAAATGGAGATATTCCCAGGCTCTTCTGCACTTGACTTCTGATAACAAACAATGCTAAAGGAAGAAGCTAATCCCAATTCTTTCCATCACCTACAAGGAGGTTCTTGAGGGTCATCTTGAGGTTCCGTTATATATCATTCTACAAGACCATCTATCTGAGGGTGATATACAGAGGTCTTTTATGTGTCGGATATTTAGTTGTTGGCATACTTGTTTTATTAGTTTCGAGACAAAGGGGGTTCCTTAATCTGTTATTATGTCTCGGGGAAACCCCATCCTGGAAAAAACCTCTATAAGCCTCTGAGCTATGGTGGTGGTATTGGCCGAACATAAAGGAAGCGCTTCGGGATATCTAGTGGCATAATCGACGAGTACAAGAACATATTGATGACCTTGAGTGGATTTGGGGAGAGGTCCTATCAGATCCATTCCCACACGATCAAAAGGTTTACCTATGATAGGAAGAGGGTGTAAAGGGGCTTGTGTATGAATATAAGGATTCTTTTTTTGACAGACTGCACACTCTTGGCAGTACTTCCGTACTTGAGCATGGACTCCTGGCCCAAAATACATTCGGAGTATAGATTCTGATGTCTTTTCGGACCCATAATGCCCTGCCAGGAGGTGGGCTTGCGCAAAGAAAAGAACCTGGTCTCTAAACGGGGTGGGTACCAATAATTGAGGTTCCTCTCCCTCCTTGCCTAAGCGATATAGAAGGCCATTTTTTTTCAATAAAACCAGGGTAAACTCTTTTAGTGGATGACTGACTATTCCTAGCATTTTGGCAGGCAGAAGCGAGAGAGCTATCATTGAGTTGGGCTGTTCTAAAGTGGGAGTCTACGGCCCACGGTTCAGAGGTCAACAGATTATTCTGAGGCTTACTTTCTAGGTTTTTATATAAGAGCCTAGGGAATCAAGGATTATCTATGCCTAGTATAGGCGGTTCTGGAAGGTGTGGCAAGACTCCAACGTTGGTTACATTGGTTTCCCCTTGCTGATTCTTAATTTGTACTCTGGCTAGGGGGTAATCTTTGATATCCCCATGTACACATTTTATACATATTTTCCTGGGATAAAATAAGAAGGGGGAACAAGTTCAGAACATACAACCGAATGCTTACACCCAGAGTCCAAAAGGGCAGTTATAGGAGAGTCATTTAAGCTTAAACTCACATAGTATACCGGCCCTGTCTCTTGTGCATATAGAATAGGATGGGGTAGATAACTGATGTCCGTAGGTTCTTCTTCTGTTTTTTCCTTCTTCTTTCTACAAAACTTAGCTATGTGGCCCCAGTCCCCACATTCAAAACACTGAGGACCAGCTGAGGGGGCAGCGTCTACTCTTCCTGAACGGAGTTTTGATGCATCTATTAATGACCTGGGTGTTTTCCTCTCGGTTTTTCCTATTGTAGAGGGTTTGGGTTGTCTCTCGCTTTCTCTCAGAGGTGCCCTGTTCTGAGCCCTTGTATAAGAGGTGGCCATTTCAATTGCTTGATTTAGGGTAAGGCCTGCGTGTTGGCGTAGCCACCTCTGAGTCCCATTGGCAGCGCCTCCAAGAATTGCTCGAGGTACATTTTTTCCATTATTTCCTCCCGGGAGGAGTCCAAGGGTTTCAGCCAGCGATCGGCAGCATCTTTTTGTTTATAAAAAAGAGTTTTTGGTGTGTCCCCTGGTGCGCCCCTCTCTTGTTTGAAACGAAGACGGTGAGCCTCTTCATCAACGCCGAGTCTATCCAGTATAAACTGTTTCACATGTCCGTATACAGCAGTTCCAACCAAGTTGGCTATTTGGTAAGCCGCCTGGGCTTCACCGGTAAGAAGGGGGGCTAGATAGAAAGGCCAGCGATCTGCGGGCCAGGCACTAGCTCTTGCCGCCCTTTCAAAATTTAGAAAGAAAGAGACAAGGTCTTCACCAGGGACGTACTTTTGCAAGGGAATCACTGTTCCAGGTAAAGTAGGAGTCCTTCCCTGTCCCAAGGTCTGTAAAAGTTGTGTTTGGCTTTCTGCCAGTTTGGTAACATTTTCTGCCTGTTTTTGAATGGCTGCTGAAAATACGGCCCGATCTATTTCTGCTTGAGTTGCGGTTTTCTCCATGACCGATTCTAATTTATTTTGGGCATCTCTCATTTGGGCTATTACTTGTTCCATCTTGTTTCAGATGGGGTTATGCCCGCATTCTCCACCAAGTTTGTAAGATAGGGGAACTGAACCCCTATTCTAATGACATGCAACACACAGGGAATTGCTGCGAATATTTATTCCAATGAAACATAAAGGGAATTGCTCGAATATTACTTCAAATACCAGGTAAATAAAAATAACACAAACAAGACATTCAGTCCTTGGGACTCTTCGGTTCCTTCTCCAGTTCCTGGGTTTATTTTGGCCTGTTTCTTAAAGGGTCCGAGACCGGAGTTCGAGGCGTCCAAATAAAGATACAAAAGAAAGGAAACACAAAGAAAAGGAAACTTTCAGTTAGTGATTGACGTCTTATTGAGGCGTTTTAAGGAGGGGACCAGTGAGGGAAATGTCACTGTTATTCTATATAGAAGTGTGGGGCCTAGAGTGAGAAAACGGTGTCCTTCCCCTATTATTCGTGCCCACCCCGTGAAACGACCATATTCAGGATACGCTGACTTACCTGGGTCAGCCACCCTCCTCCAGGAGTGTGGCGGGTCATCGCGCGTTGTCTCACTCCCACGACGTCTTCTCGCAGCTTCACTTCTTGACGAGGATGCTTTGTGCTCGTCTCCTCGCTAGGGGGTTTCTTCCAGCTCTGGTCTGGACACGGCGTCTTCCTCTCTTATTCAGAATCTTCCCTCGCGTTCGGTCCTCCCTCGCTTGGCTCTTCCGCTTCCTGTTTCAAGGGCTGAGAGTCCTGGGATAGGCCCTCTGATGTTGACGTCACGCCGTTCAGCTTCCCCGCGCTAGGGAAATTAAAGAGGCCACCGCTGTCGTGTACCTGTGTTAACAGGATAGCGTCAGCACTGTCGTCCGGAGACTCGTCTGCTCCCAGTTCCTCCTGACAAGGGTAACCTATCCAGCTTTTCAATACAAAGCATTGTATATTTTTCTCCCCTCCGTGCCGTTTTCATCGGTTTTTCTGTTAGATTGTATACAGAAAACAAGGACGTACTGTTGATAAAATGCCAAGGCACATAACCAGCACACAATGACCGCAGCATCCAGCTTAACAAAATAATTGAACTTAACTGTGACTGTCTGTGTTGTAGTATGGGCAAATCCTGTTCTAATACTTTGATAGCAGAAGATACAATGTTGCCCAGTGAATATATCCTGGATGTTAACGTAGGCATGCCATTGTCAACTACGGCTAACCCCTTTTCTAGGTAAATTCTATCTATTCCTCTCAATCTCTCTGCTGCCTCTTGTTAGGAGATTTTCCAGATTTAGTTAGACAGCATATGAAAATCATTTTTGACGTGGCTTGATTGACCTAATAAAAAAATCCCATAGGTCCACATCCTCCATAAGTAAGGACAAGTGGTATATCACCTCAGGTAGTGTTGAGGTCTTTAGTCAATCGAGGCAAAACTTCCCAACAGTGTAGGAGGTCACTACCCCTGCATATTCTTGTTGTACATAAGGTGGGTCTGGCCTGTGGATACTAAACCCTTCAATGGTACCCTTGAATCTTTCCTGACATCTGTTTGTGTCCGTGGGCCAAACCAACCATCCCTTCCAATTGGGGTCTGATCTATTGTATTGCAATATGTCATCCAACTTAGCCCCTCTATCTGATGTAAAATTCCCCTTGCTGTTTAATAGTGTTGAAATGTGAGGTGTGTTCAAGTCCTTATTCTTGGCTATTCCAAGACAGGAAGTCTGTTGCGCAGTGTCATTCAGAAAAATCCTCTGCTGTGGAATTGAGGCATGTTCTAAATAGTTCTTCTATTCATTCAAACTTGCCAGTTTTAGAACCCCAGATTGATTTATTTTGTTTATTTCTTTTTATTAAAACAAAAGCAACAAAAAGATATCAGGGGACACATTACAGAATAGTATCGGACAGTAAAATACATTCCATACCTTCAAAATACTGTGCGGATATTACAGTGAATGGATCAAGGGGACGTGTCTTCTTCAGTCTCCCGGGACCTGTCGGGGGGGTACAGATATCCCCTCTATAGTGATTCCATGCCCCCCAGATCTTACCCCACTTTCCCGGACATCCCCGGGTAGAGTAAACTGCTCTTTCCCTGAACATGCACCAGTCCAAATCCTCGCTCCACTTTTCCACACCAGGCGGCTGGCGAGCTCCCCACAGTTGCGCAATATTGCGTTTCGCAATCATGAATGCCAGTGTTGTCCATTTCTTCTTTAACGAATTAAGGTCGGTTGGTTCCCATACATTCAGAATACACCTGTGGGCTTCCAGCTGTATTCCTGTACGCAGAACTGTTCGCAACGTGCTGTGGATCCTCCCCCAATACTCCTGTACTCTAGTACAATGCCACAAGATGTGCATAAAGGTCCCCAGTTCCCCACACCCCCTCCTGCATTCCCCATTCTCCGAGCGGCCCATATGGATAAGTTGGGGCCCTGTGACATATGACCTATGTAAGATCTTTAGTTGCACCAGTCGGAGCCTCATTGGAATTGCCACAACCTTCGGGGACGACACTGCCTCCTGCCAGTCATCATCTTCTAGCTCCAGCCCATCCTCCTGCCAATGCCGTCTAAGAACTACCAGCGGGTCTTCCATATTGTTAATAAGCTTCTTGTACAGCAAAGAGATAGCCTTCTCTAGAAGATGGACGTCTAACACTCTGTCTTCTAGATTAGAGGCCTCGGGAAGCGTCGTGCCCCTGGGGAAATGTGTAAGCAGCTCATGCCGCACCTGTAAATAACGGAAATATTCACCGTCACTCAGGTGATATTGTAGCTTAAGGGAAGCAAATGAGTGTATCGTGCCCTCCCCCCAAACGTCCTGTATGTGCGTTATACCAATGAGGTCCCACTTGTCAAAGCCTTTCGACTTCCACAGGCTACCCAACTTGTCCGAACTCCATAATGGAGTGGCGAGTGTGAGCTTCCCTTCCCACTTAAGGTGCCTGTTAGCCGCCTGCCATACCTGGACGGCATGTGCGGTAGGTCCTATGAGGGGAAATCTGCGGGGTCCAGCATAGAGCGCTCTAGTGTAGTCGCCTCCTGGCATTTGCCAATGGTCCATGGCATTCCCAGGGTTGTTCGGGACACCATATATCCCGTGGTTTACTGCCGCCAACTGCGAGGCCCAGTAATATTTCTTGAGGTCTGGAAGGCCTATGCCCAAGTCATACCAGGGAAGGTTAAGCTTAAGAAACGCAATGCGGGGTTTACCATTCCAAAGTAACTGCCTCTGAAGGGACTCTATTTCCTTGAAATAGGATGCCGGAACGGGGTCCATTGCAATCTGCAATGCATACAGGAACCGGGGCAAGGCTAACATTTTAAAGAGTACCGCTCTTCCTAAAAGGGAGAGTGGGAGCGCCTTCCAACACGTCACATCATTTCTAAATCACGCCAGTCGGGGAGACAAGTTCTTGGCATAGCGGAGCTTAGGATCTGAGGTGATATAGATACCAAGATACTTAATGCCCTCCGGGACGTCTGGTATGTCACCTGTGAGGACGAAGACAACCGACTTAGACCAATTAATGGCAAAGCCCGAGTACCTTCCGAAAATAGCCAACACATCCAAAAAACATCTCGAGGAACACTTCGGGTTGGTGAGGTAAAGCAGAATATCATCAGCGTAGAGTGAGATGTTATCCTCCCACTCCAATATCCATCTCATCCCACGTATTGAATGGTCCTGTCGGACCCATGCCGCCAATGACTCCAAGGCCAGAGCGAATAGGAGTGGAGACAGGGGGCATCCCTGTCTGATCCCCCTGCCCAAGGAAAAACCGGGGGACTTGCGATTGTTCACCACTACCCGGGCCAATGCAGCAGAATACAAAAGGCGCACCCAGTCAATAAAATCTGGTCCGAAGCCAAGCTTCTCCAGAACCGCAAAAAGGTAGGGCCATTCGACTCTGTCAAATGCCATAGTGGCATCTAGTGACACTAGCACCGCCGGTTCCTGGATTGTTGTGGCCCTGCCCAAGACCCCGTGAAGTCGGCGCAAATTAAGGGCAGTATTCCGGTGCAGCATAAAACCCGACTGGTCCGGGTGCACCAAGGTGGTGATAACCTTGGTCAATCTCATAGCCAGCAGCTTCGCCAGGACCTTAGGTTCGATGCTTAAAAGTGAGATAGGCCTATGTGACGAACAGCACGCTCTGTGTTTACCCTCCTTATGGATGACCACTATGTTGGCAAAACGTTGGTCATACGGAAGATGCCCCTTTTCTCTACTTTCGTTAAACATAGAGCAAGTCTGTTGGAGCTCAACTTGTAGAGCTCGATAGGAATACCATTCGGTCCCAAGGCCTTGCCAGAGCGTACTCCTCTGATAGCCTGCGCTACCTTGTCATTCGTGAGCGGGGATTGCAGATATTTACAGTCGTCGACTGAGAGCGTGGGCAGTTGAATGTCCCTAATCATTCCCCTCTTGTCTTCCTCTGTGTACACCCCCTCCGAACGATATACCTCCCCGTAATAGTCCGCAAACCTGCCAGCAATGGCCTGTGGGTCAGTGATCATATCAGAGTCGTCTCCCTGCAATTCAGATACCAACCGCGACGGCCACTCTCTCCTCTCCAGAAACGCAATTAACTTTCCTGCCTTATCTCCAAGCTCATATATCCGGATCACTGAAACAATATCGACGTCAAAAATATTGAATTACAAAAATATCGAGGTAAAAATATAGAATACCAAAATATCGACCTCCTATCTCCAAACAGGTAAGTACAAAAATATCGAATCAAAAATATCGATGTAAAAAATATAGTTAGTCAAAATATATAATTTTTTTAATGCTTTAAATTAATTAAAAATTAATAAAATAATAAATATAATTAACTTAAACATACTTAAAATACTTAATTAACCTTAAAATTAATGTAAGTAAAAATAAATATACAAATTGATTTGTTAATACATATTTATATATAAACGTAATATTAATAAAATATTTACAATATTTTTACCGTAGGATAGCGGAAAGGGTAAAATTTACTATTACCACTCCAGAGAGTGCAAAAGTAGGGAAAGCGTTGGATAGCGGGAGGGTAAAAATTACTATTCCAACTCCAGAGAGTGCAACAGTAGGGAAAGCATTGGATAGCGTAGGGGTAAAAATTACTATTCCCACTCCAGAGAGTGCAACAGTAGGGAAGGCGTTGGATAGTGGGAGGATAAAAATTACTATTCCCACTCCAGAGAGTGCAACAGTAGGGAAAGCGTTGGTTAGCGTAGGGGTAAAAATGACTATTCACACTCCAGAGAGTGCAACAGTAGGGAAAGCGTTGGATAGCGTAGGGGTAAAAATTACAATTCCCACTCCAGAGAGTTCAACAGTAGGTAAAGCTTTGGATATCGTAGGGGTTAAAATTACTATTCCCACTCCAGAGAGTGCAGCAGTAGGGAAAGCGTTGGATAGCGTAGGGGTAAAATTTACTATTCCAACTCCAGAGAGTGGAACAGTAGGGAAAGCGTTGGATAGCGGCAGGGTAAAATTTACTATTCCCACTCCAAAGAGTGCAACAGTAGGGAAAGCGTTGGATAGCGTAGGGGTAAAAATTACTATTCCCACTCCAGAGAGTGCAACAGTAGGGAAAGCGTTGGATAGCGGGAACGTAAAAATTACTATTCCCACTCCAAAGAGTGCAACAGTAGGGAAAGCGTTGGATAGCGCAGGGGTAAAAATTACTATTCCAACTCCAGAAAGTGCAACAGTAGGGAAAGCGTTGGATAGCGGCAGGGTAAAATTTACTATTCCCACTCCAGAAAGTGCAACAGTAGGGAAAGCGTTGGATAGCGTAGGGGTAAAAATTACTATTCCCACTCCAGAGAGTGCAACAGTAGGGAAAGTGTTCGATAGCGTTGGGGTAAAAATTACTATTCCCACTCCAGAGAGTGCAACAGTAGGGAAAGCGTTGGATAGCGTAGGGGTAAAAATTACTACTCCCACTCCAGAGAGTGCAACAGTAAGGAAAACGTTGGATAGTGTAGGGGTAACAATTACTATTCCCACTCCAGTGAATGCAACAGTAGGGAAAGTAAAGATTTAATATATTAATAAAAATAAATTAAATCTCAATACCAAGAAAATATTAATTAAAATAAATTACCAGTGTAATATTATATAATAATTAATCAATTAAAAATACAAATTAATAAATACAATTAATTACCTATTAATCCAAATTAATTACCAATTAATTAATACATTAAAAATAAATACAAATTAACAAATAAAAATGATTTACTTAATTACAATTAAATTAGTCGCCCCTATTCCCCTAAAAACCCACAACCCAATACACAAAATAAATTATTAAAATTAACTTAATTATCAAATAATCAATTAATAAAATTAAATTACCAATTAAAAATTAAAAAAGTAATAATTAACAATTCAAAATCAATACCAATAAATTAATTAACATATTTAATTAATTACAATTAAATTACTTCCCACCCTATTCCCCTATAAACCCACAACCCGCTACGGAAAATAAATTAAATTAACATAATTATCAATTAATCAATTAATAAAAATACATTACCAGTTAAAAATTAATTACCAATAAAAAATGTATTAATTACCAATCAAAAATTAATTACCAATTAATTCAAAATAAATACCAATAAATAAATTAACATTTTTAATTAATTACAATTAAATTACTTCCCACCCTATTCCCTTATAAACCCACAACCCGCTACGGAAAATAAATTAATTAAATAACATAATTATCAATTAATAAATTAATAAAAATACATTACCAATTAAAAATTAATTACCAATTAAAAATTAATTAATTACCAATTAAAAATTAATTAACGAGTAATTCAAAATAAATACCAATAAATAAATTAACATTTTTAATTAATTACAATTAAATTACTTCCCACCCTATTCCCCTATAAACCCACAACCCGCTACAGAATTAGATTACGCAAAAATTAAATAACATAAAAAATAAAAAAAATAGATATTACTAAAAATTCGATATATTTTAATATCTATATTATATACTTCGATATTTTATCTTTCTATATTTGAAAAATCGATATTACTTACTTCGATATTTTAACTTTCTATATTTTAAAATTTGATATTACTTACATCGATATTTTGACTTTCTATATTTTAAAAATCGATATTACTTACCTTCTATTCGATATTTTTAACAACTATATCCTGTCCATTCGATATTATGTCCATTCTATATTTTTTACTCTATATTATGTCCATTCTATATTTTTTACTCGATATTATGTCTGTTTACCCATATATCCTACTATGGGTCTCTCCATACTGTGCCCTGGCCCTCTCCTTTGCGAGGCTCCCAAACTCATCCTGACATAACCTAAGACGATAGATACCTTCAGGAGTAACTGCCTGGGATATTTCCTTGTCCAGAGTTAGTACTGCCTCCTCCGCCTTCACCAATTCTGCCTGCCGCTCTCTTTTTCTGCACTATAAGGGATAGGACCTCTCCCCTGACCACAATTTTGAACGCCTCCCACAGGGTCTTGGTCGAGTCCACCGTTCCCTGGTTGTCCTGGAAATACCTATCAATGGCCTTGACTATATCTTTCTTTTCGGCGGGGTCTCTCAAATGCCAAGGATTGATGGGGGCAATCTTGCCGGCCATACACCTATTCCCGATAAGGTGCGTCTCCTGCAACAGCACCATGTCCGGGGAGTGACGTCTAATGAACTGGGTAACCATCCCCCTTTTGATTTTGTCGCCCAACCCGTTTAAATTTCAGCTGAGCACTTTGATCCCCGATCCCCTCTTACCATTTGACATTAAGCTGGCATGGAAGTGTCGCCACATTATCTCCTGATGTCACAAACATGAAACATTCCTCGTCATCTGATGTTAAAGAAACTGAACAAATTGCGAACAAATCTCCAAACACTATAAAGCCTGGCCCTCCCAACCCCAAACCCCCACCCCCCCTCCCTGTACCCCTGCTCATGCGTACACCCATCCCCAACTGGCAGTGTGCCTGTCCCCCCTTAATCTAAACTACTGACTAAAAGTAAATAGGAGGAGGAAACCAGGACCCCGTCTCACCCCCCCCACCCCACTTCAGAACAACCCCACCCTACGTCCACCCCAGCTCCTAGTCCACGGGATCAAGTCAGAAGGAATACACGTGGGTAAGACCCACTACCTGACAGTCTCGATAGTCCCATATAAGCATCCATCATTCCTGCTCCTGTAGGCCGCCACCACCATCTCAATCTTGCCCCTCCGGCCCACTTGGGGGACGACTGTCTAAACAGTCTGATGCCACCTCCGGATTATCAAAAAACCAGGCTCTCCCCTCGACGTCCACTCTCAACCGGGCCGGGAACATCATTGCATATTTCAGACCTCTGTCCCTGAGCTTCTTTTTCACTCCGAGGAAACGTTGGCACTGCTTCTGGACAGCCTGCGTGAAGGCGGGGGAAAAAAGGAAAGAGTAGCGTTTTCATATTTCAGGGGGACCCCGATCGGAAAGCCTGCACCCTGTGTGCCCGCCCGATCGTGAAGAAGTTGCCCAGTCCCTTGGGCTTGAGATAGTTGAGGATGATGTCCTCGACAAACAAATCTGGGGCCGGGCCTTCGGCTTTCTCAGGAACACCTATAATTCAAACATTGTTCCGTCAAGCTCGCCCTTCGTATTCATCCAGTTTCCGATTGGTGAGGTCACTAGAAGCCTTGAGGTCCGGCACCTCCTGCTGAAGCAAAGCCACGTCATCCGTTAAGCTGGCGGTCTTGATGTCCAGAGACTTGACTTTTTCACTTGCCTTCGTGAGGTCCACGCGAATGAGATTGACCTCTATGTTGATAGTGTCCAGTTTATTGTCCAGTGACTCTATCATTTGTCCCAGGGACGACTTGACGCCATCGATCGCTGCCATCACGTCGAGCAACGTCGGCTCAGCCGGCGGACCAGTGGAGTCCCCCCTGTGAGAAGTTAGCCTGGCATATGATGTCCACTATTCTAGTGGGCACCTTGCACCAGTCTAAACTACCCTTGTTGATGGTGGTTGTAAAGTCAACCTTATAGACAAGCTATCCTAGTGGTAGCATGGACCAGCCGTCTTTGACTAAACTCCAAAGAGCATGTGAAGCTGTTTGTTTTACCAATTATAATCCCTTGAATACCAAATGAAAGTACACCACACAAGGTATATATCAAATATATATGTATTTATTTCTAACACAACCTCTCTGCACTCTTTATGAGGTCAAAGGTAAAAGTACATCACAAGTTACTCAATTAGCATACGATAAGTTGCACAAATACAGTTATGCACTAGGGGCCTCACAAACCATATACTAAGTAAGTGGTATAAGGACCACTTCAGAAATAGTGAATAGGCCTAGGGCCTAGGGAATCGCTGGGGCTACACTAAACATCCAAAGGTTAGGAAGTAGGAGACCCACGGGAGACGCGTGCAGTGTCTAAACACAGTCGCAAGTTACCATTGACTTATAATGGAGAACGTAAGAGTAGCAAAGTTACAGTTTTAGGGCACTTCCGGATGGACTACGACAAACCCCCTTTAAACTAGGACACTTCGAGAGTCAAGACCCACGGTAGCACTGGAGTACTCGTGCTACCTCACCCAGGGAAGCCTGGTGCATATGTGCCTTTTGGTGTCGGGTTTCGTCTATGTTTTCTATGGAGATCTGCAAAGAAGTGCTGCAGGCGACCAGAGGAAAAGTGTCCGGGTGGATCTAAAATGTGAAGAACTTGAAAGCAGATGGGACAGAGTCTGGGTCACTAGCCAGTGACCAGGAAGGAACCAGGTGATGTTGAGTTGATTTCAGGTGAAGAGATAAAGCTTGTCTCTGCAGCCACGAGGACCAGGTGGTGTCAACGACGACCAGGACCTGGATTCGAGCTGTCCCACTAAGGATATAGTTGACTGCGGTTCGGTATCTGGACTGGACTTAACAAGTCTTGGTAAACGCAATCCACTTAGGAAGGGAAGAATGGCTTCGGGGCAGACCATCAAGGTCTGGTGAGCTTTTCCTTTACAGGGAATATGGGGCAAGACTGCAGCAACCACGAAGCAGTTTGGTTTCAAAGGAAAGTCTTCAGAGGGATAACTAGCCAGCTGGCTAGCAACCGGGAAGACGCGTTGAGCTGAAATGCAAGAGTGGGCCCCATGCAGCACTCGTGAAGGGCTGAGCTTTGGTGCAAATGGCACTCGGGTCTGGGGCTTCTCGTACCCCAATGCACAACTGCGAGGGTGCCTCGGTAGTTGCACTATTAGCAAAATGCAGGATGTCCAGGGTGTCTGGTCCCATGTCTCTCGTGTCCGCCACAGGTCTCAGCTTTGCTGTTGATGTGGGTCCGAGTCAGAGAAGTCTGAGAGTCCTGTTCCTGTGTCGCTGAGTCTTCGGGTTCCGGCGGGAGCGTCAACAAAGCAGACCAGCAAGTTACTGGTGGTGCCTGTTTGCACAGGGTGGTCACTCCTTGACCACAAAGGAGATGTCTTCAGTCTTCTAGTCGGTATAGAACGTCAAAGGTCCAAGAGTTTTGTATCAGAGTTTCATTCCAGGATAATATAAAGTCCTGTGGACACAGCACCTATCTTTATACTAAGGAAATGGGCTGGATTACCTACTAGGTCCCTCCTATGGGTGGACCTGAGAAGGGGTGGTAACACCCCTTTCCCTTTGTCCAGTTTCGTGCCAGAGTGGGGCTGGAGTGCCCCAGCAGCTGGTTTGAACCGGGCTATGCATGGAGCACGTGGTGTGCCCCAGGCATTGTCTGGAAAGCATCTTTCCATTCAACCCACCCTGCCCCAATACACTACAGGCTGTCTGGGGAGGTGCTAGCAGGACAGGAAACCTATTGTCCAGGCCTCCCTTGCTGGAGTTTCCCCCAGCAGCATGAGGTCAGACTCATGTCTGTGGCAGCAGCATCCATTTTGTGATGCTGAGGCTCTGTTTAACTTTAACCCGTTAAAGCAGTAACTACATGTCGTTTCCCTCTAGAAGGGTGGAATGCTACCCCCGCCACGTGAACTGGCAGGGGGGTAGTATTCCAAAGTGTTTGACACCTTACACGACATGGTTTGATAAAGCCAAACCAAAGTTAGCATTAACCGCAAGGATTATAATGCACTTAAGAGTATATGGTATGGCTCTATCATAGAACAGCTATAAGGAGATGGTTCCGAAAGATGCAGAGGGGCTCAGCTCATGCTAGGGCACCCTCTCACATAAAACCAAGCACTCTGCCTTCAGGATTGTCAAGGCCTGCCATAGGAGTGACTTATAGGTGCATATGTGTCTATATATATATGGGTAGAAATAGGTATACTATATCTAAGTAAGGGGTGATTACACCACCTTACCCAAGCTGAGTGATCAGCCTGTGGTGTCAGTTTGGATGGCCAGCCAGGGGTGGCATAATACATGCTGCAGCCCCTGGTAGGCCTTGGATGCACCTATGCCCTGGGTACCTATGGTACACTATACAGGGGCTCACAAAGGTGACCCAATACCCTATCAGGTATGTACATAAAGTACATGGTATCAATTTAGAGAGAGATCAGCTGGGCTGTGGGTCTGATTAGCAGGCCCACAGCCACACTAAAGTCGAAAGACCAGAAAATCACAGCAAAAAGTGGGGTTCACCATAGGAATCAGACCCTACTCTCCTACACCAACCATCGACTGAATCCTCCTCGGCTCTGGTGGAGACCCCATGTGCATTGTGTAGCGGTCCAGCTTGTTGGTCTGGATATGCCTAGACCCCTTGGCGGTCCTGGACTGTTGCTTGTCAGCCTCGGGTTTAGTCACCATCAGAAATGCCTCCTCCGGGGCCCCCGGGCCTCTCCGTTCCACCAAGCGCAGCGGCATCGCGCAGTCAACCAAGAAATGGCAACGGTGGGTGACCGATCAACGCACCCAATCGGCTGGAGCACCAGAGCGAGTCACCGGACAAGCCCGGCCACGAAGGCCCTAGTCATTTGCGAGCAGCTGGGCCTCTGAGGTACAGAACAGGCAGAGCCGGCCGCAGGAGAGCCGCAGTTCCAGAAGGCCACAACCAAATTTGAACTGTGTGTGTGTTGTGTGTGTGTCTGACCGTGTGTTTTTTGATCACTTAACTGTCTCATAACGGAATACCAGTCCAAACTCACAGGTTTCAAGACACGGCAATCCCTGTGTATTTGTTCTTTTTTAACTTTCTCCTTACAGGTAACTTAGATCTATAGCGCATTGGGATCCACGCAGTAATAACCTCCTGCTCTTGTCTTGCAGGCATACTACATCAGTATTTCTGTTCTAGATAGGGCTGTGTATAGTTATGAAATAAATACCTACACACTTTGATAGACATAGTACCATCACACTAGTCTGTACATACACCATTTTCTTCTTTTTATTGTGGAAAGACATCAGTGAGTGACAGGGGGATCTGATCCCGGTCCTGACGAAGGGGCATGGCGCCCCGAAACATGTTGACCCACACAGGAAAGGAAGCACATTAACCCGCTTGCTCTTTCTGAATCACCCTTTTTTTAACAATACCAGCCAGTGTTTATTAAATAGTTTTTTCTATCACCAGGCCAGGTATTTTTTAACACCACGTAACCATCTCACCCCTGACCCCACTGACACTCACTCCATTTCACTCACATAGCACTTTCATCTAAAAAGGTGCTCCAGCGTAGTCGCATGTCGCAGCACTGCCCCGTCCGGCAGCCGGGCGGGAAGACCCCGATGATGAAGCATGACACCAAGGGCCCTTTTGGTGTGTGAGGGGTATTTTAAAACATCTAGTGTATTCCATTGACAACAGGAATCACACTGATCCCACGTGAGGTGGACCTTGTAGATTCAAAAATACTTTGTTAAGAGGAGGACGTGTCCACCCTGGTGCCTCACAGCACCACCTCTTCACTCCCCCCTTTGATTTCTTCACAGCCAAATCACAGCTGAACAGCCGCCTCGGGGGGGGGGGGGGGAGAAGGTAAAAGTGCCAGTCCGGAGTCACGTATCACACCTGTCCAGGCCCCCCATGGCCAGTTGTCGACACACCACCAGCGTCGAGAGGTCGGCCAAGCCGGCTCCACAGACAGGGGCCCCTCGCAGCGTCCAGACAACAATGCTCACATGCCCCCCCGATATGCCTCCCACTGGAGGAGACAGCCCCATGTATGGGGTTCAAGTAGGATGGCTCAGCAGGGGGCACTCCTCCACATAACCAGCCACTGGTAGATGTCATGCGCCTCTGCTGCCTCATGAGTGAAAATCGGCCACTACTTCAAGCCGCGACCACTCAGGCGCCCAGCCAGGACTGCGACCGGATAGCAGTGCGGGCCCCATGCGTGTGGGCCTCAGCCACAAATAGACTGCAGTCAATCAATGCGGGCCTCCATGTAGGCTATCCCCCCTCAGGGCCAAGACAAAACACGGCTCCTCCGCTCTGATCCGCACAGCAACAGGGGGTCGTCCAGCCGGACGGGGGGTGTCCCATGTCAGATGGCCCCTCCACCAGGGCAATGTGCGTGGGCCCTTCCGGATCAGTCACACCTAAGTTTTCCGGCCGCCCCCCGCTCCAGTTGCGCTCTCCCCTCTTCTGCCCTTCTTCCGCCTTCTGTCTTCGCGGCGGGGGCCCTCACTACAGCCCACCTCCCAGCCGCTCTTCCCCCGCGGCCACAGGCAGCAGTTCGTTGGTATCAGGGCCCGACTGGCAACTTCCGGTTTCGGCCTCAGTGTTGTCGTATTCGCGGCCGGCTTTTCAAAGAAATCGAGCCCCAGGCTCCAGACAATCAACGGGCCTCAAACGTCGGGAGGTGTATCATCCGGCCCCCAATGTCACAGCGGGGTCAGAGTCGCCTTATCGTGCATCACTTATCTTCCGCAGACTAGCAGCAGGGTCGGTCAACAGGATAGATAGCAGGATACTGGGGCAAGGGGACAGGACCGGCGGCGCAGAGCACTCACGCTGCCATCTTGGACCGGCGCGTGGCTCCTCCCCCAGATTGATTTTAAGTCTACAGTGTTCATCCATAAGTCAAAACCCTGTTCAGACAACTGGGTAATAAAGGAAGCAGAATAAATATTTTTGGTGTTTGTTAACATATTTTTCTGTGCAGCTATAGGTGCAACCTTATAATAATACGAGGTCATGTCAGAAGTGTTAAACCCTGTAAAAAGATGAGAATTTCTGTGCAAATGTTTTTGAACTACCTTTTGGTGGTGTAGGGCAATGTTCCCACTGGTGGTATGTGAAAACATTTCTAGGTTTTCTAGATTTATGCAAGAATTTATGACCATAATGTTGGTAACAATACATTTTGTCAAAATCTGATGTGTCTTTTAACATTTCAGTGCTAGAAAATGCGGCAGATTGTTCTAAAGCAGACAATAAGTTGTTAACAGTTTCAAAATCCCAATCATCAGAAAATGTACTTGAGGTATTGACATCGTTCAATGGAATTTAAAAAAAATGTGGAATCTTTAAAAGTTCGGTTGGTCCAAATATATCATTAGTAACCTTGTCCCACAGTATACCATCTGGTATAGCAACTGCTGAAATGTTCACGAAGGACAAATTTCTCTGTTCACGATGAGATGTAACATGAGGTTTTAAAATTAAGTTTACTTGAGATGTTGCAGTGCTCTGTTGAAGATAAGTTCCATTGATGAATAAGTGGAAAACAATTACTAATCCTAATCAAAAAAGAAGAAATAATGTACCAGTGATTATCCAAAGTTCTAGCCAAGGTGATACTAAATAAGTCTTTCAAATAAAGTTGCAAAAGTCATTGATCCGTTGTTTGTGAGAAATTGGGGCTGGTGTGGTTTCAGGTTCACTTGGATCCAATGAAAAGGTATTGAAGTCGATGAAATAGCCAGATGCATTTTGATCTATTCACACAAAAACGGACAGTTGGGTATAGAACACTAATACAGCATCAGTTTAGAAAATTATACCATTGTATTTACAACAAATCTATGAATCCGTGCGCAGGTTCCGAAAGCACCCCCTGCCCAAGGGCGCTACCTTAAAGCAGAAAACAATCAACACAACAATAGATCAGAAACGCACAACCTTTCTTGACATATATGCAAGAAATCTTAAATGACCATATTATTCCAGTCGAACCAATTAGTGCGAGAGACATCAATTATCGCAACAGATGATTTATAATTTATTTTATTTTCAATCAAAAGCCATCAGCATCCGCGTTTCGTCCTAATCTACTAGGACTTCTTCAGGGCAATTGTATTTTCCTTGCAGCGTAAATGAAAAATTGAAGGCGATCGTCTGATGTAAAGTAATCAATAATCTCATATAACCGATGTATCTTATCTGTTTTATGTATCCGCATAGTCAGATTGATCCATATTAATGTCAAGGGTGGCTTCTTTCTAGTCCCAAAAACAAAGATGATCCGGTATGATGGCCTGCAACAACCAAGACATTCAGCGTGTCCCAAAACAATCCTTAGTGCACACGTTAGTGAATATTCTCCTCCCAGACAAACGGTCCTGTAGCCGTAGTGCACCGCGACGTAACTCGATTCTCCAAGATGTGATGGACATCTATTTTAGGTAGCTCAGGAGGTTTTGTTGAACTTGTAGATTGCTCTTGTTGAGGCATGTTGACGTAGACGTTAGGTTGAATTGAAATTTGTCTTTCTTTTTGATTTGGAAAGTTTGTGTCAAGGGGAACTAGTTCGATTGCATTGTTATCGATTCTGTTGTTTTGTAAAGGTGACTCTTCAAATGTTATGAGTCTTTCTGTTTGAACTTCCTGTATTGTAGCGAGAGGAGGACGTCGGCTTCTCAGGAGCCCACGAGGCCTGTGTAAGAAAGTGGCTCTGTATATACTAGACCACAGTAAGGTACAGTGTGCACAGAGTTCTCAGTCCCCAGAGGTTTGGCAGAGGCTAAAGTTAGATATAACCTTACTCTCTAAAGTGGTAGCTTAGTCGAGCAGTGAGGTAGTATCAGAGGACAGTGTAAAGCATTTTTTGTACACACTCAGTCAGGAAATGGTCTCACATACTCAAGAACTGAACTCTAGGCCAATTGTTTGAATACAAATATATAGTTGTTTTATTTTAGAACCAACAAGGGATCAAAATATACTTTCTCAGAATGAATTACTTTAGTTAAGTACTTTTCAAATAGGCAATAGACTTTTGAGTACAATAGTTACAGTTGTTGCAATGGACAACACAATTTCAAACACAATGTTACATTGAGCTCAATGGGAATTTCTAGTTAAATGCAATTAGTTACTTTATAGATTACTTTTCTAACCACAGGACTGGATCCTAGATTCAGTCCTGGGACATCCCCTGTAAACAATTGAGTAAAGGCGTTTTGGTTACAGTAGTGATTTTAAGGAATATTATTGCGCTTTAAAAGTTGACACTAAGAAACTTTTTCACATTGAATCACCAAAGTTATCCTATGGGGGGAAATTCACTTAGCATGTAAGTAATGTTATTGTTACTTTTTTTTTACTCAGTGTTGGATCCTGGATCCAGCACTGGTGTATCTCCTGTAAACAATTGAAAAAATGCATTTAAGTCATACAGGCGATTTTTAAGGAATATTTGTAGTTCTTGAAAATCGACACTTAGAAACTTTTCTGGTGAAAACCAGACAATTGATTCCTATGGAAGGAAATTCAAGTTACTGGTAAGTACGGTTAAAATTTCTTTTCAGGGTCAGTGCTGGGCTAAAAGATGCAGCACTGGGTTCTCTCCTGATAACAGGTGAGTAAATCAGAATTCGTTGTACAGCTGATTTTAGGTGAACATTTTAAAGTTTCAAACTCCTCTTTCTATTACTAGCCTCCGGAGCCTTGGACAAGCGCTGGGATGCCCGAGGGTAACCGCGCGCTATATAAAACTCCAAATAATAATAATAATACTTAGAAGAATTTCTAAGTGAAACCAGTCAATGTTACCCTATGGACGAAAAGTGAGTTATCGGCTTTTGGGTAAGTACTCGACTGGTAGAGTTAAGGAGGCCCTGGGCATAGACTCAGGGGTCTCCCAGGGTCAGGTAGGTAGAGTTGGTACACCCTCAGCGGCACAAGGGCAGCCGGGTGCAGAGGCCCAGTGTTATCCTATGAAAGGGAGGGGGACTTTCGTTGGTGGCTGCTGGCAAGCAGGCCACGCGGCTGTAGGAGACGGGCTCCTGGTCACTTGCTCTGGGCAAATGACCAGGAGCAGGAGAAGTAAATTAGGACAAAGGTTGTACTGCCAGGGGCAATCGGGCGGCTGGGTGCAGGGTGCTTTTGAGCCATCGGGCGCTCATTGTTATTCAATGGAAAACTTGGAAGATGAACAAAGGCTGCAGGTTCGGGGATGGAGATTCTTCAGAAGCGACCAGAACTTCGAGGGGAAAGTTGGGATCTTGGAGGATAGGTAGGCACCCAGGAGTTGGACACAGGGAGCCGTGGGGTGCCGGGTGCAGGGGTGTCTTTTGACATCGGGAAATCTTACCCTCTGCTAGTCGCGGTTGGAGGGGTCCCTTGTTGTGAGGCTCCAGGCGTCGTGGGTCATCGAGGACAGTCCTTGGGCACTGGATTTCAGGTCACAGTCGCCGGGGGGACGTCCTCAGGATCTTTGCCCACTCAGGCACAGGCCGGGCTCTCCGGGTGCAGAGTGTGCTGGATTCACGGTTCCTGGCTGGCACCACGGGTGTTGCTTTTTGAGCAGAGCTACTGCTTGTGGGAGTGCCAGTCTTGGTAGAGTCTCAAGGCAGTCCGGTCCTCTGGGGTTTTTGAGGTTGCTGACCACAGATGGCGCCGGACTTTCACAGGACCAGGTTCAAGGTCAACAGGCCGGTAGTGCTGGGGCCAAGTCAGTTGGTGTCATCCTCTTGTTAGCAGCTGCACTGCAGGTCTTCTGGTTTCTTGATCTTCTTGCTTGTTTCGAATCGGGAACTGAGGAAGGAAGGTTCAGGGTGCCCCATAATACTCATTTTAGGGGCGTTACAGATAGGGCAAGGGCAGGGACCTATGGGGTGAGTACACCCCGTCCTGCTCCTCTCCTGTGGAAGGGGGGCAGGAGCCTATCCCCGATTGGGCAGGGCTCCCCATCCTCAAGATGGCAGGAGCTCCGAGTTGTGTTTCAACTCACCTCTCCCACCTGAGGGGTGGAGTTGGCACAGGCTGGCACACCCCCTTTCCTCACTTAGGGTTTCCCGCCTGTCTTCCCGTCCGAGTGGGGGTCGGAACCGGTGGGGGCCAGTTGCATGCATCGATGGGCTACCGACACCTGCGGCGGATAAGTCCGCCGTGGTTTGGTACCTGGGAGCAGCATGCGACGGAGTTCTGGGGTAGGAACCGGACCTCGAGACGTGAATGTTTCACCTGTGTGCCTGCCCGCCATCCAGTACGACAGCCATTGTAATTGCGCCGCCAGAAAATATGACTCGAAGGAGGGGGCGCCTAGTCCTCCTTGTATGGTGGGCAATTGCAGGGTAGTGAGTCTACTCGCCCCCCAAATGAGCGAGCCGAGGAGCGAGTCGAGGTCGAAAAAAAAGGCTTTGGGAGGGATAACCGGTAAGTTCAGGAAGTGGTACAGTAGTCGGGGGACGATGATCATCTTAGCTATGGCCACACGGCCTATCGAGGTCAGCGGGAGATTCTTCCAAAATCCCACCGATGATCTGATGCCGGCCAGCACTTTGCAGTGGTTCTCCTCATAAATGTCGGTTGAGGAGTGGTATAGGCGGACCCCGAGATAACGAGGGGCATCAGTGCTCCAAGATAAGGTCTGCTCACCAATGCGTTCCTCCCGCAGCACGAGGTTGGGATGCAGTGGATAGATTGTGGATTTGTCCCAATTTACTTTGAGTCCGGACGCCTCCGCGAACTCCGTCAGGGTTGTCCAGATGGGTGTGAGATCCGCGGTAACATCACGCATATATAGGAGAAGGTCGTCCGCGTAAATGGAGACACTATGCATGGTGTCCGCTATGGTAATGCCGCATTCAGGTCCCTCTTGGCGCATCGTATTGCCAGAGGTTCTACCGCCAAGGCGAAGATCAGGGGTGATAGTGGGCACCCTTGCCTTGTGCCTCTTTCCACCTTAAAGGGGGACAATACATATCGGCCCAAGCGACGTATGTTTTGGGACATATTCCTGCCGGGAACAAACCCGCACTGATCCGGGTGGACTAGGGGTCGCAGAATTTGTTCATATCTAGCGGCAAGGATTTTCCCCAGTATCTTACAGTCGGCATAAAGGAGCGTGATAGGGCGGTAGGAAGATAATTGTTGCGGGTTTCGGTGTGGTTTAAGGAACGTTACAATGAC
Source organism: Lissotriton helveticus (assembly GCF_964261635.1). Classification (NCBI taxonomy): domain Eukaryota; kingdom Metazoa; phylum Chordata; class Amphibia; order Caudata; family Salamandridae; genus Lissotriton; species Lissotriton helveticus. The sequence continues at coordinate 1,502,195,572 of NC_136057.1, read as the reverse complement.
CGACTCGTGGAGGGAGCCAGGCAATTCTCGTCTCTCGAGCGCGGTCGCAAACATCTCTAGGAGACGGGGGACTAACAGGGAGGAGAAAGTGCTGTAATATTCGAGTGGTAGACCGTCTAGGACCGGTGCCTTGTGCCGCGCTTGGGCGCGGATCGAATGGGCGATGTCGGTCGGCATTATTTTGGCATCTAGTGTGGTTTTCTCTGCTTCCGTAATGTGTGGGATGGGCAGGGTGTCCAAACAATGGCTGATCGCCTCCTGTCGGAGCTGTGTCGGGGTGCGGTAGATCGTGGTATAGTATTGCTGAAATGCGTGTAAGATGTCCATTTGGGATCGCACTAAGTTACCGGCGGGCTCTATTATCTCGGTGGTGAGTTTTGCGACTGTGTCCTGTTTTGTTAACCATGCTAGGAGTGTGCCCGTTTTGTCTCTCTCCTTGTGCATTCGAGTGGCGTAGGCCCTAAAGTTGTATTTACGTAAGTCTGCCATGGCTGCAGAGTACTGCGTTTTGGCTTCCACCAACTGTTCCGTCGTTGCAGCATTAGCATCCTCTCGTTTTGTGAGGGTTGCTAACTTTTGTTCAGTGGTGGCGAGTGTTCGTTCTAGTATGCGTTTCACCCCCACTATTTGTTTGATGCATGCTTGATGCATGCTCCCCGAGCCACTATCTTAAATGCGTCCCATTCTACCAGTTTGGAGGAGGTGGTCCCCGTGTTGTTGGTGAAGTAGTCCTGTAGGTTTTCTGCATAGTCATGTTTGAACACTTGGTCTGTCAAACAGTCGCGGGGGAGGCGCCAGGTGGCGCCAGGTGGGCACCGGGGGGTGTGGGGGCCTCCATTGAATGCGTAAGATATGCGCATCGTGGTCGGAAATTACGCGGCCTAAGTAATCTATGTGCTGAACTTTGGGGATCAGTGATGGGGAACATAAAAATCTGTCTAACCGAATCCGTAGGTTGTGTGGGACGGAGTGGAACGAGTAGAGTCGTGATAGAGGATGGTGTGCTCTCCATGCGTCCGTTAGCGCCCAGTGTGAGACCCAAAGTTGAAAGTGTCCCGTCTGTCTCTGGACGGGAGAAAGTGACGGTGGCGGGTGCGACCGGTCTAGTGCGATATTAAGCGCGCAGTTCTAGTTTCCCCCCAGGATCCATGGGATAGACGCGAATTGGGCTAAAACCCCAGTAAGGGAATCCCAGAACCGGTCTTGCTCAATATGCGGGGCATATATGCTGCCCAAAAGGAGGGATTGTCCATCTAATAACCCCTCTAGCAATGCAAATCTACCCTCTTTGTCCACCACTCTCCTGAGCTCCTGAAAGGAGGTACCCGCGCGGACCCAGATCAGTGCGCCACGTGCATATGCCGAGTATGACGTAACACATATGGTACCGCGCCATCTGGCCCGTAGTTAGTTGATTTCTGGTGCTGTGATGTGTGTCTCCTGCAGAAATGCCACCTGTGCGTTTTGACGTTTAATGTAGGAGTATGCGGCGTACCGTTTACAGGGGGGTATGTAGACCCCGCACATTTAAAGTTATAATGCTAATGTCCGCACTCTGCATTTGGGTATTCGATTATCGTTGCCTTTGCACCTTAGTGCGACAGAGGGTGGCTGCATCTTGAATTCTAGTGGTGTCCTAGCCCTGCGTTTGCCGGATATGGGGGTTGATGACATCCACCCGGGTGTGATTGGTGCCCTGGTGTGTGCGTTCCCTGAGGGGTAAGAAGGTGGAGTAAATCGGGTGAATGAAACCAGAAACAGGGTGGGGAGAACATCCCAATACCTGGGACCTATCGGCGGAGCCGATACGTCCAAACTGACTCTCATTGCACTAGAGAGTAAATAGTCGATACATGGGGGTGGCAGTCCGTTCCTGCGAGGCGGATTCACGTTGGGGCATTTGTAGGATTAATGTTCGTCATCCGGATCGTGGATCAGCAGGGGTGTCGGGGTGCATGACGTTGGTGTGTCCTGTTCAAACGCGACAGTGTATGACCGCCGCTGTAATCGGACATTTCTGATCATCATCTTACGTGTCCATTAATGCAGATTGTTGGCTGTTTGTTTAGTGACCTTGGGCAGGGAGACGGAGTCAGTCTTAGATTGAGTCTCATCGCTGTTGTCTTCTCCTTCCGAAGAGAACAGATGGGGGGCACAGTTTATATCTTCCCCAAGCGGGGTGGACCTCAGATCCGTTACGGCTTGCAGGGCCTTGCGCCGTTCCTGTATGATTTGCTCCAGGTCTGGGTATTCCACGGCGTGGCGTTCTGTGAGCTCTCTCCTTCCCTGCAGTCTCTGCGTTTGTCGCTGGCTGCATCTCCTGTTGCGTGGTGCCTTTTGCTTCCACTCCCGTGTGTCCTCTTCCATGGAGCCCTGTGCGCAGAGGCGGTCTGCCCACTCGCGCGCGTCGTCAGTGTTGGAGAAGAAGTGGGTGGTGCCATCATGGATGACCTTTAGGCGGGCCAGGAACAGCAATGAATATTGAATATTGTTCTCCCGCAATCGCCGTTTCACCTCCAGGAATGAAGATCTTTGTTTCTGTACCGCCCGTGCATAGTCAGGGAAGATCATGATGTGCTTGTTTTCCACCTGTAGGGGGCCTTTATTTCTGGCGGCCCTAAGCACTGCGTCGCGGTCCTGGAAGTGTAGAAATTTAGTGAGCATCGGCCGCCGTGGGGCTCCTGGCATCGGCCTGCGGGCCGGGACCTCGTGCGCTCGTTCTATTGAAAAGAAAGGCGTCCGGTCTGTGGTTGAGGTGAAAGATTTAACCCAGGCCTCCATGTATGCACATGGGTGCACCCCTTCAACGCCTTCTGGAAGGCCCAGAACGCATACGTTGCAGCACGCAAGAGCCCCTCCAAGTCATCCATACGCTCCTCCACAGTTGCTAGGCGACTCAGGACTGTCTGAAGCGATTTCTGCTGTGCGTGAACGGTGGGCTGTAGGTTGGTGAGGGACTTCTCTCCCTCTTTTACCTTGTCGGCCAGTTTCTTATGGTCGTCCCGAATGAGACTAATGTCTATAGTGAGGGTGCCGAGTCGCTCTTCCATGGAAACTCTGGAGAGTTCAATTGCTGCTAGTACTTGATCAAGTTTGTCTGAGATGGTCGGTTCCGGTTTGGCCGTGGACAGTGTGGCCAGTGTACTGGTCCGCGGTTGGTTCTCTGGTGCGGTTTCATGGACTGACGTCTGTTGCGTAGCTCTGGGCTTCCCCATCGCGCCGTTTGGAAGAAAGTTCTTCGTGCTTTGCGTGACCGGCTGGAGGAATGTGGGCAGTCTGATGCCGCCTTGCGGTCTGAGTATCCGGCTCGTGGAATGCTTGATTTATGGGGAGTAGTGCGCCCGCAGGTCCCCCTTGCCCCGGCGGGGGCTGTCCCATTGAGTCGTCAGGCACTCTCGCGGTGGACACCTGCTGCGGTGGCCGTGACCTGTCCGTCCCACCACTTACTTCGTATCCCATGTATTTCCTGGGCCCTGCGTTGGGGTTCGTGCCGGTCTACTTCTTTTGGCGCTCTCTACCTGGCAGCATCCATTGTGTGAGGTGCCCAAATGGTGGCAATGTGTGCTGCCGGCTATGTGGCCGATGGGGCTAGTGTCTAGGGTGTCCCAGGCACTTGTCTGCTACTTTGTGGGCGAAATGGCGGCGTGTTCACTGGTGATACTGCCTTCTGGTGGCCGCCATGTTAAGGTCAGGCAGTGGTAGTCACTGTGTTCAGCCCCCAATTAGGCACTGCAGGGGGGGGAGCAGAAGATCTGGGATCAGCACAGCTGGGTCAGGCCCCTGTCCCTCTCACCTCCTGTGTTGTAGCTTGCAGTTCCACTGGTAGAGGTCAGCCTTGTGGGACGAGCGCTTCACGTTCTAGGCACCATTTTGATGTCAGGCGAGTGTGGCGTGAAGAAACTGCCGCCTCGGGATGTGCCGGTGAGGAGGGGGGGAAGCCACCAGTGATGAGCCTGTGCACTGGTGCCAGAGGCTGTCCCCAGCGCTTGATGTATCAGGGGGTTGTTGCACTTAGGCGGGGATCGTGCTGCAATGTCCCCGCCTGTTCCCGGTTTCTTCCACAGCCCGCAGATTTCGCGGCGGCCAGAGGGGGAGGTCAGCTTTGAGTGTGTGTCATTTTGCCCGGCCGCCTCCCGGTACCGGGCCCTGATGCTTGCAATCTGGGGGTGCGTCCCCCGGCAAAACGGAGCTCGGCCGCTCCCGAGTTAGGACCGGATGCAAGAGTCTGGGTGCCGGGGTGCTTTTCTGTTGGCGTGCTCTGTCGGTGCTGCGGCTTTCTGTGTTTTCAGCACCCCGTGGCGTGTTCTGACTTCAGTTATGTCGGTTTGGCGCCCGAGCTGACGAGGTGTCACCGTCTCCTCGGCTGCCCTAACGCGGAGCCTCAGCAGAGCGCGTCCGCCATCGCAGCCCGCTTGGCCACGCCCCATTAGTGTGGGTTTAATGTGCTGAGAAGTTTGATACCAAACTGTTCAGTCTTCAGTGTAGCCATTATAGTGCTGTGGGGTTCGTGATGACAACCTCCCAGCACCATATACTCTTAATGGCATTACTGCACTTACAGTGCCCAGGAAGGGCCCTGGGTACTGTAGGGGCACAGGGCTCATGCACCAATGCCCACACCACTGGCATAGTGCACCCAGCTAGTGGGGTGACTGAGGTATGCCAGGGCAGTGTGTTTGTGGGCATGGCACACAGGGATGTGTGATATGTCGACTCTCTGTTTAGATCTGCACCACGACACTCAGCCTGCAAAGGCAGTGTCTGTGTGTCAGGGTACTGGGCCCCTAAGGGTGGCACAATAAGTGCTGTAGCCCTAAGGGGTCTTCTCTGGTCACAATGCCCTGGGTACCTAGGGTACCATTTACCAGGGGCTGACATGTGGCTAGAGATGCCAATTGGGTTTAGGCTTTAGTACAGTTTTTAGGGAAGGAACACAGGCCCTGGGTGCCTGATTGGCAGGGACCCAGGGCACACCAAGGAAAAGTGCATCAGTTATCAGGCAAAAAGTGGGTGGTTACCGCAACAGAAACCCACTTCCCTACAGCCTTTTATCTCTTGGCAGATATCACACTTTAAGACAAAGTCTTTGGTCTGCTTTGTTAACCCTGGCCATCAATAGCGCTGTTTCAATAAAGAAACTGTGGCAGTCATTCCTGCATGTGCAGAACCCAGACCCTTGTGTGCATCCAAGATTAAACATAACCTGCGATCCATGTTTGGTATTACTCTATTCCCCACACCAGGAATCTGAGCAAATGGAATGTTGTTTGCATCTAACTTGTAGTGGGAAACCTTTAGGTAGTGCTTTGCTGTTATCGCATGAAGCAATCACAGCCACCATTGTGCCACCGTCTACCCTAGTTTTTGAACGGGTGATTGCAGCTACAGACGCAGTGCGTACTACCCCGTTTGCAACTTCATCAGCCAATGAATTCCCTTCAACGTAAACGCCATCACCTTGATGACTCAGTGTGTGTCTCACGTGAGCTCTTGGTAGTTCGTTCTTCACCTCTGCTACCTGTTCCTATAGCTTCATATGCTTAATTGTGCCAACTTTTGAATCTCTGAACCCATTTTGTCCCCAATAGTGGAGGTATTTGTTGTACGACTGGACACAGTAAAAGGAAAGACACACTATCAGTGTGGGTAATTCTGGACCCGTATTTATCAGTGCCAGTAACAGTGCTTTTAATTCTGCCAGCTGAGCAGTCCAGTCTCCGAGAGACTGTGTTTTTGTACAGCTTGGACAGAACTTGCCGTCCTGCATCCTACCCTTTACAAAAGTGCATGCTGCACTGTATTGCTGCTTACTTCCAGTGGTCGTTTGAGCAGATCCGTTGGTGTAAATAATGTATCGATACCGATTAGAGGCGTTATTTCATTTGGTAGAGGATATTCTTGTTCGTATTGCAGGAATGCTCATGTTTTTAAACTAGGATTATATCTGTATTCTACATCTGTTGAGGTAAGAGAATTAGCCCATTGTATCCATCTCTTGCTTTTGTGGCAGCCTCTAAGGCCGGTAATGGGGTTACGACAATTATTTGTTTCCCTTGAGCCAGTGCTCTTTCTCTCACTATCGCAGTCAGATTTTTTTCTGTGGGTTCAAAACGCATCTCAGCGTTAGTGTACAAATGTGATTTGTATGTGATTGGAACTGTTTCGCCTTAATTGAAGTGTACCCTGATTAATCTGCGACTACTTGGATCACCAGGTTGCGTACGTAAGTGTTTTGATGATATCATGTCAGCTTGTATTTAACAAAGGATATTTGTGTGTTCCTGTATCCATTGTCTAACTGAAAGGTCAGGTCTTATGAGGTCGTAGAAAGGTTTTACTCTCTCTGCGTAATCCAAAAAGTATGTTCTGCCAAAATGCAGAAATGCCAGTATGGACTGTACATTTTACAATTATTTTGGAGGCTGGAGCAGTGCACAATTTTCTAAAAAATGAGCTGGCAGACTTTTGCCTTCACTTGAAAGCTTATATCCCAAAAATAGGACATGTAGGTGGGCTATTTTGACTTGTTTTTAAATTGAATTTGTAGCCCTCAGAGGGGAAACCCAAAATGATGGTGCTTACCCTGGTCAAGTGTTCCTCTAAGTTCATCCGTCAGTTAAATATCATCTACATAGGATAACGCTTCCTCATCCAAATTCTGTAGTAACTCTGTTACCCTCCTTGGGAATAACCCCGGGCTGTTCTTATACCCTTGGGGGAGTCTACAAAATTGAAGCTGGGACCCTAGAGCGGAGAATACTGTCAAATATCTGCTTCCAGGCGCTATGTTTTGGCAGGAAAATCCATTTGAGATATCTATTGTAGTTTTGTGTGGGACAGTCACTCTAGTATCAGGTGTTTCCACAGTGATATACTCACTCAAACATAGTTTTATTTTTTTTCTCACATTGAACATTCGGTCATCTTTACATATATCAATTGTCTCTCCCCCTTCCACTCAATAGTCCTCAAATTCCAATAATCAGTTACATTTCACTGAGTCACGTTCTTCTCTATTTCCACAATATATAACAGTGGCATGCTATTGTCCGTTCAGGATCTTCTGTCATGATAGTTAACATCAACATTACATAGCATTTTTCCGAACCAATAAACTAATCCCTCCCCCAACCACCCCCTCCCTTCCACCGATGTGTTCTGTGATCATTCCTTTCTGGTAAATAAGGTGCATGTGTATATCCAACTAGATTGTTCATACTTGGTGACAGTCCATCCTATGCACCTTTATTCCGTATCCTCTACGTTCGCCTGGTTGATCGGCTCCTGTACCAACTCCTTCCACGCTCTCGCTGCCTCCAGCGCTTTTTCATTATTCTGCCTTCGCGCCTGCCGCAGTCGTACTGCCCCCTCACTGCTAGTCCACTTAAGCAATTCAGCTTCCACCTCTTAACACTAGGACCTTCTTTTGCCTTGCAGCGCATCGTAATTTCCCTTTTTGCTAACACTAAGCCCATATCTATGAACTTACTAGTTATCTTTGTCTTGGAGGTGTGAGGAAACCAGTGCAGCACTCATACAACCATGTCGAAGTCCAAGTGGCGCTCTGTAATTAAATTCAGTAGGCCTCCCACTTCCATCCAAGAGGTCCCCATACTCGAACATCCCCACAATGTATGCTCCAAGTCAGCTCCCATGGCCGCACATCTAGGATACATCGCATTGCTAGTGCTATAAAATTCTATGATCTTACTAGGGGTCAAGTATGCTCTATGCAAAATAAAGAAGTGCACCAGTTGGAATTGCGCATTTCTAGTTCCCTTCCAGGCCCTGCGTAGGATATGCCCCCATGCGGGTTCCGGTATGGTCTTCCCTATACTTCCCTCCCACTTCAAGCGCAGTGCGTCTAGTGGAGTTAACCCTTCATTCAGCATTCTGGAATATAAACATGTAACTGCCTTAAACGTACCACTTGCCATCACCACATACTGACATGCCATCGTTGTTTTAGGCTCCGTCAATCCTTCCTTCCAATGCTTTTGGAGCGCTCATACTAGGGCCGCATGTACCAGAAAGCCTCCTCTGGGGAGATCGAACCTTTCCTGTAACACTTGGTACGTCAATAGCACTCCATCTTATACAAGTCCCCCAGGACTTGGATCCCTGCTTGCTCCCATTCCCATAATGATGTCCAGTCTCCTCCATGAGGTAACGCAGTGAGCATCCCCAACGGTATTTCCGGCGCATAAGGGTGCTGCACTCCTGCCCTCCTCTGGCTCCTGTTCCAACACTGCCGCAGAGTCTTCTCTTCCAAGGTGAGATCACCAAGATCCAGGCGCTGCTGCATTACTATGAAGGACAGAACATGTCTCGGGATTCCACTACCATGTGCCGACTCAGGCCCCCTAAACTCCACAGCCACCGTTTGTGTAAGAACTTGTAGTTGGCCCGCTATGTAATACAATTCCAAGTCCGGAGTTGCTAACCCACCTTCCGCTCTCGGTCTCATCTGTGTTTTGAGGGCCACCCTGCGTCTTCCTGATCCCCAAATAAACCCCACTATCATGGATTTCAAGTTTGCAAACACTGAGCAAGGCACCCATATAGGCAGTGTTCTGAAATAGTATAGTAGCCGAGGTAATGCCACCATCTTCAGTAAGGCGATTCTCCCCATCACCGACAGCGGAAGGGTGCTCCAGAAAGTCATGCTCCCCTTCAAGGCTCGTATGCACCTCCCTATATTTATGGACTCCGAGGTATGCTAGGCAAGACGGCTCCAACCTCACCGTCTGAGGCAACTCCGGTGCCATCCTCCCCGAGAGTACAGGGAATAAACATATTTTAGACCAATTAACTCGCAATCCTGATACCCTCCCGAAGTCCGATAACAATCGCCCAGCCCCTGCCAGTGCACCATCCGTATTCGCCAGGAACAGCAACAAGTCGTCCGCATACAACGATATATATTGCTGCATCCCCCTGAAGGCCAATCCTTCATACCACTGCCCCAATTGAGCCCGCACCTCCAGCGGCTCTATTGCCAAAGCGCACACCAGTGGGGAGAGTGGGCAACCCTGTCTCGTCCCTCTGGCTACCTCATATTGGGAGGAAATCAGTTGCCCGACTCTCACTCTAGCCCTCGATGAGGCATACAGCACTGCCGTCCATCTCACAAACCCCTCGCCCAACCCAAAGCCTCCCATGACATTATACAAATATTTCCATTCTAGGCTATCAAAGGCCTTTTCAATGTCTACGACAGTGCTGCCGCCATGGGCGAGCTTATAGATGCTTCTCCCAGGACCCTCAGTAGTCTCCTGATATTGGTGGCAGTGTTCCTGGTAGGGATAAATCCTGCCTGATCCTCGTGCACCAGGCTACTCATATGCTGCATCAGGCGCGATGCCAGAATCCGGCTAAGAATTTTATAATCTGTGGTCAGCATTGACAATGGGCGATACGCCGCCATGTCCTTGGTATCACGTCCCGGCTTTGGTAATGGGACTATGAGGGCCTCGCGCATCGTTCCCGCCAACTGACCCAATTGCCTTGTCTCCAGTAATCTTGGTGCCAGTATATCTATATACTGTGAGTAGAATTCAACCGGCAATCCATCTACTCCCGGGATCTTATTCTGTGCCATCTGTTTAATGGCACTTCTAATCTCCTCCAGCGTAATGCTCCGGCCCAGATGTTGCGCTTGTTCTTCATCTAGTTGCGGAAGCACCAAATCTTCCAGATAAGAGTCTATATCAGTCTCATCTGCGGTCAGTGTGCTCTTATAAAGCCTCTCATAGTAGTCCCGGAACTCATTCAGGATTCCCCTCTAGGTAAAGACCATGTTACCCCCATCTGCTGCTAGGGCCAGTATTGGGGAGCACCGCGGCGTAGGATTCGCTAATCACGCTAACAGTGTTCCCGGCTTATCGCCCTCCTCGTGCGCCTTCTCAACATACTTCCTATATCCGAAACAACGTAATCACTCTCCTCCAGTAGCCAATCCCTCCTTGGCTTCCAGTACCTCCTTCTGAAGCTCCGGATGCTCCGGTCTTGCCTTTTCCACTACCCTCAATCGTCCCTCCGCTTTCAACAAGGTTTTCCGTACTCCTGCATATTTGCTTATACAGAGCCCCCGTACTACCACTTTAAAGGCGTCCCATTCCATCGCCCTTGCAGTAGCAGTACCCGCATTCTCAAAGAAGTAATGCGTTACCCCCTCCTCCACCGCTCTTTGGAACACAGGGTCCTCAAACGTCTCAGGGCGCAATCGCCACATAGGAATGTCAGCTTTTTCCTTCATCCAGTGCAAGGTGAGCAGCAGTGGGTTGTGATCGGGCAGCGTTCTAGTAAGATACTCCGAATTAACTAAAGAAGCTGCAACCCGCGAGGAGCACAGTATAGTATCCAGCCGAACATGAAGCTCATGTAGAGCTGAAAAATAGGAATAATCCCTGTCTTGCGGATGATGTGAGCTCCATACATCCAAAATAAGTGTGTAACCTGCACTCCCCTTTGTTTTACAACCTTAGTGTGACTTGATTTTAAACAAATCGGTGCAAACCCGCTACCTGACTAGCCCCTGTCAGGTCTTTCAAAGAACTGTACTTACAGACACAACTATGTCTCATGCAGGAATGCACTGTTCGAACTGGCACAAGTGCAACATAAATTTTTCTTCATTTGCTTCACTTTTTCAAATATTACAACATTATATAGGACATGTGTTCATCAATGTTATACCTCCTTTTCAAAACAAAACAAAAAGTGTCCAACTCAATTATAATTCATTGATTATTTACTATTCGTACTCAACAATAGTCTTTATCTTTCAATTTTTTACAGTTATTCATGAACATACTCATAATTTGTCTTCATTACAAATATGATTTACTTTCTCTGACAAATGCCAAACCAATACTAGTTTAATGAGATGGTTTCATCAGAATTCCTGATAACTCCCAATTCATTTCGATGCTTCAGCATCTTCGTCAGGGGAAATGCTAAATGAAAAAATATGCAATCAATCACTAGTATATATGCGTATCTCAAAAATCTTTTTTCAGCTTGTGATCATGCATTATCAAATATGTGATCATACATTCTAGACGGTCAGGCTATTGCATTATCTCTTTTTACCAAGCAAACCAGCATTTCAAAAGTCAAATGGTTATTTATATTTATATTGTGATTGTGCCCTATACATGCCATCAAGTGTGATATAGTGTATCCAACATGTGTGTTACATTCCATGTACCAGTGCCACAGTAAACAAGAATGATGGATAATAAACCTACCCTCCAAACGGGTGTGTGGTCTGATAGTCAAAATTCTGAAAAAACGACTTTATCTGAAAGCAAAACAGGACACCTGATAAATATACTTCTACACCTTCGCCATAGTGTCTGTAACAACCCCAGTGGATTCATCACTTACTTCCTCTTCTTACTTCCTTAGACCCGATAAATCAGTGTACGCTGTTTCGCCTGAAAAACAAATAAACTACCCTTACTATCCATACATCCACCAGTTGCCATCTATCTTGCAATGCAAGCATATACTTGGACAACCTATGCACTGGTGACTCGCCAGGGGGGGTGAGATCAGTCCAAGGTCGCATCCGCTATCGAGTTAAAATCTCCTCCCACCATTATTGGGCCCGCCAGGTACTGCGCCAGCGCCCCTGACATTCTATCTAGAAAGCTCGCTTGCTCCGATATACTCACTCAACTCCGCTGTCTCCAGAAATTCCATCAGGTTCTGGCGAGTAGTTTGTCCTCAGAATTCTGGGCATGTCTAACTTTTAGACCTGCTACCTTCTTCTTTTTGAATTTAGTTTTTTTTTTTTAAACAGATTTTATTAGATGGATTGCACAGACATTGCAGTGTTGAATTGAGGTTTTGCTTTAGTCTTTTCTTTTTTCTTGGAAGCGTTGTCCGAAGTGCGTTGCCTTTATCTGGCCTTTCTACACTCTTCTTATCTTTGTTCTGTCCGTCCTTCCCTCTCTGAGTTTTTTTAATAAACCTTGAAAGGAATGAGAGGAACGTGTATCGGTGTCCTGATAGCTTTCAGGTTTTTTAGTGTAATCTCTATTCCTAAGATTATATCGCCTTTCTGGGGGCTCCTGTTAAGGAGACCTTTCCCTGGATTAAGATCTGTTCTTCTGCTGTTTGTTATTGTCCCATTTCTTCTTTGAAGAAACCAGTGTTTGTCTTGCCTGTTCTTTATCTGTACTTCCCACTAGGTGAGGTTTTACAGGTCTAGCTCCCAGACTGTGTCTACCTAATTCTGCATAAGCAGTTTCAATTAATTCTAGGTAGTTCTGTCTCCTGTTGTAATGGAGTGAAATCTCTCAGATGTTGGCGTATTGTCACTGATGCTGCTTCCCCTTTAATATTTGCTAATATTTTCGCTGATACCTGGGCAAAGTTATTTAGCAACTTCATCCCTAAGTTTAGAGCAGGCTCTGCTCCATACTCGTTCTGGATTTGTCTTAATACATCAGGTATTACCGCTAAAGATGGGATACCATGAGTCCTGGTATATATTGGTACAAAGACTATACCCCAAGAAGTACAATCCTTATAGAGGGAGCTATCCCCATCGACAAGCAAATCGTCAGTAAGCTTTGCTTTTCCTTAGGACCAGTGTGTGGAAACACCGCCTCCAGCTGTGTTATCTTTTGAGCTATCCGGAAGGGTATTTGTTCATGTTTACTGGGCATTTTTCCCATAACTGAGTGTAGTATCTGTGGTGTAATTTTGATTGTAGAAGTTAGGACTGGTCCTTGTTAAGAAGCCAGTATTGGTTGTAGTGTGAGTGTTCTCATCACAAACTGTGTCATGTTTCTGTAAAGTCTTATTCATTCTTTATGCTGTATAAGTAAATTTACTCCTGGCACAGTGTCAATGTCAGGGTGTGGTGAATAGGCCGCTAACAGTGGCCATGTTGCTCCGTCTCTTCCGAGCGGACCGAGTCTTCCTCTATTTCTTGTAGGGAGGAGGGCACCTTTAAACCTGTATAAATGTTTGTGGTAAGTGAATGGAATTTCAATTTCCTGATATGGACAATATTTATTTGGTATGCCATCTTCAACATAGTAGTGTAATGTTTTTGTTTGTGCATTAGCCTCCAGGAATCTAATCCATGAATAGAATACCTCTGTTCCGTATGATTTGTGTGCCTCAATCATGAAGTTTACTTGCCCACACCTAATTGTAACACCATATGCTACTAGTTTTAGGGTGATGGCATTCCTGACATTCTCTGCAATTTGTATTGCATCAGCATCATCTTCTGTTGTGAAGTTTAGTGCATTCCCTTCATCTACGTCTCCCTGCTCTTTCATTATTTTTAGAAAGGAGAGCGTTTCAAGGGAACTGAGATAAGGTGTTATGCACAATAGGAGCACTGTATCCTTCAAGCTTGGTTAAACATAGGAATTTTCCTACTCAGCTGCGGCGGATTTTGTTCCCTCCCACTCGAGACGTCTCTGGGGAAATGTGAGTAGGGGTCTCTGCGAATAGCACGACTGAACCAGTCAGATTTGACTGTTAAATAAGTGCCAATACCAACGTTCGCGCCACCATGTTGTGTAGTTTCTATAAAACGTATCTAGAATCTGCTCGTTTAAACAACATACAGTGCGGGAATGGTGTTCAGACTGATTCCAGACACCCCCACCGGGTATGTTTACCTGTTTACCAGCTAGTCCGCAATGCCACTTTAAGCTCATCTTACCAAGGAGAGAATAGTTCTTGGCAACTATTGACCATGACAACCATGAGCCCACAGGACCGTGGAAAGAGTAGCTTACTTTTTGCTCAGTCAATCATGCTCACGTTTTCTCAGAGAGATACACAGAATAAACGGTTGGAACGTTTTCAATTAGCAATTTGTTATTCTAGTGTAAAATAAGTGTACTGAAATCACCAGTACACAGTAGCATAGATAAATGAGTAGAAACACTAAGAAAGTAAACAGAAGGTAGGCCTGTATCATTTTTCTAAAATCATAAATACAGGCAATATATTAAATACATGGCAATAGAATGCATACTCCTACGATGCAACCCTAACTAGATGCACCTAAGTGTACCCAGCATGTGCGTAGGTGTAAAGCCAAGAATCCCTCTAGGATAAAGCCAACTCCATTACCTGATGTGAAACTGCAGGACCCCGTTCTGGTCTCGAGCTGAACACCCTGCATGAGATGTCAGACCACTGCGAGCTAGAGCATCTGTATGCAGGAACCTCAGCGTCTTGCATCAGTGTGACGGTCAGGAAGTCCTAATCTCTTCTGACTATCTCAGCAAGATGTGATGTTTATATACCGTGAGGTATCCCCAGGGGTTCTACCTTGCTGTGCCAGTGTCAGAGTTAGGATGACATTGGAACGAACTTTATACATAGTTATTATGCAGGAGACGATGGTCCTGCTGTGTTTCCAAGATACTAAGAATCCTCATGCATAATTTATGAGGCCAGTGTGCAGGGGAAAAACCCTACTTACTGTGCGTAGTATTGTAACTATGTAAAGGGTCAGTCCTTCAAATCTGTTATGTATGTAGTGTAGGAGAGAATGTTGATGATAGGTTATGATTTTACCCAGACCTATATCGGGGTACCAATATGAAATATAACAATGGATCCATCTACACCACCAACAAAAGCTACTCAGAAGGTCTATAATGATGCCACCTACACTGATGGCAACCTTTCCTTTATAGGTCTCGCCTATGCAGCGCGCATGCGCTGCATAGGAGAGAGACCTAATGCCATCGGCACAGCTTTTCCTGCAAAGACGTGCACGCGTTGCATTGCTTGCAATGGCAATGCGTGCACGTCTGGCGATTTCCTTACCGGAGCATGTGGCGCCATATGGTGGCGCCATATGGTCGCACGCTCCCGCAAGGGAATCGCCCAGTTCCCTCTCCCCCTGCTGCTGCACGAGGCGCGCGCTTGTTACCCTGGTTTCTATTTTCCGATCTTTCTCTCCCTGTTTTTTTTTATTCTTTGGCCTTTGTTTCTCTTACTCTGCCTCAATGTCTGACCCACAACAACGTGCGCCGGTACGCCTCAACCACAGCCACTCGCGCAAATTAAGCACTGGATCGTGGCATCATTGTCTATTCCTGTGTAGTTGATTAACTATACACTCTTGTACAAAGGATACATCCAGCTAATGTGACCTTTACGCTCTGGAACAGACAGAACTAGTAATTGATAACTCTGAATATGCACATCCCGCCTGCTGGTCAACCTTCAGTGATGACCTCTCCATGGTGCCACTGGAGGCTAGAAAATCAATAATAACAAATGAAGTCCCAGTAACAAAGATTGCCAAGCAGGCGTCTCAGCAAGGAAGTGGAACCGAACAGAATGAACCATCCCTTCTTCAAAGGCTTTCTGTGATGTAGTGGAATACTAATGATGGAGGAGACAAAAACCGCCGGCGTTCAGTGTCTTTGCCTGGGGCTGGGACTGCAGAACCCGCTCCCAGAGACCCCCCACCCCCAAGCCCTCGACGCACACCCCCTAGCGCTCATGTTCGAGTGCCACCGCTGAACAATGGGACAGACCCACAGCCACGCGCCGCACATTGCTATTCTTTCCAGCTCTGCCTACGCGCTTTCCGTAATCATTAATAAACAAAGAGTCGGTGCACGGGGGGTAGCGCGCTGAGATAGCTCTAAAGGCATATTCCTGGAAATATCCGAAGGAGGCCCGCTCTTTGCCACAAGCTGGGCTTTCTGCTGAGTTCCTGAGGCTAAACCGTTTGACTCATATTCAGCAATCATACTTAGTCACACTTTTGTATCACGGTTGAGTACCCCATGGTGTAACCTTGAACGCTTCAAAATTATGCCAGAACCAAACGTATTTTACTACTCTTTGTAAGGTACACACAAACAATACATTCTTACATGGAAAGTGGCAGCAGATATAAAGAATATCATCCAGAGACGGCCATTTTTACTACCTCTTGGGACACGTGGAACCCCTACTTCATTTTGCACTTGTCCATGGTTACTCAGTACAAGTAAGTCCATCCATCGTTATAGCATAAGGTGGCCTGGTATAGTCCAGAATGTCATAATGTTTCTGAGTGAGAGCACAGTAGTTACCTCTGACACTATGGTGGGTGGACCTAACCAACCAGTGGATTCCCGAAAATTAATTTGTGCCCGGGGATGTATTTGGTCTGTGTGAATGTCGGTGGGTAGTGTGTGCACGTGCAAGTGTGTCTAACCCCCACCCACACTGTCTCTCAGGTTCAAACATGCACATTTTGTCTCCTGTGCCTTTCTGCGTGGTGGGGGTCTGCGCCGTGAGAAGTGGTGCGTGTGCTCCCCCCTCCAGGCACCAGGGAGGAGCTTGTGGACAAGAGATAATAAAGATCTTTCAACTCCTCCTGGCTCGGCCTTTCACCACCGTGGACAGTGACCAGGCAGGCTTGCACTCACATCGAGCACGAGGGAGTGAACACACGGAGGGGGTGCGTAGGGTTTTTTTGTGCCTTGCCTGTTGTATGTATGCTTTCATTGTTGTGTGTCTCCCTTCCGTGGCCGGGCACGCGGATGTGGAAGGAGGGCTGTGCGTCTGAAGAGCGTGTGCGTGTGTTTACCACACTGCCTGGAGATGGCCGTCTCTCTGAGAGAGCACAGAGCTCCCTGCTCCCGTGTCCACCATGACTACATGGGGCGGGGCAGGACCCAAGTGGAAGTGAGGACACCGGCGTGAGTGTAAGACCACTGCCGGGAAGGGGGGCTGTGTGTCTGATGATGCTTGTGTGAAAGCATGTGTGTGTGTGTATGAGCGTGTCCGGAGCTGGCCGTCTCTCTGAGGATGCACACAGCTTCCTGTGACTGTGTTCACCTTTGAGCACATGGGGTGGGGCAGGATCCAAGCGGAGGTGGGGGCACCAGCGTGACTGACTGACCACTATCCGAGGGGGATGGGGCACATGTGGTGGGGCAGGACCCAAGCAGAGGTGGGGCCACCAGCATGGGTATATGGGATGCAGCACCAGAATAGAGGGAGGCTGTGCACAAAGGCAACAGTGGGAGAACATTGGCGTGGGAGAGGAGGACCCCCTTCTTGCTGCACGTCGTGCATCCGCAATGAATAACTCGTGTATGGGCCTCAGGTGCCATGGGGTGGGCTGGGTCCCCTCCCCAAGATAAACATAAACAGCAGTAAACATCTCCCAGCCAGCTGCGGCCGTCACACACAACACACGCAGCCCATCTCCGCCTGCTGGAGCCGGATGCGGGCGAGAGAGACCGCCTGACCCTCTCTCCACCCCATCTCTCTGTACCCACAGTACTTCCTTCTGACATTAGCTCCTCTCTCGGGGACCATTAGCCCCTCTCTCCATCCGCAGCACTCCCTTCTGACATAAGCCCCTATCTCCAACGCCATTTCATTTAAACCGCAGCACTTCCTTCTGACATTAGCTCCTCTCTCCACCCAGTCTCTCTCCAACCGCAGCACTTCCTTCCGACATTAGCCCCTATCTCCACCCCGTTTCTCTCCACCCGCATCACTTCCTTCTGACATTAGCCCCTCTCTTCACCCCGTCTCTCTGCACCTGCATCACTTCCTTCTGACATTAGCCCCTCTCTCCTCCCCGTCTATCTCCACCCGCAGCACTTCCTTCTGACATTAGCCCCTATCTCCACCCCGTCTCTCTCCAACCGCAGCACTTCCTTCTGACATTAGCCCCTATCTCCACCCCGTCTCTCTCCACCTGCAGCACTTCCTTCTGAAATTAGCCCCTATCTCAACCCCATCTCTCTCCAACCACAGCGCTTCCTTCTGACATTAGCCCCTCTCTCCACCCCTGTCTCTTTCCACCCGCGGCACTTCCTTCTGACATTAGCCCCTATCTCCAACCCCATCTCTCTCCAACCGCAGGCTTCCTTCTGACATTAGCCCCTCTCTCCACCCCGTCTCTTTTCTCCCGCAGCACTTGCTTCTGAAATTAGCCCCTCTCTCCAACCCCATCTCTCTCCAACCGCAGCACTTCCTTCTGACATTAGCCCCTCTCTCCACCCCCATCTCTCTCCACCTGGAGCGCTTCCTTCTGACATAAGCCCCTATCTCCACCCCGTCTCTCTCCACTCCCATCACTTCCTTCTGACATTAGCCCCTCTCTCGTCCCCGTCTCTCTCCACCCGCAGCACTTCCTTCTGACATTAGCCCCTCCTCTGCCCCGTCTCTCTCCACCGGCAGCACTTCCTTCTGACATTAGCCCCTATCTCCACCCCGTCTCTCTCCAACCGCAGCACTTCCTTCTGACATTAGCCCCTATCTCCACCCCGTCTCTCTCCACCTGCAGCACTTCCTTCTGAAATTAGCCCCTATCTCAACCCCATCTCTCTCCAACCACAGCGCTTCCTTCTGACATTAGCCCCTCTCTCCACCCCTGTCTCTTTCCAACTGCGGCACTTCCTTCTGACATTAGCCCCTATCTCCAACCCCATCTCTCTCCAACCGCAGGCTTCCTTCTGACATTAGCCCCTCTCTCCACCCCATCTCTTTTCACCCGCAGCACTTGCTTCTGAAATTAGCCCCTCTCTCCAACCCCATCTCTCTCCAACCGCAGCACTTCCTTCTGACATTAGCCCCTCTCTTCACCCCCATCTCTCTCCACCTGGAGCGCTTCCTTCTGACATAAGCCCCTATCTCCACCCCGTCTCTCTCCACTCCCATCACTTCCTTCTGACATTAGCCCCTCTCTCCACTCCGTCTCTCTCCACCCGCAGCACTTCCTTCTGAAATTAGCCCCTCTCTCCACCCCCATCGCTCTCCAACCACAGCGCTTCCTTCTGACATTAGCCCCTCTCTCCACCGCCGTCTCTTCCATCCTCAGCACTTCCTTCTAAAACTAGCCCCTATCTCCATCCCCATCTCTTTCCAACCACAGCGCCTCCTTCTGACATTAGCCCCTCTCTCCACCCCTGTCTCTCTCCACCCGCAGCACTTCCTTCTGACATTAGCCCCTCTCTCCACCCGTCACTCTGTACCCGCAGAGCTTCCTTCA
Source organism: Lissotriton helveticus (assembly GCF_964261635.1). NCBI lineage: Eukaryota > Metazoa > Chordata > Amphibia > Caudata > Salamandridae > Lissotriton > Lissotriton helveticus. The sequence goes on along the minus strand of NC_136057.1, from coordinate 1,502,176,569 downwards.
GATATTAGCCCCTCACTCGGGGGCGTTAGGCCCTCTCTCCACCCCCTGCCTCTCTCCACACTTCCTCCTGACATTATCCCCTCACTCGGGGGGACCATAAGCGCCTTAGCACTGGTTTCCAGGCTCTCCCGCCGCCTTGGGTCTTCTTCTTGTCCGCTCCACGTTCCTCTCTCTGCCCCACGCACATCACCCTTCTGAGGTAATCTCACCCCGCCTCTCCCTTCTCCAGACCCCCCATATGCTTTTGTAGATTTCGTTTGAGTTGTGTGAGTAACATGTACAAAATAAACATTGTACAAAACCAACAGGTACATAGCTTCTTTGTGACGAGAGGTTGGCGCTAACCAGCTTTACCACTTCTGATGTTGACATAAGGACCTTAATATGGCCGCTGACAGTGACGACAGACGATGTAAACACAGACCTATATCTACACAGCCGCCTTTCTAGCCCGAACTCGGGCCTTTTCAAATAATGCTAAACTCCTGGATGGCGGGGGCTAAAAACGAATGAAAGCAGTGTGATTTGCATAATTATAGGGATTTTGTGTTATGTTTCATATATGAAGTTCTGCTATTACACCACATTTTGTAATTACATTGCCAAGCGCTGAAATTTATAGCACAGAAACAACACAAACAACCAGAATGTGAACAGCTGTTTGCAGCACTTGTGTTTTTCTCGTTATTTTTAGCGGCCACGCATCAAACATTAAAAGGAGGACACATTTTGTGTTAAATACTAAAAGACGAATATGCCTTTTGCACAATTGTGAGAAAGTGGGTTACTAGTTTAAGTGGGTGGGGGCCCTCTTTAAGTAATAATGGCTTAATTCCTTACTGGTGCCAGTTAGGTCTTTATGCTTTAAAGCTCTATTCAACTCTTGGCATCTGTAGCAGAGTAGACAGGGTTAACTTACTGGAATGTGTGAAGCATTTATCAGCGCCAAAACAGTTAAAAAGATGAAAACACAACATGATATGAATGCCAGTACAATTTATAACAAACATTGGCATAGCCAATAGGTCTCTCCTTTGGGATCTTATAAGTGTTTAGCCATGCAACCGTTGATGTTGTTGCACCATAAGTAAATACTTATAAGGTCCCAAAAGCGAGACATATTGTCTATGCCAATGCTTGTTGTGTTTGTGACAGACATGAGGGTCTAGAGTTAAGACCAAAGACAGAGCACACCAGTCCATATATAAACTGCTGATTAAGCCTAATCAGCAAAATAGTTTTAATGTAGAGTTCATAAAGTAGATTCTTGTTCAGCAAGCAATCTTCATCATAGCATTTCTTGAACACAAGTTGTTACAGCTACAGCCGACACGTGTTTCGCCGCTAATTAGCGACTTTCTCAAGGCTGTTAACAAAATTATACATAAAATAATTTTATTATATTATAAAACATTCCAATGGAGAGATTTCAATACTCTTAAAATTCCATTCTCTCTAATTTATATTGTTTATAAAACTAGGTGGATACAACATTGGAGTCTCATAAAATTTATACATGTGACACCAATCATACTAAAAGAGTGTAATCGAATTAAGATAGTGACTCCAGTGTGCACTTAAGTAAAATTTAGGTGCACAGAAATATGAAGAAGTGATCTGTGAACAGAAAAGTGGACAGTTCATCCAACGTGCCCAAATGGAGACACCCGTGCTAATAGTTACAGAAGAGATCCATGACCCCAGTCAAAAGACAAAAAATACCTTTGCAAAAAGTTGAATTTCTATAGGTGAATTGTAGATATCCAATTGGACACCTCGAACACCGAGCGCCCTGGCGTGATAATCCAAAACATGCCTTGTTGCGAAATGGCCGTTCATGTACCGGTGTCCGTTACTCTTAGTAACTAGTAAAAATAATGCTTCACAAAATTAAGACAAACTAAAATGTTGGCCAAACATAACCACACGATACTAAGGGAGTCTCATCTTAAAGACTCTTCCAATGATAATCTACTAAGTCAGTATCTAGGCTGTTTAAACAAATGAGCGGCAAAGGACATCCAGTTAAGCGCTTTACACAAGAATATGGAAAAAGATCTACCACGACTTTGAAGTTAAATACTAAGCACTAACGTGTAAAACAACACAGTACGGAGAGTTGCAGTCATCATATAGACAAAATTATACAAAGCGTTATTCAGTGGCTCTTCTCGGTCTAACTTACTTCCAAACCAAGAAGTTCAGGCAACAATCAGATGGAAACGATCTTTCGAATGTGACTTCAAATCAGTAGAAGGTAAATGAGAAGTTTGCCGAAAAAACACTGTATGAAAATAGAACACAAGTTCTCTCAACCATAATAGTAATTGGCCCCTTTAGTCCCTACATTTTATCATTTAATACTTTAGAAAAAAAACGTATATGTTATACAAAACAAGGATAATTGTTCACCTTTCTTGAGTGATATTGATCGTATTTTACTTGAGTTCCAGGAAACACGTAGTAATTTTCAAACCAAAGAATGGGTGTCACACGTCACTGCCTCTTGGTTATAATAGCGTAAAGCCCGACTGCAATAGACAAAAATGGAAGACACACTGTAGCTGAAAAATTGCCACGGCTCCTATCTTGCAAGCCTCTCTGTTAACATTGTAACTCTGTTTTATCTTAACAGGAAAAGGAAAAGAGGGGTACAACACGAGGTCCAAAGCAGTGAACAAGTAGGATTACAAGGGATGATAACAAGTGAGAGTAGTGGTGAATGTAGGACTTCAGACACTAATGATATTTCAGTTGTCAACCTATCAGATTATGTACTATGCGAAAATGAAATAAAATTGTTAACTAAAGGTTTCAATTTATGTCCAGCTTCTGAGCCCAATTTTCAGATGATGCCTGTTGACTGTGAGTGTTTGATTGGTTCAGATGCTCCATCCATCACCACCCCCTTTTGTACCGCTTTGTTCGCCATAAGTTGGCAGGGTATGCTCAGACGTGAGTCCCTTGCTCACTTTGCCGGGCTGAAGACGGCTGAAATGCCAGAAACCGGTCCTCGGAACCTTGTTTCCGGTCCAGGGAAGGCATGGCTTCGCAGTTTGGGCTGGACTGTTCCCATGAGGCACAGGGTCAGACTGATTTGCATATGTCCAGGTCTGAACTGGGGTGGCAGAGTGGGCTAAAGAACGGTGATGGATTAAACCCAGATCTGTTGACTGGGTGTGAGTGTTTGATTGGTTCAGATGCTCCGTCCATCACCACCCCCTTTTGTACCACTTAATTATGAAAAAGGCAGATGAAGGGGGAAACCTGGTATTGATGAAAACGGATGACTACCTCGACAAGATTAACAGACAATTAGGAGATGTTAATTCTTATATTGCATTACGAGATAACCCCTTGAAATCCTTTACAATTACCATTGAACAAAAACTAAAGGGATGGAGGCAACAGGGACTCATAGACAATCTAGAATACAATTATCTGTTCATTCCTAATCCAATATCACCTGGACTGATGAGTGTAGCTTTGTTACTTTGGACATTAGCTCTTTATATACCTCTATTCCCACGCAAGAAGGACTTGATGCAGCCAGGTATTATCTCTCTAAGAGGGATGCGACCCTTTGGGAACATACACAAATGCTACTTGACATGGTCAGCTTTGTTTTGGAAAACAACATATTCTTTTTTTTAATGAATTCTTTTTATTGAAAACACAAAAACAAAATAAAAGCCACATACAACAAACCACTGGGTTGCATCAAAACACGCACTACTTATACAGATGTCTTCCTGCGCAAAGAAAAGCGACAATAATAATATCACAGGTGTTTACAGGTCCTCCGCCATTGCTGGATCGTCTGGCTCAGCAGGAGGGGCACAAATATCTCCCCTATAGACATTCCAGGGCCCCCTAATCTTACCCCATTTCTTAGGTCTCCCTCTGGCCACATACACCGCCCGTTCCCTAAACATACACCAATCCAAATCCTCCATCCATTTCCCAATGGTAGGAGGCCGATTCGCTGCCCACAATTGTGCTATATTACGTTTAGCAATACCGCATGCCAGCGTGGCCCACGCCTTCCCGTGGGACGGGAGGTCAGTTGGATCCCAAACATTCAAGAGACACCTTTGCGCCCCCAGCTCAAAGCTCACTCCCCAAACCTCACGTATCTTAGCATGAATAGCGGGCCAGTACCCCCGAATGAGGGCACAGTCCCACAAAATATGAAAGAACATCCCGACCTCGCCGCATCCTCTCTTGCACCCATCACTCGCAGCCAAACCCATTCGCACCATTCGTGGACCAGTGACATAGCAGCGGTGTAGGATCTTCAATTGAACCAGCCGGAGTCTCATCGGAACCGCAACGACTCTCGGAGAGGCCACAGCCTCTCTCCAGTACTCGTCCTCCAGAATCAAGCCTTCAGACCTCCATTGGTCTCTAAGAACCACTAGCGAACCCTCGGTATGATTAACTAGTTTCCTATAAATCAAGGAGATCGTCTTCGTCGGAAGGTGGCCGTCCAACACTCGATCCTCGAGTGGGGAAGCCTCAGGGAGCGTCTCCCCCGGGGAACACCAGTAAGTAACGTGTGCCGAATCTGCAGATACCAAAACTTCTCACTCCCTTGCAGTTGATACCGTTCCTGCAGGGCCTCAATAGGAAGGATACCATCTTTACCCTAGAGATCCCCCACTCGGGAGATACCAATGAGGTCCCATTTATCGAAACCCTTGGACTTCCATAAACTTCCTAGGCGCTCAGAGTTCCAGAAAGGCGTAGCCAGTGTAATCTTTCCCTCCCAATTAAGGGAGCGGTTGTCTTCGTGCCAGACCCGAACTGCCACCACCGTTGGCCCCACCAGGGGAAAACGGCCACGCCGAGCATATAGTGCCCTAGTAAACTCTCCCCCGGGAACCTGGCCGCGATCCATAGCATAACCGGGGTCCAGCGGTAAGCCATATATGGCATGATTAACCGCCGCCAGTTGTGACCCCAGTAATACTTACGAATATTGGGCAGACCAATCCCCCCATCATACCACGGCAATGTCAATTTAGCAAACGCAATTCGGGGCCTACCCTACCAAAGTAGCTGTCTCTGGAGAGCCTCAACCTCCTTGAAATACAACGGAGGAACCAGGTCCATCGAGTTCTGAAGTGCATATAGAAAGAGAGGACGAGCCATAATTTTAATCAGAACTGCGCGATCGAGAAGAGATAATGGAAGCGACTTCCATCGGGCCACATCACGCCGAAGCCTGACTAGGGGCGGCAATAAGTTGTTGGAATACCTCCTCCGAGGATCCAAGGATATGTAAATGCCAAGATACTTAAAACCTTCCGTTTCCAGTCTAACCTGACAACCGGGAGGAACCACTGGGGGATCCCCACTTAACACAAAAAGAACCGACTTCAACCAGTTAATGGCGAAGCCGGAATATCTTCCAAACACATCCAAAAAGTTAAGAAAAGCTATAAGGGAGGTCCGTGGGGAGGTCAAATACAACAAAATGTCATCCGCATAAAGCGATATCTGAAAGAAACAGGTTAGTATTAGATTCCTTACCTTAGAATATCCCCAGGCGTCAGTCTGGATCCGGAAACTTTTGCGTAGCAGTACCCCTGCGCGTCGGTAGGCGTCGTCTGCAGGCGTCCCCTGCGGCTCCGCGTCGTCGGCGTCGTGCGCCGTGATGACGTCGCTGGAGTATATAGACGCCGCCTCCGCGCGCTGACGTCAGTTCTTCTTTTTTCCGCGCCAGTTAGCGCAGATCCGAAGAGCAGTACTCCGGTCTTTTGACCAAGTTTTTTGTTAACTGATTGATCTTTACGGTGCCGGTAGGATGCCCGGTTTCAAGAGTTGTGACGAGTGCGACCGCATGATGTCGGTCACCGACCACCATCGACTCTGCCTCCGGTGTCTGGGCGCGGACCACGACGTGGAGTCCTGCGTCGACTGTCGGGCCTTGACTGGAAAAGCTAGGCGGGAGCGGTCCCGCAAGCTTCTCGAACTCCGGTTGTCGGCCCCGCGTCGAGAGCGGTCCCGGTCCGGTCGGAGGTCGAGGGAGCGGTCGAGGGAGCGGTCGCGGAGCCGCCATGGGCGCTCCGGGAGTCGCCACCATTCCTCCGGCTCGTCAGGTAAGCACAAGAAGTCGGGGCGTCGCCATCGCACCCCCGACTCCCCCCGACGCCCGCGTGCTGCGGCCGGGGGCTCGGGTGACCCCACCCCCGCGGTCCCGCATGGGTCGCCGACGCCGTCTGCCCCACACCTGTCGGTCCCTGGGGAAGGCGCGTCGCGTGAGGAGATCGAGGCCTTCCTCATTGCTATGAGGGCGAGGTCTTCTCCGGCGGGGCCTTCGGCGCCTGCGGGCCCGTCGGTCCCGTCTGGGGGCCCGAGCGGTTCGGGTGCTCCTGCCCCGGCGCCGCCGGTGGCTCCGGCCCCGGCGCCGCTGGTTCCCTCTGGTTCGTCGCCGGCTGGTCTCCCGGCCTCTCCGGCGTCGGTTCCTGTGGGCCGGCCCATGGTACCGCCCCCGCGTGGTGCAGCGACTCCGCCGTCGGCTCCGGCCGGCGTCGGGTCCCCGGCACCGACGCCGCGCGGCGCCACCCCCCTTTCCTCCCCGACTCCGGACTCGGAGCCGGACCGGCGTCGGCCGACGCCGGACCCGACGCCGATGGGGCCTGTTGACCCCGATGTCTATATCGTCGACCCAGAATATGGGTATGACGAGGAGGAGTATGGAGAGGGTTGGGAGGGGTCTGAGGACCCTCTATCCCGTGCCTGCCAGTACGATGTGGACTGGGTAGGTGATCTGGGTGATGCCAGTGGCCTGGACGAGTCGCCCAACCCTGGGTTTGTCTCTCCGTCCCCTGTGGCGTCCGAGGCGGGTGCTGCCTATTCGGTGGTCCTGATGAGGGCTGCCAAGGCCTTACACCTTGAGCTCCCCGTCGCGAAGGTCAAACCGAATATCCTGACGGAAGTTTTTAAACCGCAGTCATGCCCCCAGGAGCCTCTGCTGCCGTTTAATGAGGCCCTGACGGATGTCCTTCTGGGCACCTGGTCCAGGCCCGCCTCTGGTGCGCCGGTTGACCGGAACGTTGCCAGGCGTCACCGTCCCTGCGCGGACGACCCTGCCTTCCTGTCCACCCATCCCTCCCCGGAGAGTCTGGTGATCCAGGCCTCCACTTCGCAGTCCGCATTTCCGTCGGCTCCGCCCGACCGGGAATCAAAGAGGTACGACCAATTCGGAAAGAAAGTGTTTTCCTCTTTGAGTGCTGGGCTGCGGTCTTGTAACACCGCGTGCCTCTTGGGCCGCTACACCCACTCCCTGTGGGATACGGTCGAGGAGTGTTTGCCGCAATGCCCCCAGGAAGTGCGGGACAAGCTCACCCGGGCCTTTGTTGAAGGCCGGGATGCGGCGCGGTACTCGATCCGTTGTGGTCTGGACACCACGGACTCACTGGGACGGGCCATGTCCACTACGGTGGCGATTCGTCGCCATGCCTGGCTGAGATCTGCCAACTTCTCACCAGACGTCCAAAATACGCTTATGGACATGCCATTTGATGGCAGTCGCCTATTTGGTGACAAAGCGGACCACGCGCTGGAGCGCTTCAAGGACTCCAGGGTCACGGCCAAGTCCTTGGGTCTCTCGACCCAGACCCAGCGCCAGCAGACGGGTTCGTTTCGGCCCTTTCGTGGCCAAGGGAGAGGAGGTCCCACACGTGCTGCCAGCCACGCGGCGCAGAGCGCTCCCCAGCGCGGTGGCGCCCGTGGTTTCCGCCGTGGTGGCGGTAGAGGCCAGCGTCGTGGTCAGTCCACGCCTCCCTCCGCTGCGGCATCCAAGCCTTCCTAGTCCGAGCTTTCGGGCTCACGTGACGCCAGTGGGTGGCAGGGTTCGCCATCACCACTCCCGCTGGCGCGCGATAACATCGGACAGGTGGGTGCTGCAGCTTGTCCGAAGGGGCTATGCCCTCCCCTTCGAGTCCACTCCTCCAGCCATGCCACCGCAGAACCACCGTGTGTCGGGGGACCACTTGACACTTCTGCAGGAGGAAGTTACGGCCCTCTTGGCCAAGGGGGCCATCGAGCGCGTTCCTGGGCCAGAAGTAGGGTGTGGTTGCTACTCCCACTACTTTCTGGTACCCAAGAAGGACAAGGGAGGCCTGCGTCCTATCTTGGATCTACGGAACGTCAACGGCTTCCTCCGGAAGGAGAAGTTCAAGATGTTGACTTTGGCTCAGGTCTTGGCTGCTCTAGACCCACAAGACTGGATGGTAGCGTTGGACTTGCAGGATGCGTACTTTCACATCCCCGTCCTGCCGGCCCACCGGCGTTACCTGCGGTTCACGGTAGGCCACGAGCATTTTCAGTTTATCGTGCTCCCATTCGGCCTTACCAGCGCCCCACGGGTGTTCACGAAAGTGATGGCGGTGGTCGCAGCTCATCTGCGCCGGTTAGGGGTTTCAGTCTTCCCCTACCTCGACGACTGGCTGTTGAAGGCGGGCTCGCCCCAGACAGTCGTCCACCACCTTCAGATGACGGCAGACCTCCTGCACGAGTTGGGGTTTTCCATCAATGTGCCGAAATCACACCTGTGTCCCTCTCAAAAGCTCCTTTTCATCGGAGCGGTTCTCGACTCGGCGCAGTTTCGGGTTTATCCCCCGGAACGGCGGGTCCGGGATATTCAGGCTCTGATTCCCATCTTTCAGCCGTTATCCCGGGTTTCGGTCAGGTTGACGCTGCGGCTTCTGGGGCTGATGGCCTCCTGCATCCTTCTGGTGCATCACGCCAGATGGCGGATGCGGGCTCTGCAGTGGGACCTGAAGTTTCAGTGGGCCCAGCATCAGGGCAACCTATCCGACCATGTCCTGATCTCGGAGGGCACTGCGAGACAGTTGCAGTGGTGGCTTACAGACCGCGATTGGGTCAGGGGCAGATCCCTCTCCCTTCCCCAGCCGGAGCACGTGGTTGTGACGGACGCGTCCCTCCAAGGCTGGGGTGGCCACTTGGGAGAGGCGGAGATCAGAGGCCTCTGGTCTCCGGCGGAGTCCCGGCTCCATATCAACATGTTGGAGCTGCGGGCGATTCGCCTGGCACTGAAGGCATTCCTCCCCTTTGTCAACGGGAGTGTAGTGCAGGTGTTCACGGACAACACCACCGCCATGTGGTACTGCAACAAACAGGGCGGTGTGGGGTCGTGGACCCTTTGCCAAGAGGCTCTGCGCCTCTGGCAATGGCTGGAACGTCAGGGCGTGACTCTGACGGTTCAACACCTGGCAGGTTCTCTGAACGCCAGGGCGGACGAACTCAGCCGTCGGTGCTCGGTGGATCACGAATGGCGTCTGAACTCGGATGTGGCGAGAGGCCTCTTTCAGCAATGGGGAGAGCCTTGGTTAGATCTATTCGCCACAGAAGAGAACGCGCAATGTCATCAGTTCTGCGCGTTGGAGTTTCCAAGACGGCACTCGCTCGGCGACGCCTTTCGGCGCGAGTGGAGTTGCGGTCTGTTGTACGCCTTTCCGCCTATACCACTTCTGCCCAGAGTGCTGAAGAAGATCAGGCGCGACCGGGCCCAAGTTATCCTTGTGGCTCCGGACTGGGCTCGAAGGTACTGGTATCCCGAGCTACTCAGCATGACAGTCGGTCCCTCGATCCGCCTGCCCCTTCAGGAGGACCTTCTGTCGCAGCAGCAGGGGACGGTCCTCCACCCGAACCTGTCCAGTCTCCACCTCCATGCGTGGAGATTGAGCGGCGACAGTTGAGGCCATTTGACTTGCCTCCTGAAGTCTGTGATGTCATTCTGGCAGCCAGGCGTCCCTCCACAAAGTCGGTATACGCCTGCCGGTGGAACAGATTTGTGGCATGGTGCACAGCAAAGGCTGTGGATCCCCTTTCTGCCCCTCTATCTGAGGTTCTCCTCTTCCTCCTTTCCCTTGCCCAGCAGGGCTCTGCTCTGGGCACTATCAAGGGCTATCTTTCTGCCCTTTCCGCCTTCTTGAGGCTACCTGATCAGCCATCTTTGTTCAAGTCCCCTATTGTGTTAAGATTCTTAAAGGGCATCACGCACATGTATCCTCCAGCTCCGTTCGTGATGCCTCAGTGGGACTTGAACCTGGTTTTGACTTTCCTGATGTGCGCTCCCTTTGAGCCCCTTCATTCCTGTCCTCTCCGTCTTCTCACCTTAAAGACGGCCTTCCTGGTAGCCATCACCTCTGCCAGGAGAGTGAGTGAGCTCCAGGCTCTTTCTGTTCAACCTCCTTTCTTGTCTGTTCATCCTGATAAGGTGGTTCTTCGGACCAGACCTTCTTTCCTGCCCAAGGTAGTCTCTGCTTTTCACATTGGGCAGTCCATCACCTTGCCCTCCTTCTTCCCGCCTCCGCATCCTTCAAAGGATGAAGAGCGGCTCCATCGTCTGGACCCAAAACGTGCGCTTTCATTCTATATGGATCGCACACGCCAGTTCCGGGTGGATGACCAACTGTTTGTTGGCTACGTGGGTGAGAAGAAGGGAAGGGCGGTACAGAAACGGACCATCTCTCGGTGGGTCGTCCTGTGCATCAAAGCATGCTACTCTTTGGCTCGGAAGGAGCCTCCTGTTGGGCTGAGGGCCCATTCCACTCGGGCCACGGCGGCTACTACTGCCCTGGGCCGGGGAGTCCCTTTGCAGGACATTTGCCAGGCGGCCACGTGGGCCTCGCTGCACACCTTTGCGAGGCACTACTGCCTGGACAGTCAAGTCCGGAGGGATGGCTTCTTTGGCCGTTCGGTCCTCCAGGACTTTCTGGTGTAGGTTGTATTGGTTCGCAGACCCACCACCGGGGTTGGTATTGCTGGGGTATCTATTCTAAGGTAAGGAATCTAATACTAACCTGTTTCTTTCAGATGAACAAGTTACTTACCTTCGGTAACGATATATCTGTAAGAAACAGTAGTTAGTATTAGATTCCTTACCGCCCCGCCCATCCTCCCCGTTCTGCGAACTGATACCTAGGGTTAGGGACATCCCTTTCAGGGCCCTAGTTTCAAATGGCACCAGTGTTGGTTCTCACATGGCTCTGCGTGTTCTGGCGCGGAAAAGCTGTGTGCAAAGAACTGACGTCAGCGCGCGGAGGCGGCGTCTATATACTCCAGCGACGTCATCACGGCGCACGACGCCGACGACGCGGAGCCGCAGGGGACGCCTGCAGACGACGCCTACCGACGCGCAGGGGTACTGCTACGCAAAAGTTTCCGGATCCAGACTGACGCCTGGGGATATTCTAAGGTAAGGAATCTAATACTAACTACTGTTTCTTACAGATATATCGTTACCGAAGGTAAGTAACTTGTTCATCTTGTCCTCCCACTCGGGAGTCCACCTAAGCCCCTTAATCGACCTATCCCAACGGACCCAAGCCACAAGCGGCTCGAGTGCCAATGCGAACAACAGTGGGGAAAGAGGATATCCCTGTCTAGTGCCCCTCTCCAGCGCAAAGTCAGCCGACCTATGTTTATTGACAACCACACGGGCCAACGGAACAGAGTACAAAAGGCGGACCCAAGAAACAAACTCTGGGCCTATGCCCATCTTCCCCAAAACAGCAAAAAGATATGGCCATTCCACTCTGTCAAATGCCATGGTGGCATCCAAGGATAACAAAATCGTCAGCTCATGAATTTGCGAAGCCCCCCCAAGGACCCCATTGAGCCTGCGCAGATTGAGAGCCGTATTTCGACGGGGCATAAAACCTGACTGATCCGGGTGGCTCAATGTCGTGATAACCTTCACCAGACGAGTCGCCAACAATTTTGCCAAGATTTTCGGTTCAGCGTTTAACAGGGAGATCGGGCGATAGGAAGAGCACGCGGTCTTCGGCTTGCCATCTTTGTGTAGGACTGCGATGTTCGCAACCCGCTGGTCGTACGGAAGCTGACCCCTCTCCCTACTCTCCAAAAACATGTCACGAACGAAGGGAGCCAACTTATTCGCGTTAACTTTATAGAGCTCAACCGGGAGTCCATTAGGACCAGAGGCCTTACCGGATCGGACCCCTCTAATCGCCTGCGCCACTTCGTCATTTGTAAGGGGGGAGTCGAGGAATTCCTTGTCCTCGTCCGAAAGAGTAGGCATCGGGATGTCCCGAATCAAGTCCGCGTTTTCAGACTCCGAGTGAATACATTCGGCCGCATACACCTTCTTATAATAACCAGCAAAGACATCCACAATCTCCTGCGGGTCCGTAATTTTTTCGGACCTGACGGGCCGCAGCTCTGGGAGCAGCCTGGACGCCCAATCACCCTTCTCTAGCCAGGCAATCAGCTTCCCTGCCTTATCCCCATGCTCGTACACCCTACTCTGGGTATTTGCCAACTGTGACCTCGCGTTTTCCCGGGCCAGGCTAAGATACTCATCTTTAAGGCGTAGCGGCAAGCGACACCTCCCGCTCCAGAGCTAGCAACTCCGATTCCACACTATCAATCTCAGCACGCCCCTCCTTCTTCTTCCCCGAAATATATGACAATAGCTTCCCTCTAAGGACAGTTTTATACGCCTCCCACAGGGAACATTTGGAGTCCACCGAGGCTACATTCTCCTGGAAATATCTATCGGCCACTCGCACAATCTCCTTCCTAGCCACCGGGTCCCGGAACCGCCACGCGCTAATATGTGCAACCCGGGCCACATCATGCCCACCCAGATCCAAACTAATCCAAATAGGTGAGTGATCCGAAACCCCTCTAGCTAAATGTCGCACCTCCCGGAGCCACGCCACCTGGGCCGCAGGCACCAACACATAGTCTATACTTGAGAAGGACCTGTGCGCCGCCGAAACGTGAGTGTATTGAGACTCACTGTGGTTCTTAAGCCGCCAACCATCCACTAAGCCAACAGTGTCCGCAAAGTCAGCCAACCATCTTCGGGACGGCAACAGCTCCCGAGCCGGACACCTGTCAACCTCCCCATCCATAACTGCATTGAAATCACCCCAAACAATCAACAACCCAACAGGCAGCGTCAAGAAGATCTTGGACAAATCATGAAACGTGTCGGTCTGAAGGGCCGGAGGGACATAAACAGACAAAAAGGTTACAATTCTCCCCTCCCACAACCCCGAAATGCCGACATATCTACCCCTGTTATCCGTCCACGTGGCCTGTTGGCTAACGGGAATGTGTTCTTAAGCAATATCCGACCCCTCTCGACCCAGTCGTAAACCCAGCATGCGCAACCAATTTATAGCCCCCTCTATGAAGTGCCATGCACCGCTTTCCCATCAGGTGAGTTTCTTGCAATAGCACCATATCTGGGGAGTGTCTCCGAATCAGCTGACCAACCATAATCCTCTTGACCTTATCCCCCAACCCGTTCACATTCCAACTCAAAGCGGAGATCCCCACCACCCCTCTAGCGGAAGACATCGCCAATCCAAGAAAGAACAGGATAACAAGATGGCACCCAGTGGAAAAACAAACCCCAACTAAAGCAACATACAATAGAACAATAACAAACCCCGCACCGTCTCCACCAACCCCCCTCCCTGCACCCCTGCCTACAGCTTACGCTCATCCCCAACTAGCAGTGTGCCTGTCGCCCCCAACTAATCTACAAAAATCTAAAGGTAGAAAACAGAGGAGGGCCAATGAGCCCGTCCGCCCCTTCCCCACCACCCGACTCTATGCGGGCAAACCTGCTTCCTAACAGAATACAATCACAATGCAAACTCAGACCTGCAGGATTCCCCATTGCAGTCCCCCACCAACACATCCCCGGAGCCGCTGATTACAACCCCCTGCATACTTCACATTGAACCATGTCATTGTTCTTCTGTTTCTCCCTGGTCACGGGAATCCCGGTCCGGCCACTGAACACTGTCCAACCAATCCCCTGCCGCATGAGGGTGATCAAAGAACCAGGCCTTTCCGTCCAGTTCAACTCGCAGGCGGGCCGGGAACATCATAGCGTACCTCATTCCTTTGTCCCTCAGCCTCTTCTTGACCGACATAAACCTCTGCCTCTGTTTCTGGACCGCCTGAGTGAAGTCCGGAAAAAACAAAAGTTTCGCATTTTCGTATTCCAGAGGGTCCAAAGCCTGGGCCGCCTGCAGGATAACGTCTTGATCTCAAAAGTTCAGGACCCTAGCGATGATCGGTCTAGGATTTGCACCAATGCGTGGCCTGCCACCGGGGACCCTGTGGACTCGCTCCACCGGGAACAATTTACTGAGGCCCTTGGGCTTAAGATGATCCAGGATGAGGGACTCAATAAACAAGTCCGCCGCCTGCCCCTCCGCCTTCTCCGGAACTCCCAGGATGCGAACATTATTGCATCGGGCCCGCCCTTCATATTCGTCCAGCTGGCATCCACAGACTCCCTGCAAGACCTAAGATCACGCACCTCCTGCTGCTGCTGATTGACATCATCAATCAGGCTCGTCGTCTTCACTTCCAAGGATTTGACCTTTTTGTTAGCTTTGGAGAGGTCAGCCCTGATGAGACCCATTTCAATTGACACAGAGTCTAACTTAGCGTCCATAGTCTCCATCTTCTGGCCCAACGACGTCCGGACCCCCGTGATGGCCTCCATAAGATCGTTCAATGTGGGTTCCCCTTCAGAGGGGCCGTCGTCCAAGCCGCCCCCTGCATTCTTCTTCGAATCCAGCGGCGACCCCCTAGGGAGGGTATACCTATCAAGTTTGTTGGATTGTACCTGTCTCCCCCCCCTGGTGGTCTTAAGCTGCTGCTTTTCTGCCTCCGTCCTCGCCGCCATGGCACCCTCACTCAGCGCACCCACTGTGCACCCCCGGGTGGGGCGCAAGCAGCACCCAACACAACTCTGTCCAGGATCAATAGGTAGCATCCAGCATCTCCACCTCAAAACACTGTCTCTGAAAGGAGTCCAGGAACCAGACAACCCCCGTCCAGGAGACACTAGCCCACCAGGGGAGACAGGCTGCCCTGCTCGGTGCACCAGGGCCCCCAGGGGTCAAGGCCCGCGATCACGGTAGGAGCCGCACACCGCGTATCACGCCGCACTCTCGCGGCGACTGGTCCTCCCCAGCCCCTCCAATTAATGAGACCGCGGGTCCCCGCAGTTTAAGCTGTGGGGCGACTCCCCCTTGGGTCCCTCCTGGCAAGTCAAGGATCTGTGCCGCGTCTCAGGCAGGCCATTCAATTATAGGCACCGATGTCTCCAAGGCAGCCCCCTGGGACCGCTCACCAGGCAGCCAACAGTATCTGAAGAGGGCCGGGCACCCCCTGATGGCCACCCTATTATGTCAGCATTATACAGAAAGGAGACAGCATGTAATGCTGTCTTACATGCAGGAATAGCACACCCTAGATCGCAGGACAACTCCATTCCCTTTGGAGAGCTAACCAGAGTGAGACGAAATTGCAGTGATGACAGTGTTTTCAATCAAGAAATGACTTACACCCTGAAAAGATTTGAGTCTAGGGGGTATGATAGCTCAATTCTCAAAGAAGCAGGAAGGAAAGCTCAGTCTCTGGATCGAAAAAAAACTTTTGCCACATAAATAGATGGGAAAGAAAATCAAAAAAGGAACACATAAGAGCGAGGTAGTGTTGGTGACAACATACAACACATACAGCCATAAACTATATAACATCATCAAGAAACACTGACATGTATTGAGGGTAGACACGACCTTCCAAGAAGTGATAGGGACTAAACCATCAATTGTATACAGACGAGGTGTGACCTTGGGAAACAGACTGAGTCCCAGCTTTTTTTTAATTCAAAGAAAGGAAATGTGGAAAAACAAAAAAGCCGCACATGGTTAGGAGGGCCCCTCAATGGTTTTTACAAATGTGGCCACTGTTCCATTTGCCCACACTCACTGGATAAAATCAAAACTTTCCAGTACAATACATTAACTAAGTATGACATCAAATCTTTCATGAATTGCAACAGTAAATTCGTGATATATTGTATAATATGTGTGTGCAAAAAGATTTACATAGGAAGTACAATCAGGCCAGTAAAAGAACACATACAGGAGCATATACGAGCCATCACAAACGGAAATGCTAATTACCCTATAGCAGTCCACTTTAACGAAAACCATGGGACAGCAGACTTGTTACATCTGAAGTTTCATGGTATTGACTCTCTACTTGATAATCTGAGAGGGGGGGGGGGTAAAATTCAAGGCCTCCAAAAATTAGAAGCCCTGTGGATATGTAGATTACGTGCGGTGGAACACGGGCTAAATTTTGATAGAGAGATGTTTGTTTTCCTGAAAGATTGAACTCATGCTGATATCTGGACATATTATCTTGTTCAACTAGGGCTCTAGTTGCTGAGAACTCTGACACGCATTCACATTTTATGTTACACAGAAGAGGGTTGAGTCTGGCATGAAATTGGCTCGTATGAAGCTGCGGGAATTTATCATTTTTTAGGTGGATTTAGTAAAGGGCAGTATCAAAGATATTGAAGTTTTCTGCTCTGCATTATATATCTTCGCAAATAAATGTATTTCCTGTCTGGAATTTCAAAAAATAAATTTTTCTGTAAACCCAGGTGTAGTGTAGTTCCTATTATCCCAATAGGCTCTGCGCATTGGAATAATATCTTCAATAGTATAGACGTAGGACTGAGGTTAACTAGATCTTCTACTGACGATATTAGACTTAAAGTTATGTGTGCCAGCTAGCTCAGAGTTCACTAGAAACTTTCTCGAATAGGCAAGGAGGAGTTTAACCTCCCTGGATAGACAAGAACGGATTTAGTTTCTGACAACCATAGAACATGACAACTTTGCTCCCCCTAATCAAGAGTATATCTCGAGAGTCGTGTGAAAACAAAAGACAGCTATTTTACTCTGTCAATACGTGCATTCTTAGTTTCACCAGATTGTAGAGAAAAGAAGAGACGGGCGTGTTCAATAAAAAGGTGTTATTTATTGATCAGTCTCTTTTCTCATACAAGAGAAATGAATCGCTATTATTGCAATACTTAAGGCTAAGTAAAGTGCATACAGTAAAAGCAGGATTATAAAATAATACTGTAAAAGCATTGATATGGTTTCTTAGCCATATGATACTTAAAATGGATAAAAGATATACATACATATATACATTGACTAATCGTTCTCAACTGGTGCTTCTGACTACGCCTACCCCAGTGTACCTGACCTAAGCCTAATACGTGGGCGGGAGTAAGTAAGTAGCAGTTTAAGTTAAGTTTGTTTTGCCAAGGATCTGACTCAAGAATTCTCTGTAAGGGGTTAGTCAGTTCAGTACCTGGGATTTAGAAGGCTGGAGGGCTGGTATCTCTGTCTCAGAACTCGATATCCCAGTTACCCGCGAGGGCGGCTGGAAACGCCGGAGGCTGGATTTCTCGGCAGGAGAAAAGGCAGCGTCTCTCTCAGCGCGTCAAAAGGGAGGGGCAGCGTCCGTGGGCTTTCTGCATCAGCTGGGCTCCTCGGCAAGTAGCGCTGCTCCAAGCTCGTCACCACCGTGTGTCTGCTTAGGGCAATGTCGGTATTATTTATACCTGAAAGGTGCCGAGGTTGACGTAAGGATGGACATAAATACGTCAATAAGGATGTCATAAGAACTTGTCGTTCTTACAGTCTTTACTGGAGTTCTTGGCTGAATCAAAACAATAGCTGCGGGGGATTTCCCAGGTCTGCTGGAGGTTTGATTTGTTTTGAGAACTCGGTATGCTTTCTAGGGGGGCTGGAGGAATAGTGCTTGCCTAATGTGATAGCATGCGCTATGACCTAATCAGAAAACGGGTTTCTGTGCCGTTGTATGGCTACTAGTGATTTATTAACCGGACAAGGGTCAGAAATAGGAGTATCGATACAGTTCCCATAGTAAACACATTACACCCACTCCACGGAATCTATGTCCATATTTACTAACCTAAGCATAGTAAACAACTAACAGTGTATGTGTTTATTAAACCACCCCAAAATACATTAATTTGCATTAAAAAAATGGTTTTGCGTAATACACGAAAAATGAATATAGCTACTGTATGCATTAAAACAGTGTAATCATTCAAAAGAGGATGCATATTTCATATTAGCATGAATGACTTTTGCGAAAAATAACACATGAAATGGCTCTTAATACAGAAGAAAAATGCGAGACCACTTCATCACATAAAAATACAATTCTACTTGTAAATAACCTAGAGGTCGAGGTAATGTCTCTAGAGTACCCTAAAATAGAAGTTTCTGTTCTCTAAGAATAGTTTTACTTCAAGCAGAAGATAAGTGCCCAAAACAAAATGTAAATATTTTGGTTTTGGAGAAAAAGTTCTTAGTGGCTTTGTTTTCAAAGTTGAAGGCCAAATTCAGAGTTCAGGGAATGCTGTGTGCAAGTTGCTTAAAGTCATTCTCTCTGTTCTGGTGAAAACATCATATCATTTAGATTTTCGAAAAAACAGTCTACAGCTTCTGGTGAAAGTTCGACTAGGTTGGAAAATGTCGCTACCATGCAGTCATGCGCATGATTGCTTTCAGTGATGGTTTGATCAGCATAGCTGACAGAAGGTCGTACCTGATCGATGGTGCTTTCATCTAGTACTTCACTACCCTTCAATCGTAGTGGTGAAGTCTCCACGAATGCCGTCATCAGGATAGGTAGCCGCTGGGGACAGCACAATGCATGAGCCTTTACTGGACTCAACAAAGTCTCTGCATCCAATGGCACTTCTGATTGTAGTGTGAGACAGGTGTCCAACACGCATTCTTCGCCGCATAGCATGCACCTTAGTACAGGCATAACACAATTCTGCCACAAGGGTCTGAATGAAAGAAACCAAGTCATATTCAGATCTCTTAGCTGGGCTAGTCCAAGGACTTTAGTTATGCGGTCCCGGTAGCGGATAGCTAGGATCGTTTCTTCCATTGTTGCTGGAGTCTTGTCTGTGACATGGCTTGCCATAGCGAAGCAACAGTAGCAAAAATAGGATGCCTGCTACTAGTCCCAACAGGAGAGGAAGTCCGCCAAAGATGGAATGGACGAAGTTAGGAAAAATACCCAGGATAGCTTTGAATGGTGTTAAAGCTCCTGAAAAAACTGTCTTAAATACACTTGCGATACCACTTGTATCAGAAATATTTAGAATTTGTTTAGCATTTCTGCGAAGTGTAGGGGGCTGTTTGTTGATAACAGTGAATGAATCTCTGCTGTTGTCCTTGCAACTTGGAGATCATACGTTTCTTTTGATGACGTCAACTGGGTTGGCGTCTGTAGGAGCACAGTCTTCATTCTGCTTAAAGTATCAATTCGAATAGAAGATATTTTTAAACTGGGCCATACCCTTCCCTCCCTGTCTGGAGCATCATTCGGGATCAATACTCTTTCACAGCACATGACCCTGGTAGTCACGCTTATGAGATAAGGTTTTCCTGGCAGCAAGCCACAACATCTGTGATCTACAATTAGAATGTAACTCCCGTTCGAGAGTCTTCTAAAGAATGGTTCTATTTGTGTTGCAGGTGTGCCTAGCTGGTGACATGAAGGTTATTTGAAGTCCCTTCACAGGCCCCATGCAAACTTATACCCTGACACAGAAGTATACCACTTTGTGATTTTTCACAATTTTTGCTGCTAAGAAATGCACTCTGTCCTTTATTACTGACACATGTGTGTTTATAGGGCAAGTTCCATGTTGACATAATGTATCCTTTACCCAACCTTTCATACTGACCTGCCTGTATATATTTTTGGCAGTATTGAAACTGGAAAGTCGTTATCGGAATATATATTATCCCATGTATTATCCATTCAATGACAGGTCGTTCTGACATTGTCAATGGTAATCTCTCAAGTTTTTCAATGCTCAGAATTGTATAATCAGCACCCTTTTGTGCCAAACTGATTTGTTTATCAGTAAGGTTAAAGATATTGAATAGTGACGTTGTGTTGATTAAACGCCAAGGCACATAGCCTGAACGCAGATTTTGTAACGTCCAGCCAAGCTGTACAATAGAACGTAATTGAGACTGACCGTGTTGTAACATCAGTAAGTCTTGCTATATTATATCGATTGCCGAAGACACAATACTGTCCAGTGAATATATTCTGGAAGACAGTCATTAACCCATTGTCCACAACAGAAAGTGATTTTTCCAAATTAACACGGTCAATTTCCCGTATTTTTTCTGCTGTCTCAATTTGCGTTTCTTTCCAAGCTTCGTTATAAGCTGCATATATAGAGGCCGCTATGAAACGTTTTTGACGCTGTTTGCGTGGTCCCATAATGAAATCACGCAAGTCAGCACCTTCTTTAAGTAAAGTTAAGTGTTGCTTGATTTCTGCCTGTGTGGATGTATGTAGCCATTCAAGGCAGAGTTTCCCCACACTGTAAGTAGTTACAATCCCTGGATGTTGTCTCTGGGAGTATCTAGGGTCTGGCCTGGTCAATGTGAACCCCTGTATTTTGTTCAGGAATCTGTCTTGACAGTTATTTGTGTCTGTGGGCCAGATCAACCATTGTTTCCATTCAGGATGTGTTCTGTTTTGGTTTAAAATATGGGTTACGTCTATCTCAACATCCGTAGTGCTATTACTGTCCGTTGTTGGCTTTGGAATAGACGGTTTGTTTAAGTCTTTGATTTTGGCCAGGTCAAGACAGGTAGTCTGTTGAATCGTGTCATTCAAAAATATAATTGGTTCTGGGATCATGCAGGCTCTAAATAATGCTTCTATACCTTGCACTTGCCAATCTTTTGTGCCCCAGATCGTTTTCATATCAATGTTATTGTTCCAGAAATCAAAACCGAATGTATTCATTTTTGCCAAAAATGAGTCCGAATATATCAATTTTGTGTTTGTAAGCATGGTTTTCACTCCTGTCTTATTTAACAATTTGAAATAGAATGTTTCTGCATTACTTGTGTTAAACCCTGAAAAGTATGAATATTTATCTTAAAATGTTTTTGAACTGCCTTTCGGTGGAGTTGCACAATGTTCCCATTGGTTATAATTTAAAACATTTCTAGGTTGAGAAGATTTATGCAGATAATGGTTACCATAGTGGTTGTAACAAAACATCTGATCATAATTAGATGAACCTTGCAAATAATCATGGTTTGTGAACTTAGCTGACATCACTAGATCTGACATCATATCATTAATACTTTCAAAGTCCCAATCATCAGCAAATGTGCCTGGTTTTACAAAGTCACTCAATGAAATCTTAAATTGGTGTGGATACTTCAGGAGCTCAACCGGACCATATATTTCGAAATCAGTATTGTCCCATGCTACCCCACCGGGTATAGGATTGGCTGTGAAGTATACTGAAGAAAGTTCTCTTTTCTCGATGTGTGAAGACTTGTGTGGTTTCAGGACTAAGTTGATTTTCTGACTTGCTGTGTCCATTTTAACATATTTTCCCTCAATGAAATGTCCCAAGTATAGTACCATGATGAGCCAAAGTATGAGGACAAATGCACCTAGTGCCACCCAAATTTCAATCCATGGAGAAATCAGATAGGTTTCTTTTAGTTGATGATAGAGTTCCTTCGCTTTATCTTTAAAAGTTTTTGTTGTCGGCTGTACTTCTGGTTCACTTGGATCCTCAAAAAAATCATAGAAGTTGATGAAGTAGCCGGATGCTGTTCTGTCAATTGTTCCAATTGCTTCTGTGTTCCTTTTTGCTTTAGGAATTTGCTTTGTTTCATCAGCATAGTCATGTGTTACTTCATTGTAGATTGGTGTTTCTTGATGTAAAGTTTTGATTTGGGTTTCAAGAGGTTTAAGTTCCATTGCTTTGTTGCATAGTCCTTGTTGATTCACTGTAGATTTTTCAAATGTGATTAGTCTCTCAGTTTGAACCTCTGTATTTGTAGCAAACTTTGGCGTTCTGCTACTTCTTGGGAGTCCACTTGGCCTACTACTTTTTATCGGCCACATGATTGTGGTTTAACCAGGTCGATGGATACAACTCGGTTCTCCTTTTTACCAGCAAGGGGCGGTAGTACTACTGATCTTGTCCCGTTGACCGACAAGACAGGAACTGCTTTTCTGTAAGAAGGCCCAAATTCCTTCTTTACCGCGATCTTCTCTCTGACCAGATCCCCGATCTTTGGAATCCAGACAGGCCTTGCTGGGACAGGTGGTTTCTCTTCAGTGGTTGTTGGCTGTTGTTTCAACTTTATGTTGCTCAGGTCCTTTCTTGTTTCATTTAAGTCCTGTAAAATAGCCAAACGATCTTTGATATCAAAGCATTTTTCTTTCACCACTGAAGTTTGACTATCCAAGTCCTGGATTAACATTCTAGTCCCAAACAATAATTCGTACGGACTGAGACCTCTCAGAGAATTTCTTGGCAGATTATTAAGACTACGTTGGACACTTATTAAATGTTTGACCCACCCAGCTCCCGAACCTAATACCTTCTCCATTACAGATTGCTCTATGCCTTGGTTTTTTCTTTACACCATCCCGTTTCCCTCAGGAAGGAAGTGAGAAGAGTCCCGCAATGCAATGCTCATTCTGGCCAGGCACCCCCCATAAGCTCGGGAGCTAAAGGAAAGATATTGGTCAGAACGTAGCATGCTTCTAGCGTATATGCCATTATAGACTCGCAAATCTTTTATAACAGTTCAGACGTCAGCCGAGAGTTGGGGTCTACATTATAAGTGAAAAAATAGTTTTTACATGTTAATATGACGCATCATTTATAATAGGTATTTTTATGTCTATTGCATAATCCTAAATGAAATGCATGGTAATAGACCGGCCGGTTCGCCACTGCGATCTCTATTGCAGTCTGGGCAGTTTTTTGCAAAACTGTGATGATGCAGGCTCATTCCGGGCCACCAGTATATTGATTGTAATTCTTCTAGAGAATCCTTAAGCTTAAGGTGTCTAAGACCCTCACCCATATGTGCGTCTGCTATTAACAAGATTCTCCTGTCCATGTTTGGAATTACTCTATCCCCCACTCCAGGGATTTGAGCAAAAGGAACGGAGTTTGCATCGATTATGTATGTATAATTGAGTGGATAGTTGATGGGTAGCGCTGAGCAGTCGCCTTTTGATGACGTTTTTACTGCCAGCATTGTTTCCCCGTCAATGTATTTTACTGAACGCTTTTCTCTAGCTACGGAAGCCGACTTTGTGGCTTCCGCTGTGGCTGTCTCAGCCAATGAATTCCCTGCAACGTGAACGCCATCACGCTGATGACTCAGTGTATGTATCACGTGAGTCTTTGGTAGTTCTCTCTTTAAAAGTACTACTTGTTCCCAAAGCGCTTTTTGCTTTATTGTGGCACCTGTGTCATCTTTGTAACCGTTTTGAATCCATTTCTGTAAATCGTTATTGTATGATTTGACGCAGTAATACGAATCACACACTATTAGTGTCGGGAATTCGCGATCGGCATTATCTAGCGCCATTTTTAATGCTATTATTTCAGTTTGTTGTTCTGAATTATTTTCCACTGAGTGTGTTTTCGTAAATAGAGGTCTCAGTTTACCTCCGCGCCACACGTCTTTTACAATCTCGCATGTGGCGTTGTATGCTTGCTCTCCCCAAACTGAGGGTTGAGCATGTCCGTCTGTGTATATTACACAGGCGTACTGTCGTATAGGCAGAATGTCGATTGGCAGAGGATATCCTATTTCGTATTCTAGATTTTTGTAATTTTTTCATTTCTGGATCAAAATAGTATTTTACTTTGTCCGTAGCAAGAGAATTCTCCCATTGTATCCATTCTGGATTCAGTGCCGTAGTCGGTAAATTACATGGGCTTGTTAATGCCTCAAAAGCTGATTATGCTGTTCTGACTGTAATACGTCTACCGTCAGCTTGGTCTTTTTCTCTTGCTACAGCTGTTTGAACCGCATGAACAATATTTTCCTTAATGCTGAACGTTTTTTCAGCTTCCGTGTACAAGTGTGAATTGTATGCTATTGGTACCGTTTCTCCCTCATTAGAGGTTAGGTATGTGAATCCGCATCTTCCTGGGATGACTCGAATCACAAGGTTGCGTGTGTTATCACGTGTTTGCAATTTTGTTTTAGCTAACATGTCTGTTTGCAATGATCTCAAAATTTCTGTGCGTTTTTGAGTCCAGTTAATTCTTTTAAAATCTGGTTTTATTAGATCATAGAGGGGTTTGACCCTGTCTGCATAATTTATAATGTAAGTTCTTCCGAAATTTAGGAAACCTAGAATTGATTGTAAGTTTTTTTAGCGTTCTAGGTGCTTGGATTACAGCACATTTCTCTAGGAAATTGTCAGCCAGGCTTTTGCCTTCACTTGATAGTTCATATCCTAAAAACAGGACAGTTAGATGGGCAATTCTTGACTTTTTAAAGTTGAATTTGTAACCCTCTGCTGCGAATCCAAGTTTTATGGTGTTCACTCTTTTCAAGTGAGTATCCAAGTCATCATCTGTTAGATAGATGTCATCGACATAAGATAATGCCTCATCATCATATATTTGTAGTAACTCTGTTACTCTCGCTGAGAATAATCCTGGGCTGTTCTTGAACCCCTGTGGTAAACGACAGAAATATTTTTTGCGAGCCGTTTACTGAGAACGCGGTCAAATATCTGCTTTCTGGTGCTATATTTTGACAAAAGAATCCATTAGAGATGTTTAGTGTTGTTTTGTATTTTTTGCGCACTATGTTATTCATTAGTGCTGCACTGTGTGAGTTTTGTACTGCAAAAGTTTTGCAACATGAGTTCAAATGTCTGTATCCAAAACAAGACGATATGAATCATCTGCTTTGGAGACAGGAAACAAAGGATTGTTCATTTGTGAGGTGCAAGTTTCAATCACCCCCTGGTATTCAATTTGATCTAGGATCTCTTTTACCTGTTTTTTAGCTTCTTGCTTAATTGGGTACTGCCTCTGTGCAGTTGGTTGTGATTTTAACTGGATTTTGTGAGGAGGAGAGTCCTCATCCCATCCCACATGGTTTTTATATAATGCAGGAGCTTGGGCTACTGCCCACTTTCTTGCAAGTGTATATTTTTTATGAATTGGAATATGATTTGAGAAGGCAGGCATAATTATTTCTTCGCCATGAGGGCACTCCCTGACAAACTCTGGTGGCCAGTCTTTTTCAGCTAGAAGGATGTCATAGCCCTTGGAGAGATTATCCCAAAATAGACCCCTTATTTTCCTAGTCTTATCCCCCTCTATACGCAATGTTATTTCATATATTTTATGAGGTTTGCTAACTCTGGTACCTGCAGTTTCCACCTGAATGTATTCATTCGTGTCCACTGTCTCCAGATGATTCATCAGGATCTTGCGAGCTATGCTCACTTCTGCTGCGCTGTCTAGCATTGTCTGAGCCCATTCTCCGTTTTTCAGCTATGTCCTCAGTATCCTCGGCATGTTTGATTACTTTAATACTGGCTACCTTCTTCTTTGGAAATTGTAATTTTTTATTTTGATGAGCAGGTTCCTTGTCTTTGGACTTGACGTGCTCTTCCCTGTGTTCGGACCGTCCTCTTCTTTCCAATTTCTGCGAGGAAGTCTGAAAAGATCGAGAGGGACGTGTATCAATATCTTGATATCTATCAGGTTTCTTCACATTATCCCTATTTCTAAGGTTGTATCTTTTCCCAGAGGGCTCCCTTTGGGGAGACTTGTGTCCTTGGTCCGGAGATCTTTCTCCCCGCCGAGGAGACCTTCCTCTGGACTGGAATCTCTTTTCTTTGGGAGTGGATTGTTTATTTCCATCCCAGCTCTTTTTTTGAGTGTTAAGATTATTTTTAATAAATACCTTTTCAGGATTTTCAATTAGTTGGGGTTTCACCGGTATTCCACCCAAACTATCTCTTCCTAGTTCTTCATAGGATTTTTCTATGATTCTGCCAATTTCAAATGGTTGGTCTGCTATATCTGTCTCTTTCAACCTCTGGCGGATCGCCACATTTGCTGCTTCTCCCTTTATATTGGCTAGTAATATTGCCGAGACCTGCTTGAAGTCTTTCAGTAATTTCATACCCAGAGTTAGGGCAGGTTCTGGACAGTATTCATTTTGAATCTGTTTTAGCACTTCTGGTATTACCGACATGGATGGAACACCATGTGTTTTTGTGTAAATGGAAGCAAAGACTGTACCCCAAGTGTCACAGTCCTCCACATGTGGTGCGATTCCCATTGGAAGACAGATAGTCAGAATTCTGTGTTTCTCAACAGGGGTGCTATCTGGAAATACCGCCTCTATTTGAGTGATTTTTTGTGCTAACCAGAATGGAATTTGTTCCCGTTTAGCGGGTACTTTACCTAGACAGGACTGTATGTTCTGTGGTGTAATTTTATTTGTGTTCCCCTGATGAGGGGTCAGCTGTGGAATTTTAATAGCTGGTTGGACTGTTGAAGTCCGCATTACATATTGGACTAATTGTCTGTGTATTTTAATTAGTTGTTTTAGCTGTGCTAAAAGATCTGGTGCAGACATTTCTTCAATGTCTGGATGTGGTGTGTATCCGGCTAGGACCGGCCACGTTGCTCCTGGTCTACCTAGTGGACCGAGCCTAGTGATGTGATTATTATGTTGTAGGGCGCCTTTAAACCAGAGCAGGTGCTCTTGGTATTTTAGTGGTATTTCCACCTCCTCGAAAGGAGTGTACTCATCCGGAGGTTCCTCTATTTTGTAATAGTGGAATTCCTTTGTTACAGCATTTGCTGCTGGAAAGTTTATCCACGAATAGAATACCTCTGTCTGCCGATACTCATGTGCCTCAATTACGAATATGACTGTACCACCTCTTGGTGTTAGTCCATTTTCTATAAGTTTTAAGGTTATAGGTTTTTCTTATGCTGACCGGGATGAGTATTGCACCCGGGTCAGTTTGCAGGACACTATTGTCATCTGCTAGGAGTTGAGCTGCTACTCTAGCTGTCTCCCTTTCTACTTCACTGTCTGACATTTTACTGACAGGAAGGTTTTTTTGTTTATTCGCAGATCAGGTTTCTATGGAAACAAAATTAGATGCACAATATTTTGGAACAGTGTATCCTTCAACGTTGAATAAACCAAGAACCATACATAGGAGTCTCCTCCTACTAAGCTTGGCGGATTTAACCTTTCACCCACTCCAGACGTCTTTGGAGTTTTATGGGAAAAAAGGGTCTGTGTGAAAAAGCACGACTGAGTTACTCTAATGCCTTGCGTTCGTTTTATCGCCTTACCAAATGTTGGGCGCCATGTAGTGTAGTTCTTATTATCCCAATAGGCTCTGCGCATTGGAATAATATCTTCAATAGTATAGACGTAGGACTGAGGTTAACTAGGTCTTCTACTGACGATATTAGACTTAAAGTTATGTGTGCCATCTAGCTCAGAGTTCACTAGAAACTTTCTCGAATAGGCAAGGAGGAGTTTAACCTCCCTGGATAGACAAGAAGGGATTTCGTTTCTGACAACCATAGAACATGACAACTTTGCTCCCCCTAATCAAGAGTATATCTCGAGAGTCGTGTGAAAACAAAAGACAGCTATTTTACTCAGTCAATACGTGCATTCTTAGTTTCACCAGATTGTAGAGAAAAGAAGAGACGGGCGTGTTCAATAAAAAGGTGTTATTTATTGATCAGTCTCTTTTCTCATACAAGAGAAATGAATCGCTATTATTGCAATACTTAAGGTTAAGTAAAGTGCATACAGTAAAAGCAGGTTTATAAAATAATACTGTAAAAGCATTGATATGGTTTCTTAGCCATATGATACTTAAAATGGATAAAAGATATACATACATATATACATTGAGTAATCGTTCTCAACTGGTGCTTCTGACTACGCCTACCCCAGTGTACCTGACCTAAGCCTAATACGTGGGCGGGAGTAAGTAAGTAGCAGTTTAAGTTAAGTTTGTTTTGCCAAGGATCTGACTCAAGAATTCTCTGTAAGGGGTTAGTCAGTTCAGTACCTGGGATTTAGAAGGCTGGAGGGCTGGTATCTCTGTCTCAGAACTCGATATCCCAGTTACCCGCGAGGGCGGCTGGAAACGCCGGCGGCTGGATTTCTCGACAGGAGAAAAGGCAGCGTCTCTCTCAGCGCGTCAAAAGGGAGGGGCAGCGTCCGTGGGCTTTCTGCATCAGCTGGGCTCCTCGGCAAGTAGCGCTGCTCCAAGCTCGTCACCACCGTGTGTCTGCTTAGGGCAATGTCGGTATTATTTATACCTGAAAGGTGCCGAGGTTGACGTAAGGATGGACATAAATACGTCAATAAGGATGTCATAAGAACTTATCGTTCTTACATTCTTTACTGGAGTTCTTGGCTGAATCAAAACAATAGCTGCGGGGATTTCCCAGGTCTGCTGGAGGTTTGATTTGTTTTGAGAACTCGGTATGCTTTCTAGGGGGGCTGGAGGAATAGTGCTTGCCTAATGTGATAGCATGCGCTATGACCTAATCAGAAAACGGGTTTCTGTGCCGTTGTATGGCTACTAGTGATTTATTAACTGGACAAGGGTCAGAAATAGGAGTATCGATACAGTTCCCATAGTAAACACATTACACAGGAAGTGGAGTATTCTGATTGGTACAGTGTATTGGTAAATTTGTGAGAAACTATGTTTTGTTAGGCTGTGTTTGAGATTCAATGTTCAGACATATGAAAAATAACTATAATGTAGATGGAGAATATGTAAGGAAAAGACTATGACATTGAAATTGTTGATATTACTGTGTACTTTAATGTAGAATTGTGTATATGGAAATGTAGAAAGGCAATAAGACAGGATGCTGTCTCTTTTAAATAGTATTGCACTATAGCGGTGATCTTTAAAGAGACGCTTATCTATACTTATGTATCTTTACTCTTTCAATTAGAGGAGTCTACACTACATTTACTAAATATGACCAGGATCCTATTGTGTATATATATAAAAAATTAAAGTGTTTAGCGAATATCATGATCGCAAAAAGAATGGCATTTTCGCCTATCTTTTGCGAAGGACTATCCACCTAACTATGGCAAGGTCGAGTAACTCTGGGCCGATCTGATTTTAGGACGAAATGTTATACCCTATTAACACCTTGCCTGCTAAGGCAATTCCCGCTGGGTGCTGAACATCTAGAAACTCCATTGTTCATGACAAGGTCAGCTCGTCATAAGCACAGCTCCAGTGTACTGCGTGACGAGCTGTTCTTGTCATTAGCATGGAAGTGGTTAAGTTTCTATTTCATATTTTTTCTACTAAACTGATCATCTGAATTTGGCACTAAATATATACAAGAATAGGTCTCTGAAAGGAAAAGTAGTTGTAACGAGAGATCGAACTACCAAAATGGCCGCATTATTCGATGTTTTTACGCATTACGCATAAGACGCAACGTAGAAGGTAAATAGTTTAAGCATTTCACAGCGAGCCGATAATTTAAGGCAGCATTTGATTGATTGATTGATTGATTGATTGATTGATTTTGGGTTTTATAAAGCGCACAGCGACCCTTGGGTATCCCGGCGCTATTAGCGATTGGTAAACAGCAGTGCTGTTCCTTTTGGACTATACTTTGTTTGTTATGTATTTTTCAGTCAGGCTATATATACAACTGGAGGACCTGGGTGTACGGCACCCGCCCTCCCTGTATAGGCACGAGCACAATGTTTTAGAGGATCCGTGCCTTCTTATCAAGGAAGGTAAGCGTGGAGAGTGGTTTTTTTTCCAGGCATATGCTCTTAAGATATAACAGAGTTACAATGTTAACAGAGAGGCTTGCAAGATAGGAGCCGTGGCATTTTTTCAGCTACAGTGTGTCTTCCATTTTTGTCTATTGCAGTCACGCTTTACGCTATTATAACCAAGTGGCAGTGACGTGTGACACCCATTCTTTGGTTTGAAAATTACTACGTGTTTCCCGGAACTCAAGTAAAATACGATCAATATCACTCAAGAAAGGTGAACAATTATACTTGTTTTGTATAACATATACGTTTTTTTTCTAAAGGATGATAAAATGTAGAGACTAAAGGGGCCAATTACTATTATGGTTGAGAGAACTTGCGTTCTATTTTATTACAGTGTTTTTTCAGAAAACTTTTCATTTACCTTCTACTGATTTGAAGTCACATTCGAAAGATCCTTTCCATCTGATTGTTGCCTGAACTTCTTGGTTTGGAAGTAAGTTAGACCGAGAAGAGCCACTGAATAACGCTTTGTATAATTTTGTCTATATGATGACGGCAGTTCTCCGTACTGTGTTGTTTTAAACGTTAGTGCTTAGCATTTAACTTTAAAGTCGTGGTAGATCTTTTTCCATATTCTTGTGTGAAGGGCTTAACTGGATGTCCTTTGCCGCTCATTTGTTTAAACAGCCTAGATACTGACTTCGTAGATTATCATTGGAAGAGTCTTTAAGATGAGACTCTCTTAGTATTGTGTGGTTATGTTTGGCCAACATTATAGTTTATCTTAATTTTGTGAATCATTATTTTTACTAGTTACTAAGAGTAACGGACACCGGTACATGAACGGCCATTTCACAACAAGGCAGGTTTTGGATTATCACGCCAGGGCGCTCGGTGTTCGAGGTGTCCAATTGGATATCTACAATTCACCTATAGAAATTCAACTTTTTGCAAAGGTATTTTTTGTCTTTTGGCTGGGGTCATGGATCTCTTCTGTAACTATTAGCACGGGTGTCTCCATTTGGGCACGTTGGATGAACTGTCCACTTTTCTGTTCACAGATCACTTCTTCATATTTCTGTGCACCTACAATTTTAATTAAGTGCACACTGGAGTCACTATCTTAATTCGATTACACTCTTTTAGTATGATTGGTGTCACATGTATAAATTTTATGAGACTCCAATGTTGTATCCACCTAGTTTTATAAACAATATAAATTAGAGAGAATGGAATTTTAAGAGTATTGAAATCTCTCCATTGGAATGTTTTATAATATAATATAATTTTGTTAACAGCCTTGAGAAAGTCGCTAATTAGCGACGAAACACGTGTCGGCTGTAGCTGTAACAACTTGTGTTCAAAAAATACTATGATGAAGATTGCTTGCTGAACAAGAATCTACTTTATGAACTCTACATTAAAACTATTTTGCTGATTAGGTTTATTCAACTGTTTATATATGGACTGCTGTGCTCTGTCTTTGTTCTTGATTGAGTGATATATTCGGGGTGGCCCGTTTTATATTAGAATATACTGTGGGTGGCACGGTATAAGACATTGAGCACGCTTAAAAGAGAACGTTTTGAAGAGACTTTGATGCAAACATAACAGAGGTGCTGGCTACGTCGCTAATTTCCACAGCCACCTTTTTTCTCAGGATCTAGAGTTGCCTTAGTTGAAATGTTGTCACTGATGATTTTTGATGTCTTGTGAAAGTTCCACTCAATTTGGAGCATGACTCCACGTAAGATGTCTAGTTTGAAACAAAATCCATAGCAGATGTTAGTCTAATGCACTGATGCACTCATGTGTTTTTTGGGGCTTGAGAGGGGATGCATTATATGAGATCTGTGACTTAATGCACCCTACAGCCATATTAGTTAATGAGGAAAACACAACAGAGTTAAGATTTTCATCTGGTTGGCTTGAATCCGCTAAAAATGCTTTTGAACCAGAAACCCTCCTACAGCAGTCATTGTCATTTGTGTCTGGCGCCAGAAAAATCAAGAGCGTTCCTAAAACCTATTCCTAGCCTGGAGAAAATTAAACCTGATGTAACTTTGGCTTACTCTTATTCTAAACTGGTTCAAATGTAAGCTATTAAGAAGTCAATGTGGCCATGTGAGACTCTAGTGATAGTTTAAGGACTGCTGACTTTA
Source organism: Lissotriton helveticus (assembly GCF_964261635.1). Lineage (NCBI taxonomy): Eukaryota > Metazoa > Chordata > Amphibia > Caudata > Salamandridae > Lissotriton > Lissotriton helveticus. The sequence goes on along the minus strand of NC_136057.1, from coordinate 1,502,144,870 downwards.
ACGCTAAACTCCTGGCAGGGAATTTGCCAGGGAGCCAGTAATTTGGCAGATTTGAAAAACTTTTTGGCATAGGCTCATTAAAGTTTCTAACATTGAGATTTATATAGACCTGTAGAACACAACAGATTAGATCTTTTTTCAGAACAGCACTTTCTAATCCCAACAAGATTATCTATGGAGGTTCAATTATTGTTCTCTGTAATCTAAAGGACAGGAGAGGTGTTTTGTTTTACTACTGACCACAACAGAAATGAAACAGAACCTCTTCATGCAAATTCTTCAACCTACCAGAATTCTCATTAAAAAGTTGTAAGGTTGTAAAGTCAACCTTGTAGACCAGCTATCCTAGTGGTAGCATGGACAAAGCAGTCTTAGGCTAAACTCAAGAGGGAATGTGAAGCCAGCTGTTTTAAACTATGTAACCCCTTTAATACCAAGTGAAAGGACACCACACAGGTTGTATATCAAAATATGTATGTATTTATTTCTAACACAATCCTCTGAACTCTTTATGAGGTCAGAGGCACAAGCACATAACAAGATACTTAATTAAAATACAATAAGTTGGATAAAATACAGTAATGCCCTTGGGACACTTCGAACCATATACTAAAATAGTGGTATAAGAACCACGTCACGAACAAAGGAAAGGCCTAGGGCCTGGAGAATCGCTGGGGCTACGCTGTACTAGCAAATTATAGGAAGTAGGAGGCCCATGGGATGCGCGTGCAGTGTCTTTGCACGCACGCAAGTTACCATAGAGTTAGAATGGGCACAAAAGAATTAGAAACTAGTTCTTTTAGGACACTTCCGGATGGACTAGGGAAGAGCTACTTGAAACTAGGACACTAGGATAGTCAATACCCACATGAGTACCAAAATACTCGCGTTACCTCACCCACACGAAACGGGTGCATAAGTGACAAAGTGTGTCGGGTTTCGTCGCTGATTCCTATGGAGCCTTGGAGAAAGATGCTGCAGCCGACCAGGAGAGAAGTGTCCGGGTAGATCCAAGGGCGGATCGAGGATGAAGAGTACCTGAAAGCAGAGGGGACAGAGTCTGGGTGACTAGCCAGTGACCAGGAAGGAACCAGGCAATGTCGCGAAGCAATCAGGTGCTGTCGTGAAGCTTGTCTCTGCAGCCACGTGGACCAGGAGGTGTCGACAATGACCAGGAGCTGGATACGGACTCTCCCACGAAGGCTCTCGCTGTCGGCGGTGTCGGCTTCCGGATTGGAGTCAACAAGCCTTGGCAAAGGCAACCCCTGCAGGAATCGAAGATGGCTTCTTGATCAGACCAGCAAGGTCTGATGAGCTTCTCCTTTTCAGGGAAGCAGGGGCCAGTCTGGAGCAACCACACCAGCATTGTAAATTCAAATGTTCGTTGTCGCAGAGACCACTAGCCAACGGGCAAGTGACCAGACAGCCGTGTCGAGCAGGAAAATGCAGAAGGGCCCCACGCAGAACTCGTGGAGTGTGGAGGGCTGATCTTCGGTGCAGTTGGTGCTCGGGGCTGGGGCTTCTCAATACCCAATGCACAACTTCGAGGGTGCCTCAGAAGTTGCACGGAAAGCAATTAGCTGGCTTTCCAAGATGGCCGGTCCCACGTCTCTCGTTGCCTCCACGGGTCTCAGCTCTGCTGTGACTGTGGATCGGGCTGTTGGATGTCTGGAAGTCCGGGTCTTGTTGGCTCTGTGCTCAGGCTCCGGTGGGAGCATCGACAAAGCAAACCGTTGTTCGCTTGATGGTGCCTGCTTGCACAGGGTGGTCACTCGTGGACCACAAGGGAGATTCTTCAGTTGTCTTCTTGCATACTAGATCGTCGAAGGTACAGAGTTTCGTTTCAGAGTTTGTCAGGATAAATCTAAAGTTTTGGGACTCAGCTCCTACCCATATACCAAATTTAGGGGCTGGATTACCTGCTAGGTACCTCCTATGGGTGGGACCAGGGAAGGGGGTGGTTACACCCCTTTCCCTTTGTCCAGTTTCGCGCCAGAGCTGGGGCTGGAGTGCCCCAGCACCGGTTTGAACTGGACGATGCATGGGACACCTTGTGTGCCCCAGGCAGTGTCTCATTTCATTCAGCCCTCCCTGCCCCAATACACTATGGCCTGTCTGGGGTGGTGCTAGCACCTCCCAAGACAGGAAACCTATTCTCCAAGCCTCCCACGCTGGAAGGACTCTGAGCAGCAGGAGGTCAGACTTGTGTCTGTGGCAGCAGCATCCATTTTGTGATGCTGAGGCTCTGGTTAACTTTAACCGGGATTAGTAGGAACAACATGTCTTCTCCCTCTAGAAGGGTGGAATGCTACCCTGTCACCAGAACTGGCGAGGGGGGTAGTATTCCAAAGCGTATGACACCTTACACAACATGTTTTGATAAAGCCAAACCAAAGTTAGCATTTAACCGCGAGGTTCATAATGCACTTAAGAGTATATGGTATGGCTATATCATAGACCAGCATAAGGACATGGTTCCGAAAGCTGCAGACATTCTCAGCTCATGCTAGAGCACCATCTCACATAAAACCAAGCACTCTGCCTTCATGATTGTTAAGGCCTGCCATAGGAGTGACTTATAGGTGCATATGTGTCTATATATAATGGTAACTATAGGAATAAAGAAAAACCAAAGGTGATGATGGACGGAGCGTTGACAATACAAACACTCACCCCCAGTCAACTGATCTGGGTTTAATCCATCACCGTTCTTTAGCTCACTCCGCCACCCCAGTTCAGACATGGCCATATGCAAATCAGTCTGACCCTGTGCCTCATGGGAACAGTCCAGCCCGAACTGCCAAGCCATGTTTTCCCTGGACCGGAATCAAGCTTCCCAGGACCGGTTTCTGGCATTACAGCCGTCTTCAGCCGGGCTTGCTTGACTCCAGTAGCAAAGTGAGCAAGGGACTCACGTTTGAGCATACCCTGCCAACTTAGGGTGAACAAAGAAAAACCAAAGGTGATGATGGACGGAGCGTTGACAATACAAACACTCACCCCCAGTCAACTGATCTGGGTGTAATCCATCACCGTTCTTTAGCTCACTCCGCCACCCCAGTTCAGACATGGCCATATGCAAATCAGTCTGACCCTGTGCCTCATGGGAACAGTCCAGCCCGAACTGTTGACTGGGGGTGAGTGTTTGATTTGCTCAAACGCTCCGTCCATCCTCCCCTTTTGTATAGGTATAGGAATACTACACCTAAGCAAGAGGTGATTGTGAGAAGTTGGCCTGGTATATGATGTCCACAGTTCTGTGGGCACCTTGTATCAGTCCAAACAATCCCTTATGGTGATGGTTGTAAGTCAACCTTATAGACAAGCTATCCTAGTGGTAGCATGGACTAATCAGCCTTAAAGGCTTAACTCAAGAGGGCATGTGAAGCAAGCTGTTTTACCATATGCAATCCTGTAATACCAAATGAAAGGACACCACACAAGTTATATATTATAAAAATATATGTATTTATTCTCAGAATAATCCCCACTACTCTTTATGAGCAATAAAGCACAAGCTTTTAAACAAAGTCACAATATAACATATACAAGTTGCACGTTTTTGGATGAGGCCGGTGGCCACTCAAACCATATATCAAAAAAGTGGTATAACAATCACTAATCGATTGGGGGTACGGCCTAGGGCCTTGGGAATCGCTTGGACTACAGTGGACAAACAGCAGTTAGGACGGGAGTAGCCCGCGGGATTCGGGTGCAGTGCAGAAAGCACAAGCATGCACCAAAGTAAAGTCAATGGTGCGTAAAAGTTATCGTTTTACAGATTAAAGAGTCTTCCGACTGGACTAGGACTACCAAACTTTAGAGTTAGGCACTAGAGGTGTGTACCAGTGTAAGAACACCGGCGCTAGTAAGTTACCTCACCCACAGGAAGCGGGTGCATAGGTGCCAAAGTGTGTCGGGTTTTGTCACGCAGTTCGATGGTGCCTGAAGATGAAGATGCAGCAGGCGTCCAGAAGAGAAGTGTCCGGTGCGATCCAAGGGTGGATCGAAGCTGGAGGGTACCTGAAAGCAGAGGGGACAGAGTCTGGGTCACTGGGCAGTGACCAGGGAGGAACCAGGAAGGAACCAGGCAATGTCGGGCGCAATCAGGTCGATGTCGGGTGCCTTGTCTCCGCTGCCACGTGGTCTCTGGGGCACCGAGGATGTCCTGGAGTGAATCACGAGCTGTCCCACGAAGACTCTCGCTGTCGGCGGTGTCGGCTTCTCGATCGGAGTCAACAAGCCTAGGCAAAGGCAACCCACGCAGGATTCGAAGATGGCTTAATACTCGGACCAGCAAGGTCTGAGCGGGTGCTCCTTTTCAGGGGAGTGAGTGCCAGTCTGGAGCAACCAGACTAGCTGTTCAAAGTTGAAGGTTCGTTGGTTCTGGGGCCACTAGCCAACGGGCAAGCGACCGGTCCAACGCGTTGAGCAGGAAAATGCAAAAGGGCCCCACGCAGCACTCGTCGAGTGTAGAGGGGTGAGCTTCGGTGCAAAAGCTTCTCGGGGCTGGAGCTTCTCAAACTCCAATGCACAGCTTCGAAGGAGCCTCGGATGCTGCACGGTCAGCGCTTTGTGGTTACTTCAAGATGGCCGCTCCCACGCTTCAGGTCACCTCCACGGGTCCCAGCTCTGCATGGACTGTGGATCGGGCTGTTGGAAGTCAGGAAAGCTGGCTCTTGCCATCTCTGTCGCTCGAGTTCCGGCGGGAACTGCAACAAAGCAAACGTCGAGGTGCTGGATGGTGCCTGTTTGCACAGGGTGGTCACTCCTTGACCACAAGGGAGATTCTTCAGTCTTCTACGTCGAGTAGGATGTCGAAGGGTCCAGAGTTTTGTTTCATAACTTTCAGTCAGGATAATCTGATGTGCATTGGCACTGCTCCCACCTATATTCCAAATCTGGGGGCTGGATTACCTGCTAGGTCCCTCCTATGGGTGGGACCCAGGAAGGGGCGGTTACCCCCCTTTCCCTTTGTCCAGTTTGCCGCCAGGACTGGGGCTGGAGTGCCCCAGAACTGGTTTGACTGGAATCTGCCCAGGAACACCTTGTGCGCCCCAGGCAGTGTCTAGTTTCATTCAACCCTCCCTGCTACAATCCACTATCTCCTGTCTGGGGTGGTGTGACACCTCCCTGTGACAGGAAACCCTTTGTCCGAGTCCCCACTGCCAAGTTTCGGTCAGCAGCAGGAGGTCAGAAATGTGTCTGTGGCAGCAGCATCCATTTTGTGATGCTCGGGCTCTGGTTAGGATTAACCGCATTTGCAGTAAGTAACATGTCTTCCCCTCCTGGAGGGGTGGGACGCTGCCCCCACCGTCAGAATCGACAAGGGGGTAGCATTCCACGTTGTATGACACCAAACACGACATGTTTTGATAAAGCCAAACCGGAGTTGCAATAACCGTAAGGATTATAATGCACTTAAGAGTATATGGTATAGCAGTATCATTGGAACAGCTATAGGGAAATGGTCCCGCAGGCTGCAGACAGGCTCAGCTCATGCTAGAGCACCATCTCACATAAAACCAAGCACTCTGCCTCCAGGATTGTTACGGCCTGCCATAGGAGTGGCTGATAGGTTTATATGTGTCCAAATATAGGTTTAGGCATAGGTATACTATACCTAAGCAAGGGGTGATTACACCACCTTGCCCCAGCTGAGGGATCAGCCAGTTGTGTCAATTTAAGAACCAGCCAGGGGTGGCAAAAGCTATGCTTCAGCCCCTGGTAGGCCTTGGATGCTCCTATTCCCTGGGCACCTATAGTGCACTGTACAGGGGCTGACAAGGAGTCCTGTACCAATTTGGTTATGTACCTATAGTACATGTCTGTGAATTTAGAGAGAGAACAGCAGGCTGTGGGTCTGATTAGCAGGCCCACAGCCACATTATGTCATAAACCAGTGAAGCAAAAAGCAAAAATTGGGGTGACCATAGGATAGCAGACCCTACTCTCCTACAGTGATTACACGACCTTGCCCCAGCTGAGTGATCAGCCAGTTGTGTCAATTTGGATGGCCAGCCAGGGGTGGCAAAAGATATGCTGCAGCCCCTGGTAGGCCTTGGGTGCACCTATGCCCTGGGTACCTGTGGTACACTGTACAGGGACTCACAAGAGTGACCCACATCCCAATTGGTGATGTACCTAAAGTACATGGTGTGAAATTTAGAGAGAGAATAGCAGGGCTGTGGGTCTGATTAGCAGGCCCACAGCCACATTAAGTCGAAAACCAGTGAAGCAAAAAGCAAAAAATGAGGTGACCATAGGAAAGCAGACCCCACTCTACAATAACAATTATTTTTTGTTCAATATTCTGTAATTTTCAGGATGTATAAGCAGACACTGTATACTTAGATGGCACCCATGGCTTCTTTTTTTTGTTGTTGTATGTGTTAATATAAAGAATTAAAAAAAAAACTTCTTTAGATGGGCCAATCATGATAGCAACGGCTAAGTTTTTAGGTCAGGTGTGGGTAACTCGGTGGACTGGTGGAAGGTTCAAGTAATCAAATCCATTGTATAGTATGGGATATTGTATTACTATTGATTGATGCATTATATGTTTCATTTGATGCATTTTAACTGTAGTTGGACAATTTTCTATCATGTTAAGTATTGGCCACTCACAAGGGTTTGTTTTTAGAACTAGTTTTTATATTGTGTTATTTATTATTTCAAAGATGAAAGTGACATGTTCTTGCACAATCAAGTCTCTAGACCCAGTGAATATTTGCCATGGCTAACCCGGCTTTTATTGTTGTATTGTGACAACTTTTGTGATTTTTATTTTAAATCGAAATAAAGTTTATAAACTGAAACTGAAACTGAAACTAAACAATACAAGTCACACAGCTAATACACAATAAGTTGCACAGTATACGTTATGCCCTAGGGGCCTCACTAACCATATACTAAGAAAGTGGTATAAGTACCACGTGAGAGTTAGAAAGCAGGCCTAGGGCTTGTAGAATCGCTGGGGCTACACTAAGCAACAAAGGTTAAGAAGTAGGAGACCCACGGGAGCCGCGTGCAATGTCTAAACACAGGAGTGGGTTCCCATTGACTTTCTAAGGAGTTCGTAAAAGTTACAAAGTTACAAGTTAAGGACACTTCCGGATGGACTAAGACGGAAACCTTTTATTATTATTATTATTATTATTTCTTTATTTCGGCCATATATGGCCATAAAAGTCACATACATACATAGAAAAAGCAATCGAGCAATATGCATGGCAACCATTAATTTAAAAAGGTAAAAAATAATTTTTGCATTTTCATTTTAAGATACATTTCATTTTAGTGATGTAAGGATTTTATAAACATAAGCCATTTAAAAAGTTTTTCATGTTATAAAAAAAAAGGGTTTTATGAATACGTACACCTGTCCAGCTCAAAGAACCTGTCCTTGTTTCTTACGAATTATATAGACAGAATAAAGGAATTTACTCAAGCTAAATACAATATACTGGGTTGAATTACTTTTCATGATCCTATAGGCTGTAGAACAGGATCTGGTTCCCAAGAGGTTACACATTGGTTTTAGCCATTTCTTTCTAGCAATCACATATGCACTGCAAACAAAAAACATATGAACCTCGTTCTCTATGCAGGCAATGGAGCACATAGGGCAACACCCCGTTGTAACATTCAATTCTCCCAGTCTTTTTTGTGCCCATCGTTCTGTATTATAGCTCAACATAAGTATCCCGTATCTAAACTTTAAATAGAGGGACTTTGCAATGGGTGGCTCTATCTCATCCAGGAATGATTCAAAATAGAACTCATCCTTAAACGATAGAAAATCCCGAACTGCGGACCCAGCTCTAATTCCATCCACTATTTTTTCACTCATGTGAGTCCAGAAGGCTCGCTTGACTATCAATTTTGAAGAAGTAGACAGTTTGTCAGGAGTTTCCCACATTGAGTATAGGCCCAGGAGTGTAAACCATTTTTTTATATGCACTAGCCACTGGATGGAGTTTAGAGAATCAAGAATCAATAGTTCTTGTAGGCCATTTCTATATTCTATAAGCTCCGGGGTGGTCCATAACCTGACCCAGAATATTAATGGTCTTAGAATAGCAAAATGGTCTGTTCTCCTAAAATTCAGATCAAGTTGAAGGGGTAACAGAGGTGTACTATTTGGGACCCTTACAATGGCCCGCATAAATTTGTTATCCAGGCTCTGAAAACTTTCTTTTGCCCAAGGGCCCCATATCTCTGCTCCATATAGCACAGCAGACTGAATTTTAAATTTAAAAAGTTCTAAAACAGGGGTTACACTTTTGCTTGTGCTGGCATTCATTTTGCAAATAATTGGTTTGGCATTGTGGGCATATGATATCTTACTTTTCTCAATTTGGGCCTTCCAACTTAGTTTTGAATCGAGTACAACGCCCAAATAAGAGAAGTTTTCCACAGTGCCTAGTTTTTGACTCTTCAAGGTCAAGAACTCTCTGACTGGTTTACTAGGATTTAATGACATACATTTTGTTTTGTCAGCATTAATTTCCAAACCCTTTGTCAAACAGTAGCAGCTAAAGGAGTTAAGGAGTGCCTGGAGGCCCTTTTTTGTCTGAGATATGAGTATGGTATCATCTGCGAAGAGCAACGCAGGTACCCTTTCTCCATTGAGCTGCGGGGAATCATTAACACTGGCATTCAAATATTCAGGGACATCATTAATAAACAGAGAGAACAGGGTAGGGGCCAGAACGCACCCCTGACGAACCCCGCGTTCGATGGGAATATTGCGTGTCAGCTCACCATTAGGGCCCCACCTAATGTTTGCAAAATTGCCAATGTGCAACTCTACTATTTGGGCTACAAGGCATCCCGGTAAACCTACATCTATTAGGGTTTTCCAAAGCAGACTGCGCGGGACAAGGTCGAATGCCGCTCGCAGGTCAACGAAGGCTACGTACAGATGACCTTTTTTAATGTGTACATACTTCCAGATCAAACAACAGAATCGAAAAATTTGGTCTATAGTGCTGGTCTTGCTCCTAAACCCAGCTTGGAATTTGGAGATTATATTCGAGTCCTCCAGCCAGTCGTTGATCCGGAATAGCAGGTGTTTGGAATACAGTTTTTGAAGCGTGTCCATAAGACTGATTGGTCTATAGTTAGAAGGTATCAGTCTATTCCCCTTTTTGAATATTAACACAACCTCAGCTGCACGCCAACTATCAGGAAAGCTGCAGTTTGAAGATAACACATTAAAGAGACGGTTGACATAAGGGGCCCAGACATCAACATCGTGTTTATAAAGGTCCCCCGGTATTTTGTCTGGACCAGGGGCTTTGGCGTTTTTTAGGTCATTGATCGCCCTTACTGTCTCCTCCAATGTAAAGTTAAGGGGTTCAATGGGAGGAGGATACCATATGCTCCTGTTATTGTCACCATCATATTGTTTGTAGAGAGTTGTAAAATGGGTTACCCAGGTCATCTCGTCCAGGAACACGTCTTTCACAACTCTCCCAGCGTGCCCCTCATTTGCCACCAGCCTCCAGAAACCAACATTATCATTCATTTTTGCAGCGGCTAACATTTCAGCCCAAATCGATTCCTCCCAAAGTTTTTTGGATGTTTTTTGGGCACGTTTGTATTCCACCCTTGCAAGTTTAACTTCTTCCTTTGACTTAGTTTTAATAGCAAGCAGTAAGTTTCTTTTAGCAATCCTGCATGAGTGGTCATACCATAGTTTTCCGTGATTGGCCACTCTTGTGTTTTGTTGCTTTCTCCTTGGCATTTTTGACAGATATGTTTTCAGTTCTTTGTAGAAGGCATTATGGAGCTCAATGAAATGCTCAAAGTGTTCAGGTAGAAAGGCATGATCAACTATATGTGCGAACGTTTGCTCAAAAAGGGAATACACCGACGCTAAGGCCTTACCATCTGCCAAAAAGCGAGGCCACTTAACTGCGCGTCTATTGTTGTTTATGTGGACATCCTCACACATACTTCCATGGGTGTTCTCAACTGTTGTTACGATGGTGTCGCTAACCATATGCACATCGATGTAAAGTTCCAGAGGATAGTGATCACTTTCACCCCTACTTGCCACATTTAAATCAATCATAAAGTGCCAGATGCTGAGGGAGACAAGCATAAAGTCTAGGTTGCTATTGGCTTTAGAGAAAGTTGGTTGTTTTTGCAAGTCCGTCGGGAGGCGGCCGTTGCATGCTCTAAGACCATGATCTGCAGTTAATCTTAGTAATTGGCCGACCAAGGTGAGTATTTAACAAATTTTGTGGTCTCAAGCTGGGGAATGTTATACGCTTGGTCCTCATCTTCAAAAACATCATAAATGCCCGGTACAGGTTCGAAATTACAGTTTAGGTCTCCTCCCAGAATAACCGGGGTATCTCCAACTACATTTTTCAAGAGGAGGTCCAAGGCTTCAAGTGTTGGTGAAACCTTGGAATGGCCTATCGGTCTATTGTAAACATTAATAATGTAGCATTCATTTCTGCTAGGAGGAGTAACCTTTAGTACCAGAATGTCAGGAATACCTGTATCTATAAATTCGACCTGCATAACCAGAGTGACTTTTAACCAAATGATTAGGCCCCCTGATGGTCTTCCTCTGTCAGACTGGACTGCCTTGGTTCCATAAGTTTTATATCCAACTCGATGTGGGACTTCAGTCGCCCAGGTTTCTTGTAACAGACATATGTCACAGGTGTCAATATAGTCTGCCCAGTCGGGATCTTTAAGGTTCTTGCCAACACCTGCGATGTTCCACGAAAGAATAAGTAGGCGAGGTGATAGGCTCTGTTCATCAAAGGAAGTCTTAGTTACTGGGTGATAAGATACAGTGCCCAAATGTAAATTGGGCATGTCTTTCTCTAAGTCTTTGGCTTTTTCTCTAACTATAGTCTCAAGTCCCCCATCCGGACCACCCTTATCTAGACTATCGCATGCTATTCCAGCTGATAAAGACAATTCCTTTTTCTTGTGTTTTGGGTTGGGCCTATACATCCTATCCTCAATGACCTGAGCATCATCATGCAGCGGTATAACATTTGTGTGATAAGGATTGCCATTAGCCATATTACAAAAAGTATCATATAATTTAGAGATACAGACAGGCATAGTTCCAAGTCAATCGACAGCATCTAAACAACTGAATCTATTAAAGGTGGGAATGCCAGACCACATGCTATGATCACCCTGTCTGGCCACGTTTGGTGTAAAGCCATGATATTGGTTGACAGTGTTCCAGCTAGGGCCGTGTTTGATGGATCTAGGTGGAGGATAAAAGAACGATAACTGCCTAGCTTCAATGGGAGGAGTTGCTCCATACGATTTCCAATTGCAAATCTGTTCAGCACTATGGGGTTCCTCAAAGGATATGACAATACAATCTCCCGTGATTGATTTAGCCATCGGCCCTACCCATGGTACCCTCCGAACCATAAGAATTTTACTTTTCATCTGGTTCGGAATGGGTTTATTTCTATTTAGCCAAAAAATCACTTTATTTTTTAGGGATTGGAAGTTCTCTTCATATTGGCTATCCAATTCTGGCACCCCTGTCAGAACAGCTACAAATGGACTAACGTCAGGTGGCAGATCTATATACCCTCCTCTAAAATTACTATGTGAATGGCTAGGCTGGAGATTTGTTTTATAGGTGGTTTTCGCGAAAGATCTATCAGGCAGTGGTTGATTGCTCGCAGGGATGATATTAGGGTATACAGGCGGATTTGGTGATGGTTTCTTTGAAGCCGGTACACTCTGGATAGTAGAGTGACTGGTGGTAGTAATTGGCAGTTGTGATGTATTATTTTGGCCCTGACTCTTCTGCGAGGGATTACTGATGGAGTTTACAATTATAGAGGTTGTGGGAGTTGGATTTAAGTTATCATTAATGCTAGCTGGCTGTTCAGTGTTTGAGTTCCTTACTATTCCCTCCTTTTTTCCCTGGACATTAAATGGGTTAGTCTTCGATGGTAAAACCGGGGCGGGAGCTCCAGCTTGTTTGTGGACCGTAGACACTTCAGTACAAGTAAGACTTAAGCTTGAAAGAGTAATGACACTTTTCTCAACCTCGAGTAGCTGGTTCTCAATGCCAGTTAGCCTGACTTCTAATGGTCTGAGTAATCTCTTAAGCGTCTCCCACACTATTGCTAAAAATTCTTCCCTTCCTCCATCTTGTTCTGTCGTGACAGACGATACTCTTTGCCCCTTATCATCAGAATGGTCAGCCATTACAATAGAATTTTGTTCATCTATGCTGACATTAGTACTTTCTACAATTACCGACGCTTCATCATGTGTAGTGTTATCAGCAGTTACGCTAGACATAGTTGGAGTTCCCCCCGTGAAATTATGGCTAAGTGCTACTTTTGCCTTTTTCCTAGCATAGGCAGATAGATGTTTGCGTTTTCTCTTATGTTTTGATGATGCCTTAAGGGATGCCTGACTTTTGTTAAGCTCTAACTCAACCGGTGGCTTACTGGTCACCCCATTTGTGCTATCCTCAGAATTCTCCACTGGGAGAACCGATGGTAGGAGGCTTTCAGATTCAACACCCATAGAGGGCAAAATGTGATCTTGGTTAATAAGGGGGGTTATATCCTCTATTGGTGAATGAACCTCAGCCAAAGTGATAATTGGTATTGGGCCAGTAGTGCGTTCGGGAGTTCTTGCGGTAGCAATACTGCCTAGAGAAGATTTTTTTCTAAGTGCAAGTTCGGTAGAGAGCCTCCTAGCACACTCTAATTCTATTGATACTTTATGTTGAAGTTTAGTTATTTCATTATCAATAGAAAGGCTGGTCCTTGTAATAAAATCATCTAGGGTGCCTGTTGCTTTTTTGAAGGTCTTAGTAGTCTTGCTCCTAGTTTCGCGATGAGACATTGTATAAAAAGTATATGAGGGTGATCAAAGGGAGAGGGCCCAATACAAAGTTCACAAAAAAAAAAAACCTTTTAGTCTTAGACACTAGGAGGGCCAGTACCCTCGAGACTACCAGAGTACTCGTGTTACCTCACCCACGGAAGCCGGGTGCACAGGTGTCTTTTGATGTCGAGTTTCGTCGTCGTTTTCTATGGAGAGCTGCAAAGAAGTGCTGCAGGCAACCAGAGGAAAAGTGTCCTGGTGGATCAGAGTCTGGGTCACTAGCCAGTGACCAGGAAGGAACCAGACGATGTCGGGTGCTTTAAGGTGAAGAAGGTGAGTTTGTCTCTTCAGCCACGAGGTCCAGGAGGCATCGACGATGACCAGGAGCTGGATTCGAGTTGTCCCATGATGGATCTAGAAGACTGCAGGGTCGGTATCCGGATTGGACCCAACAAGCCTTGGACACCGCAACCCACGCAGGATGTCGAGATTGACTCTGTTGCAGACCAACAAGGTCTATGGCGCTTCTCCTTTTTAGGGAAGCTGTAGCAAGCCTGGAGCAACCAGAATCGCAAGTCAGATTCAAGATGGCGACTTCAGGGGACTCACTAGCCAACGGGCAAGGAGGCGGGAAGACACGTCGAGCACAAATGTCAAGGCGGGGCCACGGGACACTCGCGGAGTGTAGGGGCCTGAGCTTCGATTCAAATGATGCTCGGGGCTGGGGCTTCTCGTATCCCAATGCACAACTTACTGAGGCTTCAGGAAAGGAGTGCAGGTAGCAAAATGCAGGATGTCCAAGATATCCAGTCCCACGTCTCTCGTGTCCGCCACGGGTCTCAGCTTTGCTGTGGATGTGGGTCGGGGTCAGAGAAGTCTGGAAGTCCAGTTCTTGAGTCGCAGAGTCTTCGGGTTCCGGCGGGAGCCTTGAAACTGCAGACCGGCAAAGTTGCTGTTGGTGCCTGTTTGAACAGGGTATTCACTCCTTGACCACAAGGGAGATGTCTTCCGTCTTCTAGTCAGAATAGAATGTCGAAGGTCCAAGAGTTCTGTATCAAAGTTTCGTTCCAGGATAATCTAAAGTCCTGGGGACACACCTCCTATACTTATACTAAGGATGGGGGCTGGATTACCTGCCTAGGTCCCTCCTATGGGTGAACCTGAGAAAGGGGTGGTTACACCCCTTTCCCTTTGTCCAGTTTCGTGCCAGAGCTGGGGCTGGAGTGCCCCAGCAACTGGTTTGAACCGGGCCATGCATGGAGCACCTTGTGTGCCCCAGGCAGTGTCTAGATGCTTTTACTGAATGCAGCCCTCCCTGCCCCAATTCACAAAACCCCTGTCTGGGGAGGTGCTGGCACCTCCCTGGACAGGAAACCTATTGTCCACGCCGCTCTTGCTGGAGGTTCCCCCAGCAACAGGAGGTCAGACTCGTGTCTGTGGCAGCAGCATCCATTTTGTGATGCTGAGGCTCTGTTTAACTTTAACCGGGTAAAGCAGTAACATACCTGTATTTTCCCTCTAGAAGGGTGGAATGCTACCCCCGCCGCCAGAATTGGCGGGGGTAGTATTCCAAAGTGTTTGACACCTTACATGACATGTTTTGATAAAGCCAAACCAAAGTTAGCATTAACCATGAGGATTATAATGCACTTAAGAGTATATGGTATGGCTATATCATAGAACAGCTATAAGGAGATTGTTCCGAAAGCTGCCGAAGACCTCAGCTCATGCTAGAGCACCCTCTCACATAAAACCAAGCACTCTGCCTTCAGGATTGTCAAGGCCTGCCATAGGAGTGACTTATAGGTATATATGTGTCTATATATAAGGGTAGATATAGGTATACTATATCTAAGCAAGGGGTGATTACACCACCTTGCCCAAGCTGAGTGATCAGCCTGTGGTGTCAGTTTGGATGGCCAGCCAGGGGTGGCATAATACATGCTGCAGCCCCGGGTAGGCCTTGGATGCACCTATGCCCTGGCGACCTATGGTACACTATACAGGGGCTCACAAAGGTGACCCAATTCCCAATTAGGTATGTACCTTAAGTACATGGTATCAATTTGGAGCGAGAACAGCTGGGCTGTGGGTCTGATTAGAAGGCCCACAGCCACACTAAAGTCGAAAAACCAGAGTATCACAGCCAATTCCCCAGTTCTGTCCAGTGAGCGGCTCCAAGAGAGGGGTGGCAAAGGGAGCTCGGGCCGAAGCGAGGCACAGAGAGGCGGCCCCCCATGCACTTCCCAGCTATACGGCCAAGGCCCGTCCGACCGCCGGGACGGTGCAGGTAGCGGGATGCCGGGGAGAGGGGGTGCCAGTAGAGGGAGAATGGCAGACTGACAGGGACACCTCAAATTCCCACCATCCAGCTCACCTCACAGCGTTGGGGTCACAGGTGTGTTCACAGGTGCCCAGGACTGCACGCCTGTCTTGAAGTTGGCATGGAAGCAGTAGCCGGCCAGACTGCTCATTGCAACAGCGTGGCCAGGGATCAGCATTGGGGAGCGTCCTCCTTCATTTGTTGATAGGCACATCCAATGCCACACGCGGGCGAGCCCAGGCCCGATCCGACCTCCGGACTCTCACAGGAGGTGACGTCCTACGGTGAGGATGAAGGGCAAATAGAGGTGCCCCAGAGCACCAGCATCCAGTCCACTCCACCATGGCAGTCCATGAGACTCTCAGCCAGTCCCCCTACAGGCCTTCCTCCGTGCTCCAGTTGCTTTAGCCCGGTCAGGTCCTCAACACCACCAGGCCCAGGACTGCAGTTGCTTTTCAAATGCTCGGCCAGTTTGGGCGACTATGCCGAGGGACAGCAGAGGGTAGGGGTTAGTCCATGAGTCCGCAGAAGGGCAGCCCCAGGTTGTCCAGTCCTATCACCGCCTCTGTCCAGTCCTGTTGATAAGGCAGCAGCATTGTAGCGGCTCCAGCTCATAAACTTGAGCCCAGGCCGTACAGTTCCTGCTCCATGCAGAGTGCCAGTGCAGACAGCTGATCTGGAACAGTGGACAGCTGAAAAACAGCTTTTCCTATATTATTTGGCTGATTTGAAAGGCGTATGGCTATACTGGTGCAGGATTCATGTCAGATAAAGGGGTAAAAATGTGAAGTCTCAGTGAAGTGCACCCACCATCCTCGCTTGCTTGCCACGCCCCCCGTTGTCTAGTATGATGCTGAGGTTTCTGTCGTGGTCCGTGGGAGTGGGCGATGGCAGGGGCCCAATTCCGCTGGCCATCGAGAGTTGTCCCATGGGGAGGTGCTGCTCCCAAAGATAAGTACCTCTGTTTTGTCAGTGTTGAGTTTGAGGCAGTTGTTATGCGTCCAGCTGGTTACGCTGGTCATGCATTTGTGGAAATTGGTTTCATAATAGTTTGGGGATAGGTAGAGGAGGAGCTGAGTGTCAGCAGCTTATATGCTGTTTGTAGGAGAGTAGGGTCTGCTTCCTATGGTCACCCCCACTTTTTGCTGTGATTCTCTGTTTTTTCGACTTTAATGTGGCTGTGGGTCTGCTAATCAGACCCACAGCCCAGCTGTCCTCTCTCTAAATTGATACCATGTACTTTAGGTACATACCAGATTGGGTATTGGGTCACCTCTGTGAGCCCCTGTATAGGTTACCATAGGTACCCAGGGCATAGGTGCATCCAAGGCCTACCAGGGGCTGCACATTTATTAGGCCACCCCTGGATGGCCATCCAAACTGAAACAACTGGACACAACTGGCTGATCACTCAGCTGGGGCAAGGTCGTGTAATCACCACTTGCTTAGGCATAGTATTCCTTTACCTACCATTATATATAGACACATATATACCTATAAGTCACTCCTATGGCAGGCCTTGACAATCCTGAAGGCAGAGTGCTTTGTTTTATGTGACGTGCTCTGGCATGAGCTGAGCCTGTCTGCAGTTTTCGGAACCATGTCCTTATAGCTGTTCTATGATATAGCCATACCATATACTCTTAAGTGCATTATAATCCTGCGGTTAATGCTAACTTTGGTTTGGCAGGAGGTCAGACACGAGTCTGACCTCCTGCTACTGGGCAAAACTCCGGCAGGGGAGGCCTGGACAATAGGTTTCCTGCCTTGGTAATCCAGCCCCTTAGATTAGTATAAAGCTAGGAGCTGTGTCTAGAGACATTATATTATCCTGGAAAGAAACTCTGAAACAAACTCTTGGACCTTTGACATTCCATTTCGGCTGGAAGACTGAAGACATCTCCCTTGTGGTCAAGGAGTGACCACCCTGTGCAAATAGGCACCACCAGTAGCCTGCTGGTTTGCTTTGTCGAGGCTCCCGTCGGAACCCGACGACTTAGCGACGCAGCCTCTGGACTTCCAGACTTCTCTGACTCCGACCCACATCCACAGCAAAGCTGAGACCCGTGGCGGACAAGAGAGACGTGGGAGCGGACACCCTGCAGTACCTGCTTTTTGCTAACTGTGCAGCTTCTGAGGCGTCCTCGAAGTTGTGCATTGGGGTTTGAGAAGCCCCAACCCGGAGCAGTAAGTGCACCGAAGCTCAGCACTCCACGAGTGCAGCGAGGGGCCTGTACCTGCATTTCTCGACGCATCTTCGCGGTTGCTAGCCCGTTGGCTAGTGGCCCTCCTGAAGACATCCTTTTGAATTAACACCACTTGCCAGGTTGCTCTGGACATGCTCCTGCTTTCCTGTAAAGGGGAAGCTCCCCAGATCTTGCTGGTCTGAACGAAAGCTGATCTTCCCTTCCTGCGTGGGTTGCCTTTGCCAAGGCTTGTTGACTCCGATCCGGAAGCCGATACCGCCAACAGCGAGATCCTTTGTGGGACAGTCGGTATCCAGCTCCTGGTCACCGTCGATGCCTCCTGGTCCACGTGGCTGCAGAGACAAGCTTCACCTCATCACCTGATTGCATCACGACATCGCCTGGTTCCTTCCTGGTCCCTTCCTGGTCACTGGCTAGTGACCCAGACTCTGTCCCCTCTGCTTTCAGGTTCTTCACTTCTCCGATCCACCCTTGGATCCACCCGGACATCTTCCTCTTGGTCGCCTGCAGCATTTTCTTGCAGCTCTCCATGGGATTCGACGACGAAACCAGACACAAAAGAACACCTATGCACCCGGCTTCCCTGGGTGAGGTAACTTGAGTACTCCGGTGCTCCCGTGGGTAACAACTATCCAAGTGTCCTAGTTTAACTGGGTTTTCCCGTAGTCCACCCGGAAGTGTCCGAAATCAACTACTTTGTAAACTTCATATTCCCATTGAAAGTCTAGGGTAACCCACGTGTGTGTTTAGACACTGCACACGCATCCTGTGGGATTCCTGCTTCCTAACCTTTGGTTATTCAGTGTAGCCCCAACGATTTCCTAGGTCCTAGGCCTACTCACCTTTCCTGAAGTCGCTCTTATACCACTTACTTAGTATATGGTTCGTGAGGCCCCTAGGGCAGAATTGTATTTGTGCAACTTATAGTATGCTTATTGAGTAACTTGTGCTGTATCTCAAACTCTGAACTCATAAAGAGTGCAGAGGGGTTGTGTTAGTAATAAATACATATATATTTGATATATTTATTTATTTATTTATGGGTTTGTAATGCGCCGGAATCACACCCGAAGGTGTATCTCCGCGCAATGCTGTACGAGGAGAGTGCAATGAGAAGAGACGTTAGTACTGAAACAGCACTGTTTTTAAACTTTTCCTGAAAATTAAATGGCTGGTGCATTGCCTAAGGGAGAAAGGGAGGCTGTTCCACAGCAGAGGGCCCATAACAGGGAGGGCGCGTCCTCCTTGTCTGGCTTTTCGGACTCTGGGAACCTGTAGTAACAGCTGGTTACTAGAACGGAGGTTGCGTGTGGGGTGATGAGGGACAAATCTATCGGCCAGATAGAGCGGTCCCAGATTATGCAAGCTTTTATGCACCACACAGCAGGTCTTAAATTTGATACGTTTTCGAATTGGTAACCAGTGTAACTGGTCAAGAAAGGGCCGGAACGGAGTTCTGGGAGGGGCGTTTACCACCAGTCGTGCGGCGGTGTTCTGCACTACCTGAAGTTTGTTCAAAATGCCCTCATTAGCCGCCAATAGAAGACCATTGCAATAGAGCCTGAACCAGAGTCTTCCTAGAGCTATCAGGTAGGAGGGGGAACACCTTCCGAAGAAGACTGATGACGTGAAAACAGGAACCCACAATGATGTTGGTATGATGTTGAAATGTGAGGTCTTGGTCGAGACGGACCCCCAGATTTTTTACCACCTGTTTATGAGAGGGGGCCACTCCTAGGCTGGCAGGCCACCAGTCTGGAGTCCAGAGAATTTTAGCTTCCCCGAACAGCATGACTTCGGACTTTCCAACATTGCATTGGAGGAAGTTGTTAGCCATCCAGCTGGAGACCGCCGTCATGCCGTTCGAGAAAGCTTGCCTTACCGCAGGAGTAAAGGTTTTAAAGGTGAACAACAGCTGGGTATCGTCAGCGTAAGATATGGGTACAAACCCATAGGATCTAATGATTCCAGCCAGGGGGGCAACATAAACATTAAACAGCGTAGGGCTGAGACAGGAGCCCTGCGGGACTCCTTTAGTGATTTTAGATGAGGCAGAACTAAATGCCCCCATATTCACCCG
Source organism: Lissotriton helveticus (assembly GCF_964261635.1). Taxonomy (NCBI): domain Eukaryota; kingdom Metazoa; phylum Chordata; class Amphibia; order Caudata; family Salamandridae; genus Lissotriton; species Lissotriton helveticus. The sequence goes on along the minus strand of NC_136057.1, from coordinate 1,502,125,411 downwards.
CTGAGTACGATCTGTTAAGAAGCTAGCAAACCACGCCAGAGCAGATTTTTCAAGTCCAATCTCTTCCAGCCTTTTTAAAAGGATGGCATGGGATATGGTGTCGAATGCTGCTGATAAATCCAGCAGCACCAACACCACAGACAGACCTCTGTCTAAGGACATACGTATGTTATCCGTGACAGATAGCAGGGCGGTTTCGGTACTATATTTCGGCCTGAACCCAGATTGAGAGTGGTCCAGGCATCCGACCCGCTCAATGAAACTCGAGAGATGGTAATTAACATGTTTCTCCATTAATTTACTAAGATAAGTCAGGAGAGAGATAGGCCTCAAATTAGACATGTCAGACCAAGGGACTGGTGTATTTTTCCTAATGGGCTTTACTAGGGCGTTCTTCCACTGTGATGGAACTGAACCTTCAGATAAAGAAAGATTGATCAGTGTCTGAATAGTCGGGCTGAGTGTGTCTCCTATTAGATGCATCACTCGGGCAGGGACAAGATCCGCTGGACATCCTGATTTATAGATATATAGCTTGTGTGGTGTCCTTTCCTTTGGTATTCAAGGGATTATTGTTGGTAAAACAATTGGCTTCACATGCTCTATGAAGTATTAGCCTAAGACTGCTTTGTCCATGCTACCACTAGGATAGCTGGTCTATAAGGTTGACTTTACAAGCATCACCATAAGGGTTGTTTGGACTGATACAGGGTGCCCACTAGAATAGTGGACATCACATATCAGGCCAACTTCTCACATTGGTGTGCAGCGGTTGGGATAAGAGCTTGCTGATTGTTTTACCATAATATCTTGAGATATCATTTGAAAGATCACATTGAGGTGCCTAGAGGTACATATAAATCAAGTCTTAAATACTTAAGTTCTACTGAACTTAGGTGTTGTAGAGCAAAGGGCCTAGCACACCCTGACTACAACTCCTAGAGAGGTTTAGTAGATAACACTTAGTGTAGGTTGGTGCACACATCACACCTCCCTAGATCATGTCTCTGAGAGCAGAACCAAGTGGATCTCTCCCAGTGGAGGTAGATCCTTAAGGATACCTTCCAGATTTGATACCCTAACCTTCCATGAGTTGAGGCACTTGTGCACAACTAGGAGGTTAAAACAGGGTTCAAACCCTACCCTCAAGCACCTGATAGAAATCATATAAGAATATGATGCTAAGAAAGCCTCTAACACAGGTCCTACAGACAATGCAGAAGTGGGTCATCCCTCAGCAGAGGATTAGTACTTATCAAGGCCAACCTAAGCCTACATGGGACTGGAGAGGGCATAGTCCCCTACAGACCCCCAAGCAGGCTTAACTCTGAGCACAGAAGGAGGAGATCCCTGTCCAGGGAATCTCAGCCCTCTGGTGTCTCAATAGGGTCAGATGCTCTCAGGAGAATGACTTCCCCTGAGAGAAGAGAACATCAGGCCAGATTGAAAGAAGTCAATCTGAGGATTGAGAGGCATGAACTTGCCCTAGCCAAAGAGAGACTTGCTCTTGCAAGAGAGCAAATGTTGAGTGGGTTAGAACCCACTGGTGGCAGCAATATCCTTAAGGATAAGGACAGGTCATATGACACTAGAAATCTAAGTAAGATTGTCCCTCCCTACAAGATTGGAGATGACATGCACAAGTGGATAACTGCTTTGGAGAGGGCTTGCAAAGTACAACAGGTACCCCAAAGTCACTGGGCAGCAATCTTATGGCTCTCCTTTGCAGAAAAAGGAAGAGACAAGCTCCTCACAGTCAGTGATGAGGATGCTAACAACTACTGTCCTGAAGAGTGCGCTGATTGATGGGTTTGGCCTAACCACTGAACAGTATAGGTTGCTGTTCAGGGATACCCAGAAGACAAAGACTCAGGACTGCACTGATTTTGCAGATTGTGCCACTAAGGCTCTGGAAGGTTGGTTACTGGGCAGTAAAGTTAAGGACTATACAGGATTTTATAATTTGATCATGAGAGAACAAATACTTAATAATTGTCAGAACCAGTTATTGCATCAGCACCTGGTTGACTCTGATCTGACCTCTCCCCAAGAATTGGGAAAGAAGGCAGACAAATGGGTCAGAACTAGGGTTAAGCAGAAACCCCAGAACCAAGGTGGTGATCAGAAAAAGGCAGACCAAAAATGTGGGGATCAGAAACAAAAAGACCAGAAGTCTTCATCAGGCACCAAAAATTCTAATGAAGGGGGTCCCAAACTTCTAAGAAGAAGAAGAAAGAAGGTCCAAAGAAACCTTGGTGTAATTATTGTAAATCTGCCTCTCACTGGTTTAGTGAGAGCACCAAGAAAGGTACAGCCCCTACCACTGTGGCTCCTAAGGCATCTGCACCCCCTAGTACAGTTAACAGTGATAGTTCCCAACCCAAGGCTATAGTGGGGTTAACCATGGGTACTGAGATGGATTGTGGCCTAGTCAGGATTCCAACTCAGGCTATTCTTGTCTGTGATGGGGACATGGCTATGTCCACTACTGTGAGTCCCAGTACTCTGGGCAAGTACAGGCAAACACCTTTAATCAATGACAAAGTGGCTCAGGCCTACAGGGACACATGTGCCAGTGTCACTATGTAGTAGTAGTAGTATACTTGTAAAGCGCACAGCTGCCCCAGTAACGGGGCGTCCCGGCGCTGTATAACTCTGGGGAACCCGTCCTGGCTTTCCCTGTGGGATGGTCCCTTGCTGGGAGTCCCCAAGGTGGAGCCAGGCATCCCCGGAATTGGTGGGGCCGTTGTGGAGATTAGGCAAGCTAATGCCCAGAGTTGCCGAGTGGAACCCCTGATTATAGTAAGCACCGAAGCGAGAATTATCGAGTCCGCTGACCAAGGTCCACGACCCTGCCGCGTCGGGAATTGAACCCTGGTCCCGGGCTGACTTCTGCTCTCAGGCCTGCCGCCTCTAACCAGTGAGCCACACTACTCCACTAGGATGGTGACACCTAACTTTGTGGACCCTGGACAGATTGTACTGGGTGATAATTACTAAGTATGGGCGAAATTTGCGAATTCGTGTTCCGCGAATTCTCTCGAAATCGTATTCGCAATCCGCAAAATCCGCGAATTCGTGCAAATTTGCGGATTTTTGTTTTCTTGCGTGTTCGCAGGTTTTTTTGCGTGTTCACGGGGTTTTTCGCGTGTTCGCAGGGCTTTTTGCGTGTTCGCGGGCCGCTTGCATGGCGAAGTTACCCATGCGGTCGTGTATGGGCAGGGCACCCTCTGGTTCACCACTGCCACCCTCTGGTTCACCCCTGCCACCCCCTGGTTCACCACTGCCACCCTCTGGTTCATCACAGCACCCTCTGGTTCACCCCTGCCACCCTCTGGTTCACGACTGCCACCCTCTGGTTCACGACTGCCACCCTCTGGTTCATCACAGCACCTCTGGTTCACCACTGCCACCCTCCGGTTAACCACTGTCACCCTCTGGTTCAGCACTGCCACCCTCTGTTTCACCACTGCCACCCTCTGGTTCACCCCTGCCACCCTCTGGTTCACCCCTGCCACCCTCTGGTTCATCACAGCACCCTCTGGTTCACCCCTGCCACCCGCTGGAACAGCACTGTCACCCTCTGGTTCACCACTGCCACCCTCTGGTTCACGACTGCCACCCTCTGGTTCATCACAGCACCTCTGGTTCACCACTGCCACCCTCTGGTTAACCACTGTCACCGTCTGGTTCAGCACTGCCACCCTCTGGTTCACCACTGCCACTCTCTGGTTCACCACTGCCACCCTCTGGTTCACCCATGCCACCCTCTGGTTCACCCCTGCCACCATCAGGTTCATCACTGCCACCCTCTGGTTCACCCCTGCCGCCCTCTGGTTCAGAACTGCCACCCTCTGGTGCAGCACTGTCACCCTCTGGTTCACCCCTGCCACCCACTGGTTCATCACTGTCACCCTCTGGTTCATCACTGCCACCCTCTGGTTCACCACTGCCACCCTCTACCGAGACCTTTTGTGACGCAGCGGCAGCACAAAAGATGCGGCATGGTGCTGGGTATTAACAACGTGACGCATCTGAGAGATGCGTCACGTTGTAAGGCCTGCGCCATCAGGAGGCGTTCCGGCGCAGGGGAGGGCGTTCCTGCGCAGGATGCCTCCTAAAAGTGGCTGAGTGAAATCTACAAGATTTCACTCAGTCCCTTTTAGGTCAATGCTGCTTCAAAATCCTGCGCCTGCTTGAAGCAGGCGCAAGGCTTGATGCAGCATTGGGGAGATAGGGCCCCCCAGAGCATTGCTGGAGCTGCGTCGCAAGCCCGACGCAGCTCCAGCAATGCACTGCTTTTACGGCACAGATGCGTGACGCATCTGTGCCGTTTTTGCCACATGGTGCGCCGCATTGTAAATGCGGCGCATCATGGGTGGCGGAGCTGCGGCGCACAATAACTGGCGCATCCCTGGGGATGCGCCAGTTATTGTAAATCTGCCCCTATTAATTTAGCAAACGAGGGAGCACTTACTGATTAGACAGTAGAAAGTACTCCAGTTGAGTAGAGGTATTGCACAAAAAGGTGGCATTTTCGTGGACAAACACGCAGGGCGGGATTCATTCTGCCCCGTTAGACTCTTTTTGTGTGCCCTTCTGCCCTCTGTTAGACTCGTTTTTCCCTTGTTTTTCTGCCCTCTGTTAGACTTGTTTTTCCCTTGTTTTTTGTGCCCTTCTGCCCCCTGTTAGACTTGTTTTTTGTGCCCTTCTGCCCTCTGTTAGACTCATTTTTCACTTGTTTTTCTGCCCTTCTGCCCCCTGTTAGACTCGTTTTTTGTGCCCTTCTGCCCTCTGCTATTCCCTTGTTTTTGTGCCCTTCTGCCCTCCGTTAGACTCGTTTTTGTGCCTTTCTGCCCCGTTAGACTCGTTTTTTGTGCCCTTCTACCCTCTGTTAGACTCGTTTTTTCCCTTGTTTTTCTGCCCTTTGTTAGACTGCTTTTTGTGCCTTTCTGCCCTCTGCATCACCACATCAGCACTCAGCGCTACCCCAGCATCACTCAGCTCCACCACATTATCACTCTGCACCACCACATTATCACTCAGCACCACCACAGCACCACTCAGCGCCACCACAGCACCACTCAGCGCCACCACAGCACCACTCAGCGCTACTACAGCATCACTCAGCGCCACCACATTATCACTCAGCACCACCACAGCCCCACTCAGCACCACCACAGCATCACTCAGCACCACCACAGCATCACTCAGCACCACCACAGGACCACTCAGCACCACTCAGCACCATCCCAGGATCACTCAGCACCACCACAGCACCACTCAGCATCACCACAGCACCACTCAGCACCACCACAGCACCACTCAGCGCCACCCCAGCATCAATCTGCGCAACCATTCAATAACAACTGGTTCAAATATGTTCTCTCAATGTTTCAAACTTTATTACAAATGTCACAAAAAGATGTTAATATTTCACTTCTGTTCTTGGATTTTCGTCACAATAAAATACACTGAACATAATCTTCACAAAAGTTATTTACAAAAGTTTAAGCTATTGCCATTATAAATTAAAATCACTTTTATTTAAGTATTAATTATTTAAAAAAATTAAAAGCCATTGTAATGTGTAATATCAATACAGCTAAGTCACGTAAATACAAAACATGTTGCATTACAAATGCTATAGGTGTCACATTTGCGAAAGTTATAACTATTGGCATTGTAAATGACAAAGCTATTAATTTAGCTATTTTCAAAACCAACACATAAATAAAAAAAAATTGTCATTTACAAGACCAATAGCTCAAACTTTCCTAATGCGAGACCTATTGCATTGCAAATGCTTGTTTTTATATCTGTCAGTGCTTCCTGTTGAGGTTTAATTTTCGTGACAGGCGCCTCATTGCCTACTTGTAACTATTCTCTGACCCTGCTTCAAGGGTCAGAGCAGGGTCAGAGAATAGTTGCAAGTAGGCAACGGGGCGCCAGGAAGCACTTACAGGCTTACAGCAGCAGGTGCCCAAGTTGAAGTTAAATTCTTTGTAACCCTTTTGTAAAAGGTTACAAAAAATTAGCTTCAACTTTTGCACCTGCTGCTGTAACCCTGTAAGTGCTTGGCTGAAAATTCGTCGCCGCTGCTTCGCGGATTGTACCACGATTTTGCGAAATCGCGGAATATCCGCAAATTCCGCGAGCGGAACGAATTTTCAGCCCATGCTTAATAATTACCTGGTGACCAATGCAAGCAGCGTCACTACTACACATAGTGTGACAGTTGTTAACTTCTCCTGGGGAGGGATAACTGGCCTCAAAAGAGTTGTTATAAGTGCAGACCTCCCAGTTGAATGTCTGTTGGGTAATGATCTTGAATCCTCGGTATGGTCAGAAGTGGAGTATAGGACTCATGCAGAGATGTTAGGCATATCAGCTCATCCCTTGCTGTGACCAGGTCACAGGCCAAAAAGTGCCAAACTGAACAGGCCTTGGATCCTGAAACTATGGACCAAGTGCCATCCAAGAGAAAGAGCAGTAGGGTTAAGGCAGTGCCTTCCCCCCTGCCTACAAGTGAGGATCAGCCTTCTCAGGAAGCTGATTCTGAAACTTCTGAAGGAACTGTCCTAGAAGAACTTGAACCTGACAAGGTTGAGTTTCTTGGGACAGGGGGACCTTCAGGGCAGACTTGAGGCAGGCACAGTTAGACTGCCCCTCTCTTGAACCCCTCAGACAGCAAGCTGATTCTGAGGCTGCTGGGAATGCTACAGGTACCCATAAAGTTTACTGGGGTGAAGGACTTCTTTATTCTGAGGGTAGAGACCCATGCCTGGTGCTTCCAGGAGGTTGGTCATACCTCAGGCCTTTAGGGGTTTCCTTCTTACCTTAGCCCATGATATTCCCCTAGCAGGACATCTAGGCCAGAACAAGACTTGGGACAGGCTTGTCCCTCATTTTCACTGGCCCCATATGTCAGAAGATACTAAGGAGTTTTGTCGCTCCTGTGTGACCTACCAAGCCAGTGGCAAATCAGGTGGCACAACAAAGGCCCCCCTTATACCACTACCTGTGGTGGGGGTACCGTTTAATAGAGTAGGGATTGACATTGTTGGACCAATGGATCCCCAAACAGCCTCTGAGCACAGATTTATACTGGTGGTAGTGGATTATGCCACCAGGTATCCAGAAGCTATTCCCCTAAGGACCACAACAGCACCTGTTGTGGCAAGAGCCCTCCTGGGAGTTTTCTCGAGAGTGGGCTTTCCAAAGGAAGATGTCTCAGACAGAGGTGCAAACTTCATGTCTGGGTATTTGACTGCTATGTGAAAGGAGTGTGGTGATAATTACAAATTCACTACACCCTACCATCCACAGTGCAATGGGCTTGTTGAAAGATTCAACAAGACCCTCAAGGGTATGATCAAGGGTTTACCTGAAAAGCTTAGGCGAAGATGGGACATCCTTCTACCCTGCCTTCTGTTTGCTTACAGAGAGGTCCCACAAAAGGGGGTTGGCTACAGTCCTTTTGAACTTTTATTTGGGCATCCTGTAAGGGGACCCCTATGTCTGGTGAAGGAAGGATGGGAGTTACCTCTCAAAAAGCCTAAACAAGACATAGTGGACTATGTACTTGGTCTCCGCTCCAGGATGACTGAGTATATGAAGAAGGCTTCTAAAAAGATTGAGGCTAGCCAAGAACTTCAAAAAGCTTGGCATGACCAAAAGGCTGTGCTGACTGAGTACCAGCCAGGACAGAAGGTGTGGGTTTTGGAGCCAGTGCACTCCAAGACAAATGGTCTGGACCCCACATCATTGTTGAGAAAAAGGTAGAGGTCACCTACTTGGTGGACCTTGGAACTCCCAGGAGCCCCCACAGGGTTTTCCATGTCAACAGACTCAAGGCATATATTGACAGGGCAGACATGGGCTTGCTCATGGCTACAGATGAGGGGCAGGAGGAAGAGAGTGACCCTCTCCCAGACCTGTTGACTCAGAACCCTGATGATGGTTCAGTTGATGGTGTGGCCTTAGCTGGCAGCCTCACTGACCAGCAGCAACAGGACTGCAGACAAGTTCTACAGTGCTTCAGACATATGTTTTCATTGACACCTAGTCAGACTAACTGGTGCACCCATGAGGTGGACACTGGTGACAATCTGCCTGTGAAGAGTAAGATCTACAGGCAACCTGACCATGTCAGGGACTGTATAAAGACTGGGGTACAGAAAATGCTGGAGTTGGGGGCAATTGAGCCATCAGAGAGCCCCTGGGCCATCCCAGTAGTCCTTGTACCAAACCCTCACACCCAAGATGGTAAGAGAGAGATGTGGTTCTGTGTGGACTATAGAGGTCTCAATGCTGTCACTAGGACAGATGCTCACCCCATTCCAAGAGCAGATGAGCTCATTGATAGATTGGCTTCTGCCAAGTTTCTGAGCACATTTGATTTGACAGCTGGCTATTAGCAGATCAGGTTAGCTGAAGATGCCAAGGACAAAACTGTTTTCTCAACCCCAGGAGGTCATTATCAATTTGTGGTAATGCCCTTTGGCTTGGAGAATGTACCTGCCACTTTCCAAAGGTTGGTGAACCAAGTCCTCACTGGGTTGGATGACTTTTGTGCAGCTTATCTTGATGATATTTCTGTCTTCATCTCCACCTTGGAGGATCATCTTATCCAGCTGAAGAATGTTTTAGAGGCCCTGCAGAAGGCAGGCCTAACTATCAAGGCCACAAAGTTCCAGATAGGGCAGAGTAAGGTTGTGTACCTGGGCCAACATGTAGGTAGGGGTCAGGTTCAATCACTGGAGAGTAAGATCCAGACCATCAAGGACTGGGCTCCTCCAACCACCCAGACACAGGTCAGAGCTTTCTTGGGCCTGTCTGGTTACTACAGAAAGTTTGTTAAGAACTATGGGTCCATTGTGACACCACTTAATGACTTGACTTCAAAGAAGATGCCAATAAAGGTTCAGTGGACAGTTAGCTGTCAAAAAGCATTTGAGGACCTGAAGAAGGCCATGTGCTCTGCACATATCTTGAAGAGTCCTGACTACTCCAAAGAGTTTATTGTCCAAACAGATGCTTCTGAGTTGGGGGTGGGAGCTGTGCTTTCACAACTTAATGTAGACGGTCAAGACCAGCCCATTGCTTTTATTAGCAGAAGGCTGACCCCTAGAGCGAAACTTTGGTCAGCTATTGAGAGGGAGACCTTTGCTGTGGTTTGGGCCCTGAAGAAGTTGAGGCCATACTTGTTTGGCACTCACTTCAAAATTCAGACAGACTATAAGCCCCTCTTGTGGCTAAATCAGAGGAAGGGTGAGAATCCCAAACTGCTCAGGTGGTCCATTTCCCTACAGGGGATGAACTTTGCAGTGGAGCACAGACCAAGGACTGACCATGGCAATGCAGATGGTCTCTCCAGGTACTTCCACTTAGAACATGAAGATACAACTGGTCACGGTTAGTCTAATGTCCCTGCGTTTGGGGGGGTTATGCAGGAGAGTAGGGTCTGCTTTCCTATGGTCACCCCATTTTTTACTTTTTGCTTCTCTGGTTTTCGACTTAATGTGGCTGTGGGCCTGCTAATCAGACCCACAGCCCTGCTGTTCTCTCTCTAAATTTCACACCATGTACTTTAGGTACATCACCAATTGGGATTTGGGTCACTCTTGTGAGTCCCTGTACAGTGTACCATAGGTACCCAGGGCATAGGTGCACCCAAGGCCTACCAGGGGCTGCAGCATATCTTTTGCCACCCCTGGCTGGCCATCCAAACTGACACAACTGGCTAATCACTCAGCTGGGGCAAGGTTGTGTAATCACCCCTTGCTTCGGTGTAGTATTCCTATACCTACCAATATATATAGACACATATGCACCTATAAGGCACTCCTATGGCAGGCCTTAACAATCCTGAAGTCAGAGTGCTTGGTTTTATGTGAGATGGTGCTCTAGCATGAGCTGAGCCTGTCTGCAGCTTTCGGAACCATGTCCTTATAGCTGTTCTATGATATAGCCATACCAAATACTCTTAAGTGCATTATTAACCTCGCGGTTAAATGCTTACTTTGGTTTGGCTTTATCAAAACATGTCGTGTAAGGTGTCATACGCTTTGGAATACTACCCCCTCACCAGTTCTGGCGACGGGGGTAGCATTCCACCCTTCTAGAGGCAGAAGACATGTTGTTCCTACTAATCCCAGTTAAAGTTAACCAGAGCCTCAGCATCACAAAATAGATGCTGCTGCCACAGACACAAGTCTGACCTCCTGCTGCTGGGAGTCCTTCCAGTGAGGGAGGCTTGGACAATAGGTTTCCTGTCTTGGGAGGTGCTAGCACCACCCCAGACAGGCCATAGTGTATTGGGACAGGGAGGGCTGAATGAAATGATACACTGCCTGGGGCACACAAGGTGTCCCATGCATAGTCCAGTTCAAACCGGTGCTGGGGCACTCCGGCCCCAGTTCTGGCGCGAAACTGGACAAAGGGAAAGGAGTGTAACCACCCCCTTCCTGGGTCCCACCCATAGGAGGGACCTAGCAGGTAATCCAGCCCTAAATTTGGTATATAGGTAGGAGCTGAGTCCCAAGACTTTAGATTTATCCTGACTGAAACTCTAAAACGAAACTCTGGGCCTTCGACGATCTACTTTGCAAGAAGACGACTGAAGAATCTCCCTTGTGGTCAAGGAGTAACCACCCTGTGCAAGCAGGCACCATCAAGCGATAAACGGTTTGCTTTGTAGACACTCCCGCCGGAGCCCGAGCACAGAGCCTGACAAGACCCAGACTTCCAGACATCCAACAGCCCGATCCACAGTCACAGCAGAGCTGAGACCCGTGGAAGCGACGAGAGACCTGGGACCGGCCATCTTGGAAAGCCAGCGAATTGCTTTCCGTGCAACGTCTGAGGCACCCTCGAAGTTGTACATTGGGAATTGAGAAGCCCCAGCGCCGAGCACCAACTGCACCGAAGATCAGCCCCCCACACTCCACGAGTTCTGCGTGGGGCCCTTCTGCATTTTCCTTCTTGACGCGTCTGTCCGGTCACTTGCCCGTTGGCTAGTGGCCTCTGTGACGACGAACCTTTGAATTTACAATGCTGGTCTGGTTGCTCCAGACTGGCCCCTGCTTCCCTGAAAAGGAAAAGCTAATCAGACCTTGCTGGTCTGATAAAGAAGCCATCTTCGATTCCTGCATGGGTTGCCTTTGCCAAGGCTTGTTGACTCCAATCCGGAAGCCGACACCGCCGACAGCGAGAGCCTTCGTGGGACAGTCCGTATCCAGCTCCTGGTCATCGTTGACACCTCCTGGTCCACGTGGCTGCAGAGACAAGCTTCACGACATCACCTGATTGCTTCGCGACATCGCCTGGTTCCTTCCTGGTTCCTTCCTGGTCACTGGCTAGTGACCCAGACTCTGTCCCCTCTGCTTTCAGGTACTCTTCATCTTTGATCCGCCCTTGGATCCACCCGGACACTTCTCTCCTGGTCACCTGCAGCATCTTTCTCCAAGGCTCCATAGGAATCAGCGACGAAACCCGACACACTTTGACACCTATGCACCCGCTTCCTGTGGGTGAGGTAACGTGAGTATTTCGATACTCCTGTGGGTATTGACTATCCTAGTGTCCTAGTTTCAAGTAGCTCTTCCCTAGTCCATCCGGAAGTGTCCTAAAAGAACTAGTTTCCAATTCTTTCGTTCCCATTCTAACTCCATGGTAACTTGCGTGCGTGTAAAGACACTGCACGCGCATCCTGTGGGCCTCCTACTTCCTATCCTTTGGTAGTACAGCGTAGCCCCAGCGATTCTCCAGGCCCTAGGCCTTTCCTTTGTTCGTGACGTGGTTCTTATACCACTATTTTAGTATATGGTTCGAAGTGCCCCTAGGGCATTACTGTATTTTGTCCAACTTATTGTATTTTAATTAGGTATCTTGTTATGTGCTTGTGCCTCTGACCTCATAAAGAGTTCAGAGGAATATTTTAGTAATAAATACATATATATTTTGATATACAACCTGTGTGGTGTCCTTTCACTTGGTATTAAAGAGGTTACATATGGTAAAACAGCTGGCTTCACATGCGCTCTTGAGTTTAGCCTAAGACTGCTTTGTCCATGCTGCCACTAGGATAGCTGGTCTATAAGGTTGACTTTACATCATATACCAGGCAAACTTCTCACAGTTATGGGGTGCAGATTATTTCCGACACGACAGCGTCCTCCTTTACAACCGGGAATGCACAAATATCTCCTCTGTAGCTATTCCAAGCACCCCAAATTTTCCCCCATTTCCCGGGCCTCCCCCTGGCAACATATACTGATTGTTCTCTAAACATGCACCAGTCTAAGTCCTCCGCCCATTTCCCAGTCTTGGGGGCCTGATTGGCCCCCCACAGCAGGGCGATATTGCGTTTGGCTATGGCACACGCCAATGTAACCTATGTCTTCCCGTGTGCGGTAAGATCGGTCGCTCCCAAACATTCAGGAGACAACGGCGGGCCTCCAACCCCAGGTCCACACCCCACACCTCACGTATCTTATCATGGACTTGGACCCAATAGCTCCGTATGTCAGTACAATCCCATAACATGTGCATGAATGTTCCGGCCTCGCCACATCCCCTTAGACACTCTCCACTCACAGCCATACCCATTCCCACCAGACGTGGTCCCGTGAAATAGGAGCGATGAAGGACCTTCAGCTGCACTAACCGGAGTCTCATCTGTATTGCAATCACTCTTGGGGAAGACACAGCCTCCCTCCAATCTTCGTCATCCAAAACCAAGCCATCTGCTCCCTGAGAGTTACAAGTGGGTCCTCCGTGTGATTAATGAGCTTTTTATAGATCAGGGAGATTGCTTTAGTCGGAAGATGCCCGTCCAACACTCGATCCTCCAGCGGGGAGGCCTCTGGGGGCGTAGCTCCACGGGGGATATTGGCCAGCAACGCATGTCTAATCTTTATGTACCGAAACCGCTCGCTCTCCTGCAATTGTTGCCTTTCCTGCAGGGCCTCGAACATAAGGATCCCGTCCTTCCCCCACATATCTCTGACCTGTGAGATCCCAATGAGATCCCAACTGTCAAAACCTTTCGTCTTCCATAAGCCTCCCAGACATTCAGCGTTCCATAGTGGCGTGGCCAAAGTTATTTTCCCATCCCATTTAAGAGAACGATTAGCCTCACACCACACCTGCACCGCAACCGCCGCAGGTCCAACCAGGGGAAAGTACCCCTTTCTGGCATACAAAGCCCTAGTATATTCACCGCCTGGCATCTGACCACGGTCCATTGCGTATCCGGGGTCAAGCGGCGATCCATAGATTGCTTGATCGCCGCAAGCTGGGAAGCCCAATAATACTTCCGGATATTAGGCATGCCAATCCCCCCGTCATACCATGGCAGCGTAAGTTTGGAAAACGCAATCCGCGGCCTGCCATCCCAAAGAAGTTGCCGCTGGAGAGACTCAATTTCCTTGAAATATGGCAAGGGTACCGGGTCCAAGGAGTTTTGGAGGACATACAAGAAGCGGGGAAGGGCCATCATTTTAAACAGGGCGGCACGTCCCAACAGAGAAAGGGGCAACGATTTCCATCTCACCACATCCCTCCGGAACCTAGCCAATGGGGGCATCAAGTTGTTATCATACATTATCTTGGGATCCAGAGACACAAATATACCCAGGTACCTGAACCCCACCAACTGCAACTTGACTGGGCAGTCCACGGGAATAGCAGGGGATCACCGCTTAGAACAAAGAGTGACTGACTTTGCTCAATTAATGGCAAATCCAGAGTATCTCCCAAATATTGCAAGAACATCCAGAAATGCAATCAGTGAGTTCCTGGTGGTGGATAGTTATAATAGAATGTCATCGGCGTAAAGCGATATTTTATCTTCCCACTCAGAAGTCCACCTCAACCCCCCTGATTGACCTTTCCCAACGGACCTATGCCGCGAGCGGCTCAAGCGCTAGTGCAAACAACAGTGGGGAGAGAGGACATCCCTGTCTAGTGCCCCTCCCCAAGGGGAAATCTGCAGACCTATGATTATTTACCACCACCCTGGCCAAGGGATCAGAATACAAAAGACGGACCCAATCAGTGAACTCCGGACCAACGACCATCTTGCCCAAAACAGCAAATAGATAAGGCCACTCGACTCTATCGAAGGCCATGGTAACATCCAACGATAACAGGACTGTCGGTTCATGTATTTCGATGTGCCACCTAGGATCCCATGCAGTCTACGCAAATTAAGAGCGGTATTCCGACGGCGCATGAAGCCGGACTGATCTGGATGGATCAGCGTCATAATAACCTTTACCAGTCGAGTCGCAAGTAGTTTTGCTAACACCTTCGGTTCGGAGTTCAGGAGTGAGATCGGCCGATAAGAGGAACACTCCACCTTCGGTTTACCATCCTTGTGTATGACTACAATATTGGCAACTCGCTGATCGTAAGGAAGCCGACCCTTCTTCCTACTCTCAAGAAACATTTCTCTAAGGAAGGGGGCCAGTTTATTGGTGTTCACTTTGTAGAGCACTATGGAGAGCCCATTCGGGCAAGAGGCCTTCCCGGAGTGGACCCCTCTGATAGCCTGCGCCACCTCGTCGGTCGTGAACGGGAAATCTAGGTAGTCCCTGTCCTCACCCGACAGGGAGGGCATCGGAATATCACGTATCATATCTGTGTTTTCAGACTCGGTGTAGCTGCTTTCGGCTGTATACACCGCCTTGTAATAGCCTGCGAATTCTTCCACTATTTTTTGCTGATCTGTAATTCTACCCGATCCTGCAGTCTGTAATACCGGCACTAAGCGTGACGCCCACTCCCCTTTTTCCAGCCACGCAATCAATCAATTTCCCAGCCTTGTCGCCGTGTTCATAAACCCTACTCTGGGTATCTGCGTGCTGCATCTTAGCCCTATCTCTGGCCAGACTCTTGTACTCATCTCTATGGAGTCGGAGGCGGTGCATTCCCTCCAGAGTGGCATTTATCAACATCACCCTCTTCAGTGTCAGCAAGTCAGACTCCACCCTATCGACCTCCGCCCGACTCTTCCTCTTTCCCCCCGAAATGATCGACAGCAATTCCCCTCTAATAACAGTTTTGTAAGCTTCCCACAGGTAGCATTTTGAGTCAACCGTGCCCACGTTTTCTTGAAAGTACCTGTCAGCAATCCGTACATTCTCCTTCTTAGTGTCTGGGTCCCACAGTCGCCAAGCGCTAATCGGGGCAATCCTATCCACACCCCCCCCCCACCAAGCCTCACATCAAGCCAGACCGGCGAGTGATCAGAGATTCCTCTAGCCAAGTGATGCACTTCCTGGACCCCCACAGCCTGCGATGCCGGCACCAATACATAATCTATCCTCGAGATGGAGTTATGCGCCGCTGAGGCGTCCGTGTATTGAAGTTCATCAGGGTTTGTCATCCTCCACCCGTCAACCAGGCCAGTGGTCTCCACAAAGTCAGACAACCACCTTCGGGACGGCAACAGAGCCCGGGCCGGGTGTCTGTCCACCTCACCATCCATCACCGCATTAAAGTCACCCCCCACAATTAACACCCCAACAGGCAGCGTCAATAAAATCTTACACAGATCACGAAAGGTGTCGGTCTGGAGGGCCGGTGGGACATAAACAGACAATAAGGTAACAGTTTTCCCTTCCCACAGCCCAGAAATCCCAACGTATCTACCTCTATTATCGGCCCATGTGGCCTGAATGGCTAGCGGAAAGGAGTTCTTGACCAGGATCCCTACCCCTCTCGATCCAGTAGTGAAGCCAGCATGCGCCACCAGTTTGTACCCCCCTTTGTGTAGAGCCATACAGCGCCTACCCATGAGATGTGTCTCCTGTAACAATACCACATCCGGCGAATGTCTCCGGATCACCTGACCAACCATACCTCTTTTTATCTTATCCCCTAGCCCGTTCACATTCCAACTGAGTGCGGAAATCCCCAATCCCCGTCTACCAGAAGACATTATGATAATACAACATTTCTGAATCAAATGATGACACCCGATGCAAAAGAAAAAACCATACAACAAAACCTAAACAAACCACATACCGAAACCACTGCCCCCCTCCCTGCACCCCTACATGTAGCTTACGCTCATCCCCAACTAGCAGTGTGCCGGTCGCCCCCAACTAGTCTACAAAGAACTAAAAGTAGAAAACAGAGGAGGACCTACCAGCGGGCCCACCACCCCTCCCCCCCGACTCAGTGAGGATACCCCTGCGCATTTCAAATCACCAAAATAAACATTATAAGCACATCTAGGCAGGGAATCCCAATATTTGCCCCCCTTTGAACTGACTTCCACTCACAACAATTCACAGCCCCCTGTCAACCCCGCACCCAGCCAAGTCATTGTTCATCTGCTTCCCCTTGGTCCTGAGTTTCAGATCCCGGTCGCTGGACACCATCCAACCAGTCCGCGGCCACTTCAGGTTTATCGAAAAACCGGGCTTTACCGTTAAGCTCCATTCGAAGGCGGGCCGGAAACATCATAGCATACCTTATACCCTTGTCTCTCAGTTTCTTTTTGACCGCCAAAAATCTCTGCCGTTGCTTCTGCACCGCCTGGGTAAAGTCGGAGAAGAACAAGAGAGTCGCATTCATTTCATACGTCTTTATTTCTAAATATTTCATCATAAAAGACAATCATAAAAATAGTCTGTCGACATACATTTACACTAATTTCCCTAACAGTTAAAAATCAGTCAGCCATATCAATAAGTACTAAACATAAAATTTGGTTAAAACCTACAACACATTTTGCATCTATAAAAGCAACAAAAAGTATCATACATATAGTATTATTTTACAGCAAGTAAAACATAAGTAGAATTAAAGACGTACTATGGTAAACAGTTAATCAACTATCTATTGGGTGCCTAGCTCTAATTATCCACGCCCAACCCAAGAATTTTGCTACGCCTATAACCACCAGTTCTGTTGTGTCAGCCCTCAAAATCTGTAACGCCTCCAACCCCACCCGTGTTCTCATATTATTACAGATAGGTTTTAACCATTTACTCCGGGGGGCTGAATATGCAGGGCAAACAAAAAATAGATGGCCTAATGACTCTTTTTGGTCCCTGCACCATGGGCAGAACCAATTAGTCTGACCTCGCCATTTAATAGTAAATGATCTCACTGGAAGCGACCCGACCCTAAACTAGTGATATAGCTTCCTATCACCACTCTTAGTGATGATATCCCAGTAATCCTCTAAAAAAGGGTCGAGTTTGTGATCCAAGAACCTGCCGGACAAAGAGGTGGTATCTGTCAAGACAATGAGTTGTTGCCTTACTGTGGCCCAATAAAGTGCTTTAAATTCCTTTTTTCGAAGGGAAAACATTAGAATCTGGTGCTAACTACAGATGGCTCAGGCCCATATTATCCAAGAATGATCTTACTTTTCTAAACCAAGGAATATTACCTGAGCCCACAACAGATCTTAGGTCCAGAATTTCATTGGCAAAAAGTGCCAGTTCGGGGGTTGTCCATATTCTCCTCCATAGGGCTACTGTTCTAAAACATGCAACATCGTCAATAGGGTGGCATCCCAAGTCAAGTAGCAGGGGTTTCATGGGACTGGATTGCGGAAGGCCTACAAGGTTTCGGAGAAATTTATATTGGACTCTGACTAGCGATGATAGCTCCGAAAAGGACCATAAGTCCGCGCCGTACGAGATCGCTGAACTTATTTTAGCATTGTAAATTTTTAAAGCGGGCTCTATCCTTTTAGTCAGAGCATTTCTATGTTCCTTAATTAAGCACCCTGTCAGCTGTGCAAACTTCAGGGAGAGTATAGCAAGCTGGGGTTTCCAGCTAAGCCTATTTTCCAGCACTACCCCAAGGTAAGTCATGACTTTTACCTGTTCAAGCTCACAACCATTCATACTAACGTGACCCTGCATTGGCCTAATTTTGGTTAACATGATTCAGAAAAGGGGGTGGTGATGAACAGAGTGCCTGAATTAAGCAGACCACTCTTACCCAGTCCAAAGATCAGGGCTTGATCCATCACCGTTTTTTAGCTCACTGCACCATCCCAGCTCAGAACTTGGCTATATGCAAATTGGTCTGTTCCTGTCCCAGTGCATGATGGGAACAGGGCAAACCAAACTACCAAGCCAATTCTTGTACTGGGAAGGAAACAAGCTTCCGGGGACCGGTTTCTGCCATTTCAGGCGTCGTCGGCCCGGCTTGCTTGAATCCTGATGGTGCAATGAGCAAGGGACTCACATCTCAGTATACCCTTCCACGCTTATGGTGGACAAAATGATTCAGAAAAGGGGGTGGTGATGAACAGTGTGCCTGAATTAAGCAGACCACTCTTACCCAGTCCAAAGATCAGGGCTTGATCCATCACCGTTTTTTAGCTCACTGCACCATCCCAGCTCAGAACTTGGCTATATGCAAATTAGTCTGTTCCTGTCCCAGTGCATGATGGGAACAGGGCAAACCAAACCACCAAGCCAATTCTTGTACTGGGAAGGAAACAAGCTTCCGGGGACCGGTTTCTGCCATTTCAGGCGTCGTCGGCCCGGCTTGCTTGAATCCTGATGGTGCAATGAGCAAGGGACTCACATCTGAGTATACCCTTCCACGCTTATGGTGGACAAAATGATTCAGAAAAGGGGGTGGTGATGAACAGAGTGCCTGAATTAAGCAGACCACTCTTACCCAGTCCAAAGATCAGGGCTTGATCCATCACCGTTTTTTAGCTCACTGCACCATCCCAGCTCAGAACTTGGCTATATGCAAATTAGTCTGTTCCTGTCCCAGTGCATGATGGGACAGGGCAAACCAAACTACCAAGCCAATTCTTGTACTGGGAAGGAAACAAGCTTCCGGGGCCGGGCCGACGACGCCTGAAATGGCAGAAACCGGTCCCCGGAAGCTTGTTTCCTTTCTGGTGAAGAATTGGCTTGGTAGTTTGGTCTGCCCTGTTCCCATGATGCACTGGGCCAGGGACAGACTAATTTGCATATAGCCAGGTTCTGAGCTGGGATGGGGCAGTGAGCTAAATAACGGTGATGGATCAAGCCCTGATCTTTGGACTGGGTAAGAGTGGTCTGCTTAATTCAGACACTCTGTTCATCATCACCCCCTTTTCTGAATCATTTTGTCCACCATAAGCGTGGAAGGGTATACTCAGACATGAGTCCCTTGCTCACTGCTCCATCAGGATTCAAGCAAGCCGGGCCGACGACGCCTGAAATGGCAGAAACCGGTCCCCGGAAGCTTGTCTCCTTTCTGGTGAAGAATTGGCTTGGTAGTTTGGTCTGCCCTGTTCCCATGATGCACTGGGCCAGGGACAGACTAATTTGCATATAGCCAGGTTCTGAGCTGGGATGGGGCAGCGAGCTAAATAACGGTGATGGATCAAGCCCTGATCTTTGGACTGGGTAAGAGTGGTCTGCTTAATTCAGACACTCTGTTCATCACCACCCCCTTTTCTGAATCATTTTGTCCACCATAAGCGTGGAAGGGTATACTCAGACATGAGTCCCTTGCTCACTGCTCCATCAGGATTCAAGCAAGCCGGGCCGACGACGCCTGAAATGGCAGAAACCGGTCCCCGGAAGCTTGTCTCCTTTCTGGTGAAGAATTGGCTTGGTAGTTTGGTCTGCCCTGTTCCCATGATGCACTGGGCCAGGGACAGACTAATTTGCATATAGCCAGGTTCTGAGCTGGGATGGGGCAGTGAGCTAAATAACGGTGATGGATCAAGCCCTGATCTTTGGACTGGGTAAGAGTGGTCTGCTTAATTCAGACACTCTGTTCATCACCACCCCCTTTTCTGAATCATTTTGTCCACCATAAGCGTGGAAGGGTATACTCAGACATGAGTCCCTTGCTCACTGCTCCATCAGGATTCAAGCAAGCCGGGCCGACGACGCCTGAAATGGCAGAAACCGGTCCCCGGAAGCTTGTCTCCTTTCTGGTGAAGAATTGGCTTGGTAGTTTGGTCTGCCCTGTTCCCATGATGCACTGGGCCAGGGACAGACTAATTTGCATATAGCCAGGTTCTGAGCTGGGATGGGGCAGTGAGCTAAATAACGGTGATGGATCAAGCCCTGATCTTTGGACTGGGTAAGAGTGGTCTGCTTAATTCAGACACTCTGTTCATCACCACCCCCTTTTCTGAATCATTTTGTCCACCATAAGCGTGGAAGGGTATACTCAGACATGAGTCCCTTGCTCACTGCTCCATCAGGATTCAAGCAAGCCGGGCCGACGACGCCTGAAATGGCAGAAACCGGTCCCCGGAAGCTTGTCTCCTTTCTGGTGAAGAATTGGCTTGGTAGTTTGGTCTGCCCTGTTCCCATGATGCACTGGGCCAGGGACAGACTAATTTGCATATAGCCAGGTTCTGAGCTGGGATGGGGCAGTGAGCTAAATAACGGTGATGGATCAAGCTCTGATCTTTGGACTGGGTAAGAGTGGTCTGCTTAATTCAGACACTCTGATCATCACCACCCCCTTTTCTGAATCATTTTGTCCACCATAAGCGTGGGACATGAGTCCCTTGCTCACTGCTCCATCAGGATTCAAGCAAGCCGGGCCGACGACGCCTGAAATGGCAGAAACCGGTCCCCGGAAGCTTGTCTCCTTTCTGGTGAAGAATTGGCTTGGTAGTTTGGTCTGCCCTGTTCCCATGATGCACTGGGCCAGGGACAGACTAATTTGCATATAGCCAGGTTCTGAGCTGGGATGGGGCAGTGAGCTAAATAACGGTGATGGATCAAGCCCTGATCTTTGGACTGGGTAAGAGTGGTCTGCTTAATTCAGACACTCTGTTCATCACCACCCCCTTTTCTGAATCTAATTTTGGTTAACACCATAAATTTTGTCTTTGTCACATTGACCTGTAGATCGTTATCTTGACAAAATTCCTGAAACTTAGTTAAAGCGGACTGAAGACCCTTCTGGGTTTTAGATAAGATTAGGGTATCATCCGCAAAAATAAGAAGCGGGAACTTGGTACCACCTAAGGCTGGAGCGTCTGTTGGGAATGCTGCGAAGTACTGCACGACCCTATTGATAAACAACAAAAACAGGGTCGGTGCAAGTACACAACCTTTGACGTACACCACGGGAGACGGGGAATCTCTCTGTAACCTGCCCCTGTTTACCCCATCTGACCTGTGCAAATTTGCCTCGTGTAGTCTAATTACAATTTCAAGAAGTTTACGTGGCATCCCCATGGTTCCTAATGCGTCCCATAACTTGGCCCTAGGAACTACATCAAAGGCAGATTTTAGATCTACGAACGCTGCATAAATAGTTCCACCACCCAAAAAGACAACCTTCCAATAAATTAAAATAAATCTAAACACCTGATCAATCGTGCTGACACAGGATCTAAAACCTGCCTGCATCGGAGACAGAACATTCTCTTGATCCATCCAAACCTGAATCTTGGCTAGCACCATCCTGGATATTATTTTCTGGATGGCATCTATTAAGCTAATGGGACGATAGTTCCCCGGGACCGAACGATCCCCCTTCTTGAATATAGGCAGTATCTCAGCACCCCGCCACAAATCCGGGATTGGTGCCCCCTTCACTATTGCATTAGCTAGAAAAGTAATATAAGGCACCCAAGTATGAGAGTCATATTTAAATAGGTCGGCCGGGATGCAATCCATACCTGGAGCTTTTCCACCTTGTACCAACCTAAGTGCATTCTCTACGTCTTTACTGACGAACACTAGGGGGTGACATAATGTCGATGACTATAGACAGGAATCAGCAGGGGCGATAGCTATTTCTGTTTCCAAACCCCTAAACTGGGACCCAAAATGTACAACCCAATCTGCGGCAGACTCGTGGTTTGCCGAAATTTGCATATCTGCTGAGTTTCCCCATTTAACTACCTGCCAGAACTTAGTCAGGTTTCTCGACCTACTGTCTTCTAGTAAGTTCTGCCAATGTTGGTCATCCCAATCCTTCTTGGCCTGCCTTTGGGTTTTTCTATACACAAACCTTGCTAACCTGATGTTCTCAGTGATTCGTGATTTAATTGCTTTAACCAGAGAGCCATATGCCATACGGCACGATTTATTATACCATGAGTTCCCTGTTTTTTAGAAGAGGGTTTGCTGGGTTTGCCTTCTTTGGAGAAAATACATTTCAAATCCCCAAAAAGCTGCTTGTGGAGTGCACTAGAGATCACAATCTCTTCTTCATGTTCGCCCAGTACCTGTAAGGCATTCAGAGTAGTAGAGACATTGTGAGAGATCCTAACTAGGATTTGGGGATCTTCAACTACCCTATCCCACCGAACTCTATGCCTGTCATTGGTGAGGAGAGCCTCCGCTGTATCAATCTCGCTGGCTCTAGCACTCTCCAAGCCGCCCTCAGTTTTTAAGTTAAGTAAGAGCGGGTTATGGTCACTCTCAGGACGAGCAGGTATTATCATATCCTCAAGAATATGCCAATGCTCAGCCTTAATTAGAATATAGTCAATTCGACTGGAGTGGATGCCATTATCAAAAGTTACCCGTCCATTTTTGTCGGAACGGGAACGACCATTAACAGCTCTCAAACCCCACTCAAGACACAAACCCAGCCACTGTAGGGCAGCCTCTGTCCACTTTTATATTGGGTTTAAATCTAGATGGGGGATATTCCATTGTGTGTCTTCCTCTGCTAGAATATCATCCCCCTCTAGAGATAGGGGTTTGAATGTACAGTTCAGATCCCCTACCACAATCACAAAGCCTTCCCTCCCAACTGAATTAAGGATGAGGTCCAATTCATTTGTAATTCCCGAGCTCCGCCCTCCTGGTTGACCTCTAGCATAAATGTTAACAATAATAATCCCCATTTGATTGGGGCGAGTTAACTTAATCACAAGATCATCGGGGTTATGCACTATAACTTTGGTGGACCTATAGCTAGGCGACTGCCTTACCCAAATGGTTAGGCCACCTGATGATCTACCTCTTTTGCCTCTCGTGGCGGGTTTAAAGAAGTTTAAATACCCCAGACGGTGAATGGGTTCAGGGGCCCAGCTTTCTTGGAAGATCAAAATGTCATGGTCGTCCACAAACACCGACCACCCCGCTATAGCAGTTTTGCTCTTCAACCCTGCAATATTCCACGAGACAATTTTTAACAGATTGTCCCTATTAGAAGGCTGAATTTGTTCAGTCGCCGTCAAGTTTGTCCCTGCTATCCTCCTACCTACTATGGGGGCCCCTCTAGCTGGGGAACCTAAAGTCGATCCCACCACCCCTTGACCAGCCACCCGGCCGCCCCCCAACCGCTCCATTGCGGTCACACCATGATCAGCTAGAGCCACTCTTGAAGTAGCGCAGCATGCTGAACCACTACTAGCAGCATCTTCATCCACAGTTGTTTCGACCAGTAAGTGGACCACCGCCCTACTATATTGACTATCTGTTTGTTCCCCACCCGTTACCTGGGCCACAATGTTTCCACTAGAAAGGTTCTTGAGTCAATCCACCCCCCCATGACCAGTAAGTTGCTCAAATCGATTTGACAGGGGGAGATAATGCTCAACCCTGTCATACGGATTAAGGCCATACGATCTCCCCCTATGGGTGTTATAAGAACGGTGACATGGGCCTGAATTCGCACCACCATAAAAGTAGGTTAAACCTAGGGATTGAATATCTCCCACTCTACCCAACCTTTGTTCGCTACAAATATACTTAACCACCCACGGATCTCTAAAGTTAACAATTATGCTGTCGCCCTCTAGGTCCTTTTCTCTAGTACCCACCCAACTCACCCGTCTCACGTTTAAAATCTCTACATATGAGGAGGATGGGAGTGTTCTGTTCATATTGAGCCAGTGCGTAACTTTATTTTTCAGCTCCCTATGGGATTCCAGTTTCTCAGCACTAATTCCAGGAACTCCCACCAGTATGACCGTATATGGTACGGACCCTGGGGGGAGATTAATACAGGGCAGCCGCTGTTTAGTACCCACAATTCCCAGCAATGGAGGGTCATTTGGCTGTCTTTCCGCTATCTGCACCGGCGGTGCAGGCTGGGTTCTTGCCACCTCACCTACCCCCATACCCTGCACCCTGGTAGTGCACAGTAAGTTATTCTCTACAGGGCGCTTCTCAACGCCCCGTTGGGGATTGTGGCTATCAGCCCTATCAGTTCAGTTCAGTTCAAAGACTTTATTCGGTTATATAAAATTGATAACCATAAAAGTACATAAAACACATGTTATACACAATTTACACAATGTAAGACAGTTAAAATATATATAGGTTATTATAAAACAACATAGGCTCAGTACAATTAAAAGAACGGTCTTTAAAACATTATCGATTTCCTTGAGTAAAAAACGTTTCTGAGGAATATAGAGACAGATGCTACCGTAAATATATCTTCTAATTTCCTGATAGCTAGAAAGGCTGGGTGGCATTGTCTGAGGTTCATATACTTTAAAATTGACTTGATCCACCTTGCTCTTGGTACTGAATAAAATTTACAAAAAAATAAAATATGAATGTCCGATTGGGTGGATATTTCATCGCAGGGGCATTTGCTTATGTTGGGTGACCAATCATTTTTAACTGGAAAGCTCAATGTTCTAAAAAGAATCCCAAGTCTGAAACGTACCAACAAAAACCTTTCATGTTCCGTCAACCGCAGAGTTAAGTATGGTTGAATAGCCTGCGAGATTAAAATCAATTGATGAGACAACACTGTTTTTTTAGTTAGCTCAGTTTGATCTCTTAAATTCTCGAGATACATGATACAAAGCCTTTTCAATTCCTTTCTCGGGCTTTTCACCATTGACACAGGGTCATCATAAAATTCAGGGTGATTAATATTACCACAGAAGCTTTTGATGTATCTCAGCCATTTCATTCGAGAAACACCCTCTAATTTTAGAGCGTCCCCTAGTATGAGACGGTTCAAATGACACTCATTAGTAGTCCAGACCCTTTGCCACAGGAGAACCGGCTGGATTCTAATGGTGTCCTCAATGTATAACATACCAAGTTCAGCGTGGCAGTTGTATGTAGATGTACTCTCGGGCGTGGTTAGGAGATATCTCAAAAATCTGTTCTCTGTCAGCTGCAAACTACTGACATTGGAGATGCCCCAAATTCCCGCACCGTAAGTTGCCACTGCTACACAGCTAGTTTTATAGATGAGTAAGAGCTCATTAACTGGTTTCTTTCCCATCTTTTTGCTAAAAAGTTTAAGGGCCATTATAGATTTAGTAAACAACATATTTCTCCCCTTGACAGCAGTGTTCCACTGACCTGTGCAGTCAAACACAATTCCTAAATAAGGAAAGGTAGAGATATAATCTAGTGGCTTAGAATCAATGAACATGTTTTTTTTTTCTCTGTTTAGTTTTAACGCCACAATTCATGGCAAAGGTTTTAGTGCAATTCACCTTCAGATCGAAACCGGTTATGAAGGTGGAAAAAGAAGTGATCATGGATTGCATTGCTACGGGGGTCCTTGCCATCAGAACTGCATCATCGGCATAGATAAGTGGTGGTATATGTCGTTGTGATGCCGTAGGCATGTCTATACAGTCTCTCAACAAGATGTTCTCTAACTCGTTGATATAAATTAGGAATAAAAACGAAGCAAGGACACATCCTTGTCTCACGCCCCTCGCAATATTAGACATTCTAGTGCACTCTCCATTTAAGCCATATCTAATTGTTGCCCTAGCCCCATTATACAGCTCCCTTAAAAAACAAATAATAATATCATCTACCCCCAACCGTATTAAAATTGACCATAATTTGCTGTGGTTAACACAGTCAAAGGCGGAGGTCAAGTCGACAAAGGTTAAAAACAACCTCCCGCCCTTTGCCTTAGTATACTTTTCCAGTAATATAAATGAGTTAAGTCCTTGGTCTACTGTCCCTGCCCCTTCTTTAAAACCATATTGCAGGTCACTAATAATCTTATGCTCCTCTGCCCATGACTTCAGCCTATCTAAAATAACCCTCCCAACAATTTTGACAGTTGAATCGAGCAGGGATATAGGGCGATAACACTTACAGCTTGCCTTGTCGCCCTTTTTAAAAATCAGTACTATAATTGATTCGTACCAAGTATTTGGGAGGCCCACTGTGCAGGCTGCATTAAGAAATCTTGTTAAAAGTGGTGCCCATAGTGATATATTATTTTTAAAAACATCTACCGGTACCCCGTCTGGGCCCGGTGCCTTGCCCATCCCTTCTTTGTGTTATTATTAGGTTTTTTTAGGCTGATCCACAGGCTTTCCTTTATACATGTTACAATTGTTGTAAAATTCTTAAATACCTCAATGTCCTCGGACACTATGTCCAGGCAGGTGTTAAAACAAGTGTTACAGGCCTTAATTAAGTTACAGAGCAACTCTTCAGGTACAATTTTTGACCATTTTACAGCATGTCCATTCTGTCTGGAGATAATTATATCCCTTGACTGCAACCTAGGGATGCTATCCGGGATAACACGAGAGTCTACAATTTCCACCCTAATGGGGAAATGGTCACTTAATGAAATCTCCAGTACGTTGTAATTTCCGACACAACCCCTACAACACAAGGAAATTAAAACATAGTCAATTACAGACGAAAACCCTCTACCACAAAAAGTTGCGGAGAACGGAACCTCTGGTTGGCATAATTTGTTTGCAAAGCCCAAGTCATTCGTAAAGAGGATCTCATTCAAGGCATCGCCCTTTCCATTGTGTTCAAAGTGAGTCAATGTGGACTCCCTGTCCAAAGTTAGTCCACAGTTTCCTTTTCCAGCTCTGTAGCAGAGGGCGCAATTAAAATCACCCCCCCCCCCATATGGCAACGAACTCCATTTGTTCATTGCAAATTATAGAATTTATTTCAGAGCTTAACTGTTTAAATACTGGGACTATATCAGCCAAAGGAACATTGTTGTATAAATTTATAACCAGGATACAGAGAGTATTATTCATATGTAGGCCCACAATATGGTAGTAACAGTTATTAACAAAAACCTCGATGCTTTGACATTTAAAACAATTAGAAACATATGTGCAGTGCTCACCCTTGGCTCTGCCATGTAATGAGCCTATGGCCGGGGTAAAGAATGTTTTAAAACCATTCAAGTGGTACGCATCTATATCCCACGTTTCTTGCAAGCATATAACATCATAACCTTCAATTAATTTAGACCACAGTGAGTTATCCAGCTTGGCCTTAAGTCCAGCAATGTTCCAGAAAGTGATAGTCCAATTGTCCTTAGTCCTATCATGTCTGGCATGTATTGAAGTAGTGGTCTTAACTGTATTATTATCTATTCTCCCCTTATTCACATTTCGGCCCCCAGTTTGTATAGCTTCCAACCTTTATATATGTATGTTTTCTATGATTTCTATGCTGGCCACAGTCCGTCCTCCTCGATCTAGTAATTCCACATTTGCTTGACGGGCCTTTTCTAGGGGGGAATCAATGTTTTCTGCACAGGTAACAATTGCCTTATCCCGTACTGGTCAATCCACCCCCCGCCCCCAAACCTGACAAGGAATCAAATCTGTTATAGGTTGGGACGTTAAATAGGTTCCCTGTCTGTGTATCATCGTGGAAGTTATACTGCATCAGACTTTCATGCATCATGTGTGCCCTTGGGGCATTAAATCGACTTCCAATATGTCGGTGCCTTATTTCATGTCGTGAGTTGTATGGTCTCTGATTGCCAACAACAACAAAAGGGGCCGGTGGGTAGAAGTAACTTAAATCCAGGGAGAAGATTCCACCAGGGTTGTCATAATTTGGGAAACCGCTATTAAAATGTGCTAATCTTGGATCTCTAAAATTTACAATAATGCAGTCACCTCTAATATCTTTTATTTTAGGGCCCAGCCAATTCACTCTACGGACATTAATAATCTCCCCACGCAGGTCAGGTCTAAGGGGTCTATTTTTCCCTAACCAGTACATGACTTTGTTCTTCAATTCGTGAGAGTTTTCCTCCCTATTGTTATTCCACTCCGGTACCCCAGAAAGCACAATTACATAAGGATAGGAGTCCGTGGGGAGATCAACTCTCCTCCTATGTCCTTTGCCACTGGGTGCCGCTATTTTGTCTAGTACCGTATTATCTGGGATCTTGGTTGTGCTTATTTTGTGGCCATCTAATTTAGTTTGTTTACCAGCCTTTCCATCCTGCTGAGAATCATTAGCTTTGGTCATTCCACCTTCTGGGTTTGGGAAGTTTTTACTGCCTTGGCCCAGTTTTACACTACACTAATGGCTTTTGGCTGTTTTTAGGTAGCGCTAATGAATTTTTTGTTGTAGGTTTTATATCCCCCAGTTTTTTCAACAAGGCTGAGTTATCCCGTGTAATTTTCTCCAAAGTGTCTAGCTGTATGCCTATCCTTCTAGTGCGTTCCACCAATGGGAGTATTAGGGACTTAACTAAGTGTTCAATGTTATCAAATGAACATACGGTATTTCTGTCATGTGTGGACGGGCTTTCTATTATTTCAACGATGGGACTTGTGTGTTCGAAGCCAATATTTTCGGGGGAGGGTACTTTGACAATCCTGCCCAATGATGATTTCCTCCTAAAAACTGGGTTGGAAGATATACGTCGTTCAGTTAAGGCTATCTCCTTCTCCAGAGCGGAAACCGCCTTAGTGAAAAAAGCGTCCATAGTGCCAATTAGTCCACCTCCAACACCCATCATAGAAGTTTTGTTACCATTGGCGTTTTTAGATGCCATACCTATAATGGCTAATAGTTTGCCCCGCTTCCTGTAACCTGTAAACTACTTGTTTTTGGTATTTTTGCAGAGCCACCCTTTTGTGGGCCACCCCCTCTTTTCCTTTTACCTAATAAAAAATTAACCTTAGTGTTTTTATTCGCAGGAATCACCGGGTTTTGAGATTTAGGTGGGGGGCTAAATAGCGTGGGGGATATGAAGTCTCTTTGATGCAAACTACTAGAGGCGATACTGCCTCCAGTTAAATTTAGTGAGGAACATACTACAGAATTTTCAGACCCTACCAACAAAGGACTGGATCTTAAACTCTGAGCAACTAAGGGGTCTTTTAATATAGGTTGTTCAGGGGTGACCGCTGACCCAATGGTGCCCAATGATGAACGTTTCCCCTTTAGAAGATCTAAAGACAGGCGTTTCTCTGTAAGGGCTATTTATTTTTCCAGTACCACTGTAGCCCTTTTAATAAATTGTTCAATAGTACCAGTAACCGCCCCCCCAGTGGTGGAGAGAGTAACCTTTCTACCCTTCCCAGAGCGTAATGCCATTATAAATGTATATTAGGGGACACAATCACGAAGAAAAATACAATCAGCGTACGCATAAAAGTAAGAAACCTTGGGGAACAATTAATTAACCTGCAATACAAACGTAAACAATAGATAGCACTCTCTACACGAACCCAAAACTTAGGTGGGTGGCCCAGCCCGGCCTCAATCGACCTCGGACAGCCTCAGACAGGCCCGCCCTTGGCCCGGGCTTCGCCCGCGCGCCTCCCGCGTGTCGCGGATATGGGCGTAGCTAAGTAGGAGGAGATGGGGGCGAGAAGAGGCCCCAGCTGCGGCAGATGACAAGCCGCAAAGACTGCTGGTCCTCGCAGCCTCGCACCCTGAGGGTGTTAGCAGAAGATCAGCCCCAAAATCGGCGATAGTTCCAGATAGGCGTAACTGAAGTTCCAGGTAGGCGCAGAGTGGTCCCAAGGGCAAGCAGAGTCAGTAATCACCAAAGCTATGACTAGGAGCGGCTCCCGCGCAGCGGGGGCCGCGAGTCGTTATATACTGCGGGGAGATGGGGCGGGAAGAGGCCCCAGCTGCGGCAGATGACAAGCCGCAAAGACTGCTGGTCCTCGCAGTCCCGCGCCCTGAGGGTGTTAGCAGAAGATCAGCCCCAAAATCGGCGATAGTTCCAGATAGGCGTAACCGAAGTTCCAGAGTGGTCCCAAGGGCAAGCAGAGTCAGTAATCACCAAAGCTACGACTACGAGCGGCATTCTCGAATTCCAATGGATCCGCAGCCCGAGCCGCCTGGAGGATGACATCCCGGTCCCGAAAATTAAGGACTCTAGCGATCATTGGACAGGGGTTCGCCCCCGGCCGAGGCCTACCACCCGGGACCCTGTGGGCGCGTTCGACCGTGAAAAAGTTGCTGAGACCCTTAGGTTTAAGATGATTAAGGATAAGGTTTTCTCCGAACAGATCCGGCACCAGACCCTCTGATTTCTCCGGCACTCCCAGGATGCGAATATTGTTGCGTCTTGCCCGTCCTTCGTAGTCATCGAGCCGTCGGTCAGTGAATTCACTGGAGGCCTTAAGATCCCTCACTTCCTTCTGCAATAAATTAACATCATCTATGAGGCTAGTTGTTTTGACTTCCAGTGATTTAACTTTCTCACTTGCTTTTGTGAGATCCGCTCTGATTAGCCCCATTTCAATCGTTACGGCGTCCAGTTTGCTGTCCAATGCCTCCATTTTCTGGCCCAGGGAGGTCTTAACTCCCGTAATGGCCACCATAAGATCCTTCTTCCCCTGCAGGAGGGTCCTCGGAACCTGCACCTGGGCCCCTCTTCGAATCGATCGGAGATCCCTTAGGCAGGGTATACCTATCCAATTTGTTAGACTGGACTTGCCTGGCCCCTCTAGTAGACTTAGGCAGGGACTTTTCCGTGTCCGCCTTCGCCGCCATCTCGCCCCCCGGGGAACTGCGCTCCGTCACACACCTGTCGTCGATGTCACGGCGTCTCCACCAGTCCACAAAATTCAGCGGGGGGTCGCCGCCGCACCTGCCACACTCTCTCGGGCCGACCCGACCGTGGATCTATCCCGGGCTCCGCCCAAACTTCGTCCGTCCGGGAGAGGCACAATAACAATCCGGTACCAGGCAGGCCTGCCTCAGACCCTCCAGCAGGCAATCGTTGTGGGGTACAGACGTCAGATCAGCCCGATGGCGACCAGACCGGCCAGAACCCTCCAGGAGCACCAGTCTCACAGACCCAAAAGTCTTCTCATCAGCAGATCCTCACCGTGACCATCAGGGCTTGCATTTGCGGCACCGGGCCCTCCCGGCGCCATGGGGCGGTCGGGGTTTTCTCACACACCCCTGGGGACACGACACACCGCCAGGCAGGCCACAGTGGCAAACAGGGTTATGGCCGCACCTCATTTGTCCTTATGGGGTGCTGTCCAGAGCACAGGGGTGCCGGAGGGCGATCCCAGTATTTTATCTGCACTGAGCAGTACCTCCAGGGCCACCTCGCTACTATCTCTGGCTTCTATAGATAAGTCAGCGTTAGGAAATAGCAGGGCCCACCTCTAGCCCCAGAGCCGGTCACCATTCCGTCAGCATGGCCGCCGGGTCTCCCCTCCTACCGGCAGGCAAGGTGAGGAGGCGACGGTACATCCGCAACAGGGCGCCACCCTCCCACAAAAGGCAGTCAATTGGGGGTCGATTAGCACCAGTGGAGCGGCCGCCACCGCTCCAAACCACTTTTCTCCCGACCTCTGGCCGGGCGACTCCAGACGGCCCCGGCGGCCGATGTTGATGCACCTGGGCCTGGGGCTTCAGTCACTCGAGGCCTGGCTTCCGAGCCCAGCAGGCCGCAAACCCTCGGGCGGCATAGCTCGGCCGCTGTAGCCCCGACTCAGCCGAAAATTTCGCCCGCATGCGCCGCGTCAGTTCCCCCGCCTGGAGGACTGATCGGGGCTCAGGATGCAACACAGGATAGGGAGTCGGGAGAACGAGGTCGGCCGGAGCCGGTCTCTAAGCGGCCATCTTGGTCGCTGGCTCGGCTCCTCCCAGAATGGTCTAGAGAAGTTTTTAATATTCTATACACCTCTTTGTGTTCTCTAATACCCAAAGCTAAACAAATTGGTTTCAACAAGCGTCGCCTCGGTTCGCTATATGCCGGGCACGCAAAAATAATGTGTGGTATAGATTCAACCCTATCTGAGCAGTATGGGCAATAACTACTACTTGCGTCTAATTTAGACCACCTCGAAATAAAGGCCTTGGTGGGTAATGAGCCTACTCTGAACTGATGGAATAATTTCCTATCACGAGGGGAGGTAATTATATCCCAATACTGCTCAATTTTAGGTTCAAGCTTGATCTCAAGGAATGTATTAGTCAGGGTCAGACCAGTGGAAACTGTAAACCGTCCAAGGTTTATCATATGCCAATAGGCAGCCTTTAGTTCTGCTTGTATTGTATTTTTACCTCTGACCTCATAAAGAGTGCAGAGGGGTTGTGTTTAGATTAAATACATATATATTTGATGTATACCTTGTGTGGTGTCCTTTCATTTGGTATTCAAGAGATTATATATGGTAAAACAACTTGCTTAACTCGCCTACTGAAGTCTTAGCCTGAAGACTGTTGGCTCATGCTACCACTAGGATAGCTTTCTATAAGGTTGACTTTACAACCACCATCAATAAGGGTCGATTAGACTGGTACAAGGGGCCCACTAGAACTAGTGGACATCATATGCCAGGCTAACTTCTCAGAGGCAACACCTGCTCAGGTGCAAGAGTTTCTTGCTGCCATGGCTCGACTCTTTGAGCCGTCTGTCCCCGCCGGTGCGCCTTCGGGCCCTGCGGGCCCGACTGGGTGTCCTGTTCTTCCATCGCCACCGGCTTCAGCCCCGGCGCCACCACCAGCTTCGGTGCCGCAAGACCCCTTTGGGTCCGGGTTCGGATCCCGGGCGACACCGGTTGACCTCATAACACCTCCACCGGTGTCAACCCCGCCTCCAGCACCACCTCCGACGTCATCCGGTGCTACTGCTGACGTCGACCCCGGTGTCAAACCCGACCGGACACGACACCGGAACAGCGTCGCTCAACGCCAATTCCGACGCCGATGGGGCTTTTTACCCCTATGTCCGTCCTCCTTATTTTCATCTGTTTCACAGACTTCGGAGGAAGGGGAGGACTGGGAGGGGTCTGAGGACCCTCTCACACAGCAGTGTGGTTATGATCAGGACTGGGTAGAGGATTTGAGGGATGCAAGTGGTCTTGAAACCTCACTTGACCTTGGCATGCTGTCTCCTCCCTCCATGGTTACGGAGGAGGGAGCAAGTTACGCAGTGGTGTTGCGTAGGGCAGCCGAGGCCCTCCCCCTCAAACTCCTTACAGTGGCTGTCAGGACTAACCTCCTGACAGAAGTGCTTTAGTGGGCGGCAACCTCTGCGGATCCCTTGCTGCCTTTTAATGATGCACTTTCGGACGTTCTTTTGTGCACTTGGTCCAGGCCCAACACAGGGGCTCCTGTGGACAGGAACGTGGGCCGACGCCATCGTCCATCTCCAGGCGACCCCCTCTTTCTCTATCAACACCCCACTCCTGAGAGCTTGGTTGTCCAAGCCTCTGCTTCCCAGAGCGCATTCCCTTCCGCACCTCCAGATCTTGAATCCAAGAATCTGGAGCAGCTTGGCAAGAAGGTGTTTTTCATCTGCCAGCTTAGGGCTACGGTCGGTGAACACTGCATGCTTCTTGGGCCGTTATTCTCACTCTGTGTGGGACACGGTTGCGCAGGTGCTGCCTAACTATCCGGAAGAGGCCCAGACAGTACTCTCCAAAGTTTTTGCAGCTGGGAGGGACACAGCTAAGTTCACCATCCGTTGTGGGCTTGATACCGCCGACTTGCTGGGCAGGGCGATTTCCATGACAGTGGCGCTTCGGCGCCACGCCTGGCTGAGGACAACTGGCTTCTCAGGGGATGTCCAGAACACGCTAGTGGACATGCCCTTTGATAGCATTTGCCTCTTTGGCAATAAGGCAGATAGTGCGTTGGAGCGCTTTAAAGACTCCCGGACTACGGCCAAGTCCTTGGGTTTGTCAGCCACTCGCCCTCCTCTGACTTCTGCTTTTCGCTTCTTTTGTGGCCACAGAAGGGTGCCCCAACAGGTTAGTTCCAGAGTCACAGGCCTGCGCAGGAACAACCTCAGTGCGGCCGCGGGAACCGTTGAGGCGGTTCTGGGGGCCAGCAGGCGGGTCAGTCTACCTCTACCCACGCTGCATCCACTGCAAAGCCTTCCTAGTGTGAACTTTCATGCCCATCAAACGCTGGTGGGTGGCAGAATTCGTCATCATATCCCCCACTGGCGCAACATCACATCGGACAAGTGGGTGCTGTAAATTGTCCGAAGGGGCTACTCCCTCCCCTTCGAGACTAGCCCTCCAGCCATACCACCTCAGTACCACCGAAGGTTGGGGGACCATCGTACGCTTCTTCAGCAGGAAGTCTATGCTTCTTCAGCAGGAAGTCACTGCCCTCTAGGCCAAGGGGGCTATTGAGCACGTTCCTGGGCCAGAAGTAGGTTGTGGTTGTTATTCCTACTACTTTCCGGTCCCCAAGAAGGACAAGAGCCTGCCTCCTATCTTGGACCTCAGGAACGTCAACCGCTTGCTCCGGAAGGAGAAGTTCAAGATGTTGACGCTAGATTAGGTCTTGTCTGCCCTTGACCATGGAGACTGGATGGTAGCATTGCACTTGTAGGACACATATTTCCACATCCCGTCCTGCTGGCCCACCAGCATTACCTGCAGTTCACGGTAGGCCACAAGCACTTTCAGTGTACCATGCTCCCCTTCGGCCTTACCAGCACCCCTCGGGTGTTCACAAAAGTGATGCCGGTGGTCACAGCTCATCTGCGCAGATCAGGGGTTCCAGTCTTCCACTATCTTGACGACTGGTTGTTGAAGGTGGGTTTCACCCCAGGCAGTCATCTCCCACCTCCAGACTACGGCCGACCTCCTGCATTTGATGTGGTTCTCCATCAACGTGCTGAAGTCGCACCTGATTCCCTCTCAGAAGCTACTCTTCATCTGAGCGGTTCTGGACTCAGCGCGGTTTCGGGTTTATCCTCCCGAGCAGCGAGTTCGGGATATTCAGGCTATGATTCCGATCTTTCAGCCTCTATCCCGGGTTTCGGTCAGGATGACCCTCCAGCTACTGGGCCTGATGGCCTCCTGCATCCTGCTAGTGGATCATGCCAGATGGCATATGCAGGCTCTGCAGTGGGACCCGAAGTTCCAGTGGGCACAGCATCAGGGCAACCTGTCCCACCACGTCCAGATCGCGGAGGGCAGTGCACTACAATTGCAGTGGTGGCTCACGAATCGCGATTGGGTCAATGGCAGATCTGTATCCCTTCCCTAACCAGAACACACAGTTGTGATGGACGGCTGCCTTCTGGGATAGGGTGGCCACATGGGAGAGGCAGAGATCAGAGGACTCTGGACTCCGGCTCCATTTCAACCTTCTGGAGCTTCGGGTGATCCGACTTGCACTGAAAGCATTCCTTCCCTCTGTCAAGGGGAGAGTAGTGCAGGGGTTCACAGACGACACCATCATCATGTGGTACTGGAACAAACAGGGCGGGTTGGGGTCGTGGACCTTATGTCAGGAGGCTCTGTGCCTCTGGACAGTGCTGGAACATCAGGGCATTTCCCTGGTGGTTCAACACCTTGCAGATTCTCTAAACGCCAGGGCGGACGAACTCAGCGGCCGGTGCATGATGGATCACGAATGGCATCTGAACTCGGACGTGGCGCAAGGTATCTTTCAGCAGTGGGGAGAGCCTTGGTTAGATCTATTTGCCACTGAATAGAATGCACAATGTCATCAGTTCTGCTCGTTGGAATTTCCAAGGCGGCACTCACTAGGCCACGCTTTTTGTCGCCAGTGGAGTTGCGGTCTACTATACGCCTTTCTGCCTATACCACTTCTATCCAGAGTGCTGAAGAAGATCAAGCGCGACCGTGCCCAAGTCATTCTTGTGGCTCCGGACTGGGCTAGATGAGTATGGTATCCGAGCTACTCAGCATGGCTATTGACACCCCAATCCGACTGCCTCGTCGGAAGGATCTTCTGTCGTAGCAACAGGGAAAGGTCCTCCACCTGAACCTGTTCAGCTTCCACCTCCTTACGTGGAGATTGAGCGGCGGCAGTTGATGTCTTTTGTCCTGCCTCCGGAAGTTTGTGTTGTAATCATTGCAACCAGGCGTCCCTCCACTAAGACGGTATACACCTGCAGGTGGAATAAATTTGTGGCATGGTGCACAGCAAGGGCTGTAGATCCCCTTTCTGCACCTCTTTCAAAGGTCCTTCTATTCCTTCTTTCTTTGGCCCAGCAGGGCTCTGCTCTGGGCACTGTCAAGGGCTATCTCTCGGCCATTTCAGCCTTCCCTTTTCAGGTCCCCTGTTGTAAATAGATTCTTAAAAGGCATTACTCATCTTTTCCCTCCTGTTCCTTTCATAATGCCTCAGTGGGACTTGAACCTGGTTCTGACATATCTGATGTGTGCTCCCCTTGAGCCACTTCACAACTGTCCTCTTCATCTTCTTACTTTAAAGACAGCTTTTCTGGTGGATATCACCTCTGCCAGAAGAGTGAGTGAGCTCCAGGCTCTTTCTTCTAATCCTCCTTTTCTCTGTCCATCCGGACAAGATTGTTCTAAGGACTCGTCCATCTTTTCTGCCAAAGGTTGTCACTGCCTTTCACATTGTGGAGACCATCACTTTGCCCACCTTCTTTAAGCCCCCCATCGAGCAAGGCTCCACCGTCTGGACCCAAAACGTGCGCTCTCATTCTACCTCAACCGCACTGAACAGTTCAGTTTGGAAGACCAGCTCTTTGTTGGCTACGTGGGCTCCAAGAAAGGTCGGGCCGTGCACAAGCAGACCATCTCTCTGTGGGCCGTTATGTGCATTAAGGCTTGTTATTCTTTGGCTAAAAAAGAGCCTCCATTGGGGCTTCGCGCCCATTCTACCAGGGCGACGTCAGCCACTACTGCTTTGGGACGGGGAGCTCACTTGCATGACATCTGTCAGGCAGCTATGTGGGCCTCGCAGCACACGTTTACCAAGCATTACTGCCTGGACAGCCAAGTCCGGATAGACGGCTTCTTTGGCTGTTCTTTTCTCCAGGACTTTCTGGTGTGATCTTGGTTCACAGACCCACCACCGGGGTTGGTATTGCTGGGGTATCTTTTCAAAGGTAAGGAATCTATCACTACGTGTTTCTTTCAGATGCACAAGTTACTTACCTTCGGTAACGATATATCTGTAAGAAACATTAGTAGTGATAGATTCCTTACCACCCCACCCATCCTCCCCTTTTTGCGAACTGATTTCTGGGGTTGTCATTCCTTTCAGGGCCCTAGTTTCATGACACCAATGGTCCGTTTCTTGCATGGCTCTGTGTTCCTGGCGTGGAAAGTTATGTACAGAACTGACGTCAGTGCACGTGGGGGCATCTAAGTAGCTCCAGCAACGTCATCTGGGCGACAACGACGCACCCGAGGTGCATGACGACACCTACCGACGCGTAGGTGTACTGCTGACAAAAACTTTCCGGATCCAGTCTGATGCCTGGGGGTAATTCTAAGGTAAGGAATCTATCACTACTAATGTTTCTTACAGATATATTGTTACCGAAGGTAAGTAACTTATGCTTCACCCCTTGCACCAAAAGTAGACCGCCTTAATATCTACTTCTGTGAGTTGCATACCGATGCTACCGCAGGAGTATATACATAAAACGTTTGTCACTACCATATGCACCTGCACTGCTTTTACAGGGCACGCAGTGGGGGTCGCCTCGTTACCACATCTACCAAACTGACCAACTGGCTAGAGGCCGGAGTTCACACTATGGGTAATTTGTATCACAATAGTACTTTAGTACCCTATGACACACTAACAGAAGTCAGTGGCCTACATCCTGGCCAATTCTTACTACTCACCTCGCCGATTGTCACCTTAGGTGGCAAATGGTGAGACATGATCACTGAGCATCAAACACATTTGATCATCCAGTGCTTACATGTCATGGGACGAGTAGGCTTCTTACTAAATGGTTGCCGCCTCACTGCGACCTCACACGGATATATTAGGAAGTCGTTGTTGTGTTGTGGTATATTTATATAGCGCAACCTGTCACCGCCAAGGGCATCCTGGCGCTTGAACAGTGAACCAGCAGATACAGCAACTTAGCCTGTCCTGGGGAAGAGGTAGGTTTTTAACGCCTTTCTGAAGGCTAAGAGATCCTCAAGACTCCTTAAGGAAAGCGGCAGGGAGTTCCAGAGTTTGGCCGCCGCTACTCTGAACGATCGGCCACCCATCCTCACTCTCTGAAAGCGCGGTACTACGAGTAGCCTGGATGAAGAAGAGCGTAAAGCTCGGGATGGAAGGTACCAGGCGAACATTTACCGCAACGGGACCGGGCCCAGGCCATGGATAGCCCTGAACACAATACACGCTGCTTTGTAGCGAACGCGTAGATGAACCGGTAGCCAGTGAAGTTCCTGTAATGCTGTCGTGGAAGAGCTGTGATAGGGGCGAGAAAGGGCAAGTTTGGCAGCCATGTTTTGCACTCTTTGGAGCTTGCCCAGAATGAGATGGTCTTATTTACGTGCAGATCTAGCTGCAGGTTGGGCCCAAACATGACGCCCAGATTGCGCGCCGATTGTGCAGCTGACACCGTCTCTGGAAATGACGAGGGCCAGAAGTCGTCAGGGAGATCTCGGGGAACTCGGTCGTTGGAACAATACAGGACCTCCGTCTTAGTTCCGTTAAACTGCAACGAGTTCAATCGGAGCCATTCCGCTGTAGCCTGCATGCACCGGTGGAAGGTATCCAATGGAACTGCATCCTGTCCCTCCAGAGAAAAAACCAGCTGGGTATCATCCGCATAATTAAATGCGGAGATCCCAAATGATTTAATGAGCTGGACTAGAGGGCGGAGGTAAATATTAAAGAGTATGGGGCTGATGGCCGAGCCCTGAGGTACTCCTTGCCCTACTCTCCGCTCCTCTGAGCTGAAGGGAGGGAGCGAAACCCGTTGCTGACGGTTGTCCAGATATGAAATCAGCCAGTCCCTGGCCTTATCTTTGACCCCGCATTCCTCCAGCCTCAAGATCAAGGTAGGATGGCTAACCGTGTCGAACGCGGCCGACATGTCGAGCAGCACCAAAAAGGCTGCCCGACCACTGTCGACTCGCGCCCGCAGATTGTCTAACACGGTCACTAACGCGGATTCCGTCCCGTGTGCTGGTCGAAAACCAAATTGCGTCTCATCCAACCAGGTGTTCCCTTCTAAGAAGCCGGACAGAGTGCGGGTGACCAATTTTTCCATGATTTTAACTGGAAAAGGAAGCAGGGAAATTGGCCGATAGTTGGAGGGGCAGGCAGGGTCAAGCGTAGGTTTTTTTTAAGAGCGGAGATACCACTGCCTTCTTCCAGCAGCCCGGTACAGTCCCTGTTTCAAACCACTGGCAGCAGATGGAGTGCAGCGGCTGAAAAAGTTCTTCCTGAAACACCCTCCAAAGCTTTGGAGGGAGAGGATCAAGAGGCGAGCCAGATGAGATCGTAAGAGCCAGGCTGCCAAACTCCTCCAGGGATGGAAGGGGAAAACTACTCAGCTGGGGTCGACTGGCCTCGCACGCCGGAACTCCCAGACTGAGGGCCTGGTCCTCTGGCCGGGGTCGACTGGAAGGCATGGCCGGAGCTTCCAAACAGAGGCGAGAAACCCTCTGCTGGGGTCGACTGGCCATTGCCTCCGGAGCTCCCAAACCAGTGGTGGATTTAACTGGGTCATGGAAACTACTCAGCTGGGGTCGACTGGCCTCAGTCGCCGGAGCTCCCAGACTGAGGGCCTGGTCCTCTGGCCGGGGTCGACTGGAAGGCATGGCCGGAGCTTCCAAACAGAGACGAGAAACCCTCTGCTGGGGTCGACTGGCCATTGCCTCCGGAGCTCCCAAACCAGTGGTGGAATTGACTAAGTCATGCAGACTACTCAGCTGGGGTCGACTGGCCTCAGTCGCCGGAGCTCCCAGACTGAGAGATTGGTCCTCTGGTCGGGGTCGACTGGAAGGCGTGGCCGGAGCTTCCAAACAGAGGTGAGAGACCCTACTATATCACCCACAATGCTCGTTTCCGCCTCATCCAACACTACATCATGCTGAGGTCATACCTCACCCCAACCAAAATCAACAGATTCGTTCACAGCACAGATGCAACCTGCCCCAGATGCCGCACTACTGATGCTGTTCTCCCTCACATGGTGTGGGCCTGCACAAAAACTGCCGATCAGTCATCACTGCGTTATCTTCCTGCACTGGGTGAGAAGTGCTGCAAACGTGGGAAGTATGTATTCTACATCTTTACCCCAGAAACAAATGGAAAAAAAATAACCTTCTGTTTTCTTGATCTGGGTATGCTGGTGGGCAAATGACTGATCACGAAGCAGTGAAAATCACCTGAGCCCTCTGGCCCCATTGCCTGGCGACGCTCATTACTAGTGCGGGCCGGGGCAGAAAGCGTGGCACTGCGCTCTGAGGACACCTTTGACCTCTGCAAAATCCCCCTAGCTGCGAATTGGGATGTTATCTTGCATGATCTTCAGGGTGTGCTGCCACTGGAATTACACGCCCCATTACCACCCCTCTAACTGAGATAAGAACAGAGGTACCCTAATTCGCCCTTGCGTAGTTGAAGTGAAACTACCAAACCTGGGGTTGTGTGTTCGTCTCTAGTCAAAAGCTTAATTCTGACAATCACAGATTCGAATGCACTTGTTACATTTGCGGATGTCACACACAAAGGTGAGCCAACACCCCAGTTAGGCTGAGTTCTCCCTGTTATTACTGCTTTGTCCATCCCCTTCTTCAGCCACCTCCTATTATTTACGGGTACAGATGGAACAGATATGCTACCAAGGATGCGCAGGGACACCTCCTGCTAAAACATTGACATTTCTCACTACACATTCCCAAACAAAGCACACTTTCCATATACGCCCTCACACACCATCTTTTACACGAACACAACCTCTGTTGTAATGGGAACGGTATTGTAGTAGAAATGTATATATCATGATGGACTTACTGCATTTAGCAGTGCTGTTTGCAATATAGTTCTGCTTTCTTGTGCTTGTAACTG
Source organism: Lissotriton helveticus (assembly GCF_964261635.1). Classification (NCBI taxonomy): domain Eukaryota; kingdom Metazoa; phylum Chordata; class Amphibia; order Caudata; family Salamandridae; genus Lissotriton; species Lissotriton helveticus. The sequence goes on along the minus strand of NC_136057.1, from coordinate 1,502,084,501 downwards.
CTTCTTACATGGTAAACGAAATAATGAAAAACAGATTTAGACAAAATATCATACTAGACAGCAAGTTGGCCATGAAGAAGCAGATAAACACTGTCTCCTTAGCTTTCTTCCTCACCCTCGAATGCACCGGAAAATATTCCAATGGCTACTAATCAACACCAGACGCACATCACACAAGCCATCATCACCAGCTGCCTGGACTACGGAAACTCCCTCTACGTGGGAATCACCTCACAACTACTCTATTGAGCAGACTGCAAACCATCCAAAATAGTGCAGCCAGGCTTATCCTTGACCTCCTGAGAAGAGCCCATATCACCCCAGACCTCAGTGTGCTCAACTTGGCTCCCTGTCTATAAAAGATACCAGTTCAAACTGCTGACCCATGCCTACAAGGCCCTGCGCAAAAAAGGACCAGCTTACCTCAACGACTGACTGAACTTCCACCAGCCTGGCAGACAACTATGCTCGTCTCTCTGGCCCACGCGCCCCACCTCCTACCAGGCCGCCCAGACCTGGAATGGCCTCCCACTCCACCTCTGGACTGCATCCACCCTACAGAAGTTCAGAGATGGCCTAAACACTGGGTGTTCGACTGACAACTCCCAGCAGCAGTAGGCCCCCAGCTTCTGGATTCCCTCAAGGATGATAAGCGACGCACTACAAATCATTGATTGATTGATTGATTGTGTACAGAATTATGTTTGTCTTTCTTATGAAACAATGTCTCTGTTTATTTTTTTTTTATTTGTCATTATTAATTACTATGAATACATATTTCCTTTTTCAGAGTGAAGTTCTTCCGAAGTTATCTGCTCTCTTTGCAGCCCTTCTCTCCAACCATTCATGGTTAATCCACCAACATGCACTGGAAGCATTTACTCAGTTTGCTGAGGTAAGAGAACACATTATATGAGATACTCATCAAAAAAAGTTATTATTGCATTGCGTGTCTTTATGAGAAATATCAAAAAGAACGTCACAAATGCCAGTACTGGACATCACTTACACATATTAAAGCCGACCTTTACGAAAATAAAACATATAGGTCCGTCTATTGATTCATGTCACTAGTTTATTCATTAATTTACTCACTAGTGAAATAATACTTTTATCAACACTTCAATTTTTTTTGGTTTGCATATGTACAAATATAATACATTTAATACAACACATAACTGGTTTGGTACAAAAAACAATTTACAAATTTACATCACATCCAACTCACATACTCATACAACCACAATCATACAAAAAATGTGCACCTAAGACCTAATGTCAATGGTAGATTCACTATACATGTAAATGATAACAGCTTTCACAGTAGTTTTTTTCAAATCTCAACAATTCTTTTCTTGGAAATTATCCACTGTTTCCGTAATTTACACTAATTATTTACAATTGACAAAGAGGCAACAAAAACAGGTCGACGCGTTTCGAACCCCCCTGATGCGGGGTTCTCCTCAGGACCAACACGTTCTACAAAACAAACAAATATTTCTGTCAGTACGATATCTGAATATCCAATATATAAACCTCAATGGCACCACCTATCAATGCCTGCGTCCTACCTCAGTCACTTGAGAAACAATCAAAGTCCAAATGAATTAGATGTGAAACAAGGTACTCTAGACAAAGAGAGACATAAAACAGTGTCTTAGCATACAGCCTCGTGTGCATGGTGTACTTTAATTGAAAAAAGGGGTTACACTAAGAGACAGCTCACCTCAGTTAGTAGTGCTGCGCTGTGATCTAGCAGAAGAGGAGCAACGAGTGAGCGAATAGCTTTGGGTAATTAAAGAACTTAATTATGGGCGAACCCACTAAGACTGTTCTTACCGCATTCGCTGGTGAATCCATCATTTGAATGCAGATTAGCAGTCGGCGCTATTTTAATACGTGTGCTTTACGATTCACCTCCTGGCAGGAAGGAAAGAATACTATATTAAAAGCCCGGCGGCGGTAATGACCGAGCCTTAAATTAGCCTTGCATTAGCGAGTGGGATTATCTCAATGGTGTTAGTTCCGCGTCTCAAACAATCCCGAAGGTTGAATGTCTGTTCCGGGTTTGAGTAAAATCGTGTATTATTGGTGTATGGGATGGTCACATGATGCGCCATGAGTCTAAAGTCCACGGAGACTTAAAGTGACAGTACACAAAAGCTTCGGGACTGTTTGAGACGCGGAACTAACACCATTGAGGCTGTCTACTTTTTTCCTGTTCTATTTTCTTTTTGCAGAAATGTATGATGTGGTCTTGGATCTCAGGCCATGGTTTTGCCTCCATGGCTACTACCCCATCTAATTTTTCCTGCACAGCTTGACAATGTGGTAAAAAAGCCTGCTGTTTCCTCCAGTTGTATTCCAGGAGTCACCTAACTCCTGGTGCCATTTTTCTTTCATCCTGGAAATAAAGTTAATCGGGTCCTCATTTGTTTGCATTGTCAGTAACATGAGAGACCTAATATCTGGAACATCAGGGTACTTTAGTCGCAATTTAGTCCAGACTGCCGCGCTTATTTTATCAAATGGTTCTCCATCGTACTTGGTGTCGTTTATAGTTATTAGCCCTCTACTGATACTTGGGAAAATTTCTTCTGCTTCCCCTCCCATGAGGGAGATAAGCAAACTTTTCATATCGCCTATCCCTGGGGTGGTGCCTGTAGCATTTTTCTCTAGGGCCACTATCCATTTGCAGGCACCCTCCGCGAGGGGCGGGATGTACTTCTTAATGGCTTCCTTCTCTGCGTAAGACCAACAGTTATAAACTGGGGGTTCTTTGGCTCTTTTGTACAAAAGCGTCATCTGGCGGGCAATTCCTGCACCTTGATGCTTTGGTCTTGTGGGGTCATATTGTCTGGCATACTTCTGCCAAATTTTGAGACTGGCTCTCATATAGGCATAATCCCAATCCTCATCCCCTACACCCTGCAGGATACATTCTACTGCTGTGGCCATATGCTGAGGTTCGAAAGACCCTTCTCTTGGCCAGGGGAGCATCTGCGGGGCCAAAGACTCTGTCCATCCAGCCAGATCGTCTGTGATACGGTTGACAGCATAATCTGAATCCTCACCTTGTGTCACTATTTCGTTGGGAGTTAGGTCATCGTCTCGCAGGGCACATGGTCTGCTGAGGAACATGCCATTACCCTTTTTTGCTCGAGTGTTGCGCATGGAAGCGGTGCCAGTGACATCATACTGGATGTCCACTGGGCGTCCGTGTGTTCCCAGTACTTTAAGACTTTCTACCTCTGTTGTCCTAGTCCTCCTTCTCCCGCCTGTATCCCCTGAATTTGGGAATTCCTGATGTTGGTAGAATGGGTTTGTCACATTTGTGGCGCGTGGCTGGCTGGATGAATTTATCATGGCTGTGGCGGATGGTGGGGCAAATGGATCTACCACAGGTGCAGTATGTCGTGGTGGTAGCTCTGGGTGTGTGAAGTGGACCTGTGTTGTTGTGGTAGTTGTATGTGTGTGGTCTGGCGCAGCTGTCTGAGGGCAAGGGGAGTGGGCGCTGTGGCACAGTACTTCCATCAGTCCTTCGTTTTCTCCCATGTCCCGAGAGGGACCCGCGCTCTGCAAAGGTGTGGATGGGAAGTAGGCTGTCTGCTGTTTAGTACGGCCTGGTTCCCCAGTCCCTTCAGCACTTTCAAAAGGGTCTGCCTGTACAGTAAGTTGTTGTGATGTGTTCACTGTTGTTTGGGTATTGGATGGTTTAAGGTGGGCAATCTTGAGGGCCTCGGATAATCTGTCACTTATTTGTTCTAACTTTAATGAGGCACGTCGGACTACCTGGGATATGTCGTCATGTTCGGGGCTGCGTGGCATTTCTCTGATGAACATGTCTGTTCGGGTACCCCATTGGGACTGCACTCTAAGATTTTATTGAAGTCTGCGGCCGTTCTCCATGTGTCATAATGGACTAGGTACGGCGCCGGAGGTCCCTGTAGCTCCCTGTCCTTATTCTGTTGTTGGACAGAGGAGAATGTGATCGGTTGTTCGCCTATGTTTGTGCTGCAAAATGGCATGTAGCCTCGGGGTGCCGCCTCCTGATCCTGGAGCTGTGGAGCATTGGCGTCCCGGAGGCTGTTGAGATCGGGGTAGAGGGGTAGCGCGTGGCGAGACGAGGCGGATGAGTGGTCGGATGACGTGCGTGAGTTGTTTGATGGTGCTAGGGACACGTTGTCTGCATCTTCCTCGTCCTCCTCAACAGGTAGGACTGCGATAGAAGTGGGGTTCAGTTGTAGCGAAAATTGCGCATTTATTTGTCCTGGCAATCCTGGCACCGTGGCGTGCAGTGTTGGACTACCACCGGTGACAGGTGTTACAGGCTTGGGAGTTGACTGTATCCAACAGTTGCCATATTATTAGTTGTACACTGTAGGTCTAGTTCTTTATTTTCGGCGGATGCTATTACGGTATACATGCCATTGGCCTGGTATGGTGGGAGCGCTGAAGGGGCAGTGGGCAGGGTGGTAGTGTGTTCTTGTGTATTGTCTTTAAAGATACGCCAGAGATCCAAGGTGGCCTTCCTTTTGTGTAATTTGGTGCCGGAATATTTGGTGTTTAGGAAGATGGTGGCATGCTCGAGGATAGTTACATCAAAGCTCCCTTCTGAGGGCCACGGATAATTCATATTTTTGGTCAACTTGTGGATCTCCCTACAATGTTTGAGTATGCGTTGTTCCTGCCCACCAAACATTTTCAGGACATGCTGGAGCGGTGTCGCCATGACGAGATATTTGTGTGAACGGAAGTTAGACCCTGGGATGGTGCGGTCTGTGCTGTCCCAGAGATCAGGTATGAGTTCACCTGCTACTGCCTCAAGGATACGGTCATATATGGCGTTCTGTAATTCAATATTTTGGGAGGGAGTGCACCCAGGGAAAAGAAGCTGGCCCCCAAAACAGGCGTCCGCTACTTTAGACTGGTGTGGGTGTCTGGGGAAAACGCTTGATAGGACTGTCGGTCCTCCCCACCCTTCAAGATCTAGGATAAAATATATATAAAAGCCGGCAGGTGTTTGGTATATAGTGGAACTCAGTATCCTGTTCATGGGGTCACTAACGTATTAGCAATGCTGTGTGTTCTGCACAGAAGGGTGGGTGTACCTCACTTATGTATTTTTGCCCTAGACGCTGGGAAAGTTGGGGAATCGATCTTTTATGAGTTCGTCTCCTACATCACAGAAAACAATGTGCATAAGTATTAGTCTTAACTCCAATTCGTCGGGTCCCCGATATATACCTGTACCTGAGAAGTCAGGAAATTCAAGATTATAACGGGCAAGGCCAGGATAATTTTACTCTGTATAGGGTTTCGGGGCCAGGAAGAAGTGAAAGTGGTGGGGATTTCTAGGCCTGGGGATAATAGGCGGATATGTATGTGGATCCACTCTGGTGTTTTGAGCGATGATACACCTATTATTCTTTTGTCAAATAGTGCCCGAAGCGCCTGCATTAGGCTTGTAATGAAATGAGTTGTGTCTTGTACGAGTGTGTGTTATTTGCGCCTGTGTTTGAAGTTGTTTGGTGCCGGCTCAAGGGGGTACGAAAATGCTGGTGCGATAGATAGAGTAATTTGCCTGGTGTGGCTATAGTCAATGTTGAGTGCTTGAAGGATTGTGAGAAGAACCGTGCTGGTGAGGGGTGTCACATGGATGAAACAAGACGGGCGTCTGTCAGAAATACCCACAACGTTATCGTTGATTAAAAATATTGTGATATTGTCATGAGTATTATCGTTCATTCCCCTACATAAAGTTGGAGCAATGGGGTAAGTTGTCGAGGTTAGGTAAGGATGCAGGGCCTGCGGGGTTTTGCAACAGTGCTCTTAAAAGAGGTGTTGTATCGTCCTCAGACTGTGAGTGGAAAGAATTGGAGTCGGAGACTGAGGGTGTAGGGGAGTCAGGACCTTCACCTTCCAGAGGTGGAATGGACGCCGCTTCAGATGAAGCAGCTGACTGTATGGAATCTACTGAGGAATCTTCGTCAGTGATAAAGATGGGTGAGTTGGCAGGATGGTTAGGGTACCCTAGGTATTCACGGGGTAGAAAGGGGGGGGGGCAGATAGGGTGGAGGAATTGGAGGCTTCTTCTGCGTACAGCAGGTCAGGGCGGGTAGTGTCTGGAGATGGCGGGGTGAGAGATATATCTGGGAGGGCGTTGTATATGTCATTCAGAGAAATCGCAGAAATGCGAACTTGGGTGTTTTGAGTGAAGTTGATGCCTAAAAGTGCCCAGGTGGCTGTCAGTATGTCTCGTCATCAAGGGGAGTGATTCGGCCAGTAGTGGTATTATGAACAGCCTCAGGAATACCGTTAACAAACTGGATATTACAATGGACGAGGTGTGGTGGGGCATTGGACACCACAGATATAAGGGGGGCAGAGCATAACTGGTGTGGGGGGGGGGTGCAGAAAGAGGGAGGCAAGGGGTAGGAGAAAATATAAGTTCCCCCCCCCCCTTGTTTTGGCAATCAATTGCGCGAGCAAATGATAGACAAAACAGTTTATTAGAACAGGGAAAAACGCGAGGCAAGGGCAGGTGAGAAAGCTATGCTACCTAACAGGGGTGCAAAAATAAAAGGAAATGTTTAGTGAGTATGCACCCCAGACACCAGGGGGAACAGTGAAGAAGGAGGTGGGGCAAGGGGAGCAATGGTGCAGATGTTTATCAAAAGCACAAGCAATGTTATCAAAAGCACAAGCAATGAGACTGATGACATAAAGCACGACAAATTAACACGGAACAGGAAACAAAAACAGTGAAAAAATTTATTTTAAACACAGATACAGATGGAGCAATAAATACTGATCAGCTAAAAAGGATGGATCCTAAAAGAAAGAAGCAATGATATAGACGCGATATCCTAAAAAAAAGAAACAGAAATGATGGAGATGCTGCAGCGGAGGAACGGAAGAGAGGTAGGGTAGGACCTTGAAAAGGGGAGTAGGAGAGGTGGTCGGGAGGTAAGTGTAGAGAGTGGAGAGGTGGTGGAAGGGGGGGGAAGGTGTGGCGGAGAGAGAGAGTAGTATAGAGGGATGATGAAGCAACGAGAAAAGGTGGTCAGGAGGTGGGGGGGCCAGGCAGGCGCTCAATAGCGTCTGTGAAAGAGGGAGGGGTGAGGCGCCATGGAATGAAATGAGTGACGGTAGCAGAAGTTGATCTGCAAATAGCACAAGCCACTTCCTCTTTTTGTGCGCGCAGAGGACGTGCTGTCAAAGGCTGTCGGCAATGCCTAATGACAAGTGGAAGTGAAAGATAAACAATAACACCCAACCCATGGAGAAATAAATCATGAAGAGAAGGAAGGGAAAGAGTGAAGGACGTAAAGGCAGTCCTCATAAATCAATTTGCAGGGGCTAGCCTGTGAGGGGAGGCACAGAGGAGCAAAATACAGAGTAAAAAGAATATGAAAGGCAATTTCAAGGCACAATTTAAATCATAACGAAAACAGTAAATGAGATGGAATTTAATCTGAAACCATAATGCAAGGCAGAGAAATGCAGTGGCTAATACCCGTAATAAGAGACACAAAGTTGGACTGTTGCAAAATCGAACAAGATAGAAGTGAAACGTAGAATCTGTTGGGGAATTGAACCCTGACCCCATGCAAAACCTGAAGTGCTGAGGGAATCTGAATCTAGAATCTGTCGGGGAATTAAACCTCGACCCCGTGCATTCTAAGGGAGCAAGAATCTAGACCCTGTCGGAGACTGAAACTCCAACCCCATGCACTGATCAGAAGTGGTGAGGGAGCGGAAATGTAGGACCCTAGGCACACAGGACCAGGACCCTTCTCAAGTCTTAACCATCCCCTCCGGGCTACAGCCGGCAGGGGCAAAACAGGAAAACCACAAAAATCACGGCATCTGAAGCCACAAGAAGCACAAGGGAGTAATCAAAGGACACAAGAGGCGGACCATTTATAGTAAGAAGGACGAGCAAAATCGTGACCACAAAGAGAGAGAGAGAGAGTTCAAATCATGACCAGAGACAGTGCTGCAGGGGGACAGGTGGCAGCCAGAGACAGTCCAAAGAGAGTCCGTCGCACCCCAGGCAGCAGAGACCAAGGAAGTTCAAGGGAAAAACAAAAACCTTGTCTTACCCGTAGTCTTGCCGCAAAGGAGCGGAGGCGGGACTCTCAGGGACCGGTTGTGGGTGTGCACCAGATCCGCCGCAGACGTATGTAGTATGATTTTTCCGTGGTCGCCAGCTGACAGAGGGGAACTAGAGGCCCCCAAGCCCCCTTTAAGGGTGTGGTCACGTTCACTGTGGTCAGTGGTTCCGTCTCAATAATTCACTGAGGAAGGAGGAACAATGAGGTGAGATGACGGCAGTTCATGTTAAAGTGGCACTTTTATTACACAAAACATATGTATTTCAATAAAACGTATTGCTAAAGAACACTCTTAAGAAAACCTGGCTTCACTCTGCCAGGAGTACATGCCAGATATCAATTGTTTCTAAAATGCTGCGAGGCAAGCAGAAGTGAATATCTACTAAAATATGAGGTTTAATTTAAAATGGAAACTTTAAGAAGACATTAAAACCTGTTCAAGGAAATACTTCGCCTTTACACAACTTTCCTGAAGAGAATCATCATTGCAGGTTTAAGCATTTAGGAAAGAACAAAAATATCACTGGCTAAGATCCTTAAAAGGTACAATTGAATTTAGCTGGGTTATACAGAGTACATTTCTATTAGGCCTAGTGCCTAGAAGCAACATCCGAAAATGGGGCACATTTTGGCCCCAACCTGTGGCACAGCGTTTTCAAATGCATTTGCATCCGAATTGCATTCTTTGTCATTTCGATCTTTTTTTCATCCTGTTTTCATACGTTTCATCAATCCACTTTTTCATTAGTCCCGTTTCTATGTCCTCATGCTAGGAAAAAGCCATTTTCAAGATTTCTTATGTTCCTGCGGGGCCATCCGAACCTCTCCCAAGAACACGACAAATGCTGAATCCATTTAAAAGCAGTTTATTAAATCCCAATGCATTTCAGACCTCCAAGGGTCTTTCGTCAGGGGAAAACTGAAAGCAAACAATTAAATATGCATTACTTTAACGCACTAAGTATTACAACAAAATCTTGTTCATTACACTGGTGTTTTTATCAACCCCAATTGCATTATTCAAGTTTCATCTGACCACGTTTTTCCCATGCCTAGAAGCACCTAACTAAGGAGAGCAACCCTACAAGATCTGATGCTGCAGAGATACCTTAAGAATACAAGGGATTGGGTGTGGATGGAAAAAACACTTGGTAAAGTCAAGATTTCTAAGAGAGGTAAAGACATTATCTTATTTGAGAGGGCATCACCTGATAGAGTAGGCTTGACAGCCCCAAATCAGATAAACGGCTGGCCAGAGAACCACCAAAACACAGCTGGAGAGTTCTGCCTTCTGATTGTGATGGTGAATCTTTTATACCTGAAATTGCAGAACTGACACTGTCCTGACGTACTTTCTGACGCAGGTGGCTTGACCGCATTGTCCTAGGACAGTGGGGGCGGTCAGGTGTCCTAACGGTTGGTTGGCCATGCTTGACCGCAGAACATAAACAAAGATCATTTTGTTCTGTACCTATTTCTAAAACTGTATGTGAGAGCAGAACTTACGCCAGGTGCTAGCATTGCAAGACGTTGCGGCTTTTATTTCGGCAAGCTAAGTTTCAAAACAAAATTTTTGTAAAAAGTCCCAAGATGTGCCAACTTGTACCAGCTGGGTTTGTGTACGTCTGTGAGCGTTGGTCTTGATGCTTTGGAAAATTACTGTACTTCGTGGTGGCCCAATTTACCTCGTTGTTTTCAGTGCAACAGAAATGCACGTTTAACATTATTGTGGGCCTAGTGTATTTTGTTAGCCTAAGGCGTGTCTTTTTGGCCTTTGGCTTGGGTCTATAACCCCGAAATTCAGGGAATTTGTGGGATTTCATTTGCTGATTATACATGGCAAAAAGTGAGGGTTTTAAAGCATATTTTCAGATTCTCTCTGGTGGGGCCATATAGGACCTTCATGATACGAAGGTCGATAAAACCCTCTTCTTGATAATCAGATGGTAGAACGTGATCCTGACCCTCCATCACGTGCCATATCCTTTAGAATCATGGATTCCAACCTATACCGCCTGGACACCATGGTTTTCCCTCCACTCCTCCCCAAGTGTCGCTGTCTGGGTATTAAATGTCTGATAGAATCAGGGGAGTGGGATATCCAATTGTGAAAGGTCTTCTAACATAATGTCCCAGTCCATGGAGATGGGACGTTTGCTCAACCCCCTCGCCTCCTCTCGTCTAAGTGCTGCGCTTTCCGCGCTATCCCACCTGATTACCTCCTCTTTCCATACATGTAATGGGGGGCTCCTTGGTGACTTCCACCTCATTGTAATTACTCAGATCGCTAATATAAGCGCTAGATCTAAGTACCGTAAGTGGACTTTCTGGGCCTTGGTGCCCTTGCGTAGACCCAAGAGGCCCCCTATGAGGTACTGGGTTTTTAAGAACCGGTACCGAACCGGTAACCCAGCGGTGCCAGGGGATCAACACACCAGAGACCTCGGGTTCTCCTGAGTCAGACCTACAGAAACTTCAGAGTCTTCCAGGTGAAGTCAAAGATTCGTTTATTGGCTGCAACCAAGGTGACAGGGTCCTAGAAGTACGATACAAGTATATTCAGGAGACTGCACACTTTCACAAGGTTAGGTTTCTCTTCTTATACACAATTTTCACCCTTGGGCAAAACATTCCTTGGATTCGCGGTATTTCATTTATGGTTACTGATTACAAAAGAAAAGCAGAGTCATGATGACATGTACATATTTCACGTCGTGCTGCTCATAACAAATCATCCGGCAAGGCCCAACATTTCATCAGATATCGCTGTACCCCTAATAAAAAAGGTCACCTCCCCACCATAAAACAAGTGAGGAAAAGGAGTGGAGAAAGATGTGAGCGAGATATGGCAGGTGTGCGTGCAGAAAATGGCTTTATGGCCGGTTGGGCCTAGATACTATCTTGCTCGGCCACTGGGAGGGAACTGACCTAACGAGCTCGGCCTGGGGCAATGGTTCTAACTTGTACTGGGGTCAGGAAGAAGTCGATTAAGGAGTATGTGTCCTTGTGGAATCAAATTCGACTGGATTAAGGCCTATGTAGAGGGCAACATGCAGCTAAGGGTTTAGAAGGTAAATGACGATTTCGAGGTGAAATCGTCACCCGAATATGCCGAAAATACATGTACTTGATGTACCCGTCATTCTCGGTCTTTTGATACCAAATTCGTCCTATTTCGACGAAGTTTTTATTCTCGAGTCCGGTACTATTACGGATCCATATTTTTCAGAACCACAGACCCTCCTTTTGCCCTTACATAGGCAATTAATCTATCCTCATGTTAATCTGAGTCCAGATCTATATTCCTAAAGTCATTGAGATGTTGCTGCAACATCATTCTAGTGCTGAGTTCATGTCTTGACACAGGCTTCCTTACACATGATGTAGCACAGAGGCCACATATTGCAGGAGCACACTGTATACATAGACAGAACAGGAAAAGAATGGCTAAGACCATCCCAATGACCATCAGAATTTTCCATCCCCAGGCAGATATCAGTCCCCAGAACCATCCCATTAATGACCAATCTCCTTTATCCACATGAATATATTCGGAAATCTTATGTAGTTTGGAGATGGCCCCGTACACTGTTGGAGCATTATCTGGAATGAAAATGCAACAACTGGACTGGATCAATTTGCATACCCCACCCCGGTCCGCAAGTATTACATCCAAAGCGACCCGGTTCTGAAGGGTCATCAGTCGATCCGACTGGAGCTCAGCAGTCAGGTTACTAAGGGCACCAGCAGTTTCAATCACGGTGGATTCAACTACCCTTGTCAATTGCCTTATGTTTCTGCTGTTAACCATGGCTCCCCAGAACGGCAGAACACCCATTGCAAAGTCACCAAATTCTTGACCCGCAGTGTCTTCTTTACTCAAAACACCTCGAACTACCCTTGTCCGATGGTAATCCGCCGCTGCTGTGTAGGTGGGAGGTAACAGGAATGAAACAAAACATGAGCCCGAGAAGTCAGGGGGCAACCATGTATAGGCTCTATCATGGCAGATAAAATAAGTACCCTTTGCGGCTAAAAAGGCAGGGGAAGTCTGAGATCCAAAAACGTACGTTTCTGTACAGACACTCTTCCCTAGCTGAGCTCTGGGATTCTTACCAATACCTTGCAGACACAGGTGCCCTTGATGGGGTACGATCCAGATAGGGGACGATCTCTTGGCTTGCTGTTTCTCACTTACTGTAGTGCCATATCCGGTCACATTCCAACCTACATATGCAAGTATCTCATCATCCGGGGTATCTTCGTAAGAAGTTACTACCTTGATCATGTCAACTATACCCTTGACTAGGGCGCTAGTCTTGAGGTTGTCTTTTACCGAACGTAGGGGTTGGATTTCTCGTGCATATATGAACATTGTTCTATATGCCCATACTGACCCATTGCGACTAAATGGCAGGACCAAATAGGGGATACCTCTATCCGTGGTGTGGGGCATGAGACCACACACCCAACAGTTGGTTGTGTTCATTACAAGTTGGTGTTGGTGTAATAGCTGAACGAAGGAGTTATTAATGAACTCTAATCTCCTATTTGATTCGTGGTCAGGCAAAGAGTGGAAAGAATGAGAGGAAACAGTAGGGGGAGGTATGGGTGATGTAGTGGGCGTGAATGTCACATGAAAAGAGAATAGAACATAGCTTATTAAAAACACCATTACGCTAAATAGCATAAAAATACACATTATTATAAAAATTTTCTTTCTCATTGCTTTCAAAAGTCTCTGCTTAAAGTTCATTTGTTTGGCAGTTCTCTCCACATCAGGAAACTCCATCCTCTCTAAGGTGCTGCCCGCGGCGGTAGGTTGTTTCTGCTAAAGGATGCTTCCGTCAGTCTAGGGTGGCTCCCTTCGACCAACTGGAACCAGCAACCTATTGTTGTCAGCTGCACCCAAAAGTCTTTAATCAACCGCGACCCTAGCAGCGGAACCCGGATGGCGGTTCGAAAAAAAACAAAAATAAGCAAGTTACCTAGATGGGAGAATCTGTACTTTCGAAAATAGCATTTTGGAAAAAACTTATTTTTATTAGTCCACAGGTTTTTCTCTCGGATCATAAAATAAATCACTTTTACTTTAGTCTGTTTTTCTCGGTCGTAAATTATAGCGTCTTTTCCCGGTTATTGTCTGGTCCGGAAATAGTAGCTCAGGTTCCACAGAGTTCAATTGTTCTGATGGCGGCGTGGTTTCTTGAAAAATGTTCTCACTGTTGCAATCACGTTTAGCTTCCTTTACACGTTCATTAGTTGTGCGCTCTGAGTCAGTGCCTCCTGTCCGGACCCATTGGTCATGTGGCAGAGGGAAGGGTATCTTCTTACAATGGATCCCGTGGACCCAATTGGCCTTCCCCTCCACTTTAACGGTCGACCTTGTAGACAGGAGGACGAGGTGAGGTCCGGTCCATCTGGGCTGGTCGTTTCTTGTCCTCTGGAAATTCTTGACCAACACCCAGGAGCCAGGGTCAATGGAGTGACCCGGTGTCTCAGAGATCGGAGGCAAGGTGTTGTGGACCTGTTGATATAAAACACGCAATTTAGCCGTCAATTCATACAGATAGTCGAGCAAAATGGGGTGTTGCAGCTCGCTAAACTTCGTGGGCCTAGGCACTCCCCATATGTTGGCTGGCCGACCAAAGATTATTTCATAGGGGCTGAGTTTCATTCGCGAATGCACAGTCATTCTGGTGGATAGGAGTGCTAAGGGTAGAGCGTCAGGCCATTTAAGACCTGTGCTCGCTTGGATTTTGGCCAATTTAAGTTTAAGCGTGCCATTGTAACATTCCACTAATCCAGCTGATTGGGGGTGATTTGCAGCGTGGAACTTCTGACTAATGCCTAGCCCTTCACACACTCGTTTCATCACACAACCCACAAATTCACTTCCGTTGTCCGACCAGACCATTCTAGGCATTCCGAACCTGGGGAAGAACTCTTTCACAAGGGCTTTCGCTGTGGACAAGGCGGTATTGTCCCTTAGGGGATAGGCTTCTACCCACCTTGAGAAGGCGCAAACAACCACGAGCACATATTTTAAGTTGTTGCACCTCTCCATGTGTATGCAATCTAGCTGCAAAACCTCGAACGGGTACGTAGGAGGTGCAAAATGACCAGCTGGAGTTGGGGTTCCCCTACCAGGATTGTGCTTCAGGCATACCATGCAATTCTTGACGACATTCTCTGCACACTTGGGAATCCCTGAATTCTTCCACACTGGGGCCAACAACTCGCAAATCCCTTTCGCGCTGATATGGGCCATCCCATGAGCCATTGTAACCACTGCAGGCACATATGCATCGGGTAACAACCATCTCTGTTGCTCTGTCGATTCAATCCAACAACCATTTGCATCCATTCTCCCTGTACTTTCCCTCCACATGCTTAACTCTTTCTCCGTGGCCTCAGCTTGGATGGACTTCACACTTTCTATCGTGTCTTCACATATTCCAACATCACCAGTCCATCTCTCTGGGCTCGCAACATACATTCGGCTCATCATATTCTTTGCCGTTTCCTTAGCAGTTTCATCAGCAAATGCATTTCCACGACCAACATCATCAATCACTTTCTTGTGTGCACTACACTTCACGATTGCTACTTTCAGGGGCAACGTCAGTGATTCAAGAAGCTCATTCACCAACTGACCATGCTGAATCTTAGCTCCATGCGAAGTCAGGAACCCACGTTCTCTCCACAATCGTCCAAAACTGTGAGCCACTCCAAAAGCATACTGACTGTCGGTATAGACAGTCACTTTCATTCCTTTTGATAACACACATGCTCTCGTTAACGCCACGAGTTCGGCGGCTTGAGCTGAACCATGTGATATTCGCGCAGTTTCAACGATCGTGTGCAGAGTTGTGACAGCATACGCTGTAGTCATGTTACCATTTGGGAGCTTAAAGCATGAACCATCCACCCATAATGTACCATCACATTCAGCGAGAGGAGTATCGAATAGGTCAACTCTCCCTTTCGTCTCTTCCTCCGTTCTGAGGAAACAATCGTGCTGTTCTGAAGCATCCGATTCCTCAGCAATTGGTAACAAGGTGGCTATGTTCAGGGTACTGCATCTTTTGATGTGCACATGGCTTGCTAGTAGCGTCAATTCATAACTGGACAGTCGAGCACTAGTTAAATGCTGTGTCTTGGTCCTATTTAACAACGTGTCTACTGCATGCGGGACCATCACGATTAGTGTATTATTCATTACTAGACCTGCAGACTGTCCAATAGAAACAGCTGCTGCTGCTGTGGCCCTTAGACAACTTGGCAATGCTCGTGCTACCGGATCCAAAGTTGACGAAAAATAGGCGCATGGCCGTTGTCTATCTCCGTATAACTGAGTCAGCACGGACAATGCACAACCCTCCTTCTCGTGGACATATAATGTGAAAGGTTTACTGTAGTTGGGGTTACCTAACACAGGGGCCGAACATAATGCTGTGCGTAATTCGAGAAAACTTTTCTGACACTCATCAGACCAAGGAATGGGATTGGGTGTATTCGCACACGTTAGTACCAATAAGGGTTTGGCTAATAACGAAAAATTTGGAATCCACTGTCTACAGTACGATGTAATGCCCAAGAAAGCGCGTACTTCTCTCTGCGTTCTTGGCACATTTAATTTTGCTATTGCCTGAATTCTTTCTGGGGTCAGTTTCCTTCCCTCCTTCGATAAGAGATGACCTAAGTAGGTCACTTCTTGTCGGCAATATTGGAGCTTGGAAAGTGACACCTTGTGGTGCAGATCACATAGATGACGCAATAATGTCAACGTGGCCATTTTACATATTTTCTCAGTATCCGCAGCTATGAGCAAATCGTCCACGTACTGTACGAGAGTGGAACCTTTGGCCAAAACCATTGCGTCGAGCTGGCTTTTCAGAGCTTGACTGTATATTGAGGGGCTTTCACAGTAGCCTTGAGGAGCGCGTTTAAAGCGGAAACTGCGACCACCTAAGCTAAAGGAAAAAATATCCCTGCTTTCCTCAGCAATCGGGATACTGAAGAAAGCATTCTTCAGGTCAATCACCGAAAACCAGGATGCAGAGGCTGGAATCATAGTCAATAATGTTGTAATGTCGGGGACAACTGGGAATTGTGGCACCACTATCTTATTTACTTCCCTAAGATCAATCACGAATCTATACACAGGTGGCTGGGAAGGGTCAGTTCGTTTTAAAACAGGCAGAACAGGACTATTGCAAACATTGCCTCGTGTTTCTTCAATTACGTCTTTCTCAATTAACTCGTAAACAATCGCTAGCAAAGCTTTTTCGCCCTCATTGGATATTCTGTATTGGGGAATTCGTGGCATTTTGACATTCGACTTTAATGTTACAACATATGGTGGAATTTCTAAAAGACCTACATCATTCGGACCAGTAGCCCAAAGAATATCTGGAAGAAGTGCCAATTCTGCTGGAAGCGTATTTCTCGACAAATACATGGGAGAAACCACTTTCTTACCTAAAGTCAGTTGTACTCCTGAGGGAGAACAGTACAAAGTCGCATACAATCTTTTTAGCAAATCTAATCCTAGCAAATTTTCACCACAACCTGTTGTCAAAATAAGGGGTGCTTCGAATTCACAAGGACCAACAGAGAGAGATAAAGGGTCAGAAATCGGATTTCTAACCGGGGCGCCAGAAAAACCTACGAAAACGTTCATTTCGCCAGACAAAGGTGCGCCAGGGAGTTTGGAGTGCATAATAGAACTCTTTGTAGCACCAGTATCCAACAGAAAAGGTTCTGACACACCCGATGTAATCACCTCAACGTAAGGTCCACTCTGATCTACTGGAACTGAAACAACTCCCTCTCTTTGTCTTAGGCTGTCCTAGCAATCATTACTCTCCCACTGCTCATTTTCTGTGTAACACTCGTCAACGTAGTATTGAGCTGTCCTGTCAGATACGTTATTTTGCTGGTCAAACCTGTTCATAGAGTTTTGTGGTGGAAGGGGACGTGCGTCCTGAGGGGCGTTTCCACGCCCTCTACCTCTAGGCGCTTGCTGACTACCACGACCTCTTACGCCAGAAATTCCATTCGCACGTTGTGGTAGGGCAGGACAGTCATATTTGTAATGACCCTCTTGTTTGCAGTATAAACACTGGTTGGGACCTACGCGGTTTTGATTGTAATCGAATCTCTGCAAGTTTCTCTGAGGCTGCTGAAAAGTGTTCTGGTAGTTATTCTGACCATTATTATTTTTATTACCACCACCTCGTGGCGGATAGGCTTGCTGTAGCAAAACCTTTGTTTTGAGTTCTCTAGTTTTCTTTTCTACTTTATCTTTCTCATCCTTGTCTCTATTCTCGTAGTACTGTGCGGTAGCTAATATCTGGGCTGAAGATGAGACTGCCCAAGAACTTTCCGAATCTTTCAGTGAAGTGAAGTAGTGTGGCTCACTGGTTAGAGGCGGCAGACCCGAGAGCAGAGGACGGCCCGGGACCAGGGTTCGATTCCCGGCGCGGCAGGTTTCTGGACCAGGGTCAGCGGACTCGATAATTCTCTCGCCTCGGTGCCCACTCTGATCAGCGATCACACTCGGCAACTCTGGGCATTAGCTTGCCTCATCTTCACTAACGGCCCCACCAGACCGCCGGGGATGCCTGGTCTCACCCTGGAGATACCCATTAAGGGACCATCTCTCAGGGAAGCCAGGAAGGGTTTCGCAGCGGTCGAAGCGCCTTGGGACCCTACGGGTAAGTAGTGCGCTATATAAATGCCTATACATTTACATACACATACATTTCAATTTTCTACACAAGTCTGGAAGTAGATTGTGCACAAATTTATCGACAAACAATCTCTGACCACCTTCTGTGGTCATATCTTGACCGCTGTGGTCAATGAATGTTTCTTCAAATCTGGTGAAGAAATCTGAAACAGTCTCTTCTTTCTTTTGCTTGCATGCAGATAACTTATCCCAATTTACGCGTATTGCAGGCATTATTGTTTTCATGTAATCTACTATCCTACCAGGTAGTTCCGCTATCAGGGGTTCAGGCTTGGCACCACCAACTTGTCGTGCATCTGCAGCAGTAATGTTAGCCCACGTGTCACCTAATTCCTGGTCATGATCTACATGACGAATTTTTCCCCATAAAGGCTGTGGAACAACGTTCCCGAATAACATATCGATATCGGCCAAATTCATTATACATGATCCAGCAGTTTGCGACAATTCTTTATAGTACCCTGCAGGATTTTTACGCGGATCTGGTAGTGTTTGTTTGAGTGCTAAAACTTCAGCTCGCTTCCATGGAACATGTACCCATACGCGGTGAAAGTGGGGCAGGACAGGTGGGACAGCTGTCGCGTCACCCTCTCTCCATTGTGGGGGAACTTCTCTCATAGGGTATTGTCGTGCCTTTTTCCTACTAGATGTACTGGATTCCGATGGTGACCCAGAACTACTTCCCTTACTCCGATATGATAATAGCATTTCAACTGCTTTTTCTACATCGGGACCTACAATCATACCCAGACTAAACTTAAACCTTATACGACACATTTCTTGTGGGAGGCAATCCTGATCATTGTCTTCTAAATCCTCGCAAAGAAAAACACACATCTGTTCGAACACATATCTCTGTGTCGCTGTTTCCCATTGAGGAAAAACTTCCATGACAGACTGTAAATCATATTTTGCAGTGTCCATGACCCATTTCCGAGCTAATCTATTCAGGGAATCTCTCTCTTGATAATCGGGCAGTTGACTTCGCAACTGTCTTCTTCCTATGTTAGGGGTCGTAGCAGGCGACCCGAAAAGCGGTAAAAGAAGATTAGTAACAGTGCTGGCCATTTTCTGCCGAAGGGAAGGTGAAACGGAAGAACAAACAGATGAAAGAACGGGGTGAGATGAGGCGGGTGCAGAGATGGCAGAAGAGGTATGAGGAATAATAGATGTGGTACTAGGCAAAATCATAGAAGGGGCATTGGGAGTTGTAGAAAGTACAGTAGGCAAAATCGTAGAAGACATAGATGAAGCAGAAGTGGTCGGTGGGCCTGGAGGAGGCTGCACCGAAGAAGTAGGAGCCAGCTGACGAACAGCTGGTGGGTGCTGTGGAAAAGCCAGAGGCACAGCTTGTGCAACAAGAGGTTGCGGGGGTGCTGTAGCATTCTGCGCATAGGGGGGTGGCGAAGTTAACAATTGCGACATTAATTGGTCTTTTTCACGCTCTTTTGCTGTCCCTTGCTGAAGAGACGGCAAAACTGGATAGCACTTATCTATTGCCATTTTATGTTGCCTGTGCAATTGTTCATTTATCTGCTCTTCCTCATTATCTTTAAACTGCACGGCAGCTTGCATTACTGAAAGTCCCCCTTCTCTCTTATTTTTCTTAGCTAATTTAATTTCTTTTTGTTTGGCTTCTTTGCGCCATATGCGGAAAGAGTCAAACATCGCCGGCCGGGCTTTCTTTTTGAAGAGCTTAACTTCAAGGTTGTCTAAAATTTCAGAATCAAAGCTACCATATTGGGGCCATTTTAAAACACCATCTTTCCTAGTGTATTTAATCCATACCTCGTTGTAAACGATGGGGCCCACCCCATGTTTAACGTACAGCTCGTAAGTCGGAGTTCCAACTGGAGGAACCGGACACGAGTCCTCCAATCGGGAGTCCCTATTATTACTACCAAGACAAAACCAATTCCCGAGTCTAAGACTAGGCATCCTCACTCTCTAGTCTAGTTCCAAAACTTCAAAGGAGTTATCGATTACGATATTGCTCGCGAAAACACGAGTCCTTCGGTTATGGTGCTTGCAAGAACCAATAAAAACCTTTATGTATCTCTAAGATACCACAAAGTAAGTCCAACTAAGGACTGGGAGACGCTCCACTTATACTTAACTGAAAATATCGATGGCTTCACCAGAAGACTCGTCTCAGCGTTTCGCTCTACCGAAAATTTCAAGGGTCCAACATCAGGGCGATAGCCAGGGCAGCAGTCCTTGTAGCCGTCGAGAAGCGGGGAACCTCGTAGTAAAGACCTTCGGACCACGTCGACATGCAGGGGTCGATGAGGTGGTGGGCCCTCCTCCGGAATTTTCACACGAAGCTCCTCACGATCTTCAGGCTGATTGGTACCACTGGAATCGCCCCACGTTGGGCGCCAAATGAGGTACTGGGTTTTTAAGAACCGGTACCGAACCGGTAACCCAGCGGTGCCAGGGGATCAACACACCAGAGACCTCGGGTTCTCCTGAGTCAGACCTACAGAAACTTCAGAGTCTTCCAGGTGAAGTCAAAGATTCGTTTATTGGCTGCAACCAAGGTGACAGGGTCCTAGAAGTACGATACAAGTATATTCAGGAGACTGCACACTTTCACAAGGTTAGGTTTCTCTTCCTATACACAATTTTCACCCTTGGGCAAAACATTCCTTGGATTTGCGGTATTTCATTTATGGTTACTGATTACAAAAGAAAAGCAGAGTCATGATGACATGTACATATTTCACGTCGTGCTGCTCATAACAAATCATCCGGCAAGGCCCAACATTTCATCAGATATCGCTGTACCCCTAATAAAAATGGTCACCTCCCCACCATAAAACAAGTGAGGAAAAGGAGTGGAGAAAGATGTGAGCGAGATATGGCAGGTGTGCGTGCAGAAAATGGCTTTATGGCCCGTTGGGCCTAGATACTATCTTGCTCGGCCACTGGGAGGGAACTGACCTAACGAGCTCGGCCTGGGGCAATGGTTCTAACTTGTACTGGGGTCAGGAAGAAGTCGATTAAGGAGTATGTGTCCTTGTGGAATCAAATTCGACTGGATTAAGGCCTATGTATAGGGCAACATGCAGCTAAGGGTTTAGAAGGTAAATGACGATTTCGAGGTGAAATCGTCACCCGAATATGCCGAAAATACATGTACTTGATGTACTTGTCATTCTCGGGCTTTTGATACCAAATTCGTCCTATTTCGACGAAGTTTTTATTCTCGAGTCCGGTACTATTACGGATCCATATTTTTCAGAACCACACCTAATATGTTGTCTGTCATTGTGAGATGTGTGATCTCTCCCAGCATATTACAAATGTGTCCCCAATATTCCCTAAGGTGTGTGCATGTCCATAACATATGTAACACAACACAAAGTGCCTACACCCAACTTTTTTTCCAAAAACACTTATTCTTAAAGAATGGGGCAAACAGAATTTTTTTTGAGTTTGACCCGGTATTTTTATTTATACCTGTCTACTTCAATATTTATGCACTATTTTTTTTAATTTTACAGAAAAGGAAAAAAAGACATTCAATTTATTTCAATTAAATCTATACAAGACTATTTACAAGACAAATATTTACATTTCATAAATACAACTATCATACATTCTACACATAATACAAAATACAAACAAAAAGAATTGAAATTTTACAATAGAGCTAATCTATATCCATAAGAAAAGAAGGGGAACAAAGTCCAAAGAAGGGGCAAATCTTCGATTGAAGATAACTTTGCAAATGGCAAAAGCCAGTTGAGACGCTTAGTGGTATTAATTGCTCCCTCGAATGTACCAACGCGTTTCGAGTCCAAGGAATCCAGTTCCTGGACTGTCATCAGGACGTTGTCGCTTATCTGTATCAAAATGCAGAAAAACAATAACGTTTTTATTATTTCGCCGCACTACTCTCTTCCTATTTGTGTTGCACCAACAATTTCTATAAAAAATAAATATCAATCAATCAATCATCGTATTTATATAGCGCACTACACACCCAGAGGGTCTCAAGGCGCTGGGAGAGGGGGGGGGGATCTGCTACTGAATACCTGTCAATATCGGAATTCCTGGCCTCTCTCGATGTCTTCAGGCTCAGGCTGAACTAATTTGAACACTATTATGCGATCTTTGTTGTTGTTCAGGATGTTAACTCCTACAAAGGGAAACGTTTGCTACATTATAGCACTGCTTGCTATAAACAAAAGAGGACTATTCGAGAGCAGGAATGATGTAACTGTTTACTACCTCTCTTCGAGAAGGACTGAGTCTCAGTAGTGACTGTTCTTTCGCTTGCAATCCAGTTTTTAGGGCGGAACCTAGCAAAAGGAATTATAGCCCTGTTACAGCCATTTTATCGATTTACAAATAGCGTGTGCATTACACTTCCAACCAATTCCCTTGGACTCATACCTTACTCTTCGCGTACCACGAAAGGTACTAGATCTTAATTATTCTTCCCTGCACCCCATCATGAGACGCTCCCAGCGTGGGTGAAACAAACTGCGGCGAGAGAGGAACGATGTGTTTGTATTTAGCCGTTCATGTAACATTGTTACTAGGCTCTCACATTCTCATAATACTAGGCATACTTGATTATCTATGTGGCAGCGTATTCTTTCCTCGAGCAAGCTTCCTCATACACCGCTCCTATAAGTGCAACAATACGTATTAAGTACATGTGCACACCTACATACAGTGCACCAATGTCGCATACGCAGTCAGCAGTCCGAGCTAATGCGGAGAGAGTACCTGTTTTCGCAGCCTACACCAAACTGAATTCCCTCTATTCTGGTGTGCCGGTGGCCATCTTAGATTGCCTATATCGTCATCCTCATGGGAAGAACAGAGGATTCTGGGGCATGTAGTTTCCAATCAAAGAAGAAGCTGTATCGAATCTTTGCTGATTTAAAAACCGGAAAGCATGGAGGCGGTTGTCAAACCTCCTTGTTTCTTTCTCCACGAACTGTCACAGGGGTAATGGGCCAGGTGGTTATAGACCAAAGAAGGGACTGTGTAAAAATACGTTTAAAAAAAAAAAATAATAATAATTTTAATTGTATGTATTGAACTGGAATGCAACACAAACTACTGGATTTCAAATTCAGGTGTGCACAGAATATACAAAGGGGAGACTGGTTTTATACGTTCACAGTCTTGATAATTCAGACAGGTTATTTAACCCTGTCAGTGTACTATTAAATTTCAGGATGAGGTATGCCTCCTTTTGTAGCAGTACTCTATCTACATCTGCTGGGCGTTTTATCCGACTAATAGTAAATAGAATTGACCACTTAAAATCATTCTCACTGTGCCCTTTCTCTACAAAATGTTCAACCATTGGAGCTGTCATAACATTCTTTTTTATGCGTGACCTGTGCTGGCTGATTCTCGGATTGACCTGTTGGTTGGTTTTACCAATATAAATCTTACTGCACGGGCATACTATCACATATACCACGTTTTTCGTTTTGCAGTTTGTGAACCCATGATGTTTCCATTTCACCCCCGAATGTTGGAATTCATTACCCTCTATCGTACTGGAGCAGGCAACACAATTTCTGATTTGTGATGGCCTTCGAGTGGCTTCATCTTCCTTGACCCAGCAAATCAATTTTTACTTTCGGTACAGAGATATCAGCCCTGACAATCTGTTGGCCTATAAATATATCCACATTTGTAAAGCGCACAATCACCCGTAAGGGTCTCTAGGCGCTGGGGGCCGTCGGGAAGATTAAGCGAGCTATTGCCCAGAGTCACATGGTGCTGGGCTAACCTGCCGCCGGAGCCGGGGATCGAACCCTGATCCCCAGATTCCAGCGTCAGTCGCCCTGGCCGCGGCGCCACACCTCTCCCCCTCTCCTATGCTCTCCCTCCTCTCCTATGCTCTGATTATTCTTATAGGCAAAAATCGGTCGCGGAAATGGGCATTCTAACCCCTCAAGGAGGTGCTAGTTTTTAAGCACAACCTGCCTAATTTTGTGTGTGTCTGGACCAAATGTGGTTACACACACTAGCCTGTCAAGCTCTTTCTTCGGTTTTGTTTCACTCATGGGGCGTGAATCTTGCTCTGTTTTGGGAATGTTTCAAGAGTTTTTTCGGGTAACCCCTCTGTATCATTTCACCACAGAAGGTTTGGGAATGTTCACTCAATTCAGTACAATTTCTCCTTATCCGGAGTAATTTCCCATAAGGCAGATTTGCTTTTACGTTTCTAGGATGGGCACTCCTATGATGTAAAATAGTGTTCTTATCTGTATCCTTCTTATATAGATAGCCCTTCAACTGTCTGTCAACACCTGTTATTTTAACATCTAGGAATGTCATGCGAACTGTACTGGACTCGATGGAGAATTTAATGTCAGCATGTCTTGCATAGAGCCAGCCATGGAACGCCAATAGTTCCACCTGGCTCCCCTGCCACAGGGTTTATCCAAACAAAGGTTCAGATGGAACATGAATCAATAATATGTCAAAAGATCAATAAAATTATACAAACAAGGAAAAGTGAAGAAAAAGGAAAATCAAACTAGAAAGCTTTTTGGTCCAAAGAAGAGAGATGATTCAAAAGAATACATGTGATTATAGAAAAGTACAAAATGTATTCATAATTCAAAAGATTAACATGAGGCTCAGACAGGTTGTCGGTTTAACCAAGACATCACATAACATATACAAAAAAACATACAAGTGGCAAACACATAGAGATTACATAAACATAAGAGTTCTAAAACCATGTAAGAACTCCTATACACAAGACAATGTGTCCTCTTTAAATTATGGCCACAATATCGTCGACGGCGTTTCGACCGTTGTCATAAGTACATGGTCATCCTCAGGACAATAGTTTTTCTGAGCTTGTCAACAAACCATCTATAATACACAAAATACACTATTTATAAAAGGACCAAGGATCTATAAAATTATAACATCCATATTCTTAATTTCTTGAAATAGAAAAAAGAAAAGAAGAGCTGTGCTCATCAAAAGATAAAAAGTTAGGTAAAGCCCACCTATTAAGAAACGTGGCAATTAATAAACAAAGTGTCACAGAAAACCGAAAAGTGTGTACACCCAAAAAGTAAAGAAGAAGACCAGACCAGAAAGCTGGAAACAAGCAGTGAAATCGCCTTTTTGAACGGCACTGTTCTTTATGCTTATAATTACTCAAATCCACACTTATGCTATTTAAAAGCCAGGTATGAGCAAACATCAAGATGTCCAATTAAACTAGCTGCATAGAAGGGAAATTGCACGCGAAAGCAGTTACTTACAAAATAGCCAACTGCTATGGATTCAGTATAAAAATTCCACTGATTTCTGGGACATGCGTCCATTACTGTAAACAACATCAGGGATTTTAATTAAGAGTTGGCCAGTGAACAGAGGATTATAGTGCAGGTACTGCAAAGTGTCAACTGCATAAAATG
Source organism: Lissotriton helveticus (assembly GCF_964261635.1). Lineage (NCBI taxonomy): Eukaryota > Metazoa > Chordata > Amphibia > Caudata > Salamandridae > Lissotriton > Lissotriton helveticus. Next base: position 1,502,059,206 of record NC_136057.1, on the reverse strand, counting down.
ACAGTAGCTCTATTGCAAGCCGCCTAACATTGCAGCGATATATTACCTGAAAACTGAATTGACGTAAGCCACTCGCAAGGATAGTGGTTGCCTCCAGCTGGCGATATCGTAACACCTAAACTAAAGGAAACAAGTAGGAAATGGCGAGTTGTGAAACGAAATTCAGTTACGCTGAATTCCGACCATATATGCATGTTTAAGAATGCGGGCTTACCAAACGTGAATTAAGTTTGAGGTCAATAGTTCTCCCGACGAGCCGTAACTTGGATTAGCCGCCATGCCGAAGTGCCTGGATTTAAATGCGCATGCGGGGGAAATAAAATCGAAAAAGGACCTGAGGGCAAGCCGGACTAACACGGCGCCATCTTAGAGTGTAAAAAACGTCTTCTCTCACACATTAAACAAAGCCCATAGAACACCCGAAAGGTGACAGAGAACCACATAATTGTCAAACACTCTTTTCAATGCATTACAGTAATGAAACAAATATTTAAGTGCCACACAATAAATTTAAGAATATACGCAGAATATTCAAAAAGAAAGGAAAAGTGGCACCATTTACAAAAATACGATATTGAGCTAACAATTCACAAATCTATAACCCATTCGGGTACATTTATTCAGATTAAGCTAAGAGTGCAAAAATGCATTATTGCACTAACAATACATACATATATAACCCTATAAGGTACATTTATTTACATTGAGCTGAAGGTGCGTAGACATTAAGCCCAAAGAGATGCAATGTAAAAGTTGGTAAACACAACCATTAGATATTTATAAATAAATTATCATGAAGAAATAATGATTAAATCAATTATAAAAATACATGCATGTTTACAAATGATGATCAAGTCAAAGAAAATTTATATACTGACATTTGATATAACAACAACAATATGTGATATGTCAAATCCTACAGATGGCATGACAAATTACAGGATTCTATATCAGATGCAAATGTTAAGAAACAGTGAGAACAATTGAAAGACCGCACTGAGAGTTAGCCAAAGGTTAAAGAATGGCATTCCTCCATCGTGTTAAGCCCCTTATTTATGCTATTGCAGCGTAAAATCCAGCGGCATTCCGTGGAGGGGTGCGTATTACGTCAATAACTTGCTACTTCAAATCAGATGGTACGTGATTCATTTCTGAGAAATGGGACACTAAGGGGGCATTCTCGGTTTTACATCGAATGCAGCTTTTGTGTTGTCCCAGACGATTTTGATTTTCTGGGTCGTCTGTCCGATGTAAATCAATCTACAGGGACACCAAATTGCATAGATAACATTTTGTGTGTTACAATTTGAATATTCTCTCAGATCATAACAGATGTTGGCATGGACAAACTGTTTAGTATTTAAAGTGGAGTCACACATAAGACAACCGCCACATCTGTAATGCCCAACAATTTTATCCAAACCCCACATAGATGTAAGATTTGGTGCTTCTATGCGTGGTAAAGCAGCTCTTACCAAATGATCTTGCAAGTTTTTTCCTCTTTTAAAAGAGAAGAGAGGTTGATCATTTGTAATGCCAGTGGATACGACAAGAGGCCAATATTTTCTAATAATGGCCGAAATGTGATTACTTTGAGTACCAAATGTTGTTACACAAGGAATTCTAGTAGTCGTTTTTTTGATTTTTGGGGACAATAAATGTTCTCGGTGATTATACCAGGCCCTCTTCATAGAGCGTTTGATTAATTTGCGAGGGTAACCACGTAGTCTCAATTTCTCCGCTAGTGTACCTGCTTCTCTGAAATAATCGTCCCTAAAGAAACAATTTCTGCGAATACGCAGAAATTGCCCGAAGGGCAGACCATCTCTGAGACTCCGCGGATGATTGCTGGAGTACTGGAGCAAAGTATTTCGGGCGGTGGGTTTAGTGAATAGCTTAGTGACCAAACCACCTTCATGAGGGAAAATTGTCAAATCCAAAAAAGCAATACTATTGCTACTCGATTGAGAGGTGAATTTTAAATCTGGGGAACAAGAGTTCAGCCAAGACAAAAACTCAGTGAGTGCAGAAACAGTCCCCGTTCAAATAAAGAAAATGTCGTCAATGTAGCGCCGCCAATGGCGAACGCTAGCAAAGAAAGGATTTATTGTACAGTCATAAATAAAACGTTTTTCAAAATCGTCGACAAACAAAATGGCAAAATTGGGGGCATAAGAAGCCCCCATACATGTCCCTTTAATCTGTAAATAAAACTGTCCATCAAATTCAAAATAATTCTTTGTCAAAGAAATAGTCAATAAATCAATAATAAAGTCAGTCGGGACCGCTGTGGGAGCTGGACGAGCATCAAGAATCTGTTTGATGACTGCAATCTCTTGTTGTTGAGGAATATTAGTATATAAGGATTCCAAATCCAAACAAACTAATAATTCAGAATCCGGACAGAAAGTCATTTGGACTAATTGTGTGATGATATCACCACTGTCCCTCACATAACTCCTGGTAGTGATGGCAAATTCTTTAATAAACGCATCTATGTATCGGCACAGGGGTTCCAAGACCGACCCACAGCCGGAGACTATGGGCCGGCCCGGAGGATTAAGAGAATCCTTGTGCACCTTTGGCAGGGTGTACAGGACAGGTGTCCTGGGGTTCTGCGAATTGAGAAAAACAAATTCTTTATTGCTTAAAAACCCGGCATTTTTGGCCTTGGTTGTGACTGCAAGTATAGTCTCTTGGATGTTACGTAAAGGATTGGAACGTAAAATTTGGTAATGATCAACATTGTCAAGTTGTCGTTTGATCTCAAGTTTATAGCGATCAATAGACTGGACAACGATCCCGCCACCTTTGTCCGCACTCTTGATAATCAAATTCTGATATTGTTTTAGAGTGGTCAAAACATTACGTTAACGTAAAGAGATGTTATATGGTATGTATTCAAAATCCTTGTTCAAATCAGCTACTTCCTTAAGTACTATTGACTCAAATGCCAAAAGTTCCACTGGCATTTTGCTAGATGGGGGATTGAAAGTTGATGGAGGACGCAAACCCGAAGGATTGTAAGCCTCGTTAATAATATTCCCCAGGAAAAATGCTTTAAGACGTAATTTCCTGAAGAATTGTATCTGAAAGAGACACGTTAGTGATAGATTCCTTACCTTAGAATATCCCCAGGCGTCAGACTGGATCCGGAAATGTTTGCGTAGCAATACCCCTGCGCGTCGGTAGGCGTCGTCTGCGGCTCCGCGTCCGTCATCGGCGTCGTTAGTGCCGGAATGACGTCGTCGGAGTACTTAGACGCCGCCCATGCGCGCTGACGTCAGTTCTTATTTCTTCCGCGCCAGCTAGCACAGATCCAGAGAAGCTCTACCCCTAGTCACTTTTTGACTGAACTTTTTGATCTTTTTGATAATTTCTTCCTTCGAGTCCTCGACTCTATCGGTGCCGGTAGGGATGCCCGGGTACAAGCCCTGCTCGAAGTGCGACCGACTGATGTCGGTCACGGACCCCCATCACCATTGCCTGAAGTGCTTAGGCCTCGACCACGACGACCGCACCTGCTCCGACTGCCGGGCCCTGACGTCGAAGGCTAGGCGGGAGCGGTCCCGCAAGCGACTCGAGCTCCGGCAGTCGGCCCCGCGCCGTTCCAGGTCCCGGTCCCACGGGAGGTCGAGGGACCGGTCGCGGGGTCGGAGTCCTCGCAGCTCCGGGAGTGGACATCGGTCATCAGGATCCAAGTCCTCAGGTAAGAGGCATAAGAGGTTGGAGAGGCATCATCGTTCCTCCGACCCATCCCGACGCTCGCACGATGTGGCCGGGGGCTCGGGCGACACAGCCCACGCGGCTCTGAGAGAGTCGCAAGCGTCACCGCTTGCCCCACACCTTCGCCTTCGGGTCCCTAGGCACGGCACGACGCCGGAGGAGATCGAGCGGTACCTCATGGCCATGAGGTCCCTCCCTCCTCAGCCGTGTTCCGCTGCGCCTTCGGGCCCAGCGGCCCCGGCTGGAGGCCCTAGCGGGTCGGGCGCTTCGGCCCCGACGCCGCCGGCGACCTGGTCCCGGCGCCGCAGGACCTCACCGGATCCGCTTCCGGATCCGGGTCGTCGCCGGTCGACCTCACGACCTCGCCGGCACTGGCCCAGAGGGTGTCGCCCCTGGCGCCCAATGTGGACGCCGACCCCAATCTTCCCTTCGGTCCAACTCTGGCGCCGGAACGGCGCCGCTGGGCGCCGCTTCCGTCGGCCTTTGGAGATTTTTATTTCCATGAGGAGGACCAGTCTGTTGACCCTGGGTTACAGGAGACTGGTGACGGAGGTGATTGGGAGGGGTCTGAGGACCCTCTGGCACAGGAGTGCCAGTCTCAAGAGGACTGGACATATGAGCTTGGGGAGGCCATTGGGATTGACACCTCGCCAGACACTGGATTTGTCTCCCCTCCCACCGTGGCTACAGAGGAGGGGGCTGCTTATAGCGTGGTGTTGACATGGGCAGCCAACGCCTTGGGCCTTGAGCTCCCCGTCGCGGCCGTGAGGACTAACCTCCTTACTGAGGTTCTTAAACCGCAGGCAAGCTCCAGTGAGCCTCTGCTGCCGTTTAATGAGGCCGTGTGTGACGTTCTTGTGGGCACTTGGTCCAAGCCCGCCACAGGTCCGACTGTGGATAGGAACGTGGCCAGACGCTACCGCTCGGCCCCGGGCGACCCTTGCTTTTTGTCCACCCATCCCACCCCCGAGAGCCTGGTTATCCAGGCCTCCACTTCCCAGACCGCATTCCCGACGGCCCCGCACGATCGGGAATCCAAGAGATAAGAACAGTTCGGAAAGAAAGTGTTCTCGTTCCTGAGTTTGGGACTGCGGTCTGTCAACACCGCGTGTCTCTTGGGCCGCTACACCCACACCCTGTGGGACACGGTCGCCGACGTGCTGCCACAATGCCCGGAGGAGGTCCGGGCTAAACTCGCCCAAGCTCTTGTGGAGGGTCGAGATGCGGCACGATACTCTATCCGGTGTGGGCTGGATACCACGGACTCACTGGGCAGGGCGATGGCAACGACGGTGGCGGTTCGACGCCATGCCTGGTTGAGGTCCGCCAATTTCTTGGCCGATGTCCAGGCCACCCTCCTGGATATGCCGTTCGATGGCCGTCGCCTTTTTGGCGAAGAGGCAGACCATGCGCTGGAGCGTTTTAAGGACTCCAGGGCTACGGCCAAGTCCTTAGGCCTCTCGGCCACGCGCCAGCAATCGGGTGCCTTTCGCTCCTTTCGTGGCCACGGAAGGGGCGCCCCGCACGTGCTGCCAGCTACGCACCGCAGAATGCCCAGCAGCGCGGTGGCGGCGGTCGGGGTCAACGGCGAGGCCAGTCCACACCTCCCTCCGCAGCACCTGCCTCAAAACCTTCCTAGTCCGAGTTTTCAGGCCCATGTGACGCCTGTGGGAGGCAGGGTTCGCCATCACCACTTCCACTGGCGCACTGTCCCATCGGACAAGTGGGTGCTGCAAATCATCCGAAGGGGCTACTCCCTCCCCTTCGAGGCGACCCCTCCAGCCATGCCACCGCAATTCCACCGCGTGTCGGGGGATCACTTGCAACTTCTGCAAGAGGAAGTCACGGCCCTCTTGGCCAAGGGGGCCATCGAGCACGTTCCTGGGCCAGAAGTAGGGTGTGGATGTTACTCCCACTACTTTCTGGTGCCCAAGAAGGGCAAGGGGGGCCTGCGCCCGATCTTTGACCTACGGAACGTCAACGGCTTCCTCCGTCAAGAGAAGTTCAAGATGTTGACTTTGGCTCAGGTCTTAGCTGCCCTGGACCCCGGAGACTGGATGGTAGCGTTGGACTTGCAGGGCGCTTATTTTCACATCCCCGTCCTGCCGGCCCACCGGCGTTACCTGCGGTTCACAGTAGGCCCCGAGCACTTTCAGTTTACCGTGCTCCCCTTCGGCCTTACCAGCGCCCCACGGGTGTTCACGAAGGTGATGGCGGTGGTCGCAGCTCATCTGCGCAGGTTAGAGGTGTCAGTCTTCCTCTACCTCGACGACTGGTTGTTGAAGGCGGGCTCACCCCAGACAGTCGTCAACCACCTCCAGACTACGGCCGACCTCCTGCACTTGCTGGGGTTCTCCATCAATGTGCCGAAGTTGCACCTGTGTCCCTCTCAGAAGCTCCTCTTCATCAGAGCGGTTCTAGACTCGGTGCAGTTTCGGGTTTACCCTCCCGAACAGCGGGTTCGGGATATTCAGGCTCTGATTCCCATCTTTCAGCCTTTATCCCGAGTCTTGGTCAGGTTGACGCTGCGGCTTCTGGGGCTGATGGCCTCCTGCATCCTTCTGGTGCTTCACGCCCGGTGGCGGATGCGGGCTCTGCAGTGGGACCTGAAGTTTCAGTGGGCCCAGCATCAGGGCAACTTGTCCGATCACGTCTTGATCTCGGAGGGTACTGCGAGACAGTTGCAGTGGTGGCTCACGGACCGCCATTGGGTCAGTGGCAGATCCCTCTCCCTACCCCACCCGGAGCACGTAGTTGTGACGGACGCGTCCCTCCAGGGCTGGGGTGGCCACATGGGAGAGGCGGAGAGGACTCTGGTCTCTGGCGGAGGCCCGGCTCCACATCAACCTGTTGGAGTTATGGGTGATTCGTCTAGCACTGAAGGCATTCCTCCCCTCTGTCCGGGGGAGTGTTGTGCAGGTGTTCACAGACAACACCACAGCCATGTGGTACTGCAACAAACAGGGCGGGGTGGGGTCGTGGACCCTATGCCAGGAGGCTCTGCGCCTCTGGCAGTGGCTGGAACGTCAGGGTGTGACCCTGGTGGTTCAACACCTGGCAGGTTCTCTGAATGCCAGGGCAGACGAACTCAGCCGTCGGTGCATGATGGATCACGAATGGCGTCTGAGCACGGACGTGGCGCAAGGCCTCTTTCAGCAGTGGGGAGAGCCTTGGTTAGATCTATTCGCCACAGAAGAGAACGCGCAATGTCATCAGTTCTGCGCGTTGGAATTTCCAAGGCGGCACTCGCTCGGAGACGCTTTTCGTCGCGAGTGGAGTTGCGGTCTATTGTACGCCTTTCCGCCTATACCACTTCTGCCCAGAGTGCTGAAGAAGATCAGGCGCGACCGGGCCCAGGTTATCCTTGTGGCTCCGGACTGGACACGAAGATACTGGTATCCCGAGCTACTCAGCATGTCAGTCGATCCCCCGATTCGTCTGCCTCTTCGGGAGGACCTTCTGTCGCAGCAGCAGGGGACGGTCCTCCACCCGAACCTGTCCAGTCTCCACCTACAAGCCTGGAGATTGAGCGGCGACAGTTGAGGCCATTTGACTTGCCTCCGGAAGTCTGTAATGTCATTCTGGCAGCCAAGTGTCCCTCCACAAAGTCGGTATACGCCTGCAGGTGGAACAGATTTGTGGCATGGAGCACAGCAAAGGCTGTGGACCCACTCTCTGCCCCCCTTTCTGAGGTTCTCCTCTTCCTTCTTTCTCTTGCCCAGCAGGACTCTGCTCTGGGCACTGTCAAGGGCTACCTTTCTGCCCTTTCTGCCTTCTTAAGGCTACCTGATAAGCCTTCTTTGTTCAAGTCCCCTATTGTAAATCGATTTCTTAAGGGCATCACACACATGTTCCCTCCTGTTCCCTTCGTGATGCCCCAGTGGGACTTGAACCTTGTTCTTACCTTCCTGATGTGCGCTCCCTTTGAGCCACTTCACAACTGTCCTCTTCGTCTTCTGACTCTAAAGACTGCTTTCCTGGTTGCCATCACCTCTGCCAGGAGAGTGAGTGAGCTCCAGGCCCTTTCTTGTACTCCACCTTTCCTTTCTGTCCATCCGGACAAGGTTGTGTTGCGAACTAAGTCATCTTTCCTGCCCAAGGTTGTCTCAGCCTTCCACATCGGGCAGTCCATCACCTTGCCAACCTTCTTTCCACCTCCCCATCCCTCTAAAGAGGAAGAGCGGCTCCACCGTTTGGACCCAAAACGTGCGCTCTCATTCTACTTGGATCGCACACGCCAGTTCCGGGTGGATGACCAACTCTTTGTTGGTTACGTGGGCGCTAAGAAGGGGAAGGCAGTGCACAAGCGGACCATCTCCCGGTGGATCATCTTGTGTATCCAGGCATGTTACTCCATGGCTAAGAAGGAGCCCCCTGTTGGATTGAGGGCTCATTCCACTCGGGCCACGGCGACTACAACTGCCCTGGGCCGGGGAGTGCCCTTGCAGGACATTTGCCAGGCAGCTACGTGGGCCTCGCTGCACACGTTCGCACAACACTACTGCCTGGACAGTCAAGTCCGGAGGGATGGCTTCTTTGGCCGTTCCGTCCTCCAGGACTTTCTGGTGTGATTATTGGTTCGCAGACCCACCACCGGGGTTGGTATTGCTGGGGTATCTATTCTAAGGTAAGGAATCTATCACTAACGTGTCTCTTTCAGATGCACAAGTTACTACTTGTGTAACGATATATCTGTAAGAGACATTAGTTGGTGATAGATTCCTGCGTATTTGGCGCGGAAAAGCTGTGTATCAGAACTGACGTCAGCGCGCATGGGCGGCGTCTGAGTACTCCGACGACGTCATTCCGGCGCTAACGACGCCGACGACGGATGCGGAGCCGCAGACGACGCCTACCGACGCGCAGGGGTATTGCTACGCAAAAATTTCTGGCTCCAGTCTGACGCCTGGGGATATTCTAAGGTAAGGAATCTATCACTAACTAATGTCTCCTACAGATATATCGTTACACAAGTAGTAACTTGTGCAATAATTCCAGTTGGATATCAAACCGGGAAGATTTTACGGTAGGTACAAAGCTCAACCCTTTACTGAAAAGTGAAACTTCGTCATGAGATAACAAATGGTTTGACAAATTGAAAATAGGAATAATTTCCTCGCTAGGAATATTTAATTCACTAGGGGACAAGTCATTAGAGATCAAAGCCATAGGGGGGTTGATCATGTTGGTGGGCCCTACTGGTAGAATTTCCAACAGGTCTGTCTCTCTCCCGACAGGAAACCTGCCACAGGAGCCAGATGTCATCTATATAGCGCAACCATTGGTTGATGTGGTCCTTAAATGTGTTGTTCATTTCCACATATTACTTCTCATATTGTGCCATGAAGAGGACAGCCATTTCTGGGGCGTAAGGACACCCCATGGCAGCCCCCTTCACTTGCATGTAGAATTGCTCATTAAACTTAAAGTAGAGCTATTTCTGCCAATTTGAGAACGAATGAAGTGGGCACTCTGTGTGGTCTGTCTCTACTCTCAAGGTACAATTTTATAACCTCCAAATTCCTCGTCCTGAGGGATCTGGGTATAGAGGAACGTCACGTCCATCGTGACCATTATTTGTGTCATTGGGTCAAAGGGGGTACCTTCTACTTTTATCAAGAAGTCAGTAGTATCTCTCAAGTATGATTTGACCTCCTTAAAGAATGGTTTGAGATAAAAGTCAGCATATTTCGAGATGGGCTCGAGGCAGGAATCACACCCCGTTACTATGGGCCGTCCCGGGGGTTCTTGCAAATTCTTATGAATTTTAGGAAGAAGGTAAAGAACGGGGGTTCTGGGGAACTTTTTCATTAAAAAGTCAAACTCTTTTGGCCCCAAGAACCCTCCATCTTTACCTAATGTAATTACTCCTTGGATCTGTTTCACTGGATCTTCAGTTAGCCGACGGTACCATATGTCATTCTGTACTTGTTTAAGGCATTCGGACAAATACATCTCGCAGGGCCAGATGACTACCGCCCCGCCTTTGTCAGCTTGTTTTATAACTACAGAGTGGTCTTCTTTCAGCGTCTGTACTGCCATTCGTTGTTTCTGACTGATATTTTGCTTGACATACTACTTAGTGTTTTCAAGCTTTTTAATAGATGATAGTAAAACCTGTTCGAAGGCATATATCTGTTTAGGAATGTTCTGACTAGGAACAAATGTAGATTTATTTCTAAGCCCTGTAGTTTCTTTGTTTGTGATCATTGGTTGATTAGCAAAGAAAACCTTTAATCTTATCTTTCTGCAGAACTCTATGGCGTCTAGTTTTAACTTAGTGAAATCAGTTTGTTTACATGGGACGAACTTCAGTCCTAGATTTAAAACCGCCTCTTCATCAATAGAAAGTACTTTAGATGATAAATTGACCACCGTACTTGGACCTCCTACCATTTGTAAAATCCATAACATATGAGCAAACCCAGCCTCCTCCTCCCTGCACCTCGGGCTGAAGCTCTGGGCCTCCGGGAACATACAATGTATCCGCTTCAGGGTCAAATATGCCCTATGGAGAACCATATACTGTGTAAAATTGAGCTTGGCATTTTGGGAGATCCATTTGGGGTGTTCCAAAATGCTCTCCCATGCCTTGTCTGTGATTAACACATCTGCAGTTTCTTCCCATTTCCCACGGAGGTCCGCAAGGCAGATGGAAGCCTGAGTTCGGATGCCGGTATATAATCACTTCACTAGGTGTCCCCCCTCCCCATGTAATAAAGTAGATGGACCAGGTCATGTTGTGGAGGCTCGCTATGCTGATGTGACCATGTCGTCTTGATGTAATGCACCGTCATTGCATGTAGCAAGTAAAGGCGGTCAGGAGCCCCTGTGTTCCCGCACAAATGTATCATGATCTAGGAGTATACCGTCTCCAAAGAATGAACCCACCTCCACTACTCCCTCATCTATCCATTCCTGTATCCTAGCCATTGTAATCCTACCACCCATGACTGGCAGCCCTAGTAGCGGGATATTAGATGCGTATGGGTAACGAGGTTAACGTGTACTGCAGGGCCTTTTTCCAACATTGCAGTGTCGCTTTTAACAGAGGTGGACCGTCAGAGGGTGGCTTCGCTCCTGGGAGCAGCATACTATGTAGGGTACCCCTGTCTAGCTCATGAGCGGTATAGTTTATTTCTTGTAAGTTTCTGCCTGCCGTCCAGTGTAATTGGGCAGCATAATAGTATGCTTGGAAATCAGGGACACCCAGCCCTCCTCGGTTCGATGCCAGCTTTAGTTTTCTGAGACTTAGTTTTCTGGGCCTCCGCCCCATATGAGTTCCAGCAAGAGTGTGTCTAGAGTGAGAAATTTGGCCTGGGGCACCATCAGGGGTAGATTAACAAAGAAGTACAATAGCCATGGCAAAATCACCATCACGGACAGTGGCAGAGAGGTCCAGAAGGAAACGCTCAGGCGCAGCGAGGCGATGGCCTTCATCAAATTACCTTCTAGTTGGTCCGATGGAGTCCTGTACATGTTAATACCTAAGTACTTACTTTTAAAAAAAAATTTTTTTTTTATTTAGCAACACAAAAAGATTTGTACATATTGATGACATATTCATAAGCATAAATTATGCATGTATCGACATTAATACTTCTTATTGTTAATACAGGTCATTTAATCGTGGATGCATAAGAACATAACATAGAGGTTATTTAAAAAAATAGGTAAAAATAAATAGAAATAAAGAGTTGTTATTTTATTTTAGTTATCTGGTCCCATTATTCCAACCCTCAATTGGCTCCCAGATTCTTTCCCCTTCTATCCTGACTTTTTTCCCTCGGCATGCATAGATTGCCTTTTCTTGATTATAAATCTCTAGATATCGTGTCAGCCATATTTGAAAGTTAGGGGGATCTGCCTCCTTCCATCGTGCTGCTAAGATTATTCTGTACACCGCTGTCCCTAGAAAGAGGCATGTTTCCTCCTCCTTGCTAAACATAAGAGTATTGTCATACCCTAGTAGATATAAAGTGGGTGATTCAGCTATGGCATGGCCGAAGATTTCTTGCCAGAATTCCGCTATCATTTGTCTGAAAGGTGTTAATTTTTTCACAGTCATAAAACATATGTATCAGATGTGCTGGACTAGTACCGCACCGAGGACATTCGGAGTTTGCTCTTTTCCCCCTGTTATACAGTTTGGCGGGTGTGTAGTATAGATTATATATTGTTTTGTACAACTGAGCCTTTAAGTTGGACGAAATAAATAATTCGGATAGGAGTTGTAGTGACATGTCAATATCCACATTAGGATTGTTAAGTTTATTTGCCCATGTAGATTCAATTTGCTCTAAGTCGTCCTTCTTACTTTCTAACAGCATATCATAAAGTGTGCCTATCCTGGATGTTGATTTCCCTATACAGTCCAATAAGGGGATATTTAACATAGAGACATTCGGGATTTTTTTCTTGAGGATAGTATTGATTTGAATAAACTTAAAAATATCTTTCGGGATTAAGAATTTATCTTGAAGGTACTGAAACCTGGTTTCTGAGACGCCCTGGAGGAAATCTCCAAGAGTTAAAACCCCCAAGTTTTCCCATCGCCTGGAGATATCTTCAATAGCTTGTTTTGGCAGCACAGATGAGTTCCATAGTGGTGTGTACTTATTAAATTTTGGGATCTCAAGTTGTCTCGCTGTTTTCTTCCAGATTCTCCAAGCACTCTTAATAACCTTGAACTTAACCTTTTTATAATATGAGGGTTCTAATTGTTTTAGCAGCAAGCCTTTTGCCTTGTTTCCTAAGGCTAGTTCATATATAGATGGTATAATACTTTCCTCTAATGTTGGATTTACCGTATATGTATTAAACAAGGGTGTCATTTGCTGGAGCATAGTGACCCATAGGTAGAGCATTATATTGGGGATTGCTAGCCCACCTCTGTATACCGGGAGGGATAGATGGTTAAGGGCCCTCCTTATTTTCCCGTAATTCCAGATAAACTTGCTCATTTGATATTCTATTGCTTTAATAGCTTTATCTTCAACTATTAGAGAAATGGCGCGAAATAAATACAACAGTCTTGGTAGGATGTTCATTATTAGAAAGTTTCCTCTCCCGACAATTGAGAGGTGGAGACTGTCGACCCTCTTTAGATCTTTCTCAATGTTTTTTAGTAATGGTGCATGTGAGAAGTTGGCCTGATATGCAGTGCTCACTATTCTATTGATCACTATGTACCAGTCCAAACAACCCTTATTGATGTTTGGTTGTAAGTCAACCTGATAGACCAGCTATCCTAGTAGCATGGACACGTGCAGTCTTTAGGCTAAACTCTAGAGGGCGTGTTAAGCCAGCTGTTTTACCATCACATTTACCCCTTGAACACCAAGTGAAAGGACACCACACAAGTTGTTATGAAAATAAAGTATATTTATTTATAACAAGACTACCCTGAACTCTTTATGAGTCAGGGAGCTAAGCACATAACAAAACTCTTAAGAAAATACTTAAAGTCGCACAATTTACACAAATGCCCGAGGGGCACGAAAAACCATATATTACAAAAGTGGAATGCGAATTACTAGCAGGTAAGTAACTATTCTCATAGGCTTTAGGATCGCTAGGACTAATCTACTGAACCTTCAGATTGCAAGCAGGAGGCCTAGGGACGTCGTGTGCAGAGTGGGAACTCTCACGCGTAAGGCGGGAAAAAGTCTATGGAGGCTAGTAAAAGCAAAGTTAGTGTTCCCGGGCGAACCCGACTAAGTAGAGCTGAAACGACAAAGGATCCTGACACTTAGATAGTTAGACTATGCTGGAGCACCGAAATGCTCAGGTTACCTAGCCCAGGGGCTGCGGCTGCATAGGGCTGAAAAGACGTCGGAGATCCTCGTTGCAGTCTATGGAGCCTGAAGAAAGAAGTTGCTGGCAGGCGACCAGTGAAGAAGTTCGTGGTGATCCAAGCCTGGATCGATGAAGAAGGAGACCTGTAAGCAGAGGGGACCAAGTTCTGAATCACTAGCCAGTGATTAGGTGGGCACCAGGATGGCACCGGACGAAGTCACCTCGACCAGGTGAGTGGGCGACGCTGGGCTCTGCAGTCTCTCGGACCAGGAGGCGTTGTCGGCGACCAGGATGGAGGTGCGAGCTGTCCCACGATGGTATCTGCTGTCGACGTCGCTGGACCCAGGATTGGGGCAACAAGTCTTGGCAAATGCAAGCCCACGCGGTGGACTCAAAATGGCGTCTGGAGTGGACCAGGAGGGTCCGGGTTGCTCCTCTGTTGGAGGGGAGCAAGGGCCAGTCTGGAGCAACCAGACCAGCGGTGTTGTCGTCATGGTTCGTCGTCAGGAGGGCCACTAGCCAACGGGCAAGTGACCTGGACAACGCAGTGAGCAGCAAAGAGCAGAAGGGCCCCACGCAGATCTCGTGGATGCAAGGGGGCTGGACTTCGGTGCTGGAGCTGCTCAGGGTTGGGGCTTCTCGGACCCCAAAGCACTCACGTGAGGATCCCTCAGAAGTCGTGCTGGGCAAGCGTCGTGCAGTCTTGAAGATGGCCGGTCCCTCGAGGTCTCGTCACACCCACGAATCCCAGCTGGGCTGAAGATACAGGTAGAGGTCAGAGGTGCCAGGGAAGCCGGTTCTCGTCGAGCTGGGCAGTCTTGATCCGGAGGAGAGACTTACAGCAGACCGCGATGCTTGGATGGTGCCTGCTGCTGCAGGGTGACTACTCCTTAGTCACAAGGGAGAAATCTTAGGAAGAGTCTTGAGTTCCTTTCGTGGAAAGTAGTTTCAGGATTCAAAGATGATCTGATTTGGAAGGGGGCCTGCTCCTACCTTTATCCTGCAAAAGGGGGCTGGCACGCGACTAAGTCCTGCCCTATGGGTGGGACTAGGAAGGGGGGTGGTTACACCCCTCTCCCATGCCGGGCTTTCCCCAGCTCAGGGGCTGGTGTGCCCCTGGAACTGGTTCAAGCCGGCATATGCACAGTGAGCACCGGGGTGCCACTGGCAGTCACCTTCCTCTAAAGCCCTGCCTACCTAGGATACACAAAATCCTGTCTGGGACGGTGCTGGCACCGCCCCTGACAGGAAACCCTTTGTCCTTGCCTCCCGCGCTGGGAGGACTCCCAGCAACAGGAGGGCAGACTTGTGTCTCGGTGGCAGCATCCATCTTGTGGAGCTGAGGCTATGTCTGACTTTAACCGGGGTTACAGGTTACCAACATGTCGTGTCCCTCTAGGAGGGTGGAATGCTAACCCCGTCGCCAGAATTGGCGAGGGGTTAGTATTCCAATTCGTATGACACCTTACTCGACATGTTTTGATAATGTTATACCAAAGTTAGCATATGACCGCGAGGTACATAATGCACTTAAGAGTATATGGTATAGCGTTATCATGGAACAGCTATTAGGACTTGGTTCCGCAAGCTGCAAACGGGCTCAGCTCATGCCAGAGCACCATTTCACATTATTCCACGCACTCTGCCTTCAGGATTGTTAAGGCCTGCCATAGGAGTGACTGATAGGAATATATGTGTCCATTTTAGGTTTTGATTACACCACCTTGCCCCAGCTGTCAAGCAGCCAGTTGTGTCTGGTTTAGTTAGTCAACCCAGGGGTGGCATAATACATGCTGCAGCCCCTGGGAGACTTCTGGGTACACCTCTGCCCTGGTTACAGGGACACAAGAGAGGGCCCAGTGTCAATTCAGTACCTGGGTACAATTTGGAATAGAGAGAATAGCTAGGCTGTGGGTCTGATTAGCAGGCCCACAGCCAGGGAAAGTCGTAAACCAGTGAAGCAAAAAGCAAAAATCTGGGGTGATCATAGGATTGCAGACCCTACTCTCCTATAGTGCATAATTTAAATCATTAATGATCTCTACATTAGGTGATATACATATACCTAAATACACCGCGTTATCTACCTTCTTTGGGTCGTTGAACTGAATATTGTCAGTGCAAATTAGCGCAATTGAGAGAATACCCTGAGATCTGCCCGTAGGCTTGTGTAATAGCCTCAATTTCAACTATAGCCTCGTTGTTATTACCGCAACATCATCAGCATATGCCATAACCTTAGTGTCGTAGGAGCCTACCGTGACAGGTATAATTACGTCGCTTGCTATCAATTTGAGAATCAACGGATTGATGTACATAGCGAACAAGATCGGAGAACACGGACAGCCCTGTCTTGTTCCTCTTAATATTTCAAACGGTTTTGATTCCTGTCCCATCACTAGAACCCTTGCCTTTGGTTCATGGTACATTGCCCTAATTGGTTTAGAGAGGCAGGGCCCAAAGTTGTTTTTCTCGAGCACCGCCCATAAAAAACCCCAAGAAACGCGATCAAACGCCTTCTCGGCATCGAGTAGGATCATCGACATTCTGCCCCCCGTCGCATTCATGATATCAAATAGTGATATAGCCCTACGAGTATGGTCTGTGGTGGACTTCCCTGGAATAAATCCGTGTTGCCATGGGGAGACAAGATTTTCGATGACCCTCCTGAGCCGATTGGCCAAGATTTTTGAGTATATCTTTGAGTACGCATTTATTAAGGAAATTGGACGATACGATGAAGGTAAGTTTGGGGGCTTTCCCTTTTTAGGGAAGATAACTATATTTGTTGTTTTCCATGAATCCCTACAAATAGATCTAGTAAATATGGTGTTATACATTCTCCAAGAATTTTATATAGTTCTAGTGGGAGTTTATCGGGGCCCGCAGCTTTTCCCGAACTAGCTCTGACAGGGCCAGCAATACCTCTGTGTGTGTGATATTTTTTTCAAAATTTTCCCTTGAATTGTCGTCGATAATCTTATTTTATCCAATCTCAGTTAGCCATATATCAAGGGCATCTCTTACTGCTTTTTGATCAGCCTTATCCTCATTCTGGTATAGTTTCTGATAATATTGCCTAAAACTATCTAATATGTCTTCAGGTGTTGTATATTCCTTTCCCTCTACTTCAGTGTTCTGAGATTGCTTCTGACGTGCACGTAGAGCTAGCTGCTTCCCCACTCTCTCACCATCTTCATAGATTTTGTTGCGATTTACCTGGAAGATCTCAGCTGCTTTCTGAGTAAGCCTGCTATTTAGCGTGGTTTTTATAATCCGCATTTTCCTCAAGGTAGGTCCCCCATCCTCTCCCCTCCCTATTAAATTGGTATGCTCCTCCTCGATATTGACTAGCTCTTGCATCTGTCGCTTGTTATCATTGTTGACGTCTTTCCTACGCTTAGCTACAAAACTAATTGTTTCTCCCCTTAGGGCAGCCTTGAAGCAATCTCACACTGTGCCCCTGGAGGCACTATAGCGGTTACAGTCAAAAAAGCCCTGAGTCCATGTTTTTATATATTCAACATAATCTTTATTTACCCGTAATTTTCTGTCAAAAGACCAGCTTGAGCGTGGTCTATTAAGATTTACAGTATCAAGTGTGAGGGTCAGCGGGTTGTGATCAGAGAGTGTTTTAGGAAGTTTGATTATTTGTGCTTTGTCAGAGCAGTCTCTAGTTATCAAAATATAATCGATACGGAAATATTTGTTATGTGGATGTGAAAAGTAGGTGTAGCCGGGATCAGTTTGTTGTTTTAAGTCCCAGATATCAATTAGGTCTAAGCTTTCCGTAAGTTGAGAGATGGCTTTAAACATTTTTGGCTTTCGGCCAGCATATGTATAAGTGTCTTGGTTTGGTCGCAATGCTTTGTGCCCCAGAGAAATATTAAAATCTCCACAAAATATTAATATTCCGGGCCAAGAAGCTAGTTTCCATTTCCAGTTCCTCAAATATAAAGGGGTCATCTTGGTTAGATGCGTATACTGTACAGATCGTTAAGCCTATGTTTAACTCTATAATAGCCCATCTACCTAAGGAGTCAACTAACTTACATTTTGCCTGTCCCAAAAAAGGTCTGGCTAGGATAGCAACCCCCCGGTTTCTAGATGTCTGAGTTGTGGTTGCCAACATATTGTTTAATTATCCCAGATAACCGGGCCCTTTTGTTCCTGTCATTGAGTCCCGTCACATTCCAAGAACATATTTTCAATTTATCCATAATCTCTTTTTTTTTCCCATTTTGGGTTCGAAGAAAACCTGCTATTATGTATACATTTTCTGAATTTTGCTTTGAGTGAAGTTATCCCTAACATAGAGAAATTTTCTTTTATTCATTGTATCATTTTGGTTGCTTGTTTGACTGATTTCCCCCCCCCCCTTGCACCCCCCACCCACCCTCGCCCTTGCCTCCCGCCGCCCCCTCCCTGTCACCCAAAGTAAGGCGCATAGACTCCTTGAGAGTCTGGTTGGAGATGTTGCCTGGTTCGGATTAAACCAGTTTGTGGGCACCTTTGTAATTGGTAGCTTCAAGTGACTGATTGCCCCGACCCCTGCGCCTGCCTGTGGAACTGTAGTTTCTCCCTATCGCTTCACTTCCTGTGCTTTTCATTGTCATTGTGAGAAGTTGGCCTGATATGCAGTGCTCACTATTCTAGTGATCACTATATCAGTCCAAACAACCCTTATTGATGATTGGTTGTAAGTCAACCTTATAGACCAGCTATCCTAGTAGCATGGATACGAGCAGTCTAAGGCTATGACTCTAGAGGGCGTGTTAAGCCAGCTGTTTTACCATCACATTACCCCTTGAACACCAAGTGAAAGGACACCACACAAGTTGTTATGAAAATAAACAGATATTTATTTATAACAAGTCTACCCTGAACTCTTTATGAGTCAGGGAGCTAAGCACACAACAAAACTCTTACGAAAATACTTTAAGTTGCACAATTTACACAAATGCCCTAGGGGCACGAAAAACCATATACTCAGTAAGTGGAATGCGAACTTGCTAGCAGGTAAGTAATACTTTTCTAGACTTAGGAATCGCTAGGCCTACAATTCTAAAACTGGGATTAGATGCAGGAGGCCTGTGGACGTCGTGTGCAGAGTGGGAACTCTCACGCGTAAGGCGGGAAAAAGTCTATGGAGGCTAGCAGTTGCAAAGTTACTGTTCTCGGGCGAACCCGACTAGGTGGGTCGAAAACAAGAGTGGATCCGAACACTTAGGGTGTTGGACTATGCTGGAGCACCGGAGTACTCAGGTTACCTAGCCCAGGGGCTGCGGCTGCATAGGGTTGAAGTTGCGTCGGAAACCCTCGTTGAAGATCCAGGAGCCTGAAGAAAGAGTTACTGGCAGGCGGCCAGTGAAGAAAGTTCGGAGTGATCCAAGCCTGGATCAGGGAAGAAGAAACCTGTAAGCAGAGGGGACCAAGTTCTGAATCACTAGCCAGTGATTTGAGTGGGCACCAGGATGGCACCACGCGAAGTCACCTCAGCCAGGTGAGTGGGCGCTGCTGGGCTCTGCAGTCTCTCGACCAGGAGGCGTTGTCGGTGACCAGGATGGAGGTGCGAGCTGTCCCACGAAGGTTCTTGCTGTCGACGTCGCTGGACCCCGGATTGGGCAACAAGTCTTGGCAAATGCAAGGCCCACGCGGTGGACCTAAAATGGCGTCTTGAGTGGACCAGGAGGGTCCAGGGTGCTCCTCTTTTGGAGGGGAGCAAGGGCTAGTCTGGAGCAACCAGACCAGCAGTGTTTGTCGTCGTGGAGCGTCGTGAGAGGGCCACTAGCCAACGGGCAAGCGACCTGGACAACGCGGTTGGCAGCAAAGAGCAGAAGGGCCCCACGCAGATCTCGTGGATGCAGGGGGGCTGAACTTCGGTGCTGGAGCTGCTCAGGGTCGGGGCTTCTCTTACCCCAAAGCACTCGGTCGAGGGTCACTCGGTGGTCGTGCTGGACAAGCGTCGTGCAGTTCTGAAGATGGCCGGTCCCTCGAGGTCTCGTCACACCCACGGATCACAGCTGGGCTGATGATGTAGGTTGAGGTCAGAGGTGCCAGGGAAGCCGGTTCTCGTCGTGCTGGAGCAGTCTTGATCCGAAGGAGAGACTGGCAACAAACCGCGATGCTTGGTTGGTGCCTGCTGCTGCAGGGTGACTACTCCTTAGTCACAAGGGAGAATCTTGGGAAGAAGTCTTGAGTTCCTTTCGTGGAAAGTAGTTTCAGGATTCAAAGATGATCTGATTTGGAAGGGGGCCAGTTCCTACCTTTATCCTGCAAAAAGGGGCTGGCACGCGACTAAGTCCTGCCCTATGGGTGGGACTAGGAGGGGGGTGGTTACACCCCTCTCCTTTGGCGGGCTTTCCCCAGATCAGGGGCTGGAGTGCCCCTGGAACTGGTTCCAGCCGGCCTATGCACAGTGAGCACCGGGGTGCCACTTGCAGTCACCTTCCTCTAAAGCCCTGCCTACCTAGGATACACAAAATCCTGTCTGGGACGGTGCTGGCACCGCCCCTGGCAGGAAACCCTTTGTCCTTGCCTTCTGGGCTGGGAGGACTCCCAGCAGCAGGAGGGCAGACTTGTGTCTCGGTGGCAGCATCCATTTTGTGGAGCTAAGGCTCTGTCTGACTTTAACCGGGGTTACAGGTTACATACATGTCGTGTCCCTCTAGAAGGGTGGAATGCTAACCCCGTCGCTAGAATTGGCGAGGGGTTAGTATTCCAATTCGTAAGACACCTTACTCGACATGTTTTGATAAAGCGATACCAGAGTTGGCACATAACCGCGAGGATTATAATGCACTTAAGAGTATATGGTATGCGATATCATGGAAACGGCTACGGGATGGATCCCGAAAGCCGCAGACAGGCTCAGCTCATGCCAGAGCACCATCTCACACGATTCCAAGCACTCTGCCTTCAGGATTGTTAAGGCCTGCCATAGGAGTGACTGATAAGAGATCTGTGTGTCCATATAGGTTTAGATATAGGAATACTATATCTACAGCAGAGGGTGAGTACACCACTCTGCCCCATCTGTCAAGCAGCCAGTTGTGTCTGATTTAGTTAGTCAGCCCAGGGGTGGCATAATACATGCTGCAGCCCCTGGGAGACTTCTGGGTGCACCTCAGCCCTGGGTACAGGGACTTGAGAGGGCCCAGTGCCAATTCAGTACCTGGGTACAATTTGGAGTAGAGAGAACAGCTAGGCTGTGGGTCTGATTAGCAGGCCCACAGCCAGGGAAAGTCGTAAACCAGTGAAGCAAAAAGCAAAAATCTGGGTGATCATAGGATTGCAGACCCTACTCTCCTACATGACCCCCCCCCAAACTTTGGGACAATAAACTAACCTTGACCAGGTGAGTCTTCTTGCTCTAAGTGGAAATACCTGGAGAGCCCATCAGCATTGCCATGATCAGTACCAGGTCTGTGCTCCACTGTAAAATCCATCCCCTGTAGGGAAATGGACCACCTAAGTAGTTTGGGGTTTTCACCCTTCATCTGACTTAGCCATAAGAGGGGCTTGTGGTCGGTCTGAACTGTGAAGTGAGTGCCAAACAAGTAGGACCTCAGCTTCTTCAGGGCCCAAACCACAGCAAAGGCCTCCCTCTCAATAGCTGACCAATTTTTCTCTCTGGGGGTCAGCCTTCTGCTAATGAAAGCAATTGGCTGGTCGTTGCCATCAAAATTCAGCTGAGATAGAACAGCTCCCACACCCAACTCAGAAGCATCTGTTTGGACAATGAATGGTTTGGAGAAGTCTGGACTCTTTAGGATAGGTGCTGTGCACATGGCCTGCTTTAGGTCATCGAATGCTTTCTGACAGCTTGCTGTCCACTGAACTTTCTTTGGCATCTTTTTACTTGTCAGGTCATTAAGGGGGGTCTCTATGGACCCATAATTTCTGACAAATTTCCTATAGTACCCAGTCAGGCCCAAGAAAGCTCGAACCTGAGTCTGGGTGATTGGAGGAGCCCAGTCCTTGATGGCCTGTATCTTACTCTCCAATGGCTGAACCTGGCCTCCACCTACAAGGTGGCCCAGGTATACAACCTGTGTCTGCCCTATCTGGCACTTAGTGGCCTTGATAGTGAGGCCTGCCTTTTGCAGGGCCTCTAACACTTTCCTCAGGTGGACCAGGTGATCCTCCCAGGTGGAGCTAAAGACAGCAATATCATCCAGATATGCTGCACAGAAGTCATCCATTCCAGTGAGAACTTGATTCACCAGCCTTTGGAAGGTGGCAGGTGCATTTTTCAAACCAAAGGGCATTACCACAAACTGATAATGCCCACCAGGGGTAGAAAATGCTGTCTTGGGCCTGGCTTCCTCAGCTAACCTGATTTGCCAATACCCAGCTGTCAGGTCAAATGTGCTTAAGTAGTTGGCAGAAGCCAATCTATCTATAAGTTCATCTGCCCTTGGTATTGGGTGGGCATCAGTCTTAGTGACTGCATTGAGGCCTCTGTAGTCTACGCAAAACCTCATCTCTCTCTTACCACCCTGGGTGTGAGGCTTTGGCACTAGAACTATTGGGCTAGCCCAAGGGCTATCTGAGGGCTCAATGACTCCCAACTCCAACATTTTCTGCACTTCTGTTTTGATGCAGTCTCTGACATGATCAGGCTGTCTGTAGATTTTACTCTTGACAGGCAGACTGTCTCCAGTGTCCACTTCATGGGTACACCAATCAGTTTGACTGGGTGTCAGAGAGAACATATGTCTGAAGGATTGCAGAACTTGTCTGCAATCCTGTTGCTGATGTTCAGAGAGGCTGCCACAAAAGACAACACCATCTACTGATCCATCATCAGGATTCTGAGTGAGCAGGTCTGGGAGAGGGTCACTCTCTTCCTCCTGTCCCTCATCTGTGGCCATGAGCAAGCTCATGTCCTTCCTGTCGACATATGCCTTGAGCCTGTTCACATGGAGCACCCTGAGGGGGCTCCTGGGAGTTCCAAGGTCTACCAGGTAGGTAACCTCTCCCTTTTGATCAATGATGGTGTGGGGCCCAGACCATTTGTCTTTGAGGGCTGCTGGGGCCACTGGCTCCAGTACCCACACCTTCTGTCCAGGCTGGTACACAGTCAGGACAGCCTTCTGGTCATGCCAAGCTTTTTGGAGTTCTTGGCTGGCCTCAAGGTTTTTAGTTGCCTTCTCCATGTATTCAGCCATCCTGGAGCGGAGACCAAGTACATAGTCCACTATGCTGGTTGCAGGCTTTTTGAGAGGTCTCTCCCATCCTTCCTTCACCAAACACAGGGGTCCTCTTACAGGATGCCCATACAGAAGTTCAAAAGGGCTGTAGCCAACCCCCTTCTGTGGGACCTCTCTGTAAGCAAACAAGAGGCAGGGTATCAGGACATCCCATCTACGCCTGAGCTTTTCAGGTAGTCCATGAATCATCCCTTTGAGGGTCCTGTTGAATCTCTCAACAAGCCCATTGCACTGTGGATGATAGGGTGTGGTGAACTTGTAGTTGACACCACATTCCTTCCACATTGCAGTCAGATATCCTGACATGAAGTTTGCACCTCTGTCAGAAACAACCTCCTTAGGGAAGCCCACTCTGGAGAACACTCCAACTAGGGCCCTTGCCACTACAGGTGCTGTAGTGGTCCTAAGTGGAATAGCTTCAGGATACCTGGTGGCATGGTCCACCACCACCAGTATAAACTTGTGCCCTGATGCTGTCTGGGGTTCCATTGGACCAACAATGTCAATCCCCACCCTTTCAAAGGGAACCCCCACCACAAGTAGTGGTATGAGAGGGGCCTTTGTTGTGCCACCTGACTTGCCACTGGCTTGGCAAGTGACACAGGAGCGACAAAACTCCTTGGTATTCTCACTCATGTGAGGCCAGTGAAAGTGTGAGACAAGCCTGTCCCAAGTCTTTGTCTGGCCTAAGTGACCTGCAAGGGGAATCTCATGGGCCAAGGTGAGAAGGAAACCTCTCAGAGACAAGGGGATGACCAGCCTCCTGGTTGCACCAGGCTTGGGGTCTCTTGACTCAGAGTACAGGAGTCCATCTTCCCAGTATACCCTATGGGCACCTGTGGCATTCCCTGCAGCCTCAGCAGCAGCCTGCTGTCTGAGGGGTTCAAGGGAAGGGCAGTCTAACTGTGCCTTCCCCAGGTCTTCTCTGGAGGGTCCCCCTGAGCCCAGAAACTCAACTTGATCAAGTTCAAGCTCTTTAGTCTCAGTTTCCCTCAGCTCTCTCAGATCAGCCTCCTCAGAGACTTGATCCTCAACCTGGGGCAAGGGGGAAGGCAAAGCCTTAACCCTACTGCTCTTCTTCTTGGAAGGTGTCTGGTCCATTCTTCCAGGATCCAGCACCTGTTCAGTGGGGCATCTTCTGGCCTGTGACCTAGTCACAGCAAGCACATGTGCTGGCAAGCCTAACATTTCCATGTGAGTCCTCTGCTCCACTTCTGACCATAGGAATGACTCCAAATCATTGCCCAACAAACAATCCACTGGGAGGTCTGAACTAACCACAACTTTCTTTTGGCCACTTACCCCTCCCCAGGAGAAAGCAACAATCGCCATACTATGACTGGTAGTGACGTTGCTGGCACTGGTCACCAGGAAATCTGTACCTGGCATGATCTGTCCAGGGTCCACAAAGTTAGGTGTCACCATGGTGACACTGGCACAAGTGTCCCTATAGGCCTGAGCCATTTTGCCATTTATTAAAGGTGTCTGCCTGTATTTGCCCAAAGTATTGGGACTTACATCAGGGGACATATCCATATCCCCTGTACAGACAAGGACAGCCTGAGTGAGTGTGCCAACTAAGTTGTCAGACTCCTCAGTTCCCAAGGTTAACCCAACTAATCCCTTGGGAGGTGCACTACCACTACTAACTGTACTAGGGGGTGCAGTTGCCTTAGGGGCTGTAGTGGTAGAGGTTTGCCCTCCTCTTTTGGTGCACTCACTAAACCAGTGAGACTTACTTTTACAGTACTGGCACCACCTTTTTGACTGGCCTTCTTGAGTCTTCTTTTTCTGCTGTGAAGCCTGACCCCCACCCTCTTTGGTTTGTTGGGGACCTGTTGAAGACTTCTGGTCATTTTGTTCACTCTTAGTATTACCCTTCTGGTCTGCTTTCTTCTGACCACCATGGTTCTGGTTCTGCTTGATCCTTGTTCTGACCCATTTGTCTGCCTTCTTTCCCAATTCTTGGGGAGAGGTCAGATCTGAATCAACAAGGTGCTGGTGCAACAACTGGTTCTGACAATTATTTAAAATGTGTTCTCTCATCATCAGATTATACAATCCTGTGTAATCAGTAACCTTGCTACCCAGCAACCAGCCCTCCAAAGCCTTAGTGGCACTATCCACAAAGTCAGACCAGTCCTGAGACTGAGTTTTCTGGGTGTCTCTGAACAGCAACCTGTACTGCTCAGTGGTTAAACCAAACCCATCAACCAGTGTATTCTTCAGGACCTGGTAATTGTTAGCATCCTCCACCCTTGTAGTGAGGAGCTTATCTCTACCTTTGCCATCAAAGGAGAGCCACAGTATAGCTGCCCACTGACTCTGGGGAATGCCCTGCACAGTGCAGGCCCTCTCCAGAGCAGCCATCCATTTCTGGATGTCATCCCCTTGTTTAAAGGGGGGCACTATCTTTGTCAGGTGTTTAGTATCTAAACCCTTCTCTCTATCTCTTGGGAGATTGCTGCCACCAGTGGGAGCTAACCCACTCATCTGCTGCTCTCTAGCAAAGGCAAGCTTTTCTTTGGCCAGGGCAAGTTCTTCCCTTTCAATCCTCAGAGCAGCCTGTCTCATTCTGGCTTCATGCTCTATTCTCTGAGGGGAAGTCAATCTCCTCTGGGGAGAGTTCCTTCTCCTCTGAGAAGAGGCATTAGAGTGCAGAGATCTATTGGAGTCCCTAGAAAGAGATCTATCTCTCCTAACTCCAAGGTTAGGCCTACTTAGGGTCAGTACTGGGGGTCCCCCAGATCCTAGCCCAAGCAAGTCTATGTTGGCCCTAGTTAGCCTTCTGACTACCTCAAGACCTTTGTCTGCCTCATCCTCAGAGAGTTCCTCAGGTTCCTCCTCCTCAACTGCATTTACAGTGTTGTGGAGGTCTGGATCCCCAGTGGTACCCTCTAAGGCTGGCATATTCCCATCTAGCTGAGAAATCTTTCTCGCATCATATGTCTCTAAGAGACCTATCAGAAAGGGAATGGTGGGGTTAGACCCCTGTTTCAGTTTCCTGGAGGTACACACTTGTCTCATCTCCTGGAAACTGAGAGCTGCATATCTTGAAGTGACCTGTGGAGGGTCAACTGCCACAAGGGGAGTCTCAGTAGACTCTCCCTGGGTAGACATGCTTTTCTAGTGAGGTGTAAGTGGTGCACTTACCTACACTATATGTTTACCTACTGATCCCTTGCTAGAGTTGTAGTTTAGGGTGTGCTAGGCCCTAGGAGCTACAACAGCTGGTTCAGTAGAACTCAGAGTATTCTAAGCTAAGTTATATGTACCTCAGTACTTATGTGATCTTTCAAATGATATTCTTAGGATATGTGTGGTAAAACAACAGCAAAATCCCAACCGCTGCTCACCAATGTGAGAAGTTGGCCTGATATGCAGTGCTCACTATTCTAGTGATCACTATGTATCAGTCCAAACAACCCTTATTGATGATTGGTTGTAAGTCAACCTTATAGACCAGCTATCCTAGTAGCATGGATACGAGCAGTCTAAGGCTATGACTCTAGAGGGCGTGTTAAGCCAGCTGTTTTACCATCACATTACCCCTTGAACACCAAGTGAAAGGACACCACACAAGTTGTTATGAAAATAAACAGATATTTATTTATAACAAGTCTACCCTGAACTCTTTATGAGTCAGGGAGCTAAGCACACAACAAAACTCTTACGAAAATACTTTAAGTTGCACAATTTACACAAATGCCCTAGGGGCACGAAAAACCATATACTCAGTAAGTGGAATGCGAACTTGCTAGCAGGTAAGTAATACTTTTCTAGACTTAGGAATCGCTAGGCCTACAATTCTAAACACTGGGATTAGATGCAGGAGGCCTGTGGACGTCGTGTGCAGAGTGGGAACTCTCACGCGTAAGGCGGGAAAAAGTCTATGGAGGCTAGCAGTTGCAAAGTTACTGTTCTCGGGCGAACCCGACTAGGTGGGTCGAAAACAAGAGTGGATCCGAGCACTTAGGGTGTTGGACTATGCTGGAGCACCGGAGTACTCAGGTTACCTAGCCCAGGGGCTGCGGCTGCATAGGGTTGAAGTTGCGTCGGAAACCCTCGTTGAAGATCCAGGAGCCTGAAGAAAGAGTTGCTGGCAGACGGCCAGTGAAGAAAGTTCGGAGTGATCCAAGCCTGGATCAGGGAAGAAGAAACCTGTAAGCAGAGGGGACCAAGTTCTGAATCACTAGCCAGTGATTTGAGTGGGCACCAGGATGGCACCAGACGAAGTCACCTCAGCCAGGTGAGTGGGCGCTGCTGGGCTCTGCAGTCTCTCGGACCAGGAGGCGTTGTCGGCGACCAGGATGGAGGTGCGAGCTGTCCCACGAAGGTTCTTGCTGTCGACGTCGCTGGACCCCGGATTGGGCAACAAATCTTGGCAAATGCAAGGCCCACGCGGTGGACCTAAAATGGCGTCTTGAGTGGACCAGGAGGGTCCAGGGTGCTCCTCTTTTGGAGGGGAGCAAGGGCTAGTCTGGAGCAACCAGACCAGCAGTGTTTGTCGTCGTGGAGCGTCATGAGAGGGCCACTAGCCAACGGGCAAGCGACCTGGACAACGCGGTTGGCAGCAAAGAGCAGAAGGGCCCCACGCAGATCTCGTGGATGCAGGGGGGCTGAACTTCGGTGCTGGAGCTGCTCAGGGTCGGGGCTTCTCTTACCCCAAAGCACTCGGTCGAGGGTCACTCCGTGGTCGTGCTGGACAAGCGTCGTGCAGTTCTGAAGATGGCCGGTCCCTCGAGGTCTCGTCACACCCACGGATCACAGCTGGGCTGATGATGTAGGTTGAGGTCAGAGGTGCCAGGGAAGCCGGTTCTCGTCGTGCTGGAGCAGTCTTGATCCGAAGGAGAGACTGGCAACAAGCCGCGATGCTTGGTTGGTGCCTGCTGCTGCAGGGTGACTACTCCTTAGTCACAAGGGAGAATCTTGGGAAGAAGTCTTGAGTTCCTTTCGTGGAAAGTAGTTTCAGGATTCAAAGATGATCTGATTTGGAAGGGGGCCAGTTCCGACCTTTATCCTGCAAAAAGGGGCTGGCACGCGACTAAGTCCTGCCCTATGGGTGAGACTAGGAGGGGGGTGGTTACACCCCTCTCCTTTGGCGGTCTTTCCCCAGATCAGGGGCTGGAGTGCC
The DNA here is from genome assembly GCF_964261635.1 of Lissotriton helveticus. Taxonomy (NCBI): domain Eukaryota; kingdom Metazoa; phylum Chordata; class Amphibia; order Caudata; family Salamandridae; genus Lissotriton; species Lissotriton helveticus. The sequence goes on along the minus strand of NC_136057.1, from coordinate 1,502,031,333 downwards.
CCTGGAACTGGTTCCAGCCGGCCTATGCACAGTGAGCACCGGGGTGCCACTTGCAGTCACCTTCCTCTAAAGCCCTGCCTACCTAGGATACACAAAATCCTGTCTGGGACGGTGCTGGCACCGCCCCTGGCAGGAAACCCTTTGTCCTTGCCTCCTGGGCTGGGAGGACTCCCAGCAGCAGGAGGGCAGACTTGTGTCTCGGTGGCAGCATCCATTTTGTGGAGCTAAGGCTCTGTCTGACTTTAACCGGGGTTACAGGTTACATACATGTCATGTCCCTCTAGAAGGGTGGAATGCTAACCCCGTCGCCAGAATTGGCGAGGGGTTAGTATTCCAATTCGTATGACACCTTACTCGACATGTTTTGATAAAGCGATACCAGAGTTGGCACATAACCGCGAGGATTATAATGCACTTAAGAGTATATGGTATGCGATATCATGGAAACGGCTAAGGGATGGATCCCGAAAGCCGCAGACAGGCTCAGCTCATGCCAGAGCACCATCTCATACGATTCCAAGCACTCTGCCTTCAGGATTGTTAAGGCCTGCCATAGGAGTGACTGATAGGAGATCTGTGTGTCCATATAGGTTTAGATATAGGAATACTATATCTACAGCAGAGGGTGAGTACACCACTCTGCCCCAGCTGTCAAGCAGCCAGTTGTGTCTGATTTAGTTAGTCAGCCCAGGGGTGGCATAATACATGCTGCAGCCCCTGGGAGACTTCTGGGTGCACCTCAGCCCTGGGTACAGGGACTTGAGAGGGCCCAGTGCCAATTCAGTACCTGGGTACAATTTGGAGTAGAGAGAACAGCTAGGCTGTGGGTCTGATTAGCAGGCCCACAGCCAGGGAAAGTCGTAAACCAGTGAAGCAAAAAGCAAAAATCTGGGTGATCATAGGATTGCAGACCCTACTCTCCTACAGTCATATATTATCATTTGCATATTATTACACTTTTGGCGTCTTACTAATGAATCTTATGATCGTTACTGGCTAAGTACACTATTTTTTAGTCCTGTTTTTGTCTGAGTTTGTAAGTTCATTTAAGTACGATTCTGCCTGTATCTCACTGGTGAAACTTCTTGTGGTACCGTTAATGATGACCTTTAGTCGTACAGGGTTTTGCAAGTACACAGTGGCACCAATTTTTTCAAAGGGTGTAAATAACTGCCTCATCCTCCATCCTTCTTTCAACTGTTGCGCGGGCGAAATCTGGTCTGCAGAAGAATGAAAAGCCTTTATATAAATGCCTAAGTACCTACATGTGTTTAATGCCACGGGAATCTGATAGGTGCCAAATCGGATCATGTTTGTACGAGGACCGCCTTAGAAATAAAAGGCATGGGACTTTCCTGCGTTAATCGCCAGCCCCGATATATTCTTGAAGGCGGAGAAGACGACAGGGAGCGGGTCCGTCCCATTCTCCAAATCGCGCAAATATATGAGGATATCATCTGCATATATTGAGACGAGGTGCGTATTATCTTGTATGAGAATTCCCAAATTTCCTGACGACCGCCTCAAAGCTATGGCTAGCGGTTCTAATGCAAGCTCAAACAGAAGAGGGGAAGTGGGCACCCCTGCCTAGTACCTCTTTGTATCGCGTATTCCGGGGATATGTATCACCCCGTACATACCCTTGCAGCAGGTTCAACATAGAGTAGGCGTATCCACCTCAAAAAATCGTGGGGAGACCAAAACGCAACAGGGCTGCGAACATGTATTCAATGGAGGTCCTATTCAGCCCAGCCCCGACCCATCAGACTGCTTGAGCCAAGGCCCTCTCCAGCCCTCTGTCACTCACAACCCAGGCATGGAATACACAAACCTAGCAGAGACATGCTGGATGGTTATGCAAGAAAATACCTACTTTCTGAAATTGGTATTTTCAAACACAGAGTGTAAAAATCACCCTCATTAAAAGATGCCTTTTAACATTCTGAGTTCAGGCATACTAAACTCGAATTTCTATCTAGTTCCCTGGGTCAGTTAGGATTATAAGATGTTATAATCAAACTGCCCACTCTGGCCTACAGGAACAGGTAGCCTTGCAACAGTGAAAAACGAAATTGGATGTAATTCACCATCAGGACATGCCACACACATCAGGGCATGTCCTACCTTTTACATACAATGCACGCTGCCCTTGGCCCTACCTTAGGGGTGACTAATATGTAGAAAAGGGAAGGTTTAGGGACTGGCAAGTGGGTGCACTTACCAAGTCGACATGGCAGTTCCAGTGAAAAAATAGAAGGGAGATCCATGCCAATGGTGCCAGGTCGAACAAATGCCAAACAATTCTTTGTGGTACACTCAGCTCATAATACAGTGTGCTAGTATCATAGTAGAAGGCAGCAAAGTGGGTAGTTCAAACCGTCAAAGCGTGCTTTAGCTAAGAGAGGGAAACACTTAAAGTATAGGCCAAGGGCACATTCTACAAGAAAGCTAGGGCAACACTAGCTAGCTTAATCAGCTGTTTCTATTAACAACATCTGCAAGGGGGGAACTTGGTCAGCAGTCCACACATTCACTAAACATTATTGGGTGGCTTGACAAACGAAGGAGGAGTCACAAGAGGGCCAGATGGTTTTAAAGCATTATTTGCAACCTCCTGTCTTTAACAGTGAACGTCCTCAGCTGATTAAAACTGCTTCATAGTTGAAGTAAATGTAGAAGAGTCCCGCGCTGCAGAAAAACAAGTTACTGACCTGTAACAATAGGTTTGCTTTAAGCTCTTTTAGATTCACTAGCGACCCACCTTCCTCCCCAGTGAAGGCGGTGAGTTTTCACAGGAAAAGTGTTTCGATGTAACTCTTCCTCTATTTGATACCAACAGATAGGAAAAAGCAGTGTAGGCAATACTCCGGACGAAGCCACTACATGCAAAATCTCCCACGTAATCTAGAAAAGCCCAAGCTACATAGATTTTGTTACATGTAAGTACCTTGTTTCTTTCTGAGAGTAGCTCTTCCTTTCTTAGGCTTTCTGTTTAGGTCCTAATTGACTGATTTTAGTTTCTAAAATTAGATTTGCTGGTTGAAAAAGATGATGTTTTTGTCAAGAACTTTTGCGTTGTTTGCTTAGTAGTGCAACAGTTTTCCAGCATTTTTCTTTTCTACAATCATGTTTTGATAGGAGACACTTCATGAAGATGTTGTTCCTCAGAGTCTTTGTTCAGAAGAGATCAAGGGCAAGGTTGTAAACTTCTTGAATAAGGTGATGTATATTTCTAAAGTATACAGAAGCAAATGTGAAACCATGGGCATTGCATTTTATAATTAGAAGGGCATCAAGGCCTTTATTTGCATTTGTCACATCTGAAGCGTGCTATTTTCAATTGTATGTTTAATTTGTTGTGTGGGTTTCCTTTCACCTGTTCCGCAATGCTTTCTTGGTATTCAAGTTTAAACTGCACAGTATATGTGAGTTGTTGAACAAGGAGGACTGCTCCTGTTCCTGAGTTAATATCGAGGTGTGTCGCAGCGTCCATGGCGCCTGACTCCAGAACACAGGTGCTCACTGTTCGAGCCCCAGAGCCAGCATCAGGTGAGCCCATCACTATGTGACTCTGGGCAATAGCTCACTTAATCTTCCCAACGGCCCCCATGGCCTTGACACCCTCGGGTAATTGTTCACGCTTTGCAAATACCGAATTTCTTTTTTTTTTTTCATTTTCATGGATGGAAGTACTGAAAATGCGTATATCTTTGTTTTTGAAGTGTCTTGTCATAGATAGAATGGGCACCTAGAGATTCTTAGTTGTGTTTATTTAGGAGGATAAACTACACATTTCTAAAGATGTTTTTTCCATTAATAGCAAATGTGTTCTTTAGCTGAAATGTCTCTTAATATCAACTCCCAGTTCATCTCAGCCATTTTGGTTGCTTTGACGGTCTTTCATATTTTCAGTATTTTGCTAAATTCAGGATAGCAGTAATGCTAAATTAAGTATAGCTGCAATGCTTAGTCATTTATGTACCTGTTGGGTATGTACAGGGCCCGAGTTTTTACGTCTCACCTAGACCGCGCTTGCGCTGTCTAGGAGAGATATGTATATACTTTGTGGGCTTACAGCCCACCCATTGCTGTTCATTTGTTTCTTTGAGTGCCATTTAACAAACCTTGCTTCCAAGTGGTTACTCTTTTCTATTTGTCTTTCCTTTTTAGGTCTCGGCAACGAGAACTATTGTCACCGAGTAAGCTCGCAAGGGAGTACAGAGCGGTGCACGAGCCGACTAGGGTCTGTGGATGCGCACACACAAAGGCAGGCAGGCAGGCACACACCAGACACACACAGACAGACACACGCACGCACGCACACAGACAGACGCACGCACACACACACACACACACACACACACACACACACACCCTCCCTCTCTGCCCACTCCCTCTCTGCCGCCCCCCCCCCCCTCTCTACCCCCACTCACCGGGCTCTTTCCCTCTGCAGCGGGTCAGTCACGGCAGCAGGCAGGCTCGGTGTCTTCTCCGACGATCTTCAGCTGATGTGCACGCTCACGCTGCGTCTCCTGCGCGCCCACCACGCTGTTTCGTGCCCGTTGATCCTCAGCTTGTGATTACTACTCCTTCTAACCCGGATTCTAAATTACTATTTCTTGGTTCTCTAACTCCACTCTGTTGATTCGTAACAAACTGATATTCAGCACATTTCACAGTCTCGCTTTTGCTTCTCATAAATACAATAAGATTATTTTAAGCAATGTCTACCCTTCTTTTGGTTCTCTGCCTATTATGCTTCGGACTATAGAGTTTTAGAAAGTGTGGTGGAAGATTCCATGATATCAGTGGTGTGCACAGTGCAGAGTAGTGAGTGCAGAGTAGTGAGTGCAGAGTAGTGAGTGCAGAGTAGTGAGTGCAGAGTAGTGAGTGCAGAGTGCAGAGTAGTGAGTGCAGAGTGCAGAGTAGTGAGTGCAGAGTAGTGAGTGCAGAGTGCAGAGTAGTGAGTGCAGAGTAGTGAGTGCAGAGTGCAGAGTAGTGAGTGCAGAGTAGTGAGTGCAGAGTGCAGAGTAGTGAGTGCAGAGTAGTGAGTGCAGAGTGCAGAGTAGTGAGTGCAGAGTAGTGAGTGCAGAGTAGTGAGTGCAGAGTAGTGAGTGCAGAGTAGTGAGTGCAGAGTAGTGAGTGCAGAGTAGTGAGTGCAGAGTAGTGAGTGCAGAGTTGTGAGTGCAGAGTTGTGAGTGCAGAGTTGTGAGTGCAGAGTTGTGAGTAGTGAGTGCAGATTAGTGAGTAGTGAGTGCAGATTAGTGAGTAGTGAGTGCAGAGTAGTGAGTGCAGAGTAGTGAGTGCAGAGTAGTGAGTGCAGAGTAGTGAGTGCAGAGTAGTGAGTGCAGAGTGCAGTGCAGTGCAGGTGAGTGCAGTGCAGGTGTGTGCAGTGCAGGTGTGTGCAGTGCAGGTGTGTGCAGTGCAGGTGAGTGCAGTGCAGTGCAGTGGAGTGGAGTGCAGGCGAGTGCAGTGGAGTGCAGGCGAGTGCAGTGCAGGCGAGTGCAGTGCAGGCGAGTGCAGTGCAGGTGAGTGCAGTGCAGTGCAGTGCAGGTGAGTGCAGTGCAGTGCAGGTGAGTGCAGTGCAGGTGAGTGCAGTGCAGTGCAGGTGAGTGTAGTGCAGTGCAGGTGAGTGCAGTGCAGGTGAGTGCAGTGCAGTGCAGGTGAGTGCAGTGCAGGTGAGTGCAGTGCAGTGCAGTGCAGTGGAGTGCAGGCGAGTGCAGTGCAGGCGAGTGCAGTGCAGTGGAGTGCAGTGCAGTGCAGTGGAGTGCAGTGCAGTGCAGTGCAGGCGAGTGCAGTGCAGGCGAGTGCAGTGCAGGCGAGTGCAGTGCAGGCGAGTGCAGTGCAGGCGAGTGCAGTGCAGGCGAGTGCAGTGCAGGCGAGTGCAGTGCAGGCGAGTGCAGTGCAGGCGAGTGCAGTGCATGCGAGTGCAGTGCATGCGAGTGCAGTGCAGGTGAGTGCAGTGCAGTGCAGGTGAGTGCAGTTCAGGTGAGTGCAGTGCAGGTGAGTGCAGTGCAGGTGAGTGCAGTGCAGGTGTGTGCAGTGCAGGTGTGTGCAGTGCAGGTGAGTGCAATGCAGTGCAGGTGAGTGCAGTGCAGGTGAGTGCAGTGCAGTGCAGGTGAGTGCAGTGCAGTGCAGGTGAGGGCAGTGCAGTGCAGGTGAGGGCAGTGCAGTGCAGGTGAGGGCAGTGCAGTGCAGGTGAGGGCAGTGCAGTGCAGGTGAGGGCAGTGCAGTGCAGGTGAGTGCAGTGCAGGTGAGTGCAGTGCAGTGCAGTGCAGTGGAGTGCAGGCGAGTGCAGTGCAGGCGAGTGCAGTGCAGTGGAGTGCAGTGCAGTGCAGTGGAGTGCAGTGCAGTGCAGGCGAGTGCAGTGCAGGCGAGTGCAGTGCAGGCGAGTGCAGTGCAGGCGAGTGCAGTGCAGGCGAGTGCAGTGCAGGCGAGTGCAGTGCAGGCGAGTGCAGTGCAGGCGAGTGCAGTGCAGGCGAGTGCAGTGCATGCGAGTGCAGTGCATGCGAGTGCAGTGCAGGTGAGTGCAGTGCAGTGCAGGTGAGTGCAGTGCAGGTGAGTGCAGTGCAGGTGAGTGCAGTGCAGGTGAGTGCAGTGCAGGTGTGTGCAGTGCAGGTGTGTGCAGTGCAGGTGTGTGCAGTGCAGGTGAGTGCAATGCAGTGCAGGTGAGTGCAGTGCAGGTGAGTGCAGTGCAGTGCAGGTGAGTGCAGTGCAGTGCAGGTGAGGGCAGTGCAGTGCAGGTGAGGGCAGTGCAGTGCAGGTGAGGGCAGTGCAGTGCAGGTGAGGGCAGTGCAGTGCAGGTGAGTGCAGTGCAGTGCAGGTGAGTGCAGTGCAGGTGAGGGCAGTGCAGTGCAGGTGAGTGCAGTGCAGTGCAGGTGAGTGCAGTGCAGTGCAGGTGAGTGCAGTGCAGTGCAGGTGAGTGCAGTGCAGTGCGTGCAGTGCAGGTGAGTGCAGTGCATTGCAGTGCAGGTGAGTGCAGTGCATTGCAGTGCAAGTGAGTGCAGTGCAGTGCAGGTGAGTGCAGGTGAGTGCAGTGCAGGTGAGTGCAGTGCAGGTGTGTGCAGTGCAGGTGAGTGCAGTGCAGTGCAGGTGAGTGCAGTGCAGTGCAGGTGAGTGCAGTGCAGTGCAGGTGAGTGCAGTGCAGGTGAGCAGTGCAGTGCAGTGGAGTGCAGTGCAGGTGAGTGCAGTGCAGTGCAGTGGAGTGCAGTGCAGGTGAGTGCAGTGCAGTGGAGTGCAGGCGAGTGCAGTGGAGTGCATGCGAGTGCAGTGCATGCGAGTGCAGTGCATGCGAGTGCAGTGCATGCGAGTGCAGTGCATGCGAGTGCAGTGCAGGTGAGTGCAGTGCAGGTGAGTGCAGTGCAGGTGAGTGCAGTGCAGGTGAGTGCAGGTGAGTGCAGTGCAGGTGAGTGCAGTGCAGGTGAGTGCAGTGCAGGTGTGTGCAGTGCAGGTGAGTGCAGTGCAGGTGAGTGCAGTGCAGGTGAGTGCAGTGCAGGTGAGTGCAGTGCAGTGCAGGTGAGTGCAGTGCAGGTGAGTGCAGTGCAGTGGAGTGCAGGCGAGTGCAGTGGAGTGCAGGCGAGTGCAGTGCAGGTGAGTGCAGTGCAGGCGAGTGCAGTGCAGGCGAGTGCAGTGCAGGCGAGTGCAGTGCAGGCGAGTGCAGTGCAGTGCAGTGCAGGCGAGTGCAGTGCAGGCGAGTGCAGTGCAGGCGAGTGCAGTGCAGGCGAGTGCAGTGCAGGCGAGTGCAGTGCAGGCGAGTGCAGTGCAGGCGAGTGCAGTGCAGGTGAGTGCAGTGTAGGTGAGTGCAGTGCAGTGCAGGTGAGTGCAGTGCAGTGCAGGTGAGTGCAGTGCAGGTGAGTGCAGTGCAGGTGAGTGCAGTGCAGGTGTGTGCAGTGCAGGTGTGTGCAGTGCAGGTGAGTGCAGTGCAGTGCAGGTGAGTGCAGTGCAGGTGAGTGCAGTGCAGTGCAGGTGAGTGCAGTGCAGGTGAGGGCAGTGCAGTGCAGGTGAGGGCAGTGCAGTGCAGGTGAGTGCAGTGCAGTGCAGGTGAGTGCAGTGCAGGTGAGTGCAGTGCAGGTGAGTGCAGTGCAGGTGAGTGCAGTGCAGGTGAGTGCAGTGCAGTGCAGGTGAGTGCAGTGCAGTGCAGGTGAGTGCAGTGCAGGTGAGTGCAGTGCAGTGCAGTGGAGTGGAGTGCAGGCGAGTGCAGTGGAGTGCAGGCGAGTGCAGGCGAGTGCAGTGGAGTGCAGGCGAGTGCAGTGGAGTGCAGTGGAGTGCAGTGCAGTGGAGTGCAGTGCAGTGGAGTGCAGTGCAGTGCAGGCGAGTGCAGTGCAGGCGAGTGCAGTGCAGGCGAGTGCAGTGCAGGCGAGTGCAGTGCATGCGAGTGCAGTGCAGGCGAGTGCAGTGCAGTGCAGTGCAGGTGAGTGCAGTGCAGGTGAGTGCAGTGCAGGTGTGTGCAGTGCAGGTGTGTGCAGTGCAGGTGAGTGCAGTGCAGTGCAGGTGAGTGCAGTGCAGGTGAGTGCAGTGCAGTGCAGGTGAGTGCAGTGCAGTGCAGGTGAGTGCAGTGCAGGTGAGTGCAGTGCAGGTGAGTGCAGGCGAGTGCAGTGCAGTGCAGGCGAGTGCAGTGCATGCGAGTGCAGTGCATGCGAGTGCAGTGCATGCGAGTGCAGTGCAGGCGAGTGCAGTGCAGGTGAGTGCAGGTGAGTGCAGTGCAGGTGAGTGCAGTGCAGGTGTGTGCAGTGCAGGTCAGTGCAGGTGTGCAGTGCAGGTGTGTGCAGTGCAGGTGAGTGCAGTGCAGGTGAGTGCAGTGCAGTGCAGGTGAGTGCAGTGCAGTGCAGGTGAGTGCAGTGCAGGTGAGGGCAGTGCAGTGCAGTGCAGGTGAGTGCATGCAGTGCAGGTGAGTGCAGTGCATTGCAGTGCAGGTGAGTGCAGTGCATTGCAGTGCAGGTGAGTGCAGTGCAGTGCAGGTGAGTGCAGTGCAGTGCAGGTGAGTGCAGTGCAGGTGAGTGCAGTGCAGGTGAGTGCAGTGCAGGCGAGTGCCGTGCAGTGCAGGTGAGTGCAGTGCAGGTGAGTGCAGTGCAGTGCAGGTGAGTGCAGTGCAGGCGAGTGCAGGTCAGTGCAGTGCAGGTCAGTGCAGTGCAGGTCAGTGCAGTGCAGGTCAGTGCAGTGCAGGTCAGTGCAGTGCAGGTGAGTGCAGTGCAGGTGAGTGCAGTGCAGTGCAGGTGAGTGCAGTGCAGGTGAGTGCAGTGCAGGTGAGTGCAGTGCAGTGCAGGTGAGTGCAGTGCAGGTGAGTGCAATGCAGGTGAGTGCAGTGCAGTGCAGGTGAGTGCAGTGCAGGTGAGTGCAGTGCAGTGCAGGTGAGTGCATTGCAGTGCAGTGCAGGTGAGTGCAGTGCAGTGCAGGTGAGTGCAGTGCAGTGCAGGTGAGTGCAGTGCAGTGCAGGTGAGTGCAGTGCAGTGCAGTGGAGTGCAGTCGAGTGCAGGCGAGTGCAGTGCAGGCGAGTGCAGTGCAGGCGAGTGCAGTGCATGCGAGTGCAGTGCAGGTGAGTGCAGTGCAGGTGAGTGCATTGGAGTGCAGGTGAGTGCATTGGAGTGCAGTGCAGGTGAGTGCAGTGCAGTGCAGGTGAGTGCAGTGCAGGTGAGTGCAGTGCAGGTGAGTGCAGTGGAGTGCAGGCGAGTGCAGTGCAGTGCATGCGAGTGCAGTGCATGCGAGTGCAGTGCATGCGAGTGCAGTGCAGGTGAGTGCAGTGCAGGTGAGTGCAGTGCAGGTGAGTGCAGGTGAGTGCAGTGCAGGTGTGTGCATTGCAGGTGTGTGCATTGCAGGTGTGTGCATTGCAGGTGTGTGCAGTGCAGGTGAGTGCAGTGCAGTGCAGGTGAGTGCAGTGCAGTGCAGGTGAGTGCAGTGCAGTGCAGGTGAGTGTAGTGCAGTGCAGGTGAGTGCAGTGCAGTGCAGGTGAGTGCAGTGCAGGTGAGTGCAGTGCAGTGCAGGTGAGTGCAGTGCAGTGCAGGTGAGTGCAGTGCAGTGCAGGTGAGTGCAGTGCAGTGCAGGTGAGTGCAATGCAGGTGAGTGCAGTGCGTGCAGTGCAGGTGAGTGCAGTGCATTGCAGTGCAGGTGAGTGCAGTGCATTGCAGTGCAGGTGAGTGCAGTGCAGTGCAGGTGAGTGCAGTGCAGGTGAGTGCAGTGCAGGTGAGTGCAGTGCAGTGCAGGTGAGTGCAGTGCAGGTGAGTGCAGTGCAGGTGAGTGCAGTGCAGTGCAGGTGAGTGCAGTGCAGTGCAGGTGAGTGCAGTGCAGGCGAGTGCAGTGCGTGCAGTGCAGGTCAGTGCAGTGCAGGTGAGTGCAGTGCAGGTCAGTGCAGTGCAGGTGAGTGCAGTGCAGTGCAGGTGAGTGCAGTGCAGTGCAGGTGAGTGCAGTGCAGTGCAGGTGAGTGCAGTGCAGTGCAGGTGAGTGCAGTGCAGTGCAGGTGAGTGCAGTGCAGTGCAGGTGAGTGCAGTGCAGGTGAGTGCAGTGCAGGTGAGTGCAGTGCATTGCAGGTGAGTGCAGTGCAGGTGAGTGCAGTGCAGGTGAGTGCAGTGCAGGTGAGTGCAGTGCAGTGCAGGTGAGTGCAGTGCAGGTGAGTGCAGGTGAGTGCAGTGCAGGTGAGTGCAGTGCAGGTGAGTGCAGTGCAGGTGAGTGCAGTGCAGGTGAGTGCAGTGCAGTGCAGGTGAGTGCAGTGCAGGTGAGTGCAGTGCAGGTGAGTGCAGTGCAGTTGAGTGCAGTGCAGGTGAGTGCAGTGCAGTGCAGGTGAGTGCAGTGCAGTGCAGGTGAGTGCAGTGCAGGTGAGTGCAGTGCAGGTGAGTGCAGTGCAGTGCAGGTGAGTGCAGTGCAGTGCAGGTGAGTGCAGTGCAGGTGAGTGCAGTTGAGTGCAGTGCAGGTGAGTGCAGGTGAGTGCAGTGCAGGTGAGTGCAGGTGAGTGCAGTGCAGTGCTGGTGAGTGCAGTTGAGTGCAGTGCAGGTGAGTGCAGAGTGGTGTGTATTGACAATGTAAATGACAATGCCATTTATTTATGATTTAAAGAAAAAAAAAATGTCATGAGCAATGCCAATAGCTCTACCTTTAATGATGCCGAGACCATTGCATTGTAAATGCTTGTTTGTGGGTTGTTCCCTCCCACAGAGCACTGCTCCATTATTTGTAGCCTTACACTTGTCCCATTGTAGCATCTGCTTTAGGAACTTCTTTTTTCTTTGTCTAAGAGCACTTCACATGAGTATTCGCTCCAAGGTTTTCTGTAAACAGGGCTGTAATTACTCTTTTTTATCTCGTTACATTTGCTGTTCATTCAAAGAAGGAGATCAAATGTCAGATGTTGTTTTCCTGACTTCAAAGGGAGAAAACCTATCCCCTCCACCCCCTCACTCAACGTTGCTTGCCCTCTCCTTATTTCTTTACTACCTGTTGTAGTCAGCAATGCACGAGCACGTAAATGCTTTTTCCCGACGTGCACTACGACTCACAGCTTCCTACAAGCTCAGATTTTTGGGTGGGTAAGTGTGCATGCTCAGGTTTTCCAACTTCATGACTCAAGCAACAACCTGATATGGAGTACTGGGAACTACACAGTAGCTGGGGCACCATAAGAAGTCAGATTGTAGAAGTTATGTTTCCAATATGGTCTTGATCAGAGCTTCTGTTTGTAAATTGTAAGCTGAGCGAAGCGTAGAAGGAAGAGCATGGGGCAAAAAACATGGTAAGAATAAAAGAGGTGTGTGGCGCGTGTTTGCGTAATAAATGAATTAGCACGTCACTCAAAAAAAGCAAAACCTTAGTAAACTGCAGTATTTGTATTGAGGCCAACCCCCTCCTTAATAAATTGTTTCTGAAAGAGACAGTTAATTATGGATTCCTCACCTTACAATTACCCCCAGGCGTCAGACTGGATCTGGAGAATTTTTTCCTCAGCAGTACCCATGCACGTCAGTAGGTGGCGTCGGTCGACTCTGCGTCCGTCGTTGGCTTCATGGACACCGGACTAACTTTGCAGTATCTACTTAGAAGCCGCCCTTGTGCACTGATGTCAGTTCTTTCTTTTTCCGAGCAAGCCAGTGCAGATCTGGAGAGAGTGGTACCTCGAGTCGCTTTTTGACGACTTTTGTCGAAACCCTTTTTTGAATCGTTCGACTCCTGGTGCATGGAAGGATGTCACATCGGACTGCCTTTAAGGCATATGACTCCTGTCGCAAATTGATGTCGTTCACGGACCCGCACCTCGTGTTTCTTTGGTGCTTGGAGCGCGACCACGACCCGAAGTCGTGCTCTGACTGCCGGGCCATAAACCCAAAGTCTTTGCTGGAGCAGTCCCGAAAGCTTCTCAAGGCCCGGCAGTCCCCTTTGCGCAGTTTGAGAGGGAGGTCACAGGACCTGTTGCGGAGCCACCACCACCACTCGTCATTGAAGTCTTCGTCTTCGGGTAAGTCGAAGCACAAGAAGGCGAAAAAGCATCGTCACTCTTCGCGTTCTCCCCGTCTGTCGGCGGATGCAACGCGAGAAGCAGAAAGTAGTCGTCTGGCTCCGCCTGTGGAGCTTGTTGGGCCGACTCTGGCCTTCCCTCCCTTTCTGGGACCCGGAGCGACCCCTGCCTAGCTTTGCAACTTTTTAGGAAGCCTTACATTTCATCTTTGAGCAGCCTGACTCTGCCGGCGTGCCCTCAGGCACCGCGGAATCGGCTGGGTGCTCTAGGCTTTCAATGCCGGCTTCTTCGGTGCTGCAGGACCCCTGAGGATTCAGGCCTGGATCCGGATCAGCGCGGGTCAACCTCGTGACACCTCCTGTGCCAAATTCAGTGATAACACCTCCGCCCCTTCTGCCAGTTGTGTCCCTAGCCGACGTCGACCCCAGCCTCCCCCTCGATGTAGACACGGAGCCGGACTGACGTCGGCACCGGTGCTGACTGGCACTTTTGTACCCCTGTTTTCACCTGGTGTTTCCTATCGCCCTGAGTGGCTACCAGAGGAGGGGAGGGTGAGGAGAACTGGGAAGGGTCTGTGGACCCTCTAGCAGACCAGTTAGAGGAACCGGACTGGAGGGAGAAGTTGGGTGATGCCAGGGGTCTGGACATCTCCCCAGATCTTGGCATGCTTACTCGCCTACCGTGGCTACAAAGGAGGGTGCATCTTACGCAGTGGTGTTGCATACTGCGGCGGAGGTCATAAACCTCAAGCTTCCTACGGTGGTGGTCAGGACTGACCTTCTGACTGAGGTGCTTCAACCGGCAGCAGCCTCTTCGGAGCCTGTGCTGCCATTCAATGAGGCCCTCACGGACATCCTTTTAGACACTTGGTCCAAACCCAACACAGGGGCTCCTGTGGATAGGATGATTGCTCGACACCACCGCCCGGCCCCAGGCGACCCAATTTTTCGCTCTCACCACCCCACCCCTGAGACCTTGTGTGAGAAGTTGGCCTGATGTGCAGTGCTCACTATTCTAGTGATCACTATATATCAGTCCAAACAACCCTTATTGATGATTGGTTGTAAGTCAACCTTATAGACCAGCTATCCTAGTAGCATGGATACGAGCAGTCTAAGGCTAAGACTCTAGAGGGCGTGTTAAGCCAGCTGTTTTACCATCACATTACCCCTTGAACACCCAGTGAAAGGACACCACACAAGTGTTATGAAAATAAACAATGTATTTATTAGAATCACAACAACCCTGTACTCTTTATGAGGACAGGGTGCTAAGCACACAACAAAACTCTTATGAAAATACTTAAGTTAGCACGTTATACACAAATGCCCGAGGGGCACGAAAAACCATATACTCTAAAAGTGGAATGCAAATTACTAGCAGGTAAGTAACGATTCTCAGAGGCTTTGGGATCGCTAGGACTGGACTACTGAACCTTTAGATTACTAGCAGGAGGCCTAGGGAACTCGGGTGCAGAGTGTGCACTCTCACGCGGGATGCGGTACAAAGTCTATGGAAGCTAGAATTCACAAAGTTAGTGTTCACGGGCGAACCCGACCTGGTAGGGAGAAAACGACAGTGGATCCTGACCCTTAGATAGTGAGGCTATGCTGGGGCACCGAAATGCCGAAGTTACCTAGCCCAGGGGCTGCAGCTGCATAGGTCTGAAAAGACGTCGGGAATCCTCGTGCCGGACCAGGAGCCTGGAAGAAGGAAGTTGCTGGCAGGCGACCAGTGAAGAAAAGTTCGATGGATCCAAGCCTGGATCAAGGAAGAAGAAAACCTGAAAGCAGAGGGGACCAAGTTCTTGAATCACTAGCCAGTGATTAAGTGGGCACCAGGATGGCACCGGGCGAAGTCACCGCAGTCAGGTGAGTGGGCGCTGCTGGGCTCTGCAGTCTCTCGGACCAGGAGGCGTTGTCGGCGACCAGGATGGAGGTGCGAGCTGTCCCACGAAGGTTCTTGCTGTCGACGTCGCTGGACCCAAGATTGGGCAACAAGTCTTGGCAAATGCAAGGCCCACGCGGTGGACCTAAAATGGCGTCTTAGCCGGACCAGGAGGGTCCAGGGTACTTCTCCGATGGAGGGAAGCAAGGGCCAGTCTGGAGCAACCAGACCAGCAGCAGTGTTGTCGTCGGGCGTCGTTCGGAAGGCCACAAGCCAACGGGCTAGTAGCCAAACAACGCGGTGAGCAGCAAAAAGCAGAAGGGCCCCACGCCGATCGTGGAGATGCTGGGGGGCTGCTCTTCGGTGCTGGAGCTGCTCAGGGCGGGGGCTTCTCGGACCCCAAAGCACTCACCAGGAAATTACTCGGTGGGCTTGCTGTGCAGAAGTCGTGCAGTCTTGGCGATGGCCGGTCCCTCGAGGTCTCGTCGCACCCACGGTTCTCAGCTGTGCTGTAGAGGTGGGTAGAGGTCAGAGGTGCCAGGGAAGCCGGGTCTCGTTGAGCTGGGCAGTCTGATTCCGGAGGAAGGACGTGCAGCAGACCGCAGTGTTCTTGGATGGTGCCTGCGGATGCAGGGTGACTACTCCTTAGCCACAAGGGAGAATCTTGAGGAAGAAATCGTGAAGTCCTTTCGTGGAAAGTAGTATCTTGATTCCAAAGATGATCTGATTTGGAAGGGGGCCAGTCCCTACCTTTATCTGGGAAAAGGGGGCTGGCACGCGACTAAGTCCTGCCCTAGGGGTGGGACCAGGAGGGGGGTGGTTACACCCACTTCCTTGGCGGGCTTTCCCCAGGCCAGGGGCTGGAGTGCCCCTGGAACTGGTTTCAGCCGGCCTATGCACAGTGAGCACCGGGGTGCCACTTGCAGTCACCTTCCTCTGTAGCCCTGCCTACCTGGAATACACAAAACCCTGTCTGGGACGGTGCTGGCACCGCCCCTGGCAGGAAACCCTTTGTCCTTGCCTCCTGCTCTGGGAGGACTCCCAGCAGCAGGAGGGCAGACTTGTGTCTCGGTGGCAGCATCCATTTTGTGGAGCTGAGGCTATGTCTGACTTTAACCGGGGTTAGGGGTTACATACATGTCGTGTCCCTCTAGAAGGGTGGAATGCTAACCCCGTCGCCAGAATTGGCGAGGGGTTAGTATTCCAATTCGTATGACACCTTACTCGACATGTTTTGATAAAGCGATACCAGAGTTGGCATATAACCGCGAGGGTTATAATGCACTTAAGAGTATATGGTATGCGATATCATGGAAACGGCTAAGGGATGGATCCCGAAAGCCGCAGACAGGCTCAGCTCATGCCAGAGCACCATCTCACACGATTCCAAGCACTCTGCCTTCAGGATTGTTAAGGCCTGCCATAGGAGTGACTGATAGGAGATCTGTGTGTCCATTTTAGGGTTAGATATAGGTATACTATATCTAAAGCAAAGGGTGAGTACACCACCTTGCCCCAGCTGTCGTGCAGCCAGTTGTGTCAGTTTAGTTAGTCAGCCCAGGGGTGGCATAATACATGCTTCAGCCCCTGGGAGACTTCTGGGTACACCTCAGCCCTGGGTACAGGGACTTGGAGAGGGCCCAGCGCCAATTCAGTACCTGAGTACAATTTGGATAGAGAGAACAGCTAGGCTGTGGGTCTGATTAGCAGGCCCACAGCCAGGGAAAGTCGTAAACCAGTGCAGCAAAAAGCAAAAATCTGGGTGATCATAGGATTGCAGACCCTACTCTCCTACATGACCCCCCCCCAAACTTTGGGACAATAAACTAACCTTGACCAGGTGAGTCTTCTTGCTCTAAGTGGAAATACCTGGAGAGCCCATCAGCATTGCTGTGATCAGTACCAGGTCTATGCTCCACTGTAAAATCCATCCCCTGTAGGGAAATGGACCACCTAAGCAGTTTGGGGTTTTCACCCTTCATCTGATTTAGCCACAAGAGGGGCTTATGGTCTGTCTGAATGGTGAAGTGAGTGCCAAACAAGTAGGCCCTCAGCTTCTTCAGGGCCCAGACCACAGCAAAGGCCTCCCTCTCAATAGCTGACCAATTTTTCTCTCTGGGTGTCAACCTCCTACTAATGAAAGCAATAGGCTGATCATTACCATCAAAATTCAGTTGAGACAGAACAGCCCCCACACCCAACTCAGAAGCATCTGTTTGGACAATGAATGGCTTGGAGTAATCTGGACTCTTTACGATAGGTGCTGTGCACATGGCCTGCTTTAGGTCATTGAATGCTTTCTGACAGCTTGCTGTCCACTGAACTTTCTTTGGCATCTTTTTGCTTGTCAGGTCATTAAGAGGGGTCACTATGGACCCATAATTTCTGACAAACTTCCTATAGTACCCAGTCAGGCCCAAGAAAGCTTGAACCTGAGTCTGGGTGATTGGAGGAGTCCAGTCCTTGATGGCCTGTATCTTACTCTCCAGTGGCTGAACCTGGCCTCCACCTACAAGGTGGCCCAGGTATACAACCTGTGTCTGCCCTATCTGGCACTTTGTGGCCTTGATAGTGAGGCCTGCCTTTTGCAGGGCCTCTAACACTTTCCTCAGGTGGACCAGGTGATTCTCCCAGGTGGAGCTAAAGACAGCAATATCGTCTAGATATGCTGCACAGAAGTCATCCAGCCCAGTGAGGACTTGATTCACCAACCTTTGGAAGGTGGCAGGTGCATTTTTCAGTCCAAAGGGCATTACCACAAATTGATAATGCCCTCCAGGGGTAGAAAATGCTGTCTTGGGTTTGGCCTCCTCAGCTAACCTGATTTGCCAATACCCAGCTGTCAAATCAAATGTACTTAAGAAGTTGGCAGAAGCCAATTTATCTATAAGTTCATCTGCTCTTGGTATTGGGTGGGCATCAGTCTTAGTGACTGCATTGAGGCCTCTGTAGTCTACGCAAAACCTCATCTCTTTCTTACCACCCTGGGTGTGAGGCTTTGGCACTAGAACTACTGGGCTAGCCCAAGGGCTATCTGAGGGCTCAATGACTCCCAGTTCCAACATTTTCTTCACTTCAATTTGCATGCAGTCTCTAACATGATCAGGCTGTCTGTAGATTTTACTCTTGACAGGCAGACTGTCCCCAGTGTCAACATCATGGGTACACCAATCAGTTTGGCTGGGTGTTAGAGAGAACATATGTCTGAAGGATTGCAGGACTTGCCTGCAATCCTGTTGCTGATGTTCAGTGAGGCTGCCACAAAAGACAACACCATCAACTGATCCATCATCAGGATTCTGAGTGAGCAGGTCTGGGAGAGGGTCACTCTCTTCCTCCTGTCCCTCATCTGTGGCCATGAGCAAGCTCATGTCCTTCCTGTCAACATATGCTTTGAGCCTGTTAACATGGAGCACTCTGAGAGGGCTCCTGGGAGTTCCAAGGTCCACCAAGTAGGTAACCTCTCCCTTTTGCTCAATGATGGTGTGGGGCCCAGACCATTTGTCTTTCAGAGCTGCTGGGGCCACTGGCTCCAGCACCCACACCTTCTGTCCTGGCTGGTACACAGTCAGAACAGCCTTTTGGTCATGCCAAGCTTTTTGAAGTTCTTGGCTGGCCTCAAGGTTTTTAGATGCCTTTTCCATATACTCAGCCATCCTGGAGCGGAGACCAAGTACATAGTCCACTATGCTGGTTGCAGGCTTTTTGAGAGGTCTCTCCCATCCTTCGTTCACCAAACACAGGGGTCCTCTTACAGGATGCCCATACAGAAGCTCAAAAGGGCTGTAGCCAACCCCCTTCTGTGGGACCTCTCTGTAAGCAAACGAGGCAGGGGATCAGGACATCCCATCTTCTCCTAAGAGTTTCAGGTAGCCCATGAATCATCCCTTTGAGGGTCCTGTTGAATCTCTCAACAAGCCCATTGCATTGTGGGTGGTAGGGTGTGGTGAACTTGTAGTTCACACCACACTCCTTCCACATTGCAGTCAGATATCCTGACATGAAGTTTGTACCTCTGTCAGAAACAACCTCCTTAGGGAAGCCCACTCTGGAGAACACTCCAACTAGGGCCCTTGCCACTACAGGTGCTGTAGTGGTCCTAAGTGGAATAGCTTCAGGATACCTGGTGGCATGATCCACTACCACCAGTATAAACTTGTGCCCTGATGCTGTCTGGGGTTCCATTGGACCAACAATGTCAATCCCCACTCTTTCAAAGGGAACCCCCACCACAGGTAGTGGTATGAGGGGGGCCTTTGTTGTGCCACCTGACTTACCATTGGCTTGGCAAGTGACACAGGAGCGACAAAACTCCTTGGTATTCTCATTCATATGGGGCCAGTGAAAGTGTGAGACAAGCCTGTCCCAAGTCTTTGTCTGACCTAAATGACCTGCAAGGGGAATCTCATGGGCCAAGGTGAGAAGGAAACCTCTCAGAGACAAGGGGATGACCAGCCTCCTGGTTGCACCAGGCTTGGGGTCTCTTGACTCAGAGTACAGGAGTCCATCTTCCCAGTATACCCTGTGGGCACCTGTGGCATTCCCTGCAGCCTCAGCAGCAGCCTGCTGTCTGAGGGGTTCAAGGGAAGGGCAGCTCAACTGTTCCTTCCCCAGGTCTGCTCTGGAGGGTCCCCCTGAGCCCAGAAACTCAACTTGATCAAGTTCAAGCTCTTTAGGCTCAGTTTCCCTCAGCTCTTCCAGATCAGCCTCCTCAGAGACTTGATCCTCAACCTGGGGCAAGGGGGAAGGCAAAGCCTTACCCTTACTGCTCTTCTTCTTGGAAGGTGTCTGGTCCATCATTTCAGGATCCAGCACCTGTTCAGTGGGGCATTTTCTGGCCTGTGACCTAGTCACAGCAAGCACATGTGCTGGCAAGCCTAACATTTCCATGTGAGTCCTCTGCTCCACTTCTGACCATTGTGATGACTCCAAATCATTGCCCAACAAACAATCAACTGGGAGGTCTGAACTGACTACAACTTTCTTTTGTCCCTTCATTCCACCCCAGGAGAAAGCCACAATTGCCACACTATGACTAGTAGTGACATTGCTGGCATTGGTCACCAGGAAATCAGTACCTGGCATGATCTGTCCAGGGTCCACAAAGTTAGGTGTCACCATGGTGACACTGGCACAAGTGTCCCTATAGGCCTGAGCCATTTTGCCATTAATCAAAGGCGTCTGCCTGTATTTGCCCAAAGTATTGGGACTTATCTCAGGGGTTATATCCATATCCCCTGTACAGACAAGGACAGCCTGAGTGAGTGTGCCAACTAAGTTGTCAGACCCCTCAGTTCCCAAGGTTAACCCAACTAATGCCTTGGGAGGTACACTACCACTACTGACTGTACTAGGGGGTGCAGTTGCCTTAGGGGCTGTAGTGGCAGGAGTTTGTCCTCCTCTTTTGGTGCACTCACTAAACCAGTGAGATTTACTTTTGCAGTACTGGCACCACCTTTTTGACTGGCCTTCTTGAGTCTTCTTCTTCTGGGAAGCCTGACCCCCACCCTCTTTGGTTTGTTGGGGACCTGGTGAAGACTTCTGGTCATTTTGTTCACTCTTTGCATTACCCTTCTGGTCTGCTTTCTTCTGACCACCCTGGTTCTGGTTCTGGTTCTGCTTGATCCTTGTCCTGACCCATTTGTCTGCCTTCTTTCCCAATTCTTGGGGAGAGGTCAGATCTGAATCAACAACGTGCTGGTGCAACAACTGGTTCTGACAATTGTTTAAAATTTGTTCTCTCATCATAAGATTATACAATCCTGTGTAATCTGTAACCTTGCTACCCAGCAACCAGCCCTCCAAAGCCTTAGTGGCACTATCCACAAAGTCAGACCAGTCCTGAGACTGAGTTTTCTGGGTGTCTCTGAACAGCAACCTGTACTGTTCAGTGGTTAAACCAAACCCATCAACCAGTGTATTCTTCAGGACCTGGTAATTGTTAGCATCCTCCACTCTTGTAGTGAGGAGCTTATCTCTACCTTTACCATCAAAGGAGAGCCACAGTATAGCTGCCCACTGACTCTGGGGAATGCACTGCACAGTGCAGGCCCTCTCCAGAGCAGCCATCCATTTCTGGATATCATCCCCTTGCTTAAAGGGGGGCACTATCTTAGTCAGGTGTTTAGTATCTAAACCCTTCTCTCTATCTCTTGGGAGATTGCTGCCACCAGTGGGAGCTAACCCACTCATCTGCTGCTCTCTTGCCAGGGCAAGCTTCTCTTTGGCCAGGGCAATTTCTTCCCTTTCAATCCTCAGAGTAGCCTGTCTCATCCTAGCCTCATGCTCCATCCTCTGAGGGGAAGTCAATCTCCTCTGGGGAGAGTTCCTTCTCCTCTGAGAAGAGGCATTAGAGTGCAGAGATCTATTGGAGTCCCTAGAAAGAGATCTATCTCTCCTAACTCCAAGGTTAGGCCTACTTAGGGTCAGTACTGGGGGTCCCCCAGATCCTAGCCCAAGCAAGTCTAAGTTGGCCCTAGTTAGCCTTCTGACTACCTCAAGACCTTTGTCTACCTCGTCCCCAGAGAGTTCCCCCTGATCCTCCTCCTCAACTGCAGTAGCAATGTTGGGGAGATCTGGATCCTCAGAGGTTCCTTCTAAGGCTGGCATGTTCTCATGTAACTGAGAAAGCTTTCTGGCATCATATGTCTCTAAGAGACCTATCAGAAAGGGAGTGGTGGGGTTAGACCCCTGCTTCAGTTTCCTGGAGACACAGATTTGTCTCATCTCCTGAAAACTGAGAGCTGCATATCTTGAAGTGACCTGTGGAGGGTCAACACTGACCAGGGGAGTCTCAGTAGATTCTCCCTGGGTAGACATGCTTTTCTAGTGAGGTGTAAGTGGTGCACTTACCTACACTATATGTTTGCCTACTGATCCCTTGCTAGAGTTGTAGTTTAGGGTGTGCTAGGCCCTAGGAGCTACAACAGCTGGTTCAGTAGAACTCAGAGTATTCTAAGCTAAGTTATATGTACCTTTAGTACTTATGTGATCTTTCACAAGATATTCTTAGGGCATGTGTGGTAAAACAACAGCAAGCTCAAATCCCAACCGCTGCTCACCAATGTGAGAAGTTGGCCTGATGTGCAGTGCTCACTATTCTAGTGATCACTATATATCAGTCCAAACAACCCTTATTGATGATTGGTTGTAAGTCAACCTTATAGACCAGCTATCCTAGTAGCATGGATACGAGCAGTCTAAGGCTAAGACTCTAGAGGGCGTGTTAAGCCAGCTGTTTTACCATCACATTACCCCTTGATCACCCAGTGAAAGGACACCACACAAGTGTTATGAAAATAAACAATGTATTTATTAGAATCACAACAACCCTGTACTCTTTATGAGGACAGGGTGCTAAGCACACAACAAAACTCTTATGAAAATACTTAAGTTAGCACGTTATACACAAATGCCCGAGGGGCACGAAAAACCATATACTCTAAAAGTGGAATGCGAATTACTAGCAGGTAAGTAACGATTCTCAGAGGCTTTGGGATCGCTAGGACTGGACTACTGAACCTTTAGATTACTAGCAGGAGGCCTAGGGAACTCGGGTGCAGAGTGTGCACTCTCACGCGGGATGCGGGACAAAGTCTATGGAAGCTAGAATTCACAAAGTTAGTGTTCACGGGCGAACCCGACCTGGTAGGGAGAAAACGACAGTGGATCCTGACCCTTAGATAGTGAGGCTATGCTGGGGCACCGAAATGCCGAAGTTACCTAGCCCAGGGGCTGCAGCTGCATAGGTCTGAAAAGACGTCGGGAATCCTCGTGCCGGACCAGGAGCCTGGAAGAAGGAAGTTGCTGGCAGGCGACCAGTGAAGAAAAGTTCGATGGATCCAAGCCTGGATCAAGGAAGAAGAAAACCTGAAAGCAGAGGGGACCAAGTTCTTGAATCACTAGCCAGTGATTAAGTGGGTACCAGGATGGCACCGGGCGAAGTCACCGCAGTCAGGTGAGTGGGCGCTGCTGGGCTCTGCAGTCTCTCGGACCAGGAGGCGTTGTCGGCGACCAGGATGGAGGTGCGAGCTGTCCCACGAAGGTTCTTGCTGTCGACGTCGCTGGACCCAAGATTGGGCAACAAGTCTTGGCAAATGCAAGGCCCACGCGGTGGACCTAAAATGGCGTCTTAGCCGGACCAGGAGGGTCCAGGGTACTTCTCCGATGGAGGGAAGCAAGGGCCAGTCTGGAGCAACTAGACCAGCAGCAGTGTTGTCGTCGGGCGTCGTTCGGAAGGCCACAAGCCAACGGGCTAGTAGCCAAACAACGCGGTGAGCAGCAAAAAGCAGAAGGGCCCCACGCCGATCGTGGAGATGCTGGGGGGCTGCTCTTCGGTGCTGGAGCTGCTCAGGGCGGGGGCTTCTCGGACCCCAAAGCACTCACCAGGAAATTACTCGGTGGGCTTGCTGTGCAGAAGTCGTGCAGTCTTGGCGATGGCCGGTCCCTCGAGGTCTCGTCGCACCCACGGTTCTCAGCTGTGCTGTAGAGGTGGGTAGAGGTCAGAGGTGCCAGGGAAGCCGGGTCTCGTCGAGCTGGGCAGTCGGATTCCGGAGGAAGGACGTGCAGCAGACCGCAGTGTTCTTGGATGGTGCCTGCGGATGCAGGGTGACTACTCCTTAGCCACAAGGGAGAATCTTGAGGAAGAAATCGTGAAGTCCTTTCGTGGAAAGTGGTATCTTGATTCCAAAGATGATCTGATTTGGAAGGGGGCCAGTCCCTACCTTTATCTGGGAAAAGGGGGCTGGCACGCGACTAAGTCCTGCCCTAGGGGTGGGACCAGGAGGGGGGTGGTTACACCCACTTCCTTGGCGGGCTTTCCCTAGGCCAGGGGCTGGAGTGCCCCTGGAACTGGTTTCAGCCGGCCTATGCACAGTGAGCACCGGGGTGCCACTTGCAGTCACCTTCCTCTGTAGCCCTGCCTACCTGGAATACACAAAACCCTGTCTGGGACGGTGCTGGCACCGCCCCTGGCAGGAAACCCTTTGTCCTTGCCTCCTGCTCTGGGAGGACTCCCAGCAGCAGGAGGGCAGACTTGTGTCTCGGTGGCAGCATCCATTTTGTGGAGCTGAGGCTATGTCTGACTTTAACCGGGGTTAGGGGTTACATACATGTCGTGTCCCTCTAGAAGGGTGGAATGCTAACCCCGTCGCCAGAATTGGCGAGGGGTTAGTATTCCAATTCGTATGACACCTTACTCGACATGTTTTGATAAAGCGATACCAGAGTTGGCATATAACCGCAAGGGTTATAATGCACTTAAGAGTATATGGTATGCGATATCATGGAAACGGCTAAGGGATGGATCCCGAAAGCCGCAGACAGGCTCAGCTCATGCCAGAGCACCATCTCACACGATTCCAAGCACTCTGCCTTCAGGATTGTTAAGGCCTGCCATAGGAGTGACTGATAGGAGATCTGTGTGTCCATTTTAGGGTTAGATATAGGTATACTATATCTAAAGCAAAGGGTGAGTACACCACCTTGCCCCAGCTGTCGTGCAGCCAGTTGTGTCAGTTTAGTTAGTCAGCCCAGGGGTGGCATAATACATGCTTCAGCCCCTGGGAGACTTCTGGGTACACCTCAGCCCTGGGTACAGGGACTTGGAGAGGGCCCAGCGCCAATTCAGTACCTGAGTACAATTTGGATAGAGAGAACAGCTAGGCTGTGGGTCTGATTAGCAGGCCCACAGCCAGGGAAAGTCGTAAACCAGTGCAGCAAAAAGCAAAAATCTGGGTGATCATAGGATTGCAGACCCTACTCTCCTACACCTTGTTAGCCCAAGCCTCGACTTCCAAGGGCGCATTCCGTAATGCACAACCTGATAAGGAGTCCAAGAATCCGAACCACCTTGGGAAGAAGATGTTTTCTTTCTCCAGCTTGGTACTGCGGTCCGTGAGCACCGCATGTCTCTAGGGCCATTTCTCCCACTCTGTGTGAAACACGGTTGCGCACGTGCTGCCACAGTGCCCAGAGGAGGCCCGGCCTGTGCTCTCCCATGCAGTTGCTGAAGGGAGAGACACAGTGAAGTTCGCCATCCGATGTGGGCTGGACACCGCAGACTCACTAGGTAGGACGATTTCCACGTTGGTCGCACTTAGACGCTGTGCCTTGTTGAGGTCTACTGGCTTTTCGGGTGATGTCCAAGCTACGCTTTTGGACATGCCCTTTGATGGCCGTCGCTTGCTTGGCGACAAGGCGGACAACGAACTTGAGCGCTTTAAGGACTCCAGGGCTACAGCCAGGTTCTTGGGCCATGCATCCTCCTGCCACCCAGCGCTCTCTGCCTTTCACCCCTATCATGACTACAGAAGGGGTGCCCCACAATGTCCTGCCCAGAGCCACAGGCCTGTGGAAGCTTATCCGCCTCCTCGCGGCTGGGATGTGGGACCAGGTGCCATGGATCTGGGGGCCAGCGTGTGGGCCAGTCCACCAGCACCCCCTCTGCAGTAGCCTCAAAGTCCTCCTAGTCTGACCTTTCAGGGCCACCTTTGGCCAGTGGGCGGCAGGATTTGCCATCACCTCCCCCACTGGCTCAACATCACGTCGAACAGGTGGGGTTTGTAGATAGTCCGAAGGGGCTACTACCTCCCCTTCAAGACTACCCCTCCACCCATGCCTCCTCAGACCCATTGCATGTCGGAGGATCACTTGCCCCTTCTCCAACAGGAAGTTACGTCTCTCTTGACCAAGGGAGCCATCAAGCGAGTTCCTGCCCCAGAAGTGGGTTGTTGGTGTTATTCCCATTACTTTCTGATGCCCAAGAAGGAAAAGGGCCTGCATCCTATCTTGGATCTCCGGAACATCAACCCCTTCCTCCGCAAAGAGAAGTTCAAAATGTTGACACTGGCTCAGGTCCTGTCTGCTCTTGACCCTGGAGACTGGATGGTAGCAAACTTGCAGGACACTTATTTTCACATCCCCGTCCTGCCTGCCCATTGGCGTTACCTACGGTTCACGGTAGGCCATGAGCATTTTCAATTTACCTGCTCCCCCCCGCCTTACCAGCGGCCTTCGGGTGCTCACGAAAGTGATGACCGTGGTCACAGTTCATCTGCGCAGATTAGGGGTTCCAGTCTTCCTCTATCTCGATGACTGGCTGTTGAAGGCGGGCTCGCCCAAGGCTGTTGTCTCCCACCACCAGACTACGGCCGACCTCCTGCATTTGCTGGGGTTCACCATCAATGTGCCGAAGTCACACCTGAATCCCTCTCAGAAGCTTCTTTTCATGGGAGCGGTTCTGGACATAGCGCAGTTTCGGGCTTATCCTCCCAAGCAGTGAGTCCAGGATATTTGGGCTATGATTCCGATCTTTCAGCCTCTTTTCCGTTTTTCAGTTAGAATGACCCTGAGGCTACTTGGCCTCATGCTCTACTGCATCCTGCTGGTGAACTATGCCAGGTGACATATGCTGGCTCTGCAGTGGGACCTGAAGAACCAGTGGGCACAGCATCAGGGGAATCTTTCCGATTCCATCAAGATCTCGGAGGGCACTGCACGTCAATTGCAGTGGTGGTTAACGAACCGGGATTGGGTCAATGGCAGATGCCTCTCCATTTCCCAACCAGAGTTCACAGTGATGACAGATTCATCACTGCTGAGGTGGGGCAGCCACATGGGAGCGGCGGAGATCAGAGGCCTCTGGGCTCCGGCGGAGTCTGGGCTCCATTTCAACCTTCTGGAGCTTCGGGCGATTCATCTTGCACTAAAGACAGTCCTTCCATCTGTCTGGGGAAGAATTGTGCAGGTGTTCACAGACAACACCACTGCCATGTGATACTGCAACAAACAGAGCGGGGTGGGGTCTTGGAGCCTATGTCAAGAGGCTCTCCGCCTTTGGACATAGCTGGAACATCAGGGCATATCTCTGGTGGTTCAACATCTGGCAGGTTCTTTGAATAGCAGGGTGGATTAACTCAGCCGCAGGTGCATGATGGATCACGAATGGCGTCTTCACTCGGAGGTGGTGCAAGGTCTCCTTCAGCAGTGGGGAGAGCCTTTGTTAGATGTATTCACCACCGAAGAGAAAGTGCAGTGTCAGCAGTTCTGCGCTTTGGAATTTCCAAAGCGGCACTCGCTGGGTGACCCTTTTCACTGCAAGTGGAGTCGTGGTCTTCTATACGCCTTTCCGTCTATACCACTTCTACCCAGAGTGCTGAAGAAGATCAAGCACAACTGGGCCCAAGTCATTCTTGTGGCCCCAGATTGGGTACGAAGAGTCTGGTATCCCGAGCTATTACACTTGGCCATCGATCCTTCAATCAGACTGCCTCTTCGGGAGGATCTTGTGTCTCAGCAGCAGGGGATGGTCCTCCACCCGAACCTGTCCAGCCTCCACCTCCTTGCATGGAGATTTAGTGGTGACAATTGACAGCTTTCGACCTTCCTCCCGAAATCTGTAATTTCATCTTGGCAGCACCGCATGCCTCAACCAAAACGGTATACACCTGTAGATGGAACATGTTTGTGGCAGGGTGCACAGCAAAGGCCGTGGATCCTCTTTTTGCCCCCCTTTCAGAGGTTCTCCTCTTCATTCTTTCTTTGGCCCAGCATTGCTCTGCTATGGGCACTCTCAAAGGCTATCTTTCGGCCATTTCGGCTTTCCTTTGGCTGCCTGACCAGCCTTATCTTTTCAAAACCCCTATTGTGACTCACTTCCTTAAGGGGAATCACAAAAATGGAAAGGAACGTCTTATAGTAATGTCCAGATCAACAATTTATTATTGTATTTCTTCAGCAAACAGTCAGCAGGCCAAGTTCCTATAAAATATTCCAATTTTTATTCTAAAATTTTTGCAGATGAATCAATTTGTCACATATTCATTAAGTCTTTTCAGCCTACCCATTTCGTCCTATACCGGACGTCATCAGGGCTGAAAGAAAATATATATACACCAAACAATAAATTGAAAACAAATTTAACAGAAACATTCACCATGTCCCTTCTCCCAATGAGTCGTTCTTTGCATCAAAATCTGCTTTTCCTTAGCGAAAAAGGAACCTCCAGTGGGGATGGCTGTCCATTCCACCAGGGCGACAGCAGCCACTACTGCTTTGGGACTTGGAGTCCCCCTTCCTGACATCTGCCAGGCAGCTACATGGGCTTCACTGTGCTAGTTTACCAAACACTACCTGGACAGCCAAGTCCGGAGAGACAGCTTCTTCAGCCGTTCAGTTCTCCAGGACTTTCTGATGGGAACTTGGTTCGCAGACCCACCACCGGGGTTGATTTTACTGGGGTATCTATTCTAAGGTGAGGAATCCATAACTAACTGTCTCTTTCAGATGAACAAGTTACTTACCTTTGCTAACAATAGCAATAGATTAGTTATAGATTCCTCACCGCCCCACCCATCCTCTCCGTTCTGCATACTGACTTCTAAGGTAAGGGACTCCCTTTTAGGGCCCTAGTTTTAGTGCACCAGTGGTCAGTGTCTTGAATGGCTCTGCGCTTATTCCGTGGAATGTCGTGTAAAGAACTGACGTCAGCGCGTGAGGGCGTTGTCTAAGTAGATACCGCAACGTCAGCCCGGCGACCATGACGCCAACGACGAAGCGAAGTCAACAGATGCCACCTACCGACGCTCAGGGGTACTGCTGAAGAAAAAAATCCACTGTTTCCAGTTTGACGCCTGGGATCAATTCTAAGGTGAGGAATCCATCATTAATCTATGTCTCTTACAGATATATCGTTAACAAAGGTAAGCAACTTGTTCTTTTCAACTACCAATGTTGCCCAAAAATTGCCCCCTAAGTAAAAGCAGTTAAAAAGCATCCATCCTGTGACACAAATGCTCCGCGGAAGAGAGAGATAGCCTCCAGTGGAAACAATGCCCCGGCCGTATGCAAACAGTGCGTCTCAAATGTGCCAGTGGCACAACAACCAAAGCCCTTCCAAGCAGCTGCCGCTTATATGTATAGCCTACACAAAGGAAACACCCAATAAAGCCAGCTCACCTGATAACTAAGTTCAGATATTCTTCGGAATTTCTGGTCCCAATCATTTAAGAGAAAACCCATCTGTATTTGAGATCCCTGTATAGTGACTCAGTGCATGTTTGACCCCACGCTGAGTCTGGTAAATTCACTCATGTATTACAAGTCAATGCTTTCAGTGCACCTACATGTGACTTTTCAATGCCTAATGTGTAATACTTTGTTACCCTTTATAGCGAGTAGAACAAAGCAGTTAGTCATTTATGTTCATCCAAGTATCGGAAATCATTCTTTTTCCTGGAATGTAATGGCTTAGAAAGCAGATGCTACATTCCTGAAGTGCTTATGCATGGTTACCCAGTCATCCCTTTCAAAACTTGATACAGCCGCCCTTACAGTTATGGTACCTAAATGTTTTTCCCACTGTGTTTCTCTTAGCCACATGTTGGTGAGAGATTTTAGACAAAGACTGATGAGTTAGTCATGACCTATCTAATTCAAACACAGAGCAGTCGGTAATGGATTGAGCTGGTATTTGACATGACTATCCTCTTGGCCATTGGCACTGCTTTGGTCAATTACCGTGTGTTTCTGCTCTGCAGGTGTCACAAGCACAAGACAGGAACACACATTGAAAGACTGAATAGGGAATCTTAATTGCCTGACTGCAGATCCTTGCTACAATTGTGTAATGGTAATGAAATGTGTTAATCTAACTTGCAATGCCAGACACTTTGCAGGACTGCCTGATTGTGACTTTTAAATTGCTGTCTGCTACCTGTGTGTGTGACACACTGCAGCCATGTCAGTTTGGCCTCTGATCCTGTGTGTGTACTTATATTTACTTAAGCATTGATTGCAAGGTGTGAGAAACATGTTGTGGGATTTACCACTCCCACTAAATACTATTACCCCGGGTGATGCTTTTACTGAGTGTGATAATACCTTATTTTATTCATAGCCAATGCACACCTTCATCATAAAATAAGAAATATGAGATTTCTGCATCTTTCTTAAGTAATGGATTAATTGGCATACAGAGTAATAGTGATTGTTAAATAACTAAACCTTAGGAGTCTTTAGTCTTTGGATTATTAGCAAGTTGCATGTGTACCTAAATCTAGCACTGGTTCAACAAACAATAATTGTAATACTAAGTAACTCACAGGTTAATCAGTGTAAGAAATAAGAATATTCGTTGTGGTGGGTTGCTGAACACCTCAGGGAATAATTGCGACCCTTGTCATAATGAACGCTTAAAGTCATTAAAATTCATCTGAGCTCAACTCTGGTAGTTATGGCACAGAGCAGACAGGCTTATTCTAGGGCAATGTGTAAATTATTTACACATTACCAAAACAGTAATAAAGTCAAATGCAAAACAATAAAAACTGAGTAAAAAAAAAAGAAGTTGCCAATGCTTGTCCTTATGGACCATCCACTAGTGCTGCTAAATGCCAGTTTGCTGAATACTGACACTTCTTAATTATGATTCCACCTCATGGCTCTTTCATTCACCACCATCTATCAGCTTCTCTTCCTTGTGAGTTTTTTTTTTTTATCCCAGCTTTCACCCTTTGTTGTTTTGTTCCTTTTTTGTTTTGTTCCTTTCTTTCTCTTCTCTTTTTTGTGACAATGTTTTATAATGAAAATTATGTTCTCATCTTCAAAAATGACTGTGGTGCTCACTACATACATTAATGTCAATAAGGTATGCAGTTCCTAAGGGTACAGAGAAATATTTCAAGGTAGGTTGGTATATATATCCAAAAGGCAGGACATGGGTCTGCTCCTTTCGGAACTGGGGCCCTCACACACCCAAGTGGGTGCCTAGCTTCATCATAGGGCATGCTCCTCGTCGGGCTGGTGCTGCAATGCCTCACAGACACCCTTCAAGGGGCTATTTACCAAAGATATTTTATTCCAAGCTGTAATTCGAAGTGCAGGTGTAGGGCCGTGGGGTGTAGATGAGTGTTTAGAGTGTTTTAAGTGCATAAGTGTAAGTAAAATAGACTGGGTGGTACTCTAAAGCAGTTTTAATCGGTGAGCCTACTTGTCTAATCTAAAACAAAATTAGCGGACCAATGACATAATGTTCTGTGGTTGCTAGTATCGAAGGGTCAACATGTTTCTTGCTTCATATGTCACAAAAGTGATCAAAGATTATTTTTTTTCAGGTCGTTATCTCTACAAGGTACTTCACATTTAGATTTTTCTAGTGCTTAGTTTATCCCTCAGTTAGAAATGAGGTTACTCCAGTATTGGAACTTTCATAGATTCCCATGCTTGTATAATTCCCCGTCGTCGGAATGGGAGCATATATATAGGTAGATAAACCAAAAGAGGTACAAAAGAGGAAAAATTAGGCCTAGGCCTTATACTATTTTGTAGCCTATAGGTGTCCTTTTGTAAAAAAGACCCAAATGTTGAGCACCAACCAATCAGAACAGCCTCACCCTGTGGAACCTTCCTGAGAAAGCTCAGAGCCTCAGATTTTTCTACCGCACGTTGGTGACAGGGAGTCTCCATAGAGCTCTGCTCTAGTTTTTCTTTTGAGGTACTGTTTTTCTTCAAAATCTTTACAGGATTTCTTAACATCTTTATATAATGGCTGACAAGGAGAAGAAAAGCCTGTTCAGGCCTTGTGCCACATGTTCTAAAAAACGACTTTTTGCTGAGGATAAGCACAAGTATTGTATATATTGCTTATACTCAGATCATAAGGTGGCAGACTGTAAGATCTGCAGAACCTTTTCGACTAAGACTTTACGTGACCGTGAGGGGCGTCTGCTGGCGTGGTTACGGAAGATGAAGACGAGAGATAGGATTATTTCCAGTGATGAAGAGGATGCTGCTTCTTCTACGTCTTCGAAGAGGTCACAGAAGAGGGGTAGGTCATCTGTTTCAGTTTCTTTGGAACCCCCCTCGAAGGCTGTGCGTGGGACCTCTGACAGGTCTGGCAAGCCTTGGCCTGGCGAATCTCCTCACGGAAGTGAAAAGGAGAGGGAGAGGCCGGTACCTGAGGTGCCAAAATCAAAGAAAGATGATGGCTCGGCTGGGCCATCCCATCAGGCTGATGGATCTAAGACTTTCAAGAAGCCAGCTGTGGAAGTTCCCTCAGCTGCCAAGGGTAAAGATTCAAAGACTTCGTCGATGACATCGTCGTCGAGTTTACCACCGACGACGACATCTCCTTTGCCATCGACGAAGAAGAAGCTCCCGTCGACGAAGGTAACATCGTCGACGACGACAAGAAGTACACCGTCGATGAAGACGACGTCGATGACGACGACTACGTCGACGACGACAACTTCGGCGATGACTACGTCGATGACGACAACTCCGTCGACGACCACGTCGACAACGACAACTCCGTCGACGACGACAATCACGTCGACGATGGCGATTCCGTCGACGACGAATTCGACGACGACAAAGCCAGTTCTGTCGTCGACGACCTCGACGACACCACCGTCGACAATGGAAGGGTCAATGTTAGTGAGGGCGGAAAACCCTAGGAAAAGACGTATTACGCCAGATATGACTTCGCCGAGGAAGGTAGCTCCATTACCTCCGGCCTTATTATTTGACGAAGAAGAAGATTCGGATGAGGAAATGGTGACTTTGGTGATGTGTATAGTCCATCACAATTGCACCAGAAGTTTCATGACTCTGAGCCAGAGAATGAATATTTTTATCATCAGCAACAACAGCAGCAGCAGGATCGCGTACAATACCAGGAAGTCCCGAACCAACGAGCTATGTTGGAGGAATATCGTAGCAGGCAAGCGTCGCGTCCAGTGCAAGAACGGGCGCAGGAGCAACCTCAATTGTCGGCTACTTGCTCTTCACTGTCCCAGCATGTAGAGGAGGCTGTAGAGGTTCCTCAGCAGGTAGAGCCTACCCATATCGACACTTCAGAGGATGATGAAGGAGATAATCAGGCTCAAGATCCTGATGTTGAATGGGATCAATATGTTATTCCAGATCCGGCATCCCCAATACCGGACCCAATAGACTCACCTCCGGGGGACCTGGGAGGTTTTCACAACTTAATGGATAGAGCCACAGCACGTTTTAAACTCACCATGCCTTCAACTTCCACGGATTGTTTTTTATATGGTTTCAAGGAATCATATCGCAAGGCTGTCCGCTCCATTCCCATTGTGGAACACATATGGGAGGAGGGAAAGAAGGGGATGCAGGCGCCGGCTACGGTCATTCCAGTCCTTCCGCGCTTGGAAAAGAAATATAAGGCGCCGGATGACAGTCCAGCTTGCTTTGTTGGCCAACCAAGACCGGATTCGGTGATATCGCAAGCAGCTCAGCGAAAGTCACGCAATCCAGCGGCTCCTCTAACAGCTCCACCGGACAGAGAGGGAAGACGATTGGATAACACAGGGAAGCGTTTTTCGTCTATTGCTAGTTTGCTGGTCAGGGCTTCCAATGCCCTAGCAATCCTGGCACGGTACGACCGTCAGATGTGGAGTGA
Organism: Lissotriton helveticus; assembly: GCF_964261635.1. NCBI lineage: Eukaryota > Metazoa > Chordata > Amphibia > Caudata > Salamandridae > Lissotriton > Lissotriton helveticus. The sequence goes on along the minus strand of NC_136057.1, from coordinate 1,501,998,583 downwards.
CGTCTCGCCATACCTGGATCAGCTCCCTAACGATCCTAAGGCTGAGGCCCAGAATCTCTTGGAAGAGGGACAACGTTCCTCATCGGAAATAATAGATTGCGCGATGGACATCGCTACCACCGCTTTCCGCGCTCTTGATGGAGCAGCTGTTCTTAGACGACAGGGTTGGTTGCGAGCGACCTGGTTTCGTCCAGAAGTCCAAAATAAAATCCTGGACTTACCCTTTGATGGAGACATGCTGTTTGGGAAACATGTTGATGATGCTCTACAGGGGATAAAGAAAGACACGGAAACGGCTCGGTCCTTGGGCACACTGCAATATAGGAAGTCACCTTTCCATGGAGCAAGAGGAAGAGGTATCTGAAAGAGACACGTTAGTGATAGATTCCTTACCTTAGAATATCCCCAGGCGTCGGACTGGATCCGGAATTTTTTTGCGTAGCAATACCCCTGCGCGTCGGTAGGCGTCGTCTGCAGCTCCACGTCCGTCGTCGGCGTCGTTAGCGCCGGAATGACGTCGTCGGAGTACTTAGACGCCGCCCATGCGCGCTGACGTCAGTTCTTCTTTTTTCCGCTCCAGCAGGCGCAGATCCGGAGAAGCTCTACCCCTTAGTCTTTTTTGACTAAACTTTTCGATCTTTTTGATCTCTTTTCTACTCGAGTCCCCGGTAGGGATGCCCGGGTTCAAACCCTGTTCCAAGTGCGACCGACTGATGTCGGTTACCGACCCCCATCGCCGGTGCCTGAAGTGTTTAGGCCTCGACCACGACGACTATACCTGCCCCGACTGCCAGGCCCTAACGTCGAAAGCTAGGCGGGAGCGGTCCCGCAAGTGGCTCGAGCTCCGGCAGACGGCCCCGCGCCACTCCAGGTCCCGGTCCCACGGGAGGTCGAGGGACCGGTCACGGGGTTGGAGCCCTCGCAGCTCCGGGAGTGGGCATCGGTCATCGGGATCCAAGTCCTCAGGTAAGAGGCATGAGAGGTCGGAGAGGCATCATCGTTCCTCCGACCCACCCGACGCTCGCGCGATGCTGCCGGGGGTTCGGGTGACACCACCCACGCGGCTCCGACTGAGTCGCAGGCGTCGCCAACTGCCCCACACCTTCGGGTCCCTGGGCATGGCGCGTCGCCGGAGGAGGTCGAGCGGTACCTCATGGCCATGAGGTCCCTCCCTCCTCAGCCGGGCTCCGTGGCAACTTCGGGCCCAGCGGCCCCGGCTGGAGGCCCTAGCGGGTCGGGTGCTTCGGCCTCGACGCCGTCGGGTGCTTCAGCCCCGGCGCCGCCGGCGACTTCGGTCCCGGCGCCGCAGGACCTCACCGGATCCGCTTCCGGATCCGGGTCGTCGCCGGTCGACCTCATGACCTCACCGGCGCCGCCCCCGCGGGTGTCCCCCCCGGCGCCCCTTGTGGACGCCGTCCGCAATGTTCCCTTCGGTCCTACTGGGCGCCGCTTCCGACGGCCTTTGGAGATTTTTATTTCCATGAGGAGGTCCCGTCTGTTGAACCTGTTCTACAGGAGATGGGTGACGAGGGTGATTGGGAGGGGTCTGCTGACCCTCTGGCAGAAAAATGCCAGTCTCAAGAGGACTGGACATATGAGCTTGGGGAGGCCAGTGGTATTGACACTTCGCCAGACACTGGATTTGTCTCCCCTCCCACCGTGGCTACGGAGGAGGGGGCTGCTTACAGTGTAGTGTTGACGAGGGCGGCCAAAGTCTTAAACCTTGAGCTCCCCGTCGCGGCCGTGAGGACTAACCTCCTCACTGAGGTCCTTAGACCGCAGACAAGCTCCAGTGAGCCACTGCTGCCGTTTAATGAGGCCTTGTGTGACGTTCTTGTGGGCACTTGGTCCAAGCCCGCCTCAGGTCCGCCTGTGGATAGGAATGTGGCCAGACGCTACCGCCCGGCTCATGCTTTTTGTCCACCCATCCCACCCCTGAGAGCCTGGTCATACAGGCCTCTACTTCCCAGACCGCATTCCCGACGGCCCGCCCGATCGGGAATCCAAGAAGTATGAACAGTTCGGGAAGAAGGTGTTCTCGTCCCTGAGTTTGGGACTGCGGTCTGTTAATACCGCATGCCTCTTGGGCCGCTACACCCACACCCTGTGGGATACGGTCGCGGACGTGCTGCCACAATGCCCGGAGGAGGTCCGGGCTAAACTCGCCCAAGCCCTTGCGGAGGGTCGAGATACAGCGTGATATTTCATCCGGTGTGGACTGGATACCACGGACTCACTGGGCAGGGCGATGGCAACGACGGTGGCGGTTCTACGCCACGCCTGGTTGAGGACCGCCAACTTTTCGGCCGATGTCCAGTCCACTCTTCTGGACATGCCGTTCGATAGCCGTCGCCTCTTTGGCGACAAGGCAGGCCATGCGCTTGAGCGTTTCAAGGACTCCAGGGCTACGGCCAAGTCCTTGGGCCTCTCTGCCCCACGCCAGCAATTGGGTGCCTTTCGCTCCTTTCGTGGCCGCGGAAGGGGCGCCCCCCACACGAGCTGCCAGCCACGCACCGCAGAATGTTCAGCAGCGCGGTGGTGGCCGTGGAAACCTCCGTAACGGCGGTCGGGGACAGCGGCGAGGCCAGTCCACACCTCCCTCTGCAGCACCTGCCTCAAAACCTTCCTAGTCCGAGTTTTCAGGCCCATGTGACGCCAGTGGGAGGCAGGGTTCGCCATCACCACATCCACTGGCGCACTGTCACATTGGACAGGTGGGTGCTGCAAATCGTCCGAAGGGGCTACTCCCTCCCCTTCGAGGCAAACCCTCCAGCCATGCCACCGCAATTCCACCGTGTGTCGGGGGATCACTTGCGACTTCTGCAAGAGGAAGTCACAGCCCTCTTGGCCAAGGGGGCCATCGACCGTGTTCCTGGGCCAGAAGTAGGGTGTGGTTGTTATTCCCATTACTTTCTGGTACCCAAGAAGGGCAAAGGGGGCCTACGCCCTATCTTGGACCTACGGAACGTCAACGGCTTCCTCCGTCAAGAGAAGTTCAAGAAGCTGACTTTGGCTCAGGTATTAGCTGCCCTGGACCCCAGAGACTGGATGGTAGCGTTGGACTTGAAGGACGCTTATTTTCACATCCCCGTCCTGCCGGCCCACCGGCGTTACCTGCGGTTCACGGTAGGCCACGAGCACTTTCAGTTTACCGTGCTCCCCTTCGGCCTTACCAGCGCCCCACGGGTGTTCACGAAGGTGATGGCAGTGGTCGTAGCTCATCTGCGCAGGTTAGGGGTGTCAGTCTTCCCCTACCTCAACGACTGGTTGTTGAAGGCGGGCTCGCCCCAGACAGTCGTCAGCCACCTCCAGACTACGGCCGATCTCCTGCACTTGCTGGGGTTCTCCATCAATGTGCCGAAGTCGCACCTGTGTCCCTCTTAGAGGCTCCTCTTCATCGGAGCGGTTATAGACTCGGCGCAGTTTCGGTTTACCCTCCAGAACAGCGGGTTCGGGATATTCAGGCTCTGATTCCAATCTTTCAGCCTTTATCCCGAGTCTTGGTCAGGTTGACGCTGCGGCTTCTGGGGCTGATGGCCTCCTGCATCCTTCTGGTGCATCACGCCCGGTGGCGGATGCGGGCTCTGCAGTGGGACCTGAAGTTTCAGTGGGCCCAGCATCAGGGCAACTTGTCCGATCACGTCTTGATCTCGGAGGGCACTGCAAGACAGTTGCAGTGGTGGCTCATGGACCGCGATTGGGTCAGTGGCAGATCCCTCTCTCTACCCCACCCGGAGCACGTAGTTGTGACGGACGCGTCCCTCCAGGGCTGGGGTGGCCACATGGGAGAGGCGGAGATCGGAGGACTCTGGTCTCCGGTGGAGGCCCGGCTCCACATCAAACTGTTGGAGTTACGGGCGATTCGTCTAGCACTGAATGCATTCCTTCCCTCTGTCCGGGGGAGTGTAGTGCAGGTGTTCACGGACAACACCACCGCCATGTGGTACTGCAACAAACAGGGCGGGGTGGGGTTGTGGACCCTATGCCAGGAGGCTCTGCGCCTCTGGCAGTGGCTGGAACATCAGGGCGTGACCCTGGTGGTTCAACACCTGGCAGGTTCTCTGAATGCCAGGACGGACGAACTCAGCCGTCGGTGCATGATGGATCACGAATGGCGTCTGAGCTTGGACGTGGCGCAAGGCCTCTTTCAGCAGTGGGGAGAGCCTTGGTTAGATCTATTCGCCACGAAGAGAACGCGCAATGTCATCAGTTCTGCGCGTTGGAATTTCCAAGGCGGCACTCGCTCGGAGACACTTTTCGTCGCGAGTGGAGTTGCGGTCTATTGTACGCCTTTCCGCCTATACCACTTCTGCCCAGAGTGCTGAAGAGGATCAGGCGCGACCGGGCCCAGGTTATCCTTGTGGCTCCGGACTGGGCACGAAGATACTGGTATCCCGAGCTACTCAGCATGTCAGTCGATCCCCCGATTCGTCTGCCTCTTCGGAGGACCTTCTGTCGCAGCAGCAGGGGACGGTCCTCCACCCGAACCTGTCCAGTCTCCACCTACAAGCTTGGAGATTGAGCGGCGACAGTTGAGGCCATTTGACTTGCCTCCCGAAGTCTGTAATGTCATTCTGGCAGCCAGGCGTCCCTCCACAAAGTCGGTATACGCCTGCAGATGGAACAGGTTTGTGGCATGGTGCACAGCAAAGGCTGTTGACCCACTCTCTGCCCCCCTTTCTGAGGTTCTCCTCTTCCTTCTTTCTCTTGCCCAGCAGGGCTCTGCTCTGGGCACTGTCAAGGGCTACCTTTCTGCCCTTTCTGCCTTCTTAAGGCTACCTGATCAGCCTTCTTTGGTCAAGTACCCTACTGTAAATAGATTTCTTAAGGGCATCACACCCATGTTCCCTCCTGTTCCTTTCGTGCTGCCCCATTGGGACTTGAACCTTGTTCTTACTTTCCTGATGTGCGCTCCCTTTGAGCCACTTCACAACTGTCCTCTTCGCCTTCTTACTCTGAAGACTGCTTTCCTGGTTGCCATCACCTCTGCCAGGAGAGTGAGTGAGCTCCAGGCCCTTTCTTGTACTCCACCTTTCCTTTCTGTCCATCCGGACAAAGTGGTGTTGCGTACTAAGCCATCTTTCCTGCCCTAGGTTGTCTCAGCCTTCCACATCGGGCAGTCCATCACCTTGCCAACCTTCTTTCCTCCTCAGCATCCCTCTAAAGAGGAAGAGCGGCTCCACCGTCTGGACCCAAAACGTGCGCTCTCATTCTACTTGGATCGCACCCGCCAGTTCTGGGTGGATGACCAACTCTTTGTTGGTTACGTGGGCGCTAAGAAGGGGAAGGCGGTGCACAAGCGGACCATCTCCCGGTGGATCATCTTGTGTATCCAGGCATGTTACTCCATGGCTAAAAAGGAGTCCCCTGTTGGATTGAGGGCTCGTTCCACTCGGGCCACGGCGACTACAACTGCCCTGGGCCGGGGAGTGCCCTTGCAGGACATTTGCCAGGCAGCTACGTGGGCCTCGCTGCACACGTTCGCAAGACACTACTGTCTGGACAGTCAAGTCCGGAGGGATGGCTTCTTTGGCCGTTCCGTCCTCTAGGACTTTCTGGTGTGATTATTGGTTTGCAGACCCACCACCGGGGTTGGTATTGCTGGGGTATCTATTCTAAGATAAAGAATCTATCACTAACGTGTCTCTTTCATATGCACAAGTTACTACTTGTGTAACGATATATCTGTAATAGACATTAGTTAGTGATAGATTCCTTACCGATCCACCCATCCTCCCCGTTCTGCGAACCGATATCTAGGGTTAAGGTCATCCCCTTTCAGGGCCCTAGTTTCTTGGCACCAGTGTTGTTTCTATCATGGCTCTGCGTATCTGGCGCGGAAAAGCTGTGTATCAGAACTGACATCAGCGCGCATGGGCGGCGTCTAAGTACTCCGACGACGTCATTCCGGCGCTAACGACGCCGAACGCGGAGCCGCAGACGACGCCTACTGACGCGCAGGGGTATTGCTACGCAAAAGAATTCCGGATCCAGTCTGACGCCTGGTGATATTCTAAGGTAAGGAATCTATCACTAACTAATGTCTCTTACAGATATATCGTTAAACAAGAAGTAACTTGTGCTTCACATCGACAGGAGGGGGCTACCAACAACAACGCTATACTCAACAATCACAATCGTACAGGCCTCAGTACGGTAATCAGTACTATCAGCGTCAATCGCAATCACAATCTTTCTCTCGCCAAAGCTCACGTGGGCGACAGGGTCGTCAAGGCAGGGACGCCTCCAAGCGTCAATAGCGCCCTCCTGACTCTGCGGACTGTTCCTCCGCCCCATGTGTCACCAGTGGGCGGCAGGATCTCTCAACATCTGAGCAGCTGGGAACATATAACATCGGATCAATGGGTATTGAACATCATCCGTCAGGGACACACATTGGAGTTTCAGGATTTTCCACTGTACAGAGCTCCCCATGCCACCAATACGAAACACCTAAGCCTTCTGCAATTGGAAGTTAAACAAATGCTTCAGAAAGGGGCGATCCAGCGTGTCCCTCTATCGCAAAGAGGCGAAGGCTTCTATTCCAGGTTTTTCCTGATTCAGAAGACCAAGGACAAGTGGCGTCCAATCCTGGACTTAAGGGAGCTCAACACCTATCTCGTGAAACTCTCCTTTCGGATGATCTCACTCCAGGACATTTTGCGCCTCCTGAATCCAGGCGACTTCATGGCTACGTTAGACCTGGAAGATGCCTACTTCCACATCCCGATCCACCCAGCTCACAGACGTTTCCTTCGCCTCACAGTGGGCAAGAGTCACTTCCAATTCATGGTGCTTCCATTTGGGTTGAAATCAGCGCCGCGGATATTCACAAAGGTGCTGGCCCCGGTGGCAGCTTTTTCGAGAAGGCAGTCGCTAGAGGTTTTCCCGTACCTGGACGACTGGCTGCTAAAGGCACCAAGTTATCAAGCGGCTGCAGGAGCAGTAGAGACATGTTTGCGTCTCTTCGATCAACTAGGCTTCCAGCTCAACAGAGAAAAATCGGTCCTTCGGCCGGCCACTTCGGTGAAATTCCTGGGCGCTCTTATCGATGCGCAGGCTTGCAAAGCTTTCCCATCAGAAGAAAGACAAGCAAGACTCATTTCTTCGGCCAGTCGACTGCGAAAGAAGCAGTCCATGTCAGTCAGGATGTACAAGTCTCTTCTAGGGTCGATTTCATCTTGTATTCAATTGATTCCGCACTACAGGCTGCGAATGCGCCCCTTGCAAGAGCAACTAGACCTTCAGTGGAGGCAAGTGGACGGTTCTTTCAACGACAAGGTCAAGGTCACCCTACAGGTGAAGCAGGTGGCTGCCTGGTGGATAGAAGGTTCTCACCTCTTGGTGGGTCTCAATTTCAGAATGCTTCCGGCCCCTCACATCATTACAATGGATGCCTCCCTTCAGGGATGAGGAGCGGTCATGCAAGACCTCCAAGTCAGTGGGCATTGGACGCCGGTGGAAGGTCGTCTACATATAAATATTCTGGAGCTGAGAGCCATTCGGTTGGCTCTGTTGGCTTTCCTCCCAAGGATAAGGAACTCATCCATCCTAGTGCGTACGGACAACACCACGGCCATGCACTATGTCAACAAGCAGGGAGGCACAAGATCGTCTTAACTGTCCAAGGAAGCTCAGCTGCTGTGGGAATGGGCGATTTCGCAGGACATCACGCTTGTGGCAGAGCATCTGCCAGGCGTAGACAACACAAAGGTGGATACTCTAAGTCGCCTAAGAGCGATTTCTCACGAATGGGAATTGGATGATTCAGTGGTCAAGGAGATCTTCGCCCACTGGGGGACACCAGCGATCGACCTGTTCGCCACGCCGGCGAACAAGAAATGCCGGCATTATGCAAGCAGGGAACACCATTGGGGATCGCTGGGGAATGCGCTTTTGATGTCCTGGTCCGGCGCATTTGTGCACGCCTTTCCTCCGTTTCCCCTAATTCCTCGAGTCCTCAGGAAACTCAAGATGGACCGATACAAGATGATTCTAATTGCTCCCGCCTGGGCTCGCCAGTTTTGGTTCACGGGGCTTCTCCTTCTGTCTCAAGACAATCCCATACATCTACGACCCAGCCAGTCTCTGCTGTCAATGTCCAACGGGCAAGTTCTCCACCAAAACCCGAACTCGCTTCAACTGGCAGCATGGCTCCTGAGCACAGAGAGTTCAGGGATCTAGACATTTCTGACGAATGTAGAAACATCTTGGCTCAGGCGCGGGCGCCTAGCACGAATAGGACGTATAGAGCAAAGTGGAAACGTTTCTACATATGGTGCCAGCGAGAAGGAGTGCACCCTTTTTCATCTGCTCCGCATCAACTCTTGCCATATATCCTGTCATTAGCTCATGCAGATCTTGCCCATTCTTCCATCAAGGTCCACTTGGCGGCAATCTCCAGATACAGAAGAACAAGGTCGGGTCCTTCTCTTTTATCGACAAGAGTCATAAAGCAATTTTTAAAAGGACTGTTTAGGGTGTTTCCACCAATCCGGCCGCCAACTCCGGTATGGCATCTGAATGTGGTCCTGGCCCAACTAATGAGGCCCCCGTTTGAACCAATTCATAAGTCTGACTTGAAATTCTTGTCATGGAAGGTGGCTCTTCTCCTCGCTCTCACCTCTGCGAGGAGGGTGGGAGAACTACAGGCTCTGACCATTAAAGAGCCCTTCTTACAGTTCAAAAATGATACCTTGATCCTTAGAATGAACCCCAAGTTTATTCCTAAGGTTCCTACGGACTTTCATCTGAGTGAACCAATTGTTCTGAATTCCTTTTTCCCTCTGCCTTCCACTCCGGCCGAAAGGGCACTTCATTCTCTAGACGTCCAGAGATGTCTAAAATTCTATCTTCAACGCACGGCTAGGTTTAGGAAATCACCTCAGCTGTTTGTGGCTTTTGGGGCCCCTCGTAAGGGGTTTCCGTTATCAAAACAAGGGATCTCCAGATGGATATCTAGTGCGATCCGTTTCTGCCACCCGG